>NC_137152.1:54353519-55553519 GCF_951394435.1 Stenella coeruleoalba
ATGGAAGAAAGGAAACAAAGATGGAGAACCTCGGGGGGGTTGGTGGTCGTAATGTTGCACAAAAGTCAAACATATGTATACCCTCATGACCTGGCAGTTTCACTCCCACGTATATACCTAAGGGGAATGAGACCATATTTCCTCAAAAGGCTTGTACAAGAATGCTCATAGCAGCATTATTTGTAATACCCCAAACTGAGCACTACTTAAATGCCCATACATAGTAGAATGGATAAATAAATTTTGGCATATTCACACAGTGAAATACTATTTAGCGATAAGGTTAAACAGACTATAGTTCTTTACTTATAAGTAACAAATATAGCTAAGTTTTACAAACATAATTTGAGTAAAAAAAGTCAGACACAAAAGAGAATAAAGTTCAGACATGGCTGAAACTTGTATATGCTGGTTAAAAGCCAGTATGGTGCTCACCCTTAGTGGGAGATCATGAATGGAACTGGACCTGAGGGGAACTTCTGAAGAGTTAGTAATGTTTTGTATCTTAATCTGGGTACCGATTACATGGATGTGTTCAGATGTGAAAATTGACTGAGCTATACTGTGTCTGTGTATTCTTCTGCATGTATGTTACATTTCAGTAAAAAGACAAAAGAAAAAATTCATGGGTAATATTTACAGCAAAACTAAGTGACAGTGTATCCCCATGAAACTCAAAATAAAAACAGTTAAGGGCAAATCATTCATAGCCACAAGATCAACAAGGAATGGACATCTGTGTAGGAGAAAGCAGAAGGAGTTGACAGACCATGTGAAAGACCTGACAAACAGGAGAATTCCAAAACAGCAAACAGGTATTCACTAAAAAGCGTGGCATTCTGACAAGTGTGAGGTGGTATCTCATTGCATTTGAGGTGGTTTTGATTTACATTTCCCTTATGATTAGTGATGTTGAGTACCTTTTCATGTACCTGTTGGCCATCTCTATGTCTTCTTTGGAAAAATGTCTGTTCAGGTCTTCTGCCCATTTCTTATTCAGATTGTTTGTACTGAGTTGTATGAGTTCTTTATATATTTTGGATATTAACCCCTTAACAGACATATTGTTTGCAAATATCTTCTCCTATTCAGTTAAGTTGCCTTTTTGTTTTGCTGGTGGTTCCCTTTGCTGTGCAAGTGTTTTAGCTTCATATGGTTCTGTTTGTTTATTTTTGGTTTTGTTGCCGTTGCCTGAGGAGACAGATTAAAAAAATATTGCTAAGACCAGTTTCAAAGAGCATACTGCCTGTGTTTTCTTCTAGGTGTTTTATGGTTTCAGGTCTTACATTTAAGTCTTTAATTCGTTTTGAGTTTATTTTTGTAAATGATGTGAGAAAATGGTCTAGTTTCATTCTTTTACTTGTAGCTATCCAGTTTTCCCAACAACACTAACCCATAAAAAAGAATGAAATCTTGCAATCTGTGACAACATGGATGGACCTGGAGGGTATTATGCTAAGTGAATAAGTCAGACAGAGAAAGATAAAACAAATGAGTCCTAGGCTTCCCTGGTGGCGCAGTGGTTGAGAGTCCGCCTGCCGATGCAGGGGACACGGGTTCGTGCCCCAGTCCGGGAAGATCCCACACGCCGCGGAGCGGCTGGGCCCGTGAGCCATGGCCGCTGAGCCTGCGCATCCGGAGCCTGTGCTCCTCAACGGGAGAGGCCACAACAGTGAGAGGCCCGTGTACTGCAAAATACAAGCAAACAAACAAACAAACAAAATAAATGAGTCCTAAACAACCCAGAAACAGACTCATAGATACAGAGAACAAACTAGTGGTTGAGAGAATGGGAGGATGGGTGAAATAGGTGAAGGAGATTAAGAGATACAAATTACCAGTTATAAAATAAGTGGGTCACAGGGATGTAATGCACAGCACAGGGAATATAGTCAATAATATTATAATAACTTTGTATGGCACATAATTGATACAAATATAGAATCACTATGTTGTACATCTGAAACAAATATATTGTAAGTCAACTATACTTCAATTAAACATTTTTAGTGAAAAAAATAAAAGTGTGGCAGTTCAGTTTAAGAACATTAGTTGAAATGGGGAGGGGTTTTTCCCTCCAATAAAAACTGAATACAAGGAACCTGTGGTCAGAAGGTCTGAAAGGGATGGAGCAGGCTAACCCTTAATGAACTCCTGAAAATGAGCCACCAGATCTCCCTACTCATACACGGTCCCACACTGAGGAGAAATTGCTGAGAACAGAATTCAAATTGAGCAGAACAGGGACAATAAAGAATAAGGAAAGAAAAGGTCTAGATAAGAATGGCATAGAGGACCAGAACCAAGAACTCTCATCAAGCAAGTCATCCTATTCCTTTAACATACATAAAAACAGCAGAAAGGGAGCCTCTGTGAAGTTAGAAAAGCCACCCTGAACCATACTTCTTTCTAAAAGTTCAGGAAAGCTTAGTACACATAAGAATGAGCAACAGATTGTGATGATGGTTGCACAGTTCTGAATATACTAAAAACCACTGAATTGTACATTTTAAATGGGTAAATTTTATGGTATGTGAAAAATATCTCAATAAAGCTGTGAGAAAAATGAATGGAAAATTAATCAAGGTCAGATCCCACACAAAATTATTATAAGGAGAAAAAGGAGAGAATCAAAAGCATTCCATGTTCCTTATCTATTTTATTTATAGTAGTTTGTATCCGTTAATCCCATACTCCTAATTTGTCCCTCCCTCCCTCCCTCCCTCCCTCTCTGCTTTGGTAACCATAAATTTGTTTTTTATGTCTGTGAGTCAGTTTCTGTTTTGTATATAGATTCATTTGTATTATTTTTTAGACTCCACATGTAAGTGATATAAAGGATATAAACTGAAAAAATATATGTATATAACTGAATCACTTTGCTGTACACCTGAAACTAACACAGTATTGTAAACCAACTATACTTCAATTAACAAAAAAGAGAGAAAAAGGGGGGAGAAAAACATTCCAGAAAGACACACTCAAAAAACAACAAATTTAAAATATACTGTTTAAAAGTGAGTTGGAAGACATTAAGAAAATTAAATAAGACATGGAAGAACAATACAAAGCAGGATTAGAAAAACTCAGAAATGTAGTGACAACTTGGGGGAAGTAAGAAGAAAGAATCACTTTAGAAATGAAGGCTGAGGGACTTCCCTGGTGGTCAGTGGTTAAGAATCCGCCTTCCAGTGCAGGGGATGCGAGTTCGATCTCTGGTCGGGGGACTAAGATCCCACATGCCGTGGGGCAACTAAGCCCATGCACTCTAGAGCCCATGAGCCACAACTAGACAGCCCACGTGCCGCAACAAAGAGCCTGCGTGCCACAACTAAGATCCAGTGAAGCCAAGTAAATTAAAAAAGAAATCAAGGCTGGGACTTCCCTGGCGGTCCAGTGGTTAAGACTCCATGCTTCCACTGCAGCAAGCGCAGGTTCGATCCCTGGTTGGGGAATTAAGATCCCACATGCCATGTGGTGTGGTCAAAAAATAAAAATAAAAAAAAATAGAGATGAAGGCTAAGGCAGAATGCTCTTTGACATAAATCATAGCAATATTTTTATGGATCTGTCTCAGACAAAGGAAACAAAAGCAAAAGTAAACAAATGGGACCTAATTAAACTTAAAAACTTTTGCACAGCAAAGGAAACCAACAGCAAAATGAAAAGACAACCTACAGAATGGGAGAAAATATTTTGTAAATGATATGCCCAATAAGGGGTTAATATCCAAAATATATAGATAGCTCATGTAACTCAAATAAAGAAAACTTAAAAATGGGCAGACAACCTGAGTAGACGTCTTTCCAAAGAAGATATACAGATGGCCAACAGGAACATGAAAAGAGGCTCAACATTGCTAATCATCAGAGAAATGCAAATCAAAACCATAATGAGATAACACCTCACACCTCTCAGAATGGCTATCATCAAACAGTCTACAAATAACAAATGTTGGCGAGGATGTATAGAAATGGGAACCCTAGTACACTGTTGGTGGGAATATAAATTGGCGTAGCTACTACGGAAGGCAGTGTGGCAGTTTGTCAAAAAATTGAAATAGAACTATCATATGATCCAGCAATTCTACCCCTGGGGGGTTTTGGGGTTTTTTTTTTGCGGTACACGGGCCTCTCACTGCTGCGGCCCCTCCCACTGCGGAGCACAGGCTCTGGACGTGCAGGCCCAGCGGCCATGGCTCACGGGCCCAGCTGCTCTGCAGCATGTGGGATTCTCCCGGACCGGGGCACAAACCCGCGTCCGCCGCATCGGCAGGTGGGCTCCCAACCATTGTGCCACCAGGGAAGCCCCTACCCCTGGGTTTTTATCCACAGAAAATGGAAACGCTAATTCAAAAAGATACATGCACCCCAGTGTTCATAGAATCATTGTTTACATTAGCCAGTATATGGAAGCAACCAAAGGTGTCCATCAGTAGATGAAAAGATATAGAAGATGTGGTGTATATATATACAGTGGAGTATTAGCCCTAAAAAGACTGAAACTCTGCCATTTTCAACAACATGGATGGCCCCTAGAGGGTATTAATGCTTAGTGAAATAAGTCAGAGAAAGAAAAATACTGTATGATATCATTGATATGTGGAATCTAAAAAATAATCTAATAAAAGTATAACAAAACAGAACCAGACTCACAGATATAGAGGACAAACTAGTGGATACCAGTGAGGAGAAAAAAGGGAGGGAAGGGCAAGATGATAGGAAATTGAGGTACTAGCTACTATGTATAAAATGAATAAGCTACAAAGATACATTGTACAGCACAGGGAATATAGCCATTTTTTTAACATCTTTATTGGAGTATAATTGCTTTACAGTGGTGTGTTAGTTTCTGCTTTATAACAAAGTAAATCAGTTATACATATGTCCCCATATCTCTTCCCTCTTGCATCTCCCTCCCTCCCACCCCTCTAGATGGTCAAAAATCACCGAGCTGATCTCCCTGTGCTATGCGGCTGCTTCCCACTAGCTATCGGTTTTACATTTGGTAGTGTATATATGTCCATGCCACTCTCTCACTTTGTCCCAGCTTACCCTTCCCCCTCCCCATGTCCTCAAGTCCATTCTCTAGTAGGTCTGTGTCTTTATTCCCATCCTGCCCCTAGGTTCTTCATGACTTTTTTTGTTTTAGATTCCATATATATGTGTTAGCATATGGTATTTGTTTTTCTCTTTCTGACTTACTTCACTCTGTATGACAGACTCTAGGTCCATCCACCTCACTACAAATAACTCAGTTTCGTTTCTTTTTATGGCTGAGTAATATTCCATTGTATATATGTGCCACATCTTCTTTATCCATTCATCTGTCAATGGACACTTAGGTTACTTCCATGTCCTGGCTATTGTAAATAGAGCTGCAGTGAACATTGTGGTACATGACTCTTTGAATTATGGTTTTCTCAGGGTATATGCCCAGTAGTGGGATTGCTGGGTTGTATGGTAGTTCTATTTTTAGTTTTTTAAGGAATCTCCATACTGTTCTCCATAGTGGCTATATCAATTTACATTCCCACCAACAGTGCAAGAGGGTTCCCTTTTCTCCACACCCTCTCCAGCATTTATTGTTTGTAGATTTTTTGATGATGGCCATTCTGACCGCTGTGAGGTGATATCTCATTGTAGTTTTGATTTGCATTTCTCTAATGATTAACAATGTTGAGCATTCTTTCATGTGTTTGTTGGCAAACTGTATATCTTCTTTGGAGAACTGTCTATTTACATCTTCTGCCCATTTTTGGATTGGGTTGTTTGTTTTTTTTGTTTGTTTTTAATATGTATAATTGTGATAGAAATTTTTTTAATTAATTAATTTATGGCTGTGTTGGGTCTTCGTTTCTGTGCAAGGGCTTTCTCTAGTTGCAGCGAGTGGGGGCCACTCTTCATCGCGGTGTGCATGCCTCTCACAGTTGCAGCCTCTCTTGTTGCGGAGCACAAGCTCCAGACGCACAGGCTCAGTAGTTGTGGCTTGTGGGCTCTAGAGCACAGGCTCAGTAGTTGTGGCTCATGGGCCTAGTTGCTCCGCGGCATGTGGGATCTTCCCAGACCAGGGTTCGAACCCGTGTCCCCTGCACTGGCAGGCACATTCTCAACCACCAGGGAAGCCTGGGTTGTTTGTTTTTTTGATATTGAGCTGCTTGTAAATTTTGGAGATTAATCCTTTGTCATTTGCTTCATTTGCAAATATTTTCTCCCATTCTGACGGTTGTCTTTTCATCTTGTTTATGGTTTCCTTTGCTGTGCAAAAGATTTTAACTTTCATTAGGTCCCATTTATTTTATTTTTGTTTTTATTTCCATTTCTGTAGGAGGTGGGTTAAAAAGGATCTTGTTGTGCTGTATGTCATACAGTGTTCTTCCTATATTTTCCTCTAAGAGTTTTATAGTGTTTGGCCTTACATTTAGGTCTTTTATCCATTTTGAGTTTATTTTTGTGTATGGTGTTAGGGATTGTTCGAATTTCATTCTTTTACATGTAGCTGTCCAGTTTTTCCAGCACCACTTGTTGAAGAGGCTGTCTTTTCTCCATTGTATATTCTTGCCTCCTTTATCAAAAATAAGGTGACCTATGTGCATGGGTTTATCTCTGGGCTTTCTATCCTGTTCCATTGATCTGTATTTCTGTGTTTGTGCCTGTACCATACTGTCTTGATTACTGTAGCTTTGTAGTCTAATCTGAAGTCAGGGAGCCTGATTCCTCCAGCTCTGTTTTTCTTTCTCAAGATTGCTTTGGCTATTCGGGGTCTTTTGTGTTTCCATACAAATTGTGAATTTTTTTGTTCTAGTTCTGTGAAAAATGCCAGTGGTAGTTTGATAGGGATTGCGTTGAATCTGTAGATTGCTTTGGGTAGTAGAGTCATTTTCACAATGTTGATTCTTCCAATCCAAGAACATGGTATATCTCTCCATCTATTTGTATCATCTTTAATTCCTTTCATCAGTGTCTTATAGTTTTCTGCATACAGGTCTTTTGTCTCCTTAGGTAGGTTTATTCCTAGGTATTTTATCCTTTTTGTTGCCATGGTAAATGGGAGTGTTTTCTTAATTTCACTTTCAGATTTTTCATCATTAGTGTATAGGAATGCCAGAAATTTCTGTGCATTAGTTTTGTATCCTGCTACTTTACCAAATTCATTGATTAGCTCTAGTAGTTTTCTGGTAGCATCTTTAGGATTCTCTAGGTATAGTATCATGTCATCTGCAGTGACAGCTTTACTTCTTCTTTTCTGATTTGGATTCCTTTTATTTCTTTTTCTTCTCTGATTGCTGGGGCTAATACTTCCAAAACAATGTTGAATAATAGTGGTGAGAGTGGGCAACCTTGTCTTCTTCCTGATCATAGTGGAAATGGTTTCAGTTTTTCACCATTGAGGACGATGTTGGCTGTGGGTTTGTCATATATGGCCTTTATTATGTTGAGGTAAGTTCTCTCTATGCCTACTTTCTGCAGGGTTTTTATCATAAATGGGTGTTGAATTTTGTCAAAAGCTTTTTCTGCATCTAGTGAGATGATCATATGTTTTTTATTCTTCAATTTTTAATATGGTGTATCACATTGATTGATTTGCATATATTGAAGAATCCTTGCATTCCTGGGACAAACCCAACTTGATCATGGTGTATGATCCTTTTAACGTGCTGTTGGATTCTGTTTGCTAGTATTTTGTTGAGGATTTTTGTATCTAGGTTCATCAGTGATATTGGCCTGTAGTTTCCTTTCTTTGTGACATCTTTGTCTGGTTTTGGTATCAGTGTGATGGTGGCCTTGTAGAATGAGTTTGCGGGTGTTCCTCTCTCTGCTATAGTTTGCAAGAGTTTGAGAAGGATAGGTGTTAGCTCTTCTGTAAATGTGTGATGGAATTCGCCTGTGAAGCCATGTGGTCCTGGGCTTTTGTTTGTTTGAAGGTTTTTAATAACAGTCTCAATTTCAGTGCTTGTGATCGGTCTGTTTATATTTTCTGTTTCTTCCTGGTTCAGTCATGGAAGGTTGTACTTTTCTAACAATTTGTCCATTTCTTCCAGGTTGTCCATTTTATCGGCATATAGTTGCTTGTAGTAATTTCTCATGATCCTTTGTATTCCTGCAGCGTCAGTTTTTTCTCCTTTTTCTTTTCTAATTCTATTGATTTGAGTCTCCTTCCTTTTTTTCTTGATGAGTCTGGCTAATGGTTTATCAATTTTGTTTGTCTTCTCAAAGAACCAGCTTTTAGTTTTATTGCTCTTTCCTATTCTTTCCTTCATTTCTTTTTCATTTATTTCTCATCTGATCTTTATGATTTCTTTCTTTCTGCTAACTTTGGGGTTATTTTGTTCTTCTTTGTCTAATTGCTTTAGGTGTAAGTTTAGGTTGTTTATTTGAGATGTTTCTTGTTTTTTAAGGTAGGACTGTACTGCTATAAACTTCGCTCTTGGAACTGCTTTTGCTGCATCCCATAGGTTTTGGGTCGTAGTGTTTTCATTGTCGTTTGTTTCTAGGTATATTTTGATTTCCTCTTTAATTTCTTCCCTGATCTCTTGGTTATTAAGTAGTGTATTTTTTAGCCTCCACATGTGTGTATATTTTACAATATTTTTCCTGCAATTCATATCTCGTTTCATAACGTTGTGGTCGGAAACCATACTTGATACGATTTCCATTTTCTTAAATGTACCAGGGTTTGGTTTGTGACCCAAGATATGATCTATCCTGGAGAATGTTCCAATACACTTGAGAAGAAAGTGTATTCTGTTGTTTTTGGAAGGAATGTCTTATAAATATCAATTTAGTCCATCTTGTTTAATGTATCATTTAAAGCTTGTGTTTCCTTATTTATTTTCATTTTGGATGATCTGTCCATTGGTGAAAGTGGGGTGTTAAAGTCCCCTACTATGATTGTGTTACTGTCTATTTCCCCTTTTATGACTATTAGCATTTGCCTTATATATTAAGGTGCTCCTATGTTGGGTGCATAAATATTTACAGTTGTTATATCTTCTTCCTGGATTGATCCCTTGATTATTATGTAGTGTCCTTCTTTGTCTCTTATAATAGTCTTTGTTTTAAAGTCTATTTTGTCTGATATGAGAATTGCTACACCAGCTTTCTTTTGATTTCCATTTGCATGGAATATCGTTTTCCATTCCCTCACTTTCAGTCTGTATGTGTCCCTAGGTCTGAAGGGGGTCTCTTGTAGACAGTATATATATGGGTCTTGGTTTTGTATCCATTCAGCCAGTCTATGTCTTTTCGTTAGAGCATTTAATCTATTTACATTTAAGGTAATTATCGGTATGTATGTTCCTATTACCATTTTGTTAATTGGTTTGGGTTTGTTATTGTAGGTCTTTTCCTTCTCGTGTGTTTCCTGCCTAGAGAAGTTCCTTTAGTATTTGTTGTAAAGCTGGTTTGGTGGTGCTGAACTCTCTCAGCTTTTACTTGTCTGTAAAATTTTAATTTCTCCGTCAAATCTGAATGAGATCCTTGCTGGGTAGAGTAATATTGGTTGTAGGTTTTTCCCTTTCAGCACTTTAAATATGTCCTGCAACTCCCTTCTTGCTTGCAGAGTTTCTGCTGAAAGATCACCTGTAACCTTATGGGGATTCCCTTGTATGTTATTTGTTGTTTTTCCCTTGCTGCTTTTAATATGTTTTCTTTGTATTTAATTTTTGATAGTTTGATAACTATGTGTCTTGGCGTGTTTCTCCTTGGATTTATCCTGTATGGGATTCTCTGTGCTTCCTGGACTTGATTAACTATTTCCTTTCCCATATTAGGGTAGTTTTCCACTTTAATCTCTTCAAATATTTTCTCAGTCCCTTTCTTTTTCTCTTCTTCTTCTGGAACCCCTGTAATTCGCATGTTGGTGCGTTTTAATGTTTTCCTAGAGGTCTCTGAGACTGTCCCCAGTTCTTTTCGTTCTTTTTTCTTTATTCTGCTCTGCAGTAGTTATTTCCACTATTTTATCTTCCAGGTCGCTTATCCATTCTTCTGCCTCAGTTATTCTGCTATTGATTCCTTCTAGAGAGTTTTTAATTTCATTTATTGTGTTGTTCATTATTGTTTCTTTGCTCTTTAGTTCTTCTAGGTCCTTGTTAAATGTTTCTTGTATTTTCTCCCTTCTATTTCCAAGATTTTGGATCATCTTTACTTTCATTACTCTGAATTCTTTTTCAGGTAGACTGCCTATTTCCTCTTCATTTGTTTGGTCTGATGGATTTTTACCTTGTTCCTTCATCTGCTGTGTGTTTCTCTGTCTTCTCATTTTGCTTAACTTACTGTGTTTGGTGTCTCCTTTTCGCAGGCTGCAGGTTCTTAGTTCCCGTTGTTTTTGGTATTTGCTCCCACTGGGTAAGGTTGGTTCAGTCGGTTGTGTAGGCTTCCTGGTGGAGGGGACTAGTGCCTGTGTTCTGGTGCATGAGGCTGGATCTTGTCTTTCTGGTGGGCAGGACCATGTCCGGTGGTGTGTTTTGGGGTGCCTGTGGCCTTATTATGATTTTAGGCAGCCTCTCTGCTAATGGATGGGGCTGTGTTCCTGTCTTGCTAGTTGTTTGGCATAGTGGTCCAGCACTGTAGCTTGCTGGTCGTTGAGTGGAGCTGGGTGTTGGCATTGAGATGGAGATCTCTGGGAGATTTTCGCCATTTGATATTATGTGGAGCTGGGAGGTCTCAGGTGGACCAGTGTCCTGAACTCGGCTCTCCCACCAGAGAGGCACTGGCCTGATGCCCTGCTGGAGCACCACGACCCTGTCATCCACACGGCTTAGAATAAATAGGAGAAAGAAAGGAAGAAAGAAAAAATAAAACAAAGTTATTAAAATAAAAAATAATTATTAAAAAATTTTTAAATTTTAAAAAGTAGTAAAAAAAAAAAAAGAAAGAAAGAAGGAAGAGAGCAGCCAAACCAAAAAACAAGTCCACCAATGATAACAAGCACTAAAAGCTATACTAAAAAAACCCCAGAAAAACAGACAGACAGGACCCTAGGACAAATGGTAAAAGCAAAGCTATACAGACAAAATCACACACGGAAGCATACACATACACACTCACAAAAAGAGAAAAAGGAAAAGTATGTATATATCATTGCTCCCAAAGTCCACCGCCTCAATTTTGGGATGATTCGTTGTCTCTTCAGGTATTCCACAGATGCAACGTACATCAAGTTGATTGTGGAGATTTAATCCGCTGCTCCTGAGGCTGCTGGGAGAGATTTCCCTTTCTCTTCTTTGTTTGCTCAGCTCCTGGGGTTCAGCTTTGGATTTGACCCCGCCTCTGCGTGTAGGTTACCTGAGGGCATCTGTTCCTGCCCAGACAGGACAGGGTTATAGGAGCAGCTGATTCAGGGGCTGTGGCTCACTCAGGCCCAGGGGAGGGAGGGGTACGGATGCTGGGCGAGCCTGCGTTGGCAGAGGCTGGCGTGACATTGCAACAGCCTGAGGCGTGCTGTGCATTCTCCTGGGGAAGTTGTCCCTGGATCAGGGGACCCTGGCAGAGGCGGGCTGCACAGGCTTCCGGGGGGCGAGGTGTGGATAGTGACCTGTGCTCGCACACAGGCTTCTTGGTAGCTGCAGCAGGAGCCTTAGCGTCTCATGCCAGTCTCTGGAGTTCGCGCTGATAGCCCAGGCTCGCGCCCATCTCTGGAGCTCCTTTAAGCAGCATTCTTAATCCCCTGTCCTCGCACACCGCGAAACAAAGAGGCAAGAAAAAGTCTCTTGCCTCTTCGGCAGTTCCAGACTTTTTCCCGGACTCCCTCCGGCTAGGACTCCCTCCGGCTAGCTGTGGTGTACTAGCCCCTTCGGGCTGTGTTCACGCAGCCAACCCCAGTCCTCTCCCTGGGGTCTGACCTCCAAAGCCCGAGCCTCAGCTTCCAGCCCCCACCCGCCCCGGCGGGTGAGCAGACAAGCCTCTCAGGCTGGTGAGTGCTGGTCGGCACCGATCCTCTGTGCGGGAATCTCTCCGCTTTGCGCTCTGCACCCCTGTTGCTGTGCTCTCCTCCGTGGCTCCAAAGCTTCCCCCCACTCCACCCCCGTCTCCGCCAGTGAAGGGTCTTCCTAGTGTGTGGAAACCTTTCCTCCTTCACAGCTCCCTCCCACTGGTCCAGGTCCCGTCCCTATTCTTTTGTCTCTGCTTTTTCTTTTTTCTTTTGCCCTACCCAGGTACGTGGGGGGTTTCTTGCCTTTTGGGAGGTCTGAGGTCTTCTGCCAGCATTCAGTGGGTGTTCTGTAGGAGCTGTTCCACATGTAGATGTATTTCTGATGTATTTGTGGGGAGGAAGGTGATCTCCACTTCTAACTCTTCAACCGTTTTCCCAATATTATTAATAACTCTAAATGGAATATAATATATAAAATATTAAATCAACATGTTGTACACCTGAAACTAATATTGTAAATCTATTAGACTTCAATTTGAATAAAAGAAAAGAAATGAAAGCTAAACTAGAAGAAAACAAGAATGAGTGAATATAACAGAAAATGCCTTTCTAAAGTAAAAAGGAAAATGTTTTAATTCAAAAAGAAACAAAGATGAACAGATTTCTAGAAAAAGTGACAAATATGAAAGATAGCAAAGAAGACCTGACATGGATAATAAGATTATCTGAAGAAGAATACTGAAGCAAGGAAAAAGAAAAAAATGCTTAAAACTAATATTGGATGGACCTAGAGACTGTCATACAGAGTGAAGTAAGTCAGAAAGAGAAAAACAAATACCATATGCTAACACACATATGTGGAATCTAAAAAAACGGTACTGATAAACCTCGTGGCAGGGCAGGAATAAAGATGCAGATGTAGAGAATGGACTTGAGGACATGGGGAGGGGGAAGGGTAAGCTGTGACAAAGTGAGAGAGTGGCATGGACATATATACACTACCAAATGTAAAATGGATGGCTAGTGGGAAGCAGCCGCATAGTACAGGGAGATCAGCTCAGTGCTTTGTGACCACCTAGAGGGGTGGGATAGGGAGGGTGGGAGGGAGATGCAAGAGGGAGGGGATATGGGGATATATGTATACATATAGCTGATTCACTTTGTTGTACAGCAGAAACACACAACATTGTAAAGCAGTTACACTCCAATAAAGATATTTTTTTAAAAAAACTAATATTGAGGAAACTTTAGATTGGCTTTTAAAAAGCACACTGTGTACCTACGAATTTTGACCCAGAATGACCAGCAGCAAGACACATTCTAATAAAATTACTAGACTTTTTTTAAAAAAAGAAATGCCTTGGATACTTCAGCAAAAACAGCAGGTGGGTTGTAAAGGAAGGAAAATCAGATCATCTTCAAACTTTTTGACACCAACACTTTATGCCAGAAGAAAATGGAGTAACATTTAAGATACTCAAGGGGAAAAAATGTGAGCCAAGGACATTATATCTGGTAAAAGTGGCTTTTAGGTATAAAAGGTACAGGTATTTATCAACATGCAGGAACTCAGGAAATATTCGTCCCATGATCCCTTTCTGAGAAATTTGCTAGAGAATGAGCTTAAGACAACCAAAGTGATGAGAGAGACATTGATATAAGGACTATCAGTCAGCATTAAATATATAGTTACTTGTAGAACTAAGACTAAATGAGATTTGAAAGAGAGAAAGTATTAATGCTATATGCCCAGTGCTCTGGTAATGTAGATATAGTGTAACTTTTAATGGAGAAATGGGGAAAGAATATGCAAAAAAAGAACTGTTCTCAGCAATTATATTGGTAACAGTATTAGTGTTATTCCAGGACTGTGTAACGTGAGATAATGTTAACTGAGTAATTATGAGATATTCAAATTCCATCATCCTCTGTCTTTGAGAGCTAAGACTTTTAATGTGGAAGAATACAGATGTAATTCAAAAGAATTTGAGTTAGAAACAAAACACCCCTGTAGTCCTGAATATGAACTCATGAGAAATTTTATTGAAAAGTACACACACACACACACACACACACACACTTTTGCTTTATCCACTGAAAAGGCTTGAAACAATGACCAGCCCAGAAGCAATGAGCACACCTAGTAACCCAGGTTCTGTTCTTGAAATACCATTCCCATTAAAAGAAACCAGGATGTCTTAGAGAAATAGCTAATTCCAAGCTTGCAGCAGGAAATAAATAAGATGAGCTTGGAACATCTTGTCATAAAGGATAGGAAAGAAGCTTTCAAAGACTACTATGGTCATATCAAAAGGACTCACAAGCCACTTTGAAGACGTTTCCACTGGCCAGAGACAGTTTGGCTTGAAAAAGGATAATTGCCAGTAGCAACGAGCACGTCTAGTGCCCAAATCTTGGTTTCTAATACTATTCTCCAATTAAAGGGCTCCTTAGAGAAATGGATAATTCTAAGGCTGGACAGGGAATATACAAGATGAACCTGAAATATTTTGTAGTACTAGAAAATAAAGAAGCACTCAAAAAACAACAACAGCAAAGAAAAAACTATTGAGGTATGTTAATGTGACACAGGGCCTTCTGAAAGAACTGTTACTGGCCAAAACTGGAAGAATATGAGCAGGAAAATAACAGTATTGGATTATAACACAAGGAATAAAATGTGTCCGTGAGTCTATAGTGATAGAAATAAATGATTACATAAATAGATGGGGGCGAAGAGACCAATCTCCCCTACAGAAAAATTCTAAATAATTTGTGTGTATACACCTGTCTCAGGGAGGTGCAGCACAACTCCTCACCCCTTAAGTGTAGGCTATGTTTAGTTACTTGCTTCCAAAGACTATAGTATAGAAGGAGCGGGGAGCAGTTGGGAACCCTACAAACACTACCTGAAGTGATCCCAGTTAACATCAGCAGTGATGTCATGTTGGTGGTGTGTAGCCTTGGTTTGATGTGATAAGGAGGAAACTTCACTGTTATTCTCTTCCAAAAGTCATAACCCTAGTCTAATTATGAGAAAAATAGGAGGCAACCCCAGGTTGAGGGACATTCTGCAAAATACCTGATGAGTCCCCCTTAAAACTGTCCAGGTCATCAAAAACAAGGAAAGTGAGAAATTCTCACAGCCAAGAGGAGACAAAGGAGACAGAGGACTAATGTAATATGGAATATTTGATGGGATCCTGGAACCAAAAAAAACGGACATTACGTAAAACCCAAGGAAATCTGAATAAAGTATGAACTTTAGTTGTTAGTTATATATGTATCAGTATTGGTTCATTAGTTATGACACACAAACCATAGTAATGTAAGATGTTAACAATAAGGGAAATTGGGTACGGATGTATAAGAACTCTGTACTATCTTCTCAATTTTTCTGTAAATTAAAACTAAAGTTAGAAAGCTTATTTGGATATTTTTTAGAAATCATTGCAATTCATCGAAACCCATCAAATATGTTTAAATCCATGAGTTCATAACTATAGTTAAAACAAAAATTGTTCAATTTCAGAGGATGATAAGGAACCAATTTATTACCTTGAGAAATGGTAAATTAAAGCAGAAGAATCAAGCATTAATCTTGTTTTCTTTTCCTGGGTGACTAAATAGTAGTAGATGAGGGAAAGCCTCTCTTTATAAAAGCATTCTACTTAATAAAAAAAGAAATGTTAAAGAGTATCACCATTTTGAAATCCTGGGAAAATTAATGAATCTAGGCATTGAGCATCAACAGCTGCTAACATCACAACATATGAGACACAGATACTATGTGCCACCTGCTGGGGGAGGACAGCACCACCTGTATTCATGAGAAGGGATCAACCCTGAGTCATATCAAGCTCTGTGTCCACTTGCCAATCTGCAGAAATACAGAAGAACATGTTGGACTCCATCATGACTATGCGGTCGGCAAAATCCAGATTTGGGGAAACTACAGGTCAAATGCCCCAGCCTCTTCAATAGAGAACTTGTAAGGAAAGAAAGGGATGGAAGAAGAAACCTGTAGATTAAAAATACATCAAAATATTTGAAAATGGATAAGACTAACCTCAAAAGCATTATGCTAAGTGAAAGAAGTCAGACACAAAAGACCACACGTTACTTGATTGCATTTATGTGAAATGTTCAGAATAGGCAACTCTATAGAGATAGAAGGTAGATTGGTGCTTTCCAGGGAGGGAAGGAATGGGGATTAACTGCCAGTGAGCACAGGGTGTCATTTGGTAGATGCTCATGGAGAAGCTTTGGGGATGGGTACAGAAAATCTATATCTTGACCCAAGTGAAGGCTATAAAAGTATAGCCTCCTTATCAACTTTTAAGTTATATATATTTTTGTATGATTTCCAGTATCTTTTATTTTACAGTAAAAGGGTTTAAAAAAAAAGAAAAACAGAACACAAGACTCCTAAGCTGTAAGGAGAGGTCAGATTCCCCACATATTTCATTCTTTATCATGGTAATGAGAGTGTTTCTCGTGGGCAAATTCAAGGTAGCTAGGAAATGTTCCTTTACCCCACAAAGGAAAGACAAAAATAGTGCAAAAGAGACCTAGTATTTGGTACACTGCATGACAAGTGCCATTTGGACCTCAGACCCTGTTCCAAACGTGCAAAATAACACATTCTTTTCTGGTAGGTTCAACTGCCCCGTGATTTCCAATTTTATACACACACAGAATTGTAGAACTGTAATAAAGGAAATGGATGAAGGAGGAGAAGTCACCTATAGTCCCACCTCCCTGGCAAATCACAAATCATAAAATCATAAATATTTTTTACTTCAGTGTTTTTGTCAGGCGAGTGTGATAACCACTATACTATGGAAACACTTCAGTGCTTTTGGTTTGCTGGGGTTCTGTTGGTCAGTTGGTGTTTTCGTTTTCTGTTGTGAGGGGTTGGCCATTTTAGCAAGAATTCTTTCCCAAAATAGAATTCATTTTGAGGGGCAACTTTTATGTTTTTGCCTTCTCGTGAAAACCACTCAGGGGATCCTGTCTCACTATTATTTAACATGTCACCTGTTAAGTAATAGTAAGTACTCTCCCCAGTTCTGCTGGCCCCAGGGTAGGCAGCTAGGTATATATTCCTTGTTCTCTTGTTACGTGGTCGTATTCAGAGTGGAGCTGGGGCCCGTGACAGTCGCTCTTTCCCTCACCCCTGCTTTCTCATTTTTCCACTTGGGCAGAGTTCAAAACAGCAGCTCAGCAACAAGATCAGGAACAGGAGGAAGAGGATGATGAACAGGCAGTCCACAGAGCTCGGGAGTGGGATGACTGGAAGGACACCCATCCTAGGGGCTATGGCAACCGACAGAACATGGGTTAGTCTCCCCACAACAAGACAGGACTACAGGGGCTTCTGTCTTCCCCACCAAGGAAAGCTGTGCAGTCTTCCCCTCCCTGGGCTCCTGCTTCAGCCATGTACAACGAAGGCAGAGATGCTTAATTAATCATGCTTTGCGTTCATTAAAATGTCAATTAAGTGTGTATTTGTACCCTACATGATGAGCCAACAATCTTGTCTTGGAATTATAATCCTATCATGGTATATTCCACTTTTCTTAAGTGGAAATAAAAGAGTACTGAGAAATGGTTCTGTATAATCAATGGCTGTATGAATTCTCTTTGAAAAATGAAAGTCCCCTCTATCATGTGAGCCTGTGCAGAAATACGAGTATCAGCTGCTTTCTTCCAGGGGGTGAGGGGAGGGGGTCAGCTGTGGGTCCCTGGGCTTATGGAGAGATCCTCGTCATCTCCCTTTGATGTGGGCAGTGAGTTAGCCAGCATCAGAGCTGCCCAGACTGGCTGGAGCTTGCTTTCTCCTTTCTACCCCAGTGCTGTGAACTAACCCAACACTTGCTTTACAAGGGACAAGCACAAAAGCCAGGACCTGCCCTGCCAGATGGCTCTATTTTCAGGAATTATAGCTGTAAGTGAACAGAACAATCCTATCTACCCAATCTTCCTTGCTTCAGCCATGAGAAATGAGGAAACCGATAAGGCACTATGAGAGCCATCCTTGTATGAGCATCTGAGGCCAGGGCCTTTACTCTGGAACTACCTAGAACCCTGAGGGTAAGAGCAGCTCAGGCCGTAGCCTAGCTCCTAAGTGGGCTGCTGGAAGACCATTTTGGCCCTCTTTGCCCATGCTGTGCCATACCTGGCACAGTCCCAAGCGGTCAGTGTGCCATGGCAGTCATTTTGCTAGTTAATAAGGTACCTGCAGTCATGCCAATAACTGGGAGTGGAGGAGGGGAGACAGCACAGATGACAAGGGAGGGTACCTACTTTCTGCGGTAAAGAGAAGACACGTCCTCAGCTCCCGGGTTGATACCCTAGAAAAGCAGCCATGTGTTAAAACAAACGATCTAGAAAACATACTTTTGTTCTATGTGGCTTTGGTACACTTCATTTTCTTTTAAGATGACTCAGCCTTCCTATTCTAGCTTCTGCAGCCTAGCTTAGGACAGGGGTTTGAAAAGGAGACTCAGATCCCTCTCCTTTGTAGGGTGGTAAATGGAGGGCTGTCAGACGATGAGTAGGACGTTATGTTTAGTGGAGATGACAGAAGACCACCAATAATATATTTATTGCTAAATACATACTGCTTAATAAAGGATTCATGGTACCCTCACAGCATAAGCTCCTGAAACTGGTAGAGCACAGATTAACTTCCCCACAGATTTGGGAAGCAAACATTCATTTGTAGTTCTCTTCCAGTTATTGCCAGGCTGCCTCTAGCAATGGCCTATTTCGTGCCCCTGAAACTCCACCCTGAGCTCATTCCCCAAATGGGCCAGGTTGGGGTTATCCCCTTGGCCTGAGTCTACTTAAAGATGGTCCTTCCAGAAGATCCAGCCTGATGAAGCCCCCTCACATTCTGATATCTAAGAGGCAAACTAGACAAAGTGGGTTTGAATCCTGGCTTTAAAAGTTGAAAGCTGTGTGACCTTGGGCAATATAACTTCTCTGAACTGCTCCTCTGTTTCCTCTATGTTTATAGATGAGCTGTTTCATAGGGTTGTTGTGAGAATTAAATGAATAATGGCAGCCATTATAATAGGCTGAAGAATAAGTATTTTCGTCTGAGCTCAGTGACTATGGTCTGTCCACTAGGAAGGGAAAGGAAATGGACAGGTAGGTGTTGGAAACTCTTTTCTGTGCCAGGCACCAGACCTGGCACTTTCACATGCTATTAATACTCACAATGACCCTGCAAAATAGGTAGCATTATCCCCATTTTACAGATTAGAAAACAGGCCCAGAGAAGCTGAGTGATTTCTTCAAGTTCACATTAGCAACAAGCTGTGCTGCTGTCATTTTCCATGTGCTTCCCAATTGCGTGTGCTTTTAGTTCTGCATCTTAAAGCAGCTTAAAAAGAGGGAGCAGCTTGAAAAATCCAAACCCAAACCACCACTTATACGTTATTGGAGCTCAAGAAATTTCTTTTTAGCTGACTCACCGAAGAAAAGGTTATGACAGCCCGCTTCCCCCCTGCCATCTCCCCCTCAGCTGGGGGATAAGACTGAGGCAGTGAGCAAACCCATCTCCCTCCATTTTCCTCCCCAGTTCAGGAGAAAACAAAAAGAGAACCACCTTCTTTACTCCCACCGGAACAAGGCGTTTCAGGGTCCTAGAGTGAGCTGGGTTTGATGGACTTCGGGAAGCTAGGACTCAGAGCATTCCACGGATAACAGTACTGCTTCATCGTTTGCACTATGCTTATTTCACATATGCTGCATGTTTCATTCTCACAACCCATCAGGCAGGAGATGATGCCTTCGTTTTACAGGGAAGGAAACTGGCTTGGGAAATGCAGTGAGTGACTTACTTCAGCACACAGCTAATACATAGACCATGCAAACATATCAGTGTAGCCAAAATATTTGCCCTCTGTAGCTCTCACATGGAGGCCAATTAGTTATTTGGAAAAGGTGAACGCTGGGCACTACTTCTTTTAATGCCATCATGCGGTGATTTGTCCTTTCCACTCTTATTCTTTTCAACACCCCTGTGAGAAAGACAGGGCAGGGGACCGAATGAGCTGATTTCAAGCCCAAGAAGTTGGAGTTAAGGTTTCTGAATTGAGTCTCAATCCTCAGGGCTCTGCCCCTCCCTAGCCGGGTGAGCCAGGGCCACCCAGGTCACCGGGGTCACTGCTGTCATCTAAAACAACGTGCAAAGGATAAAACTTTTGAACCTAAATCCACCTCTCTTATGGCAACTGAATTCCAAAGTCCTCCTCTGCTTACTGTGGGCCTCCGGTTTGCTCATCAGCACAACAGATACACTGCCACCCGGCTCTTTCAGACACCCAACAACAAGACGGCACTGTGACCTTCCTTTGTCTCCTTGCAAAACAGCTCCCTCCAACACCTGCACATCATTTCCTCACAGATTGCTTTTCACCCATTCATCCAAGGTTTAACCTGGCTCAGTTCACTCATGCTCCATAGCAAGGAGGTATGGGTTCTAATACCAGCTCTGTCAGTTTTAGCCCCTCCCAGATGCTGACAACATCTGGCCTACTTACCTCACAGGCCAGAGAAAGGAGCAAATGAAATCAAATATGGAAAAGGACTTTGAACAATTAGAAAACATGGCACAAATGTAAGTTTGGCGGCCAGAGGAGGGGATGCATTGTTTTTTAAATTCAGTATTTCACAACTTATTTTAACCCCTGCCCCCCTATTGCTTTCTCAGTCTTCTATCTATATCACCACCAGCGAAAAGGTTTGTGAACATGCTTTTCTTTGTGTGCTAGAGATGACCAGCTCAGGAGAGAATTGTTACATGCAGTGGAAATTGAGAACCGGTTTTTACTTATCTGCCCACCAGGCCGCCTTTGACAAATGTATGTGAAAAGATGGTAAACAAAAGATTTCAGTTTCTTGTCCCAACTGGCAATAAATCCCTCCAAGAGAGGACAACTCAGCAATGACTTAGGCCATCCTATTCCCATGTGGTAGCACAAATAACAGGAATTCGTGTATTGAGCACCTACTGTATACTAGGAGTTGACTATTTCTAATCCTCACAACGTCCCAAGGTAGATATTATTATTGCCTCAATTTGTAAATGAGGAACTTGAGGCTCAGAGAAGGGATTTCCCAAAGATCACTCAGCCCTAAGTGTCGAGCTGGGCCTGGATTCCAGGTGGGCCTGATTCCACAGGCCACGTCCTTCCAGTCTGCCACACTCCCCGGGAAGCACAAAGCACAGGGGACATAGGAAGGTGGGCGAGATACCCCGCTGGCACACTGCTCTGGGGATCACCCCTCCCCTTTCTCTGTCTAAATTTTGAGCAACGATTGTATCAGCTTTGCCGGCCAGGCCCTTTAAGGGCACATCTGAGAGCTGCTCACTGGGGGAATACCCCGGACTCAGAACTCTCCCCTTCCTGGGGCCCTACATCCCTCAACCTGTAGAAGATTCCTGCTCCCAGTGCCAGGCCCACCTGTTTCCAGCCCTATCCGATCTTGGTACAAGTGAATCTTTTAAACCCTCTCTCTATTCCACCCTCTCACTTAACGGTTCCTACACATTTTCTGAGCCCGTCAAAGCCCCCGCTCTTGATCTACCAGGCCCTCCTGGACAGCTAAGACCAGACCCAGGTTGTGAGCGCATGAGACTTGGCAGCCAGGGGCTGGGAGGGAGGATTTCTGCCTGAACTCTGAGGCCCTTCCACAACTCAGCGACAGATACTGCCTCTGCTACCCTGGTGCCCTTGTCCCCGGCTCAGGGACATTGAGTGATTGGCAGAAAGACTCCTCACCCGCTTTATGGAACCTGTCTTCTCCTTTCCTTGTCTACCTTCTGCCTGGGTGAGCTCACCCCACCTCCGGCTTCCATGACTCACCACATGTATGCTGATGGCCAGTGCTAGCCCTGACCTTTCTGCTGAGCTCCCTGACCCATATCCTGTCATCTACCACACCGCTCCTCTTGATGAACAAAAACTCAAATTCAACAGCCTGGCAATGAACTCATCACACTCCCCACCCCTCTGGCTCCATTAGAGTTTCTTAGGGCCTGTTGCCTACTTAGTGCTCTTCCTGGGAAACTCAGCACTGTTTCTGGCCTTCTCCTGACAAAGCCGGCATTCAGTGTCTGCAGAATGAATTACTGAATGAATGAGTCCCATCATGAATCACGCTTCTTCGGCAGGCAGATTCACAATAATGCAGCCTCTTTCTTTTCATATTCAAACAACCTTACATAAAAGGAAACCCAGAATCCCTTCACCTTAAAGCAGCAATCATTTCTCTCTCAGACCCCCTTTCATCCTATCACGGAAGGGACCACATTTTCACAAAGTGTATTCAGTGCAGAGGTCTGCTTTATACTCTGCTTTGAAAGCTTACCATATCACATACTACAGAGTCTACCTTATAATAATTTTAATGACTGCAGATTGTCTATAAGATTGCTATATAATAGCTTACTTAGGCCCCCCCAGATTTTGACCATTTGGATCGTTTCCCGGTTTCTACTGTTATTTCCTTTATTCATTTAACAAAGCAAATTACCTTATTTGCTTGGGCACGCATAAAATTTCCCTGGAGGAGGAGGAGGGGTGTGGGATTGTTAGAGGCCAGGAGTGGGAAGGAGACTTTTCACTGAATTTCCCTATAGACCCTTTTGAATTTTGAATCATGTGAATATGCTGACTATTCAAGATATATATACCAAAAGCTTACTGTACATGAAGCATCTCACTAGAAGCTGGATATAGCAGTGGGGTCTACACTCTCAAACTAACTTCCTGATATGTGCTCTCCCAAAAGTATGTATAACGTACCTTGGGAATCCAGAGGAGAGAGCAGGGTGGAGAATCTCAGACAATGACATTTTCACAGTCACTTGAAGCATGCGTAGGACTTAGGCTGATGAGAGACCACCGTGGGCAAAGGCCCAGAATAGCAAAGGGCACTTCCTGGTTGGGAAAGGAGGCTGTATCTGGTGGGGTGTGAAAGTTATGGGAAGTGAGACTTTCAAGAAGGGCAGAAACCAGTGGAGCAAGGGCTCTGGAGGCCAGGCTCTGGGCTTCGAACTTGATCCCGGAGGCCATGGGAACCTTTGGAGGGTTAGAAACAGGGCAGAGGGTAAGAGCTGTGTTTGATAGCAATCCTCTAGCAGCAAAGGACCAAAGGAAGGTAGAGCAGCTGGGAGCAGCCTTCTGGAGTCCAGGAGACAGTGACAAAGGCCTGAACTAGGGGACCAGCTGTCCCAATGAGCCCCAAACCACCCTGGTTTTAGCACTGAAAGTCCTGCATCCCGGGCAACTCCTCAGCCTCTGGCAAATAGACATAGTCAGTCATTCTAGCCTGAACCAAGGCGCTAGATGCTGCTGTTCCCCAGAGCCTGCCTGCCCTGAGAAGTGATCCAGTGACTTCCAAGAGATTTTGAAATACTCACCCTGTTCTGTCCCACCCTCCACCTCCTCGGTCCCCACCTCCAGCCACTACTCCTGGGTTCATTTACTTCTGTAGGTTCCTTCTAGAGCTGCTGATCTGCAGACACAAAGGGATTTATGAGGAAGACATCCCCACTTACCAACGTCCAGTCTTCTTTCCTTCTGCTCCCCTCCACAAACCTGAGGCTCCCGTCAAACGAAACTAGTCCCTGTGCCAAAGCAAACCTGCAGACTTTTGTGTCTCCCCAGCCGTCACAAGACAGATCACTCTCCCTACTTCTCTGCCTGTTGAAGCCCATTGCAAATGCCACCCCCACACACACACAGCTGAGTACCAGTACCATGGAAAAGCTCCTGGGTGGCAGACACTGCCCGAGAACTTTTCAAACATTACCACTACTCCTCACAGCAAATAAATATGATTAGTCCCTTTTTCCAGAGGAGGAAACCAAGACTCAGAGAAGGGAAGTGTCTTGTCCAAGGTCACACAGCTACTAGCCTTCCCCTCCATCTTCTTTGTACTTCTCTGATGGCCCCAATCCTTGTATTGATGATGTGTGTACTTCTTTCACTCCCTGCCAGCCCCCTGACCCACCACACACACGATTGTCAACCTAGAATAATGCCAGGCTTGTAGTAGAACGTCAATAAAAATTTGGTAAAAGAAGGGACTATGTATGTCCCTTGTATAGTACCTAGCCCATTGACTGGCATTAAATAGGTTCTCCTGTTCAGGTATTGCTGAAATTGCAGTACCGAACCAAGTAAGAGTATGATTGAAGGGGAACGATCAGAAGAAAACACATTATGGCAAAACCTCAGCTATCCAAAGCTTTCTAGAAATGAGTCATTCTGAAGACTGAGGGTGAACCTTCAGAATCCAGGAAGAAGAATCCTAGGGCTGCTTCTTTCTCAGAGTTTACCTCGCTTCCACCCACTTCTTCTGAGCTCCCCGGTCCCCTCGCTCTCCTTTTCCTTCCAGTCTTCTTTGGTTTTCTGTTGTTCCTGCAAAGCTTCTTAGCTTCTGGTTTGGCGAGCTAATTGCAGTCTTCCCCTTGCTGTCCTTCCATGCCTTTTGCACCCTTTCTCCTCACCACAGCACCCCCGCTTCCATAGAGGCTTCCCTGCCCTCCTCAGGCTGGTGGATGCTTCTCTCGTCTGCGTCTGCACACCCCACGGCACCCCATACGGGTGTCTGTGATTCCATCCACCTCACATGCTGGACTGTGGGTTTCTTGAGGGTTAGAATCATATCAGCCCTAAATGTCTATGAATGAAATTACCAGACCCTTTTGTGCTTCTTGGCCACCTCTCCTTTGGTACTGCTTACTCCGAGGCAGCTAAGGGTTTGCTTGTTGGTTGGTTGGATTGTAATTGGGAAATCATGAGTGCTGGTTATTCAGGATTTGTCTGCTCACCTACTTCTCTTCTTCCTGCTTTTACTACATTCACTGGTGTTCATGTTATACTTGTCGAGTTGGCTCAGGAAGGCTCCAGCTCAGACAGTATGCTCTTTGTTTTGGAGGGGAAAGGGCTGGCAAATCAGGGTCATGGCCCAGCCCTGCCAGTCCATCTTGCTTAAGGAACCAGGAGACCAGACCTCATTATTTGTTCCACAAGCATTTACTTGAATGCCTACACTGTATCAGGCTCTGAGCCGGACATTAGGGAGACAGAAATGGAAATCGGTGTGTCCTTGCCCTGCATCTAGCACCCTGTGTGAGCCCTTTCTAGGCCTCTTCCATTTACCCATCTGAAAGTGAAGCGGGGTAGAGACCTGACTGGTAGGCAGCCTTGGAGCTGGCAGCACTGTGGAACTCGTCTATCCGGGATACTCTCGCCCTCCCCACATCTGTGCTTTGCCCTGGAAGAGCCCAGACCCACCTCTTTCCTCTCTCCCTTCTCCCCTGCAGATTCTGAGCAGACGTGCTCTAATACGTCTCACCCTGTATGTGGCCAACTAGCCCCCAAGAAGCAGCTTGGTAACCCCAGCTAGCCAGGGGGAAGAAAAGAAAGAGGAAGAGGAGGAGGGGTGGCATGTCACGTGGCCACGGAGGGTACACTGGGGGAGGACAGTACATCCCATGGGGCACCAAAACCGTCCCCTAAGCTCAACTCTGAAGATTCATATTAGTCAGTCTAATCGAGGAGGCCCAAGCCAGAGTGGGAGGTAGGGAGGGAGAGAGAGTTCCACTAATATTCCTGGAAAAGGCTAAGGAATCAATATTTCCTTGTACTTGTAGGACACTTGATACCTTTTTGTATTTAATTTTCCCAGCAACCTTTTTGATTACATTCAGAAGATTTTTTTTGAGCACCTACATTAGAGGCCTTATGCTGAGAATTACTGGCCTTTTCCTTTAGGGCACTTATCAGAAATTCAAGTGTATAGACAGTTTTGTAAGGTTTTGTTTTGTTTTGTTTTGTTTTGTTTGCGGTACACGGGCCTCCCACCGCTGCGGCCTCTCCCACTGCGGAGCACAGGCTCCAGACACACAGGCTCAGCGGCCATGGCTCACGGGCCCAGCCGCTCCGCAGCACGTGGGATCCTCCTGGACCGGGGCACAAACCCGCATCCCCTGCATCGGCAGGCGGACTCTCAACCACTGCACCACCAGGGAAGCCCCTTTCGTAAGTTTATAATGTCTGTCTCCTCCACTAGACTGTGAGTTCAGTGAAGGCAGGAATCATGCCCATCTTCTTCCCCAAAGAATCCTCAACACCTAGAACAGCACCTGGCAAACGGTAATCACTCAACAGATAGTTACCGAAAAAAGGAATCCACAGGCCTGGGACCTGGAGACAATCTTTAATTTTGAAAGGGCTGGTGTGCAGAAGCAAGCCTTTTAGCCTGAAATATAATAGATGTTCAGTAGACATTCATTTTATTAAACGAAGAATAATAATAGGAAACACTTACAGTAATACCTCCTGTGTGCCAGGCCCAGTGCTAAGTGCTTTACATTCACCCACTCAATCCTCAGAACAACCCTATGAAGCAGGTACTATTATTATCCCCATTTTACAGTTGGGGAAACCGAGGCACGGCAGTTTGCCAACTTGTAAGTGGCAGAGCTGAGATCTAAACCCCAGCTATCTGGCTCTGAAGTCCATGCCTTTAGCCGCTAGATTGCCTCCCAACAACAGATCTAGAGAGACAGAGCGATTCCCCCACAGCGTCCGGGGAGGAACTTGGCGGAGCCAGGACCAAAAGCCAGGTCTGCTCTCTGTGCAATGCTTCTCCCATTGGCCACTGGTACAGAACCCCTGGGAACAGAGGCACAAGGAGGG
Organism: Stenella coeruleoalba; assembly: GCF_951394435.1. Taxonomy (NCBI): domain Eukaryota; kingdom Metazoa; phylum Chordata; class Mammalia; order Artiodactyla; family Delphinidae; genus Stenella; species Stenella coeruleoalba. Next base: position 54,380,120 of record NC_137152.1, read on the forward strand.
ATCTGAGAAGTCTAGATATTCATGCAGAAGAAGGCTCTAGTCGACTAGGTGGCTCTCAGCAGAAGACAGGAGGAGTCAGAGAGCATCCACCAGGGCAGACTGCTTTTCAGAGATCCTATTTGAGGCCTAAGCCATTCCCTTTTCCTGCACTAATATATCAGGGACCCCTCCTCACACACACACACACACACACACACACACACACACACACACAGGGCGCTAGAACCAGCCCGAGGCAATTGAGCACCTGTGGGGAAAGGATGCATATTAGAGAGATTAGAAAGTATGAGCTAAAGCCTGGTGTGTGCATAGGAAGTTGTGGGGAGAGAACAGGGAAGACTGGAGAAAAGGCTAAAACCTCCAGCAGATGAAGGGACTCAGTGATGAGATTAAAGCAAAGCACCTGCAATCAGCTCAGCTCTGGAGGCACCAGCCTTCTTATCACAACAGAACAGCACCATGGCCATGGCCTTCCTCTCCCATCTGGATCTTCAGGAAAGCCTCCAAACACTCTCTGTTTTGCAGTGGATCTCAGTCTATGTCTTTTTAGGTGAGTGAACCCCAGGGGCTGGAAAGCACAAGGGAACAGATGAAGAAAGAGACCAGGAATCTCCAGATGAGGAGGGCTCCAAAGAGATCATTTGGTTGGTCCCCTCTCTCTGGGAAGGACTGTGCCTCTCCACCCAGAGAGATGGCTACTGTTGAGTCCATTAGATTTCTCTCCTCCCATCTGAGGGGCATGAAGGCCAGGAGTGAGGCTGCAGGTTTCCTGGTTTAAAGATCACCCCAGCCCTCTCTCAGGACTGCCCCCTGTGAACTAGCTGAAAAGAGTCCTATTCGGGGGCAGGGGCAGAGTTGGTGTTACTGGGTAGATGTAAGGTGATTTTCCAGTATAAGACTATGATGAGAGAATTATGGAAAATCTGCGGGCTGCGTGAGTGACTCATTAGACAGAATTTTGAGAAAGGGCCAGTTCTTCAATGGACTCAGAGAATGACAGTCATCAGTGCCGGGCAAATGGGCTGAGAGCTCGAAGCTTTTCTCAGTCAGAAACCAGGGCTTTGTGAGCAGCCAATTACAGGGGCAAGTTTGGAAACTGGACGTGGAGAAATGTCATCCTGAAGGATGGGACAGGTTAGGAGGCTGCCAAGTCCAATCTGTGGGAGGCTATATGACCCCGTAGAGCAGTGGTTCTTAACTAGGGACCTATAGACCTAGAATGAGGCAGGGAGGGACAACATTGAATTTGGATGGAAAAAATTACCTGTTTGTTTTCACTAACCTCATATTGAAATGATGAATGTAGGCAGCAAACCACAGAAATAACCTGTGAATTTGTCGGTAATAGACATCACAGAGATTTACATTTCACATGCCAGTTGTTGCAGTCATCTCAAAAGTTCATTTATGGGCTTCCCTGGTGGCGCAGTGGTTGAGAGTCTGCCTGCTGATGCAGAGGACACAGGTTCGTGCCCCGGTCCGGGAAGATCCCACATGCCGTGGGGCGGCTGGGCCCGTGAGCCATGGCCACTGAGCCTGCGCGTCCGGAGCCTGTGCTCCGCAACGGGAGAGGCCACAACAGTGAGAGGCCCGTGTACTGCAAAAAAAAAAAAAAAAAAAAAAAAGTTCATTTATGCTCGTTACCACTTCCAAATTCCAACAGTTATTGGAACTACCATTAGGCGTGGTTATTTAATGCATAAATCAAGAAGCCCATGTTACTGTACGACATTTTTGGCAATATTTTGATAACGGTGTTTTACTATGATGAGTTTCCTTTGTAAGTCTGTGTATTTTATTTTATGCATTTAAAAATACTATTCAGAAAAGGGCTTCACCAGACTGCCAAAGGGGTCCATGGCCTGTTTCCCACTAAATACTCCTTACAGAAAAGTGTCCTTCCTTCCTTCCTCCCTCCCTTCCTCCTTCCTAATTCTTTTCTTCCTTCTTTTTCTCACCCTCTTTCCTTCATTCTTTCTGTCTTGCTCAGAGCCTCCCTCAGCGCTTTTCCTCCTTCCTGAATGATGTTCAGAATCATGGCTGATTACTGAGCACAACTGGGAGTGATGGGGGAAAACGTAGGGAAGAGGGGGAGAGAAAAGGCAGAGAGAGGGACAAGAAGGAGGAAAGAAGCGATGAGAGAAGAATGAAGAGATGGTTTGGGGGAGATGTGGAATATAAATATTCATGACCCTTGGAATTAGGCAATGCTCCTGAGAGCCCCTCTGAGGCCCAGCTTCCAGTTAAAGGATGGCTCTCCATCTGTCTCTTCTTTTCTGGGCTTTTATTGCCATCTATCTAAACTGTTGCAATATCCTCTTTCCTGGACTTCTATTCTCCACCCTCTCCCATATATTCCACTGCCTACAGCCAGAAGAGTCTTTCAAAGGCATCTTTGATTATAGCCCTCTGCTGCTCAAAAATAGTCAGCGGTTTTCCCTTGCCTTCTTGATGAAGTACAAATGTGTTATTGTGGGCATTCAAGGCCCTGCTCCACTCTCTGCCTCAAACTTTTTTTTTTTTTTTTTTTTGCGGTACGCAGGCCTCTCACTGTTGTGGCCTCTCCCGTTGCGGAGCACAGGCTCCGGACACGCAGGCTCAGTGGCCATGGCTGACGGGCCTAGCCGCTCCACGGCATGTGGGATCTTCCTGGACCGGGGCACGAACCAGTGTCCCCTGCATTGGCAGGCAGACTCTCAACCACTGTGCCACCAGGGAAGCCCCCTGCCTCAAACTCTTTACCAGCTCCTCCCCCTACTCTTCCCCTAGGTGAAGCTCGTATTCCAGGCAATCTATTCACAGAACAAAAAGAGCTACCATACGACCCAGCAATCCCACTACTGGGCATATACCCTGAGAAAACCATAATTCAAAAAGAGTCATGTACCACAATGTTCATTGCAGCTCTATTTACAATAGCCAGGACATGGAAGTAACCTAAGTGTCCATCGACAGATGAATGGGTAAAGAAGATGTGGCACATATATACGATGGAATATTACTCAGAAACGAAACTGAGTTATTTGTAGTGAGGTGGATGGACCTAGAATCTGTCATACAGAGTGAAGTAAGTCAGAAAGAGAAAAACAAATACCATATGCTAACACATATATATGGAATCTAAGAAAAAAAAAAGGTCATGAAGAACCTAGGGGTAAGGCGGTAATAAAGACACAGACCTACTAGAGCATGGGCTTGAGGATATGGGGAGGGAGAAGGGTAAGCTGTGACAAAGTGAGAGAGTGGCATGGACATATATACACTACCAAACGTAAAATAGATAGCTAGTGGGAAGCAGCTTCACGGCACAGGGAGATCAGCTCGGTGCTTTGTGACCACCTAGAGGGGTGGGATAGGGAGGGTGGGAGGGAGGGAGATGCAAAAGGGAAGAGATATGGGAACATATGTATAACTGATTCACTTTGTTATAAATCAGAAACTAACACACCATTGTAAAGCAATTATACTCCAATAAAGATGTTTAAAAAAATGCCAAGGTTACTTACTCTCTCACTCCTTCACTTCTGCTCTATTTCCTACACTTAAAAGATTCCCTGGGCTTCCCTGGTGGCGCAGTGGTTGAGAGTCCACCTGCCGATGCAGAGGACACGGGTTCGTGCCCCGGTCCGGGAAGATCCCACATGCCGCGGAGCGGCTGGGCCCATGAGCCGTGGCCGCTGGGCCTGTGCTCCGCAACAGGAGAGGCCACAACAGTGAGAGGCCCGCATACCGCAAAAAAAAAAAAAAAAAAAAAAAAAAAGATTCCCTGATCACCCTTCCTGGACTATCCCTGGACAACCCTTCCTTTGAGATACTGCTCAAGTCATACCTTCTCTGCAACATTGTCCTGGCAACCTGAGACTACATTATCTGTGAAAGTCCAGAGCACTTTGGAAAATTCGGTTGCATAGCAGCCTTTATACCCTTTGCCTCCTCTACCCAATAAGCTCCATGAAAACAGGAGCCACGTCTTGTCATTGTTCTATTTCTTGCAACACCAGGCTTGACACTGTTGATTCTTCCAGATTTCTTCTCCTCAGTAAAGACCTTTAAGTCCACCTCTTGTTCTTTTTTCTCTCTCATGGACATCTTTTTGTGTGTGTGTGTGGGTCTGCCTCGTATCTCTGGTTGCTGATAATACAAAAAATAGAACATACTCTTGGGAGTCAGACAGACCAGGTCTGCCATTTACTTGTTATGTGAGCTTGTGCAAGTAAGTCGTTCACCCTCTACCATTGTAGAACAGAGCTCTCAAGACCATTCTGATAATCAAAGAGGAAAGAAAACCCTCAGTCGATGTTCATTTTCTTTCTGTGATAGAAATTGACATTGGAGCCCAACCACCCCACCTCAGAAGACGTTTGATCAACAGAAAAGTGACTACCACTTCTAAGACAGGCACCTTAGACTCTGATTTCATTGCACCTTCAGGAAGAATAATGAGTAACTAGATCCTAGAAAATGAGGCAGATACTCTGATACCTTCCAAGCATTCCCGCAGGCCCTTTCAAGGCATCGTTCACTTCACTACTCCCTCTCCTTCACCCCCTACATCCAGTCAACTGCAAACCCCTGAACATTCTGCCTCCATAGTATCTTTCAAATTGATTTCAGAAGTAGTAGCCTATTTCAGGTTCCCATTGCCTCTCATCTAAGTCACTGCAACTCTCAGCTGACCTCCCTGCCTACCGTTTCTCCTGCTCGCACAGTCATCTCAAATGATCTCACTGATACACAGATATGATCACGCTCTTCCTCTGCTAAGAACCATCACTGGCTTCTCATTCCATTCAGTATGGGACCTGAGCTCCCCTGCTTCCTTCCCAGTGTCATCTCCTGTTCCATGGCTTCCCATGCTCCCTGTACTTTTGCAGGTTATGGTATTACTCACAGACCTTGGACTCTTCCATCTCCAGGCCTTCGTTCGAGCTCTTCCTTGTGCGTGGAAGGCCCTTCCACCACTAATCTGTCTGTCAAAATCCTACTCTTCCTTCAAGATTCAATTTAAATCTTACCTTCTGTAAGAAGCCTTTCTAGGTTGCCCGGTAGTAAAGAATGGCCTTCTCCTTTTGTCCCCATATAATGACATTTGAACCCTAACTGTATTGTTCTCACCCTCTAGGATATATCCATTATTTATGGTATCAGTTTTCCCCTCTAGACCATGAGTTTCTGGAAAGCAGGAACTTTATTTTTTACATGTCTTAATATGACTTAAATTAATTAAGCATACACAAAGTGCTTAAAGTAGCTCTTGGTTCATAATAAAGACACAACAAATGCTACATACTTTTTTTCCCAAAGCTTGAAATGAAGATACATGACCTCTCTGAGCCTCAGTTTCTTCATATGTAAAATGGGGATAATAAAATTATCTACCTCTCAGGGTCGTGAGAAGATTAAATGAGATAATGTACATTAAGTGCTGAACAGAGTGCCTGTTGACAATAAATGCTCTATACAAGGTATCAGTAACCATACTTACATTATTTTCATCGTTTTCATACTTATGCTCTTCACCCTCCTCCTTCCAGGCCCCAAGCCTGCCCCCATTGCTTCTAGCACAGGGATTTCACACGAGGTATGCTCAGTCTATGTTTGCTGAATTACTAAATTATCTTTTTTTTACTCCCGCGGGTTCTTACATTTATAGTAATACAGATCCAATAAGTAATCACAAAGCCACAGAAATTCGTCTTTGACAAACCAGTCACGTTCTTGGATTTCTGAAGGCTTTGAGCCAACTGATTAAGACGCCAGGTTTTCGCTTTACACTAGAAATGACAGGCTGCCCATAGCCTTACACACTCATGCACACCCTGGAACCTCAGAAGGCCTTTCTTTATTTATTTGGAATAAGGGCATTGGTGGTTTCTTTCCCTGTTACCATTCACCTGCCACTTAGAGAATTTTGAAATCAAACTTCCCTGTGCTACAACTGAATGTAACAAATATATTTATCCTGAATCATCCTCCTGTGCTTGGCATTATGCTGAAGGCTGTTTTCAAGAAGCTTACTGTCTAGGGCTTCCCTGGCAGCGCAGTGGTTAAGAATCCACCTGCCAATGCAGGGGACACGGTTCGAGCCCTGGTCCAGGAAGATCCCACATGCCACGGAGCAACTAAGCCTGTGCACCACAACTACTGAGCCTGCGCTCTAGAGCCCGCGAGCCACAACTACTGAAGCCCGCGTGCCTAGAGCCCGTGCTCCGCAACAAGAGAAGCCACAACAGTGAGAAGTCCGTGCACCGCAAGAAGACCCAACGCAGCCAAAAATAAATTTATTAAAAAAAAAGAAGCTTACTGTCTAAAAGGCAAAGGGCCAGACATGTAAGGTGCTAACTACACAAGCAGCAAAATGAAACAGGGCCAAATAGATGCAGAAGTAATGTGCTGTGGGTGTGTAGAGGAGGGAACTCTTCATTCTGACCAGAGAATAAGCAAAGATATCATCAAGGAGGTATCATTTGAGCTAAGCCTTGACGGCTGAGAGAATTTTGATATAGACAGAAAGTTGGAGAGAGGGTAGTCAGAATAAGGGAACAGCATCACCAAAGGCATGGAGAAGTGAAATTGCATGGTGGGTTGAAAGAATGGGGAGTAGACTAAGGTGGTTGGACCCCCGTTTCCCATTCTTCAGCCGTTTGCCTCCCACTTTCTGGTTCTTTCCACAGCTGAGTACCACCTGTGCTATTATTACTTAACATTTTTTCCCCAAATTGACTCATTCCTGTAAGCTAAATTAATATATTCTTTTTTTAAAAAATTATTTATTCATTCATTTATTTAATTTTTGGCTGCATTGGGTCTTCGTTGATAGGCGTGGGCTTTCTCTAGTTGCGGCGAGCAGGGGCTACTCTTTGTTGTGGTGCACGGGCTTCTCATTGCAGTGGCTTCTCTTGTTGCAGAGCACGGGCTCTAGGCACACGGGCTTCAGTAGTTGTGGTACGCGGGCTGTAGAGCACAGGCTCAGTAGCTGTGGCGCACGGGCTTAGTTGCTCCACGGCATGTGGGAACTTCCCGGACCAGGGCTTGAACCCGTGTCCCCTGCATCGGCAGGCAGATTCTTAACCACTGCACCACCAGGGAAGCCCCTAAATTAATATATTCTAACAGGAAACTTTACATTACCACCATGAATTCACTTTTATTCACTACACATTAAAATAACTTTCCATCCATGAGCCACTTCAGATCACCCCATGTCCTTACGGTGGTCTGGGTATGATCACCTCATGCTAGATCATAAGGGGTATGAGTGCCGGTGCTGAGAGATGAGGCCAAGAAGGTGTATGTGGCCGGCCCATGGAGGGCCTTAAACACCAGGCTAGGGCTTCCCTGGTGGCGCAGTGGTTGAGAGTCTGCCTGCCGACGCAGGGGACACGGGTTCGTGCCCCGGTCCGGGAAGATCCCACATGCCACGGAGCGGCTAGTCCCGTGAGCCATGGCCGCTGAGTTTGCACGTCCGGAGCCACAACAATGAGAGGCCCGCGTACAGAAAAAAAAAAAAAACCACCAGGCTAACATGTTCAGACTTTATCCTGTCAGCAGTGGGAAAATACTGAAGGCTTCAGAGGAGGCAAACAACATTATGACTGTGCCTTAAAAATATATCTGCGGCATGGAAAATAGACTGGAGGGGAAGAGACCAGCAGGCAAGAATAGACAAAAGCCTGCAGTCCAGACCAGAGGAGATCAAGTTCTAGACCACAGCAGTGACAGTGGAGACAGAGGCAGGAGGATGAATGGGAGAGATTTTTTTTTGGAAAGGGAGAGAAGTTAAAGATAGCTCCAAAATGTTGAAACTGTGACATTTATCCTGAGGCCTGAAATATGAATAGGAGCTAGCCAGGCAACGAGCTGAGGAAAGAGTCTTCCAGGCAAAAGGGACAATATGCACAGAAGCCCGGAGGCTGGGGAACAGAATGAGTTGAAGAAACTGACAGAAGAACAGTATGGTGGCATGCAGAGAACTAGGGGGTGGCCAGGGGCTCCATCACGGAGGACCTTCAGAACCAAGTTTATGAGACTGGACTGGATCCTAAGAGTCATGGGAAGCCATGTGAGTTGTTGAATTATTGAATTACCATTAACCCCCAGAGGTTCTCATATTTATCATTAAGTTTGATCCGTTAAGTAATCACAGAGCCACAGAAATGTCTCTTTGACAAACCAGCCATGTTCTTGGTTATATGCTATAGAAGGACAGAGATTTGCATTTAACATGCTGGCTGCATCATGGCTCAAATCGAAGCAGGTAACCTGTTTAGGAGACATTGGCAGTCGGCTTAGAGAGAGAGAATGGTGGCTTGGACAGGATGGTAGCATGGAGGTGGGGAATAGAATAATTTGAAAGATGTTTGGAGGACAGAACTGACGGGAATTAACAATTGACTAAAGGAAAGCGATAATTAGAGCTCAGTGGTGAAGAGTACAGTCTCTGGAGGAAGAGTGTGAGTTCTCAACTCTGGCTCACCCACTAGCTGGCTGTGTGACCTTAAGTGGTTATTTAACTTCTCTGAACCTGGGTTCCTCATTCACAAAATGAGAATGCTTATTGTCCTAATGGGGGCTTTATGAAGATTTAATAAAATACACATGTAAAATACTTAGTTTTACATGATGAGTGTACAGTAAATGTTGGCTATTACTATATGGGGAAAGTGAGCAAGAAAGATGAATCAGAAATGATTTGAAGAAAGGACCCAGTTAGATTCATATTGGTACCATCTTTAACTTAAGCTAGTAATCATTAGTAATTGGAGGGTGTACAGGTTTACATTTATTTTTTTTAAGTCAAGACCAAGGGTGAAAAAGGATATTACATAATGGTAAAAGGGTCAATTCACCAAGAAGACATACTATCCTAAATGTCTATGCACCTAGCAATAGAGCTTTAAAATATATGAAGTGAAAACTAACAGAACTGGAAAAAAAATAGACAAATTAACAATTACATTTGAAGACTTCCTTGAAAACCACAAACAACCAAAACTCACCCAAAATGAAACAGATAACGTGTAACTATTAACTAAATTAAATTTTAATTTTGGAAGGTTATAAACCTTCCAAAACAGAAATCTGAAGACCCAGTTGGTTTCAACGGCATATTCTTCCAAACATTTTAAAGATGATATATCACAAATTCTACACAATCTTTTTCAGAAAATAGAAGACGAAAGAACACTTGCCAACTCATTTATGAGGCCAGACCCTGATACGAAAACCAGACAAAACAGTACAAAAAAGAAAACTACAGACCAATATCCCTCATGAATATAAATGCAAAAATCCTCAAAAAAAAAAATACTAGCAAATCAAACAAATATACCATGACCAAGTGGGCTCTATCCCAGAATGCAAGGGTAAATATTTGAAAATCAATCAACGTAACCTAGCATATTAACCACCTAAGGGAGAAAAAACACACACAATTATATCAATTGATGTAGAAAAAGCATTTGACAAACTTTAATCCATGATAAAATCTCTCAGCAAACTAGGAATAGAAGGCAACTTTCTCAACTTGATAAAGAGCATCTGTAAAAAAAAAAACAACCCTGCAGGTAACATCATACTTAATGGTGAAAGACTGAAAGCTTTCTCTCTAAGATGAGGAGCAAAGCAAGTATGTTCACTCTCACCATTTGTATTCAACATTATACTAAAAGTCCTAGCAAGTGCAATAAAGCAAGAAGAAAAAAAAAAGAAAGAAAAGCATTCAGATTGAAAAGTAAGAAATACAACTGTCCTAATTCACAGATGACATGATCACCTGTGTAGAAAATCCCATTAAATTAAATACTTTTAAAATCTACTAAAAAAAATCCCTCTAAGGGTGTGGAGAAAAAGGAACCCTCTTGCACTGTTGGTGGGAATGTAAATTGATACAGCCACTGTGGAGAACAGTATGGAGGTTCCTTAAAAAACTACAAATAGAGTTACCATATGATCCAGCAATCACACTCCTGGGCATAAATCCGGAGAAAACCATAATTCAAAAAGACACATGCACCCCAATGTTCATTGCAGCACTATTTACAATAGCCAGGTCATGGAAGCAACCTAACTGTCCATCGACAGATTAATGGATAAAGAGGATGTGGCACATATATACAATGGAATATTACTCAGCCATAAAAAGGAACGAAATTGGGTCGTTTGTAGAGATGTGGATGAATCTAGAGACTGTCATACAGAGTGAAGTCAGAAAGAGAAAAACAAATACCGTATGCTAACACATATATATGGAATCTAAAAAAAAAAAAGGTTCTGAAGAACCTAGGGGCAGGACAGGAATAAAGACGCAGACGTAGATAATGGACTTGAGGACATGGGGAGGGGGAAAGGTAAGCTGGGACGAAATGAGAGAGTGGCATTGACATATATACACTACCAAATGTAAAATGGATAGCTAGTGAGAAGCAGACACATAGCACAGGGAGATCAGCTCAGTGCTTTGTGACCACCTAGAGGGGTGGGATAGGGAGGGTGGGAGGGAGATGCAAGAGGGAGGGGAGGGGATCTGGGGATATATGTAAATGTATAGCTGATTCACTTTGTTATACAGCAGCAACTAACACACCATTGTAAAGCCATTATACTCCAATAAAGAAGTTGAAAAATAATTAATAATGATTCATATTTAACTTTATCTGAGTTTTCTTCTGAAGCTTACCCAGCAAATTTACTCTCATCTTTTTTAAAAAATAAATTTATTAATTAATTTATTTATTTTTGGCTGTGTTGGGTCTTCGTTTCTGTGTGAGGGCTTTCTCTAGTTGCGGCAAGTGGGGGCCACTCTTCATCACGGTGCGCAGGCCTCTCACTGTCGCAGCCTCTCTTGTTGCAGAGCACAGGCTCCAGACGCGCAGGCTCAGTAGTTGTGGCTCACGGGCCTAGTTGCTCCGTGGCATGTGGGATCTTCCCAGACCAGGGCTCGAACCCGTGTCCCCTGCATTGGCAGGCATATTCTCAACCACTGCGCCACCAAGGAAGCCCCCTACTCTCATCTTTTATGAGGGTCAGAGGTAGCAAGATTTGTATCCATGGCAATCTTCCCATAAAATTCCTCCCCCTGCTATTTCCTATTTAATTAGTATGCTTACAACAACCACTTCAGCCAGCTCTTGTAAGGGGAATTCAGCCTATCACTAAGGTTTCTTCTACTCCATAACACGACTTTTTTTTTAAATGCCCATTCCATCTTTTTCCTGTTATTTTCATCTAAGCCCAAAATGCTAGAGACAAACCTGCTGGCAGGTAACTCTTGAGTTTCTTCCCCTTCTCTGAAACTTTTATCTACTATGATGTTATCTGGTCAAAGAAGTCATTCCTTTAGCTGGGTATTTTTAAATTCACAATATGTGTACTGAGCCCCTCTTTCTCATGAATGCATATTTTAAAATGGAATTCAACTCCCACTGCTGTAAGATGTACCATGTCTGCACTTCACAGCCTGCTGTGACCCTTTCTTTGCTAACAGAGATGATTTTTTCCCCTTCTGAACTTTTGAGACATTTTGAATGGGACAAAATCGAACAAAGTAAAGCAGTTTCTAATATGTGTTTTCTTCTCAGCATCAAACAGCCCGTACACTGCAGGCCGCCCCTCTCCACTAGAATGTGCTGACAGAGCAGTTCCACAAAGGAAGGAGGGCTGAGCTTTCAGAAAGAACTTCCTGAGGTCCCAGAACGGGGATGTAAGCCACCGGCCCAAGATGCTGTTTCCTTCCAATTGCCAAGTAGTGCTGTCCTTTGACCCCAGCTGAGGACCTACTCTGAGAACGTCATGGTTCTGCTGTCCTCAGTTAAGATCTCAGCCACCAAGGGGACCCAGATCCAGGGACTCAGAGGTCCTCCCGGACCACAGCAGAGCTAGGAGGGGGTTAGGGGGTCGGGGGGGATGAGGAGAGAAGAGTCTCACACCGGCCTCAACCTGCTCCTTCACTACAGAGCAGAGATCGGGGTTATGAGAGGTGTATTAAACTTGAAGGGAACTGAAGGGCATGAACCCTTTGCGTCCCCTCAGGAGCTATTCCTATTCTTCTTATACCCTACTTTTTGGTGTTCACTAAGTTCGGCATGCTGTCCGTGCTCGCCTTAGCCTGGCTCTCCTATGACGAACACCCACAGTCAAGGAAAGAAACAGGGGAAGAGTGGTGGTCCCTGTCTGTACCAAGGATGGAACCACAGGGCTGGGGTGGGGGTGGAAGGAGAGAGTGAGAGAGACAGAGGGAGAAGAGGTGGGGAGAGGAAAGAAGAGGAAAGGGAAAGGAAAGGAGGTCAGGGAGGCGAAGCGAAGGAGAGAGGGAGAGGAGCACAGGAAGGTAGAGGGATGGGGTGGGAGACAGGAGGGCAAAGCTCAGCAAGTAACAGAGGTCTCTGCCAGGATGCCCAGGAAGAATTGAGGCTGGTTTCTGGGTGGGTGCTCCCAGCCTCCTGCTATTTCCCTCCCACCTTTCTGACTGCTCCAGAGGAGCAGGGGCTTCCTGTGTCTCCTTGAGGGTTGGATTCAGGGACAGTACCTATAGCTCTGTGCCCGATATGGAAATGTGAGAAAGAGGCCCCTCTAGTGACCTGAATGTTTTAAGAAGAACCCTCCACCTCCAGGAGAAGTAGAGGGATTGGCAAGATCTCACCCAGTCTTTCCTTCCCTTCTGTACCTGCAGGTGGTAGGCGTTCAACTTGGGTACGAAACTGGACCCTCTGGAAGCATTTCCAAATTTCTTCCCAGTAAAGATGACTACGCTTCCACTGGGTGCCCTCAGTCCCTGTTGCCCAGACACTCCCTCTCCATTCAGCCCTATGTTTTCAAAGGCTTTGGTGGCCAGCAGTGGACATCAAGGCCCAGAGGCATAATGCAGAGCAGGGACCCAAGATGGATGGGCAGGTGGGGAGACAAATGGATAGCACCTTGCCTCAGAGTGGCAGACCCAGGTCAGCCTCTCTGAGCATCATAACCCCTGGCAATCATGTGACAGTGAAGACATCCCAGTGAATAGGGATTTGGAGCTCCCCAAGGGAAACACAGGCTACCTACCGGGATCTGAGTCCACATGTCCTCTCTTCCTTCTATCCACTACTCTGATTCAATCTCCCTCTAACAGCTGGTGAAGACTCATGACCTCTGTCCCAAACACAACTATATCATTGCCAACCACCCCCATGGCATTCTCTCTTATGGTGTCTTCATCATCTTTCCCACTGAGGCCACTGGCTTTGCTCGGATTTTCCCAGCCATCACTCCTTATGTAGGGACCTTGGAAGAGATCTTCTGGATCCCAATTGTGCGAGATTATGTGATGTCAATGGGTGAGTACAAGAAATCATTCCATTCTCTGACCTACCTCAGGGCTCCAACTTCTATAAGCCTTGACAGTCAGTCCAGTTCTCACTCCCTGCTGGAAGAGGACTTAGTAGGAAATGAGTCCAGAACACACTGAGCCAGTAACAGGAATATGTGGCCAAGCCTCAGGTTCTGTCCAAGATCTGGGAGGTGGGGTTTGATTAGGCAGCAGGATAAGTTATAGGCATTCATAAGAGTTGCCAAGGATCCTTTCAGAAGAGGAAGCAGAAGCCTGGAGTTCAGGATCAAAGCCAAAGTGGAAAGCAGAAAGCAAAAGCCAAATATCAAAACCAAATATAAGGAAAATGAGGCATGAATGGTACAGCTCAGATGAACTTTGCCTGACTCTTGGGGGATGTCAACTGGCTTCTTTTGGCCAGTCATTTACGTAGCAGCTCTCATCTCAGGGCATCTCAAAGACACTTTCAAGTCTTTCATACTAGCTGGTACCCTCCTGGCCCATGACCCTCATCTCCTGCGAACCCCTTTGAACTTGCGTAAGACATCAAGGGATAAAGGATAGGCATCTGTCAGAATCCAGGACAACTTCCCCATGCCAGGCTTCAAGCCGGGGTACTGTGCCAAATGTCCTTCTCTTTGGATGAATATCCATCCTTCTTGACACCAGAAAACAACTGAAGCCAAACATTAAAAGGTAAGATACATTGATATCTGGAGGGGCCAGGTGGCACCACTAGAGTCCCAGAGGATGGTTCTGCTCCCCTCTGAGGTTGGTATGAACCTGGATCTCAAGGACTGTGGCCTGGAGCCAATGTCTTCCATCCCAGGAGGGAACAGAAGGTGAGCACAGGGCAGAGTTGGGAAGCAGAGGTGAGGAAAGACTCTGTGACTGTTGTAGAGCAGCAAGATGTCATTCCATGGTTCATCTACATTTCAATTTGGCTTGGACAGGATCCTGGGTCTGCCTACTCTCCAGAACCCGCAGCCACTGGCTTCCCTTTGCCGGGTTGCTCTAAGGAGGAAGCAGGATGGTGGTGGCTATTCCTCATTACTCCTAGGGAAGAGAACTCTGGAGAGCCTCAATTGCCATCAGCCTGGGGAGAGTGGAAGACAGCTGTAGTTCCTGGGTAGAGAAGGAAGGGATGGGCTTAAATACTATAGAGCTAAGAGAAAGTAGGCAGAAGAACTCAATGTAGCCCCAACTGTTGTAGCACAGAGCTGCAAGGCAAGCAGCTGACCCTAAGGACCAACCTCAGGGCTAACCCAGGATGTGGAGGTTAAAGACAGAAGAGTGGAAACAAGCACAGTCTGGTGACAGAAGAACTGTCTCCAGCAGGAAGACCCTGGAGGAACCCCTTACCCCGTCCTCAAGCACCAAGTTTGTTATACCACTTGACTCTTTGGTTTCACAGGTGTGTGCCCAGTGAGTGAGTTGGCCTTGAAGTATTTGCTGACCAAGAAAGGCTCGGGCAATGCTGTGGTTATTGTGGAGGGTGGATCTGCTGAAGCCCTCTTGTGCCACGCAGGAGCCTCTACCGTCCTCCTTAAACAGCATAAAGGTTTTGTGAGGTTGGCACTGAAGACAGGGTGGGTCCCTAGGTTCTGGTGCCCTATCATCAGGGTGCCATAGGTCCCCTGTAGCACCTATCCAGAATGGTGCCCTTCCTTGGAAACCTGTTAGAGTGGGTTCCCTCTTCATTCTGACTGCTTCTCTCTACTCGCTCACACTGTGCCTTAAGGGTGTTTGGGCCTCCAGACACATTCTGGTGGGTACTTTTAAAGCTTGAAGTTAGAGAAAAAACAGTAAAAGACCTTTACCTTCTGCCCATTAGCCTGGTAGGCTGGGGGTCTGGGGAAGTGGGGCTTCAGTCTATATCAACCCATGAACTGCGAGGCCCATAGAACTTACCCAGGGCAAGGAAGGCACTGGGCTTGATGCTGTGGGGATTGCAAACATGCAAAAGACATGGATACTGCCCCCAAAGAGCATATAATCTGGTTTGAGAAATAGAATGCATTCATTCCACAGTTACTGAACAGCTACTGTGTGTCAGGCATAGTACTAGGCATTAAGGATATAAAAATAGATAAGACCTGGTCCTTGCCTTTAAGGAACTCAGAGTCCAATGGAAGACAGACATATTCACATATAATTACAAAATATTTCCAGAAGCCAGCCACTTACCATCTCAACTATCGCCCCCTGGTTTACCACCCCATCGTCTCTCCCCTGGATTATTACAACAGTCTCCTAAGTGCTCTCTCTGCTTCTACCCTTGCCTCCCTCACATCCAAGAGTCTATTCTCAACCGTGGCCAGGATGATCCTATTCAGCGTGAGTCAGATCATGTCACTACTCCAAATGCTCCAGTGGCTCCCATTTCACACCGAGCAAAACCAAAGTCTTTACAAGGGCCTGCAAGACCCTAACTTATCTTGCCACATCGCTGATCTCATCAGCCACTGCCCTCCCCCTTGCTCACTCCATTAGAGCTACACTGGCTTCCTTGCTGTCCCTCCAACAAGCCAAACGCTCCTCCCTTAGGGCCTTTGTTCTACTTGTCCCCTCTGTCTGGGACATTATTCCTGCAAATAACTCTTTGGCTTATTCCTTTACCTCCTCCAGGTCCTTGCTCAAATGTCTCTTCTCAATAAGGTCTATCCTGACCATCCTGCTGGATCTTTTTCCCATTGCGCTTATCATCTCCTCATACATCATCAATTTTATTTCTTTACATATATGGTTTTCTATTTGTTCATTATTATTGTTTATTGTCTGTCTTCTCTCAATAAAAGGTAAGCTCCATGAGGACAGAGATTTTTTTTTAATCCATTCTGTTCACTGATGTGTCCCCAGGGCTTAAAAAAATGCTGGCACGAAGAGGTGGTAGGAGATCGAGAAGATGGCGGAAGAGTAAGACGTGGAGATCACCTTCCTCCCCACAGATACACCAGAAATACATCTACACGTGGAATAACTCCTACAGAACACCTACTGAACGCTGGCGGAAGACCTCAGACCTCCCAAAAGGCAAGAAACTCCCCACGTACCTGGGTAGGGCAAAAGAGAAAAGAATAAACCGAGACAAAAGAATAAGGACGGGAGAGCGCAGGGGGAGGACTGAGGTTGGCGGCGTGAGCACAGCTGGCAGGGGGTTGGTGCACCATGGCTGGCAGGGAGGGAGTCCGGGGAAAAGTCTGGACCTGCCGAAGAGGCAAGAGACTTTTTCTTCCCTCTTTGTTTCCTGGTGCGCGAGGAGAGGGGATTGGGAACGCTGCTTGGAGGAGCTCCAGAGACGGGCGCGAGCCGCAGCTGACGGCACGGACCCCAGAGACGGGCATGAGATGCTGAGGCTGCTGCTGCCGCCACCGGGAGGCCTGTGTGCGAGCGCGGGTCGCTGTCCGCACCTCCCTTCCAGGGAGCTTGTGCAGCCCGCCAATGCCGGGGTCCCGGGATCCAGGAACAACTTCCCCGGCAGGGCGCACGGCGTGCCTCGTGGTGGTGCGGCATCCCGACGGCCTCTGCCATCGCAGGCTTGCCCCGCATCCGCGCCCCTCCCTGCCCCCGGCCTGGGTGAGCCAGAGTCCCAGAGGCAGCTGCTCCTTTGACCCCGTCCTGTCTGAGCGAAGAACAGACGCCTTCCAGCGACCTACACGCAGAGGCACAGCCAAATCCAAAGCTGAGCCCCAGGAGCTGTGCGAACAAAGAAGAGAAAGGGAAATCCCTCCCAGCAGCCTCAGAAGCAGCGGATTAAAGCTCTACAATCAACTTGATGTACCCTGCATCTGTGGAATACATGAATAGACAACGAATCATCCCAAATTGAGGAGGTGGACTTTGAGAGCAAGATTTACTATTCTTTTCCCCTTTTCCTATTTTTGTGAGTGTGTATGTGTATACTTCGGTGTGAGATTTTGTCTGTATAGCTTTGCTGTCACCATTTGTACTAGGGTTCTATCCATCCATTTTTTTTTTTCTTTTTAAAAAAATTTTTTTCTTAATAATTATTTTTTATTTTAATAGCTTTATTTTATCCTTTCTTTCTTTTCTTTCTTACTTGCTTCCCTCCTCCCTTCCTTCCTTCCTTCCTTGCCTCCTTCCCTCCTTCCATCCCTTCTTTCTTTCTTTCCTTCTTTCCTTTCCTTCTTTCTTTCTTTCTACTTTTTCTCCCTTTTATTCTGAGACATGTGGATGAAAGGCTCTTGGTGCTGTAGCCAGGAGTCAGTGCTGTGCCTCTGAGGTGGGAGAGCCAACGTTAGGACACCGGTCCACAAGAGACCTCCCAGCTCCACATAATATCAAACGGCAAAAATCTCCCAGAGATCTCCGTCTCAACAACAGCACCCAGCTTCACTCAACGACCAGCAAGCTACAGTGTTGGACACCCTATGCCAAACTAGAAAGACGGGAACGCAACCCCACCCATTAGCATACAGGCTGCCTAAAATAATAATAAGTCCACAGACACCCCAAAACACACCACCAGACATGGACCTGCCCACCAGAAAGACAAGATCCAGCCTCATCCACCAGAACACAGGCACTAGTCCCCTCCACCAGGAAGCCTACACAACCCACTGAAACAACTTTAGCCACTGGGGACAGACACCAAAAACAATGGGAACTAAGAACCTGCAGCCTGCAAAAAGGAGACCCCAAACACAGTAAGATAAGCAAAATGAGAAGACAGAAAAACATACAGCAGTTGAAGGAGCAAGATAAAAACCCACCAGACCTAAGAAATGAAGAGGAAATAGGCAGTATACCTGGAAAAGAATTCAGAATAATGATAGTAAAGATGATCCAAAATCTTGGAAATAGAATAGAGAAAATGCAAGAAACATTTAACAAGGACCTAAAAGAACTAAAGATGAAACAAGCAACGATGAACAACACAATAAATGAAATTAAAAATACTCTAGATGGGATCAATAGCAGAATAACTGAGGCAGAAGAACGGATAAGTGACCTGAAAGATAAAATAGTAGAAATAACTACTGCAGAGCAGAATAAAGAAAAAAGAATGAAAAGAACTGAGGACAGTCTCAGAGACTTCTGGGACAACATTAAACGCACCAACATTCGAATTATAGGGGTTCCAGAAGAAGAAGAGGAAAAGAAAGGGACTAAGAAAATATTTGAAGAGATTATAGCTGAAAACTTCCCTAATATGGGAAAGGAAATAGTTAATCAGGTCCAGGAAGCACAGAGAGTCCCATACAGGGTAAATCCAAGGAGAAATACGCCAAGACACATATTAATCAAACTGTCAAAAATTAAACACAAAGAAACATATTAAAAGCAGCAAGGGAAAAAACAACAAATAACACACAAGGGAATCCCCATAAGGTTAACAGCTGATCTTTCAGCAGAAACTCTGCAAGCCAGAAGGGACTGGCAGGACATATTTAAAGTGATGAAGGAGAAAAACCTACAACCAAGATTACTCTACCCAGCAAGGATCTCATTCAGATTTGATGGAGAAATTAAAACCTTTACAGACAAGCAAAAGCTGAGAGAGTTCAGCACCACCAAACCAGCTTTACAACAACTGCTAAAGGAACTTCTCTAGGCAACAAACACAAGAGAAGGAAAAGACCTACAATAACAAACCCAAAACAATTAAGAAAATGGGAATAGGAACATACATATCGATAATTACCTTAAATGTAAATGGATTAAACGCTCCCACCAAAAGACACAGACTGGTTGAATGGATACAAAAGCAAGACCCATATATATGCTGTCTACAAGAGACCCACTTCAGACCTAGAGGCACATGCAGACTGAAAGTGAGGGGATGGAAAAAGATATTCCATGCAAATGGAAATCAAAAGAAAGCTGGAGTAGCAATTCTCATATCAGACAAAATAGATTTTAAAATAAAGACTATTAGAAGAGACAAAGAAGGACACTACATAATGATCAAGGGATCGATCCAAGAAGAAGATATAACAATTGTAAATATTTATGCATCCAACATAGGAGCACCTCAATACATAAGGCAAATACTAACAGCCATAAAAGGGGAAATCGACAGTAACACATTCATAGTAGGGGACTTTAACACCCCACTTTCACCAACGGAAAGATCATCCAAAACGAAAATAAATAAGGAAACACAAGCTTTAAATGATACATTAAACAAGATGGACTTAATTGATATTTATAGGACATTCCATCCAAAAACAACAGAATACACATTTTTCTCAAGTGCTCATGGAACATTCTCCAGGATAGATCATATCTTGGGTCACAAATCAAGCCTTGGTAAATTTAAGAAAATTGAAATTGTATCAAGTGTCTTTTCCAACCACAATGCTATGAGACTAGATATCAATTACAGGAAAAGATCTGTAAAAAATACAAACACATAGAGGCTAAACAATACACTACTTAATAACGAAGTGATCACTGAAGAAATCAAAGAGGAAATCAAAAAATACCTAGAAACAAATGACATTGGAGACGCGATGACCCAAAACCTATGGGATGCAGCAAAAGCAGTTCCAAGAGCAAAGTTTATAGCAGTACAGTCCTACCTTAAAAAACAAGAAACATCTCAAATAAACAACCTAAACTTACACCTAAAGCAATTAGAGAAAGAAGAACAAAACAACCCAAAAGTTAGCAGAAGGAAAGAAATCATAAAGATCAGATCAGAAATAGATGAAAAAGAAATGAAGGAAACGATAGCAAAGATTAATAAAACTAAAAGCTGGTTCTTTGAGAATATAAACAAAATTGATAAACCATTAGCCAGACTCATCAAGAAAAAAAGGGAGAAGACTCAAATCAATAGAATTAGAAATGAAAAAGGAGAAGTAACAACTGACACTGCAGAAGTACAAAAGATCATGAGAGATTACTACAAGCAACTATACGCCAATAAAATGGACAACCTGGAAGAAATGGACAAATTCTTAGAAATGCACAACCTGCCAAGACTGAATCAGGAAGAAATAGAAAATAAGAACAGACCAATCACAAGTAATGAAATTGAAACTGTGATTAAAAATCTTCCAACAAATAAAAGCCCAGGACCACATGGCTTCACAGGCAAATTCTGTCCAACATTTAGAGAAGCGCTAACACCTATCCTTCTCAAACTCCTCCAAATGATAGCAGAGGGAGGAACACTCCCAAACTCATTCTATGAGGCCACTATCACCTTGATACCAAAACCAGACAAGGATGTCACAAAGAAAGAAAACTACAGGCCAATATCACTGATGAACATAGATGCAAAAATCCTCAACAAAATACTAGCAAACAGAATCCAACAGCACGTTAAAAGGATCGTACACCGTGATCAAGTGGGGTTTATTCCAGGAATGCAAGGATTCTTCAAAATACGCAAATCAATCAATGTGATAAACCATATTAACAAATTGAAGGAGAAAAACCATATGATCATCTCAATAGATGCAGAGAAAGCTTTCGAAAAAATTCAACACCCATTTATAATAAAAACCCTGCAGAAAGTAGGCATAGAGGGAACTTTCCTCAACATAATAAAGGCCATATATGACAAACCCACAGCCAACATCATCCTCAATGGTGAAAAACTGAAAGCATTTCCACTGAAATCAGGAACAAGGCAAGGTTGCCCACTCTCACTACTCTTATTCAACATAGTTTTGGAAGTTTTAGCCACAGCAATCAGAGAAGAAAAGGAAATAAAAGGAATCCAAATTGGAAAAGAAGAAGTAAAGCTGTCACTGTTTGCAGATGACATGATACTGTACGTAGAGAATCCTAAAGATGCTACCAGAAAACTACTAGAGCTAATCAATGAATTTGGTAAAGTAGCAGGATACAAAACTAATGCACAGAAATTTCTGGCATTCCTATACACTAATGATGAAAAATCTGAAAGTGAAATCAAGAAAACACTCCCATTTACCACTGCAACAAAAAGAATAAAATACCTAGGAATAAACCTACCTAAGGAGACAAAACACCTGTATGAAGAAAATAATAAGACACTGATGAAAGAAATTAAAGATGATACAAATAGGTGGAGAGATATACCATGTTCTTGGATTGGATTAATCAACATTGTGAAAGTGACTCTACTACCCAAAGCAATCTACAGATTCAATGCAATCCCTATCAAACTACCACTGGCATTTTTCACAGAACTAGAACAAAAAAATTCACAATTTGTATGGAAACACAAAAGACCCCGAATAGCTAAAGCAATCTTGAGAACGAAAAACAGAGCTGGAGGAATCAGGCTCCCTGACTTCAGACTATACTACAAAGCTACAGTAACCAAGACAGTATGGTACTGGCACAAAAACAGAAATATAGATCAATGGAACAGGATAGAAATCCCAGAGTAAAACCCATGCACATATGGTCACCTTATCTTTGATAAATGAGGCAGGAATGTACAGTGGAGAAAGGACGGCCTCTTCAATAAGTGGTGCTGGGAAAACTGGACAGGTACATGTAAAAGTATGAGATTAGATGACTCCCTAACACCATACACAAAAATAAGCTCAAAATGGATTAAAGACCTAAATGTAAGGCCAGAAACTATCAAACTCTTAGAGGAAAACATAGGCAGAACACTCTATGACATAAATCACAGCGAGATCCTTTTTGATCCACCTCCCAGAGAAATGGAAATAAAAACAAAAGTAAACAAATGGGACCTATTGAAATTTCAAAGCTTTTGCACAGCAAAGGAAACCATAAACAAGATGAAAAGACAACCCTCAGTATGGGAGAAAATATTTGTAAATGAAGCAACTGACAAAGGATTAATCTCCAAAATTTACAAGCAGCTCATGCAGCTCAATAACAAAAAAACAAACAACCCAATCCCAAAATGGGCAGAAGACCTAAATAGACATTTCTCCAAAGAAGATATACAGACTGCCAACAAACACATGAAAGCATGCTCAACATCATTAATCATTAGAGAAATGCAAATCAAAACTACAATGAGGTATCCTCTCACACCGGTCAGAATGGCCATCATTAAAAAATCTAGAAACAGTAAATGCTGGAGAGGGTGTGGAGAAAAGGGAACACTCTTGCACTGCTGGTGGGAATGTGAACTGGTACAGCCACTATGGAGAACAGTATGGAGGTTCCTTAAAAAACTACAAATAGAACTACCATATGACCCAGCAATCCCACTACTGGGCATATACCCTGAGAAAACCATAATTCAAAAAGAGTCATGTACCAAAATGTTCATTGCAGCTCTATTTACAATAGCCCGGAGATGGAAACAACCTAAGTGTCCATCGTCGCATGAATGGATAAAGAAGATGTGGCACATATATACAATGGAATATTACTCAGCCATAAAAAGAAACGGAATTGAGCTATTTGTAATGAGGTGGATGGATGTAGAGTCTGTCATACAGAGTGAAGTAAGTCAGAAAGAGAAAGACAAATACCGTATGCTAACACATATATATGGAATTTAAGGGGAAAAATGTCATAAAGATCCTGGGGTAAGACAGAAATAAAGACACAGACCTACTAGAGAATGGACTTGAGGATATGGGGAGGGGGAAGGGTAAGCTGGGACAAAGCGAGAGGGTGGCATGGACATATATACACTACCAAACGTAAAATAGATAGCTAGTGGGAAGCAGCTGCATAGCACAGAGAGATCAGCTCGGTGCTTTGTGACCACCTAGAGAGGTGGGATAGGGAGGGTAGGAGGGAGGGAGACGCAAGAGGGAAGACATATGGGAACATATGTATATGTATAACTGATTCACTTTGTTATAAAGCAGAAACTAGCACACCATTGTAAAGCAATTATACTCCAATAAAGATGTAAAAAAAAAAAAAAGAAGAAGAGGTGGTAGTGTTCTTCCTCAAAAAAAAAAAAGTGCTGGCACATAGAAAGAACTCAATACATATTTGTTGAATGAAAGATGTGCCATAATGGATATATGTATAAAGCACTATGGGAGCACCAACTGATGGAAAGCCTTCCACCCAAAGTAGAGGTTTCATAGGTGGGTGACATCTGAACTGTGAATTGAAATATCAGTAGGCATTACCAGTTAGACCAAAAGGGAGAAAAATACAGGCATTCAGTGAGGTCCTATGATGACATGTCTGGCACTATGCCAGGCCCTGGGCTTCAGAGATGAATAAGACATAGTTCCCCCTTTTGATTAGCTTGCTGTCTACTGGGAGTCAGCCAGGCAAGGTGATGACTGTAGTACAGAGTTGGGGTAGTGTTAGTGTAGGAAAGAGGTAAGCACCAGATGAGGGAGGTGGGAGTGGGAGGAAATGGAGGGGCTCAAAGAACTGGAGGTGGTTCAGGGGATGAAATTGGAGCTGAGTAGTGAAGGGCGAAATAGAATTAGTCACGTGAAGGCAGAGGGAAGGCGTTTCTGGCAGAGGGAGCAGGATGTACTAAGGCGCATAGGCAAGCAAGAACGTAGCACACTTAGTATGGCTAAGCAGATTGCAACAAAGGGCTGAGGAGAGGGGAGGCTAGCCAGGTAGGCAAGGCTAGAGCACAAAGGCCTTGCTAAGCAGCGTGGCACAAAGTGAGGAGCTCTGGAAGAGTTTTAAAGAGAAGAGTGACATGTCCAGATACACAGTTTAGGAAGATCACTCTGGATGCTGGGTACAATAAGGGCTATTAGATTTCCTGAGATTACTTTCCTCCCATCACAAGACAAGGTGCAGCAACTCCCCTCAAAGTGTTCACTTGTGGGAGGTGGGTGTGGAGCATAGCAAGAATGAGACACAAGGCTGGAGATGCTTGGGTTCTTGGACTCTTGTCTTATAATGGGGAGATTGTAGAGGTTTCCTACCTTGGAGAGGGTTTCACTGCGGGGAGTTTCCTGGGAGAACTCACACTCCTGCACGTCTCTTTGCAGATCATACCTTGTTCCCTCCTATTCCTTTGGAGAGAATGAGGTTCACAATCAAGAGACCTTCACTGAGGGCACGTGGCTAAGGTTCTTCCAAATAAACCTTGCAGGACAGAATCAAAAAAACCCTGAGACTAAGTTTCTGTACCTTCCACGGCCGGGGCCTCACTCGAGGATCCTGGGGCTTCTTGCCTTTCAATCGGCCCATTACCACTGTTGTTAAGTTTTTCAGCATCTTTGGACCACTCTGGTTCTTGATTCCCCCCATTCAGGTCATCCCTCAAGTCTCAGGGGACCTGGCACACAGCTGGGACAGGCAATGGGAATTCCAGTGGCCGTGGTTGAGGGCAGGGTGGGGAGGACAACTAAACAGATCAGAGTTGTGGCCATTCACGGGAGGGACACAGTTCAGCAGCTGCCATGAGGGCATCATTACTCGCATACATTCCTTCAGCACTCTCTGAGTTTACTCTCATTCTCTTAAGCATGCACGAGATTAGGTATTTGGAGAACATGGGACAGTATGGGGTTGGAGCAGAGGGAAAGAACAAAGGAAGGGAAGGGGACCCAGATACTGAGTTTCAGTATGTGGCTCCCTCTGAGGAATGGGTAATTTGAGTTGGGTGGGGGGAAAGGTCTGATGCTTGTCTCTCCTCCTTCCCCACAGCTGGGGAGCCCCTGCCAATTCCCAAGATTAAGAAGCCAAACAAAAAGATGGTGGACAAGTACCACGCACTCTACATCAGGACCCTGTGCAAGCTGTTTGACAAAGTACAGTATGGCCTCCCTGAGACCCAGGAGCTGACAATCATATAATAGGAGCTGGATTTCCCCATTATTGAACCCCCAACGCATTAAGGGATCCAAGTAGGGCCACATGGAAAGTAGAATCTGGGGAGAGGGGGAGATCTCAGGGTTGAGTGAGGAGGCCAACCAAGCCAGAAAGTACTTAATGAGTCCAGCTTACAGGAAGGAACCAGAGGGATGGAGAAGAGTGGGCAACAACCCAGTTTAGTAAGCAGAGTCTTGTGAGTCCACAGATATTTTCTGCCTCCCTGACTCCAGCCAACTCTGATCAGAGGAATGAGAAGTTAAAGAACACCATGCCCTTTCCTCCTGAGCCTTAGTGACACCATCACTATTTAGGTTGAAGCTTAGAAGCCTTGTTGAGAACAAGGATGGTTTGTTTCCTCCTAGGCCCTTGGCCCTTGCCTTACAATTTGGGGGCCACCACAAGGTAAACCAGGGACCTGAGCTATGCTTTCCTGATCCAAAGCAGACACGACTCCCTCAGCTGTGTTACAGTTCTACACTGCCAAAAACTTTATTAAAAATAATTATGCCATTTCTTCTATAAAAATAAAGCTCTAGGGGCTTCCCCAGTGGCTCAGTGGTTGAGAGTCCGCCTGCCGATGCAGGGGACATGGGTTTGTGCCCCGGTCCGGGAGGATCCCACATGCCGCGGAGCGGCTGGGCCCGTGAGCCATGGCCACTGAGCCTGCGCGTCCTGAGCCTGTGCTCCGCAACGGGAGAGGCCACACAACAGCGAGAGGCCCGCGTACCGGGGGAAAAAAAATAATAAAGCTCTAGATATATAAAACAGGATATGACTATTTCCTAATTACAGTGTGGTTCACTACTGGGCTTCCCTGAAATCTAGCCAGAAAGCTGGTCTGTGGAGAGCCATTTTCCTCTTCTTTATCCACCCTTTACTCTGTAGCTGACAGAAAAGGTGGAGGAGTGGAACCAGAACTGCTGTACAGTGTAGGAGACAGGACAGAACCATGGGAACTGGCACAGGCATGCCCTGAGTAGCCCATCTCTCCTGATCCTACATAACCACCCTGGGTGAGGAGGGAGGGCACCTACAAGACCATGTACCAGCTGTGAGTCTACTTTATGTCAAAAACCTACTGCAGGGAATTCCCTGGTGGCCCAGTGGTGAAGACTCTGCTTTCACTGCCGAAGGGCTGGGTCTAATCCCTGGTCAGGGAACTAAGATCCCACAAGCTGCATGGTGCAGACAAAATAATAATGATAACAACAATAATAATAATAAAAAAGCCTACTGCATACCAGAGACTATGCCATCATTTTCTCAGCCTCTGTCTCTGAATGCTAACACAGCCCCATGAGATTGCCATCATCTCCATTTCACAGTAGCTAAAACTCCTAGAGGTGAAGTAACTTGCCCAAAGCCACAAAATCCAGGTTTTGCTAGCTCCATTCCAAAGCTCTTTCTAATTCAAAAAATCACCACACCTCTCATTCCTCATTTCTTGGAGACCTATTAATCAGCTTCATTTTCCTAAATGTGGTCCTGTGGCACCCTACTTAAATTAGCTCGTAAGTGTGGGTAAAAATTACATGGATTCTACTCCAAGTGGTCCCAGGTTAGGCCTCACGGAAAATAATGTATTAATTAAATAAACTTTTTATAGCGACAGAATGGAATTGAGAGTCGAGAAACAAACTCTACATTTATGGTCAATTGATTTTTGCCAAGGGTGCCAGGATAATTCAATGGGGGGAGGGGAGAATAGTCTTTTTAATAAATGATGCAGGGACGGATGGATGGAGGATGGCTGAGTCGGGGTGGGTGGATGGATAGGTAAGTGGTTTGACTGGAAGTGTGGGTTGGCTGAAGAACAGATAGATGGGTAGGTGAGAGGGCGGCTGAGTGGGAGAGTGAGTGGGCAGACAGATGGGCCGTTGAGGAAGGATGGATAAATGATGGTAGATGGGTGGGTGGACAGGTGAACAGCAACGGCACTGGGACTGGAATCAGGGGTGTATCTGACTTCAGACCCAGGACCCTCACCCAGGTCTGCTCCAGAAATGTCTTCAAGCCCCAGGGACCTGGACCCGGCTGGAGTGGAGGGCCCTGAGGACCAGAGGGACCCTCTTGCCCCAGGTGGAGTTTCATGGAACCACCTCTGCTCCCCACTTCCCGAGATCAGAGCCTCTCAGCTGCATGCCCCACTGCCTGGGCCTCCTTGGGAGGGGAAATAGGGCCCTACCTTTTCCAGGTAGTTAAACTCCATTGTGATCTCCCGGAAGAAAAAGTAGATGTGGCTGCCCCACTCTACCACGTGGACAAAGTAGGGCTCTGTAGGAGAGGAGGGGTCAGAACTCAGCCCATGACAGGAGAAAGGGAGTTTCTGGGGCTGGGAACACAGTAGCCTGGGTGGCTACTTTTACAGTGAAGGGGGGAATATAAGCTGATTACCCAGGCAAAATAAAAGAGACCAAAGTTTTGGGGGTTTTTGGAGGGAGTAGGTCTCAGAATCCTAAAATCACCATGTCTTCTTTCCACAGACAGCAACGTCTACTGTTTTGTCACCTTCCTCCTTCATGTGTTGAGCTGAGCTCCTACCATACCGCTCGTGCTGTTCCATTTCAGGTTGCTAAGCCACCCATTTCCAGCAAGTTCTGCTTTAGATCCAACTTAAATCTTTCCTCTAACTTTATCTTCAAAGAGGCTAGTAGGTTCCAAAGATGAGATGGGAGTTCCCTGCCTGTCTCCTCTGGGACTGTTATTCTGGTGGGGGAATTTGATGAATGCCAGCCCTACCAGGTCTGCCCCTACCACCCCACCTTTGAACCACTTGGAGTCGTGTTTCATGGTGCGCAGAGTGGGCCGGTCCCTGAGGCTGTGGTAGATGACTGCGTCGATGGCTAGGAAGTCGGTAATGGTGGCTGTGAAGAGCATCCCTTCTGGATGGGGGTGAGTCAGGGGGAGGCAGGTGAGAGATTAGATCATAGAGGCCAGAGGCTGGGTGGGTCAAAACTTGACTTCAAGACTGAGCCCTGAGCCTAAGTGAGCCCTAAGCCCCAGGCTGAGCCCCAACCCTGCCGAGGCCCTGACTTCAGGCTGATCCCCAACTCCTCAGCTCATCCCCAACTTCGGCTGAGCCCTGCCCTTGAGATTCTGCCTGTTTTATAGCTGGAGAGATGGTCTCCCAGCCGTCTTCTAAATGACCTGACTCCAAGAGTGGAAAATGCCATGTCTTGCTGTGGACTGGGGCCCCATAAGATGGTCAGAGTTGGGGGCACTCACCAGAGAAGAGGGCAACATTGGCGTGTTTGGGGTCGTATGGGCAGCTGGCCATGCCGCCGATGTTGTCCCCGAGGGGCTGCAGTGTGTCCATCTGCAGGGGGGACAGGGACTGAGTGACAGAGCTCCTGTCTATACCTAGCAGCCCCTGGCTCCCCCAGCCACCCCCTCCAAGGGGAATCCTGGCGCCACCTTGGATGTTGTGTGACTTGGTCAGTCATTTAACCTCTCTGGGACTCAATTTACTGATCTGTAATAAATGGGTCTGAATCGATCCTAATTCATCCTATAACTGGTTTGTAGTTTAAGTTGCTGCAGCCTGTACAGGCCTCCTTTGGAAGCCTCCTCTGGAGCTCCGGGTGAGGGGCCTGGGAGGGCGTATCCAGTAAGGCTTCCTGTAGGAGATGATGTGGTCTGGGGATAGGGCATGACCAGTGGAGGGCCGGTGAGCAAAGGCGTGGAGGTTGAACCTGGGGCAGTCACGGCTTCGAAGAGCGATGACTCAGGCTGTAGTTGGCACACACGGGGTTGAAGGCATTGGAACCACACACGAAGAGGGTGGATCCGTCCCGAAGTAGAAGCACCTTTACAAAATTTCGACACTCGCCCTGGATTGGGGCGGCGGGAAGAGAGAAGCCAGGGTGGGTGTGGTCACGGGTGTGGGCGGGGCCAGGGAAGAGGCAGGGCGCGCAAGGAGGGGCCAGGGATGTGGGCGTGGCAAAAAATCAGGGGGCTAAACTAGGACTAGGCTGGGGGCGAGGCCATGACTAAGGGAGGGGCCCAGACAGGGAAATAGGGCACTTGAAGGGGTGGAGCTATGGCAAGACGAGGGCTAAGGGCACGGCCGCGACTGAGGACCACCTTGGGGGCGTGGCCAGGCTCTGGGAGTAGCCATGGCAACACCAGGGCCCTGGCTTAGAATGAAAGCAGAATATTTGCCCTGGGGGGTGGCCGGGACGGATTGGGGCGTGGTTGGAGGCGTGGCCAGGGCCCACTTACCTCCTGCTTGCCCTTCATCCGACACAAGCTGATGTCGCTGGGGTCGGAGCACCAGGTCAGCTTCTGGGACACAGAGAGCTGGTGAGGTGAGCGGGGTCCTTGACAGCCCTAGGAACCCTGCTAGGGAGGCCCGAATCCACCTTGCTCCCCAGCTCAGTGTCCGGGCCCCCTGGCGGGAGCCCCAAACATTGCCCCCTCCCCTCCCGCCTGCACCCGCTCCTCACCCGCTGGTACCGCAGCTCCATGGACGTGGGGGGGGCTCCAGCTTCACCCGGTACAGGTTGTCCCTAGAGGAGGGGTGTAGTTAATGAGATCGGAGAGCCTCCCCTCCCCCCCCCCCACTATTCTGACAGCAGACGTGAGGTCCAACACGTGCCAAACAGGGGCGTGCCAGCGCCTCTGCCATGTGCAGCTCCGCATGTGCATGCCCTAACACGCCTTCTCGTGCCCTAAAGTGAGCCAGGGGTTCTAGCACACCCCACATGCCTTACCACGCCACCTCACGCTTACACACCCCATGGCGTACACCCAACACAACGCACTGTCTGATGCCTTTACATCCGCTGTCCCCCCCCCCCCTCAGTCTCCCCCAGGCTCTCACCCTTCCCCCCATGCCGAAGAAACTGCCCTAATCAAGGTCACTGGGCCCTGTTAAATCCAGCGGTCACTTCTCTGTCCTCCTCCCCCTCTCCACAGCATCTTCCCCAGCCAGTCCACCCTCGTCCTGGGAACTCCATCCTCACTGGGTCCTTGGACCCTGCACTTGCCTGGCTTCCCTCCCACCTCTCCGGGCCCTCTTCTCTCCCTGGTGGGCCCACACCTGGGTTCTCTGGCCTCTTCCCTCCCCCACCCATACCCCTCCTGGGTGCCTTGTCCACTCTCAGGGCTGGAACCACGTCTCTGCCCAGATGACACCCACAGTCCTATCTCCAGCCAGGGCCTCCCCTGAGCTCCAGATTTGGGGTCCAGCTAACCCTCAAGGTCTCCACGAGGGGGCTCAAAGGTGTCTCATACTCTGTCTCACACTCATCTTGGCCACATGGCACCCGACCATCCCCCAAATCTGCTCCCGCCCTGTCTGCCATCTCGGCTGAGACAACTCTATCCCCACGACGTGGGAGTCACCTTCAACTCCCTTCTCCTTCCCTCCCAGTGTCACCTCTGCCTTCAGTATCTAGCGAGGGTTCACCCACTTCTCACATCCTCTATGACCACCACCCTAATTCAGCCCCCATTACTGCCCACCTGGAGCAGCATTGTCCCCTCTGCCCTAGTCTAGTGGCTCCTGCCCTCACCAGTACAGTCTGTCCTCCCCCAGCCGCCGCCAGAGGGCACCTGTGAGCACCTGAGTCAGGTCCTGTCCCTCCTCTGCCCACAGCCCTCCAGGGTCCCACCTCCCTTGAGGGTAAAAGCTCAAGTCCTCCCCTGCAGCCCACAAGGCCCTGCCTTTCCTGACCCGTCCCCTCCCTGCCCTCCCCT
Organism: Stenella coeruleoalba; assembly: GCF_951394435.1. Lineage (NCBI taxonomy): Eukaryota > Metazoa > Chordata > Mammalia > Artiodactyla > Delphinidae > Stenella > Stenella coeruleoalba. The sequence continues at coordinate 54,410,829 of NC_137152.1, forward strand.
CCTCCTCTCCCCCTCACTCACTCTGCTCCAGCCACACAGGCCTCCTTGCTATCCCTCCACCATGCCAGGCAGAGTCCGGCCCCAGGACTTTTGTGCGGGCTGTGTCCTATGCCCTGACTTCTCCCTCTCCTGCAGATTTCCTTATAGCTGGCTCCTCATCATTCAGTTCTCAACTCAAATGTCACCTTCTCAGAAAAGCCTTTGGTGTGCCACTTCAGCACCCCCTCTAGCAAAGAAAAATAAATAAATAAATAATGCAGGGACAACTGGATATTCACATGCAAAAGGGTGAAGTTGGAACCCTACCTCATACCATAGACAAAAATTAATTCAAAAAGGATCAAAGACCTACAGTGAGAGCTTAAACTGTAAGACTCTTGAAGAAAAAGTAGGGTAGTTTTCTGGCCTTGGATTTGGCAATGGTTTCTTCTGTATGACACCAAAAACACAAACAACAAAACAAAAAATAGGTAAGTTGAACTTCCTTAAAATTAAACACTTTTGTGCTTCAAAGGACACTATCAAGAAAGTGAAAAGACAACACAGAGAACAGGAGAAATTTGCAAATCATGCATCCGATCAGAGTCTAGTATCCAGAATATATAAATAACTTACAACTCAACAACAAAAAGACAACCCAATTAAAAATGGGCAAAGGATTTGAATAGACACATTCCTCCAAATAAGATATACAAATGAAAAATGGTCAGTTAACCATTAGGGAAATATAATACAAAACTAAAATGAGATACCATTTCATACCCCCTAGGATGACTATAATAAAAAAGACAGACAATAACAAGTATTGGTGAGGATATGGAGAAATTGGAACTCTTAAGGCATTGCTGATGGGAGCATAAAATGGTACAGCCCCTTTGGAAAACAGCTTGGCATTTCCTCAAAAAGTTAAAGTTATCATATGATCTAGCAATTCCACTCCTACATATATACCCAAAGAACTGAAAACACATGGTCACACAAAAATTTGTATATGGATGACCATAGCACAGCTATTTACACAGGCATGCCTGGTTTTATTGTGCTTCACTTTATTTTGCTTTGCAGATAATGCATTTTTTACAAATTGAAATTTTGTGGCAACCCTCTGTGGAGCAAATCTATCAGCACCATTTTCCCAACAATATTTGCTCACTTCGTGTCTCTGAATCACTTTTTTGGTAATTCTTGCAATCCTTCAAGCTTTTCCTTTATTATTATGTTTGTTATGGTGATCTGTGATCAGTGATCTTTGATGTTACTACAAAAACTCACTGAAGCCTCAGATAATAGTTAGCATTTTTTTAGCAATAAAGCATTTCTTAATTAAGATATGTACATTGTTTTTTTAGACACAGTGCTATTGAATACTTAATAAACTACAGTATAGTGTAAACATAACTTTTATATGCACTGGGAAACCAAAAAAATCACATGACTCACTATACTGCAACATTTGCTTTATTGTAGTGGTATGGAACTGAACCCACAACATCTCCTAGGTAAGCCTCTAATAGCAAAAAAGTAGAAACAGCCTATAGGTTCACCAGTTGATGGATGGAGAAACAAAATGTGGTACATCTATACAATGAAATATTATTCAGCCATAAAAAGAATGAAGTACTGATACATGCCACAACAGGATGAACCTTACAAGCATTATGCTAAGTAAAAGTAGCCAGAAACACAAAGCCATATATTGCATGATTCCATTTCCATGAAATGTCCAGAATAGGCAAATATGTGGATACAGAGAAAGAGAGAGACAGAAAGTAGATTAGTCATTGTCAGGGACTGGGGAAAGAGGTGATGGGGAGTGACTGCTAATGGGTACATGGTTTCTTTCTGAGGTGACGAAAATGTTGTGAAAATAGATAGTGGTTATGGCTGCACAACCTTGTGAATATGTTAAAACCCACTAAATTGTATGCTTTAAAATGGTGAATTTTATGATATATTGTAACCAAGTTCAAGCTGATACTACTTGCTGCACAAGAGGCCACTGAGTTGAGAGACAAGGTGTTGGGGCAAGGAAAAACGACTTTATTCAGAAAGCTAGCAAACCAAGAAGATGACGGACTAATGTCCTAAAGAACCATCTTAATTCAGGGTAGAATTCAAACTTTTTTTATTGTAGGGAAGAAGGAAGCAAGAAGGGGTTAAGATCAGGAAGTGACATGTGGTCACCAGCAAGGGTCCGAGGATGGTTGTGAAAACTTTGTTCTTGGTCAGCTGACTTGGGTTGATGTGAGTCTGGTCACAATGTTCCTTTAAATCTGGACAAAACAATAGTTATTTTTTTGTTCATACTTCCTTATCTCCCTGTGGGAGACAAGTTTCAGGTGAGGGGCTGTTTGCACAAATCTTAAGCTGTAAGCAAAATTCCTTTAGTGATTAACATGTGTATGTGTAGAGCTAAGCAGAGGTTTATGACTCAGAGATTAAAGCAGCAGAAGAGATAGATACATTATGGAGTCAAAGATGCCAAGCTTCTTCTACAAATAAGATGCAGGCAGGGGACATTGTGTGGAGGGGAGTCTGTCCCCAAGAGGGCCCCACACAGTTCTGCTTTGTTACAATATGAATTATACCTCAAAGAAAAATTAGCCTTTTAGTTTAAGGGAAAAAGTGTGAGCTACATTAAAGTTTCAAAATCACAATAAAAAATTTTAATACTTTTTATTTTGAAATGAATGTAGATTCACAGGAAGTTGCAAAAATAGAGTTCATCTGACCCTTTACCCAGCTTCCCACAATGGTGACATCTTATATAATTGAAGTACAATATCAAAACAGGAAATTGACACTGGTACAATACTGTTAATTAGACTACAGGCCTTATTCAGTTTTCACCATCTTTATACACACTCATTTGTGTGTGTGTGTATGTGTGCATGTATGTGTGTCTATACAATTTGACCCCATATATAGATTTGTGTAGCCCCCATGACAGTCATGATATAGAACTGTTTCATCACCATAGAGGAACTCCCTCATACTATACCTGTATAATCACATACCTCCACCTTCGTCCCTGTCTCCTGGCAATCACTGACCTGTTCTCTATTTCTGTTGCTTTGTCATTTCAAGGATATTACCCTCAGCCTTCTGTATCCAAGGGTTCTGCATCCACGATTTCAACCATGGATCAAAAATATTTCATCAAAAATATTGTCAGATCAAAAATATTCAAAGTATTCAGAAAAAAATTCCAGAAAGTTGAAAAAGGCAAAACTCGAATTAGCCACAAGCCAGCAATTATTTACATGGCATTTACATTGTATTAGGCACTATAATATAAGTAATCTAGAGATGATTTTTAAATATATGAGAATGGGACCTAATTCAACTTAAAAGCTTTTGCATAGCAAAGGAAACCATCAACAAAACAAAAAGACAACTTACTGAATGGGAGAAAATATTTGCAAACAATATGACCCATAAAGGATTAATACCTAAAATATATAAACAGCTAATACAACTTAATATCAAAAAACAAACAACCCAATTTAAAAGTGGGCAGAAGACCCGAACAGACATTTTTCCAAAGAAGACATGCAGATGGCCAACAGGTACATGAAAAGATGCTCAACATTGCTAATCATTAGAGAAATGCAAATTAAAACCACAATGAGCTATCACCTCACACCTGTCAGAAGAGCTATCATCAAAAAGACCACAAATAACAAATGTTGGTGAGGATGTGGAGAAAATGGAACCCTCGTACACTGTTAGTAGAAATGCAAATTGATGCAGCCACTATGGAAAATAGTATGGAAGTTCCTCTAAAAACTAAAAACTAAAACTAAAAATAGAACTAAACATGATCCAGCAATTTCACTTCTGGGTATATATCCGAAGAAAAAGAAAACACTAATTCGAAAAGATACATGCACCCCAATGTTCATATCAGCATTACTTACAATTGTCAACATATGGAAGCAAACTGTGTCCATCAACAGATGAATGGATAAAGAAGATGTGGTATATTTATATACAATGGAATACTGCTCAGCTATAAAAAAAGAATGAAATTTTGCCATTTGCAACAACATGGATGGGCCTGAAAGGTATTATGCTTAGTGAAATAAGTCAAACAGAGAAAGACACATACTGTATGTTACCACTTATATGTGGAATCTAAGAAATACAACAAACTAGTGAATATAACAAAAAAGAAACAGACTCACAGATATAGAGAACAAAGTAGTGCCTACAAGTGGGGAGAGGGAAGAGGGATAGGGTAAGGGATTAAGAGGTACAAACTACTATGTATAAAATAAATAAGCTACAAGGATATATTGTACAGCACAGGGAATATAGCCAATATTTTATAATAACTATAAAAGGAATACAATGTATAAAAATTTTGAATCACTATGTTGTGCACCTGAAACTAATATAATATTATAAATCAACTATACCTCAATAAAATAAATAAATAAAATAAAATTTAAAATAGTAAAATATAAGGGAGGATATGCATAAGTTGTATGCAAATGCTACATCATTTTATATAAGGGACTTGAATATTTGCAGATTTGGATATCTGCAGCAAGGTGGGTGGGGTCCTGGAACCAATCTCCCTCAGATACCAAGGGACAACTGTATACAAATGGAATCACACAGTATGTAATCTTTTGAAATTGGCTTTTTTCCCTAAGCATAATGTCCTTAAGATCCATCCAAGGTGTCGTATATCAATAGTTCATTCCTTTTTATTTCCGAGTAGTATTCCATGGTCTGGATGTACCAAAGTTCATTTTACCACTCACCCAATGGAAAACATCTGGATTGTTTCCAGATTTTGGCTATTACAAGTAAAGCTTCTATAAACATCCATGTACAAGTTTTTGTGTGAACATGTTTTATTTTTCTGGCATAAATGCCTAGGAGTGCAATTCATGGGCTATGTAAGTAATTTCATGTTTAGTTTTATAAGAAAGTCACACTATTTTCTAGAGTGACTGTACCACTTTACATTCCCATCAGCAATATATGAGGCAGCAAGTTTCTCTGCATCTTAGCCAGTATTTGGTATCGTCACTGTTTTTATTTCAGTCATTCTGATACATGCGTAGTGATATCTCGTTGTAGTTTTAATTTGCATTTGGGGGGGTCAGTCTCAGCCTACCAATGGTGATGCTATTAGTTAGAAATGCCTGGGGGCACTCACCTGGGCCCTACTACTTGTGGGTGAGCCCCAAGGACATTTCCCTAACCAGAGCCAATGTTGTGGCTGGATCGGCTCTCGTGGTTCTTAATTATGATTGCAAGACCATCAAGGAAATTTAGAAAAACGAGGTTCATTACTCATAAGTCCTGGATGGTACATAGCACTCTGAGGGCCACACAGAGAGGTCATGGGGAGAGAGAGAGAGAGCATGTGAACCTGGGGTTCTGCCTTTATTGGGGTTGAGGGTGGGGTGCCCAGGATTTCACGAGTTCATTCTTTATTGGTGAATTTAAAACATAAGAGTGGGAATTAAAGCATAGGAAGGGAAAAGCAGGGTCACGCATCCTTTCAGTTATCTAGGTCGCCCAGAGCTTTCTAAAAGGGGAACTACAGGAGTGGGACAGCCTGGCTCTTTATCTCATTGTGTAGCTGGCAATGTGTTTATTCAAGATGAATGTTTTTGAAACGGATGCCTCAGCAATCAAAAGCTTAATGACAGGCACTTACATTACAATAAAAAAGCTAATTATTAAGCACTTACACTACAATTTTCCTAATGGTTAATGACATTGAACATCTTTTCATGTGTTTATTTGCCATCTATCTATCCTCTTCAGTGAAATGAAGACTTTTGCCCATTTTCTAATTGGGTTGATTAGCTTTTTGCTGTTGAGAGTTCTTTATATATTCTGGATACTAGTCCTTTGTTGGATACATGGTTTACAGATGCTTTCTCCAAGTCTATACCTTGTCTTTTCATCCTCTTAACAGGGTCTTTTGCAGAGAAAATATTTTTAGTTTTGGTAAAGTCCAATTTATCAAATTTTTCTTTTATGAATTTTATCAGTTTACTATTGCAGCTATAACAAATTACCACAAACACAGTGGCTTAAAACAACTAATATATTATCTTACAGTTCTGGAGGTCAGAAGCCTGAAAAAGGCTCTCACCAGGCTAAAACAAGGTGTTGGCAAGGTTGCATTCCTTCTGGAGGCTGTAGGAGAGAATTCATTCCTTGCCTTTTCCTGCTTTTAGAGGCTGTCTGAATTCCTTGGTTCATGACCCTCCTCCAGCAAAGGTGTCACTCCAACCCCTGCTTCTGGCATCACATCTCTTTCTCTGATTCTTACCTTCCGGCCTCCCTCTTATATGGACCCCTGTGATTACATTGGGCCCACATAGATTATTCAGGATAATCTTCCCATCTCTTAATCATATCTGCAAAGTCCTCAGCCACATAAGGTGCAAATTCACAAGTTCCAAGGATTAGGACAGGGACATTTTAGGATCAACCATTATTCAGCCTACTACATGGATCTTGTTTTTGGTGTCATGTCTAAGAGTCCTTCACCAAGCTCTAGGTCCCCAAGATTTTCTCCCATGTGTTTTTCTAACATTTTTCTAATTTTACATTTTATATTTAAGCCCATGATCCATTTGGAATTAATTTTTGTGTAAAGTATGAGGGATTAATAAATTTTGACTATGTATAAAATGCCACCCTGAGCAAATAGAACCATTGTACTTACTCACAGAAGGCCACCAAGATGGTTCATCTCTTTCAAGTGTTTTCATTGACAGTACCTGATTAAAAACAGAGACAGCACACATGCCAAAAAAAGGAAACTACAGAATAATATCACCTACAAACAAAGATGTAAACCTCTTAAATAAAATAAGAATAAATTGGATTCAGAGTTCCCTCAACAGAATGCTCCACCGGCAAGAAAGATTTATCCCAGGAATGTAAATATGGCTAAATATTAGGAAATCTATTCCTAGGACACAATAGGTCAACAGAGAAGAACTGTATGGTCATCTTAATACTTGCTTAAAAAGCATAAAATAAAATTAAATGTCCATTCTTGATTAAAAACTCTTTAAAACCTAGGAATACAAGATACTTCCATAATATCATAAATGCTACCTATCTCAGGTCAATAGCCAGCATCATAAAATGAAACCCTATAGACATTTCCTTTAAAATCAGAATGTCTTTTGTCAACACAGTTACTTACTACTATTTTCAGATTCCTGGCCAAAGCAATAACAAGTAAAACAGAATTGAGAGGAATAAATATGGGAAAGAAGGCGACAGAATTATGTTTAGAGGTGATTCCTTTCTTATCACGACTAAAATCCCCACTGTAATACCCAAACTGCTATTTACACTGATACAAATTCAATTGATAATAAGCTGAGGTGTGGGTAAACAAGGAGAAGAATAAGAACAGGGTGGGAGGGGTAGGCAGGGATTCAATTACATAAGGTCTTGGAGGTCATCGTAAATATTCTGAGTGAGATGGGAAACCGCTGAAAAGTTTTGAATGAGGAAGTGACAATATCTGGTCCCCTTTATCACTTTTTTTTATCAGTTTTCTTCAAATTTGAAAAAAATTTCACTTTCCCCAATATATGAGAAAAGAAATGCCAAATCAATAAAGAATTGAGACTATAACTTAAAATTGAAATATGATATTTTGACTCCATTAATGCATAATGAGCCAAGCAATAATGTGGACAAAAACATTGTCTCTCTTAAGAACACATAAAAATAAGCAGAGAGATCAAAAGAAAACATTTCATCCTGAACAAAGTACACTTCTGTTTTAATAGCTACAACAAGAAAAATTTTACTACGATATCAGAATTGGGGGAGAGGTAATCTGCAGGTCCTGGCACAGAAACATTGAAGGAGTTCCGGAAAAGTTAATTGAAATCATTGAAGAGGAAGGCTACTATTTCCATACAGGTGTCTAATATCAATAAAGCGGGAATTTTTGTAATCTAATGTTGTCACAAATCTCCAATGTCAAGAAATATAAATCAAGACCTGGCTATAAAGCAGAGGTGGTTGAATTGTTAGGTCCTCAAAGGAACTCAGCCATGAAGATTTTACTGAAATAGGAGAGCAAGGGGTCACTGTTCAAGTTGCCATAGAAATTACCCCTCTCTAAACATTTACCATGTGTCAATATGCAGCTCACTGGCAACAAAAACTTTCCAGAAGTATGACTCTATTTTAAAATGCACTTGGAAGGTCATAAGAGTAATAAAGAATGCCTATGTTCACTTGATATTTAGCAGAAAAATATGACATCTTCATTCCAAACTTCAAGGACTATATTTTCTTTTTTAAAAGATTGGGATATACTTCACATACCACAAAATTACCCTTTTAAAGTGTACAGTTCAGTGGTTTTTTCATATATTCACGATGGTCATCTTAGCCCAGCCCATGAGTAAAAATAACCTCCCCAAGAAAGAAACATTTATAATGTAGCATTTTTAATGTAGCATTAAAAGCATTTTTAATGTAGCATTTTTTTAACATCTTTATTGGAGTATAATTGCTTCACACTGGTGTGTCAGTTTCTGCTTTATAACAAAGTGAATCAGTTATACATATACATATGTTCCCATATCTCTTCCCTCTTGCATCTCCCTCCCTCCCACCCTCCCTATCCCACCCCTCTAGGTGGTCACAGAGCACCGAGCTGATCTCCCTGTGCTATGCAGCTGCTTCCCACTAGCTATCTATTTTACCTTTGGTAGTGTATATATGTCCATGCCACTCTCTCACTTTGTCACAGCTTACCCTTCCCCCTCCCCATATGCTCAAGTCCATTCTCTAGTAGGTCTCTGTCTTTATGACCTCCTTACCCCTAGGTTCTTCATGACCTTTTTTTTTTTCTTAGATTCCATATATATGTGTTAGCATATGGTATTTGTTTTTCTCTTTCTGACTTACTTCACTCTGTATGACAGATTCTAGTTCCATCCACCTCACTACAAATAACTCAATTTCGTTTCTTTTTACGGCTGAGTAATATTCCACTGTATATAGGTGCTACATCTTCTTTATCCATTCATCTGTCGGTGGACACTTAGGTTGCTTCCATGTCCTGGCTATTGTAAATAGAGCTGCAATGAACATTTTGGTACATGACTCTTTATGAATTATGGTTTTCTCAGGGTATATGCCCAGTAGTGGGATTGCTGGGTCATATGGTAGTTCTAATTGTAGTTTTTTAAGAAACCTCCATACGGTTCTCCATAGTGGCTGTATCAATTTACATTCCCACCAACACTGCAAGAGGGTTCCCTTTTCTCCATACTCTCTCCAGCATTTATCGTTTCTAGATTTTTTGATGATGGCCATTCTGACCGGTGTGAGATGATATCTCATTGTAGTTTTGATTTGCATTTCTCTAATGATTAATGATGTTGAGCATTCTTTCATGTGTTAATGTAGCATTTAAAGCATTTATAATGTAGCATTTTTTTAGTGTTTTATTTAGTGTTTTGTATTACATAGTTCATAAGTATATTTTAAAAACATATATTTGGGGGCTTCCCTGGTGGTGCAGTGGTTGAGAGTCTGCCTGCCAATGCAGGGGACACGGGCTTGTGCCCCGGTCTGGGAAGATCCCACATGCCGTGGAGCGGCTGGGCCCGTGAGCCATGGCCGCTGAGCCTGCACGTCTGGAGCCTGTGCTCCGCAACGGGAGAGGCCACAACAGTGAGAGGCCCGCGTTCGGCAAAACAAAACATATATTTGGATTTTCTTTTCTTCATTTATTTTCATTATCAATTTTGGTATTTTTAATGTCAGATGAGTTTTCAGGAACAAATTACAATGTATTATACTGCACCAGTAGGATATGAATCTACCTTATGACAGCTTAATGACTGAACTTGGTCCAGGAACCAATAGGTTACAAGTTATTTGCAAACAATATGATTGTTTAATTTAAAAACTCAAGAGAATAAACTAAGAAATTGTTAGAATTGATAAGAGAGTTCAATTAAGTGGCTAAATACAAGATAATATATGCAACAATCAAATTTTCCTGTATACTAATAATAACCAATTCGAAATGTTAAAGAGAAAAACCACAGACCCAAATGGCATCACTTGTGCTAAAGCCCACGATGCCAAAACTAACCTAAACCCATGATAGCTAACCTAATTGCAGTTTTGACCTTCCCCAGGAATGTAATCTTAATCAACCGGTCCGGAACTTTCTGGTCAGCACCAATGAGGTAACCCCTCACGTGGGCCCTCTCTATCTGCCCCACGCCCCCCAAGAGTAGGAAGAGGCAATCTGCTAGTTCCCTTCCTCACAAAAAGAAGATGTCTTGGGGGCTTCTCTGGTGGCACAGTGGTTAAGAATCCGCCTGCCGATGCAGGGGACGCGGGTTCGAGCCCTGGTCCAGGAAGATCCCACATGCCGCGGAGCAACTAAGCCCGTGCGCCACAACTACTGAGCCTGCGCTCTAGAGCCCGTGAGCCACAACTACTGAAGCCCACGTGCCACAACTACTGAAGCCCACATGCCACAACTACTGAAGCCAGTGCACCTAGAGCCCATGCTCCGCAACAAGAGAAGCCACCACAATGAGAAGCCCGCGCACAGCAACGAAGAGTAGCCCCTGCTTGCCACAACTAAAGATAGCCCGCTCGCAGCAATGAAGACCCACTGCAGCCAAAAATAAATAAATAAATGAGTGAATGAATGAATAAATAAATACATAAATTTATAAAAATAAAAAAAGAAGATGTCTTGGCCCAAAATAACCCTTTCTTTTCTTTTCTTTTTTTATTTTAAATATTTATTTGGCTGTGTTGGGTCTTAGTTGTGGCATGCGGGATCTTCATTGCTGCATGCAGGATCTAGTTCCCTGACCAGTGATTGATCCCAGGCTCCCTGCATTGGGAGTGCGGAGTCTTAGCAACTGGACTACCAGGGAAGTCCCCACCCTTTCTTTTCTTTTGCTAATGACTTCCTCTCCCCAACTTCCTTTCTATAAAAGCCTTCCGTTTTGTACGGCTCCTGGGAGGTTCCTTCTGGTTGCTAGATGGGATGCTGACAGATTCATGAATCATCTAATAAAGCAAATTAGATCTTCAAATCTGCTGGGTTGAATTTTGGGTTTTGATAGGATTTAGAGTCTCTCTGCTTACAGTTCCCTCATGGTCTCTTCCCTTGGGAGAAAATGGAGGGGGTTTCCTCAGGGCCTACGAAGATTTGTCCTTGAGAGTGGTGCTTTCTAGGCCAAAGCAAGACCTCGACCCAATGGCAAAACATTATTGTCTGAGTGCACAGCAAAATCAGTGGCCAAGGTCCCTCAGAATTTGTTGAGCTGAAGAATTGAATGGGGTCTCTGCACAGACATCTCTGAACAGGCTTTGTTCAAGAGTGCCACAGGCCCAAGCTCACATCTCTCCTGTGGCTGCATAACAAGAGGGTATCAAGAGGGACAATGCAAAGAGGTCAGAGGGAATACAGATGAGGGGCAGGGTTCCTTGTTGGGGGTGGGAAGAGACCCTCAGACTTACTGCTGCCCCCAGGTCCAAGGTTATCACATGGCTCCTCCCACTTTTTATGCCTCCACAAAAACCGCCACAGTGTCAAGGCATAATGACTGAGGAAAAACTAAGAAATTTTAAGAGCCTAATCTCTGGTTCTCAGGACCTGGTGCTTTTTCTCAATAGGCAGTTTGCCTTTTTTCCACAGTAACTGGAAGAAAACTGAGTTTAGGGATTGCCCAGAACTGGGAACTTGTGAGTCAGAAAACAGAGCAGTCATGCTGATAGCTGGAGGGGGACTCCACCCCCTTGACAACCCAACAGCCTGGAGACACAGCCCCAAAACATCTGTGCAAACAAGTCCTCCCTAAAGACAAGCAGAGTCTGGGAGATGCCTCACTTCTTATCCCCAAGATCTCTCCCACCATATGACATATACAGAGCATCACAGCACACACTGTTCCTAGAGGATTAGCAGTTCAGCAAATGTGTCAGCATGAATTGCTATCTGTGCCATGTCACTCAGGGCTTTTAAACTGTCACGACACTATTCTTTTGCCATTTCAACAAATGTTTTATGGAGCTCCTACTATGTGACAGGCACTGCTCTAGATGCTAGGATTGGAGCACTGAGTAAAACAGAGACCTTGCCCTCACAGAATTTACATTCTAGTTAGGGGAGGCAGATTAAGCAAGCAAGCAAGCATCTTCAGATAGTGCTAAGTGCCATGAAGAAAAATAAAGCCAATAAGGGACCAGTGTGTGATGCGGAGTCCTATTTCAGCTAGGGTGGTGAGGGAGGCCTTCCCTGGAAAGGTGTTGTTGGAACAGACATTTGAATGAAGTGAGGCATCCAGTCACATTAGCATGGGGGGGGAGAACAGTTCTAACAGAGGGACCAGCAAGGACAAAGAGCCTGGCATGTTCAGGGAATAACAAGATTGCCTGGCAGACATAGAAAACAAACATATGGTTACCAAAGAGGAAAGCGGGGTTAGTGGGAAGGGGGTAGGGATAAATTAGGAGTTTGGTATTAACAGATACACACTACTCTATATAAAATAGATAACTAATAAGGACCTACTGTATAGCACAGGGAACTATACTCAATATTTTGTAATAACCTATGAGGGAAAAGAATCTGAAAAAAATAGATATAGATGTATATATAACTGAATCATTTTGCTGTACACTTGAAACTAACACAACATTGTAAATCAACTATACTTCAATTTAAAAAAATTTTTAAAAAAGATTGCCTGGTAACTGGTTGAAGTGGAATGAACAACAGGAGAATGAAAGATGAGGTGACAGAGGTAGACAGGGGCTAATCAAGTAGGACCTCATAAGAAAATGTGGTAGCATTGGATTTTCTACTAAGTGAGATGAGGAGTTGTTGGAAGGTTTAATTTGTTTTTTTTAGTGTGAAAAATTTTAAACACATACAAAACTAGAGAGAATAGTAATCATGAACTTCCATGGAAGTTCTGGATTCCACAACTATTAAGATAATGCCACTTGCTTCATCTATCCCAACTCTTTTTTTTTAAGCTGAAGCACTTTAAAGCAAATTTCACCCTTATGTATGGCACATCTAAAAATTATGACCGGGCTTCCCTGGTGGCGCAGTGGTTGAGAGTCTGCCTTCCAATGCAGGGAACACGGGTTCGTGCCCCGGTCCGGGAATATCCCACATGCCACGGAGCGGCTGGGCCCGTGAGCCATGGCCGCTGAGCCTACGCGTCCGGAGCCTGTGCTCCGCAATGGGAGAGGCCACAACAGTGAGAGGCCTGCGTACCACAAAAAAATAAAAAATAAAAATTATGACCATTATGTAACAATAAAGCCATTATCACACCAAAAAAAATTAACTATGCTTCCTTAGTATCATCTAATACGCAGTCCACAGTCACATTTCCCTCCTTGCCTTCAAAATAGTTTTTCTTACAGTTGGTTTATGATGTTCCATCAATTATTTTAATCTAGAGCGGTCCTCTCCCCCAACCCCCCACTTTTTTCAAACCACTGACTTATTGAAGAAACTAGACCATTGTCTTATAAAAAGCCCATATTCTGGATTTGTCTGTTAGCTTCCTCATGGCGTCTTTTAAGTTGTTCCTTTATCCTTCCTATTTTCTGTAAACTGGAAGTTAGCCAGAGGCTTGTTTAGATTCAGGTTCAATTTTGAAAGTAAGAGTACTTGATGGGTACATGCTTCACATTGAGGTTATCCCCCCTTTAGTGCTTCTGAGATTAATCTGAAGTGTGGGTGGCGATAGCCTGATCTTTTCATTGTAACATTCCACATCAACCTTCACCTCATGGTTACAGCAGTCAGTGATGATCGTTACATGTCACAATTAATTTCATCAGAAGTTGTACAAGGATGTTTTTCTATTTCTATCATCCCGTCCACACTTATTAGCTCACATAATGCAGTGTACTGATAAGCTTCACTTCCAACTCTACCCCCTCTAAACTTTTCCTTCCCTGTCTCTACGGGGAAGGTTAATTTGGGTTTTTTTTTCCTTCTAGAGTTCTTTTTCCAATTAGAAGCATTTATATGATATATTTGTATGTACACATATATATTCATATCCCTCCTCTTCTTGACTAAAGGTTGCATAGCTGTATATGCTATTCTGTATCTTACTTTTTTCACTTAAACTATATCCTGGAAATCACTTCATGTCTGTCTCGAGATCTTCCTCATTATTGGTTTTGAGCAAGGGAATGACAAAATCTGACTTATAGTTTAGAAGCCTTCCTCTAGCTGCCTTGTAAAAAATAGAATTTAAAAGGACAAATACCAGACTTCCCTGGTGGTGCAGTGGTTAAGAATCTGCCTGCCAATGCAGGGGACACAGGTTCAATCCTTGGTCCGGGAAGATCCCACATGCCATGGAGCAACTAAGCCTGTGCACCACAACTACTGAGCCTGTACTCTAGAGCCTGTGAACCACAACTACTGAGCCCACGCACCACAACTACTGAAGCCCACGTGCTTTGGGGACCCGCGTGCCGCAACTACTGAGGCAGTGTGCTGCAACTACTGAAGCCCATGTGCCTAGAGCCCGTGCTCTGCAACAAGAGAAGCCACCGCAATAAGAAGCCCGAGCACTACAACGAAAAGTAGCCCCCGCTCACTGCAAGTAGAGAAAGCCTGCACACAGCAATGAAGACCCAATGCAGACAAAATAAATAAATAATAAAATAAAATAAAACAATATTTTTAAAAAAAGAACAAATACCAAAGCAGAGAGGTCATTTAGAGGCTGCCATCTTGGATCATGCAAATAAAGGCAACACCTTAGGGATGGAGGGGCCTGGGCCCCTGACAACTTCACTGAGTAGCCTGGCACAATAGCCACTTCATCTTTGGGTCTGAAAGAGAGAGAAATAGATCTTTATCTTATGTAAACTACATTTTATTTTGGATCTCTGTCACATTCACTGAACCTACATCCTAATTAACAAATCATTCTTATTCTAACATGCTCTGATTATTATGACTGGAGTCAAGACAACTGGCTTCTTGTCTTGACTGTACTGATCATGTGACCTTGAGCAAAGAAGAGGTGAGAGAGTGTTCTGGATAGAGGAACAGCATGAGTAAGTTTTCAGAGGCTGTGTAATTTGGCTCTTATCTCATAAGCAATAGAGGACCCCTGAAAGTGGTAGTACAGAAGGAATTCTCAAAAGATTAAGTGGGTAGTAGTATAGAAGGGAAGAGAAACCAGAGACCAGGAGACCAGAATAGGAAGCCAGCCCTAGACCTTGCTTCTACCCAACACATAGCCATTGATGATCCAAGATAACTTATTTCCTCAGTGACTTACCATGGTTAACCTTACCACCATCCTTCTAACTCCACTTCCTACTATTTTCTCTACTTGTTGTTAACTCCACTCCAGCCACAAGACCTGCTTGCTGTTCCTTGAATAAATTCCTTGAACAAGTATGCTCCTGCCTCAGGGCCTTTGTATTTGCTGTTCCCTCTCTCTGGAATGGCTCTTCCCCTTGATAGCCACATGCCTTCCCAGACCAATCTACCTAAAATGGCAGCCCCATCCCCATCCCCCTTACTCTGATTTCTTTTACTTCACAGAATATATCACCATTTGGCACTATATATTTATTTTGTTGTTGTTGTCATCCCTCCCTGGAATATAAGCATCATGAGGACAGGGACCTTGTTTAGTACACTGCTGAAATCCCAGCACTTAGAACACTGTATACAATAGTTGGCACACAATAAGTATTTGTTGAATGAACGAATGAGATATAAAATAGATTTTACTTATGTCATTCTATGAGTAATTGACTTTAAGAAATTTTAGAGAAAACATGAGGCTAAAGAGGTGAGGGGGGAAGGCCTAGAACGGAACACTCAGCCCTGAGGCTAAGAACATGGAGGAATGAGCTTGAAGAGGAGATAAGAGGCTTAGCCTAATCCCATTTACAAACTGAAAAGCACTCAAATCGACTTTTGTGGCGATTTTAACGTTTTCTGTAAGTAACTAAACCTGCTATTTTTGCATCTCTGTCTTTTTCCCAAAGTTATTAAATTTTTTTTAAGAACAACAAACTTTTAAAAATTTGGAAGAAAGTATAGAAAAATATCTTCATATTCTCAGATGGGGAAATTTTTATTAAAACAACGCACAAAGGATTGATACATTTACATTAAAACTAAGAACTTTTTAAAATCTTTAAAGAAAGAGAAAAGACAATCTACAAACGAGGAGAAAGATCATTCAACAAATATTATTGAGCACCTACTATGTGCCAGGCACTGTTAATGGTCCCTAGGATAAATTAGTAGACAATCAAAACAAAATCCCTGCCCCTAAGGAACATTCTATTGAAATGCATATGTTGATTAAAAGGGGCCAGGTACCATCCTAAGTACTTTACATATATTAACTTATTTAATTGGCACAGTAACTCTGTGGGTTAGGTACTCCACGGATGAGAAAAATGAAGCTCAAAGAGATTAAGGAAACTGAGACACAAAGAGGTTAACTGCCTGAGATCACACAGTTGGTGAAGGGTGGAGCTGGGATTTGAACCCAGTCTGGCCCTAGAGGCCAGGTACTCTATTCCTTATTGTAAATTGGTATACTGACACTCACAGCACCCAACTGACAAAGGATTAGTATATGGACTGTGCCAAGAGCTCCTACATATCATTAAGTAAAAGATAACCAATAAAAAAAATGAGTAAAAGACATAAGCAGATATTTTCCAGAAGAAATATGGCCCATAAGTATAAGAACCGATGCTCAACTTCTTTAGTAATTAGGGAAATACAAATTAAAACTGCAACAAGGTAGCATTTGACACTAAACTGATTGGCAAGAATTTAAAAGTCAGTTAAAGCCAAGTGTTAGGATATGGAGCAATGCGTACCCACACTCTGCTGAAAGCATATGATATAATCACTTTGGGAAACAATTTAGCATGTCCTAGTAAAACCGAATATGCACAGAACCTATGACTCAGGAGTTCCACTCCTAGGCATATACCCTAGAGAAACTTTTACGCATGAGCCCTACAAGACATGGATAAGAATGTCCTAGAAACAGGGTTCATAATAGCAAAAACAAGCTGGAAACAACCCAAATGTCCATAAATAAGACCATGGATGAATAAACCATGGTACATCCACCCATATTCATACAGTGGAATACAAAAAGCAAAGTTACATATGTCAACAAAGATGAAACTCAAAATCTTAGTGTTGAGTGGAAACAATCAAGTTAGAGAGAAATACCATATATATGTGTGTATGTGTGTATATACACGCACACATATATACACAAAAGTAGGCAAAACTAAACAACATACGTGATAAAACTACAAATAAAAAAAGGGAATGACAGACAAACACATCAGCACAGAGGTTATTCAAGGTAGGGGAGGAGATGAGGGGAAGGAGATTAGGGAGAGGCACTCAGGGGCCTTCGAAGCTACTGGTAGCATATTATTTCTTTAGCTGGGTGGTAAATACATGTGTGTCCTCATTATTATATAAATATTAGTTATTATATATTATAATTATAAAAATGAATAATATAGAACAATATATCATAATAATGTCTTCATTATTATTTCAATTCTTTTATACATATGATACATCTCACAAAAACACGAAGAAAAGAAAAAGCAGACCCCTAGCCTATCTGAAAAAGATTATATATTCTTTTCAGAAACAGGAAGGTAGGGGAGGAGTAGGAAGGCCATGCCCATTTCTGCTGGTCCCCCCCGTCGCTCTGTGTAGGAGCTCTCAGTGTTAACTGGGTGTTAACTGGACTCCAAAGACTTCCTCTTGGCTCCCCACACTTGGTCTGTGTCCAGTCCTTCCCCAGTGATCACAAATGAGCAGCCCTTGGGCCAAATCTGTCTGCAGTTGTGTTTTGTTTAGACAATCCAGTTATTGTCATTTTAAAAATTTTAAATCGTTCAGAAAAAGAGAACCCACATACATATATACATACATGTGTACATAATTCCTATAGAGACAGATAAAATAAATATGTGAAATACTGACAATTGTTGACTTGAAGAGGTAGATGATATACAGGTGTGTATTATACTATTCTTTCAACTATCCTGTATGCTTGAATTTTTTTTACAAGAAAAAGTTGGAAAAACTAACTTTGAAGGCCTTTAGAAGGAGCACGCCCTCTCTAGTTCACCACAATCCCCACCATTCCCTATTATAACTCTCAGCCTGTTCCCTCATTTCTAGTACCCCTGGTTCCTAGAGACATTTGAGTTTGCAACTGGTAGCTCAGCTTGGAGGGCTTGGCCCCTCTTGCATCTCCATGTCTCCTGCATGTACGTGGTTTGTTCGGCCATTCCCACAGGCCGAACAAACCTTATGCAAAGTTTTGTTTTTAGAACAGGAGAGGACAACACAAGCTGATGTAATTCCCCACTACCCTGCAGTAGGGAGGGAAGCCCTCTTCACCCACCTCCCAGCAGCTACAGAAACTTCAGCAAGTGTACTCTACCTTATAAGACAAAGGTGGGGCCTTGAAAAAGACAAGCCACACCAGTTAGTTTCTCCTAGAAGATAAGATGAAGAATTTGATGATTCTTTATGACTCTCTGGCATCAAAGGTGAAAAGGATGGGGAAGGAAAATCTTCCAGCAACATCAGGGGGCCTGCGAGGCAAACAACTATATCAGGGATATAAAGTATGAGATAAATGTGCCTGGACTTATGAGTTAGAAAGAATCCCTTGAGGGTGCTTAGGCACCAGTTTGCAACCAATAAACCGTTCCTCTTTAGACTGATCAGTGCTTAGTCCCTCAGAGTCCAGTGGCATCGGGGAAACTGAAGCAGCTTCCTAGTTAGCATCTGCCCAGCCATGTTCGGTGATATGACAGGTTCTTTCTTTGCAAACTCTGGTTTTCACTCCCACTGCACTAAACAAATCCATGATTCCTGCCACCCACAGTTTGGCTATTTCTGCACACACCACACAGCATGAATTCATCCAATTGTTTAGCAGCAAAACAGGCTTAGAAAGGAATAGGCAGATAGCTAGAGGCAGGCAGTGCCACTTGAGGGATAAGGCCATTTTGGAATGGCCTTGCCTTTTGGTTTATTCTTGCCTTGACCTCCACACCTTGCTGACTTCCCGGATCTTAGAACTTCAACTCGTTTCTGATATCCACCTCTCCATAGGACCAGGCATCGGCTTTAGGGAATATTGATGCCTGTCCATCCTTCCCCATGACCTACTTTGGCTATTTGCCATCCACATCCTATTGTGACAGAACTCACCTAAGGATTTGATGCTGCGGTCATGAATCCTTACCAGGTCAGGGACTGAAGATAAGGAAAAGAACTCTATTACCAAAGCTGTAGCATCAAGACGATACCTTCAATATATAGAATGGATAAACAACAAGGTCCTACTGTGTAGCACAGGGAACTGTATTCAATATCCTGTGATAAACCATCATGGAAAATCATATCAAAAAGAATATATATGTAAAACTGAATCACTTTGCTGTATAGCAGAAATTGACACAATATTGTAAGTCAACTACACTTCAATAAAATAAACTAAAAGAAGAAGAAGAAGAAGAAGATACCTTCTGATGTCTGAGAAGGAAGTGAAGGTCAAGACCAGACAAGTAGCTGCTAAGTTGTGACACAGGGGCAAGACAGTACTTCTCATGTGTAGTGCTTAAGAGAGCAATTCCTACTGCAAAAGTAGATAGATAAATAGATAGACAGACAGATAGATAGATAGATAGATGATAGGTAGATAAATAGACGATAGGTAGGTAGATAGATAGATAGATAGATAAGAGGGAAGGGGGACATCCATAAACAATGAGAGTGTGTCATCAACCAAGGATTACAATTAGTACAATTCTGTGAGGTCGTGTTAAAATAAAAAAGGGTGAGGGAAGAAAAGAAAGGATCAGTGTACTTACTACCAATCAGTTCTCACATTCCCAGGTTTCCTAATTTCTTTGATACAATTCATGGTGACCAGGACCACCCACATACCAAGGAAGTCTCTGGCCTAGGGAATTGCAATCACTCTCATTCTTAGTTCAGGTGAGACTAGATTAAAAAATTTTTTTTTTCTCAAAAAGAAAAGAAAACAATATGAAAGCATAGAAACCAACGTATTGATACAACAGATTTCTTGTACTGATCTTTGCCGGATACAGGCTGATCTCAGTGATCCACACCTTTCAAGACCCTTTTTTTTTTAATTTTTATTTTGCGGTACGCGGGCCTCTCACTGTTGTGGCCTCTCCCGTTGCGGAGCACAGGCTCCGGACGCGCAGGCTCAGCAGCCATGGCTCACGGGCCTAGCCGCTCCGCGGCATGTGGGATCTTCCCGGACCGGGGCACGAACCCGCGTCCCCTGCATCAGCAGGCGGACTCTCAACCACTGCGCCACCAGGGAAGCCCCAAGACCCATTTTTCTACACTTCACCTCAGCCCCGGACTTGGCTTGTGTTTAAACGCTCCTGAGCTTGAGCGGAGGTGAAACTAAGCAGCAGCCCTGCCAGGTCTAGTATATAGGGGGCCTTCAAGAAACCTGTTTCCTGAGCTGTTTGGAGAAGAGGGTCAAGCCCTTTCTTCAGACCTAGTCATTTCCTGGCAGAGAGAGGCCGACTCTGCTGACCACACTACCCGGTCCCTGGACCTTACCTGGGTTAACTGAGGCTTGAGGAAGTGGTCCGCTTTTTGCACCAGTAAATCCTAAAAACTGCTGGGAAAGAGGAAGCTGAGCAGTGCCCACTGAAGGGGCTGCGGGTACGTGACGGTTTCTGATCAGTAACCTTTCACCTACCATTAAAAGACCTACAAGTCTGACCAGATAGTGAAAGAGGCATGTCTAAAAATTAGTGCTTCCTCCATAATAGGAGATTGGTTAAATGAATCATGGCATATCCATACAATGAAATGACGATGTGATAGAAGAAAATTGACATGAAAAAAATGTCCATCATATACTCTTAGGTGAAAAAACAGGTTACAAAACAGTACAGAGAATATGATTTCATTTTGATTAAGAAATTATACATATAACTAACATTTATTAAGCTTTAAATATGAGCATATAAATAAACAAGGCACTGAAGAAAAAGCTTTACATTAATTACTTACCCTCATGACAACCCAATGGTATCGGTAGGTATTATACTCATCTTTTAGAGATGAGGAAACTGAGGCACTAAGCAGTTAAGTAATTTGCCATAGTTCACTTAAGTGGCAGAGCTGGGGTACAGACTGGGATCTGTTGGACTCAAGAGCCCAAACTCTTCACAGTGACACAATATTTATCTCTATATTCATACAGGAAAAAGTCAAGAAAGAGAGATGCCAGGATGTGAACAGTTAACAGTTGTTATTTCTGGATTGTGAGGTTATGAGTCACTTTTGTTTCCTTTATGTTTCCTTGTGTAGTCTGAAATTTTTATGAATTACATGGATTATTTTTATAATCAGGAAAAATAATAAATCAACCTCCATTTTGAAAAAAGCAAACAAGCCATTGTTTCTAACCTGTAAGCAGCAAACCACTGTGGGGGGCAGGGAGTAACTTAATTATTACAAGCGTTCTGGAAATTCCTATATGGCCCAAGCACTGTCTAGAATGAATAAAAAATATGCTTACACATATTTTTTTTTCAAATGTCACAATGTATACTGTCATGATGTATAGCCATAGTGCTTTCGTTGGTTATATATTTCTCAATCAATGGATATTAAAAATACAACTATTATTATATGGAAGTCTATGACATTTTAAATATTAAAATTTGAAAACAAAGGATGCGATCTGCTGTTAAAAGAAAAAAATATGTGTACAGATCAACACTCTGTAGCTTGAGTGTCTTCTCAACAACTGACCTCTTTTTTGGGGGGGGTGAGGGAGGTGGGAGGAAATAAAGGGGAAAAACTGAAAATGCACAAATTATTAAAAGTTAATCTAGGAGCAGTCCTGAGGAAGACAATTTACAAGGACGAGAGGGCATGGAGAGGGAGTTAATGTCGCCCCAGAAAATCCTATTCTGGAAAGACAGAATGCTAATCTCCCCTGTATTGCCAGGGGCTAGTCCTCACCTTCAAGCACAGGGATGTCAGCACAGATTGCAGGAGACGCTGTAATGCCTGAATGCTCAAGCTTGCTACAGGGCCGGGCTGATATTCAATTAGCAGGAAGAGCTGGAATGGGGACAGCCCTCCAGGTGCAGAGAAGGCAAAGTATGCAGAACTCTGTCTTTCGCCAAACCGACTCAAAGGTCAACACTTGCCTTCCTTGCTCTCATTCTTCTTTTCCTGTTTTGTAATGTGCCCCTTGTCCTCTATTTCTGTACAGCCTTTTGTCCCCCAACTCATGTCCCCAGGACACACTCCTCCATAGGACTCCTGTGATTTCATTACCCAGAAGAAACCACAGACCTCAAACTAAGATACTCACTCACTGATTGTTTATTTAATACTGAGGGCCTAGGACTTTCCAGGCATTATAGGAAGATGCATTTAAAAATAAGATATGGTCCATATCCCTTTAGAAGCATACCGACTTCAGGTGTGAAAATCAAACAAAAACAAAGAAAAAAAACCCAAAAAAGTCAACAACTCAGTTTGCTTCATTGGGCATGAAGTTATAACAAGGTAAGAGATGGGAGTCAGAAAGAAGAATGAGGGCTTTGCTGCCCCCCCCCCACTTTGGCCTGTACGTGGGGCTCACCCCTGCTCATGGGAGGTGGTGCTGCCGTCTGGAAGACAGGCTAACTCCAAGGGAGAACAGTCTTTGACAGGTCAATGGCAGGGGGAAAAGGAGGGTAGGAAGTGGGATTGTTCTGTATTAAAAGTAAATGAAGGGGCTTCCCTGGTGGCGCAGTGGTTGGGAGTCCGCCTGCCGATGCGGGGGACACGGGTTCGTGCCCCGGTCTGGGAGGATCCCACATGCCGCGGAGCGGCTGGACCCGTGAGCCATGGCCGCTGAGCCTGCAGGTCCGGAGCCTGTGCTCCGCAACGGGAGAGGCCACAACAGTGAGAGGCCTGCGTACAGAAAAAAAAAAAAAAAAAAGTAAATGAAGATCTTGCTGAAGGGCTCAAACCTGAGTCTGATCCAGTGTTTGAATCCAACTGCCAATCTGGGGGAAATACAGACACGCAGCAAGCGAAGTCCAGGCTGTAGGAGATTCTCCAGGTCAAATGTGGGTTGTTCAACAGATAAATGATCAGGAAAAGAAAGGGATGGAGGGGGAAGCTGGAAACTAAAACAGACCTAAACTCTTACAAAATGCCAAGGTCATAAAAGACAAGGAAAGACCAAGAAACTGTCACAGACTGGAGAAGACTAAGGAGACACGATGAGTAAATACAACATGGGACTTGATGGCACCCTGGAACAGAAATGGACATTAGTAGAAAAAAACTAGTGCAATTCGAATAAAGTCTGGAGTTAACAGTAATGTTACAATATTGGTTTCCTAGCTGTGATAACTGTACTATGGTTACATAAGACGGTAACATAAGGGGAAGCGGGATGAAGGGTATAGGGAACTCTCCGCACTATCTTTGCAACTCTCCTATCAATCTAAAATTATTCTCAAATAAAACGTTTACAAAAAAGAAATTTTAAGGGTTATAATAATCTTTTTAATGGACAAGACTAAACCATAGTCATTAGGGAAGTGTGTTTGGGTAATAAAACCATAGAAATGCAAGGGAACGATTCCTCTAAATGTCAAAGATAATGGTTACTTTGGGAGGAGAAAGAGAGCTGTGACTGTAATAGGGCACATGGGAGGCTTCTGGGGTGGGTGAAAAACTTCTATTTCTTGACCTAACGGTGGCCACAAGGTATTTGTCTTATAATAATTCATTAAGCCATATTTGTTTTAGGTGGTTTTCTGTATCTGGGTTTTATTTTACAATAAACAATTAAAGAGAGAGACTTAACAGACATAACATCCAAATAAAGTCAGTGGACCTTGTTTAGATCCTGATTTAAATTAACCAACTATTGGGTTGGCCAAAAAGTTCGTTCGGTTTTTTCCATACAATGGCTCTAGTAGCACTTAGTGGTCTTTAACTTCATTCGAAACAATTTTGTTAGATTGTATTGTGACAGCTGTCATATCAGCGTGCATTAAAAAGAAAACTTACCAAAACTGGTGAATTTTTGTGTAGCTATTTTGATATTGAAGATGGAAGAAAAAAAGCAACATTTTTGGCATATTATGCTTTATTATTTCAAGAAAGGTAAAAACGCAACTGAAACACACAAAAAGATTTGTGCAGTGTATGGAGAAGGTGCTATGACTGGTCGAACGTGTCAAAAGTGGTTTGTGAAGTTTCGTGCTGGATATTTCTCACTGGACAATGCTCCATGGTCGGGTAGACCAGTTGAAGTTGATAGCGACCAAATCGAGACATTAATTGAGAACAGTCAACCTTATACAACGCGGGAGATAGCCGACATACTCAAAATATCCAAATCAAGCGTTGAAAATCATTTGCACCAGCTTGGTTATGTTAATCGCTTTGATGTTTGGGTTCCACGTGAGTTAAGTGAAATAAACCTTCTTGACCGTATTTCCGCATGCGATTCTCTACTTAAATGTAACGAAAACGTTCTGTTTCTAAAACAAATTGTACAGCAGAAACTAACACAACATTGTAAAGCAACTATACACCAATAAAAATTTAAAATAAAATAACATGATTATAATAAAAAAATAAATTAAAAAAATAAATTGGGATGGGCGATGAAAAGTGGATACTGTACAATAATGTGGAATGGAAGAGATTGTGGGCAAGCGAAATGAACCACCACCAACCACACCAAAGGCCAGTCTTCATACAAAGAAGGTGGTGCTGTGTATATGGTGGGATTGGAAGGGAGGCCTCTATTATGAGCGCCTTCCAGAAAACCAAATGATTAATTCCAACACGTACGGCTCCCGATTAAACCAACTGAAAGCAGTACTCGACAAAAAGCGTCTGGAATTAGTCAACAGGAAATGCATAATATTCCATCAGGATACCCCAAGACTCATGTTTCTTTGATGACCAGGCAAAAACTGTTACAGCTTGGCTGGGAAGTTCTGATTCATCCGCCGTATTCACCAGACAATGCAACTTCGGATTTCCATTTATTTCAGTCTTTACAAAATTCTCTTAATGAAAAAAATTACAATTCCCTGGAAGACTGTAAAAGGCACCTGGAACAGTTCATCGCTCAAAAAAGTAAAAAGTTTTGGGAAGATGGAATTATGAAGTTGCCTGAAAAATGGCAGAAGGTAGTGGAACGAAACGGTGAATACGTTGTTCAATAAAGTTCTTGGTGAAAATGAAAAATGTGTCTTTTATTTTTACTTAAAAACTGAAGGGGTTCTCTAAGAGGTCTGCGTCTTTATTCCTGCTTTACCCCTAGGTTCTTCATGACATTTTTTTCTTAAATTCCATATATATGTGTTAGCATACGGTATTTGTCTTTTTCTTTCTGACTTACTTCACTCTGTATGACAGACTCTAGGTCTATCCACCTCATTACAAATAGCTCAATTTCGTTTCTTTTTATGGCTGAGTAATATTCCATTGTATATATGTGCCACATCTTCTTTATCCATTCATCCGATGACGGGCACTTAGGTTGTTTCCATCTCCGGGCTATTGTAAATAGAGCTGCAATGAACATTTTGGTACATGACTCTTTCTGAATTTTGGTTTTCTCAGGGTATATGCCCAGTAGTGGGATTGCTTGAGGTTATGGGGAGGGGGAAGGGTGAGCTGTGACAGGGCGAGAGAGAGTCATGAGCATATACACAGTAACAAACGCAGTAAGGTAGATAGCTAGTGGGAAGCAGCTGCATGGCACAGGGATATTGGCTCGGTGCTTTGTGACAGCCTGGAGGGGTGGGATGGGGAGGGTGGGAGGGAGGGAGACGCAAGAGGGAAGACATATGGGAACATATGTTTATGTATGACTGATTCACTTTGTTATAAAGCAGAAACTAACACACCATTGTAAAGCAATTATACCCCAATAAAGATGTTAAAAAAAAAAAAAAAACTGAAGGGGGCTTCCCTGGTGGCGCAGTGGTTGAGAGTCCGCCTGCCGATGCAGGGGACGCAGGTTCGTGCCCCGGTCCAGGAAGATCCCACATGCCACGGAGCGGCTGGGCCCGTGAGCCATGGCCGCTGAGCCTGCGCGTCCAGAGCCTGTGCTCCGCAACGGGAGAGGCCACAACAGTGAGAGGCCTGCGTACCACAAAAAAAAAAAAAAAAAAAATTGAAGGAACTTTTTGTCCAACAAATATAAAAAGACATTTGTATATGGACTGGATATTAGATATTATTAGAGGAGTATTAATTTTGTTAAGGGTGATAATGGCATTGTTATTATCGAAGAAAACATCCAAATTTTTGTAGATGCATAGTGAAATTTAGGGGTGAAATGACATGATGTCTTAGAATTGCTTTAAAATAATCCAAGGGGGGAAAGAAAAGAGCTGGGAGATAGATGAAACAAGTATGGCAAAATGTTAATAGTTGTTGAAGATGAACATAAAACATGAACACAAAAATGAAAATTTCTTGCATTCTCTAGTTTTGTGTGTGGGGGCAAATTTTTATAATAGAAAATTAAAAGAGGGGGACAGCCTCGAACCAGGCTGCCTCAGGGCAACGGCTGCAACAGATATCTAATCCCAGGTGCTCCCCACCCCCACAAACCCACAGCGCTCACTTCCTACCAGCCATCTCCCTGAGGTCACAACCCCAGCAGTCTCAGAGTGGCCTGTGATGTGAGGGGTGTTTCCCTTCTCTGGACCTCTGCGTCACTAGGACCAGATAGCAGCCCTTCTCACCTTTTCTTCATCCTTATGTTCTAGTAATACCAGGAAAGGGAATCAAAGGGCAAATGGGCAAGGCCCAGGGCTCAGAACTGATGGGGCAGTCCTTACCACTCCAGAGCCTGCCCCCTTCAGTGGGTGGTAGATGTGGGGCTGGACAAGGACGGGACAGGGAGATGAAAATCCTCATAACTATATGCGTTCAATATCGGGCGAGCTTCCAGAGGCTAGTGGTACCTTTGGTTGGAACACCGTTCTGGGATCTTCGTCTCCTTCAGGCTCCTGGGCATCATGCATTGTTTCAAGCAACCTAAGCACTTCCAGAGTCTGGTATTTCTGTACTGGCCCCTGAGCGACCTTGCCATATGTGTGTACTGATCCAAGAGAGCATGGCAAGAAGTCAGAGTCAGAGGCCAGGACCAGATCTGGGGTGACTTTTGTGCTCATGGGAAGTCTCATCTCTGGCCTTTGATCATCTCAGTTGGTACTACAGAGTAAAGCCAAGGAGTCTCAAGTTCCCCGAGTGCCCTGGAGAAGGAAGAGATAGAGTCTCAGGGGCAGAAAGGACAGGTGGAGGTTGGAGGTGGAACAGGGTCATGTTGCTTATGAGTAGATCTAGCTAGTTTCAGCCACTTCCTAACCCTCACTATCTGGAGAGGAGAAATGAGGGCCATGGAATAAGCGTGATATGTCCAAAATCTTAAGGAAGCATGGGGAGTGGGGCAGAGGAAGCATTAGCATTACAGACTTAGAGAAGTATCGCCTGTGTTTGAACCATAGAATTTTCCATTCTGGGAGGGGAGTGGTAGTAGCATGGTGGGAGTGAGGGGAGACAGAGATAATGGAAGGAATGGTGAAAGGGCAAGGGGACAAGAATGGTGTACGGGGAACAGTAGAAGGCTGCAGATGCTGTATGCACAGAGTATGGGGTGGGCTTGGCACACACAGACACCATACCCTACAGATATTTCTTTTTTTTTTTAAAGAAGATGTTGGGGGTAGGAGTTTATTAATTAATTTATTTTTGCTGTGTTTGGTCTTCGTTTCTGTGCAAGGGCTCTCTCCAGTTGTGGCAAGCGGGGGCCACTCTTCATCGTGGTGCACGGGCCTGTCACTATCGCGGCCTCTCTTGTTGCGGAGCACGGGCTCCAGGCGCGCAGGCTCAGTAGTTGTGACTCACGGGCCCAGTTGCTACACGGCATGTGGGATCTTCCCGGACCGGGACCCGAACCCGTGGCCCCTGCATTAGCAGGCAGATTCTCAACCACTGTGCCTCCAGGGAAGCCCCCCTACAGATATTTCTATCTCAGGTGGCAAGCGATCAGCCTGGGTAAGGAACTGGTGTGCCTGGACCTGCATCAGGGACTATTTTCCCATTTCTGTAAGTGTCTCTTCCCCAGCGTCTCTCACAGTTCCCCAGATAGTAAGCATTGATGCCAGATGACTAGGGCTGTCCATAAGGAAAATGAGCATCCCAGAGAAGTCTCAGTGCAGGCTAGACAGACTTCAGGGTCCAACATTGCTACTGGGCTCTCACTACCTTGCTAGTACTTAACTATCACTTCTAAGCAGCACCAAATCCAAATGTAGAATTCTGGTTCCTCGTCCAGCTACACTAAAGTTGAGAACTTTTGAGAAAGGGTTTCCACCCACAGGAACTGTAACTGATGTTTTTTCATCCATTACTCCACTGACACTTCACAACAGCCCTGCAAAATAGGTATTACTATCTCTAGTTTATCAATGAGGAAACTGAAGCTCAGAGAGATTAAATAACGTGTACAAAATCATGCAGCTAGTGAGTAACAGATCAAGGATTCAAAGCCACATCTGGTTATCTGACTAAAACTGCTATTCTCTCTACTACTCCTCATCACCTCCTTCACCAAAACACTGGCTTTCATCACATGAATGAAAGAGAACAGAGGTCTCAGGTGAAGCATTTAGCATAACCAGTTAGGGATTGTGGGATGCAGTAGTAGAAAATGTGGGGAAAGAAGAAGCTCAGATGCACCATCTCCTTCACTCCACATCCAGGTTACCCTTACAGGTAAGCCAAGCAGTGAGTAGCCAGTGTAGTAGAATGTGAGATATGCTGGACAGGCCTACTTTCCTTCAAAATATCTTTCCAATGCCCTCCCAGCCTCCACTGCTCCTGAAGTACCCCTAGATCTTTAGGCTCCTTGAGCTCTGTGGCCTCTTAACATGGAAATATTCCCAGGAGAAGAAACACTAAGCTGAATTACTGCGTGTAATTATTCAGAAAATACTTATTAAGCACCATTTATTAAGCAAATGGGATGATAAAATAACAAATATTTATATTTGCTTAGCTGTCTAGATTTGCAGAGTCTTGCCACAATCTGGAGTACCTAAAGCTGAGATTATGATCTTCATTTTACAGATGATGAAACTGTGGCTCAGAGAGTCTGAGTGACTCACCCAAATGACATACCTGAGCCCCACCTTGATAACTAGGGCTCCAACTTGGTTCTTCTGATTTTCAGTTCTATGCTCTTTCCTCTCTATCACAGTAACTCAAGGGGTTTACAGGTAGGAACTCAAAACAAGCACACATAAAAACTTAAATAACAATTCAGGATAATAGTATAAGTGATATCAAAAGACAATAAAAGTGTCAAATGACTGATATAGATAATAATTACTGGAGGGATGACCAGGAAGGTCACTGTGGGTAAGAGTCAGCAGAGAAGACCTCCAAGAGGAAGTGGGACTTAAGCCTGGCCTTTGACACTGGGTAGGAAAAAGACAGTGGGAAAATAAAGGGAGGGCATTCTAGAGTATGGGAAAGGAAGAATAAAGGTGGAGAGGTGAGAAAGCGAAAGTCTTATTTGGAAAAAGAATGAGGAGATCAAAGTAGCTGGAGAAGAGAGATTTGTACTGGGGAGGAATGGAAAATAAAACTGAAAAAGTGCTCTTGAATTTCTTCTTTTTTTTTTTGGACACAACACAAGCTTTGACTAAAAAATGGAGAAACGAGAACTAAGTTCACAGATCAACTTCTCATCCACCTGGCAAGAGGGATTTAATTTTAAAGAGTAAAGACAAAGGGAGCAGAAGTGAGACTAATGATGGGGAGGCATAGGCATTAGTGCTCTTGAATTTCTGACAAAAGGATTTCAACATGTCTTGTAGACAATGGGGAACCATGAAAGAGTTTTGAGTGAGAGAGTGAAACTGAAAGCAGTTTGGGGGCCAATTAATCTGGCAATATGCACTGTATGTATTGTGCTAGGAAAGACTGGCGGCAAGGAAGACCAGTTGGGAGGCAGTGACAGTCAGTCAGGGAGAAGGTGACAAGAGCCAGTATTAGAATGGTAGCACTGGGACCATAAAGGAAGGCCAATTATAATTGACATGATGAAGGAAGAAATGTCAGAATCTTGTGAAATAGGGAGGGCAAAGAGTCAAAGTTGCCTGAGTGTTTTCAAGCCTAGGTGACTTGAGAAAAGAAGATGCCATGAACACAAATGAGCACGACAGGTAGGGAAACTGGTTCAGGGAGTTTAGTTTTTGACATTTTGGGTTAGAAGTAACAATGGAAGATCCAGTGAAACTATCCAGTGGGCAACTGAAGACATAGAGGTGGAGCTTGGGAGAAAGGTCAGACAGAACTGAGTTGGCCTGGTGTAATGGAAGGAGCTCTGGAATTCAGGGGTCCTGGAGCCTCGTCTCTGCTCTGCCCCTAATTTACTAAGTCATGGGCAAGTCATATCTCTGGGCCTGTTTCCTCCTTTGTAAAGTGAGGGGGTGCCCCGGCCCTAGAAGATTTCTGAGATACTCTCAAGGACTATGAGTCAACTGAATTGTATTCACATGTATATATGTTCTCTCCAAGAGAAAAATCAAGGCTCAGATGAGGGGAGGGGATTAAATAATCCCCAAATGCTATGACCATGACAGATCTTGGAACTCTGTTTACTTAGGGAGTAAAAGAGAAAGAGAAGAAGTAATAAGAGAGAGTAAAGTAGGAAGAGAGAAACTTTAAAGCAAGGGGATAAAATAAACTAAAGTTAAAAGTATTACAATAAATGGAAGAAATAGTTATATCAAATATGACAAAGGGTTAACATGTACGTTAAATAAAAATACATTTAGATAGATAAGAATACCACTAAGATACCAATTGGAGAAGGATATGAACAGAGAGTTCACCCAAGAGAAAGTGCAAATAGTAAACATATGGGAAAGTGTTCAATCCCATGAGTAATCAAAGAAAGGAATTAATAAGTTAATGTTTAAGCCATCCAAAGAGATTTCTAATAAAGTCCAATGCTGGGGCTGCAAGGGAACTGGAACACTCGCATGTCATTGTGGTGTTGAAAACTGTGCAGTCCTTTGGGAAATCAAGCTCTATAAAAACATTCATGCTCTTTGATCTAGTAATCTCACCCCTGGGAACTTTTCCTAGGAAGAGGATTACAAAGAAGAAAAAAGCTATATGCATTAAAATATTCAAAGCACAGAAAAATTGGGAGTCGCCTAAATGTCCAGTAATAGGGGAAGAGTCAAATAAAATATAATCTACTGATGGATGTAATTTTATGTGGCCATTGAAATGATAAATATGAAAGACTGTAACACAAGAAGAGTATCTGCAATTAAGCTTTTTAAAAGAAGAATTAAAAAATATATGTATACTATGATTGCACTTATATAAACAAATATATATGTATTATACAAATTGGAAAAGCACAGAATGTGGAAAAATAAAAACAATTGTCTAGGGTTGGGAAGTTGAGGTAAATATTTTCTTTCAAATTTTGCTTTAATGTTGTCATAGTGGAATTTATTAATGTGGTTTTTATAAAAAGTTTTAAAGAAGATATGCAACAGGGTCAAGCGAAGCAGAGAAGTCAAAGAGGATGAAGGCAGAGAAAAGATCATTCAAGGTTTTGCTTATGAGGCAATTTGTGTTCTAGGTACAGAAAAGTGTAGGAAGGAAACCAGATCCAGAGAGTTAAGGGGTGACTTTGTGGTGAGGAAATGGGATTCATGATACTCTTTCCAGATATTTGAGAGTGAAATGAATAAGATGAATAGAATTTGGTTTTTGTTTGTTTGTTTTAATTTATTTATTTTGGGGTTGTGTTGGGTCTTTGTTGCTGCACACGTGCTTTCTCTAGTTGTGGCGAGTGCGGGCTACTCTTTCTTGTGGTGTGCCAGCTTCTCATTGCAGTGGCTTCTCTTGTTGTGGAGCATGGGCTCTAGGCACACGGGCTTCAGTCGTTGTGGCTCTCGGGCTCTAGAGCCCGAGGCTCAATCGTTGTGGTGCACGGGCTTAGATCCCGCAGCATGTGGGATCTTCCTGGACCAGGAGGGCTCAAACCCGTGTCCCCTGCATTGGTGGGCGGATTCTTAACCACTGCACCACCAGCGAAGTCCTAGAGTTTGTTTTTTAAGACTAGATGTAATCAGTTACAGAAGAGGCTGAAAATGAAGAGGGATACACAAAGGAAAAGGAAAGAGGGCCACTTCTTATTCTGGGACTGCCCGGAAGAAAGGGAGAAAGACAAAATCAATATAGTACAGTTATCGTGAATGAAACAGAGGGAAGCTGACATATTAGATTTTCTCCGTTTTTCAGGAGGCAAGGTAACTCTTTTTTTTTAACATCTTTATTGGAGTATAACTGCTTTACAATGGTGTGTTAGTTTCTGCTTTATAACAAAGTGAATCAGTTATACATATACATATGTTCCCACATCTCTTCCCTCTTGTGTCTCCCTCCCTCCCACCCTCCCTATCCCACTCCTCTAGCTGTCACAACGCACCGAGCTGATCTCCCTGTGTCATGCGGCTGCTTCCCACTAGCTATCTATTTTACGTTTGGTAGTGTATATATGTCCATGCCACTCTCTCACTTTGTCACAGCTTACCCTTCCCCCTCCCCATATCCTCAAGTCCATGCTTTAGTAGGTCTGTGTCTTTATTCCCGTCTTACCCCTAGGTTCTTCATGACCTTTTTTTTTCCCGTAGATTCCATATATATGTGTTAGCATATGGTATTTGCTTTTCTCTTTCTGACTTACTTCATTCTGTATGACAAACTCTAGGTCCATCCACCTCACTACAAATAACTCAATTTCGTTTCTTTTTATGGCTGAGTAATATTCCATTGTATATATGTGCCACATCTTCTTTATCCATTCATCTGATGATGGACACTTAGGTTGCTTCCAACTCCTGGCTATTGTAAATAGAGCTGCAATGAACATTTTGGTACATGACTCTTTTTGAATTATGGTTTTCTCAGGGTATATGCCCAGTAGTGGGATTGCTGGGTCGTATGGTAGTTCTATTTGATAGAAAGCCCAGAGATAAACCCACGCACATATGGTCACCTTATATTTGATAAAGGAGGCAAGAATATACAGTGGAGAAAAGACAGCCTCTTCAATAAGTGGTGCTGGGAAAACTGGACAGGTACATGTAAAAGTATGAGATTAGAACATTCCCTAACACCATACACAAAAATAAGCTCAAAATGGATTAAAGATCTAAATGTAAGGCCAGAAATTATCAAACTCTTAGAGGAAAACATAGGAAGAACACTCTATGACATAAATCACAGCAAGATCCTTTTTGACCCACCTCCTAGAGAAATGGAAATAAAAACAAAAATAAACAAATGGGACCTAATGAAACTTCAAAGCTTTTGCACAGCAAAGGAAACCATAAACAAGACCAAAAGACAACCCTCAGAATGGGAGAAAATATTTGCAAATGAAACAACTGACAAAGGATTAATCTCCAAAATTTACAAGCAGCTCATGCAGCTCAATAACAAAAAAAACAAACAACCCAATCCAAAAATGGGCAGAAGACCTAAATAGACATTTCTCCAAAGAAGATATACAGATTGCCAACAAACACATGAAAGAATGCTCAACATCATTAATCATTAGAGAAATGCAAATCAAAACTACAATGAGATATCATCTCACACCAGTCAGAATGGCCATCATCAAAAAATCTAGAAACAATAAATCCTGGAGAGGGTGTGGAGAAAAGGGAACCCTCTTGCACTGCTGGTGGGAATGTAAATTGATACAGCCACTATGGAAAAGAGTATGGAGGTTCCTTAAAAAACTACAAATAGGAGGCAAGGTAACTCTTAAGAGGTCATAGGGGAGGATGAAGTTGGGGTCTTGAGAAGGTAGAAAATACAGGAAAGAGTTGCTCTGGAATGTTCATTAGGAACTCAGCAGGCTAAGGGGAATGGGGGCTTAGATGAAGTTCTAACACATCAAGTTTCAGTGGGTCAAGCCAGCCTTGGGCTCTGACTTCACCTGCAATCCCCTCTAGTCCTAGGAGAGAGAAGACTGTCCCAAGGTGAAAGTCAAGGTGTTTAAAATTAGAGTGTGAAGGAAGGTGGCCCAAAAGTAGCAGACCACAAAGTCTGGGCAGTTAGTCTCAGTTAAGCATAGGGGACTTCAATGGACTGGAGAAATGGAAGAGCCTGGGTCAGCTGTGATGAAGAGAGCAACTTTGTTAGGTGGGGCTGGTGGATAGGAGAGGTGATAGGTGAGGAGACTGTGGTCATCAGAATAAAAGGGAGCGAGTGCCGATGAGGAACAGCATATGAAACAGTCTAGGCAGTGGCCATGAGACTGGGAGGCTAGTAAGAAGAAGGCCAGTTCATTAACTCCTAGCAGAAGGGGTCCTTGATGTCTAGAGAGGAAGAGGGAGCACTTACAAGAATGCAAAGGGGGACTCAGGGGCAGTGAAATCATTTTTTTTTTCTGCAGACCAGCCCTAACTTTACTCTCCAGAGAGACCCCTTAGAAGCCAGGAGACAAGCAAGGGATCAGAGCTAGGTCAGCAAGAGTGGGGCAAAAGGAAAGGAAGGCTGGGGACTCAAGAGACCAAAGGACTGCAAGGCAATTTTAGAGAGGGTGCCTGGAAGTGTAAGCCTACCCTTCTCACGAATGCCTTCCCAGAAACTCTTACTTCCCAAGGCTTGGGAGTTAGCTCCCCAAATTCCACACCCCACCCCCACTCCTGGAAGTCTGTAAGCACTAAGATAGTGCTGGAGAGGAGTGACTGGATGGGAAACTCTGAGGGGAGCTGTCCTAGTCCCAGCGCCTTGCCCTGTCCTCGAAGTCCTAAAACCTGATCTGAAAGAGCTGGTGAGAGATTTGTCTTTATCTAGGGTAGGAGCTAGAAAAAGGGGAGAGACCAGTGGAGAGTCAGCTCTGGGCCTCAGTCCCTGTCACCACCCCAATCTCTGCACAAACCTTCTCCACCCTTTGGTGCTGGAACTTATGCCATAGACACGAGAGCTCCTCCCTTGCGTTCTGAGCCATCCACTCTGCCTTTCATTAAGTACAGGAGAGCTGTCAAATATGTTCTCAGCAAACCTCATAAAGAAGGGCCAGTCCCATTCCTGTTCCAAAGGCCATTATCAGCTTGGGTCCTGCCCCCTGAGGCTCCTCACGGTCCCCACCCCATGG
Organism: Stenella coeruleoalba; assembly: GCF_951394435.1. NCBI lineage: Eukaryota > Metazoa > Chordata > Mammalia > Artiodactyla > Delphinidae > Stenella > Stenella coeruleoalba. The sequence goes on from NC_137152.1 coordinate 54,446,153, forward strand.
GAAGACTCAGGGCTCCCTCTCTACCTCATGGCTACCCACCATTCAACAGGACAATGCCTCTAGCTGCACATGGGGACCCTGTCAGGCAGGCTCTCTGGGACGGTGCCCTAGTTCAGCGCCTCGGTAGACAAGACTATCCTGTCTTCCAGGGGAAACCAGGGAGTGGGTGTGGGCACTACATATGTCACTTCACAGGCATTTGTGATATGCTGGTGCCCCCACTTCCTGATTCTGGCTATCACTGTCAGATGAGTCAGGCCAATACTGAGATCACCCCAGCTTCTTCACCCCTCCAGTTAAATGCTCTGGTCTGGCTGAAGGAATGCATGCTATACAAGGATATGGGGGGAGAGGGCAGGAGAAGGAGGTCTGGGGAAGATTTCCAGCAGCCTTGTAGGACCAAGAAACAGGACCAGTGGCCCCAGGAAGGGGACAGAAACAAAGAGAAAGAAGTCGAGGACGAAGAGTGGCTGCTAGTGTCTTTGGCTAAAAAGGAGAGGGCAACTGAAGGATTTAGGAGAGATGGGGTCACACGTGATTTCTCTGGCCCCTCCTAAATCTCAGGGTGAGGGCCTCTCTCCAGAGCTCAGAAAAGAGGAGAAAGCAGCCAGATAGGGTGTCACTATAAGGTTCCCTCCCCTCTGCCCTGCACTCACCCCCTTTCCTTCACTTCCCGGCTTCCGTTACAATCTATCTGCCCAAGCCGCCATCCTGGGGAGTGGCTGTCCACCTGCAGCTGCTGTCCTCAGGCAGGGACACCAGCGCCAGAGAGGAGGCAGCTGTGGGGAGCCAGGGCCTGCCACCCCTGCAGAGCTGCCGGAGCTGACGTCAATACTTGTCCCCAGTGGGCAAATAGAGCACAGGATCCAGGCAGCTATTGGCACTGGCCAGAGGCCGAGTCACTTTATAGACCATGTTGATGATGTTCAGCACCCAGCATCAGCTTCCAACAGCCTTGCATGTAATAAACGGTGCGGGTGATGTGGAAAGGCACAAAACAGACAGCAAAGACAGTCAATACCACAGCGATGGTGCGCAGCGAGCACAGACGGGAAGATAACTGGGCAGCCCCTGGCAAGGGCCGTTACAGGCGCTGGGCCATGAGCCCATAGCAGACAAGAGTGACCAGGCAGGGCACGTCAAAGAGCAGCCCCATGACTGCCGAACTGAAGTGCACGTAGTGGTCAAACACCTCAGACCGGGTGGTGTCGTGGCACAAGATGATGTCCCCCTTAGGGCTGGTGGTGACAAAGAACAAGTTGGGCACGAGGCAGCCAGCTATGACCAACCAAACTGCCAGGCAGAGAAGGCCAGCAAGGCGCGGGCAGCCCCAGCGCAGCGCCCGCAGCGGGTGGCAGATGCCCAGGTAGCGGTGTACGCTGATGCAGGTGAGGAAAAGGACACTGCAGTAGAGGTTCCAATAGAAGAGAAAGCGGATGAACTTGCAGAGCCCAGTGCCAAAGGGCCAATGGTTGCGGGCTACATAATAGTAGACGAGGGTGGGCAGCGACAGGACGTACAAAGTATCTGACAAAGCTAAGTGGAACATGTAGGTGGCTGTCGTGTCCTAAGGTCGGAGGCAAAAAAGGAAGAGCCAGATGGTCAGGGCATTGAGGCCTAGGCCCAGCGCAAACACAACTGCATAGCTCACGGGCAGCAGGATAAACTTGAACTCCTCATTAAACCGGCAGTCCAGCTCCAACTCACTGTCGTCAGGATCTGAGTGGGGGCCTAAGGCTGTGAACAGTGAGGACTCCGTACTGGTCATGGTCCCCCTAGGGGTGGAAAGGGCAGAAGTGAGGGTGACCAGATTTCCCTGGCCCCCCAGCCCTGACCTGGGGCAAAAATGCAGAGAATGGGGAGGGCAATGGTTGAAGCACAAGGGGGAGTTGAGAGGATGCATCTGGGAGTAACCTGGGTCAGCCTGGCTCCTGCCAGAGCTCCCTCGGTCCAGCCTGGGGAATAGTAGGCAGCAGGCAGTGCCAGGGCTCAGGAGGGCAGTCAGTGGGTTTGGGTCGTTCTTCTGAAGCTGACTCTGTCCTTCAGAGCTTGGTTAGCTAAAGGGGGTCAAGGCCTACCAGGACTATCCAATGTAGGAAGATACCCAGACCCAAATTGTCTCCCAACTTATCACAACAGCTGTGTCCCTGTGAAGAGGGCATCTCTCCATACAGTAACTTCTCTCCCCTGGTCCCAGTGTGTCTGAACTACAGTGATCTCTGATACCTTCCCCCAGCCTGGGCCAGCCCAGAAACCCCATCACCACCCTTACCCAAGAAACTTGGCACGTCTCCTACCTGCTCCCCTTGAAGCTGAGCCCAGCTGACTCTGTCACCCTTCCCCTTGGCAGCCAGAGGGCATATCCAAGGGGGCGGGGTTGGGCGTGGGGCCTGTACCTCCTCCCTGTCCTGGGAAATCATTAGAGCTAGAAAGGCCCATCAAGATTATCTAGTCCCACCCACTCAGTGCACCATTGGGAAACTGAGGCCCAGTGAGATGACTATTTAACGGCTCCTAAACGACTGTAGGAGAGAGTACACAAGGAAACGTCCAAGTTGACAGATGAAGAGCCAGGCCACTGGAGATAACTAAAACTGCAGGAAGATCATAGAAATCTGTATGAGCAGAAACATGGAAAATGAATGTTAGCATGGATAACACATCAAAAGATTTTAGGAAATCTAAACTACTGATATAAATCTTAACTCCATGTGCATATAATTATAAGAAATCTGTATATAGCACTTACTACATGCAAGGCACTGTTCTAAGTGCTTTGTACTTATTAATGGCCCCACAGGCTCTCTGTGATGTGGGTATCATGATTGTCCCTACCTCACTGATTAGAAAACGAAGGCACAGAAAGTTGAAGTGTTTTGCTAATTAGTGGTAGAGTCAAGATTTCAAACCCAGGAAGGCCAGCCTTTGAACCAGGCTTTAGCAATCCATAATTGCTATGCTTAGTGGCCTATCTAAGCCACTGGCCATAATCTAGGAAAGGATAAGCAAACATGTTCTGAGAGCCTATTACGTGCTTGGACCAGTTCTAGGCACTGGTAGTTCACTAACAGTAAACAAAACAGGCAAAACCTCCTACTCTAATGGAGCTTACATACCAGTGGGAGGGAAAAGATAATAAAATTAACAAGTAAAATATATAGATCATGATCATTGTTATGGAAAAAAGTAAAGGAGGGAAAGGGAATAGAGAGGGTTTCTGTTTTAAATATTAGGGTGACTTTTGAATAAGGACCAGATGGTTGTGAGGAAGAGGAAACATAGAGAAGAGGTCAGAGAGTTTGGCACAAACCAGATCATGAAGGTCCTTGGAAGCCATTGTGAGGACATCTTGGCTTTTACTTTCAGTGACTGGGAAGCCATTGAGAGTTTAGAAGAGACAAGTATCAGGATCTGATTCACATTTTAGAAAGATCCCTGGCTAGCTCTATGTTGAGAATAGACTACAGGGCTAGGGACACAGGAGGAAGATCAGATCAGAGGCCATTGCCAATAGAGATGATGGCGGCTTGGACCAGGCCGGTGAAGGTGGTGAGAAGTGGCAGATTCTGGCTAGCTTTTGAAAGTAGAGACAACAATATTTACTGATAAGGGGTATAAGACAAAGAGAGGAGTCACGAATGACTCCAAGACTTCTGGCCTGAGCAACTGGAAGAATGGACTTACACCATTGACAAAGATGGGGAAGGCTGTGAGAGGAGTAGGTGTGGGGAAACATGAGGAGCTCATTTTTCCACCTGCCAATTTCAAGATGCCTATTACGCATGTAAGAGGAGGTGGTGGGGAGGTGATTCACTCCTCCTCAAGGATGCTAGCCCACATGCTTCCCTTACAGACTCCACCCCCTCCTACATACCACCCTTCATCTCTCTCTATCACCCCAGGAGACCCTGGTCTGAATACAGCCAAGACAGTACGGACACCAAGCCTAGATGTTTGAGAGCCTAGTGCTAGGGAACATGGAATTGTCAGGAGCTCTGGGCCTAAGGCTCCTGAGGCTAACTAAGTCTCCGTGATTATGGAAGTCTTAGGCACAGGAAGCAAGCTCTGGGCCTGGAGGACTCTGAGGGTAAGGTGGGTAGTGCTCTTGGGGAGGGGGAGCAGGCTGCAGTAGAATCCAGTCTGAAGGGAGCTGGGAAACAATGGGGACTCTGAAGTGATCTTCAGATCCTGAGAATGTTGCCCAGCTGGATCCCGGGAGTGAGGGGAGGAGGCAGGGCTGTAGGGGAGGCTCTAGAATCTGGAATCTAGATCTCTTGGAAGAAGCAGAAACCTAGATGGGGGAAACCTGGAGATCCTTGCCCAGTGAGGGTGTGGTGGATAGAAGGTAGGCGTGGAGAAAGCACTCATAGCCTGAATCCTGGACAGCTGATCACTGTGATTTTGCACAAAAGGCTCAGGTGTTTGGAGCCAGACAGACCTGAATTCAAACCCTTGTTCTTCCATGTATTAGTTGTGTCACCCTGGATACCTCTTCATGACTGAATTTCCTCATGAGTGAAATGGGGTCAATAATACCAACCTTTTAGGGTTTTCTGAATACTGAATTGGTTAATAGATGTGAAAACACTTTGTAAACCGTAAAATGCTGCTAATCTGTAAAGTACTTTGTATTATTTACTTTGCTCCCGGGGTGAAGCTGGCCTCTTCAGAGGAGGACAAGTGTGATCTGAAGCTTGGCATACACCCAAGGGGACATTCCAGTGTCCACTAAACTAGAGAAGCCCCAGGAGGAGCCAGCTTCCTGCTCCTATTGCTTCAAGCTGGTTTAGCTCTGCCAGGTTTCTGCCAGTCCCTGGACGCAGCTGCAGCTGCCAACGCTGCCACCACTGCCGCCCAGTGGCTACTTCAGGAAAAGCCCTCTCCCAACATTCCCCAACCAGAAGCTAGCTTCCGCTGACGTCACCTGGGCCAAAAGGAATGCATGCCTTCTGAAAGGCTGCAGACCAGACCCCTCTCTCCTGTGAAACTCTTCCTCACTTTCATTTCTGTGACTTTACTCTGATTCTCCTATTCCTCTGGATGTTCCTTCTGACCCCTTCCCTGGCTCCTTTTTGTCCTCCTTCCTCCAAATGTGACCCTTCCGCAACACTTACTTCCAGATCTCTTCTCTCCTCTCCTCCTTCTCCATTCCTCCACTGTTTCTTTCTCTCTCCTTCTCTCCCTCTCTCTCTCCATCCACTCTCATGATTTAACTTACAAGTTATGAATAATTATAATGACCAATGAGATTCCAGCATACAAATCTCCCTCCGATCAAAATTTCTCTTCAATTGCCTAGGTTTTCTTTATGAAGTGAAAAGACGAGGTCGCCTGCTGAAAGTAAGGTGTAGTGTGGAGTGGAATAAGACAATCCTCACAGGCTTGATGGAAAGGAGCAGTAACCTGAAATCCTTGACAATCCAAATTTACTAATAAAATCATGGGAAAGTGACTGGTTCCATATAATTGTACCCAAGTTATTGTTGTCCAGGTGTCTTTTCTATAGCGTTCCCTTTTAGTCTTTCTAAATGTCTGTTCTTTATCTCCAACAAGGCTGTTAACAACTTTAGACTAGAGACCAGTACCACTGTGTCCGGTACCTAGGACAGCAGGGGAAGTCTCTGTTTCTACCATTTGATTTGTCTGCCTCCTCTCCATCCTCCCGCACTGAGCCAGTACCGTTGTGCAGATCCCACTTAACTCTGCTGGTATGCTGTCAGCTGCAATAACAGAAAATGCCAACTCAGTTGACTTTAAAATAAGGAAATGTATTGTCTAGCATCTAAGTCCAGGAGCAGGGAGTTTTCGAGTTGATTAATTCAACAGTTCAACGATGTCATTCAAAAAATCCTGATTCTTTCCATCTTTCTGATCAGCACCCCTCAGCCTGCTGCTCAGCAACTCTCATGGTCACAAGGTGGCTGTTGCATTTTAGGCATTGCATCCAAACATGGAAATACCACTGACAAAAGGAGAGGAAGGCCTCTCTTCCTGTGTGTTTATTTTTATCACTCAGGAAACCTTTCCCAGAATCTCCCTACCATGCTTCCCCCCATGTCTCAGTGGCCTGAGTTTCATCATGCCTATAACTAAACCAACCACTGGCAAAAAGGATGAAATGACCATGACTGGCTGAGAGGAGCAGAGAGCCAGGTGGAGGAGGGTGGGGTACATAAAAAAGTGGGGATTCTGTCCACAAGAAGGAAGGGAGACATGCCTATTGAGTTGATAAACAATCCTGTCTGCTAGGATCCCTTATGGAATAACCAGCCCTTCCTCACTCAGCTATCCGGTCATCACTTCCAAACTGGAAGGACTGTCTGGGAATATCACTGGGGTGTGCAGAGTGAGGGTGGGTAAGGACCTGAAGATACCTCTCCCATCAATCTATCACAGGGGCCAGACACTTCACCTTTAGAGAGGCACTCCTTTGCCTTCTTACTCTTGCCTCCTCATAAAATGCAAATACTCTTGATCAAAATAAAACTATGGTGTCTCTCTTTGGGAGACTACTAACTGGAAAGGGACACAAGGGAATTTTGTGGGGAGCTAGAAATGTTCTATAACTTGATCTGGGTGGTGGTTACATGTATGTATACATAGGTGTAGTAGTTTCTTATTGCTGCTGTAAAAAATGACCACAGACTTGGTGCCTTACAACGCCATTTATTCTCTTACAGCTCTGGAGGTCAGAAGTCCAAGATCAGGTTCACTGGGCCAAAATCAAGGTATGAGCAGGGCTATGCCTGAACTGTGACAGCCACTCGGCAACCATGAGGGACTATAGGGAAGAATCTGTGTCCTTGCCTTTTCCAGTTTCTAGAGCTGCATTCCTCCATCTTCAAAGCCCAGACATAGCATCTGGCTGCAGTCCTCATATTGCCTTCTGTCTCTGCAGTTAAATCTCCCTCTATATCCCTCTGCTTCCCTCTTATAAACAGACTAGTGATTACATTTAGGGCCCGCCCGGATGATCCAAAATAGTCTTCCCCTCTCAAGATCCTAAATTTAATCACATCTGCAAAGTCCTGTTTTGCCATATAAGGTAACATTTATTGGTTCCAGGGATTAGGACCTGATATCCTTGGGGACGCATTATTCAGCCTTCCACAGTAGGTAAAAATTCATCAAGCTGTGCAATTAAAATTTGTGCATTTTACTTTTGCTAAATTATACCTCCGGCAAGAAATGCACATACTCCAGGAAAAGAGAGAATGGTTTAAGTTCAATCATAATAATGAATTAAAGGCCTATGAGATCTACCTCCTGTTGAGAGTACCATGGGCCTGAGTTGAAAGAGGGGCTAAGCTTCAAGTGTGGGTCTGAAGACAAAAATGGGTTGAAGGCTAGTCCAAAAGTACATTCATTCTGACTTTTCACCTTCTCCATAGACACCAACCTTCTCTGCAGAGTCTGGGCTTCTAGCTGTAGCTGAAAATCCCTGAGAAGGAGAGAGTTACAATGACTAAAAGCCAAGGCCCTGGGGTGCATACTAACAAGGAATGGCAAAGGCTAACTCGGTTATTTGGGCAAAGAGATTATAGGACAGCTAGCTCTCCAGTGCCCACAGTGGGGGGTGGGAGATAGGGAAGGCCCAGCCCCCTGAGCCACGGACATAGTCACCCTCTGAGGAATGGACACGCTGTCGTGGAGGGTTGAGGGCTGCATCTATGGATAGATACTAAAGCGCAGCCGGCACTATGGTGAGGTGAGGTGGTGTAGGGTCCTGTATCCCCAGAGCTTGGATATCCTGTCTCTACATCCCTCATGTTCATGAAGCCTGGGCCTGGGCCCTATGAGAAGGACATCCAAGAAAGGAAGATTACTTTTGTTGCTACCATTGTGGGGAGTCCTGGCAGCTGCAGGACAGAAATATCTCTAATTCCATGAGTGGTCATATGAGGCGAGGGAAGCTGCTTAGAGCCTATAGCGTGGACTTAGTTTTAGGGATTGGAGAGAGTCAAGGGCTGGGGGGCAGGAAAGGTTTACTTCAGGTGGGGGTGATATAGATGTCAATTGCTTTTTCCATCCACAGGCAACATCCTGCCCAGAGAACCTGCCCCTGGGCCAAGAATCCTTTGTTACCTTCCTCTCCAACAAGAAAAGAAGTTCAAGGCTCACAGACATGTGCACACAGCTCAACACACTCAGCCTCCCCTGCCCTACCCGACCCGCATGTACGGGAGATTGACTCCTGCTGTGCACATAAGCTGGGATAATCGGGTCTCTAAACATCACTTCAAGAGTCCCAAGTCCTAAGGAGTGGGGGGCTGGGGAAGGGGTGCTCTTTCCCATACCTTTGGCTTTTGTGTGGCCTGTAATAGTTGATCAAGAGATATAGAAAGACTGGAATGTGACACAAGGCTCTCCTTTCAGAATCACAAAGGCCTATGCTTTGAGCCCTCCTATTTCTATCTCTCACATTGCTTTTCTTTTAATGTCCCAGAGTCCCCTTTGATCCCGGTCCTCAGGTTCAAGGCCTCACAAGGCCAAAACCTTGTAGTTCCCTTTCTCAAGCTCCCCTGACTTTAACACCATCAGATTCAACCCCTGACTCCGGCCCTGTCCCAGCAGCAAGAGCCTGCTAATCTTTTAGCCACTAATCTTTTAGCCACTAATCTGCTTTCCAAACTCTTGGCACCTGAGCTATTTATAAAGCAGTATTTCATGCCCCCCCAGAACCCTATTCTTCTCCCCTGACCCCCACCAATCTAAAAACTCAGAGGACCTTGGGTATAAGAGGTTGGGGAGGCGAGCATAGTGACCAGAGCTGGAGACGGATGTGAGCTTCATCTTCCTCCCCAGGTAAGAGTCCAAAGTCTTCTATTTCCAGCCCATACTAGGCCCCATATCCCCTGCCCTTAGCACCCCCATCAGTATATCAAGAAGCACTTGAAGGGCACCTTTCCTGACACAGCTGACAGGCACTCAGGCTGAGAGACCCTGGGGGAGACCTCTGGAAGCTCCCCTAAGTTCACCCCTCAAGCCAGATCTAATACACATCAAAGAAAAGCATTAGAGAGATGTCTTCCTCTCTCTAAGTATCCCTACTCCAAGGCTTAGCACCTGGGGACATGGATGGAGATAAGGGTGGGAAAATCTGGGGAGGGTGATGAGAGCGATGAATAGGTTCAAGGAAGGCTTTCAACCCCCATACAGGTTTCTGCCACCAACAACCACGAGCATTAGGGTACCAACCTTTTCTCTCCCGCAAATTTCTCCTTTCTTAGCTGAGTGTTAAGGCCACCGTGAAGTGAACTCAGGATCAGAATCCATTGCAGGAGCAAAGCCAGAGTCTGGGTTTTGTTCATTCATTCATTCATTCATTCGTGTATCTAACAAACATGTCTTGGTGCCTACCGTGTGCCAGGTGATGTTCAGACTCATCCAGTCCAATTCTCCTCATACTTTCCTGGATGGAGGCCTTTCTCCAGACAAATTTCTTCTCTCAAAAGGCTCTCAAGAGTGCCCCAGCTATTTCAAAAAGCCTCTCTCTTTCTGGAGAAAAGACAGTATGGTTAGTCAACAATTCATAAAAACTAGGGAAGGTTTTTTCCAATGTCCAGGATAGTTGAGATTATGGCTGAATAAGTAACCTTGGCACGAGGGAGAATAGGAAGCGTGGATGGTGGTGAGGTGTCTATCTAAGAAGAAAAGGTTTCATCCCACTAGGTGTGTCTGGATGGTATACCAGAGCCAGGTAAGGAGAATAGGGACCAAATGATTGAGCCTTCCCCCTTCTTTCCCTTTTGCCAGAAAAGGCTCAACAACAACGCCATGGCCAACATATCCAGGTAAGTAAGAACTCCTAATTCTCTGAATCTGTGACTTGTCACTTACCCAAACCCAAGTACTTGCCTTTGGGGTGAAGGGGTTTGCAACCTCTCCCCAACTTGTGTCTTGGACTCTATCCCAACTGCCTCCACCTTTGTGTCATTTCGCTCTCCCTGGGCCTCTTCTTTTTTTCTTTTCCAGCTCTTCCCCAATCCCACCAGTAAGATTTATTTATTATTTATTTATTTTTGGCTGCGTTGGGTCTTAGTTGCGGCACGTGGAATCTTGGTTGCGGCACGCAGACTTCTCTCTAGTTGTGGCGTGTGGGTTTTCTCTTCTCCAGTTGTGGAGTGCAAGCTCCAGGGCACATGGGCTCTGTAGTTGTGGCGCACGGGGTCCAGAGTGTGTGGGCTCTGTAGCTTGTGGCACTCGGGCTCTCTTGTTGAGGCCCGAGAGCTCAGTAGTTGTGGCACACAGGCTTAGTTGCCCCAAGGCATGTGGGATCTTAGTTCCCTCACCAGGGATCGAACCTGCGTCCCCTGCATTGTAAGGTGGATTCTTTACCACTGGACCTCCAGAGAAGTCCCTGGGCCTCTTCTTCTAATCCTAGAAATATTTCCTTTTCTCCCCCACTTCCCTTTCTCTTCTTCTCCCCTTCCCTTCTCTTCCAATCCCCCTCCCTATCCTCTGATTTTCTCCTCATAGGGTATTTAAGAAGACCTGCTCCAATGGCAAGGTGAGAGAACCTGGCCCAGCTGGGCAAATAAGAGGGCAAAAGGGATAGGTGGGTACGTCCTTCAAGGTCTCAGGGGTTTGGGTTGGGGGCTTCAGGGGAATCTTTTCAAAGATGATTATGAGAATAACATGGGAGGTTGTTCCACAACAGCTCTCCATCTACCTGGGGAAACGGGACTTCGTGGACCATGTGGACATGGTGGAACCCATTGGTCAGTGAGTCCAAAAAGGGAAAGAGCCCGGGGAGAAGGGAATGGGGGTGAGGGAGTAAAAGAAAGCCAAGAAAGGACCATGCAGAAGAGGAGGCCAATTAAAGAGAAAAATGGGAGGAACCATTCAGGGGTCAACTTCTGTTTCATAGTCTGAGGACCTTTCCTGACCAGAGGGCCATCTCTCCCCCTCTCCACAGATGGTGTAGTCCTGGTTGACCCTGATTACTTAAAAGGTCGAAAGAGTAAGTAAAAATCCTTGTTGGTCTGTGTATGTGCCAGGAACCCCAACCCAAAATGTTACACATGCCAGGCAAGTAACCTGAATGAGTGGAGTGGACGTGTGGACCAGAAGGGTATAAGAAAATATAAAAGTAGTGGGAACTGTGAATGTCTTGTCTGGTGGAGGCTAACCACTGAGAATTTCAGCCCAGTGTGGCCAGATTTTCCAATTGTTAAAGAGGAACTGGAAATGAAACTCAGAATACAACCTTGAGAGGCCCAAAGTCTGAAAAGATTCTAGTGCCCCTTCCCCAAATGATATTCAAAATAGATATATTTCTAAACATAAATGAAATTTTGTTTTTCAAGATCACACAAAATTTACATGTGTGCTGAAATTAAGTCTTTTTCTAAAATTTCTGATTTTCTCCATTACTGTTGGTGGTGCCTCTGCTTAGGCTGCCCATGGAAAGATCCAGTACACCAGAAATCCATATTTTAATGCAAATTTCCTGATTTTCAAATGTTGGCAACTAATTAAAAGATTTTTAAAGGCCTGGATAAATCAAAAAACTTTATTTTTCCATAGGCTGGATGTGACCTTCAGCCTGCCACTTTGCATTTGCTTTTTCCTTTAATTGCATATGTCTTTTCATATCTCCTTTGTGTAGGGAAACCCATTTTTTCCATTAAAAAAATCCCAAACAAAGAAACAAACAAAACAATAACTACAGCAAGTAACAGCAAGCGACATTGCTCTGGCCACAGGATTATATATCCAGATTACACTGAAATATTGTTTTGCCACTTTTTTTTCCTTTTAATTCTTACACTGTGATCCAATTAGACTGAAAATTGGGTTTGATTTGAAAAAGGCTCAGAATAAATTGATGAATACTAGTTCATATGTAACCTTTAGATACTGTGGAATAAACCAGACTTAGTCGCTCAGATTAAACAGTGCAGATAAGCAGTCCACCCAGTTTTAAATAGCAGAGGAACTTTGGGGTGTGGCCAGTAAATTAACCAACTTATTTAAGACTCTCAATTACTCTGTAGTTCTAAAACCTAAATCATTTTTTCACAGTCCTACAAAGTCTTCAGAATAACCTACAGAAAGAAATCTTTAGTTGAATAAATGCATGTCAAGCCAGGAATAAGATGTGTTTTTTCCTTTAATTCTAATCTTCTTCATGTCCCTTAGTAGTTTTATATTATTATTCATTTAAGTTGTATATATTTAAGTTTATTCCTTAGCTACTGTATATGTTTTGTTACTTTTATGAAGATAATCTTATTTGCATCATATTTTCAAATATGCTTTTTTTTCCTTTTGAGGTGCATTTGTTGATGTGAAATATGCTTACGCTACACCCTGAATGAAAAAGGCTGGTTGTAGGGCAATATATGTGGTTGTGCGAATGAAGTGCGGTTTAACAAAAATTGATGTGGGATCTCTCTGTATTATTTCTTACAACTGCATGTGATGATCTCAAAATAAAATGTTTCATTTAAAAAAGGCAATGAGAGAGAAGTCAATAGCTAAGGTGGCCTTATGTTTAATTATAGAAACAAAGTTGGGAAGCAAATGCAACAGAAATTAACAGCAGTTATCTCTGGAATATGATGTATGATGGCAGGGCTTTGATTCTCTTTGTGTTTTCTGATTGCCACACAATTAATATGTATTGTTTATATAATAAACACAAATATAAATTAATAACTTTAGAATAGATGTTGAATTAAAAAAAAATAAAAACAAGCTATTTCCTAACACACTAAAAAAAGGATGATTCTAAACTGCCAGAGAGCCAATAAGGTCTTGGGGGTGGGGTGATGCCCTCCCCACATGCCACAGCGGGATGTGACAGAACAATTCATCTGATTAACACCTTTACCTCAGGGGCTATTAGATACCCTTCTGCCTGGTCTCACCTGATCTTTTTCTGTCTTATTTCTCATCTCTTTCATTTCCTCCCTTCCATTGCTTCCTTCCAGCCACCTCTTTTCCTCTTTTTCTCATCTTCTCTGTTTTTTCCTTTCCTTTGACCCCTCTTTCCTTTTCCTTTTCTTTCTCTCTCCCTTTCCCACTTTTATTGGCATAATTGGGAACCAAGGTGAATTTAATTTGTTGTATCTTTTGAAAATTGTTAAGTTTGTCTTCATTGTAGAAATATTAGAAAGTACAGATGAAGGAGAAAAAGACTGTAATCCTCTCACCCAGAGATAATCACTAATATTTCACTTCATGTTTTCTGAGCAAAAATATCTATATTTTTATTAAAAATACTATATTATAAATAACATTTTCTAATCTTTTTTACCTATGCAATATGTAAAAATCTATAAAGTTTTAAGTTGCCTAGTAGTATATTGTATGGGTGTACCATAATATATTTAGCCAACTTCAATCTTTGGACATTTTTTGCTATGATAAACAACCCCATAAAGTACATGCTTGTATGTATTTCTTTTCATACTTGTCCAATTATTTCTTTAGACTAAATGCCTAGAAAAGGAATGAATGACCAAAGGGCAGTCACACATTTTTAAAGGTTTCTATTGCCAAATTGCCCTTTAAAATGGTTGTACCAATTAACTCTCCCTCCTGCAGGGTATGAAGTTGCCCATTGCCCCAGTCATTATAAACACTACCATTATCATTACTTTCAGTCTTTGTTGTATCTTTTGAATATAGATTCATTTTCTTTGCTTGCTTGTAATTTTAAAAGCAGATAATCTGGCTGTTTGTTGTTTTGATCTCTTAAAAACACAAAAATGACTTGCTTTCTACTAGTGTGTGGCTCTTGGTAGTTTTCTTTTCTTTGGGTCAGGGCTCCTGATTAAAAGTAAGATTCCCCACCCCTGTTCTAAATCTTTCCTTCCCTCAGTCTCTGTCACTGTCTTTGGACAGCTATCTTTCTGTACCCCATCCCACACCACTAGTGCACTCAAGTGACTTTCTATTTGCCCCTAATCTGAGGTACTAGCTGCAATGTATAAGTTCATTTATAACTGTTCCACTTTTCTAATATTCCCGTGATCGTCACCATCATCATCCACATCTAATTTAAATTTCCAAAGGGATTTCTCATACATCAACTCCTTACAACCATCCTATGAGTTAAGTTGGGCACATACGAGACTGGGCTTTGGAGTCAGGCCTGAGTTGAAATCCTGGGTTGTCACTTAGCTGCTCTGAGCTCATTTTCTCTACCTGTAAAGTGGAGGTAATAATACTTCAGAGGATTATTGTGAGGTCCAAATAACATATGTAGAGCTCTCAGTGCAGTCCTATTATTGACAGGTGAAATAATTGAGGCTCAGACAACTCGAGGGACTTATGCAAGTCATATTCAAGCCCAAGTATTCTGACCCTAGAGAATTATGTAATGAATACCCTGTACTCACCACCTAGCTTTAAAAAGAATCACAGAATCAAACTGAAGTCTCCTGTGTATCCTTCCCTAATCCCATACTCCTTCCTCCCTCCCTCCTTTTCTTCCTGCCTCCACCGCAGATAATTACTATCCTGAATTTGATGTTTATTACTCCCATGATGTTTCTATACTTCTACTCTATATTTATATATCAGTGAGTGACTTTGGTACTGTTCTACATGCTTTTCAACTTTACGTACATGGTATCAGATTGTGCATATCATCGTGCAGCTAGCATTTTTTACTCAATAGTTTTTGAGACTTAACCATGTTAATACATGGAGTTTAGTTCATTTATTTTAACCTCAGTTTAGTATTCCATGATATGAATATACCACAACTGTTTACCCATTCTCCCATTGATAGGTATTTAAATCATTTCCAATCTTATGCTATGACAAACGTTGACGCAATGAACATTCTCATAGGTATCTCCTTATAGACATGAGCAAGACTTCCTCTAAATTCGTCTTAGATCATAAGATATGAGAAGATTCAGCTTTACTGGATAGTGCCCAACAGTTTTCCAAAGTGGTTGTACTGATTTGTTAGCAATTTTTTTTCTGCATTCCCTTGACCAACTACAAATCTCTAGGTCCTTGAATTTTCTATTGTATCAGTCTTAACATCTTACTGGTTTCCTCATTAATTGAATTGTCCTCTGTAAAAAAGTAAATAAATAAACCTAGGGACTCTGAGAGAAAAAAAAAGTGGTTGTACTAATGTATATTCCCACCACAGTGTGTAATGAACCCCATTGCTCCACATCTGGAGCACTACTCAACACATAGTGCTGTCAGACTTTAAAGTTTTTGACAATATGATGGCTGTGAAGTGTTATCACATTGTGGGTTTTTAAAAATTATTTATTTATTTATTTGGCTGTGCTGGGTCTTAGTTGCCGCATGCAGGATCTTCGTTGTGGCATGCGGGATTTTTTTTTAGTTGCAGCATGCAGGATCTTTTAGTTGCGGCATGTGAACTCTGTTTTTTTTTTGTTTTTTTTTTTTCCCGGTATGCGGGCCTCTCACTGTTGTGGCCTCTCCCGTTGTGGAGCACAGGCTCCGGACGTGCAGGCTCAGCGGCCATGGCTCACGGGCCCAGCCGCTCTGCGGCGTGTGGGATCTTCCCGGACCGGGGCATGAACCCGTGTCCCCTGTATCGGCAGGCGGACTCTCAACCACTGCGCCACCAGGGAAGCCCCATGTGAACTCTTAGTTGTGGCATGTGGGATCTAGTTCCCTGACCAGGAATCGAACCCAGGTCCCCTGCATTGGGAGCACAGAGCCTTAACCACGGGACCACCAGGGAAGTCCTCTCACTGTGGTTTTAATTTGTACTTATCTGATTATCATTAGACTGGACATGTTTTCATACCTTATTGGCCATTCTGTTTTGCTCTTCTGTGCAGAGTCTATTCATAAACTTTGCACACTTTTATATTGGGCTGTTTTCATTTTTATTACTGATTTGTGGGAGTTCTTTATGTATTATGAACACTAAACTTTTGTTTGTTATATGTGTTGCAAGTATTTCCTCTCAGGCTTTTGCTTGTTTCATTATTTATAAAGACACTTAATGTAAAGAACTTTTAAATTTTACTATAGTCAAATGTATTGATCCTTTTCTTTATGGCCATACTGTTTTGATCATATTACATTGTCTCTCCATGTCTTCCTCTGAGCTATTTAAGATCTCCTTTCCCCCTCAGGTCTGACAGGTCACTCTCTTCCTCCTTTGCCTGCAGTGTTTGTCATGTTGACGTGTGCCTTTCGCTATGGCCATGATGACTTGGATGTGACTGGTCTGACGTTCCGCAAAGATCTGTATGTACAGGTCCAGCAAGTGGTCCCAGCTGAGCACAGCAGCCCCCAGGGGCCCCTCACAGTCCTGCAGGAGCGACTGCTGCACAAGCTGGGGGACAATGCCTACCCTTTTACCCTGCAGGTACTGACCCCAAGTCCCGGGTAAGGCTTCCAGGGAAGATTAAGAAAGGAAGCTAAAGAAGGAGAACAGAGGAAAGGGGTCCCTGTTTCTTCTGTTTGCTGACCTCCTTCTGATCTTTTAGATGGTTGTCAACCTGCCCTGTTCGGTGACACTGCAGCCAGGTCCTGATGATACAGGGAAGGTGAGGTCTGGGTTCTGAAAAAGAGGGACAGGGGGATAAATGGACAAGACTAGAGAAAGGGACAGTTAAGGGACGGGATCAGACATTTCCTTATAAACCCATGAGGAAGGGAGGGGTAGTGTCAGAAATGAGTTCTTCTTGCTCCTGCCCCTTTGCAGGCCTGTGGTGTTGACTTTGAAGTGAAGAGTTTCTGTGCTGAAAACCTGGAGGAGAAAGTCTCCAAGAGGTATTTCTTTGGTCCTCTCCAAAATCCCTGCCTCCGGCCTGTGCCAGAAAACAGATCTTGCTCTCAGGACAGAAACAGCCCTACTTCTAACCTCTGTAGCACTGTCACCACCAACTCAGATGCCCAGTTCTGATTTCCCTCTGACTCCTCTTCTTTGCTCTAGGGCAAGGGTCAGCAAACTTTCCTGTAAAAGGCCAAAAAAGAAATATTCAGGCTTTGTGAGCAATGTAGTTTTTGTTGTAACTACTCAGCTGTGCCACTGTAGCATGAGAACAGCCATAGGCAGTACGTAAATGAACGAGCGTGGCTTTATTTATGGACACTGAAATTTGAATTTTACATAATTTCCACATGTCATGAAATATTATTGTGGATTTCTTTTCAACCATTAAAAAATGTAATAACCATTCTTAGTTTGCAGGCCATACAGAAACAGGAAGCAGGCCAGATTTGGCCACTGAGCCATAGTTTGCTGACCTGTGGTCTAGATACCTACCTTGAGGGTCCAGAGGAGTTCTCTGACAGAGGCCTCCCACCACCTCCCCTCCCCAAGCAAGGACTGGGCTATGGGGTTAGCATGAGAAAGGTCTGTGGGTCCTAAGGAGACATTCTGGCTGTCCCCTTGGCCTCTACTTAGAGACTCTGTGCGGCTGGTGATTCGGAAAATCCAGTTTGCACCCCTGGAGCCAGGCCCTGGTCCCTGGGCCCAGACTGTTCGCCGCTTCCTTCTGTCAGCTCAGCCCCTACAACTCCAGGCCTGGATGGACAGGGAGGTTTGTCACCCCCATTTAATGCCCCCTACCTTGCAACCCCTCTGACACCCTTTCTTCATTGATCTCCTATTTGGGAAGACAAGGGTGGAAGCCAGGGTGACAAAAGCACTGAGGAAACAAATTCTAGGCCTTGATCTGGGTGTTCTCCCTCCAGTCTTATAATGGGCCTCTCCTCCTGCTTCAGGTTCACTACCACGGCAAATCCATCACTGTCAACGTTTCCATCAACAACTGCACCAACAAGGTCATCAAAAAGATTAAGATTTCAGGTGAGCTTCTTTTCCTATCCCCCGCACCTGGTCCCAAATCCAGAGGTCTTTTTCCAGAACTCTGCCCCACTTACCCAGTCTGCATTCTTCTAGGCTTTCCCTCCATTGCAGGCTTATCAGAACATGTATCTCTGTTTGTCCATATGCACATCTTAGTATATCATGAGTAATGTGCCCATGTACAAGGGCAGCAAGTTGGGGTCTCGAGGATGACTGACTAATTGTAGTCATGTGTTTTTCCCGGCTCTTCAGTTGACCAGATCACAGATGTCATCCTGTATTCACTAGACAAGTACACCAAGACCGTGTTCGTTCAGGAGTTCATGTGAGCTGGCGCTGGGGCCTGGGTCAGAGAGCCAAGGGATAGGGTGGTGGGACGAGGGCCGGGGTCTGGAGGCAGAGGAGGGGGTTGGGGAAAGAAGGAAGTGGAGAAGAGCCCAGGACTGAGGAACATCAAGGTGAGGGTTGATGTGGAAAGAGGGAGGGATTCTCAAGAGAGCTGGAGGGGGGATACCACAAGAGGATCATCAAGTCCTGAGAGAGGGCAGAGGCATAAGTATTTCCCACCAGAGTGAATTGTTCCCACTCTCCACAGTCAGACATGCCAGCTCTCTTGGATACTCCAGTAGTTTCATGGAATCGTGCAAAAAACTCTTGGGAATGAGAATCACTTAGTTGGCAAGCCTAGCTTAAGTTCATCTCTTCTTTTCCTTTGAAAGGGAGACTATAGCTGCTAACTCCACCTTCTCCAAGAGCTTTGCAGTAACCCCACTCCTGGCTGCCAACTGTCAGAAACAGGGCCTGGCACTGGATGGCAAATTCAAGCATGGTGATACCAATCTGGCCTCTAGCACGATGTAAGCTCAAATGTAACTCCCAACCTTCATTTTCTACCCCCAACCCATTCTGTGTGCTATATGTACAGTTATGAGGTTTCACCTCCAATGAAGCCTACCTGTTTTTAAAAATGTCCCTAGGTCAGTGTTCAGAGCTGCCTCCAGGCAAGAGGGCTGACAGTAAGCTAAATAATACCCATGGGACCAATGGCAGGCTTAGGTCATAGGCAACAAGAAAGGAAAAAGTGGAAAGGAAAAATTCCTTATGTTGTATAATATTTCACAGCTCATAAAGGTCTTACGTATGGTACTGTTATCTTCATATGAATCCCATTAAAGTAGGCTGGATATGTATTCTTATTCTACTTTACACTTAACGACCCTGAGGCTCAGAGAGATGAAGGAACTTGTCCAAGCTTGCGTAGCTAATAAGTGGCAGAGATGGAAAAGATTCTATCACATGTCATCTGGCTCTAACACTGCGATCTCTACAGCAGCTACTCTCTAGTGAAGATAGAAGTTCAATGCAAGACAGATGAGAAATGGAGAGAAAAGAGGACAAAAAGAAGAAAAATATGATAGGAATTGATATAATTCTACCAAATCATTCATTTGGTCCTATGCCTAACACTTGGAGGCCCTAGTGTAAGATGTATCTCCCACCAAAAGCCATCTGCCACCATCTAACAAGCATCAATTCCCACTGCCTTTCCCTATGCCTTATTAATCATGTTGCTATGGACTATTATTGCTTGAAAGAGCCTGAGAAATCATACAAACAGCATTATTTTACAGATAGAGGATCAGCATCCCAGGGCAATGAAGAGACTTTCCCAAGATCATATAGTTTTCTGTGCCTTATTTTTCAATCAGTGGGTTTTCATTGAACACCTGTTACATGCTTATTCCTATGCTAAGCAATGTGGGAGGATACAAAGACGTTTAAGACAGTCTCTGCCTTCAGCCAATTTACAGCCTAAACGGAGAACAAAGAGGAATTTAAATGCAATCTAACAGTTAAATGTTAGTACGTGTGGTTCAGACTACAAATCCAATAGAAGTTAATAGAAGCCAGCACAGCTGGAGAGGGCTTCCTAAAGGAGACAGAAGGAGCTAGAGCTTGAAGAAGGTGTTGGATCTGGATAGCAACAGAGGAAGAAAAGAGTGTTCCGGGTTGGGAACATAGCCTGTGCAAAGGCTAGAAGGTAGGAATCTGCATGGCACGTTCTGATGATGGAGAGAGCATGGGTCCACTTAGGTTGTATCCCAGGTGTTAGGGAGTTAGGGCAGGAAGGTTAGATTGTTAAGGGTCATGAAAGCCAAGCAGTGTAGTAGTCATATTCAGAGAGGTAGGCTCCTGAGCAGAGGGTGACCTGGTAAAACTGGATCTGAGGAACAGAAGTGTGGTCCCAATGAGTAGGAGATCAGAGCCTGGGAGCCCTGTCAGATGACAAAAGGTGCACTGAATGAATTAACCCCCAGCCCCTCCCCTCCAAACACACAACAATGAATACTACCACCTCCAGTCTTCGACCAGGAATGGACAAGGAACTGCTGGGGATCCTGGTGTCCTACAAAGTCAGAGTCAACCTGATGGTGTCCTGTGGAGGGTGAGTAAGAGTGCAGGGTCTGTCTGGGCAGGGGCTGGGGAGCCACTTCTGTTTTCCTCCCAGTTGGACTGACCCACTCAAGCTATTCCCCACCCCTTCTCCTGGACCAGTTTCCCAAACCTGTGAGCTCCACGAACAAGCCACCTTCCCTTCCAGAAACCCATTCTGTGGTTGAGTTGGCCTTACAATCCTTCATTCCCTTGCAAAATTAGGTTGCTACTAACCATTTCCAGCTGCTAATTTTAGGGTGTCATTCTACCCTCAGCATCCTAGGTGACCTGACAGCCAGGTAAGACACTGTGGGGAGGGGGAACTGGGGCAAGAAGGGGAGGATGCGATCAGGAGACCAAAAGAATGACACAGGAGAATCTAAGGGCATCCCAGGACTGAAAAATTGAGGGAGAGGTTCAGGGAGTGGCCTTGGAGGGAAATCTGTAACTCTACCTTGGGATCCTTGCAGTGATGTTGGCGTGGAGCTGCCCTTGATCCTGATGCATCCAAAGCCATCGAACGGTGAGTGACCAGGTGGGACTCACAGGAACAGTGGTCCCAAGGGTTGGGGACCAAGCAGTTCTGATCTCATGAATCGAGGACTGGCAGTTTGGGTAGAGATTGAATAGCAATAGGTAGGTTGGGTGTCTAGGTTTTCAGGGGAAGTTGTGTGTGTGTGTGTGTGTGTGTGTGTGTGTGTGTATTGTGTATATGGGAGGGAGAGGGTTAAAAAGGGAGAGGAATGAGTAACAGGACATTTCTTCAGGGAACTTATCAGCTTCAATCCATATTTCCTTCCCTCTCCATGCTTGCTACAGAGGCTGCTAGGTAAGAAAATGTGAGGCCTGGAAACCTCGCCCCCCTTTCCCCACTGCCACTCTCCATTTTATGACGATGGAAATGGAAAAAAGCTTCCCTGGAGTGTTGCTTTCAATAGGTGTGCAGTGGAAACATATGGTTTAGCTTCGTGTCATAGTTCAGTGCTTTTCATACGCCCCCCTCTTTCCCTTTTTGCGTCCCCCGCCCTCCACCTCCTGCTCTTCTCCCAATCGTCCTTCCCCCTCATCCCTTCCAGTTTTCTTTTTCCTTCCCCCAGCGCCTCCTCACCCTAACTTCTCCCGTCTTTCATTCTCCCATCCCTTCCCTCCTTCCCACCCTCCATTCTTATTTTCCCTCTGGCCCTCATGGGGGCTTTTGTGTTGGCAGACTGGGGAGGACACAAAGGAAACAAGCCAGTGTGATCCAAGTGGGGCGGGGGCAGCTGAGAGGCGGTGAGGATCGGAGTTGGGAAACAGGGAAGGGATCACTTCTCTGGGATCAGGAAACGGGAGTGGATGTGGAAGACGCTCACACAGCTGTTCCTAACCCTCCATTTCCCTCTGCTGCTTCTGCAAGCTCTGAGGACATAGTCATCGAGGAGTTCGCTCAGCAGCAGCCCGGCAGAGAGGAGAGCCAGGAGGCTTTGGCGGCTGAGGGGGATGAGGGCACCTGAGTGCCTGGCTCGGGTGCCTCTGTGTGGAAGCCCCACTGTAACACTCTAATAAATCAGCTTGTCCAGATGCGCCCGCTGATCGCTTTGGTATCTCCTCCTCCCGCAGGAGGGTAATGGAACTACCTAGAATAAGCCACCTCCCCACCCGCCACCCCACATCAGTGATTAGATCTCCTGCAGCACGTGCTTTTCCTCTAAACAACCCTGACTTCCCTCTGGCAAGGCCACCTACCCCTGAGTCCTTCAACTTTCCTTCTGAGCCCTGGTCACCTCTGCCCCCACACCCAACTATCCCACTCCTACCTCAGAGCTGCGGGCAGCGCCTGAGGGGACACAGCCCTGAGACCAGCCCTGAGGGTGACGCTGATGGTTGGACAGAGTGCCATGTGGCCCCAGGAAGCAAGTACCACCCACCTGCCAAGCATACAGCACACCACAAGGCCCACAGCCGAGGCACCCAAGCACCAGTCTCTGCGCAAATCCAAACACTGCAATCCTTGGGGGTCAGAGCAGCGGGGGTCTGGGTTGGGCTTTGGGAACAGGAAGGTGTGATGGTATGGAATGGAACGGGGGGGTTCTCTGGGGAATCAACTTCCTCCTCGCCTAGGGTGACACTTGACCTACTTATCATCACCCACTTTATGTACAACAGCTTTGAAGGCGCCTGCTTGGTGAGCCCACCGCCAAGGCATCACACAGTACATTTTTGCCCCCTTCTTTGGTCAACTTACCCAGGGATTCTTCTCCTCAAAGTTATCTATTGTAAGCGTTGAAAAGCTGAGCCAGGACACTTTTCAAGAGCTATTCTCCACTTCCGGGTCTAACACTGCCTGGTATTGGGGGTAGAGGAGGGGTTTGCAGGAGACCTTTGGAATTGACTTTCTAAGATCATGTACTTGGAGGACTGAATAGTGAGTGTTCACTCTCATGCCACAAATCCGGTACCTCAATCACTTAGGCCTATTCATCACAGTAGGGTAGCACCACCCCACATTACCTGTGGATAAAGGAGAAATAAAATGTGAAACCTCCCCAAACTACCAAATCCTGTGCTGTTTCTTATTCTGTCTGCCCTCATCTAATCTCCAGCTGTAACAAAGTCCAAGTAGCCTTGAATCCTTAAATCTGCTGCTCTGTAGGGTCTTCCTTAATCAAAATAGTGCACTGAGATCGGACCTGTCCTAGGATGGTAGGCACTTGGTTTGTGGCCATAGCAGCCACTTTTCAGGAACCCAATTTCCTTGACTCTTTTTATGCCTTTATTAAGTTCTAGCCTTTAAAAAGCTAGTTTCTTTTCTATCTTTCTCCACCTTCTTTCTAAACATTTGTTTTATGCAGGTTCAGCTGCAGCTATGGAATGCAGCTGGCCAGGAGAACTTTTGCAGCCTAATTCTAGCAACATTCATGATTCAACTATTGCTGTGGTTGTCTATGACATCACAAGTGGGAGTTATGCCATGTTTTACTTGAAAAGGGGATTGAGGGAAGCAATAGAGAGGTTGGTAAGACTAGCAGAGAGGATTAAAAAATACAAGCATTAGAGCATAAGAAAAAAAAAAGACTAGGAGAAAGACAGGTATGTTATTTTCTCCAAATCTCTACTAAATGTTTCAACTCTCTGCAACACATTGTCCTGTAGACATCAACTTTTTCAAGGAAACAGATAAGTGGGTAGAAGATGTACTGGCAGAGTATATCATCATCATGTTGGTGGGTAACAAGATTGATCTGAACAACAAAAGGAAAGGTATAACTGCAACTGCTTCTGGCATACCTAGAGCTCAATCCCAATGGGGAGGGTCTACTGTGCTCTATTTACTTGGGAGGAGTTACCTGTGTCAGGGATCAGAAAGGTCATGGGTTCAGGGCTTCGAGGGCTCCTGGTCCTAGGGATGCATCTTTACGCCTCAGAAGGATCTATCCCTATCCACTAACTCTGGGTCAGAAGGGGGTCTTACCACTATCTGGTCCCTTGTATCATTTCTCATTTGTCCAGACAAGTCTCTACCGAGGAGGCAGAAGAAAAATCCAGAGACCTCAATGTGATGTTTATTGAGAACAGTGCCAAATTCACCACTGCTTATTCTTTTGGATAACCTTGGCTTGTCCTATCGTGGGGGTGGGGGTAAGGTTCATCTCCCCATCATGCAGTGCAAAGGCCTGGAATCATATCTCTAAACCTGACCTTTTCTCTTTCTTTTGCGCACACACACACACACACACACACACACACACACACACGCACACACAGGGCTATTCCATAGCATGGCTTCTGCCCTCACTTCCAGAGGTAATTCCTCTCCACTGAAGGAAGACGAGAGTATCCTTTCTCCCAGCTTTGCTGGGGTAGGGAGGGTACAAGCAGAGAAGGCAAACTTCCTTTGCTGAGTTGATGGCCAGGCCAATTTTTCTGCCTGACTGATACTGAAGGGAAAATGGGACTAACTTCAGCCCAAAGCAGCTCCCTGGTTTGCCTTTAGGTGAAAGGGATCATAAGATAAAAATTCCTTTTCTGTATGTCCTAGAAGATGCCCCTGGGAGTTGAGATTTGACACTAGCCACTTTATTACCTTCCTTCCTTACCACACACTTCAGTGCTGAAATCCAACTGGAACCCTCCAATGAGTCAGGCATCAAAAACCATTGTTCCTGTTGATAGCTTAGGTTATCTCTCTGCCTAACATGATCAGCTTACTGCATTTGGGCTTCCCAGTACCAGTCCTTCTCCCCCAACCTCATGTTTATGGTTTAAATACTTGGCCACTTACTAAGCTCTTGTTCAATTCCTAGGCTTAGGAGTAAAACGGAACCCCTGAAAATGCTATCACTTTCTCTTGACCACTTCTCACAGTTACAGGGTGGAAAGTTCTGACAGAGTCCAGGAATTCCACCTGGCCGTCTCTGACTGCTAAAACACATCTATAGGGGATGCAGTTCTACAGCAGCTGGGATACCTCAAAGATTGATACAGTTCCTTCTCCATTGTTTTCTTATCTCACCCTCAATAAATGACTGGTCCTTTCACCTCAGCCTCTTATTGTTTGCACCTTGTCCATGCTCTGCCTACACCTCCACAATGCAGTTGCATCATGCTGGTGCCCCAACACAGAACCATTCTAAATACCTCAAAAAACCAATTTAGGGCAGGATTTTTGCCTCTTAGGCCCATGGCACCTGGCTGGGACTTTTTACCCTGTTTACCACACTTCTTCGATGAGTTGTTTTAAAACCTTTTAACCACAGACAGTTGGGAGAGTCTTGCACCTCAACATTCAGTAGACTCAGCCAATATGCCTTTGTGCAAGTATCTCAGCCTCTAGCTTCTTACTCAGATGGCCACTGGGGGGCAGCAGAGCAAACAGGAGCATAAATTCTATATGGGGGGATTTCCCAGGAAACACAGAGACAGCTAGATGGATTGTACCTCCAGCTCTGCTCACTAGGATGTTGCCACCTGACAATAGCAGCGAGCCTCTAGAAGAGGTACCATAGTAGAGCTGGGGTGGGATTTATAGGAAGAACCAGAACTTCCTCAAAGAGATATGTTACTACTGTTTAGAACTGTTTCCCATATTTGAAGACTTATTCCCCTTATTTTAAAATCCATTAAAAACAAAAAAGAAGCATGGAAACCCTGGGTGATTACTGCTTCGCAGAGTTAGTAAATTGGTTGGTTTGTGCAAAATTTGGAGAGAAGAGAGTAGAGTGGCAAAGTGGGTTAACTGTGGCAACATGAGTAGAAGTGGCACTGAAAGTGCAGAGGGGCAGCCTCCTAATTGTATTGTGATTTTTTAAATCGAGGTATAGTTGATGTACATAATTGTATTGTGACTTTGAATAAAAAGATCTTTAAGTACAAAATAATAAAAAAGAAAAATAAAAATTCAGACATCCAGGCTCCACCTCAGATCAATAGAATCACTCAATGGGGGCAAGGGCCTCAAAGTATATATTGAAGCTTCCCAGGATTCTTTCAAGGCAAATTCGGGACTTTCATTATGGGGTACAACTTCGCCCCATACCTCATTAGACAACTTTCTATTCTGAACGGGTATTGTGAACATGCCAATGGAAATGGCATAAGGCGTGGCCTGGAATCTCTAACAATGGATTGCTAAGAACATAGCAGAAGGTTATTTGGGGGCTGGGGTGAAGACAAGGGGGAAATCAGCAGTCAGTACTACTCAACGAACCAGGTGAAAATTGGGAAGCAATTTCTTACTGCTGTCCCTGAAAAGAAATGCATCCAAGTCTCTCCCTTAGTTTATGTTCCCGATGAAAGAATCTGGGAAAAGAGAAGACAGAACTATATTAATACTGCCCCCTGCAGAGAAATGGCCACAGCTCATGGGGGAAGGGGCACTGTTTCCTCCAGTACCCCCTCACCCTATACCATTCCTCAGTTATACTGTAGATAAGCTTCCTGGGTCTCCCTAATGTTCTGAGAGAGATAATTGTGAAGTACATATAGTGTTGCTCTGCTGCTTCTAGTGGCTCTTCTCTTTGGAAGAGCTTCTATTTTTATCTCGAAGGCATTTAACACCCAATCAGTATCATCCAAATCAGTATCAAGCAACATTTCCTCAGCATTGTGTTTTACTTTTTTGGAGAGAGAAGACAGAAGGAGGGAGTGGGGGAAAATGGGGTTCCACTGGAGTCTCCAAAGTGTATGACTGGTAGCATAAGGATGGGATGAGATGGCCAGGCAGATTAGGTGGGAGGCCCCCAAGATTTGTAGACGTTAATGAAAATGACATGACATATGTGGAATTGCCTCGCACATGGGATTCAATAAATGTCAGTTGCCTTCTCTAGCAGGGTTCTCCACAGGCTAAGCGATACCTAGACATCATCATCCTTCTAGGTGAAGCCCACCTAGAAAACTAGGGAACTCAAAGTGCAGTACAGGTGGGATAATGCAGTTGGCCAGCTGGCTCAGGACAGGGCCTCGCTGTCTCCCCATCCTCCCTACTCCACTCTGCCAGGGTGGGGCTGAGGGTAGAGTTTCCCAAGTGGCTTCCCTGAGGCCTAGCTAGCTCGTCCTAGAAGATTCCATGTGGAGGGCTGTGGGTTGCAACTCTCTAGTGCACAGTCCTCTCTTTCTGGCGGTGATAATCTGGGGGAAAGAAGGAGGAAAAGAGCAGGTTATTTTCCAGCCTGAGCTCCCAACTCCCCATCTCCAACTTGTGGGGCCTCCAGTAATTGGTGTTTAAAGAGTTCCTACCGAAGGCCCCGCCAGGTAAGCAAAAAAGAGAGCGGCACTTACTATAGGGAAAGAAGCGGACACGCATGCTGATTTCTCGAGCTGTCTTCAGGATCTCAACAGCCTGGAAGGAACACAGCAGCTTGTACAAATGAAGAGATACAACCCAGGACAGAATCATAACAGAAGGAATGTAGTTTGCCATTCCAACCTTCTAGGTCACTAAGAGCTGCTTCCCTCTTACCAAGGAGAAATTCTTTCTTATCAAGTTACACATCAGGCTAATCTTATCCACTGTGTCCTACCTGGGATGGCTTCTTGCCTCACCACAGCCCAGGGTGCTGTGCTCACCTTGCTGTGCTCAATATCTTGGAAATCCACATCATTCACAGCTAGGACTTGGTCCCCTTCCTGAAGTCCTGCTCGATGTGCATCAGAGTCCGGAATCACCTGTTGGTAAGAAGAGAATATACATGATCAAGGTGGGATAATTTCAAAGAATGTAAGTGAATTAAGTGCTATTCAAATGTAAGGTACTATCGGTTGTGTGTGTGTGTGTGAGACAATGCAGGGAAACGGTGGCTTGCCAGGTGGGAAGTTTTAAGTGGGCAAGGGTAACCCCACTATGCCCCTTCTATGAGTCTACTAAATCATCCCTCTCCCCAAGCCTTGGGACATCAGGGTTCTGCAACCTGATAACTTAACAAAGGGAAGTAGCTATCCATATTGCCTACCAGGCACACGCACCTTGGAGATGAAGATGCCTAGCTGGGAGGCCTTTCCTCCTCGGATGTTAAATCCCAACTGTAAGACAAGAGCACAGAATGGGGGCTCAATACAGACCACAAACACAAGAACATCTAGTGGCATCACTGTATGATAGCTTGCCTTGTGTCCCTTAGAGAGAAGTCAGAAGTTGTGGAAGTGGCATCTCAGCTTTTCTGCCCATAAGAGTAAGTTTCTTTACCTCCTTACCTGCTTCCCAATCCGTCCCCCCAACCGTGGCCAACTTCAGGGCCTGGTACGGACAAATCTCGCCTGGAATAAGAGGCAACTGTTCCATAAGCTCACCTGAGCTCCAGGGGGCTTCTTCAGTGTGATGATACGGGGCAGAAACTGGGTCAACTCATTGTTGTAGTCTGGGTGGTATACCCTCTGCAAGACACAGCAACCCCAGAAATATTACTACCAGTCTTACTACCTTCATCTAGGACACAACTGCATCACCCTGAAGCCAGGAGAAGGTGAAGTCATGGACTTAGTTTAAGTAGAACAGATAACACTGTCCGAATAGGTAGACGGATAGCAGTGGGGAAATGCTAGCCACCCAGTAGCTCCCCACTTCTTTACCTCGACAAAATGGAAATCAGGGCTCTGAATTTCCAGAATTCTCTGGTGTAAGTGGACTCTGGCAGGAGGATTCCATAAGAAGTTCCCAATGGGCCCAGTTGCTCAGAATCTAACTTCTGGCTAAGATTCACTCTCCATTGAGCTTTCTAACCCTGCCATCCTACCTTTCATATATCATCCCTTGCCTATGGGGGAAAAAAATCCCTTGTACAGATGGTTCCCACCTCATGAGGAGGAATCCATGCTGGGGGATTCTCATAGGCAGGCAGGAAAACCACCGGGTAGTCATCATAAGGAATCCGGCTGTCCATCTCCAGCAAGGCCCTGAAATGGAAGGGTGAATCAAAGCTGACGAAAATGGTTCAAAAGGGATAGCAGCCCAGCGAGTTTCAGAAAACAACCCCAACCCATTCCAAGGCTGTCAGTCTCTAGGCCCGACCCACTTCTAGGAAGGTGATAAACATTTTGGGAGAGAAGGAAGAAAACTATCAACTTGGCTGAATATCTGGACTCCAAGCAACCTGTTAGGTACACTATAGAAATGATCTCTTTTCTCACAACAATCCTGCAAAATAGATGTACCGTCTTCATTCTAGAGAAGAGGAAATCAGGAACGCGTCTAAAAAGATCTGACTTCTTTGGAAATTCAAGGGAGTGCTGACTCCAACTACCCACAGGGACTCGGGGCAAGGTACCACCCCACATTCCCTAATTGGATCGGTAATGGTGGGGGTCCCCAGATCGGCCCTTCCTTTACCACCAGACACCTTCCAGATACCCGTCCCGCATCGTGCCTGAGTCCTGCGCCCACGGCGCTGTAAAAATCTTCGTACAACCTCTCCCGCTGGCAGGCCTAAGGCGCCCCGTACTCCTCTCACCATCAATTCAGCCTGGGACCCGGAAGCGGATGCTCATCTGAGGAAAAGGGGCGGGGTCAGGGTGCGGCGCGCAGGCCCTCCTTCTCCCCAACGCGTCTTCCTGCGCGCGCCGCGTGCGTGCTCCACGCACAGTCTGTCTGCGCTCCAATTGGCTGGCGCCTCCGAGAGAGGTTTGAAACTTGGCGGTTAAAGCTGCGGTTGGGACAGGACGGCGGGAGACTGGGGAAGGGACGTGTAGTTTGGTGAGTTAAGGGGGCACACCTTAGCTCAGGATCTGCCTTTCCTGGTACCCTGGGGCTTTGGTTCTTTGTTGTCGTCTCCGCTGGGCTTCTCCTTTTCATTTCAGACGCCACTTCGCTCTCTTTAGAGGGTCGGCTGACTGGCAGCCCTGTCGTGGCAAAGTCTGAGGGACAGTGACTTTCCCGAGGCAGCGATCCCGCTGGGAGCGGGAGGCTGCCACCGTAAGCTACCGCTGACTTCCCTAACCCACCACACCCTCCGAGGAAGGCCGGAACTGAGGAAGAACGCCTTCCCACCCCTGCCAACCTACCAAACCTAATCAGCGATCATCTTCCCCCCCCCTCCGCAGAGACGGTGCCGAGGTAGGATCATGAAGGAAGAGGTGAAGGGCATTCCTGTAAGAGTGGCACTGCGATGTCGCCCTCTGGTCCCCAAAGAGATTAATGAGGGCTGCCAGATGTGCCTTTCCTTCGTACCCGAGGAACCTCAGGTGCGTAGCGAGTCCTGGGCCTGCCTCTGAAGAGCTGGGGCCAAATGGCAGTGAGGGGCGTGGTCTGGCCTTTCATTTTTTTTCTTACTCCTTGTCCCTTGCCTTCTCTAGGTGGTGGTTGGTACTGACAAATCCTTTACCTACGATTTTGTGTTTGACCCTTCTACTGAACAGGAGGAAGTATTCAATACAGCAGTAGCACCACTCATAAAAGGCGTATTTAAAGGTGAGGCTGTTTGATTCTTCAAACGGTTCTTGAGCATACACTGTGTTAGGCACTGTGATTGCGTGCTGCCAATACAGGAATGGATGAAGCATGAGTCCTGCCTTCAAAAAGCCCACAGCCTAAGAACTAACCCAATATCACTTGTACCCTTGAAACTAGTTTTATACTATATTTGCTTTCTATGGTTCTGCTCATCTTTGACTTGTATATGTTTCTGTTTGTTCGTCCTGGAACCTCATTAGATTCTAAGCTGTTTGATGGGTGCTGATGAGGATCTACTTGAGGCCCAGGCACTGCAAAGCCTGTTGAGGGATTCAGAGATAAATAACTTAGCTTCTGGGCCCTGGAAGAGTTCAAAGTCCAGGGGTAGGAGTGGAAATAGATGACTACATACATACTTTTTAAAAAATCTTTTTATATTTTATTGACATTTATCACTTGTGTTTTTTCTTTTGTGAATTTTAAATTTATTTATTTATTTATTTGGCTGCGTCAGGTCTTAGTTGCAGCACACGGGATTTTCATTGCTGCGTGCAGGATCTTCGTTGCAGCATGCGAACTCTTAGCTGCAGCATGTGGGATCTAGTTCCCTGACCAGGGATCGAACCAGGGCCCCCTGCATTGGGAGTGTGGAGTCTTAGCCAGTGGACCACGAAGGAAGTCCTCATACTTTTAAATACATTAGAAATATTAAACTTTTTGCTCCTATCTTTAAGAAAAAGTATTTTAAAAGTTAAAACCTTTGAGATTTCCTAAAGCCCCCGAATACCCTGGCCAGTTAATAATCTTGATTACAGAAGCTAAGGCTTTAGTGTTATTGAAGACTATGGCAAAGTTCTGAAGAAGGGAGCAGTGCCTGAGAGGTGTCTAGTTGTTATTCTAGTACAGTGGTTATTCAGGATTCAAAGCAGAGGGCTATTTAAAAGAAGTAGAACCATGGCATACTAGTCCCTTAAAGTTGAAAGGGATATTTGTACATCATCTAGTCTAACTTTCCATCCAAAGAAAAATACTTTCTAGCAATATCTCTAAGTGAACTTCCAGCATCTGGTTAAAATTTTTTTCTTTGACAGGGATATCACTGGCTCATAGGGTAGTCCTGTTGATTGGTTTTGGACAACTCTAATTGTTTTAGATTATATTGAGATGAAATTTGCTTCCCCATAATTTCTGCCCAATGATGTTAGTTCATCCCTCTAGACAAACAGAAGCCTTCTTCCGAGCAACAGCTATTCACATTTTTTTTTCACTTCTTAAAATGATGTCATGGCTCAGGACACATTGAATACTTTGTTTCAAATTTTTAAATTATTAAAGCAGTAATCTCAAACTTACAGAAATGTTGCGAGAACAGCATAAAGACCTTTTTTTTCCTGAACCATTTGACTTGAGTTGTTGACCTGATGGCCCCCGAATACTTCAGTGTATATTTGCTACAAACAAGAACTTCTGTCCTACTGTCCTATGTAACTACAATACGACCATCAAAATCATGAAATTAGCATTGCTACCTCACTACCATCTGGTCCTCAGACCTCATTCAAGTTTCACCAGTTGTTCCAATAATGTCCTTTGTTGCAAAAGGATCTAGTTCAAAATCGTATGTTACGTTTAGTTGTACTACTTCTATAGTCTCCTTTATTATAAAACTCCTTCAGTCTTCTTTTGACTTTCATGATCATGACACTTTTGAAGATCACAGGCCAGTTATTTTGTAAACTGTTTTTCAATTTTGTTTTGTCTGAAGTTTATGATTAGATTCAGGTTGTATCAATATATCTTTAGCAGGAATATCACAGAAGTGATGCTGTATTCTTCTCATTGAATTCTATCAGGCAGCACACAATTTTGATTTGTTCCATTACTATTGATGTTCATTTTGATCATTTGATTAAGGTGATGTCTGCCAGACTTTTCCACTCTAAAGTTAATCTTTTTCCTATTTACATATTTGGAGGACCATTATTTGATTCTAAGTCTCTTCTAATTAACCATCCCTCCTTTCCTTTAGCCATTCCTAAAAAAAAATATGGTATCCAGACCCTTCATTATCTTGTTATCTTCCTCAGAATGTACCTTTCACAGCTTAGTAAGAACACTATAGTTCTACTTTAGTATTCTTAACTTGGGAAACTATGAGAATTATAGTCTTTAGAGGCAGTATAAAGTAGAAAGTGATTCCAATATCTATGTGTTTTGTTAACATTGCTCTCATTTGCAGAGATAAAGCCAGTATTTTTCAGTCAGGTCAACAGCACCCTGAGTTTTTGTAAAAAGTACTAAAACTTGGTTTCCCCACTTATTACTATATATACATATCTGTGGTATTACAGAAGATTATGGAATATTATTCTCTTGTCCCAGAGTCATGCCAGGTGATATTAGCAATCTATTACAGTGAAAATCTCAATTTAACATCTTAAGATCTTCCAGAACATCAAGGTCTTCATTTAGGTGAATAAGTTCTTTCAAAAAGAAAAAAAAGCAAAGGACATATATCACACTGAATCATACTTAAATGATGACATTTCTATGAGGAGCCTGATAATACGGTCCAAATGCAGTCTGAGAATTCATATAGGGAGGGATGCTTTCTTTGACTGTAAAAAGCAACTTTGTTGCCTTTTCAAATGAAGACTCTGTTAATCGAAGAAATACAGGTTGGAATCCCTTCTATTTGCAGCTTCTAAAACTTTCATTTAATTGCCCTAATTTAGAATTGTTCCAAGTAGAGAGAAAGTAGAATTATAAAACTCTGAATGGCTTTTAGACAGTGACTTGGCCACCTTCATTATCTCAGTCATATCTTTTAAGTGTTTTACTTCCTAGCTTTTAAGGGCTATCAAGAGAGGCACACATTCAGGTTTGATATTTTTCTTCTTTGCTTATTTGGAGTAGTGCAAAGTCATGGCACTCATATAACTTTTCTTTGTGTCTGACATTCCTAAGAGACCCTTGTGTTTAGAGAGCAGTCTCAATTTTGTTACAAGTAATTGCTGAAGGAAGTAGAGTGTACTGATTGGTTGAAAATATTTGAGCATCACCGCACATGTGACTTCTATTTTGTCAGGATACAATGCAACCGTCCTGGCCTATGGGCAAACTGGCTCTGGAAAAACCTATTCGATGGGAGGTGCATATACTGCAGAGCAAGAAAATGAACCAACAGTTGGGGTCATTCCTAGAGTAATACAGCTGCTCTTCCAAGAAATTGATAAAAAGAGTGACTTCGAATTTACTCTGAAAGTATCGTACTTGGAGGTAAATGATTTATCTTTAATTATTCTGAATTCAAATTTATCTTTGGGTAGAAAAATAAATACAGATCAGGTTTTTCCTGGCATGACTCAAATGAATAAATTGCATTTTTAGTAAATTGCATTTTAATAAATTGATAGAGAAAACTCACTGGCTCAGTTGGATCTGGCTCCCACCCAGTTCTTTCCCTGTTGTCAGAATAGTCTGTTTAATCCGATTGTTAGAGGAGTTGGCATTCCCATATAAAAAGATAATAGGAATCCTTTAATTCCAGTTTGGCCTCTATTATTGATTCCCTGTAGAGTCTGTAGAAAAATATTTGATATCCCTTTAGTGTTTCGAGGCTTGAGTGATAATGTTGCTACTCCATGAAGAATGTTATAAAAATTGGGTGAAGTATTGAGCTGTGTAAGTGATGACAGAGTGTTTATTCAACAGATATTTATTGAGTACCTACATGTTACAGGCCCTGTTCTAGGTATTTGGGATATATCAGTGAACAAAACAGATAGAAGTCCCTGCCTTTGTGGGTATTTTCATTCAATTATATATCAGTATACAAGTAGACTGACCAGTTATATCTAACCTCATGACACCAGAAACACATAGTTAGGGAACTTATGGCTTCTGGGAAACTAGCTGGTTGATTCCATAGCAGTGATAAGATGTCTTATCTTTAAGGAGCAATAATTAAATGTATATAATTTAAACATGCAATTATAAATAGTATGTGAATACTTCATCCTGAAGTTGAATCTCAATATGTTAGTTGGTATAGGAGGTATAGAGGTGGAAGATGGGGAGTTAAACATCATTAAGATTAACCTTCTTGAAACTCTTGATTAACCCAGTTGTGGCCAAGGTGACCAAATGTAAAAATAACTTAGGAACCTGCTATATTAAATAGTAGCAACAGCAATAATAGCAAACAAATGTGGTGCTTACTATGTGCAAACACTGTTTTAGTACTTAAAGTTCTGGTTGTTGTTGAAATATTGGTTGCTACCTCTCCCTTTTGCTTCCCACTTCCACCCTCCAC
Source organism: Stenella coeruleoalba (assembly GCF_951394435.1). Lineage (NCBI taxonomy): Eukaryota > Metazoa > Chordata > Mammalia > Artiodactyla > Delphinidae > Stenella > Stenella coeruleoalba. Next base: position 54,480,542 of record NC_137152.1, read on the forward strand.
TAAGGACCCATTGCTTACATTTTAACAAAATTGGTGAAGGTGATGTTGTCATGACACCATCAAAGAACTGAATTTGGGCACCCATGTAGCTTTCATCGTGTCTGCTATTCCTGAGAAACACTCTCTCAAGAGAGCAGTCTCAATTTTGTTACAAGTAATATGTGAATTTATTCCTATGAGTATCAAATGGTTACATGTAGTGTTAAAATCCTTTTCTTAATTATAAAAATAGTATGTTTGTTGCAAAAAATTTTTTTAATACAGAAAGTCATAAAGAATTTTAAAAATTACCTGTGGTCCCACCACTCCTCAATTACCACTGTTAACATCTTGTTTTTACCACTTTGTTTTCAACAATACCAGATTTACAATGAAGAAATCTTGGATCTTCTGTGCCCATCTCGTGAGAAAGCCCCTCAAATAAATATACGGGAGGATCCTAAGGAAGGCATAAAGGTGTGTTTTTCTCTCATTTGATGTTATTTTAAAATGTTGGCCACTACTAAAGTTCACACTCCTTTTATTTGCCACTGTGGTTTTAAATCACTACTGACATCTCAGTCCTTCAGATTTTGTGTGGTCCTAATTCCCTTTGTTAACCTAGAATTCCTAGATGGGAACTTTTGTGGGGAAAGAAGTTTTATCACCTTCCTATTACCTCTTGAAGGAATGCTAATATCAATTAAATATTTATTGGCTATTTACAGAGTTCTGAGGCTGGGCTGTCCAGTATGGTAGCCACTAGCCACAAATGGCTATTTAAACTTAAATGAACTAAAATTGAATATAATTTGAAATTCAGTCCCTCAGTTACCAGCCACATATCAAGTGCTCAATAGCTACGTGACTAATGGCTACTGTATTGGATAGCATAGATATAAAACATGGTCATAGTAAATTCTGTTAGACAACAATGTAATAGACATTGTGCTAGATCTCTGGAATGATATTTAGAAAGTAAGACGATACAAAAATTTTAAATTTATAAGTACCATAGGAAGAAGAGATCGCTTATTTGAGAGGCTTCCATCACATGGTATAGATGTAGGCTGAGGAGCTGTAGCTGAACAAAGTTTGAGGCAAGGTTGGGAGTATTGTATATGGGAGTGGACCAAATCCAGGAGCCAGTGTTGAAAACAGGCAGAGCTTGGTTCTAGCAGCAGCTTGAGTATTCAGGAGTGGGAGAATTTGAGGTGGGAAGTAGATGAGAATAGGGTAGTACAGACTTAGGAAAACTCGGTAAAATAATACTTTATCCATCTTTCTCTCCTTCTTCTCTTCCCTGCAGAGAAAGCTGAAATTTAGGGTGCAGGTGCTTGAGGGGCAGATGCCTATGCTACAGAAATATTTTTCCTTCTGGGTCGTTAGGTCATTAGCCAGGCACTAAAGCAAGGCTTGAAGAATCAGACTTATTTTGAAAGCCTGATAAGCGTGGGTTACAGAAAGACAGTTTGGATAGTGGGGATAAGAAACCTGGGTAAAATGCATGCTGTCACCAGAAAGAATGTTGGTACTGAGCCGGCTCTTGACCCAGTACTAAGATCTTTTATATGTCCTATACCAAGGCAGGAATTAAATCCCAAGCACTATTTGAGGGAAAGTTTGCAATACAGAGAAGTGTTAAGTTTCTGACTCAAATTGGGAAGGGTAAGGACAAGTTTGTGAGCACTCTTCAGTTGGGATGGATGGAATATAAGTAAGTAAAGAAGTAAGGTTATTCTTGTAGTAAGGAATAGCTTAAGCAGGAAAGCAGAAAATATATTCCTGGGGGTAATAAGACTAGATCGGTCTGTCTGCATTAGAGGATATGGGTTGGGAAGTAATAGGAGGTATGTTAGGACCAGATTATGAAGCCAGGCTAAAGAGCTTAGTTTCTATCCCTGTGAATAGTATGTAAGCTACTTAATACTTCCAAATGAAGGATTGCACTGGCTACTTTTACCAAGTTTTTATCTTACGTGTATATCTCCGACTAGGTTAGCTCCCGGGAGGTTAGGAGAGTATCTTAAAATCTCTTTGTACCCTCATTATCTAGCATAGGACTTAGGAGTTTGGTGACATTTTAGGAAGCAGGACTTTCGGAAGGCTAAACAAGAATGGATTGAAAAGGAGAAAAACTAGGATGAGGAAGGAAAATTTAGGGAAATGTTGCCTTATTTTTCAGGCGTGAAGTAATATGGGCCTGGATTAGGCAGGTAGATGTGGAAAGGAAAAGGAAACAATGGATTCAAAAGAAGAATGACTGGGAGTTGGTGATAGGTGAGATATGGGGGAATAGCAGGAATTAAAGGCGAATCTGAGGTTTTGAGAATAGCGATCTTAGTAGAAACGAAGAAGTAGTGGAGAGAATCAGTATTGGTGGAAGGAAGATGAGTTTGGTTTCATAATTTACTGATGTCAAAGTGTAAGTAGCAGGCAATTTGAAGTATAGGACTAGAAATTAGGGCCACAGATATAGATTTGGGAGCTATGGGGTAATAAAATCATAGCATATTGAGGCTAGAAGGGACTTCGTAATCATCTAGTTCAATCTCCAGAGGCTCCAGGAAATTTTAACTTGTACAAATTCTCCTGGGTAGATACAGTACCAAGCCTAGGACCCTGTTTTCCTGGCTTCCTAATCCAGTGGAAATTGTACCATGCTATTTTCCCTAGTGAGTATGAGGTATAAAATGGGTCCAAGATATAGGGAGGAACACAGGGCCACATGGAGGAGAATGTAACAAAGAGAAATAACCATAGCTATTTGTGTTGCCCTTGCTGTCCTTAGGGCCAAAACTTACCTTCACTTGGGGCTCCCTGGAAGGCACATATCCATTGCTACCATAAAATCTAGAGGTCTCTTGTAGCTCTAGTATTGACTGGCATCCTTGTTTTGGAGGTACCCAGCGAAGACTGGAGACCTTGGTTTGCAGTGATCACAGAGTTGCTAGTTAAAACTGTCCTTATGGGACTTCCCTGGTGGCACAGTGGTTAAGAATCCAGCTGCCAGTGCAGGGGACATGAGTTCGAGCCCTGGTCCAGGAAGATCCCACATGCCATGGAGCAACTAAGCCCGTGCGCCACAACTACTGAGCCTGCGCTCTAGAGCCTGTGAGCCACAACTACTGAAGCCCACACACCTAGAGCCCGTGCTCCACAACAAGAGAAGCCACCGCAACGAGAAGCCCATGCACCGCAACGAAGAGTAGCCCCCACTCACCACAGCTAGAGAAAGCCCACACACAGCAATGAAGACCCAACGTAGCCAAAAATAAATAAAATAAATTTTTAAAACAACCCAGCCCTTATTACTGTGACTATTTATTGAGGTTCTACTGGGACATCAAGGCATTATTTTTTAAACCACCAATCCTTATATTTCTGATGAAGTATTTGAAGTCGAATCATAAGAGAGTTTTTTCTTTCTCTGAATTAGATTGTGGGACTCACTGAGAAGACTGTTTTAGTCGCCCTGGATACTGTTTCCTGTTTGGAGCAGGGCAACAACTGTAGGACTGTGGCCTCCACAGCTATGAACTCCCAGTCATCCCGATCTCATGCCATCTTTACAATCTCCATAGAGCAAAGAAAGAAAAGTGACAAGTAAGTTCAAGTTACAAGTAAGAGTCAAGATTTTTAACATTAGTTATACTAAAGTTGAATAATAGCTTGCTTCTTGATTTGAAAAATAACCAGACATCAGTACTCTGAGCATGAGTAATGAATGGAGCCATTTGGACTGATGTGAAAGAAAATGAGAACTGGCAGGTGAGCTTTGATACTCACCTACCCTCAAGCTTGTGTACCATTCTCACTTGTGTCCTGTTATCATCACAGGAATAGCAGCTTTCGCTCCAAGCTGCATCTTGTAGACCTTGCTGGATCAGAAAGACAGAAGAAAACCAAGGCCGAAGGGGATCGTCTAAAAGAGGGTGAGAATAATTAAGGCTACAGTCATAGATAAAAACTTCTAGTACTCTTACTGCTGTTGTTGGTGTCTTGACCGGAATATTTCAGGTCACATTCTAACAGTAACTACAATTCAAGTTTGAGGCTGATTTCAGAAACAGTGAAAAATTGTTTCTCTCCCTTGCACTCATTTTCTAATTTAGGTGTGAGATTTGGATCTGGTCCTTGGTTTGATTTCATCTGGCCCAGGCAAGTTTTAGTTTTTGTTTTGTTTTGTTTCTCCCAACTACTTATAATTAAAATCAATATCCTGATTCTGTCATCCCAAGTATTCACTATCCTTCCCAGATGTTGTCACTTATAAACCTCATCAGCATGGTTTCCATATCTTCATTTAAGTGGTTGGATATAAATGATGAAGCTCCTAAGGCTAGGAGAACCCCATGGTATACACTATTAGAAACCTGCGTCTAGCATGATAATGACCTGGTAATCTGCATGCTTTGGGAATGGTCTTTCAAGCAGTTATTAATCTAGCTAACAAAAATTAACAACCAGCTCCCATTTCTCAATTTTGTACTTAAGGATCTCATAAAAGATTTTTTCAAATGCCTTACTAATGTCCAGATATACTATATGTCTACCATATTTTTCATAGCTACCAGCTTAGTAACAGTACAAAAAAGAAAGAAGGATTAGCCTAAATTGACTTTTTCTAAGTGAATTCAAGCTGGCTTCTAGTGCTTATTCTTCCATTTCTAGGTTCTTGCCAGCCATCTCTATAATAATCTAGAAGACTTATATCAAACTGACTGGTGTGTAATTTATGGAATTAACTTACCTCTCTTTTTTCGAAAATTGAAATTACATCTGCCCAGTCTTCCGGAACATCCTTCTCTGTGATTCCTCAAATATCATTGACATAGCTTCAGTGTTCTTGTTTGAAATTACTCTCAGTTCCCTCAGCTATAATTCATCTGGTCCAAGACATTTGAACTCTTATTAAAGTAGCTGAGTTCTTGCTTACTACCTTACTACAATGATTCTTTACTCATATTGGGCTTCAGTTCCCTCTTGGGAACTGAGAAGGCAGAAGCAGAAATAGTAATTGAGGAATTTTACCTCTTTGTCATTTATCATTATTATACTGCTGGCACAGGGCAGAGACCTATTTCTTCCTCATTCAGCTTTTTGTTCTGAATGTATTTAAAAGTGCCCTTTTTGTTCTATGTTTGAACTTTGAGATTTATCCTTCTTAAGACTATTTTTAAAGGTTCTTTTGCCTCCTCTATCTTTTTTTAGGTGTACAGTCTGAGGTTTTTTATTTTTTGTTTTTTAAATTTATTTATTTAATTTATTTATTTTTGGCTGTGTTGGGTCTTTGTTGCTGCACGCAGGCTTTCTCTAGTTGCAACAAGCAGGGGCTACTCTTCGTGGTGGTGCGCAGGCTTCTCATTGCAGTGACTTCTCTTGTTGTGGAGCACGGCTCTAGGCACTCAGGCTCAGTAGTTGTGGCACACGGGCTTAGTTGCTCTGCCGCATGTGGGCTCTTCCCAGACCAGGGCTCGAACCCGTGTCTCCTGCATTGGCAGGCGGATTCTTAACCACTGCGCCACCAGGGAAGCCCTCTGAGTTTTTTTTAACAGCTTTATTGAGATATAATTCACATGCCATAAAATTCACCTGTTTAAACTGTACATTTCAGTGGACTTTTGTATATTCAGAGTTGTGCAACCATCACCACAATCTAATTTTAGAACATTTTCATCACCTCCAAAAAGAAACTCATACCCATTAGCAGTCACTCCCCATCCCAACCCCATTTTCTAGCCCTAGGCAACCACTAACCTATATTTCATACAAATGGAATCATATAATTTATGGTCTTTTGTGACTGTCTTATTTCACTTAACATAAGGTTTTCAAGGATCATCCATGTTGCAGTGTATATCATCACTTCATTTTATTGCTAAATCATATTCCATTGTACAGATATACAACATTTTTGTTTGTTTGTTTTTTGCGGTACGCAGGCCTCTCACTGCTGTGGCCTCTCCCGTTGCGGAGCACAGGCTCCGGACGCGCAGGCTCAGCGGCCGTGGCTCACGGGTCCAGCTGCTCCGCAGCACGCGGGATCCTCCCGGACCGGGGCACGAACCCGTGTCCCCTGCATCGGCAGGCGGACTCTCAACCACTGTGCCACCAGGGAAGCCCCAGATATACAACATTTTGTTTGCCCATTCATCAGTTGTATCCAATTTGACTATTTTGAATATTGCTCTGTGAACATCTATATATAAGTTTTTGTGTGGACAAATGTTTTAATTTCTCTTTAGGTATAACCTAGGAGTGTTATACGTGGGTCATATGGTAGCTGTTTAAATTTCTTTTAAAAAAAATTAATATGTAATTAATATACCATAAAACCCACTTTTTTAATGTGTACAATTCAGTGATTTTTTAGTATATTCACAAAGTTGTACAACTATCACCACAATAAATTTTAGAATATTTTCATCACCCCCAAAAGAAACCTATACCCATTAGCAGTCACTCATTTTTTTCCATTGTCCACCCCCCACCACCCCACCTCCAGGCAGTGACTAATCCTTCTATCTTTATGGATTTGCCTATTCTGGACATTTCATATAAATGTAATCATACAATATGTGATCTTTTGTGACTGGATTCTTTCATTTAACATCTTTTCAAGGTTCATCCATGTTGTAACATGTATCAGTACTTCATTCCTTTTTATTGCCAAACAATATTCCACTACATGAATATATTGAGTTTTTATTTATCCATTCATTTGTTGATGGACATTTGGGTTGTTTCCACTTTTGGTTTTTATTAGTAATGCTGCTATGAGCACTGATGTACAAGTTTCCGTGTGGATGTGTGTTTTTATTTCTCTTGGGTATATACCTAAGTGGAATTGCTCAGTCAAATGATAACTCTATGTTTAACTTTTTGAAGAACTGTCAGACTGTTTTTCATAGCAACTGTACCTATTCTACCTTCTTACCAACAATATATAAAGGATTGTAATTTCTCCATATTCTTAGTTTTATTATGTCTTTAATTATAGCCATCCTAGTGAGTATGAAGTGGTACCTCGTTGTGGTTTTGGTTTGCATTTCCCTGACGGCTAATAATGTTTCATGCGCTTCTTGGCAATTCGTGTATCATCTTTGGAAAAATGTCCATTCAGATTCATTGCCCATTTTTTAAATTGGGTTATTTATCTTCTTATTGTTGAGTTGTGTGTGTTCTTTACACATTCTGGATACTAGCCCCATATCAGTTATATTATGCTTCGCAAATGTTTTCTTCCATTCTTTGGGTTGCTTTTTCACTTTATTGAAGATGTCCTTTGAAGCACACATTTAAAATTTTTAGATGAATTCCATTCATCTGTTTTTTCTCTTGTTGCTTGGTGTTTGGCATCATATCTAAAAAATCATTGCCTAATCCAAGGTCACAAAGATTTACGTCTCTGTTTTCTTCTAAGAGTTTTATAGTTTTCAATGTTAAATATAGGTCGGAGATCCATTTCGAGTTAATTTTTGTATATAGTGTAAAGTGGCAGTCCAAACTTTAATCTTTTGCATGTAGCTATTCAGTTATCCCAGCATCATTTTTTGAAAAGACTATTCTTTACCCATTGAATTGTCTTGGCATCCTTGTCAAGAAGCAATTGGACTCTCAGTTCTATTCCATTGATCTATATGTGTATCCTTATGCCATTACTACACTGTCCTCATTACTGTAGCTTTGTAATAAATTTTGAAATGGGGAAGTGTGAGGGCTCCAGCTTTGTTCTTTTTCAAGATTGTTTTGGCTGTTTTGGGTCCTTTGCATTTTCATATGAATGTTAGGGTCAGCTTGTCATATTCTGCAAAGAAGCCAGCTGGGATTTTCACAGGGATTGTGTTGAATCTGTAGATCAATTTAGGGAGTGTTCGCATCTTTCAGTTCTTTCAAGTCCTTCAGTTCATAAACATCAGATGTCTTTCCATTTATTTAGGTCTTCTTTAATATCTTTCAATAGAAATTTTTTTTAATTTTCAGAGTACAAGTTTTACACTTTTGTTAAATTTACTCCTAAATATTTTATTCTTTTCAATGCTTTTGTAAATGAAATTGTTTTTACTTAATTTCATTTTCAAATTATTTATTGAGCTTTGTATATTGATCTTGTGCCTGCAAGCTTGCTGAGCTTGTTATTTCTAATAGTTTTTTTGATGGATTCTTCAGGATTTCTGTTTACAAAATCATGTCGTCTGTGAACAGAGATGGTTTTACTTCTTCCTTTCTGATCTGGATACCTTTATTTCCTTTTCTTGTTTAACTGTCCTGGCTAGAACCTCCAGTACAATGTTGAATAGAAGTGGCATGAGTGGATATTGTTGTCTTGTTCCTGATCTTAGGGGAAAAGCATTCAGTCTTTTACTATTAGGTATGATGTTAGCTGGGGGTTTTTCACAGATGCCCCTACCAGGTTGAGGAAATTCCCTTCTATACCTAGTTCATTGAGTGTTTTTATCATGAATTTGTCAAATGTTTTTTCATCATCTATTGACATGATCACGTTATTTTGGTTCTTCTGTTGGTATATTGCATTAATTGCTTTTTGGATGCTAAGCCATCTTGTATTCCTAAAATAAATCTAACTTACTGTTTTTATACCTTTAATGACTTTACTGGACTAATTCTACAACTCCCTATAGTTTGTGGTCACAGAAGTGTCTGCTCAGTTACTTTAGTAGTTAGCTAGTGATTGGTCTCATTTCCTTAAATGCCTTTAACCTATAACTCTTCCAGCATTTGCCTAGGGCTCTGAGTTTGTGTTGCGGCTTACCTTAAATGCTAAGGTTCTTTACAACTCTTAGTCTCTACTTCTTGAGCAGGGTCTCAAAGTCAGCCAGAGGGTACAAGATGAGGGCCTTTTAGGTCTTTACTGACATTTTTAGGTCTTTCCTGAGCATGCACATGGCTTTCTCCAGCAATATATCAGAGCTTTTTAAAGTCCCCAGTGGACTAGAGGTGGGATAGGGACGGTGGGAGGGAGACGCAAGAGGGAGGGGATATGGGGATATATGTTTACGTAGAGCTGATTCACTTTGTTATAGAGCAGCAACTAATACAACAATGTAAAGCAATTATACGCCAATAAAGATGTTAAAAAATAAATTAAATAAAGTAAAGTTCCCAGTGGAGGGACTACCCTGGTGGTGCAGTGGTTAAGAATCCGCCTGCCAGTGCAGGGGACATGGGTTCGAACCTTGGTCTGGGAAGATCCCACATGCTGCGGAGCAACTAAGCCCGTGTGCCACAACTACTGAAGCCCGAGTGCCTAGAGCCCGTGCTCTGCAACAAGAGAAGCCACCACAATGAAAAGCCCGTGCACTACAACGAAGAGTGGCCCCTACTTGCTGCAACTAGAGAAAGCCCGCACACAGCAACAAAAACCCAACACAGCCAAAAATAAATAAATAATTTATTTATTTTTTAAAAATATATTAAAAAAATAAAATAAAGTCCCCAGTGGACATTTCACTCCCCAGATCTTCCTTTTAAGTTTTCAGCCAGGCTCTTGTTTGACCATGGCTATTAAGTTGGGTGTGTATCATCACCAGATATTTTTCTATATACGTGTGTGTGTATATATATATATATATATATATATATATATATATATATGTGTGTATACACACACACACACACACATTTAGTAATACATTTGTTATATGCCTTTTAAAATTTTGGCATTGCTAAATCAATTTATTTCCTTTTAATTACACAAGTAGTACATGAATCAATTCCTGGTATACAAACATAAGCAATATGGATGAAGATAAAATCCCCCTTGATTTACCACCTAATCCTAATCTAGAGGTAACTACTTTTACCTGCCTGGTGGGTAACATTCAAGATGTTTTTCTGTGTATATATTTTTATTGGTGTTTCCTGTTTTTTGTTTGTTTGTTTTTGTTTTTTGCGGTACGCGGGCCTCTCACTGTCGTGGCCTCTCCTGTTGCGGAGCACAGGCTCCGGACGTGCAGGCTCAGCGGCCGTGGCTCACGGGCCCAGCCGCTCCGCGGCATGTGGGATCTTCCCACACCAGGGCACGAACCCGTGTCCCCTGCATCGGCAGGCGGACTCTCAACCACTGCGCCACCAGGGAAGCCCTTTCCTGTTGTTTTTAAAGATAGATGCTATCATACTGCATATATTGTTTTTCAGCTTGCTTTTATCTCAGCAATATATGTTTGAAATCTTTTTGTATTAGTATATAAGTCTATCTCATTTTTACAACTGCTATCTAGGATTCCACAGTATACAAAGTCTACCTTGTTTGTTTATTCTTGTTTTGACTGACATTTAGGTTGTTCAGTTCCTGGCTATTGCAAAATGATGCCTCAGTCAATAGCCTTGTATGTGATATACAAGTGAGAGTATTCTCTAGATTATATACATGGAAGAGAAATTGCTAGTTTGAAGGGTGTACACATTTCAGATTTTTAAATACTGCTAAATATTGTCCTCTAAAATGTCTGTCCCAGTATGCACATACCTACAATATATGAGACTATGTTTCACTGTACCGTTGACAATATTGGATATTATTGACCTTTTTTATTTTCCCCTATCTTGAACATTGCATGTTATTTTTATAGAACTTGTATTTCCCCAATTACTTATGAAATTAAGCATCTTTTTATGTTACTGGCCATTTCTCTTTCCATTTCTGTGAATTCCCTGCTCATACCCTTTGTTTTGGTTTTTTTTCTTTCAGGTTGACTTTTTCTTGTTTTTCTTGTTATTTTTCCTGTTGACTTCAGGAGCTGTTTCTGTATTCTAGATATTAATCCCTTGTTGCATATATTTTTCTTAGTCTCATTTTTTAACTTTTTTAATCTTTCGATTCATGTCTTATGTGTGTATTTCTTCCTATATACTTTTTTCTTGAGGTAAAGTTTATACGCAATAAAATGCCCATATTTTAAATGCTCAATTTCTTGAGTTTTGATAGTTATATGCCCTCATGTAAATACCAATGAAAACGTGATAAAAAACATTTCCATCTCCCCTAGAAAGTTCTCTTGTGTTTTTTCCAGTCAATCCACCCTTCCCATATTCCACTTTAAGCAACCACTTCCTGACTCCTATCACCATAGATTAATTTTACATGTTCTTAGACTTCATAGAAATGGAATCTCATAATTTTTTCATGTGTCTGGCTTCTTTTGCTCAACTTAAGATTTTTTGGGCAGATTTTTTTCATGTTCTTGCTTTGATTAATAATGTGTTCCTTTGTACTGCTGAGTAGTATTCCATTATATGATTATACCACTATTTGTTCTTCAGTTTTCCTATTGATGGAAATTAGGGTTATTTCCAGTTTTTAGCTATTATGAATAAGGCTGCCCTGAACATTCGTGTACAGGTCTTTTTGTTAACATACATTTTCATTTCTCCTGGGTAATTACCTAGGAGTGGAAGAGGTAGATATATGCTTAATTTTATAAGAAAGTGCCTAACAATTCTGTAATATGGTTTGTACTGTTTTATGCTCCAGCAATGTTATTGAAAGTTCCATCTTATCACAGCTTCATAAATAAAGATGTCTTAGAAATTCTAGTGGGCATCAAATACATCTCATTATAGTTTTCTGTTGTTTGTTTTTGTTTTGTTTTGCTGCACCACGCAGCTTGTGGGATCTTAGTTCCCAGACCAAGGACTGAACCTGGGCCACGGCAGTGAAAGCACTGAGTCCTACCTACTGGACCGCCAGGGAATTCCCCATCACAGCTTTTTAAAAAAATTTTATTTAAGTATAGTTGATTTACAGTGTTGTGTTAATTTTTACTGTACAGCAAACTGACTCAGTTTATACATATATATATTCTTTTTCATATTCTTTTCCATTATGGTTTATCATAGGGTATTGACTATAGTGTGCTATACAGTAGGACCTTGTTGTTTAATATAATACTTTACATCTACTAATCCCAAACTCCCAATCCTTCCCTCCCCTACTCCCTCCTCCCCCTTGGCAACCACAAGTCTGTTCTCTATGTTTGTGAGTCTGTTTCTCTTTCATAGGTATGTTCATTTGTGTCATATTTTAGATTCCACATATAAGTGATATCATATGGTTATTTGTCTTTCTCTTTCTGACTTCTCTTAGTATGATAATCTCTAGGCTCATCCATGTTGCTGCAAATGGCATTATTTCATTCTTTTTTATGATTGAGTAGTATTCAGTTGTATATATGTACCACATCTTCTTTATCCATTCATCTGTCGATGGACGTTTAGGTTGTTTCCATGTCTTGGCTATTGTGAATAGTGCTGCTATGGACATAGGGGTGCATGTATCTTTTTGAATTATAGTTTTGTCTGGATATATGCCCGGGAGTGGGATTGTTGGATCATATGGCAACTCTATTTTTAGTTTTTTGAGGAACCTCCATACTGTTTTCCATAGTGGCTGCACCAACTTACATTTGTACCAATAGTGTAGGAGAGTTCCCTTTTCTCCACACCCTCTCCAGCATTTGTTATTTATAGACTTTTTAATGATGGCCTTTCTGACCAGTGTGAGGTGGTATCTTATTGTAGTTTTGATTTGCACAAAAATTTTAATTTTGATGAAGTTCAGTTTATCGTTTTTTTTCTCTAATGCTTAGAGCTGTTGGTATCCTGTCCAAGAAACCTTTGCATACCCAAAGTGATGACGATAATTTCCTATGTTTTCTACTTGAAGCTTTATAGTTTTAACTTTTACATTAGTTGTGTAATCTATCCTGAATTAGTTTTTGGTTATAAAATGAGATAGGGGTTGAAGATCATCCTCCACCCCCCCATGAATATCCAGCCCTTCTAGCACCATTTATTAAAAAGAAGGTCCTTTACCTACTGAACTGCCTTAGTATATTGGTGTATTGAGTTGACCATATGTGTGTGTGTCTATTTCTGGACACTATTCTGCCCTATTAGTGAATTTGTTTATTCTTAAACCTTTTATTTATTATTATTATTATTTTAATAAATTTTATTTATTTATTTATATTTGGCTGCGTTGGGTCTTCGTTGCTGCGCGCGGGCTTTCTCTAGTTGCGGCGAGCGGGAGCCACTCTTCATTGTGGTGCATGGGCTGCTCATTGCTGTGGCTTCCCCTGTTGTGGAGCACGGGCTCTAGGCGTGCGGGCTTCAGTAGTTGTGGCTCACGGGCTCTAGAGCGCAGGCTCAGCAGTTGTGGCACGCGGGCCCAGTTGCTCTGCGGCATGTGGGATCTTCCCGGCCAGGGCTCGAACCCATGTCCCCTGCATTGGCAGGCGGACTCTCAACCACTGCACCACCAGGGGAGCCCTATTTTTTATTATTATTTTTTAAAATTATTTATTTATTTATCTTTGGCTGCGTTGGGTCTTTGTTGCTGCGTGAGGGCTTTCTCTAGTTGCTGCGAGTGGGGGCTACTCTTCGTTGCGGTGCACGGGCTTCTCACGGTGGTGGCTTCTCTTGTTGTGGAGCGCGGGTTCTAGGTGCACGGGCTTCAGTAGTTGTGGCTCACGGGCTCTAGAGTGCAGGCTCAGTAGTTGTGGCGCACGGGCTTAGTTGCTCCGCGGCATGTGGGATCTTTCCGGACCAGGGCTCGAACCCGTGTCCCCTGCATTGGCAGGCGGATTCTTAACCACTGCGCCACCAGGGAAGTCCCAAACCTTTTAATAAATACAGTTCATCACAGTATATATTAATCTCTGGGAGGGCAAGTTTCACCTCACTTTTCTTTTATCAGAACTGTTTTGGTTATTTTCTTGTCCAGGTGAATTTTAGAATCAAGTTGTCAGGTTCTATGAAAAATCTTTTTGGGATTTTTATTGAGAACTTAAATTCAGCTTATAGATTAAGTATAACTGAGCCTACCCATCCATGAGCATGATCTCTCCACATTTATTCAAGTCTTCTTTTATGTCTTTCAGTAAGCTTTGTAGTTTTCTTAATGTAATTCTTACACCACATATCCTGGTAGGCCTATTCTGGAATATTATAGTTTTTGTTGCTATTTTGAATACCTCGTTTTCTATTTTTATTTTCTAATCCTGTTTAAGAAAAGTATTAATTTTCAAATTTCCATCTTATATCCAACCACATGGCTGAATTGCATTCTTAGTTTCCCATAATTTGTCAGTTGTGTTTCTTGGATTTCCTAGGTAGGTATTCACATTATTTTCAAGTACATACTTTGGCCTCTTCCTTTCCAACATTTATATCTTATTTCTTTTCATATCTTTTCCAGTGTAAGCTTGAATAGTACCAATGATAGTAACCATTCTCATCTCTTTTTTTCTTTTTTTTGCTCTAACCAGAACATTGCTAGTGTTTCACCTTAATCTACTGGCAGATAGCCTTTATCAAGTTAAGGAAGTCCTAGTTTTAGTCCTAGTTTGCTAAGAATTATATATATTTAAAATAAGAAATGATTATTGAATTTTATCATTGATTGGGCATTAATGAACATGTAGTTTTTCTTTTTTTCAACCTATTGATAGAATAAATTGTAAAAATAAATTTTCTGTCATTGAATCATCCCCAGTTGATCATGATAAATTACTCTTTTTGTACATTGCAGGATTCACATACTAGTTTCCAATTTAGGGCATTTATATATCTGTTCCTATGAGAGAGTAACCTATAACTTTTTTTTGTATGTATGCTCTCCTTGTTTTGGTTCGAAGATTTTGCCAAGTTTTATATATATATATATATTTTTTTTAATTTATTTTTGACTGCGTCTGGTCTTCGTTGCTGTGTGCAGGCTTTCTCTAGTTGTGGTGAGCGGGGGCTACTCTTCGTTGCGGTGCGCAGACTTCTCATTGCGGTGGCTTCTCTTGTTGCAGAGCACGGGCTCTAGGCACACGGGCTTCTGTAGTTGCAGCACGTGGGCTCTAGAGCACAGGCACAGTAGTTGTGGCACACGGGCTTAGTTGCTACACGGCATGTGGGATCTTCCCAGACCAGGGATCGAACCCGTGTCCCCTGCATGGGCAGGCGGGTTCTTAACCACTACGCCACCAGGGAAGTCCCAAAAGATCTATTTAAAACTATACATTTTCCTCTAAGTACCACTTGGATATAATCATATAATTTTGAGAAATAGTACTCTAACTGTTCATTTTTAAATAGGAGATTTCCTTTTTAATTTCCTCTTTAACCTAAGAGTTAGGTAGAAGGTGTCTCTGTGTATTCTTTTGTTGTTAATTTCTGATTTATTGCATTAAGATCAATGAATGTGTGTGATTTCTGTTTTTTGAAATTTTGTCTGACTCTTGTTTGAGCTTTGTTAATATTCCATGTATATTTGAAAAGAGGGTGTTTTCTGCTAGGTATATAGTTCTATGTATAACTATTAGATAAACTCATTAATTGTATTATTCAGAGTCTCCATGTCCTGTCTTGTTATTTACTTAATATGCTATTTTCTTACATTATGACCAAGGATTTATCAGTTTCTCCTTGTATTTCTTTGTTTATGTATTTTATATATATATAATATATATATATATGTATATATGTGTATATATATATATATATATATATACACATATATATATATATATTTTTTTCCGGTACGCGGGCCTCTCACTGTTGTAGCCTCTCCCGTTGCGGAGCACAGGCTCTGGACACGCAGGCTCAGCGGCCATGGCTCACGGGCCTAGCCGCTCCGCAGCATGTGGGATCTTCCTGGACTGGGGCATGAACCTGTGTCCCCTGCATCAGCAGGTGGACTCTCAACCACTGCGCTGCCAGGGAAGCCCCCTGTATTATATATTTTTAAGCTATGTTGCTGGCTGCATAAAGTGTCATGGCATATATCTTCTTAGATGATTATATCTATTGTATCTGATTAATATTTCTTCACCTACTTTCTCTTTGTTAGCCCTTGCTTGGTATGTCTTTTTGTATCCCTTAATTGAAACCATGTATCTTGAGTTCATTCATTCATTTATGCCCAATTGGGTGTTCTCTTTTAACAGAAGGTTTTATTCTACATGTTTTTATGTTTGTGTTTGGACTTATTCCTGACATATCATTGGCTACTAGCCCAATGGCCTACTCCTACTCTGGTACTACAACCAATTACCTTGATTGTTATCCCAAGGCTCCCTCTTGTTTGCTAGATCCACTACCTTCAAGTCTACACTACCCTTAGAGTTGGTGCCACCTTTTCATAGCAGTTCTCTCCTGTATATTTTTTCTTCTGTTAGTCCAATTCATCTGCTTTCAGTCTCAAGGATTTTGCCATTTCTGATCCACCAGTGATAGATTCAGAAGTGGCTGCTGGGCCATTCCAGATTGGTAGGTGGCAGATTTAATAAGCAAGGGAACTTAACATGAGGCTTGTGTTGGGCAGCTGCAAGACAAGTGGATCTCCACACCTGCCTACCAGAATCTTAAAGTTTATATAGAGGCTTAACTGAGTTTAGTCATGTACACTGTCCATATGGTCTCAATACGACCTTACTCTCTCAAGGCTTCATTCTTGAAAATGGCTCTAGCTGTGGGAATGGTGGACAGCACATAAGTTCCAAGGACAGGGAAGGGGATGAGGAGCCCCCAGATGCCCAGGTCCATTTCATGGGTCAATCTATGGTAATATCCTCTCCAGTATTACTGAGTCCAAGCGTGAACTGCTCGCTGCACAACAGGCCAATAAATAAAGAGATGCATTGTTGGGGCAAAGAATAGTGACTTTATTCGGAAAGCCAGCAGATCAAGAAGATGGTGGACTAGTATCCCAAAGAACCATCTTCCCAGAGTTAGAATTCAAGCTTCTCTTATACGAAAAGGAGTGCGTGTGTATGGTTGTTGCTACAAACTTCTTGGTGCCAGAATCCATTGATCTTGTAGCTGTCTAAGTAGGTCTGGTCACAGTGTTCCTATAAACCTCCAATAAGACAAATGGTATTCTCTGTTCTGCAACATTTTATCTCTATATGAATGGAAAAGTGTTCCATCTTTAAAGGGCAGAGCCTTGAGAATGGACTATCCTGTATATTTCAGGCTATAAGCAACATTCTTAACTTGTAGCAAAAGCAATAGAATACAAAGGTTAAAGTAAAAGAAACAGATCCCTTATGGAATCAGATTTGTTCTTCCCCATTACACCATGACCTCCTCCAACATTACCATCCTTCTCCAGAAGTCTCTTCAGGTCTGGATGGTGTGATTAGGGCCAGTTGTCCCCTTCTGAACTGTGGTCTTTGACATAAAAGGCTCAGATGGGCTGGCTTTCAGTCACATGCCCACTCTGAACTACAGGTGGGGTCAAATACTCCACCCTCTCTCCAAGTAAACCCATAGATTGAGGGTTGGGGAGAGAATAATTTTAAGTAAAACGTGCTGTTTCCAGAAGAAGGGTCAAACTACACTGAGTAAACAAAAAGTATATGTGCCTATTAGCAGTAAATAATGGTTCATTCAAGTCATTTAGATAATTAAATGCCAAAAGTAGGAGTTGAAATTATATGTTCTAGGTAATAGGAAACTATTAATCATGGATATAAAGATCTGTTCTCAAAGAATTCTATAGGTTCTTAGAGGAAAGGCAGTGAGTTTATATTTTTTACCATTGTATCCTCAAAACTTAGAATGGTACCTGGCACAGAATGGCTGCATAATATATTTGCTGATTGGAGTTAATGTAACTGACTTGAACAATTAATTATCGGTCCCTGTGGGATACCACACAAAACTTTTCAATCTAATCTTACATCTTATCTTTCTTATCCACTCTCAGAATTTTAAACTAATTTCTGTATTATAATTCTATGTATGGTGATAAACAATATACCTAAATCTCCTGCCTTAACTGCTTCTCTGAACTTCTTAACCATAATGAAACTTTCCTTTTAAACTAGTTTTCTCACTAGTTCAGAATGTTTAAAACTGAACACATTACCAGTTCTCCAAAGTTTCTTTTTCTTTTTTTTTAATCTTTATTGGAGTATAATTACTCTACAATGGTGTGCCAGTTTCTGCTTTATAACAAAGTGAATCAGCCATACACACACACATGTTCCCATATCTCTTCCCTCTTGCGTCTCCCTTCCTCCCACCTTCCCTATCCCACCCCTCTAGGTGGTCACAAAGCACCGAGCTGATCTCCCTGTGCTATGCAGCTGCTTCCCACTAGCTATCTATTTTACGTCTGGTAGTGTATACATGTCCATGCCACTCTCTCGCTTTGTCACAACTTACCCTTTTTCTAAATATCTATTTAATATATTGCACCACCTTGTGTGTTTGGACTTAATTACAAAAGCTTGAAATCTAAAATCATTTCAGATCTCTCTGTGCTTGAACAAGTGTGAACTTGTGAAAAAGTTCCCCCAATTCTACTGCCTCACTATTTTTCATATCTGTGTTCTCCAGCCTAATCAATTGCAGGAACTTAGTAGGTGCCTTATATAATGTCTGGATTATCAAAATAATTACCCTTGGGCTTCCCTGATGGCGCAGTCGTTGGGAGTCCGCCCGCCGATGCAGGGGACATGGGTTCGTGCCCCGGTCCGGGAGGATCCCACATGCTGCGGAGCGGCTGGGCCCGTGAGCCATGGCCGCTGAGCCTGCGCGTCCGGAGCCTGTGCTCCGCAACGGGAGAGGCTACAACAGTGAGAGGCCCGCGTACCGCAAAAATAATAATAATAATAATTACCCTTATTTTTCAGCTTTATTGAGGTTTAATTGACAAATAAAATTGCAAGATATTAAAGTGTACAATGTGATAATTTGATATATTTATACATTGTGGAAGGATTACCCCCCTTGAGTTAATTAACACATTGATCACTTTTTTTGGTGAGAGTATCTACATTTAAGTTGTACTCTTGGTACAATTATACAATACAGTATAATCAATTTTAGTCACCATGCTATACATTAGATTCTCAGACATTATTAATCTTATAACTGAAAATTTGTACCTTTTTACCAACATTTTCTTGTTTCCTCCATCCCCAAGCCCCTGGCAACCACTTTTCTGCTGTTTCTGTGAGTTCAGTTTTTTTTTATGTCCACCTATAAATGATATCATACAGTAAAAAAAAAAAAAAAAGTGGCTGCCAGCTTTCTCACTTGGCAGCATCTTCAAAGACTTTTAAGAGCTCTCAAAGGAATTTAACTCAATTTCATTAGAGAGTTTTGCCCCTACATTCCAGGTTCCTTTTTTTTTTAACTTCAGAGCTTCAATTTCCTCATTTGTATAATAGGATTTGAATATATACCCCCACAAAGATGTGAGGATTAAGTGAACTCATATTGTAAAAAAATGTAACATAATTCCTAGTATATATTACCCTCTTAATAATTATTAATTCCATCTTCTGTGGTTTCACTTGCTCTGAGTGGTGGTTAATAAGGAATATAGGGGCCCTACTGATATTTATAAACAAGCTCAGATGAACTAAGACCACCTAG
The DNA here is from genome assembly GCF_951394435.1 of Stenella coeruleoalba. Classification (NCBI taxonomy): domain Eukaryota; kingdom Metazoa; phylum Chordata; class Mammalia; order Artiodactyla; family Delphinidae; genus Stenella; species Stenella coeruleoalba. The sequence goes on from NC_137152.1 coordinate 54,499,922, forward strand.
GAGCTTGCTAGGGTGATTGTCATCATTTGAGGTAGATTTTTGAGGGTGGAAAAGGCTTGTGGGAATGTGACTTGTACCAGCGGAATTAAGTTTTCTTTAGCTAACAAAATATCATTCCCAAAGCCAAGCCCCCCACTGTTAGAGGGAATCATTTTCTACCTATCAAGAGCTAAGAAGGTTGCTAGCCCCTCTAGGATATTTTCAGTGGGTGGATATGGCTCATCAGAATTTTGTTGCATATTGCATTACGGGGGGTGGAGGAAGGAGGTGTACTCAAGTGTCAGATTTGATTTATGAGGCAAAGAAGTTTATGACAAAATCATAATTGAGTCTTAGATCAAGTGGGAGATGCCTTTAGCTGAAAGGGAAGCCAGTGAGAAAGCAAGACACAGGTATATAGGAAGCAGACAGCAGAGAGAAAGATAAGGAGTTTGATTTTGGATGTGTCAGATTTGGAATGCATATTAGAAAAGTCCAGGAAGAAAGGGGAAATTCAGAACTAGAACTTAAAAGCAAAGTCTGGGCTGGAGATAAATATTTGGAATCTATGGGTGAGGTTGCCCAGAGAGAGTTTTGTAGAGAAAGACTAGATATTGAGAGAGCCAACACTAAATATTAATGAGGAGCACTAATATTTAAGAGTCAAGAGTAAAGGAGCCAATTAAAGAGGTTCAAGGGACACAGGATAGTAGTAGCTAAAAAAACGAAATAAGAGTTTCTAGAACGAAGGGATTGTTACCTGTGTCAAATGTTTCAGAGTGGTTACATAAGATGAGGCCTGAAAAGAAACGGATTTGTCCACTGAGGTTTTTGGTGAAGGAATCAGGGCAGGTTGCATCAGATTGAGGTGTGAAAGTAACTACCATTCTGAATGTGGTGTTTATCTTTTCCATTAATTTCCTTATTCTTGTATCCCTTAATGATATGTAGAGGTATTTTGCCTGTTTCCAAACTTTTCATAAGTGGTTTCATAATGTATTTGTTTTTTCATCACTGATTTTTTCCTCAGTGTTATGTTTGTGAGATTCATCCATCTTGATCCATATAGCTCTGTTCTAAGCTTTTTTTTTAACTAAAGTCTTAAATTTTCTTAGTATAAAGTCATATCAGTAAAACGAAAATTATCTCTTTGCCAATATTTGTTCCTGTTATTTAATTCTCTTATTTTTTGTTTATTAGCAAGAAACATGATGAAGGACACATCCTGCGCTTGTAAAGTTGCTTTCCTTGGGAGGAATCTAGTTTCTGATTTTAATTGGAATAGTTTTAGTGTTTTAATATTTGGAATGATAATAGCTACTGGTTTTGGTAAATGGTATCTAATTCTTTTAGTTCCAGAAAGTAAAGCTGTACTTTAATCTCCTTGACAGATCTTTTTTAAGCTAAGTTGTCTGCTTCCTTTCAGCAACTCTGTTTTATAAAAGGCCTATTCTAAGCATTCTGCTTGTTTCTTTTATTGGTTTCTGGGTCTCCTTATGTGTATTGTTATTTTCCTTTGCTCATTGGGGCTCGTCTAATGCTGGGGTGCCTTACATTGTAGCAGCTATGTTGAGTGGAAAAGCCACAGTGATTTCTGCCCATGAGCCAGGACTGTAGCAGCAGGCATGTTGTCAGTCAGCTTGTCACACTCTTGGGAGGCATCAAGAGGGGCCTCTCTATACTCTTGTTCCCTGGTGCTGTCCTTGTCTCAAGGTGGGGAGGACCCAATCCAACTCTTCAGTTTCTTCTCAGCATTTTCAGATCCAGGAAAACCTGGCATACTCACATAGGTAATATCACCTGTCCCCTAGGAGTTCATAGAGTCCTGCAGGCCAAGTCTTCACCAGGAACTGTGTTCCCATCCTTGCACTTTGGCTGTCCTATATCAGACCCCAGGCCAGTAGCCCAGAGCTCTCATCTGTTCCAGAGATGAAAAACCCTGCATCACCCCTTATTCTCAGGTCTCAGACCCATCCTGTGAGCTCATTCTCTTGGCTGACTGCAGTACCTACTTGGCTCAAGAACAGAGTAGATGGATCAGACTTGGGAATAGAGGGGATCTGGGATGTCTTTAACCTACCGTCTTCCTAAAATCCCTCTACATTTTTAAAATCCCCATGAAGGGATGAGATTATTCATTTTTCTAAAGTTTTTTCACTTTTCTACTATTATTACCAATTTGATAAGTGAAAAGTGGTATCTCATTTTCATTTCTGTAGTTATTAGTGAATTGAATATACTTTTATATTTATAGACCATTTATATTCTGGATTAAATTACCCATTCAAGGCATTTCTCTCCCTTTAGTCAGTTTGGGTGCTGTACATTTCTTGTTAAGTTTATCCCTACTTTTTGTTGTGACTTTGAATATAAAACATGTTCAGATCACTGCCAGGTAGATTATAAATAGATTACAGATGGATAACAGATAGATTATTCATTTGAAGAATAATATACATATAGAAAGTTGCCCAAATCATAATTATACAGTTTGGTGAATGTTCACAACGTGAATATACCCATCTAACTAGCACCCAGATCAAGAAACAATATTACAAGCATCCCAGAATTACCACCGTGCCCACTTCCAGTCTCTATCTTCCCCAGAGGGTAACCTTTGTGTCTGACTTCTTTCATCCAGTGTAAGGTTGCCAAAGAAAATACAGGATGTCCAGTTAAATCTGAATCCTTTTGCATGGAGCATATATATATATTAAAAATGATTCATCATTTATCTGAAATTCAAATTTAACTAGATGCCCTGTATTTTTTTTCTCTTGCTAAATCTAGTAACCCTAACTCAACATTATGCTTGTGAGATTCATCCATATTATTGCATGTAGTTGTAGTTCATTCATTTTCATTACTATACATATTCCATTGGTGAATATACCACAGTTTATTTATTCTTTGTACTGTTGCATGGGCATTTGGGTAATTTCCAGGTTGGAGCTATTATGAATAGTGCTGCTATGAATATTCTTGTACCTGCATTTTGGTGAACATGTACACAAATTCCTTCAATCCTGAATTCTCCTGTAACTGCTACCCTATCTGCTTCCCTTTAGAGTTAAGCTCCTCAAAAATGTTTACACTGCTTAGCAACACATGTGATTCACTCATACATTTTTTTGGTGAGATACAGCATACCTACAGAAAATTGCATAAATCATGTATATAGTTTATTAATAATTATAAAGTGAACACCCATGTAGTTACACTTAGGTTGAAAAACAAAACATTTCTAGCACCCATATATAGCCCTCACAGGTCACGATCCCCTCCCTTCCCTCCAGAGGTAACCACTCCTGACTCTTGTGGTAGTAATTACTTTGCTTTCCTTGATAGTAGTGCCACCTGTGTATACATCTCTAAACAGCATAATTTATAGGGCTGGCCAAAAAGTTCGTTCGGGTTTTTCCATAACATCTTACCAAAAACCCAAACGAACTTTTTGGCCAACCCAATAGTTTTCTTTACTTTTAAACTTTATATAAGTGGAATCATACTGTATGTAATCTTTTGTGTCTTACATCTTCCATTCAACATTGTGTGTGAAAAGTTCGTATGTTGCATATAGCTGTAGTTCTTTTATTTCCATTTCAGTATAGTTTTCCATTGGTATGATTATACCACTATTTATTCTTTCTACTGTTGATGGAACAACAGTTTCAGTTTCCAGTTTTTAGCTATTATCAACAATACATTCTTGTTCATGTATCCTGATGCATAAGAATTTTCTAAGGTATATACCTAGAATTACTTGGTCATAGGGTACATATACACCCAGCTGTCTTCCAGAGTATTCCAATGTGTGAGAGTCCTGTTGCTGAGCAGTCCCCATGTAGTTATATTCCCCATGTTCTGTCAGAATTTTAAATAGTTGCCAATCTAGTGGGTGTGGAGTGATAAACTTCACGTGGTTTTAATTTTCATTACCTGGATGACCGGTTGATCACTTTTTCATGTGTTTATTGACCATGTATATTTTCTTTTCTGTAAAATTCCTGTTCTATTCTTGCCCATTTTTCTATTGTGTCTGTCTCTGACTGATTTTAAAACGTACTTCTTTATATACTGTAGATTCTAGTCACTGTTCAGTTATATTTATTGCAAACCTCCCCGCCCCCACATGTTTTGCAGATACCTTCTCCTTCATCTCTGGCTTGTCTTTTCACTCTCTTTTCATTTATAATTCCTTTATATTATGTCTTCTTTAAGAAATCCTTTAGTACCACCAAGATATTCTTGAAATTATTCTTTATTATCTAATAAAAGCTTTACAATATTGCCTTCACATTTAAGTCTTTAATTCACCTGCAACTGTTTTCTGTACACAGAATGATGCAGGGGTCCAATTTTGATTTTCCATGTAAATACCCATTTATCCTAGCACTACTTATTGAAAAGTCCATACTTTTTTCACTGATGAGCAGTGCCAATTCTGTCATTTATTAAGTGCCCAAATGTAGCTTGGTCTGTTTTTGGGCACTCTATTCTCTTAAGTCAAATTAAGTTTTCCAAATCTATGTATATCTCCTCACTTATTTAGGACTTCTTTAATATCTCTCAATAATTTTCCTTGTAGACATCTTATACATCCTTTGTTCTATTCTTCGGTAATTTGTAATTTGACTCTATTGGAAGTGATATTTTAAAATCTTTTTAGTAAAGTATAATATACAAACAGAAAAGTACATATAAGTGAATACCTTGCTGAATTCTCACAAACTGAAAAAACTCATGTAACCAGCATGAATAGAATCTTTTAAAATTTTATATTCTAACTTTGTTTTTGGCATATGGAAATAAAATTTATTTTCTAATATTGACTTTGTATCTAGGAACCTGATTCACTCTCTGTAGTCTATCTTTACCCACCTTACTAAAACAACTATGTAAAACATCACCAGTGATATATATATATTTTTTAACATCTTTATTGGAGTATAATTGCTTTACAATGGTGTGTTAGTTTCTACTTTATAAAAAAGTGAATCAGCTATACATATACATATATCCCCATATCTCCTCCTTCTTGCGTCTCCTTCCCACCCTCCCTATCCCAGCCCTCTAGGTGGTCACAAAGCACCGAGCTGATATCCCTGTGCTATGTGGATGCTTCCCACTAGCTATCCATTTTACATTTGGTAGTGTATATATGTCCATGCCACTCTCTCACTTCGTCCCAGCTGACCCTTCCCACTCCCCGCGTCCTTGAGTCCATTCTCTACGTCTGCGTCTTTATTCCTGTCCTGCCCCTAGGTTCTTCAGAACCTTTTTTGTTTGTTTGTTTCCATATATATGTGTTAGCATAAGGTATTTGTTTTTCTCTTTCTGACTTACTTCACTCTGTATGACACACTCTAGGTCCATCCACCTCACTACAAATAACTCAGTTTAATTTCTTTTTATGGCTAAATAATATTCCATTGTATATATGTGCCACATCTTCTTTATCATTCATCTGTCGATGGACACTTGGGTTGCTTCCATGTCCTGGCTACTGTAAATAGAGCAGCAATGAACATTGTGGTACATGACTCTTTTTGAATTATGGTATTCTCAGGGTATATGTCCAGTAGTGGGATTGCTGGATCGTATGGTAGTTCTATTTTTAGTTTTTTAAGGAACCTCCATACTGTTCTCCATAGTGGCTGTATCAATTTACATTCCCACCAACAGTGCAAGAGGGTTCCCTTTCTCCACACCCTCTCCAGCATTTATTGTTTGTAGATTTTCTGATGATGGCCATTCTCACTGGTGTGAGGGGATACCTCATTGTAGGTTTGATTTGCATTTCTCTAGTGATTAGTGATGTTGAGCATCCCTTCATGTGTTTGTTGGCAATCTGTATATCTTTGGAGAAATGACTATTTAGGTCTTCTGCCCATTTTTGGATTGGGTTGTTTGTTGTTTTGATATTGAGCTGCATGAGCTGCTTGTAAATTTTGGAGATTAATCCTTTGTCAGTTGCTTCATTTGCAAATATTTTCTCCCATTCTGAGGGTTGTCTTTTTGTCTTCTTTAGGTTTTCCTTTGCTGTGCAAAAGCGTTTAAGTTTCATTCGGTCCCATTTGTTTACTTTTGTTTTTATTTCCATTTCTCTAGGAGGTGGGTCAAAAAGGATCTTGCTGTGATTTATGTCATAGAGTGTTCTGCCTATGTTCTTCTCTAAGAGTTTGATAGTGCCTGGCCTTACATTTAGATCTTTAATCCATTTTGAGTTTATTTTTGTGTATGGTGTTGGGGAGTGTTCTAATTTCATTCCTTTACATGTACCTGTCCAGTTTTCCCAGCACCACTTATTGAAGAGGCTGTCTTTACCCCATTGTATATTCTTGCCTCCTTTATCAAAATTAAGGTGACCATATGTGTGTGGGTTTACCTCTGCACTTTCTATCCTGTTCCATTGATCTATATTTCTGTTTTTGTGCCAGTACCATACTGTCTTGATTACTGTAGCTTTGTAGTATAGTCTGAAGTCTGGGAGCCTGATTCCTCTAGCTCCGTTTTTCTTTCTCAAGATTGCTTTGGCTGTTCGGGGTCTTTTGTGTTTGCATACAAATTGTGAAATTTTTTGTTCTAGTTCTGTGAAGAATGCCACTGATAGTTTGATAGGGATTGCATTGAATCTGTAGATTGCTTTGGGTAGTATAGTGATTTTCACAATGCTGATTCTTCGAATCCAAGAACATGGTATATCTTTCTATCTGTTTGTATCATTTTTAATTTCTTTCATCAGTGTCTTATAGTTTTCTGCATACAGGTCTTTTGTTTCCTTAGATAGGTTTATTCCTAGGTATTTTATTCTTTTTGTTGCAGTTGTAAATGGGAGTGTTTCCTTAATTTCTCTTTCGGATTTTTCATCATTAATGTATAGGAATGAAAGAGATTTCTGTGCATTAATTTTGTATCCTGCTACTTTACCAAATTCATTGATTAGCTCTAGTAGTTTTCTGGTAGCATCTTTAGGATTCTCTATGTATAGTATCATGTCATCTGCAAACAGTGACAGCTTTACTTCTTCTTTTCCCATTTGGATTCCTTTTATTTCTTTTTCTTTTTTTGTGCTGTGGCTAAAACTTCCAAAACTATGTTGAATAATAGTGGTTAGAGTGGACAACCTTGTCTTGTTCCTGATGTTAGAGGAAATGATTTCAGTTTTTCGCCACGGAGAACTATGTTGGCTGTGGGTTTGTCATATATGGCCTTTATTATGTTGAGGTAAGTTCCCTCTATGCCTACTTTCTGGAGGGTTTTTATCATAAATGGTGTTGAATTTTGTCAAAAGCTTTTTCTGCATCTATTGAGATGATCATATGGTTTTTCTCCTTCAGTGTGTTAATATGGTTTAACACATTGATTGATTTGCATATACTGAAGAATCCTTGCATTCCTGGGATAAACCCCACTTGATCATGGTGTATGATCCTTTTAATGTGCTGTTGGATTCTGTTTCCTAGTATTTTGTTGAGGATTCTTGCATGTACATTCATCAGTGATATTGGCCTGTAGTTTTCTTTCTTTGTCACATCTTTGTCTGGTTTTGGTATCAGGATGATGGTGGCCCCGTAGAATGAATTTGGGAGTGTTCTTCCCTCTGCTATAGTTTGCAAGAGTTTGAGAAGGATAGGTGTTAGCTCTTCTCTAAATGTGTGATACAGTTCACCTGTGAAGCCATCTTGTCCTGGGCGTTTGTTTGTTGGAAGATTTTTAATCACAGTCTCAATTTCAGGGCTTGTGATTGGTCTGTTTATATTTTCTATTTCTTCCTGGTTCAGTCTCGGAAGGTTGTGCTTTTCTAAGAAATTTTCCATTTCTTCCAGGTTGTCCATTTTATTGGCATATAGTTGCTTGTAGTAATCTCTCATGATCCTTTGTATTTCTGCAGTGTCAGTTGTTAATCTCCTTTTTCATTTCTAATTCTATTGATTTGAGTCTTCTCCCTTTTTTTCTTGATGAGTCTGGCTAATGGTTTATCAATTTTGTTTATTTTCTCAAAGATCCAGTTTTAGTTTGTTGATCTTAGCTATTGTTTCCTTCATTTCTTTTTCATTTGTTTCTGATCTGATCTTTATGATTTCCTTCCTTCCGCTAACTTTGGGGTATTTTTGTTCTTCTTTCTCTAATTGCTTTAGGTGTAAGTTTAGGTTGTTTATTTTAGATGTTTCTTATTTCTTGAGGTAGGATTGTATTGCTATAAACTTCCCTCTTAGAACTGCTTTTGCTGCATCCCATAGGTTTTGGGTTGTGTTTTCATTGTCATTTGTTTCTTGGTATTTTTTGATTTCCTCTTTGATTTTTTCAGTGATCCCTTGGTTATTTAATAATGTATTGTTTAGCCTCCATGTGTTTGTATTTTTTACAGTTTTTTTCTGTAGTTGATTTCTAGTCTCATAGCGATGTGGTGGGAAAAGATACTTGATACGATTTCCAATTTCTTAAATTTACCAAGGCTTGATTTGTGACCCAAGATATGATGTATCCTGGAGAATGTTCCCTGAGCACTTGAGAAGAATGTGTATTCTGTTGTTTTTGGTTGGAATGTCCTGTAAATATCAATTAAGTCCATCTTTTTTAATGTATCATTTAAAGCTTATGTTTACTTATTTATTTTCATTTTGGATGATCTTTCCATTGGTGAAAGTGGGGTGTTAAAGTCCCCTCCTATGATTGTGTTCCTGTCGATTTCCCCTTTTATGGCTGTTAGCATTTGCCTTATGTATTGAGGTGCTCCTATGTTGGGTGCATAAATATTTACAATTGTTATATCTTCTCCTTGGATTGACCCCTGGATCATTATGTAGTGTCCTTCTTTGTCTCTTGTAATAGTCTTTATTTTAAAGTCTATTTTGTCTGATAGGAGAATTGCTTCTGCAGCATTCTTTTGACTTCCATTTGCATGGAATATCTTTTTCCATCCCCTCACTTTCAGTCTGTATGTGTCCCTAGGTCTGAGGTAGGTCTCTTGTAGACAGCATATATACGGGTCTTGTTTTTGTATCCATTCCACCAGTCTGTGTCTTTTGGTTGGAGCATTTAATCCATTTACATTTAAGGTAATTATCGATATGTATGTTCCTATTACCATTTTTTTAATTGTTTTGGGTTTGTTACTGTAGGTCTTTTCCTTCTCGTGTGTTTCCTGCCTAGAGAAGTTCCTTTAGCATTTGTTGTAATGCTGGTTTGGTGGTGCTGAATTCTCTTAGCTTTTGCTTGTCTGTAAAGGTTTTAATTTCTCCATCAAATCTGAATGAGATCCTTGCTGGGTAGAGTAATGTTGGTGTAGGTTTTTCCCTTTCATCACTTTAAATATGTCCTGCCACTCCCTTCTGGCTTGCAGGGTTTCTGCTGAAAGATCAGCTGGTAACCTTATGGGGATTCCCTTGTATGTTATTTGTTGTTTTTCCCTTGCTGCTTTTAATATTTTTTCTTTGTATTTAATTTTTGATAGTTTGATTAATATGTGTCTTGGCGTGTTTCTCCTTGGATTTATCCTGTGTGGGACCTTCTGCACTTCCTGGACTTGATTGACTATTTCCTTTCCCATATTAGGGAAGTTTTCAACTATAATGTCTTCAGATATTTTCTCAGTCCTTTTTTTTTTTCTCTTCTTTTTCTTGGACCCCTATAATTCGAATATTGGTGCGTTTAATGTTGTCCCAGAGATCTCTGAGACTGTCCTCAATTCTTTTCATTCTTTTTTCTTTATTCTGTTCTGCAGTAGTTATTTCCACTATTTTATCTTCCAGGTCACTTATCCATTCTTCTGCCTCAGTTTTTCTGCTATTGTTTCCTTCTAGAGAAGTTTAAATTTCATTTACTGTGTTGTTCATCATTGTTTTTTTGCTCTTTAGTTTTTCTGGGTCCTCGTTAAACGTTTCTTGTATTTTCTCCATTCTGTTTCCAAGATTTTGGATCATCTTTACTCTCATTACTCTGAATTTTTTTTCAGATAGACTGCCTATTTCCTCTTCATTTGTGTGGTCTTGTGGGTTTTTACCTTGCTCCTTCATCTGCTTGTGTTTCTCTGTCTTCTCATTTTGCTTAAATTACTGTGTTTGGGGTCTCCTTTTCGCAGGCTGTAGGTTTGTAGTTCCTGTTGTTTTTGGTGTCTGTCCCCAGTGGCTAAGCTTGGTTCAGTGGGTTGTGTAGGCTTCCTGGTGGAGGGGACTGGTGACTGTGTTCTGATGGATGATGCTGGATCTTGTCTTTCTGGTGGGCAGGACTGCGTCCAGTGGTGTGTTTTGGGGTGATGGTGAACTTATTATGATTTTAGGCAGCCTCTCTGCTAATGGATGGGGTTGTGTTCCTGTCTTGCTAGTTGTTTGGCATAGGGTGTCCAGCACTGTAGCTTGCTGGTCATTGAGTGGAGCTGTTCTTAGCGTTGAGGCGGAGATCTCTGGGAGAGTTTTAGCCATTTGATATTACGTTGAGCCCGTAGGTCTTGATGGACCAATGTCCTGAACTCGGCTCTCCCACCTCAGAGGCACAGGCCTGACACCCGGCCGGAGCACCAATACCCTGTGAACCACATGGCTCAGAAGAAAAGGGAGAAAGAAAGCAAGGAAGGGAGGGAGGAAAAGGAAGTTATTAAAATAAAATATTTTAAAGAATTATTTTTAAAAAATTGAAAAGTAAAGAAAAAGAAAAAAGAAAGAAGAGAGCAACCAAACCAAGAAACAAATCCACCAATGATAACAAGCACTAAAAACTATACTAAAAAAAAAAAAAACGGACAGACAGAACCCTAGGACAAATGGTAAAAGCAAAGCTATACAGACAAAATCACACGAAGAAGCATACACATACACACTCACAAAAAGAGAAAAAGGAAAAAAATATATATATATTAAAAAAATAAAGGAAGAGAGCAATCAATAAACAAATCTACCAGTTATAATAAACTCTAAATACTAAACTAAGGTAAACATAAAACCAGAAATAAATTAGATGCAGAAAGCAAACCCCAAATCTACCGTTGCTCCCAAAGTCCACCACCTCAATTTTGGGATGATTTATTGTCTATTCAGGTATTCCACAGATGCAGTGTACATCAAGTAGATTGTGGAGATTTAATCTGCTGCTCCTGAGGCTGCTGGGAGAGATTTCCCTTTCTCTTCTTTGTTCGCACAGCTCCTGAGGTTCAGCTTTGGATCTGGCCCCGCCTCTGCATGTAGGTCTCCTGAGGGCATCTGTTCTTCGCTCAGACAGGACGCGGTTAAAGTAGCAGCTGATTAGGGGGCTCTGGCTCACTCAGGCTGGGGGGAGGGGAGGGAGGGGTACGGAATGCGTGGTGATCCTGCAGTGGCAGAGGCCAGCATGACATTACAACAGCCTGAGGCACGCCGTGTGTTTTCCCGAGGAAGGTGTCCCTGGATCAGGGAACCCTGGCAGTGGCGGGCTGCACAGGCTTCTGGGAGTGGAGGTGTGGATAGTGACCTGTGCTTGCACACAGGCTTCTTGGTGGCTGCAGCAGCAGCCTTAGCGTTTCATGCCCTTCTCTGGGGTCCGCGCAGATAGCCGCGGCTTGTGCCCGTCTCTGGAGCTCGTTTAGGTGGTGCTCCGAATCCCTTCTCCTTGCGCACCCCGAAACAATGGTGTCTTGCCTCTTAGTCAGTTCCAGACTTTTTCCTGGACTCCCTCCTGGCTAGCTGTGGCTCACTAACCCCCTTCAGGCTGTGTTCACGCAGCCAACCCCAGTCCTCTCGCTGGAGTCTGACCTCTGAAGCCCGAGCTTCAGCTCCCAGCCCCCACCCGTCCCGGCGGGTGAGCAGACAAACCACTCGGGCTGCTGAGTGCTGGTCGGCACCGGTGCTCTGTGCAGGAATCTCTCTGCTTTGCCCTCTGATCCCCTGTTGCTGTGTTCTCCTCCGTGGCTCTGAAGCTTCCCCCCACCCATCCCCCATCTCCGCCAGTGAGGGGGCTTTCTAGTGTGTGGAAACTTTTCCTCCTTCACAGGTCCCTTCCAGAGGTGCAGGTCCCATCCCTATTCTTTTGTCTCTGTTTTTTCTTTTTTCTTTTGCCCTACCCAGGTATGTGGGGGAGTTTCTTGCCTTTTGGGAGGTCTGAGGTCTTCTGCCAGCATTCAGTATGTGTTCTGTAGGGATTGGTCCACATGTAGATGTATTTCTGATGTATTTGTGGGGAGGAAGGTGATCTCCACATCTTACTCCTCCGCCATCTTGAAGGTCTCCTCCACCACTGATATCTTAATTACCAAAATGAATTGGTTATTTTTAGTGTCCATCTCACCTGACTTCTTTGTGGCATTGACACTTGAACATACCCGTCTTGAAACTCTTCTGGTTTGTGAATGTTCACTTTCCTAGTTCTTTTCTTAACTCAAACTATTCCTTTTCAGTCTCTTTTGCTTTTCTTCTTCCTGTTCCTAATAATATGCTAATTATTGTACTCAGCATGATTTCCTTGACGAGGAATGAGTACCCATCACCTGCTGTTAGTTCTTCCTTAGCAATATTGTGGAGGTTCACCCACTTCCAGTCTGTTCCTCCTGCCTCTGCAAAGTCCGTGCCTTACCCAGCACACCTGGTCAGGAGCCTCCTAACACTTTCACTCCTAGGAGGCATTCCTTCTAAGTACCATAGCCATGTTAATCTTCTTAAAATACCACTTTGTCCATGACATCTCCCCTGCTTAGAAACTAAGTGGCACATCACTGCTTATAGGATGAAGTTGAAAAACCGTAGCTAGGCCTTCCAGAACCTTTGTACCCTGATCCCATGTTACCTCCTCAGCTGTCTTTCACAGCTTTCCTGCCCACACTCTCCTCTCCAGCTACATGGCCTCCACAACACGCCCTGCTAATTCTAGCTTCTGTGTACTTTCATCACAGCTGTCTCCTCTTCTCTCCCAGAATGAAGTCATTCTCCCCATCCCCCATCAAACTATCTACAACATAGCCATCTTTCAAGGTCCAACCTAAGTCTTGAGGTTTTTTGTTTTGTTTTAAAAAGGACATATGTGTTTTTTTTTTTAAAGAAGATGTTGGGGTAGGAGTTTATTAATTAATTTATGTATTTTTGCTGTGTTGCGTCTTCGTTTCTGTGCGAGGGCTTTCTCTAGTTGTGGCAAGCGGGGGACACTCTTCATCGCGGTGCGTGGGCGTCTCACTATTGCGGCCTCTCTTGTTGCGGAGCACAGGCTCCAGACGCGCAGGCTCAGTAGTTGTGGCTCACGGGCCTAGTTGCTCCGCGGCATGTGGGATCCTCCCAGACCAGGGCTCGAACCCGTGTCCCCTGCATTAGCAGGCAGATTCTCAACCACTGTGCCACCAGGGAACCCCAAGTCTTGAGGTTTTTGATGTCACCTTTTGTCAACATTTCATCTTCTAATGTATTTCTTCTCCTCTAAAATTCTATAGTGCCAGGGGGCTATCTGGTCATTTTCTGGCCCCTCTGTATTTCCAGCTTCATCTCTCAACACTTCCCCACAAACTTCAGGGATCCAGCCACAGCAGTCTACTCATTGCTTTCCAAACAGTACTGATGTTTCAGATCTCTGTGCTGTTGTATATGCTGGGTTTTTTCTTTTACCTACTGCCTCAGAAACCTGGTTTCATCAAGCACCCCTGTTCCTCCTGTGTTTTTAACCTTTCCCTCTCTACTGGTTTTCCCCCCTCAGCATAGAAGCATACCAATGTGTTTCTCCCATTTTAAAACAAACTAAATCCTTGATCCTCCTCATACTACTGCTCTTTTCCCTTTTCCTTTCACTCTGCTTTTTTGTCAACCCTCCATCCTCATCCCGTTGAAACTGTCCCTGCTGAGATCAACCAATGACCTGAATAACTGAATCCATTAGGCTCTTTTCAGTCCTCCTCTTACTTGGTGACTCCACTGTGTCTCACACCCTGCCCCTTCTTCTGGACAGTCTCATTCCTCCCGTGGATGTGTGACACTACCCTCTCCTGGGTTTCCTCTTACTTTTCTGAGGACTCTTTCTCAGGCTCCTCTTATTCCACCTACCCATACTTGAAACATAGCCCAGGTTCTGTCCTGGGATTTTTTTCTTTCTCGTCGCGCTGTCCAAGCCCATCACCTTGCTCCCTCCGCACCACCTTAAGTGGTCTCACTCACTAAGATGCTTATAGCTCCTACCCATGTGCTGCTGATCCCAAACCTCTATCTCCTGCCCATATCTTGCGTCTACATTTCAGCCTATAAATGTAGTTGCCTGTGGGACATCTCGTGAATGTCTCACAGGTACCTCGCATTCCACGTATCTGAAGCTGAACTCCCCATCCTTCCCTGCCTCTGTTAAACCTGCCCCTCCATTACCTGTATTCAGTAATATCAACATTCCCTCAGTCACCCAAGCCAGAAACCAGTGCATCACTCCATACTCTTTCTTCACTCTGACTCCTCTTTCCAATTCCATCAGTCACCAAGTCCTGTCAGTCTTACTTTCTCATCTCTCAAGTCACTTTCTTTTCTCTAACCCTACTACCACTACCTTCGTTCAGGCCTTCATCGTTAGCTTATAGCACGCTTTCCAACTGGATTCCTTATCTTCAGTCAGGCACCTGTTCAAGTCATCTACCAACCAGCAGCAGCATGTTCTCCCTAAACGGGATATCCCTGCTTAGAGCTCTTTTCAGAGCTCCTCACTTTGTGCCACGCTGCTTAGCAAGGCCTTTGTGCTCTAGCCTTGCCTACCTGGCTAGCTTCCCCTCTCCTCAGCCCTTCGTCAGAATCTGCCTAGCCATACTAAGTGTGCTACGTTCTTGCTTGTCTATGCGCCTTTGTACATCTTGCTCCTTCTGCTATAAATGCCTTCCCTCTGTCTTCACGTGACTAATTCTATTTCCCCCTTCACTACTCAGCTCCAATTTCATCCCCTTGAACCACCTCCAGTTCTTTGACCACCTCCATTTCCTTCCACTCCCACCTCCCTCGTCTGGTGCTTACCTCTTTCCTACACTAACACTACCCCAACTCTGTATTACAGTCATCACCTTGCCTGGCTGACTCCCAGTAGACAGCAAGCTAATCAAAAGGGGGAACTATGTCTTATTCATCTTTGAACCCCAGGGGCCTGGCATAGAGCCTGACATGTCATCATTGGCCCTCATTGAATGCCTCAGTTCTTTTTCCCTTTTGGTCTGACTGGTAATGCCTACTGATATTTCAATTCAGTTCAGATGTCACCCACCTATGAAACCTCTACTTTGGGTCGAAGTCTTTCCATCAGTTGGTGCTCCCATAGTGTTTTTTCCTAACACTTTATTATGAAAATTTTCAAAGATACAACAAAGTTGAAAGATTATACAGGAACATCCCTACACCTAGCATCTGGATTCCGCCATTAATATTTTACTATATTTGCTTTATATCTGTCCATTTATCCACTCATTAATCCACATTCTTTTTTTTTCAAATTCTACTTGACGGTTGATGCTTTTCCTTGCCCTGTATGCGTCCCTTTTATTTTTATTTATTTTTTTAACATCTTTATTGGAGTATAATTGCTTTACAATGGTGTGTTAGTTTCTGCTTCACAACAAAATGAATCAGTTATATATATACATATGTTCCCATATCTCTTCCCGCTTGCGTCTCCCTCGCTCCCACCCTCCCAATCCCACCCCTCCAGGCGGTCACAAAGGACTGAGCTGATCTCCCTGTGCTGCCACATTCTTTTTTGAAACACATTTTTAAAGTAAATTGCACACATTAGTGCACTTTCTCCCAAATTCTTAAGCTTACATATTATTAACTGGAGTTTACTATTTCTTTAGATTTTTAATGTAAAATTTACAATGAAAAGCACAAATTTTAAGTGTATTGTAGCTGAATTTTGACAAATGCATTTACCTAAAAGCCTGTAATCCAAAGCCTTATCATGATATAGAAGATTATCTCCCTTCCCAGTCAGTTGTCACCCTACCACGTCTCACAGCATTCTCCCTTTTCACTGTAATTATATTTGTCTTTTTTTCTCATTAAACTTTGATTTCCTTGAAGGTAGTGACCAGTTTGTATTTTCTTGCCACCTATGCTAAGACTGTGTCTGACACACAGTAGGCGTTCCATAACTATTGTCTGGCCGGATATATGAATATCTGCCTTATTCCTGGAATATGAGTACGTGTTGTATTCATTCTCTTTCTTTCTCGTCTCCCACATCCAAAAGGTCTTTTAGTCATGTCATATTTATGTCTTAAACACCTTCTATCTCCTTCATTCCTCTCCCATGGTTCCAGTCCTTAGAGATCGCTCAACTGAACTATTAAAATTATATCCTTGTACATGTCTCTTTATGCACTGATGAGAAAGTTTCTTGATAGACACCCAGAAGTAGAATTGTTGGGTCATATTTTAATGAACGTATTTTACTTTAGTAGGTATTGCAAAATCCTCTCTAAGGAGCTTGTACCCTTTTACACATCCACCAGCAAATATTATTAATTTGATCATTTTTGCTAAATTGATGGATGCAAAATTTTATTGTTGTTGTAATTTGTATGTTTTGATTTCTAGCAAGGTTGAGTGTCTTTTCAGTAAAGTTGCCAAGTAAATCACAGGAAGCCCAAGACATGGATATACTAGGAATACAGGAAACACAGGACATACTTATACTAAAAACTTATTTGTGTTTTATATGTCCTATATTTTTATCTGTTAAATTCTGTGAATTGCCAACTCAAATACTGTGCGTGTTTTTCTATTGACTTTTTAGAAAATTAATTGGGAGAGGGAGTTCATATATTCTGGACATAAGTGGTCAGTTTTATGAGTTCCAAATATTTTGTCCCCATCTGTGGCACATCTTTTTACTAAGTGTATGATGTCTTTTGTCATATAAAGTGTTGGGTTTTTTATATAAATAGAATTTCAGTGTAGTCATATAGACATAAAGGCATTTCTCCTATGTTTTCTTCTTTAAAAAAAGTCTTAAATCTGTCTGGAATTTATAACTACGTGTGGTGTGAGGTAGCAACTTAGTTTTATGTTTTTCCATATGGATAGCCATCTTCCCCAACAGAATATATTAAATTGTCCATCTTTTCCTCAAAAAAAAAAATAACCTCCTAAATGGTTTCTTAAACACCAGTTTTTTACTCCCAAATCTACCTTCCAAATGACTACCAAAGTAATATTTCTGAAATCTAAATTTGATCATGTTTATTCCTTCTTTAAAACCTTTCATTTGTGTCCATCATCTACAATAGATGTTTTTAATCTGCCTTCTTTTTAAAGCAAAGGAACTCTTTTTAAAATGAAGTCTTAAAACAAATTATAACAGTTGAAATAAATTAAAAAACAGATTTTAAATTCACATACATTTATTTTGTAAGTTCAAATTTATAGCATTGAGTAGGTCAATCTTCAAACAATAAGAATATTATAGCTATTTTATGATCACAATTTCTTTCTGTTTATTGCATATTATAAGATTTTTCATGGGATAAAAAATGCAGTACATCCAGCAAAGGACTTGTATCTAGAATATATGAAGAACTCTCAAAACTCAATAGTAAAAAATAATCCAACTAGAAAATGAGCAAGACATGAGCAGATATTTCACTGAAGAGGATATACAAATGGCAATAAGCACATGAAAAGACGTTCAACATCCTTAGTCATTAAGGAAATACAAGTGAAAACCACAAGGAGATTTCACTGTAAACCTCTCAGAATAGCTAAAAGAAGAAATAGTAACAATATCAAATGCTGGCAAGAATGTGGTGAAATTGAATTTCTCATACATTGCACTATTGGACATTTATTCCAGAAGAAGTGTATGTTCACACAAAAACCTGTACGCAAATGTTCATAGCTGCTCTATTTGTAATAACCAAAAACTGGAAACAACTCAGATGTCCACCCACAGGTGAATGAATGGTTAAACAAACTATGGTACATCCATGCCATGTAATACTATTTAGCAGTAAAAAGGAATGAACTATTAAAACAGACTCCTTGGATGGATTATTATTATGCTGAGTGAAAAAAAAAAGGCTAGTCTCAAAATGTTACATACTGTATATGCTGTTTATACATTCTTGAAATAACAAAATTATAGGGGAGAAAGCTTAATGATTGCCAGGGGTTAGGGATTGGAGGGTGAAGAGATAGGTGTGCCTATAAAGGGCAGCACAAGAGAGCCTTGTGATGATAGTACAGTTCTATATCTTGATTTTGGTGATCATTAATGAAGTTATACATGTGATAAAATTACACAGAACTACACGCACACACACAGAGTACGTGTCAAAGTTGGTCACATCTGAATAACATCTGGGGATTGTGCCAAGGTTAATTTCCTGGTTCTGATATTGTACTATGGTTATGTGAGATGTTACCATTGGGGGAGGCTGGGTGAGTGGTGCACAAGACCTTGCTGTACATTTCTTTTGCAGCTTCCTGTGAGTCTTTAATTATTTCAAAATAAAAGGGTATTTTTTAATGCAATATAATGAAAAGTAACTTTTTCTCTTTCCCCAAATCCCTAGTCTATGTCTTTAGACATTCTCTCTTTCTGTATAATGGAAGCATACTATGCACTGTGTTCTAATCTACCCTGTATTTATGGAGATTGTTCCATATCAGTATATACATCTCTACTGTATTCTTTTTCATGTCCATATATTATATAGATATGCCACTGTATTTATTATACCATTCCCCTATTGATAAACATTTAGGTTGGTTCCAGACTTTTGCTATTACACACTGGCTCCAGTGAACATTCTTAGTTCTTAGTATATAACATGATGGGGATTCTGGATAACAGCTATAATCTTATTTAAGATTTTGTATCTATTTTTTCTATATTTTTTTCTTGTCACACATTATCAAGAAAATCCTGATTCATACTAATACATAATTATGAGTTATAAACATTTTTTAACAGCCCACTTTACAATCTCTTCAATTATTAAACTGACCTAGGAGCTTCAATGAGGAAGTGATAGGACATTTAAATTCAATGTTGGATCACTAACGATATATTTCCTAATATGTTATATAATAACTATAAATGTCTAACAAGACACAAAGCTTACAAGAAGCACTGAAACCATCTTTTTTTTTTGAGTGCCATTGGATAAGTGCTTCATATGCACCATCACATTTTCTTTATTTTTCCAGCTTTATTGAGATATTCTTGACATATAACATATGTTACGTTTAGGGTGTACAATGTGATGATTTGACACATGTATATGTTGTGAAATGATTACCACAATAATGTTGGTTAACACCTCCATCCCCTCACATGATTACCATTTTTGTGTGTGTGTGGTGAGAACATTTAATTAAGCTTTACTCCCTTAGAACAAAGTAGTGGTTACCAGAGGGGAAGGGGTTGGGGAAAGATGAAATGGGTAAAGGGAATCAACTGTATAGTGATGGATGGAAACTAAAACTTTGGTGGTGAGCATACTGTAGGACATATAGAAGTAGAAATGTAATATGCACATGAAACATATAATGATATAAACCAATGTTATCTCAATAAACTTTTTTAATTAAAAAAGATTTAGTCTCTTAACAACCATCAAGTACATAATATAGTACTGTTGATTATAGTCACCATGCTGTACTTGAGATACCCAGAAGTTATTCATCTAATAGCTGGATGTTTGTACTCTTTGACCAGCATCTTCCCATTTCCCCCACCCCTCAGCCTCTGGCAGCCACTATTCTACTCTCTTTCTATGAGTTCAGCTTTTTTTAAATTCCACATATAAGGTGAGGACACACAGTATTTGTCTTTCTCCATCTGATTTATTTCACTCAGCATGATGCCCTCAGGGTCCATCTATGTTGCAAAAGGCAGGATTTTCTTCTTTTTGTGGCTGAATAATATTTCTCTCTGTGTGTGTACCACATTTTCTTTATTCATTCATCCATCAATGGACAATTAGATTGTGAAACCATCTTTAATAGTATATCATAGCATGTTGAGTTCCGTATTCATTTGGTACTACACAACCGACTATGATGCAGTGATGAGCACATGAATTGAGTAACTGCCTCTGTCTGGTGTTTCAGTACAAGCTCATGTGCTACAGTGGTATAATTATCTGTACAGTTTTCCGTGAGTGTGCATGTGAACTGGGCAAACGTCTCGTGCAAAGCCACAACTTTAAATTACACATTTGCAAAAACTTCGAACGTATGTACAAATAATAGAGGTATTTTCAAAGACTGCAGAAAAATTAATTAACCTTGCTGCACAAGATAATGTGTAGATTCTAACACAGTATTGTGTAGATTCTAACACAGTATTGTGAAGCAGTTAGACTCCAATAAAGATCTATTTTTTAAAAAAAAGATTTGCTTTATAGCACATTGGAATGAGCTATTTAAATGCAGTTTTTTTAAAAAACAATATAGGGCTTTTTTGTTTTTGCTCCGTCGAGTCTTAGTTGAGGAATGCGGGATCTTTCGTTGCGGCATGCGGGATCTTCATTGCGGCATGCAGGCTTCTCTCTAGTTGTGGCGTGCAGGTTTTTGTCTCTCTAGTTGTGGCGTGTGGGCTCCAGAGCACATGGGCTCTGTAGTTTGCAGCAGGCAGGCTCTCTGTTTGAGGCACGGGGGCTCAGTAGTTGTGGCGTGTGGGCTTAGTTGCCCTGTGGCCTGTGGGATCTTAGTTCCCCGACCAGGGATCGAACCCATGTCCCCTGCATTGGAAGGCGGATTCTTTACCACTGGACCACCAGGGAAGTCCCTTAAAGGCAGTTTTTAAAATAGTTAAAATAACGTTAAATAGCGGTGATGGTTGCACAACAGTGTGAATGTACTTAATGCCACTGAACTATACACTTAAAAACTGTTAAAATGGTACATTTTATGTTATATATATTTTACCACAATAGAAATAATTTTTAAAACAAAATCCAAATTACAGTTGCAGAAACTCTGCAGTATTTTTGTGGTTCCCTAAAGTATCCCTAAGGTTCTGAGGAACACAATTTGAAAACCACTGTCCTACAGGATAAACACAAATACCTGAGCATGACATATCTTTCATGCTCTTTATGATCTGTCCCTAACTGTCCTCTGGCCTCATTATTTGTTACTCTCTATCTCATAACTTGCATTATTTTCCTGTTGAACTCCCTGTAGTTCCTAAATGTATGATGCTGTCTCACAAATATGTGCCTTGACATATGTTACTTCTTTGCCTGGAATAACCTTACATTCTTCTTTCCCACTCTTCCCTCCTCCATCAGCATTGTCCTAGTCATTCTTCACAGTTCAGCTCAAATTTTCAATTCCCACTCCTACGAGAACCCATTTTTACTATACTTACCTTTTCCTTTAACATTATATTTGCAAATAGTTTTTGTTGGTGTGTCTATCTCCCTTTAGATTTTTAACTCCTCGAGAGTAGGGATTGTGACTTATTCATCTTTCTACCTCTAATGCCTAGCACAGTGCCTAGAATATTGAACATATTCACTAAAGATGATAAGGACTCAAATGTGTGGGGTGAGAAAAGAGGGAGAGTCCAGGATGTCACAGGTTTGTTGTTTGTTGGATATCCGACTGTTTAGGTGATGAGACAATGAAAAGGAACAGTGCTGGAAGTGAAATAGATTTGCACTGAAAGATGAATTCTGTGTTGTTCAAGTCTGTGTTATGCAATGCCACATGGGCACAGCCCACTGGAGTTTATTCAGTAGGCAGACAAAATATAGCTTTGGACAATAGGAAAGAGGTCTGGTTTGGAGATGGGAATTTGAGGGAGTCATTAATATAGGTGTTTATTGGAACTCTAGGCAAGGATGAGATAGCCCAGGAAGAGTATATATAGTAAGCAAAGAGCCTAAGACAGTCCCAAGAGAATACCAACTTTAATGGGTGGGTATTGGAAAAACTACCCCATTAAGTAGACTGGGAATGATTGAGAATGGGGGACACAGTAGTCACATGGCTCTGGAGGGGCGACGTGAGAGTTCAAGCTTTCTTTAAATGTGTTTTCTACCAACCCCGTCTTTTCAGCCTCAAGTCTCTCCTCTTTCCAAGGTACCTGGTGCCTCTAAGGAGCAAATTTGCTCATTTCCATAGAGCATAGAGGTTAAGATCATGGATTTGGGAGCCAGACTGCCTCCATCTGAATCCTGACTCTGCCACTTATTAGCTATGTGACCTTAGGCAAGTTACCTAATCTCTTTGTGCCTCAGGTCTCATATCTGTCAACACAGATAATCATACTTGATGCATACTTTATAGGACTACTGTGAGGATTAAGTAAGGTAATAAGCATAAAGTTCCTAGAACAGTATCTGGCTCATAGTAAACACTATATAAACTTAGCTGTTATTATCACTGTCGTGGTCATTATTGTCCCTCTGCAGGCACTTTAGATTGAGGCTCTTCCATCTTGCTGAGTCAGTTATTGCTTCTCTACCTGTGCTCTAAAAACACATCGAAACCTCTTGTCTACGGATATTTCCTCTCCTGTGCTCTGTGATCTTATGGGTTATTACTTTTTTTTTTTTTTTTTTTTTTTTTTTTTTGCGGTACGCGGGCCTCTCACTGTTGTGGCGTCTCCCGTTCCGGAGCACAGGCTCCAAACCCGCAGGCTCAGCGGCCATGGCTCACTGGCCCAGCCGCTCTGCGGCATGTGGGATCTTCCCAGACCGGGGCACGAACCTGTATCCCCTGCATCGGCAGGCGGCCTCTCAACCACTGTGCCACCAGGGAAGCCCTGGGTTATTACTTTTTAAATTCCTTTTAGTCGTATCTTAGGGGGGAAAGAAATGCTGGTGGTCAGTCTCCTGTGTTTGAACAGAATTTCCTCTAATGCTCTCTGTGTTCTTTTTGTATATAATTTTATTTGTTACATTGGTTCCTATGAAGCTGTATCAATTTTTTATTGGAATAATATGTGCCTAGATAATTACAATTTTATTTTTTGAAAGCCTTTCATACTTTTCCCCCTTTAGACTTTCTGTACCAGAAACTTACCTATCTTTTTTCCGGAATTTTAGAGATACGTTTTCTTACCATCTAGCATACTGTTGTCTGACCGTGCACCTCAGTCCCCTACAACCAGATTCTCATCATTTTACTTACATAATCAGTTCTTCCATGTGTGTCAACTTGAAGGCCAACTTCAAGATACTGCCATTTCCTTCTTCACTTGCAGTATCTTTTTGGTGAAGAAATTGTCGTCAGAGTAGATAAGGAATTTAATGGGTGCTGTGCTTTCACTGTCAGGAAACTTAGCAAATATCCAGATAATCTAAGCTCCTCTATCCTATTAATAATAACTTACATGTAGGTAGCACTTTATAGATCACATTTGATTTTATCATAGCCTCATGAGGTAAAGGTATGTATTACACCTGTTTTATGGATAAAGGAAAGTTTTAGTGGCTTGTCCAAGGTCACACACATTGATAAGTGGGAGAGGCAGAGTTTGAACTAAGATTCTATCTCCCAATCAAGTTCCTTTCCACTCTATTCCCTCTTAGTAGTTACTCCTGTAAGTCTTGTGATCTAGTGCAGTAATAGATCATTCCCCTTCTAGCTAGGCAGACCACATCTATACTATCATATTACTTCTGTTTTTCACCCTAATCTTCTTGGCTGTGCTACCTGCCTTAGGCTCATACATATTTTCTTCACATATAGAGCAGGGTTTCTCAGCTGTGGCACTATTGACATTTTGGGTCAAACAATATTGGTGGGGAGGGACTGTCCAGGGCATTGTAGGGTGTTTAGTGGTATCCTTGCCCTCTACCCACTAGATGCCAGTAGCACTCCCCCTGACCTCACAGGTTGTGACAACCAAAATGTCTCCAGATATTGCCAAATGTCCTGCAAGAAGCAAAATTGTCCCCAGTTGAGAGCTGCTGCATATAGAGCTGCTTCGTTTCTCTTCTGCCTCGTTTTTCTCTCCTGTTACCAATATACCCTTTTATTCTAGTTGTGAAACCAATTGTAACGTGCCTCCATGATACTTGTGAAGTTCTAGTCCCTTTTTAAAGTTAAAATCTCTACTTTATTATTTATTTGTTGCCCTCGTGAACAAATACCCGAAGCTGTTAAGTAGTATTCTTGATCCTCTCCTCACTTGGTCTGTTCTCAATCTTTTAGAGAGAAGAGGAACTTCTGGTCTTATAATTTTATCTGGGCATTTTCTCCATAGCCATCCTTGATTAGAACTTTTAAGTCTCTGCAGTCATGTTCTTCCCAGTCTTTATAATATATAATCTCCAACCATGTCAAGAATTTTCTCTTAACAACAGGAAATCAAATGCTGTTTTGTGATGATTTCTTTCCAAAGAGACATTCATTTCCCTTGCTCCTATCTATTCCAAAACTCCAACTCTCATTTGAAGAAAAAAAATCAGCCTTTTTATCCTTAAGTCTGTGCTTCTTACTTAGATCACAGTAGCCATAATTTCTTCTCAGGGCTCATCTGGACTTTTATTGTTGTTCCTGTGGAGCTATAGATGGACATTTTGCTCAGCAGGTTTGAAAAACCTCAGCAGTCTCTCCTTCACATCCTAGATGGGATATGGGCCAATAAGATGGCACAATGTTCTGTTTGGCTAAAAGGGGGAAAGAAGAGAAAGGAGTGAACTAATATGAGGATTAGTACAGGCATTGGTGAGGTTTGATCAATCTCAGCAGGATCTCCTTCACATCCTGGATGGGATAAGTGGCCCTGAAAAATGGTACCCCTTCCAACTTGCAATAAAGGGAAAAGAAAGAGCTAGTTGCTTGAGGGAATTGTTTTTGTTTTAGGTTGGGGAGATTTGAGCATGTGTATAGACTGAAAAGAAGGAATTCATGAAGGAAAAATAAATTGAATATCTAAGAGGGAGGGGGAAGATCAAGGGATCCAGGGTCCCTGGGAAAATGGAGGGAATAGAAACACTGTCAGAGGCTGAAGGGAAAATAAAGGTAGTTATTTCCTCCTCTGAAACAAGAAGGACAAAGGAATCAGTAACAGCAAAGGAAAGACTGTGAAGTGAGGAGAGGGAAGGTTAGGGAGCCCTTGTGAATAGTTGATCACCATAATGTATTTGTTGAAATCATCTACTAATAGAGTGAAGGTAGATTTCCAGTCTTGGAAATGATGAGTGTTTAGAATAGCTGCTGTGGTGAAGGAAGAATGAAGAAGAGAAGATTGTCTATTGACCAAGGGTTCAGCCAAGGTCAGATAGTGTGTTTTATAATGGATGGATCCAGTCCATTTTGTTATGTGACTTTCAGAAACTTACACACGCGCGTGTGCACACACACACACACACACACACACTCACACACACGGTTGGTTTAACCTAGGCCTGGGAATTGACATGGTGGGAATGGCAGAAGGTCATGGGGCAGAAGGTCATGGGTCATGGGGCAGAAGCTCATGGGTCTAGTGAGCGCTTGGGAAAACATAACTGAAATGATTGACTTCAGGGAATAGGTAGTTTAAGGCCCAGGAAGGATGATCTACTGGGAGTATTAGAAAGTGTCATAGGGACTTCCCTGGCAGTCCAATGGTTAAGACTCTGCTCTTGCACTTCAGGGAGCACGGGTTCGATCCCTGGTTGGGAAATTCAGATCCCACATGCTACATGGTGCAGCTGAAAAAAGAAAGAAGGCATCAGTATATTTGTAGCCACAATAAGGGTAAAGAACAGGATCCATGAAAGAAATGGAAGGATAGTAGTAGGATGCAGAGAGGAATTTTGGAGTTCAGGATCTTGTAGATAAAATTGTTTCAGGTTATAAGGGAGTCCAAAGTACAGCTGAATAAGTAAAGTAGTACAGCACTAACAATAATGATGCCATTTGTATATCATTTAACTTTGTTTTGTGTAAGGTATCTTATTAACTCCCCACCACAACCTAACGAGGTAGGTAGATTTGCCTCATTTTATAGAGGAACTTACCCAAAATTGCATAGCTAATCAGTGACAGATCCAGGATTAGAACCTAGGTCTATCTGACACCATTGCCCATGCACTTAACCATTATACTACATAGACTTTCCATAGTAAACATAACCATGGGAGGGTCAGGGGCTTTCAAGGGACCTCAGAGATTATTACAATGTTTAAAAAGTAAACCTTGGAATTTAAGAAGTGGAAAAGAACCTTTACTCTATTTGAAGCAATAAGAGGAAAGGTATTTCATTGTGGTATAATAGACAGAGCATAGGATTTGACTGCAATCCTGAGGTGGAATCTCAGGCCTACCACTTACCCGCTAATGGTACCACTTGACCTTAGGCAAGTCATTTAACCTTTGAGCTAGTTCTGTCATCAATAAACTGAAAATGATAGTTAAAATAATGATAATAATAAAAATAGCTTTTAATGTAATTTCACAGCATTAATTTAAGCATTAAGTGTGATAATGTATATTAAAAGTGTGATAATGTATATAACCACTTGTAAATAACTATACAAGTGGTTATTGTCATGGTGATCATTATCTGTCTCTCTGCTTTGTTTCCATGGGAAAGGGCAAGAAGTGCCAACAGACTCAATTGTGCATTCACCTTTGTCCTTTGAACTTTGCTTAACTGGAAGACCAACTGTTTGAAAGAGGAAGAGATGGAAAGAAAGTAAAATATCAGAGTGGATATCACCAACTTCTACCAGCATCATGTTTATTCCCATTTCTACCTATACCACCTAGGAAAAATATGGCCTGTTTCCCAAGGAGCATAAGAATATCTGATAAGAACACTAAAGATTTTTAAATACTGTTGTTTTTCATTTCTATGAAGCTTTCTGTTTGAAAAAAAAAAGAGGCACTCTCAGAAAAGTGAACAAGATTAAGAGGTTTCTTTAAGATTGCTGACTTAATATTTCTATAGCGTCTTTATTTCTTATCTCTTTCTCAGGATAGGCATATGTTAGATGTTACCCAGGTAACATGGGTATATGTTACCAAGCAATTTAAATTTTGTTTCCTGCTATTAGGTATTAATATTAACCGAGGCCTCCTATGCTTGGGAAATGTAATCAGTGCTCTTGGAGATGACAAAAAGGGTGGCTTTGTGCCCTACAGAGATTCCAAGTTGACTCGACTGCTTCAAGGTAAGCCCAAAGTGCCTCTAAAAATAAGAGAGTAACTCAGAATGATAGTGCTGAGAAAGGAAAGATAGAACAGGTAGAAAGCCAGATTTTTGGACTGTTACATACAGAGCTGTCTAGTTGATAAACAGGAGAGAGACCTGTTGGCAAGCAGGCTTCTAAGGTAATGGAAAAATGTCTTCATATATGGCTTTGAGAGCCAAAAAATCTGTATGTAGCGTGTCAACTGTACTTAGTACTTTGTACCTGAAAATGAACTTAGTTACTGCCTTTATTACTGCTGATAAGAAGAATTCCCTAAGGAGTTAAGATCTACCTAGAGGGGGCATCCAAAGAAATTTTAATCCTAATAGTGACTCCTAACTTGGCCCAGTAAGGTTTTTTTTGTTTTAACCTGATTAACTGCTGAAGTCACAGTCTCTCTTAAGAACGAGGACACATGCAATAGGATTCTAAACTCTATCATTTTATACAGCAAAAATCTTAATGTTTTTATATTGACACAATAGAAAACTTGTAGATACTTAAGAATTTTTTTCTTACAGCTCTGAGATTGAAGTCACCAACCAAAACGGACAGTTTTGCTTGCATCCTACTTGTTTGATTTCATTTCCTTCCCTTGTTCTTTTTCAGATTCTCTAGGAGGTAATAGCCACACTCTTATGATAGCCTGTGTGAGTCCTGCTGACTCCAATCTAGAGGAAACATTAAATACTCTTCGCTATGCTGACAGAGCAAGAAAAATCAAGAACAAACCTGTTGTTAATATTGATCCCCAGAGAGCTGAACTTAATCATCTGAAGCAACAGGTAGAAGGAACTTGACATTTGATGGGAAAAATTACAAGTGTGTGAGTGGAATGATAGAGCTCCTATTTCTCAGCTTCTCCTCTACCAGAATTTTAGAGATGTTGGTTAAGCATTATGTTAGTTTGGGGAAATCTTAAAGTAACTCCTATTAACAGGTTTTTGGTCATATTTAAGATTAGGGAGTGGCACTGGAGATTTCACTGATAAAGAAGTGAGCAGTAAGAGATGAGGCAAGAGAGGTAGGCAGGAGTCAGATCCCAAAGGTCCTTATATAACTTGTTAAAGGATTTGGAATTCAACCTGAAAGCTGTAGGGGGCCACTGAAAGATTTAAGTAAGAGGGTAACATGTTGAAATGAGATTACTCTAGCAAGTATATAGAAAGTGGATTAGAGGTGGGCATGACTAGAAGTAAGAAAATAAATTAGGGTATTATAATAACTCAGGTGAGAACTATGGCCTGAACTAAAGACAGTAGCGATAGAGATGAAGAAAGGGGGACAAATTAGAAACAAAAAACAAGGAGGTAGAATGTATAGAGCTTACATATGTGGTGACACATGTGACATGGAAGGGTAGGTAGGGAGAATCAAAGTTGATTCCCAGGTTTCTTGCTTGGACAACTGAATAAATGGTAGTAATAATCATTGAGTCGGGGAATATAGGAGGAAAAACAGGGTCAGGTAGGGAAATGGAAATGATGAAATTCAGTTTTGGGCATTTTGAATTTGAAGGGCTTGTAGGACATCTAAGTAGAGTTGTTCAAACATGACTGGGTATGTGGGTTTAATGTAGAGAGGTCTGAACTGAAGATACAGATTTGAGAGTCATCAGCATTTAGATGGTATCTGAAGTTATGGAGTGGATGAGATCAAAGAGTGCCCGGCACGTTAAAGGCACTTCCTCAATATTTGCTGAATGAGCAAATGGACAAGAAGAGAGAAGAAGCCTAGCAGAACTCAGGGGTAACAGCAGCATTTAAGGAAGGGGGAAAGGAGTAGAAGACAAGAGAGATGAAGAAGGAGCAAACAGGCAGGAAGAAAATCAGTGGTTCATGGAAGACAAGAGAAGAAAGTTTCAAGGAGGACTACTGAAAGTATAAATTTATAAAGTGTAAAGTAAGATAAGGGTTGAAAAGTGTCCATTGATTTTTTTTTAATCAACAAGGAGTGAGAAGAGGGTCAGGGGAATGATAGGAGCAGATTGCTATGGGATGGACAGTGAATGCTAGATAAGGAAGTGGAGGAAGTTGTTAGGCTCTTCTTTCAAGAAGGCAAGATGAAAGAAGACAATAGCTGGTAGTCAAGGGTCAAGGGATGTAAATCTGTTTGTTTTTAAAATATGGAAGAGACTTGAACATGTGAAAGAACCAGTTGGGAGAGACTAAAACTGAGAATAGGGATGAGTTGATAAGGGGTCATCTCTTAGTTGAGATCCTGAGCACAAATAAAGAGGTCTTTGCTTTAGACAGTAGAAGGGATACTTGCCCCCAAGACTAGAAGAAAAGAAGTTAGGATAGGAAGAATACAGTGACACTAATTTAGAGGAAGAAGAAGGGAAATTGAGCAATTTTCAGCCTGACGATCTTTATCTTCTCAGGGAAGTAGGAGGTAACGTCACCTTCTAAGAGCAAGCAAGCAGATGATGATAGGGTAGAGGGACTGAGGTAACCACAGAAGGCTTAAAATCACGGAAATTGAAGAAGCAGCTGACTAGGAACATGAATTTGTGGTGGTATCAGTATGACTGTGCAGCAGCTCAGTATCTCTGGCAGAGGAGCTGAGAGGGCAGGTGGTTGGGTTGACTCCTTGGGGGGGGGGTCAGGTTTTCTTTGTGTAGCACTCTTCCCAATGGGAATCTAGTGTTTCCCAACTGTCCAGTGTTCACTCCGTCTCTGGCCTTCCTCCTCAGTGATAATAATTACCATTCATTCAATCTGTTGTCTTCCTTCCCCTTATCCTCCTTTATTTCCTTCCCTCTTAGGGTTCACTATAGAAAATATAAATAATTTACCTGTTCACAGAATCATCTCAATTGTAAAATACCTTACTCAGTCCTGCTCCTCTGTTTTCTTTCATGTGTATTACTATTGCCAAAAATGCTCTTTTTCCTGGTCATTTATTTGTTCATCCATTCCAACAATAAATATTTATTGAACACTGTTATGTGCCAGGTACTGTGCTGGGATACATTGTTAAGCAAAGCAGACACAGTTTCTGCGTTCATGGAATTTATTGCCTAGTGGGGGAGACAAACATTAAACACACAATCATACCAACATATCATTATAAACTGGGATAGTGTGCTATAGGGCACTGTGAAAGTATGGAACAGGATCTTCTGTTAAATATCTAATCTGAGAAGGCTTCCCTGAAGTAGTTACATATGAGCTGAGATCTGAGGGACTGAGTAGGAATCATCTATGCAGAAAAGAAAGAAGGGGATTCCAGGAAGAAGAAATAGCATGTGTAGCAAAGTATGATGGGAAACAGCATTGACACTGCAGCCAGGCTGCCTGGGTTCAAATCCTGGCTCTATACCTCACTAGCTATTTACCCAGGGCAAGTTCTCTGTGCCTCAGTTTCCCTATCTGTAAAATGGAAATAATAATAGTACCTGCTTCATAGGGTTTTTGTGAGGGTTAACTGAGTTAATACATGTAAAGCATTTAGAACAGTGCCAGGCATATAGCATGTCTGCAAAGATCTTGAGTTAGGAATACAGTGCATTTGAAGAACTCAGAATGCCAGTGTGGCTAGAGTGGAGAGAGCAAGGAAAGGGTGTTCCAGTCTGAGACTAGAGAAGAAGCAGAGGCCTAATCAACGCCTCATGTACTACGTTAAAAATGATTTTAAGCAAGGTGGCAACATTGATCATTTCCACTTTTAAAAAATGGTATGGCTGCTGTGTGGAAGTGGATTATAGTGGAGCAAAAGTAGACTCATAGAGACCACTTAAGAAGTTACTGCAGTAGTCCAGAGAGAGAAATGGCTTAGAAAGTGATAGAAAGAAGTGACCAGTGGATTAGATAAGGGGGTGAGGGTATGACATCCAGCTTTCTGGCATGTGAAACTGCATATTCACTGACCTAGAGTATACTGAAGAAGGACCAGGTTTGGGATAGCAGAAAACTAGGCAGAAATATTAAGTAGATATTTGAATATAAAGGTTCTAAATTCAGAAAAACTAAGGGGATCTAATAATAGTAATACTCAGCTCCCTGGGCTGATTTGAGGATTAAACAGGATATTATGTCTAAACCATCTTGCGTAGTGTCTGGCTCCAGGGACTAGACTCAGGCCTCAAAGAAGCTCCCTTCCTTTCAGATTTCCTGTCTCACCTTGACATTCATATATGATTATGGTTCAAAAAAAAACCCTTTTATATTCATTATTTAATTTTATCATCATAATAAGCCAGTGAACGCAGCAGATATCTTTATTCCCATTTTAAGACACTGGGGTCTAAGAAATGAATATAGGTGGTTCAGGGCAGGCTGATGGAGGAACCAGGTCTCCTGATATCCTGCCCTTGACTTTTCCCACTGTCTCTCCAAGATGGAGCAGTAGTGGCTTATCAAAGAACAGAGAAAGCTCTTCTCCCTGCAGTGGTATAGTAACTCTGATAAGCCTTACTTGCAGGTTGCAAGGGAGAGATAGCTGGATTGGAGGGAACAACGCCCCCCTACCAGCAGTTCCTTCACTGATGGCCAGCAAATCCCCCCTAAGCTTTCTGCCTGAAGGCTCCTTTTCATATAATGGAGATAAAATACCAGTTTCTCCCTATCAAACAGCCTTGTTCCCTGTAAATGCTTTAGAAATCTATGTGGACCAAGTGAAATCACATGTGTTGTCATGCTTTGGAAATAATGATGTGACAATAAATGAAAATACTAGTGATATTGCATTAAAAAAAGGGTTCTAAATTCAGAAAGATCTGTGTTTGAGATAAATTTGGGAGTCACCAGTTTATAGATGGTAATTGAAACCATAGTCAGAGATGAGACTTTAAGGAGAGAATAGAAAGTGAGTGAGCTTTGAGGAACTTTATCATTTAAAGGACAGTTGGATCAAAGATGAACTAAGAGACTTAGAAGATCAGCTTGAAGAATAGAAGGAAAAGCAAGAAAGAGTGGCATCTGGTAACCCAAATGCTACCAAACAGTCAAATAAAATGAAGACTGAAAAATGCCCATGGGATGTAGTGACATGCCGATCATTGGTGACATTATCAAGAGTTATTTCAGCGGAATGTTGTGGGCACGAATCAGGTTAGAATAGGTTAAAGAGCAAGTGAGAGAAGAGCAAAAGGAAATGGAGGCAGTGGGTGTAGACTATTCTGTCAAACTTTGTGAAGGAGAGAAATTGGGCAAAAGAGATAGGAAGTGGGATTGGGAAAGGTGCTTTTGTTTTGTTTTGTTTTAAGATGGGAGAGACTTGAACATGTTTTAATCTTAGTAGGAAGGATTCTGTAAAAAGGGAGAAGTCAAAGATATAGAAGAGAGAATGGATAACAAATAGAATAAGATTTTTTTTTAATTTATTTACTTATTTATTTATTTGGCTGCACCGGGTCTTAGTTGCGACACGTGGAATATTTTAGTTGTGGCATTCAGGCTTTTAGTTGTGTCATGTGGGATCTAGTTCCCTGACCAGGAATTGAACCTGGGCCCCTTGCAATGGGAGCATGGAGTCTTAACCACTGGACCACCAGGGAAGTCCCCAGAATAGGATTTATCAGAAGGCAAGAAGACTTGGGATCCAAAGCTCAAGCAGAGCAGCTCCTCTTTTATCATAAGAGGGAATGGAGAGGTTGATTGCACATTCACTCTGGTTTAAGATCCGTCTCCACGAAGCCTCCTTTGGACTATTTTGGGATTTCATTGATTTGCTTCTTCTCAGAACCTTAAAGTACTTAACTATACTTGATGACTAGTATCTTCTGTCTTGTGTTATTTCTTAAATTTTCAGGCCTTAGTCTTGTCTTCATCAACTAGATTGTAAACTGGATAATAAACCACAAGAGTTTATTCTTGTATCCACCCCCCACATTGTGTAGCCCAGTGCTAAGTTTGATTTTTTAAATTATTTATTTATTTATTTATTTATTTATTTTTGGCTGTGTTGGGTCTTTGTTGCTGCGAGCAGGCTTTCTCTAGTTGTGGTGAGCAGGGGCTACTCTTCATTGTGGCATGCAGGCTTCTCATCACGGTGGCTTCTCTTGTTGCAGAACATGGGCTCTAGGCGCACGGGTTTCCGTAGTTGTGGCACACAGGCTCAGTAGTTGTGGCTTGCAGGCTCTCGAGCACAGGCTCAGTAGTTGTGGCACATGGTCTTAGCTGCTCCGTAGCATGTGGGGTCCTCTCGGACCAGGGCTCGAACCCGTGGCCCCTGCACTTGCAGGCAGATTCTTAACCACTGCGCCCCCAGGGAAGTCCCTAAGTTTGATTTTTTTAAAAAAGTAGGTTCTCTGGAACTTCCCTGGTGGTCCAGTGGGTAAGACTCTGTGCTCCCAATGCAGGGGGCCCGGGTTCAATCCCTGGTCAGGGAACTAGATCCCACGTGCCTGCCACAACTAAGAAGTCAGTGTGCTGCAACTAAACATGCCACAGCGAAGATCCCATGTGCCGCAGCTAAGACCTGGTGCAGCCAAAATAAGTAAATATTTTAAAAAATAATAATAATAAAAATAAATTTAAAAAAAATAGATTCTCAGTAAAAACTCATGAAGATGCTTAGGTAAAAGAGACAACTCATCTTCTAAGTACTAGTTATTCATGTAATGCTGATTGTCCTTTTATCATTGAATCATCAACCATGTTGCTTTCTGTAATACCTTTAGATTTCATAGGTATCAAGTAAGATTACCCGACTACTAATCATGGTAATTTTGCTGATAAGGGATAAGTAACTTTTTTTTTTTTTTTGCGGTACGCGGGCCTCTCACTGCTGTGGCCTCTCCCGTTGTGGAGCACAGGCTCTGGACGTGCAGGCTCAGCGGCCATGGCCCACGGGCCCAGCCGCTCCGCGGCATTTGGGATCCTCCCAACCGGGGCATGAACCCGTGTCCCCTGCATCGGCAGGCAGACTCCCAACCACTGCGCCACCAGGGAAGCCCGATAAGTAACTTTTGATTGGTAACTAGCTGACTATTTTTCTTTGCCTGTTCCAGGTACAACAGCTACAGGTCTTGTTGCTGCAAGCCCATGGAGGTACCCTGCCTGGATCTATAAAGTAAGAGTCATAGACTAATTTTAAATGTATATTCTAACAGAGCCTTTTTCTCCTTATGATTGTTTTCCCCTGATAGTCTAAAGTTTCTGGTAGCACTTGGTGTCAAGGTAGGGAACTTAACAAACTTGCTGTCTATTTAGGACTAGCTAGTTAGCTTTGAGACAACCTGGTATAATAGAAAGAGCATAGGTTCTGGCCTCAGAAATTTATTAATTGGAATTCTACTATGAGGAAGAGCTGTCTCTCCCCTCCCACCATTTATTTATTTCATTATGTATTTATAGCCATATAGACTCATGGGTATTTATTTTATTCTATGCATTAACATCCAATACTAGCATTATGTTTTATTGCTTGTTTTATTTGTTGTTTCTGCTTTGTCCACTAGGAGCTCCTTCAGGGTGGCTGTTGTATTCTTTAACACGCTATCAAGTTTTTAAGCATTTCTACCAGATGCTCCACACCCGTCTTCTATTTTCCCTGCCCCAATTCTGGAATCAACCATATGTCCAAGGAGCCCTGGGTTTTCTTTTTTTAATTGGAAAATGGTGTTTAGAAACCAGATCTGGGTGCTAGGTGTGCTCATTGTTACTGAGAAGTCATTACTTCTAGGCCCTCTCAGTGAGTAGAGCTAGGAAATATCTGTATGTATAGTAACCCACACATATATCTATATTTTTATGTCTACCTAACTGTGTATATATTAAAAACCATGATTTTAGACTGATACATCTGATTCCAGTCCAACACTACAAGGCTTATTCTAATCCTCCCGCTCTCCTTATTTATAACTTCTTTCTCCAGCAGTGAAAAACCAGCTCTCATTATCTGCATTCTATTTACTTACTTGTTCAGTTCTAGTATACACGTAAAATAATTTTGGAATTGCTAGCCCATACCCCTGTGAGAAACACTTTTAGGAACTAGATTACAGCATATATGTATAATTCTTTTGTCTTTAGGCTTAGAATATCCAGGCAAGATATTGTTTCCCAGAGTTACTGTTTGTATTCCATTGTGGGTTCCCACTACATCTTGCTTGGTTAGTTTTAATTGTTTGTTTATATTTTGGGTATATGAAGTGTATGTGAAACATTATCGTGGTCTAAGAGTCAGAGTTTTACAAAAAGATATACTCAGAGCAGAGAAATGCAAATCAAAACCAAAATGAGATATCACCATACACCTGTCAGGATGGCTACTATCAAAAACAAAAAATAACAAAAAGTAACAAATGTTGGAAAGGATATGAGGAGGATGTGGAGAAATTAAATTAGAACCTTTGTGCACTGTTGAAAGGATTCTAAAATGGTGTAACTGCTATGGAAAACAGTATGGAGGTTCCTCAGAAAATTAAAAATAGAACTACCATATGATCCAGCAATCACACTTCTGGGTATATATCCGAAAGAATCGAAAACAGGGTCTCAAAGAGATATTTGCATACCCATGTTCATAACAGCACTATTCATAATAGCTAAGAGGGATTTCCCTGGTGGTTCACTGGTTAAGAATCTGCCTTCCAATGCAGGAGACGTGGGTTCGATCACTGGTTGGGGAACTAAGATCCCACATGCTGTGGGGCAACTAAGCCTGCACACTCTGGGGCCTGCGTGCCACAGCTAGAGAG
Source organism: Stenella coeruleoalba (assembly GCF_951394435.1). NCBI lineage: Eukaryota > Metazoa > Chordata > Mammalia > Artiodactyla > Delphinidae > Stenella > Stenella coeruleoalba. The sequence continues at coordinate 54,535,603 of NC_137152.1, forward strand.
CCCGTGCGCAGCAGCTGCTGAGTCTCCCCGCACTCTGGAGCCCACACGCCTCAACCAGAGACAAGCCCGCACTCCACAACAAAGAGCCCACGTGCTGCAACGAAAGATCCCGCATGCCACAACTAAGACCTGATGCAGCCAAATAAGTAAATAAAGATTTTTTTTAAAGTAGCTAACAGCTTCCCTTGTGGCACAGTGGTTAAGAATCCGCCTGCCAATGCAGGGCACATGGGTTCATGCCCTGGTCCAGGAAGATCCCACATGCCGTGGAGCAACTAAGCCCGTGCGCCACAACTACTGTGCCTGTGCTCTAGAGTCTGCGCGCCACAACTACTGAGCCCGCATACCGCAACTACTGAAGCCCGTGCGCCTAGAGCCCATGCTCCACAACAAGAGAAGCCACCACAATGAGAAGGCTGCGCACCACAATGAAGAGTAGCCCCTGCTTGCTGCAACTAAAGAAAGCCTGCATGCAGCAATGAAGACCCAATGGAGCCAAAAATAAATAAATAAATAATAAATTTATTAAAAAAAAAAGAATATAGGAAGGGCTTAAACACCTTCCTATATTCTATAAAAACTAACTAAATAAATAAATAAAAAGTAGCTAAGAAGCAGAAGCAATACAGATGTCCATCAGTGTATGAATGGATAAATAAAATGTGGTATATACATACAACAGAATATTATTCAGCCTTAAAAAGGAAGGAAATCCTATCACATGTTACAACATGAATGAAACTTGAGGGCGTTATGTAAGTGAAATAAGCCAGTCACAAAAAGACAAATACTGTATGATTCCACTTATATAAGGAATTTAAAGTACTTGAATTCATAGAAATGGAAACTAGCATGGTGGTTACCAGGGGCTAGGGGAGGGGGAAAAAGGGAGTTGTTATTTAATGGGTATATAATTTGAGTTTTACAAGATGAAAAAGTTCTGGAGATCTATTTCACAGCAATGTAAATATACTTAATGCTACTCAACTGTACACTTAAAAATGGTTAGGACGGTAAGTTTCATGTTATATGTTTTTTACCACAATTTTTTTAATGTAAATTTATTTATTTATTTTTTCCTGCATTGGGTCTTCATGGCTGCATGTGGGCTTTCTCTAGTTGCTGCAAGCGGGGGCTACTCTTCCTTGCGTTGTGTGGGCTTCTCATTGCGGTGGCTTCTCTTGTTGTGGAGCACGGGCTCTAGGTGCGGGGGCTTCAGTAGTTGTGGCATGCGGGCTCAGTAGTTGTGGCTCACGGGCTCTAGAGCACAAGCTCAGGAGTTGTGGCGCACCGGCTTAGTTCCTCCACGGCATGTGGGAATATTCCCAGACCAGGGATCAAACCCATGTCCCTTGCATTGGCCGGCGTATTTTTAACCACTGTGCCAACAGGGAAGTCCCCACAATTTTTAAGAAAAAAAAACCTACAAGAGAACTAGAAGAAAATATAGGCAAAGTTCTGTGTGCACATAGGTGAAGGTAAAGAGCATTAGAAGCAGTGGCACAAAACTAAAATAATAGACTGGGGTGTGTGTGTGGAGAGTTGTTGTATAATGGGTATGGAATTTCAGTTTTACAAGGTGAAAAACTTTTGGAGATCCATTGCACAACAATGTGAATATACTTAACACTGTTGAACTGTACACTTAAAATTTACTGGTTAAGATGGTAAATTTTATGTTATCCTTTTTACCACAATATTTTTAAAATTTTATTGTATTTATTTTTTTAAACAGCAGGTTCTTATTAGTCATCAATTTTATACACATCAGTGTATACATGTCAATCCCAATCACCCAATACAGCACACCACCATCCCCACCCCACCACGGTTTTCCCCCGTTGGTGTCCATACGTCTGTTGTCCACATCTGTGTCTCTATTTCTGCCTTGCAAACGGGTTCATCTGTACCATTTTTCTAGATTCCACCTATATGCGTTAATATACGATATTTGTTTTTCTCTTTCTGACTTACTTCACTCTGTATGACAGTCTCTAGGTCCGTCCACGTCTCTACAAGTTACCCAATGTCATTCCTTTTTATGGCTGAGTAATATTCCATTGTATATATGTGCCACATCTTCTTTATCCATTCATCTGTCGATGGGCATTTAGGTTGCTTCCATGACCTGGCTATTGTAAATAGTGCTGCAGTGAACATTGGGGTGCATGTGTCTTTTTGAATTATGGTTTTCTCTGGGTATATGCCCAGTAGTAAGATTGCTGGATCATATGGTAATTCTATTTTTAGTTTTTTAAGGAACCTCCATTACTGTTCTCCATAGTGGCTGTATCAATTTACATCCCCACCAACAGTGCAAGAGGGTTCCCATTTCTCCACCCCCTTTCCAGCATTTGTTGTTTGTAGAGTTCCTGATAATGCCCATTCTAACTGGTGTGAGGTGATACCTCGTTGTAATTTTGATTTGCATTTCTCTGATGATAAGTGATGTTGAGCAGCTTTTCATGTGCCTTTTGGCCATCTGTATGTCTTATTTGGAGAAATGCCTACTTAGGTCTTCTGCCCATGTTTTGATAGGGTTGTTAGTTTTTTTTTAATATTGAGCTTCATGAGCTGTTTATATATTTTGGAGATTAATCCTTTGTCCATTGATTCATTCACAAATATTTTCTCCCATTCTGAGGGTTGTCTTTTCCTCTCATTTATAGTTTCCTTTGCTGTGCAAAAGCTTTTAAGTTTCATTAGGCCCTGTTTGTTTGTTTGTTTTTGTTTTTATTTTCATTACTCTAGGAAATGGGTCAAAAAAGATCTTGCTGTGATTTATGTCAAAGAGTGTTCTTCCTGTGTTTTCGTCTAAGAGTTTTATAGTGTCAGGTCTTACATTTAGGTCTTTAATCCACTTTGAGTTTATTTTTGTGTATGGTGTTAAGGAGTGTTCTAATTTCATTCTTTTACATATAGCTGTTCGGTTTTCCCAGCACTGCTTATTGAAGAGACTGTCTTTTCTCCATTGTATATCCTTGCCTCCTTTGTCATAGATTAGTTGACCATAGGTGCGTGGGTTTATCACTGGGCTTTCTATCCTGTTCCACTGATCTGTATTTCTGTTTTTGTGCCAGTACCATATTGTCTTGATTACTGTAAATTTGTAGTATAGTCTGAAGTCGGGGGGTCTGATTCCTCCAGCTCCAGTTTTTTTCCCTCAAGACTTCTTTGGCTATTCGGGGTCTTTTGTGTTTCCATATAAATTGTGAAATTTTTTGTTCTAGTTCTGTGAGAAATGCCAGTGGTAGTTTGATAGGGATTGCAATGAATCTGTAGATTGCTTTGAGTAGTAGAGTCATTTTCACAATATTGATTCTTCCAATCCAAGAACATGGTATATCTCTCCATCTGTTTGTGTTGTCTTTGATTTCTTTCATCAGTCTCTTATAGTTTTCTGAATACAGGTCTTTTACCTCCTTAGGTAGGTTGATTCCTAGGTATTTTATTCTTTTTGTTGCAATGGTTGGTGAATGGGATTGTTTCCTTAATTTCTCTTTCTGATCTTTCGTTGTTAGTGTATAGGAATGCAAGGGATTTCTGTGCATTAATTTTATATCGTGCAACTTTACCAAATTCATTGATTAGCTCTAGTAGTTTTATGGTGGCATCTTTAGGATACTCTATGTATAGTATCTTGTCACCTGCAAACAGTGACAGTTTTACTTCTTCTTTTCCAATTTGTATTCCTTTTTTTTCTTTTTCTTCTCTGATTGCCATGGCTAGAACTTCTGAAACTATGTTGAATAATAGTGGCGAGAGTGGACATCCTTGTCTTGTTCCTGATCTTAGAGGAAATGCTTTCAGTTTTTCAGCATTGAGAATGTTTGCTGTGGGTTTGTCGTATATGGCCTTTATTATGTTGAGGTAAGTTCCCTCTAGGCCCACTCTCTGGAGAGTTTTTATGATAAATGGGTGTTGAATTTTGTCAAAGCTTTCTCTGCATCTATTGAGATGATCAAATGGTTTTTATTCTTCAATTTGTTAATATGGTGTATCACATTGATTGATTTGGTATATTGAAGAATCCTTGCATCCTGGGATAAATCCCCCTTGGTCATGGTGTATGATCCTTTTAATTTGTTGTTGGATTCTGTCTGCTAGTATTTTGTTGAGGATTTTTGCATCTATCTTCATCAGTGATATTGGTCTGTAATTGTCTTTCTTTGTGACATCTTTGTCTGGCTTTGGTATCAGGCTGTTGGTGGCCTCATAGAATGAGTTTCAGAGTCTTCCTTCCTCTGCAGTTTTTTCGAAGAGTTCGGGAGGGGTAGGTGTTAGCTCTTCTCTAAATGTTTGATAGAATTCACCTGTGAAGCCATCTGGTCCTAGACTTTTGTTTGTTGGAAGATTTTTAATCACAGTTTCAATTTTATTACTTGTGATTGGTCTGTTCATACTTTCTATTTCTTCCTGGTTCAGTCTCAGAAGGTTATACCTTTCTAAGAATTTGGCCATTTCTTCCAGGTTGTCCATTTTATTGGCATAGAGTTGCTTGTAGTAGTCTCTTATGATGCTTTGTATTTCTGTGGTGTCTGTTGTAACTTCTCCTTTTTCATTTCTAATTTTATTGATTTGAGTCCTCTCCCTCTTTTTCTTGATGAGTCTGGCTAAAGGTTTATCAATTTGTTTATCTTCTCAAAGAATCAGCTGTTAGTTTTATTGATCTTTGCTATTGTTTTCTTTGTTTTTATTTCATTTATTTCTGCTCTGAGCTTTATGATTTCTTTCCTTCTACTAACTTTGGGTTTTGTTTTCTATTTCTCTAGTTCCTTTAGGTGTAATGTTAGATTGATTATTTGACATTTTTCTTGTTTCTTCAGGTAGGATTGTATTGCTATAAACTTCCCTCTTAAAACAGCTTTTGCTGCATCCCATAGGTTTTGGATTGTCGTGTTTTCATTGTCATTTGTCTCTAGGTATTTTTTGATTTCCTCTTTTATTTCTTCAGTGATCTCTTGGTTATGTAGTAATGTATTGTTTAGCCTCCATGTGTTTGTGTTTTTTACCTTTTTTCTCTGTAATTTATTTCTAATATGATTTCAGTTTTCTTAAATTTACCAAGGCTTGATTTGTGACCCAAGATGTGCTTTATCCTGGAAAATGTTCCATGTGCAATTGAGAAGAAAGTGTAGTCTGCTGTTTTCGGATGGAATGTCCTGTAAATATCAATTAAATCTATCTGGTTTATTGTGTCATTTAAAGCTTGTGTTTCCTTATTAATTTTCATTTTGGTTGATTTGTCAATTGGTGAAAGTGGGGTGTTAAAGTCCCCTACTATTATTGTGTTACTGTCGATTTCCCCTTTTATGGCTGTTAGCATTTGCCTTATGTATTGAGGTGCTCCTATGTTGCGTGCATAAATATTTACACTTGTTATATCTTCTTGGATCGATCCCTTGAACATTATGTAGCATCCTTCTTTGTCTCTTGTAATAGTCTTTATTTTAAAGTCTATTTTGTCTGATATGAGAATTGCTACTCCAGCTTTCTTTTGGTTTCCATTTTCATCGAATATCTTTTTCCATCCCCTCACTTTCAGTCTGTATGTGTCCCTAGGTCTGAAGGTGGTCTCTTGGAGACAGCATATATACGGGTCTTCCTTTTGCATCCATTCTGCCAGTCTATGTCTTTTGGTTGGAGCATTTAATCCATTTATATTTAAGGTAATTATTGATATGTATGTTCCTATTACCATCTTCTTAATTGTTTTGTGTCTGTTATTGTAGGTCTTTTCCTTCTCTTGTGGTTCGTGCCTAGAGATGTTCCTTTAGGATTTGCTGTAAAGCTGGTTTGGTGATGCTGAATTCTCTTAGCTTTTGCTTGTCTGTAAAGGTTTTAATTTCTCTGTCGAATCTGAATGAAATCCTTGCTGGGTAGAGTAATCTTGGTTGTAGTTTTTTCCCTTTCATCACTTTAAATATGTCCTGCCACTCCCTTCTGGCTTGCAGAGTTTCTGCTGAAGGATCAGCTGGTAACCTTATGGGGATTCCCTTGTATGTTATTTGTTTCTTTTCCCTTGCTGCTTTTAATGTTTTTTCTTTTTATTTAATATTTGATAGTTTGATTAATATGTGCCTTGGCATGTTTCTTATTGGACTTTTCCTCTGTGGGACTCTCTATGCTTCCTGGACTTGATTGACTATTTCCTTTCCCATATTAGGGAAGTTTTCAACTATAATCTCTTCAAATATTTTCTCAATCCCTTTCTTTTTCTCTTCTTCTTCTGGGACCCCTATAATTTGAATGTTGGTACGTTTAATGTTGTCCCAGCGGTCTCTAAGACTGTCCTCAATTCTTTTCATTCTTTTTTCTTTATTCTGCTCTGTGGTAGTTATTTACACTATTTTATCTTCCAGGTCACTTATCTGTTCTTCTACCTCAGTTATTCTGCTATTGATTCCTTCTAGAAATTTTTTTAAAATATAAATTTATTTATTTTTGGCTGCCCTGAGTCTTCGTTGCTGCACACGGGCTTTCTGTAGTTGTGGCGAGCAGGGGTTACTCTTTGTTGCGGTGCGCAGGCTTCTCATTGCAGTGTCTTCTCTTGTTGCGGAACACAGGCCCTAGGTGCACGGGCTTCAGTAGTTGTGGTGCGCAGGCTCAGTAGTTGTGGCTCATGGGCTCTAGAGCTCATGCTCAGCAGTTGTGGCGCACGGGTTTAATTGCTCCGCAGCATGTGGGATCTTCCCAGACCAGGGCTCGAACCTGTGTCCCCTGCCTTGGCAGGCGGATTCTTAACCACTGCACCATCAGGGAAGCCCCTAGAGAATTTTTAATTTCATTTTTTGTGTTGTTCGTCATCGTTTGTTTGCTCTTTAGTTCTTCTACGTCCTCGTTAAACGTTTCTTGTATTTTCTCCATTCTGTTTCCATGATTTTGGATCATCTTTACTATCCTTACTCTGAATTCTTTTTCAGGTAGACTGTCTTTTTCCTCTTCATTTGTTTGGTCTGGTGGGTTTTTACCTTGCTCCTTCATCTGCTGCTTGTTTCTCTGTCTTCTCATTTTGCTTAACTTACTGTGTTTGGGGTTTTTTTGCAGGCTGCCGGTTTGTAGTTCCCGTTGTTTTTGGTGTCTGCCCCCAGTGGTTAAGGTTTGTTCAGTGGGTTGTGTAGGTTTCCTGGTGGAAGGAACTGGTGCCTGTGTTCTGGTGGATGAGGTTGGATCTTGTCTTTCTGATGGGCAGGACTGCATCTTGTGGTGTGTTTTGGAGTGTCTGTGAACTTAGTATGATTTTAGGCAACCTCTCTGCTAATGGGTGGGGTTGTGTTCCTGTCTTGCTAGTTGTTTGGCATGGGGTATCCAGCACTGGAGCTTGCTGGTTGTTGAGTGGAGCTGGGTCTTAGCATTGAGACAGAGATCTCTTGGAGAGCTCGTGCCAATTGATATTACGAGGTCTCTGGTGGTCCAGTGTCCTGAACTCAGCTCTCCCACCTCAGAGGCTCAGGCCTGACACCCAGCCGGAGCACCCAGACCCTGTCAGCCACATGGCTGGAGTGCCTTTAGATTTGGGGAAGCTGGCCTGCAGTGGCTCTCCTTCTGCACTGCACATTAGAATCAGCTGCTCCTTCCTTGTTTTGCCCCTAAGGCAGTGTTCCACAGGGAAAAACACTGGCCTTGAAAATAGTCACAGCTCTGAGATGACCTTTTTTTTCCCCTTTGTGCTTAGTTGGGATTCACTTGCTCACAGGGGCCATGTGCAGAGGCCTCTCACCTGGCTCTTCTGACTGGAGTTCCTAGTGCAGAATGGCTGCCACCAACACCTCAGCTCAGGCAGGCCAAAAAATTACTCTTTATGTAGTAAAAAGTTTATCCATCATTTTTTTATTGCCTCCAGATTTTTTAGCCTCTAGATTTATTGAGATATAATTTACATACCATTAAATTAACTAATTTTAAGTGTACAATTCAATGGTTTTTAGTAAACTTACAGAGTTGTACAACTATCACCACAATCCAATTTTGGAACATTTCCGTCACCCCAGAAAGATCCCTTGTGCCCATTTGCACTCACTCCTGTTCCCACTCCCAGCCCCAGGCAATCACTAATCTGCTGTCTTTTTCTACACAATTTGCCTATTGTGGACATTTCATATATGTGGAATCTTACAGTATGTGGACTTTTTGTCTGGCTTTTTTCATCTATAATGTTTCTGAGATTATCAGTACTTCATTCCTTTTCATTGCTAAATAGTATTCCGTTGTCTGGATATACCACATTTTGTCTATCCATTTACCAGTTCATGGACTTTTGGGTTGTTTCAACTTTGTGAATATTATGAATTATGCTTCCATGAATATTCACTTGCAAGTTTTTGTATGGACATATGTTTTTTATTGGGTAGATACCTAGAAGTGGAATTTCTGGGTCATATGTTTAACTTTTAAAGAAACTGCCAAACTTTTCCAAAGTCGCTACACTGTTTACATTCTCCTCATGTTTCTGGATTTTGCTTCATAGTTAAGAAGCTTTCTCTATGCCAAGATTAAAGAGGAAATCACCCATGTTTTCTTCTAGTACTTGTGTTGGTTTTATTTTTTACATTTCATTTTTCCATTTGGAGTTTATACTTGTGTTTGGTGTGGACCTATTTTCTTTTAATATCCTTATTTTCAATAACTCAATCATTTTTTCTGATTATAAAAGTGATACCTTGCTTCTTATAGAACATTTAGAAAAGTATAAAGAATAAATCTTAAAATTTGTCATAGTTTTATCTCCCAGAAATGACTGCCCTTCTCTTTGTAACTCTCCCTCTTTGGGTCATTTAATCTTGGTTTCCTGATAATATTTTTTAAATGTTGGATAAAGGAACTGAGGAAAGCTTGGATCTCTTAAAGGGTCTCCTAAAGACCTGTTCTAGTATAGCCAGTTTAGAAGCAATTGACCCATCTTTTCTTTCAATTTAGCCAGACCTGTTTCATGTAAGACAAGACTAATGAAAACCATTCCAGACTTCCAACTACCTAGAATATCCTATAGGATATAGTTTTAGCTACAAAAGTAACAGATTCTAAGAAACAGTTGATGAATGAAACAATGTAACTCAATTGTTCAATGTTTTACAGAGAAATAAAGATGCTACTTTTCTCAAAAATGTATATTTATATCTTTAGAGACATTTCTTAAGGCTTTTTACAAAATGTACAGTTTATATACATGATTTTTTTTTGCTTTTTTCCTTAGGTTATATTCTTTTCTTTGTGAATGTGTGTCATTGAAGCTTTTGTATAGATTTTCTGCACGTGTTTGTCAATTTTCACATGCTCAACTGAGGAATCCTACTAGCATTGGCAATTAAATAGCATCTGAAAGAGGAAACATTGGTTTACATTGTATTTTCCCCGGTTTAGAGAAACCTTGGAAATTTTTAGAGGAAAAAAACTATTGAGTTAAAAGTATCATTACTTTGGAGCTTGTCAACTTGCATGAACGATGCATGGAAGTTTTCAGTTTAATAACAATAAAGAAATCAGAGCAATCTAAACTAACACTAAATTTACTCATAGTTTATTTTTATAATCCACAATTGAACATTCCTTCATAAGAGTTCTAGTAAATTCTCAAGAGTGTAATGAAACCCTATGGTGTGGCCTTGCTCTTAACTTTTGATAAAGAACATGCTAAGATCTTCTATAAGACTTCATGGAAATCTTAAACTGGGTGAGAGGGCATCTATTCCTGAAATCCTTTTCTGTCCTTTCTTGAGATTGAGAACAGCTGTTCCCTGTCCTTTTTTTCTCTTTATTATATCCTTGACAACTATTCATTTTCCCCTTCCGTTTCCTTCAGATCAAATCTTCATGTTTCTTCTGATCTTTTTTTGCCAGTCCTATTTTCTAGTCTTTTGAGCAATTAATCCCAGTGGATTACAAAAAAAGCAAATCAAAACTGCTTCTTATTGATCTGTTTCAGTAGTCTGGAACTGATAGGAAGTAATCTGCATAAATGCCAAACGTTCTTTGAAGCTATTTCTGTCCCTTCCACTCCTATTTGAAATGAATACTATTGTTGCCACCACCCACTCTAAGCCATTAAAAATTGATAGACAAATGAACAGGAGGCTGTGGGTCATCAGTTTGAAGGGAGGCAAGCATTTAGAAGGGAGCACTTGTTTATGGAGAGTTGTGAAATGTGTTCTTAGTGGCCACAGGTCATCATTTCAACTTTTTCACTCCTTAAATGCTATTTCCCTAACTTTACAGCAAATAGGTAATTGACTTATGTTGATTAGCTTAAATTTTGACCCTTAGCAGTGTCACTTCTACCTCCCCCATACCTCTTCCTTCTCTAGTTCCCTAATCTTTAATGAGGGATTGAGAATGAGAAGCGGGAGAGAACATGTATCTTAGCTATTAGTTAGCCTTTACTTCTTACCTACATAGCATAAATAGAAAGATCTTAAACCAAGATCCTAAACCTAGAGGTTAGTCATTCTTGTTGCAACCATTTCTTGCTCTGAATTATTACCTTCCTCCAAACCATTAATTTAAAGTAGTTCAGGCATACATTTTTATTTATCCAATATAGTACCTGGCTGGAAGTATACATTGGAATGAACGCTTTTTCTAGACTTCTGGGGGGTAATTTTAAACCAATCCCACCCTAAGGCCTATGGGATATATATTTTTATCCACCTTTGATATAACTGTTATCAATCAGGAACTTTTCTTTTCTTTTTTTTTTTGGCTGCATTGGGTCTTCACTGCTGTGCATGGGCTTTTCTCTAGTTGTGGCAAGCGAGGGCTACTGTTCATTGCAGTGCATGGGCCTCTCATTGCGGTGGCTTCTCTTGTTGCGGAGCACGGGCTCTAGGCATGCAGGCTTCAGTAGTTGCAGCACACAGCCTCAGTAGTTGCGTCACACAGACCCTAAAGTACACGAGCTTCAGTAGTTGCAGTGCGTGGGCTCAGTAGTTGTGGCACGTGGGCTCTAGGACATGCAGGCTTCAGTAGTTGTGGCACATGGGCTCAGCAGTTGTGGCTCGCAGGCTCTAGAGTGCAGACTCAGTAGTTGTGGCACATTGGCTTAGTTGCTCCGCGGCATGTGGGATCTTCCCGGACCAGGGATCGAACTCGCGTCCCCTGCATTGGCAGGCATATTCTTAACCACTGTGCTACCAGGGAAGTCCACAAGTACTTTTCTAATATGTTACTTTCTTTGTCTTAGTGTGGAACCATCAGAGAATCTACAATCCCTAATGGAGAAGAATCAGTCACTGGTAGAGGAGAATGAAAAATTAAGTCGTGGTCTAAGTGAGGCTGCTGGTCAGACAGCCCAGATGTTGGAGAGGATCATTTTGGTGAGGCTTCAAGACTAAACTACTACCAGTCTGGACATTTACTAACTTTAATTTCTGAAATACTTAACATGCTTCTCATTATGAGAGACAAGTTACATGGAAAGAAATGAATTAATATTACCATATCCTCCCTGAAGCCCCCTCCAGGGAAAATCCAAGAACGTTTAATCAAACATACAGAAAAATTGAAAGACTTATACCGTGAACACATATATATCTACCACAAAGAATCTACATGAAGCCCATTTTAAAATGGATTTGTTCTAAAATATCAGAGAGGAAAGAACCAGGTCCTTCTGTCACCTTAAGTTCTGCCTAATCATCCATAATACCAAGTAATTCTCCTCACTAAGATTTTAGTTCCTTTCTATCTCCCTTCCCGTAATGTCACATTTCATATCCCATCCTAACAGCTGCCATGGAGAGAGAAAACATCTGGAAAATTAATTTTAACTCCTTTTACATATGGTTAATTTTCAAATAGTGGATCACTATGTAACTGACTACACCAGTTCTGTGTCCTACTACATGTGTGATAGTACCCTCCTGGATCAGTGTGTGCGGGCTCTGTCACTAACATTGTTCTACTAGTCTAAATACAACTCAATATTTGATAGCACAGCGATTGCCAGAAGTAAAAATGAGTTTCCACCAAAATGTAATTGACCATCTGTAATTTATACACCTTCACGAATCAGTGTACTCCAGTCAAGGAAGAGTAACCTGCTTAAAGATTTCTTTAAAGGGGGCCAAATCCTAGGTCCATTGTAATGTCCATTACTAGCAGAAGGGTGAAAATGGGATCTAGGGGATTTTTTTATATACAGGTTTCTATCTCCAGTGCTACATTTTATGTCTTTGAAGTAACTCTAGAAGCTGTGCTTCACATGTGAGTGTGGCTCACATAACAGACAGTACTTGTTATTCTAGCCGTGTACTCATCTGACCTTTATAAGGTTGTTACAATGGCTGCCCAATAGGTTTATTGTTTGATGTCTTGTCAGAACTTCATAACGAGCACAACAGTTTTGTCCTATATAAACTGTCCTTCCCAAATCTGTTGCAGCATCTAGCATGTTACAGATACTGTGACTGAAATAAAATGGAAAATATCAGTAACCCTTCCCAAAATGTAGCTGCCTCTCTGCCATTTCTTCTTCTCTGCCATCATTCTTATGCCTCATCTTTTTCTTGCTTTCTTTTGCTAAAACTAGTCTACCATATAACATAGTGTAACTTGAAAAAACCCTCAGCTCATATTCAATGTGAGGCCCTTTTATGTTTTAAATGTCCTTATGGTGGGGCTAGGGAACAGTGTAGTGTAGGAGGCAGTTTTAAAGCAAGTGGGTTTTTTGCAAACAGCAGGGCGTAGCATGCCAGGAAGTATTGCTTTTTCCCCCAGTTGCAAAGTTCTCTATGGAACTAAGGCTTCACGCTCCACCCTATAGTCTGAGCTTCATGGCAAGCATAAGACCCAGCTGCTTGGATGCTATTTTTAGTAGCTCATGTTGACTGAAGGGCTAATTTCCATGACTGTTAAAAAACACATTTCTTGCTAAATAACCAAAGTCCACTAAATCCTCTATTACAGCAAAGGAGTTAGCCTCTCTACCTAGGTTTTAATCCATAGGAGCAGAAGAGAGGGCCTAATTAGGTGAGGCTGTCAGGCAGTGCCACTGATGATCTCCTGGGTCTTTGTTGCAGACAGAACAAGCGAATGAAAAAATGAACGCCAAGCTAGAAGAGCTCAGGAAGCATGCAGCGTAAGTTTCCTACCAGATGTTTGTGACCTATACCACCTTAGTACATAATCACGGACCCACTGGCCTTTGCAGTATGATTAACCCTTGGGTTCCTTTGCTTGAATTTTCAGCTGCAAAGTGGATCTTCAAAAGCTAGTGGAGACTTTGGAAGACCAAGAATTAAAAGAAAATGTAGAGATGATTCGTAACCTGCAGCAAGTGATTACCCAGCTATCGGTAAGCCAAGTAGGGACAGTGTAAACAGGCATATTGCTTTCGTTTGTTTCTCTTGATGCATATAAACATGTCTAACTCTGCACCTTTTGCTGAAACAACTAGATTGTGAGCTGTTTGAGGACAAAGATCATGGATCATTGGATATGACCTGAATATTGAATTAGTTAAATCAAAACCACTCATAGATTACACGTGCAGTGGCACATTAATATTTCAGTATTCTAATCAAACACTGGAAGCAGCAACACTGGTGCAAAATTGCCTGGGTAGCATGAGCAGCAGTCATTGATTTGCTGTCTTTTCGGTGTAGGCTAACTTAGTAAGAGGCCTTATACCATACCCCAATTTTAAATAAGCTGGGCTCTGACAGATAGCATAGAGCCTCCAGGGAATACCGTAGCTCTCTTTTATAACCAGTAATAAATTAGTTTGAACGATCATTCCACTATAAGTTCACATTTTTATTTATAGAACTAGTATAGTAGTTGTGGGTGGGTTTTGTTGGGAGGGTGGTTGTTTGTTGTTTTTCCCAGAAGAAACATTCTTACAGTCCTACCATCCTAAAAGCCTCTTTTTATTTTTGGTGTTCCTTCTCTATCCTAGTACTTAAGCATAGATATTTTTTTGAAAAATTGAAATCATATTATGTTATGGGGTCATGGTTGGTAAAGGGGTTACGGTTTGTTTTGTTCCATCTATACCCTCTTGTTTATTATTCTGAAGCAGTAATGTGTATGTAAGTGCCTGGTAGTAATTCCTAGGTCTGAAACAGAGGTTTCAATTTTACCAGAACAGTGATTGATTCTCTACCCCGGGTCTTGCCCAGTGTTTTCTAGAGTTGTCAAAAGGTTATCACAAAATCATCCGCATCTCTATTTTACTCTTAAAGAGTCAGTGAAAAAAATACCATACAATATTGTAAGGGAAATGGTTAGGATGGCCAGTTCAAGAAATTAAATGAGTAAACTTCCAAAAGACTAGAAAGCAGTGTTTTAGAATAAGTAGTACTGTACAAAATTATTACAGGTAGTCCAAGATGACAGTTCATTTTCCTAACAAACAGGCCATAGTAATTGAGAATCTGAGCTCCAAAGCCAGACAAACCCTGGTTTGAATCCCATTCTGCTACTCACTAGCTGTGTAACCTTGCTAAGTACTATATTGATATTGAAAGAAAATAATCCAAGTGACTCAAATCGAGGTTAAAGGCATTATTCAGCTGATGTACTCAGGGATCACCTGAACTCCAAATAACTCCCCGAGTTGAAATAGGATTGGAGTTTCATACAGTGAGAAGGGAGGGGTGTGATTCCTTGTGGTTTGTCTCAGTTGGCAGTTTTTGTTGTTAATTGCTGTGAATCTTTTGGTTGGAGGATGCTCCAGTTTTCATGCTTCTTGCTCAAGAACACTGGTGCAATCCCATCCTGATAAATGTCCAATTATTTTCAAGAGTTGTTCTTGCAAGCCTTGGTGTTTGTCAGTTTGCCAAGGTTCACAGGCGGGAGAGGTGGCAAAAAACCCTCTCTCATGTCTGTTTTAATCCTCTTACATTAGCAATATGAGCAAAGTGTGGTGGGAGCCCAAAGGAAGGGGTGATTAACTGCCTAGAAAATTCAGGAAGAAAAAACTGGGTCCTAAAAAATGAATAGGACTTTGCCACACAGACAGAGGGGAAAGGACGATCTATATAGAGGAAAAGGTATATGCAAAAGCAAAGAGGTATGAATGTTTAGAACATGGTAAGAACTTCATTGTGGCTGAAGTATAGAATGTGTGCTAGAGAATGGCTATCCACAAGGTTAAATTTCACCATCTGTAATCGAGGTGAAGCATCTTATATATGAAAACTTTGTGTGAACTGCCTCAGAATTGAGATAATCTAGACTGCAGAACCCTACTGGAGCCAAATCTTATAAGATCAGAAAAGAGTAATCCAAGGCACCATTGTTCGTGGCCACCACACTGATCTTAAAGGATTCCACACCACCTCTTTGAGTCACATGGGAAAGATGAAGAAGGAAACTAATGGAACCAAGTTAACAATATAAGAGAAGGCATATCTTCAGTGAGGATCTGGCAGTATGACTGGTGCCTGGCATGACTGTGGAGGAAGTTGCTAGTGGTGGCTGGCTCAGAGGAACTCTAGAGAATTGCTGTGTCTGTCACTAAAATTCACTTGGCATGCGTAGCAGGAGGGTGCTAAAGATTGCCACAAGCTGATAAAGTCCCTGGCTTCCATCCACCATCATGGTCAGGTAGAGTAAACCCTTTTACCCTGGGCTCCTGCTGGACTCTTGAATCAGAGTTCTCTGTGTCTATTGTTTGGAGACCCTCCCAGCTACATATTTTTTTGGAAATACACAACAATGTATCCTGTGGCTTTTACTGAGACTCACTACAGTGAAAGCAGAATGTTTTAAATGTAAGTGCTTGTGCCCTTCATTCTGGATTAAAACTATTTTTATTACAAGTGATGGTTGAACACCCTCTTTTCAGTTATGAAGGCAACCATTGTTCCTGGACCTTTCTCCTAGGGCTTTAAGTGCTAAACTGTACTATTTCTTCCTTTAAAATATAATTCAGGCAAACCTTGTTGCAGTTACCTGTGAGGAAATTCATGCAGTCCTTTCAGTTCCCACAAAATCAAATTTTTTTTGTTTTTACCCCTTTCTCCAAGACCAGTTCCATAAAAAGCTTTTTGCATGCCCAGTAATGCTATTGCCTACAGCCCACAAGCCCAAACTTCATTTTGGAGGGTATTACTGGTTAATGTAGCTCAACGTACCTGTTCCCGTAGTAGTCCTGTTCCCCTGACCATCACCTTCAGCAAATCATGTCTTTTTATTACAAGAGGTTCTCAGTAGCCTTAGAATGAGGGAGAAAGGCTGTTAGATTGAAATAAATCCTATTGTTATATATTTACATTTAGGATTATAAAGGCATAAACCTGCCATGTTCATGTAGAACGTGTCACCAAAGCTTAAACCTTAGCATTGTGAAATTTCACTGGGCCAAAAGGTAAACCCACAGTAACAACATGTCTTCTTCAGGGCATGTTGAATCGGATCTACCTGGATCCTGACCCTCTGGAAGGTCCTAGAAAAAGTCTCCAAAAGCCAGTGTCATAGGCCCTACTAGTCTAGGATAGGTCTATAGTCCTTTTACTGAGACTTACTGGGAGGGAGAAAAGGGTAACCATTAACCTATAATACATTGAAGTGCTCTGTTTTTTAAGAAGGATTTAGTATGTCCTGCCCTTGGAGAATCACCAGTAGTGTAAATCATGATGAGAAAGGATGTAGGAATACTGGGGCTTCCTTTGAATTCTCTTTGGGTCTCACTGGTTAGGAATTTCTGGGCAGAATAAGGGAAATGCTTTACAAACAGCATTTACTAAGGGCCTTTTTTTTTTTTTTTTTTTTTTTTTTTTGCCACACTGTGTGGCATGCGGGATCTTAGTTCCCCGACCAGAGATCGAACCCGTGCCCCCTGCACTGGGAGCATGGAGTCTTAACCACTGGACCACCAGGGAAGTTCCATTAAGGGCCTCTTTCACTTCTTGCCTTAAAGGTACTAAGATTCAAGTTTCAACAACTATGTAATGTTTCACTGGGCTGGTGCCGGGACTCCCTGTGCTAACCCTAAATTCTTTCCTTGCTATTGAGCCAATAGCTCTTTCATCTATGACCTTAATCATATGACATCCTGGAAATAATCCTTTCTTCCCAGGGCTTTTCAGAATCACTTAAACAGAAGTGGTAATCTTTATGTTGCAATGCCAAATAAAGCCTAAATTCCAGTGGGGAGAACAGAGCTTGCTCATATGAGAGCCTATAAATAAATTAGTCCTAATAAGTGGTTTTAGGTTTCCCTTTTAGGTGGTTGTTGTTCTAATGCTCAAGAAAGGAATGTACCCTTCCCTGGGAGGGAATCAGTGCTTACCCTTTCCCTTCAACTAACCACTACCTCGAGTAGCTGCATATGATTGGTTCCTATGTATATGAGGGACAGAGTCTGAAGTGTGTCTGACTTAATGAGCACATTTTTCTGGGGCATTCACCTGTGGCGTTTATTTCCTTGTAGAGTGGGCTCTTGCTACCTTGACTGGATATAAGATAAAAATCAAAAATAATCCTTTATCCTATTCACTTTTCTGCTGCATTGCCTTTATTTGCTATGTCTGGTCTTAGGATGGTATGTCCATGAGAACTGGCTAGACCTGTACATTATAGAGGTAGACTTAGTGGTAAAAAACAGAAAAAGAAAGGGTAGAGTCTATAAAGTGGATTGAACTTTGGCCTGCTGGAATGGCTGTTTCACTCTAGCCCAGTGAACTCTGGCAGGGCAGGAGAGGTGCAATAAATATGTCAGTGGCCACATGACCCTATTTTTACGAAGACTGCACAATCAACCTTTATACAAAAGACAGACCCTTGAGAAATAGGAAGTGGAAACATGGTTGTTGGGGTATATGTGACTACAGAATTGGTCCAACACCTTAAATGGTCTCTATATACACTTGAAAACAACTAAATAACCCATATAAAACCCACTAGTAAGCTCCTAAACTGAGATATCATTTCTCATTGCAGGATGAAACTGTTGCTTGTATGGCTGCAGCTATTGATACTGCAGTGGAACCAGAAGCGGTAAGTAATTGGCCCCTTTGTGTAGAACCAGGAGCTTTAACTGTGCCATTTCTTATGATTTATCACTCACCTGAGGAAGAGACTCCCTGATTGCTACCATCCTCCATAGAATGCCTTGGAAATCCAGAAATCTTGAGTGTAAAACTCAGTTAACTATAAAATCCCTAACTTGGATAGTATCTCTCTCTAATAGTATAACTGCTAAGCAAAGCTTCTCAGGGTTGCCACTTTCCATATTTGCAGTCTGGCTTACTGATTTCTTATTAGATGCTAGTATTCTGCATCAACTGTCTAGCACATTAAGACAAAGAAGGAAACAAATTAGGAAATTATGGCAAAGTCAAAAAAGCATTAGAGAAGAAATGGAAGAAAATTTTTTCTCAACATACGTTTCTGTGGATGCAGTGGTTAAGGGCTAAAAGAACCAAGGAAAATATTTTGAGCATTCAAGTTGCAAGAATAGATAAAATGTGTTAGATATTGGCTGATGGCTATAGAGCAGAGTCAGAATGAAAGGATGGACAGTGGTTTGCTTGAGACAGCTTTTTCTCCCTAAAACAAATATATGTTGGTATTTTTTATATTCTGAAAGAAGAAAGATAGGAGGTAAATCAGGTGCCAGAGGTCAGCTCTGTGAGAATAAATGAAGCCTCTTCTCCATTTCCACCATTACCAAAGTGCCATTTCCAGAGCCCTCTCTCCTCTAATAAGGTGAAAGTAAGAAGTGTTGGCCAGGGCTTCCCTGGTGGCGCAGTGGTTGAGAGTCCGCCTACCGATGCAGGGGACACAGGTTTGTGCCCCAGTCTGGGAAGATCCCACATGCCGCGGAGCGGCTAGGCCCATGAGCCATGGCCACTAAGCCTGCACGTCCGGAGCCAGTGCTCCGCAACGGGAGAGGCCACAACAGTGAGAGGCCCGAAACTTGGTTCACTCTAAAAGAATCAGTTAAAGGATATAAGAAATAAGGTTCTTGTGAGAGCAGAGAAATAGGTTAGCTCAATTTACTTCTGATGTTTAAAGCAAATGTTTGAGAAGCTACAGTTTTAAAAGAACAGAGGTACTTAAAAAAAAAAGAACAGAGGTACTGATAATGGAGAAGTGGCTGTGAGACTTGATGAAACAGTGCCTAAGGAACTCCAATTGCTTTTTCCTCTCACAAATCATTATACTGCTCTTTTCCAGCAAGTGGAAATCAGTCCAGGGAGCAGCAGGTCTTCTGATGGTTTCACCACTCAGCATGCTCTACGTCAAGCTCAGATGTCTAAGGAGCTGGTTGAGTTGAATAAAGCCCTTGCACTGAAAGAGGCCCTAGCCAAGAAAATGACTCAGAATGACAGCCAACTACAGCCTATCGAGTTCCAGTACCAGGTACAATATTTACTAGGGCACGTAATGTTCATGTCTACCATCTCTCTTTAGTAGTATGGGAAGAAAGCAGGCACACCGTTTTTGATGATGACAAGGCAACATAATGTGCATAGTACAACTGGAGTTGTACTGCTGGTTAAAAAAAGGATACATTCGGGCTTCCCTGGTGGCGCAGTGGTTGGGAGTCTGCCTGCCGATGCGGGGGACACGGGTTCGTGCCCCGGTCTGGGAGGATCACACATGCCGCGGAGCGGCTGGGCCCGTGAGCCATGGCCACTGAGCCAGCGCGTCCGGAGCCTGTGCTCCGCAGCGGGAGAGGCCACAACTGTGAGAGGTGTGCATACCGCAAAAAAAAAAAAAAAAAAAGGATACATTCAGTATAAAGAAACTGTAATTTTCTTTCATTTAATCTAATACCTTACTTATGCAACAGGTATTTAATAAATAGTTAGATAATGTTATAATAAATGTGGTCCCTACTTGTAGAGAAATTTTGTTCTAATAACTATACTGGGATTCTAAGAAAGGTACATCTCTTAGTAGACAGTCTGGGTTATAGTGAGAATTATGAAGACACTTGTAGTGGATGTCACATGACTTGGCAAATGGCTAAACTGCTTTTCCTAGTGGTAGTCCTAAGTGGCCCTTGCTAATTAATAATCAGGTCTTTACTTAAAGACAAGTCTTGGGCTTTTAGGTTGTCCACAAGGTTACCCTTGCTCCAGACCTTATTTTCCCCTGTAGCCCGGTATTTCCCATCCACAAAGGGATGTTAGCAGAACTGGTAGGGGGAAGGGTGGATTGCTTTCCCATTCAGCTATATCCTATCATCCCCAAAGTCCTATATGCTGTTCTCGACAAATCCCTGTATTAGTCATACATTTCTACCACCAGTTCCCCTAAGTTTTCAGAGTAAAAACAAGAAAAGTGTTTCTCCTAAATAATTTTTACTTTTTTTTCCATAGGGCAGAAGTTGCTTCCAAAATAATAACTGAGTTGCCAGTAGAGGTGTTATTTCCTTTTTGTTATCACAGTCTTAACTTTTTTTTTCAGTCTTAACTTTTTTGAAACTTATTTTTTATTTATGTCACACAAATGCATGTATATCATTTTTACAGGTCAAATAGTACAATGCTCAGAAAAATAAAAGCAATCTCCTGCCCTACTACCTTCTCTCCTATTCCCTAGGTTTATAGTTCAAGTTCTTTAAGCTGTTTCTTCTGACATTTACCTCCAGATTTCTAGATAAGAGTTGGTAGTATAATTATGTTACTTTAAAATTTTTGGACATTTTCAATTGACTTCCCACTATGGGAGATGGGAATATAGCTCTCTTATACATCCCCCCCATGCACAGTGCCTCACCTCTATCTTTCAAAATGGTTATATCACACTTTTTGATTAAATGAATATTTAGTGTTTAAATTTTATGATTACGTAAGTTTTATAACTGAGCCACATAGTATACTATGATTCCATTTCCTTTCTTATACAGCCTTTTGCATTTCCTGAAGTTAATTTTGGGAGTTCCCTGGCGGTCCAGTGGTTGGGACTGGGGGCTTTCACTGCTGTGGGCCTGGGTCCAATCCCTGGTTGGGGAACTAAGATCCCTCAAGCCATGTAGCATGGCCAAAAATAATAATAATCATCACAATAGTAATAATAATCTCATTTTTTCATTTACTTAGTCTGCTATTTACCTGTCAATAATTTATCTCCAAACTTCTTAACAGAATTATAAAACTCCTCTCAGTAGTCAAACATACCAGGTAATTTATCAATCCATTTCTTTCTTGAAGACAACCCTCTCGGAATCTTTTGTTCTGGTTTGCTTTCTCTAGGCCTACTGCTCAGCCATCAGCCTGGGACTGTCGTCCTGGGAACCTGCTTCACTTCTCATCTCTGTATTGAAACCGATTCCATGTCTTCCTCATTCTTGGGCTACTCCTTTGTGTTGGTGGAGTACAACCCAAACAGCTTTCTGAGAAAGTGTACATGAAAGGAAAATGTTTTAAACCATTGCATGCCTGAAAATAGCTTTTTGTTGTTGTGGTGGTGGTGGTGGTGATGGTGGTGTTTCTTACACTTGTTAGTTTGGCTGGGTTTAGAATTCTACAGTGGAAATCGTTTTTCTTCAGAATTTTGAAGGCTTTGCTCCATGGTCTTCTATTTCCAATGTTGCTGTTTAGAAGTCCATTATAATTCCTGATTCTTTTTATTTGACCTGTATTTTCCTCCCCTCTGGCAACTTTCAGGATCTTTTCTTTATCCCCAAGTATTCTTTAATTTCACAATCATGTGCCTTGGTGTGGATCTGTTCTCACTTATTGTGCTTGCTGCTTGGTGGGTCCTTTCAATCTAGAAATTTGTATTCTTCTTTAGTGGGAAGTTTTCTTGTATTATTTCTTTAATAATGCCCCCCTCTCTATTTTCTTTGTTTTTTCTTTTCTTTTTTTTAGTAAATTTATTTATTTTTTTGGCTGCATTGGGTCTTCGTTGCTGCACATGGGCTTCCTCTAGTTGCGGCGAGCAGGGGCTACTCTTCACTGTGGTGTGCAGGCTTCTCATTGCGGTGGGTTCTCTTGTTGTGGAGCACAGGCTCTAGGTGCGCGGGCTTCAGTAGTTGTGCACGCGGGCTCAGTAGTTGTGGCTCACAGGCTCTAGAGTGCAGTCTCAGTAGTTGTGGCGCACGGGCTTAGTTGCTCTGTGGCATGTGGGATCTTCCTGGACCAGGGATCGAACCCCTGTCCCCTGCATTGGCAGGCAGATTCTTAACCACTACGCCACCAGGGAAATCCCTGTTTTTTCTTTTCTTGCACTCCTCTTAGTCAGATATTGGATCTCTTAGATTTAGTCTCTGCTTTTCTTATCTCCTCTCTCCTATTTTCTATTTCTTTGTCTTTTTATTCCATTCTCTGGGAGATTTCCTTGCACTCCTTCTGGTGAATTTTTTTATTTGTCTATTTCTAAGATTTTTTTAAAATTCTCTAATTGTTCCTTTTTATAGCCTTCTCTTCTTTTTTTTCATGGATGCAGTGCTCATCTCTAAGGATAGAAATTAAATTTTGTTGAAGTTTTCTTCTTCCTGCCTTGCCTCTGTTTCGTTCAAATTCCCCTCTTTAGTGTGTTTGATTTGGTCTTTCATGTAAGAAGCTTTCTTCAAATTTCCAGTGATCTTTGGTTGTCCATTCATATTTAACAGTGAGACACTAATAGCCAATAGGAAGTTCTGTATGCATAGGTTTCTCTGGGCTGGTCAGTTTCCAATAAAGAAATCTTTCATTCTCTTGCCTGGAGTTGTGTGGGGAGAGTAGTAATATGCCCTATTTCTGGTAACTCAGAGGAAATGAGGGAGTTGAAGTCTCTCCAGTTATATACAGACTTTTATTTAATTCCCTATCAGTAGTATGTTACTTTATCCCTGCCTTTTGCTGTGTCTGCTGCCTATGAGTCCAGCCTGTCAGGTTCAGCCTCTCCAGAGAGGAAACCTCTTCTCCTCTTTGTGGTGCTATGGTACAAATTAGCTTGTTACTTCTTGACATTTGTCCTATAGGAGTCATAGTTTAGCTTTTTCTACTCTAATTCAGTTACCACTTATCCAAAATATTTTCCTCATCCAAAAAAGTTTGTTTATATCTCTTGACTGCTCTCTTCATCCTTATTGATTTATACCCTTTTGGGAGGTCATTTTAGTGGGTTTTCAGGAGAGAGCAAGTTAAATACATAGCTCAATCTTCCATACTAACAGGACATAAAATGCAGCCTTTTTTAGGTTGAATGTATTTTGGCCTTTCCAGGATAAACGAAGGATTAACGATAAGGCTGAGAAATTATTCCTCTCTTCTTGTACTCTTGCCTAGAAACGCAGGGACATATGTTCCCCCAGTGTACTTCTAACCCTATGAGGGGGTGCTAGTAATGATCTATAGCTATAGCTGTAATAAGATAACTTGTCCTTTTTTTCCCTTGGAATCAAATATGCTTGAGCTTCCAAACCTTAAAGTTAAAAGGAAATAAATTCTTAATGTTAACAGTACCTTTTAATCACATGTAAATGTCTCTCTTTTTCTAAGAAATAAAGGTAATTTTTTGTTCTAAACAATATTTTTCCTATCACTGTAAAGAATTGCTATAGAAAAATCTGAGGAGGTATAAGTTCTTGTTAGTGAAGACTACCATGAATTATAATAGCCCAGGAGTCAAATATTTGAATAATTTCCCTTGTGGAGCCAGTGAGACTATTAACTGAATGTGGCATACATAATGAAGAGATACTATTTTTTTACCCATCCCATTGGTAAAAATTTTGAAGTGTAGCAATATCAAATGTTCACAAAGGTGCAGGGAAATAAGTACTCTCATACATAGCTAGCGAGAGTGTAAACTGGAATAACCACTTTGGGGGACAATTTGGCAGTATCTATTAAAA
The DNA here is from genome assembly GCF_951394435.1 of Stenella coeruleoalba. Lineage (NCBI taxonomy): Eukaryota > Metazoa > Chordata > Mammalia > Artiodactyla > Delphinidae > Stenella > Stenella coeruleoalba. Next base: position 54,559,337 of record NC_137152.1, read on the forward strand.
TTGAAAATGTGTACCCCCATGACCCTGTAATCCACTTGTCTCTACCCTAGAAAAACCTTGCACGTGTTCACAGAAGGCATGTACAAGAATGTTTCATTATGGCAACAAAAAGAATGAGATAGATCTGTATGCACTGATATAAATAAACCTCCAAGACCAAGTTTTAAAAAAAAGGCAAGTTACAGAATATTATCTACATATAATGTAACTCTGTTTATCTTTAACATATTTCAGTAAGTACACACATACACATATATATATGCACATGTGTGTGTATATATTATTTTAAAGTCTATTTATTTACATATATTATTATATATTCTAGGCATTTACCACAATATACTTAGTAAATACACACACACACGGCATTTACATTTCTATGTAAATGTCTAGAATATGTACATGTCCATATACATAGTATGTAAGTGTCTAGGGAAAAAGTGTCTGGAAGATCTGGACCAAGCTGATGACAGTGGTTACTTCTGGAGAGAGGACTGGAATTTTGGCAGGGGTAAGGAAGTCAAGGGGACTTGCCCTTTATATGTATTATCTGGATTATTTTTTACAAGAATGTTTTCATGTGTTACTTCTATAAGTACACATACACACACACACACACACACACACACACACACACACGTTATTGCCAGTTTAAATATACAGGGTATATAAAGCAGTGAGATTGGTTTCATTGATTAGATTGAAATGACTAAAAGTATACTTCATGGAAAATAGCTCTTGCCTATTTAGGTACAGCCCCACCTAACCTGCCTCTGCTTCTTTTTGTCATTTCAGTACTGGTCTAAGGCCCTCGTATAATCTTCTTGGCTACCAACCACTCATTCAGTCAGTTTCCTTTAATCTTTTTTTGGTTATGAGAACAGGAAGGAATCTGTTCATTGAGTTTTCCCAATCTTGGAAAAACTACCAAACTTCAGTTTCTAGAATTTGTTTTCTAAGTGCATGCAGAACTGCAGTTGCTATTGAATGCATACGTTTGAAAGTTCAGAATATAAGAATGTTTGTGCAGCTCTTTACAGTTTACAAAGTATCTTTACTTTTTATCTTATTCAGTCTTCCCAACAACCCTGTGAGGTAGGTGGTGTTAGTTGTTTACATAGATAGGAAAACTCTCGGGGGTCCCCAAGACCACCCCCAGGTTCAATGATTCACCAGGAGGACTCACAGGACTCAGTGTAAGATTTATTACAGTGGAAGTATACAAAACAAAATCAGCAAAGGGAAAGAACACATGGGGCAAGGTCTGAAGGAAAACAGGTGCAAGCTTCCAAGAGTCTTCTTCCGATGGAGTCACATAGTATGTACTTAATTCCTCCAGCAATGGGTTTTGACAACATGTGTTGTCAAAATGTTGTCTATCAGGGAAGCTCCCCTGAGCCTAGGAGTCCAGGATTGTTAGCAGCAGTAATTCATGTAGGCATTCTCTGCCTAGCACATACAAAAATTCTAGACTTCCAGAAGGAAAGCATGTGTTCAGGATAAATCATTCTGTTTGCACAGTTTAGGCATAATGAGCCACTCTTATCAGTTAGGAAATGGTGGGAATCCTACCAAAATCCAAGATCCCAGACATGAGCCGAGGTCCAACTTGCAAGCCAGGTCTGTTTTTAGGATATCAGTCTCAGGCCTGCCACAGTAACTCTTGTTTGCATAGAAACTAAGACTAAAAGAGATGAAATGGCTTTCCTTAAGTTGTTTAGATAGAATGTGCTGGACTCAAGGTTTAAACCCAGGCCTTTGGATTCCAAGTTCATACTTTTCCCACTATATAATTTCATTCTCCATCAAATCAAGTACAAATGCTTTTAGTGTGCAATCGAAGTGGTAAAGTTGAATGCCTAGTTCCTTAAGACATGAGATGTTGAAGTGATTTTCTTGCTTTGCCTTTTAATGTTTTCTTTCTCTCGACCTATAACGTTTCTAGGATAACATAAAAAACCTAGAATTGGAAGTCATCAATCTGCAAAAGGAAAAAGAAGAATTGGTTCTTGAACTTCAGACAGCAAAGAAGGATGTCAACCATGCCAAGTAAGAAAAAAGTCAATACTATTATTTCAAGTCCCAAACTGTGTATGAAAAGCCATAGACGAAACAGAGAAGTGAAAGAGCCATTTCCTGCCCCTACAGGATTTAAACCTAATTATGGAGAGGAGACCTAAAACAAAAGAAAAGCTAAGGAACTGAGATTTTAAATAACATCTCATGGTGACAGTAAAAGAATGCCATAACACAGCATATGATTAGCAGCCAAATAAATTTCTTAGGCAGTAATGGCTTTAAGAGTTCAGAGGCAGGAGATATCAGTTCAGGCTGGCATGATCAAGGAAAGCTTTATAAGAAGTTAGCATTTGAGCTGTATTTTGAAAGGTTATCAGACCTACCAGACAGCAAGAGTTTCTTTGTCCCTGTGCTGATGGTAAATTAGTTTGTGAATAGAATTAATACTCAGGCTAGCAAATGAAAAATCAATCTAGCCATCCCTTAGCCGGTTAAGAATAAAACCAAGACAAATTACCAGAATATCCTACACTCCCTTAGACCTTTGCCTTTATTGGCTATTCTACCTTCTTTTTACTTAGTGATTCTGTTATATCTCTCTATAGTATCTAAAGTTCATGTTCTTAAAAGTTATGTTGAATGTTTACTTTCTATCTCAGACTTGTGTAACAATCATCGGAATTATTCCTTAGGCTCAAGTGAAGTGAAATGCCTTCAAAGAACCATCCTTTTAACGCAGAGTGGTGAGAGAGTAGTGTATTGAGGCAGCTACATTGTTACTTACGCAAAAAATTTCCTTTACTCTTTAGCTCCCAGTGTTGAGATGGTTTTGGTTGTTTGGGTGGGATTCATTATTTAAAGATGGCTATGTGACTGGCCGCCTATTTTATATATATCAAGGTTGTGAACCTGGGAGTCTAATATTATGTCTTTTGGAGTCAGACTTTGCTGCTGCTAGTCCTCATTCCTACAACATCTGTGTTTAGGTTGAGTGAGCGCCGCCGGAAACGTCTCCAGGAGCTAGAGGGTCAAATAGCTGATCTGAAGAAGAAACTGAATGAGCAGTCTAAACTTCTGAAGCTGAAAGAATCCACAGAGCATACCGTCTCCAAACTGAACCAGGAAATACGGGTAATAAACTCTCATCCTTGCATTTACCCTATAGAAACTTACAAACATAGGCGTTTTATTTAGAATTATACTACAGAGGTGTTTGCAGGTGAGAAAGTAGCAGGCAGGGCCCATCATTTCAAGTGTTTGAATCTCTACAAATGTCCCTTTTGTAGGACATTGTGCTAGCCATCTAGAATCTGAATAACAAAACTCTGCTTTGACATTCAGAGTTTTAATGTTAGATTCTCTGAAACCAAAGGGCGAGGATACCTTAATATTTAGTGGTGACATTCTGACCACTTTCCATGATCATGTGGAATAATTTTGCAAAGTGGTTGCAAAACAACAGATACATAGAGAAAATTTTCAGTCATTGAATGTTCAACTTCTGACATGTACAAAGTGGTGGTTACAGGTCATTGTACTGAAACTATTCGAATACAGTGGTTGCTAGGTAGATTTGTCCTTGAGACTTAGTAAATACTTCCTTGAAATTTCATTTATATGCAGTGAATTTAGGGCTGGATTTAGCTTGTAGGTACATTTTTTCTATTATTTCTTCAGAGCGTTCATTTGTATAGTCTATGCAAGAATAGCAAGTGGTATTGCAAACGTAATCAGAAAATCTGTTGGCAGGCTTCTCAGCTCAGCTCTGGATTTTTTTCTCTCTTCTTAATGGTTAGTCTATCCATCTGTACATCAGCCCAGAATAAGTGCAGATGACTACTATTCGTGCTGGTTTTTGTTTCTACAGGTGATGAAAAACCAGCGGGTACAGTTAATGCGTCAGATGAAAGAGGATGCTGAGAGGTTCAGACAGTGGAAGCAACAAAAAGACAAAGAAGTAATTCAATTAAAAGAACGGGTAAGTAACTACAATTTCTCAAAGTCCTACCTAATGAACCCTTTTCTGGGCTGACTAACATTAAAGCTTCTCTTCAAACAGCTGGTATCTCTAAATATATGATACATTCATGAATTTAACAACTATTTATTAAACGTCTACTACGTGCAAGATACTATCCACTAGATACCATGGAAAATAGAAAGATGAGTAGTATATGTGTTTTGCTCTTGAAGACTATCTTGTCTAAAGGGGAAAATGAGACATACGCATGATTTTCTTCAATACATGAAATAAAGAGACTTGTGCTTTACAAATAGTCTAAAATACCAATGTAATTAAGAAAGGGAAGCACACTTCCAGTTGGACTGAAAAGACCTTGAACAATAGGGAGGATTTTGATAGAGATAAATGCAGGCATTCCAGATAAATGGAAGAGCAGGAACAAAGACACAGAGATGACAACTTTGTAGGAATAGCGAATGATCCAGGTGGGATGAAAGATAGTAGGAGAAGATTCCATTGGAAAGACAAGTTGAATCTGGATTGTTAAAGATCTAGGAAGTTTGAACTGTATTTTGTTAGCAGTGTAAAGATTTTTAAGGTTTTTGAGAAACAAAGTGCTATCAGCAAAGTACTGCTTTCCAAAGATACATCTGGGAGTCAGGTGTAGAACAAACTGAACTATTGAGAAACTGGAGGCCAGAACACAAGTTAAGCAGGTATTGCGTCATCCAGAAAGATAATAAGGGCCTGAATTCGAGTAGTAACAATGTTCTTGGAAAGAACATTGGAAAGGACATTAATTTGGGGTAATTTTTAGAATTGGCCAGAATGTGATATGTTGGGTCAGGAAATGAGAGAAGTACTTCAGGAATGGTGACATGAGGAATGGTGGCATGAGGAGCTTTGTGGACTCTCTTCCCAGCAAAAGAAGCACAACTGGTGAAATGTATTGTCCTAAGGGCATACAGCAAGGAACCGATTATTCAAGGAAATCTACTAAATCTGAGTAAGAACAACAATAGTCTGTGGCATATGAGCCACGACCAACTCTCTCCCTTCATCCCCCTCAGCTCCATGTTGCTGAAGCTTTGTTTCAGGCAAGAGCAGCCAAGAGATCTGGGGATCCCTTCTTCCACCTAGCCTCCATGCAGAGGGTGGAAGCTGTATCCCTGCTGCAGAAGACCAGGACTACTGGGGTCTGACTACCATAACCCATCTAATCGTAGGATGTAGGTTCCATGTCAGGAGACCAGCCAAGAAAAATAGGGTATGCTGCCACTGGCCAGCATCCTACTCATAGAACAGAGATGTCACTCAGAGAAGTGGGCTTCTGTCCCCATCCCCAGGTCCTAAGCAGTGGTGCAGAGGATTCTGCCCAGGGGGAGGGGCAGTCCATAGGAATGCAGCTCTCCCTAAGGGGACTGACTTTATTTGGGGACAGAGTCTGGGGAAGTTAAAACCTAAAGGTGCTGTCAAAAACAATGGAAATTTTGATGGTGAGCAATTAAGAGGAGACTGGTAGCTCCATGAGAACAATAAATGAAACAGCAGTCAAAATATTCAAAGATCTAATGACTGAAAACTTTCTAAATTTGATGAAAAACATTAATCTACACATCTAAGAAGCTCAATCAACTACAAGTAGGATAAATGCAAAGAGATCAACACCCAAGACACATCATGTCCAATGGTTGAAAGACAAAGACAAAAAACTTAAAAACAGCAAGATAAAATTACTCATCACATACAAAGAAATCCCAATAAAATTAACAGCTGAATTCTCATAAGATCAGGAACAAGACAAGGGTATCCACTCTCGCCACTTCTATTCAACATTGTCCTGGAGGTTCTAGCCAGAACACTTAGGCAAGTAAAATATATGAAAGGCATCCACATTGGAAAGGAAAAAGCAAAACTATCTCTATTAGAGATGACATGATCTTGTATGTGGAAAATCCTAGAGAATCAACTGAAAACTATTAGAACTAATACATGTGTTCAGCAGGGTTGCAGGACATAAGTTCAATGCACAAAATTTGGTTGTATTTCTATTCACTAACAATTTGAAAATGAAATTAAGAAAGTTCCTTTTATAATAACATCAATAAGAATAAAATACTTAGGAATAAGCTTAACAAGTGTAAGACTTATACACTAAAAACTACATCATTGAATTAATTAAAGATCTAAATAGGGCTTCCCTGCTGGTGCAGTGGTTAAGAATCCACCTGCCAATGCAGGGGACACGGGTTTGAGCCCTGGTCTGGGAAGAGCCCACATGCTGCGGAGCAACTAAGCCCGTGCGCCACAACTACTGAGCCTGTGCTCTAGAGCCTGCAAGCCACAACTACTGAGCCCATGCACCACAACTACTGAAGCCCGCATGCCTAGAGCGTGTGCTCCACATCAAGAGAAGCCTCCACAATGAGAAGCCCACGCACCACAATGAAGAGTAGCCCCCACTCGTCGCAACTAGAGAAAGCCTGCACGCAGCAATGAAGACCCAACACAGCCAAAAAATAAATAAATTAATTTTTTTTAAAAAGATCTAAATACATGGAACAATAATCCATGCTCATGGATGGGAAGACTTAATATTCTTAAGTTGGAATACCCCCTCAGATTGATCTACAGATTCAACACAATCCCAACCAAATTTCCTCTAGCTTATTGGTAGAAATTCACATGCTGATCCTAAAAGTCATATGGAGATGCAGGTGACCCAGAATAGTCATAACAATCTTGAAAGAGAACAATACATTTGGAGATATCACATTTCCTGATTGCAACACAACCATCACCTCACATAGTTACCCGTTCTTTTCAGTGTAGGGAGAACACTTAAGATCTACTCTCCTAACAAATTTCAAGTATACAGTATAGTAATATTAACTATAGTTACTATGCTATACATAGATCCCCAGAACTTATTCATTTTATAACTAAAATTTTGTACCCTTTGACCAACCTTTCCCCATTTTCCTCACTGCCCCCATCCCCTCCCCAGTACCTGGTAGCTATCATTCTACTGTCTGGTTATATGAGTTTGACTTTTTTAGATTTCACATATAAGTGAGATCATATAGTATTTGTCTTTCTCAGTCTGGTTTATTTCACTTACCACAGTGACCTCCAGGTTCATCCATGTTGTTACAAATAGCAGGATTTCCTTGTATGTGACTGAATGATATTCCATTGTATATACAGTTGACCCTTGAACAACGTGGGTTTGAACCGCGCGGGTCAACTTATACATGTATTTTTTTCAATAGTAAATACTACACTACTATACTATCCACAGTTGGTTAAATCCATGGATGCAGAACCACAGATATGGAGGGCCAACTGTAAAGTTACACATGAATTTTCGACTGCATGGGGGTTGGCACCCCTAACCCCACGTTGTTCAGGCGTCAACTGTATACACGTACCACATTTTCTTTATCCATTCATTTGTCAACAGCTTAGGTCAACTTAGGTTGTCAACTTAGGTTGTTTCCATATTTGGTTATTGTGAATAATGCTGCAACGAATATGGGAATGCAGATATCTCTTCAAGATACTGATTTCATTTCCTTTGGATATATATATACCCAGTAGTGAGATTGTCAGATCATATGGTCTTTCTATTTTTAATTTTTTAAGGAACCTCCATACTGATTTCCATAAAGACTATACCATTGAAAGACTCTTCAGTTACATTATAAGGTTTTATTTTAGCTAGCTGAATAGCAATAAAAAGTCTGACTCTTTTCTTCTCAGGACCGTAAGAGGCAATATGAACTGCTCAAACTTGAAAGATGCTTCCAGAAACAGTCTAGTGTGCTCAGACGTAAAACTGAAGAGGTAAGAAAATCCAATCTGCTAGGTCAAGTGTATTATCACTTTCAGGCTTGGATGATGGCAGAGGAGTATCCCTTAAATGAGCCAGTGTCCTGAGAAACCAGGGATAACAGTCTTGACCAGCAGTTCCTGAGTCTTGATCCCTGTTTGTCATGAGCTGTCAGCAGATAAAAACCTGATGAAAATGGCACTATTCAAATAAGGATTTTTTCTAATTGGACTTGCTTCTTTCCAAACAAAACAAAACAAAAAGAGTAATTCTGATATATGACATTTCCAGACGCTTTCAATCTGCAGTGCTTCCTTGAAATTGTGTGCCTCCCCTAGGCTCTAACGGAGTAGCTGTTCACCAGTGTTATGTACATGGAGACTTATAAATGTAGTTCCTATAAGAATTCAAACCCATAGAATTTTTTATTTTTCTTGACTAATATGCTAGAAATTAGAATGTTCTTTCTTTTTTATTATGTTAATATAAATTATTTTATTGAAGTAGAATATATATACCTAAAAAGGGCACAAATATTATGTACATCTCCATGAGTTATTCCAAAGCAAAAAAACCTGTACAACCATCAACCTAAGACAAACAAGTCACTACTAGAACCTTAGAACTTCATCCCCACCCCCACCTGTTCTCTCTCCAAATGACGAGTCCTTCCCTCTTCCTCAGAGGTAACGACTGTCCTGACTTCTAACACTACAAATTATTTTTCCTGGTTTTGAAGGGAATTACAGAGAATGAAGTGCATCTTGTTTCTTTGATTTGGTAGTAGAATTGTAATAAACACCAATGCTGTTGCACGTAGGGGTGGTTTGCTCTGAACTTGCCTTTCAGTATCTTTTGGCACAGGTACGTGAGCATTTCTGGTGAGTTATACCTAGGGGGGAAATGATGAATCACAGGGATTGTGTATGTTCAAGTTTAGTTAATAATGACAAATGATTTTCCATGGTGTTTGTACCAAAGTTTACTCACACCAGCCATGGATAAGAGTTTCAGTTGCTCCATATCCTCACTAACCATTGTCAGTCGTTTTATTTTTCACCGTAGCCACTCCAGGGTTTAAGTAAAAGCATCTCACTGGGTTCTAATTTGTATTTCTCAGATGATTAGCTGTATGAATCATCAGATACATAATTAATGAAGAATGTTCTTCTTTCTACCCTTCAATTCAACATTACTATGAGCCATTTTTATTTAGGCAGCAGCTGCCAACAAGCGTCTCAAGGATGCTCTCCAAAAACAACGAGAGGTCGCAGAAAAGCGGAAGGAGACTCAGAGCCGTGGAATGGAAGGCACTACAGCTCGAGTGAAGGTATGGACAACTTGAACTGCCATTTGTCTTATGTACATTGGGAATAGGAAAAAATGGGAAGTAGCTTTCTTTTCGTTTAGAAGTAAACACTACAAAATCTGGAGTTCTACCTGAAAGCATTATTTCCTAAAGATATGATTATCTCTGAACGGTTGTTAAAGACCATGAGTAGTGAACCCTTTCTATCCCTGCCCCTGTTCAGTTAATTTTTAAAGTTTTATTGAGGTATACTTGACCTACAATAAATTATACATATTTAAAGTGTACAGTTTAATAAGTTTTGACACAGACATGCGCCCATTAAATCATCACCACAATCAAGATAAAGTCAATGTCCATCAGGACCAAAACTTTCTTCGTACACCTTTGTAATCCCTCCCTCCCCTCCCCAGTCTATCCCTCTACGCCCCATCTCCAGGCAGCCATTAATCTGCTTTCTGTCACTGGATTTTCTACATAGACGATCACATCATCTGCGCATAGGGACAATTTTATTTATCCTTACCCACTCTGTATGCCTTTAAAAAAAACTTTCTTGCCTTATTGTACTTGCTAGAACCTCCAATAAAATATCGAATAGAATAGGTGAAAAGAGGGCATCCTTGCTTTGTTCCCAATCTTAGAGAGAAAGCATTCAGCCTTTCACCGTTAAGTACGATATTAGCTATAGGTTTTTTGTATATGTTCTTCATCAGGTTGAAGAAGTTCTTGTCTGTTCTTAGTTTGCTGAAAGTTTTTATGATGAATAGATGTTGGATTTTTTCAAAAGTTTTTTCTGAATCTTCTTGAGCTGATCTTATGGTTTCTGATCTTTTTGAGATAATCTTCTTGAGGTGATCTTAAGATCTTATGGTTGGTTGGTTTGTTTTTATTCAGTATGGCAAACGACATTGATTTTTTTCCAACTTATTTTATTAAGGTATAACTGATGTACAGTAAGATCTACCCTTTTTACTGTAGTTCTGCAAGTTTTAACATCATATACAGGTGTATAACCACCACCACAATAAAAATATAGAGTAGTTCTATATTCCCCTATAACACTTTGTAGTCAGTTTCTCCCACATCCATATGCTGGCCCTTCACAAACACTGATCCCTAGTTTTTGGTGATCATGAATAAGGCCACTATAAAGGCATTCACATACAGGTTTCTGTATAACAAAGGTAGTCATTTCACTTGGGTAAATACCTAGGAGTGGGATTGCTCGGTCATATGGTAAGTGTATGTTTAACTTTATAAGAAACTGCCAAGGGACTTCCCTAGTGGTCTAGTGGTAAAGAATCCACCTTCCAATGCAGAGGACGCAAGTTAGATCCCTGGTAGGGGAACTAAGATCCCACATGCCGCGGGGAAACTAAGCCTGCACACCACAACTACTGAGTGTGCGCACCTCAACTAGAGAGCCTGAGTGCTGCAAACTACAGAGCCCATGCGCCACAACTAGGGAGAAGCCCATGCGCCATAACTAGGGAGAAGCCCATGTGCCACAACTAGAGAGAAGCCCTTGTGCCTCAACAAAGAGCCCGAGAGCTGCAACAAAAGATCCCACATGCCGCAACAAAGGTCCCACATGCCACAACTAAGACCTGACACAGCCAAAAATAAAATTTTTAAAAATCTAATAATATCAAAACAAAGAAGATATACAGACTGCCAATAAACACATGAAAGAATGCTCAACATCATTAATCATTAGAGAAATGCAAATGAAAACTACAATGAGATATCATCTCACACCAGTCAGAATGGCCATCATCAAAAAATCTAGAAACAATAAATGCTGGAGAGGGTGTGGAGAGAAGGGAACACTCTTGCAGTGCTGGTGGGGATGTGAATTGGTACAGCCACTATGGAGAACAGTGTGGAGGTTCCTTAAAAAACTACAAATAGAACTACCATATGACCCAGCAATCCCACTACTGGGCATATACCCTGAGAAAACCATAATTCAAAAAGAGTCATGTACCAAAATGTTCATTGCAGCTCTATTTACAATAGCCAGGAGATGGAAGCAACCTAAGTGTCCATCATCGGATGAATGGATAAAGAAGATGTGGAACATATATACAGTGGAATATTACTCAGCCATAAAAAGAAACGAAATTGAGCTATTTGTAATGAGGTGGATAGACCTAGAGTCTGTCATACAGAGTGAAGTAAGTCAGAAAGAGAAAGACAAATACCGTATGCTAACACATATATATGGAATTTAAGGGAAAAAATGTCATGAAGAACCTTGGGATAAGACAGGAATAAAGACACAGACCTACTAGAGAATGGACTTGAGGATAAGGGGAGGGGGAAGGGTAAGCTGTGACAAAGTGAGAGAGAGGCATGGACATATATACAGTACTAAACGTACGGTAGATAGCTAGTGGGAAGCAGCCACATAGCACAGGGAGATAAGCTCAGTGCTTTGTGACGGCCTGGAGGGCGGGATAGGGAGGGTGGGAGGGAGGGAGATGCAAGAGGGAAGAGATATGGGAACATATGTTTATGTATAACTGATTCACTTTGTTATAAAGCAGAAACCAACACACCATTGTAAAACAATTACACTCCAATAAAGATGTAAAAAAAAAATAAATAAAAAGTTTAAAAAAAAAAGAAAAACTACCAAATTATTTATCTAGTTGTTCAGTGCTGGTATATAGAAATACAACTGATTTTTGTATATTAACTTTTATCTTCTGACTTTATTAGTTTAGTGGCTATTTTGTAGGTTCTTTGGGACTCTCTACATAGACAATCATGCCATCTATAAATAGTTTTATTTCTTCCTTTATAATCTATATGTCTTTTATTTATTTTACTTGCCCTGTTGCATTGGCTAGGACATTCAGGATGATGTTGAATAGGAGTAGTGACAGTAGAAACCCTTCTGCTATTCCTGATCTCAGGGGAACAGTATTCAGTCTTTACCATTAAGTATGACATTAGCTATAGGTTTTTCAGAGGCCCTTTATCAACTTAAGGAAGTTCTTATCTATGCTTAGTTTTCTGTGAGTTTTTATCCTGAGTGGATATAATTTTTTTTTTTTTTTTTTGGCCACGCTGCACAATTTGCGGCATCTTACTTCCCTGACCAGGGATCAAACCCAGGCCCCCAGCAGTGAAAGTGCCGAGTCCTAACCACTGGACCACCAGGGAATTTCCAATGAGTGTGTATAAATTTTGTCAAATACTTTTTGTCTCTAGTTTGTTGATTTGGTGAATGACTTTGATGTTCAAATATGGAACCAGCCTTGCATTCTTTGAATAAGTTCCACTTGGTTGTGATATATCATCCTTTTTATGTATTATTGAATTCAACAGTACATAAAATTAAGATTTTGCTAAAATAAAATTTCGTGTAAAATTCTTGCATCTGTGTTCATGAGATATTGGTCTGTTGTTTTCTTGTAGTGTCTTTGTCTGGTTTTGGTATCAAGGCCTCTTAGAATACGTTAGAAACTATTGCCCCCTCTTCAATTGTCTGTAAGAGTTTGTATAGAACTAATATTGTTTTTTCCTTAAAAGTTTGGTACAGGGACTTCCCTGGTGGTCCAGTGGTTAAGAATCCGCCTTCCAATGCAGGGGATTGCAGGTTCCATCCCTGGTCAGGGAACTAAGATCCCACACACCACAGGGCAGCTAAGCCCACACACCGCAACTACTGAGCCCATGTGCCGTAACTACGGAGCCCATGCACCACAACTACGGAGCCCACACGCTGCAACAAAAGATCCTGCATGCCGCAACTAAGACCCGATGCAGCCATATATAAATAAATAAATATTTTTAAAAATAAAAATAAAAATCCTTTAAAAAAAAGAAGAGGAAGTTTGGTACAGTTCACAAGTTAAGCCATCTGGACCTGAAGGATGTTTTTGTTAGTTGTTGCTTTTGGTGGGGAGGAGGGGTTAACTGTAATTCAGTTTTTTAACTGGATATAGGGTTGTTCGGGTTATATATTTCCTCTTGAGTGAGCTTTGGTAGTTTGTGTGTTTCGTCTAAATTGTCAAATTTATTGGTATGAAGTTATTCATAATATTTCTTTATTATCCTTCTAATGTCTGTAAAAACTGTAGTAATGTCCTCTATCTCATTCCTGTTATTGATATTTTGTGTCTTTTCTCCTTTTTCTTGATCAGTTTGGCTAAGGTTTATCAAAGAACCAGCTCATTCTTACAAATGGTTAAAATAGTAAATTTTATGTTATGTATATTTTACCACAATTAAAAACAGTACCCCCAAAACCCTAGCTCATTAATTTCCAATCTGACCTTTATTATTTCCTTATTTCTGCTTTGGATATAATGGGCTTTTTTTCTTAAAGGTGGAACCTGAGGTCATTGATTTGAGTTCTTTTCTTTTCTAATATAAACATTTAGTTCTATAAATTTCCCCTTCAGTACTCCTTTAATGACATCCCACAAATTTTGATAGTTATGTTTTCATTCAATTCAAAATACATTCTAATTTCCCTGTTGATTTCTTCTTTGATCCACAGTTATTTAAAATGATGTTATTTAGTTTCCAAATATTAGGAGATTTTTCCAAATATCTTTCTGTTATGATTTCTAATTTAATTTCATTATGGTTAGAGACTATCCTTTATATGACTTGAATCCTTTTGAATTTTTTGAGACTTATGGCCTAGAATATGGTCAGTCTTGGCAAATGTTCAAACTGTATGTACTTGAGAAGAATGTATATTCTGCTGTTGTTGGATAGAGTGTTCTACAAATGTCAATCATGTTAATTTGATTGATTGTGCCATTCATTTCTACTGTATTCTTGCTGATTTTCTGCCTACTTGTTCTATCAGTTACTTAGAGATGGGTATTGAAATCTTCAATTAGAATTATGGATTTGTCTTTTTCTTATTATAGTTCTGGTTTTGCTCTGTATATTTTGAAGCTCTGTTATTAGAGGCATAAACATGTAAGATTAATTGATCCCTTTATTATTATAATAATAAGTTTATTATTATGATCATTTTTATCCCGAGCAATATCCTTTGTTCTGAAATCTTATTCTGATAATAATATAGTCCCTCCAACTTTCTTTTTTTTTTTTTGCGGTACGCGGGCCTCTCACTGTTGTGGCCTCTTCCGTTGCGGAGCACAGGCTTCGGACGCGCAGGTTCAGTGGCCATGGCTCACGGGCCCAGCCGCTCCGCGGCATGTGGGATCCTCCCAGACCGGGGCACGAACCCGTGTCCCCCGCATCGGCAGGCGGACTCTCAACCACTGCGCCACCAGGGAAGCCCCTTCCAGCTTTCTTTTAATGTTAGCATGGTATATTTTTTTAAAATCCTTTTAGCTTTAACCTCTTTGTGCCTTTGTGTGTTTTTAAAGTGTTTTTCTTGTAGGCAGTATACAGTTGAGTCTAGCTTTTTTAATCCAGTCTGACAATCTGCATTTTAATTGGGGTGTTTAGACCATTTACATTTAATGTGATTATTGATATGGGTTCATTTGAATCTATCTTATTGCTATTTGTTTTCTATTTGTCCCATCTGTTCTTCATTCCCTTTTCCTTGTTTTCTGACTTCTTTTGGATCAATTGAGTATTTTTATGATTCCATATTATCTCCTTTATTGGCTTATATATGATTTTGTTTCAGATATTTTGGTGCTTTGTATATTAGGGGCATAAACATTAAGGATTAGGTTCTCTTGAATAATTGACTCCCTTACCATTATGAAATTACATTTTTTTATCCTTGATAATATTCCTCTTTTTTTTTTCAGTTTTACTGAGATAAATTGATAAACAGCACTGCAAAAGTTTAAGGTATACAGCATAGTGATTTGACTTATATACATCTTGAAATGATTATCACAATAAGTTTAGTGAACATCCATCATTCATATAGATACAAAGTTAAAGAAATAGGGCTTCCCTGGTGGCGCAGTGGTTGAGAGTCCGCCTGCCGATGCAGGGGACACGGGTTCGTGCCCCGGTCCGGGAAGATCCCACATGCCGCAGAGCAGCTGGGCCCGTGAGCCATGGCCGCTGAGCCTGCACGTCCGGAGCCTGTGCTCCGCAATGGGAGAGGCCACAACAGTGAGAGGCCCGCATACTGCAGAAAAAAAATTTTTTGTGTGTGATGAGAACTCTTAGGATTTAGTCTCTTAACAACTTTTATATATAGCATACAGCAGTGTTAATTATATTTATCATGTTGTACATTACATCCCTAGTACTTACTTAATCTTATAACTGGAAGTTTGTACCTTTGACTGCCTCTCTGGTAACCAAAAATCTGATCTTTTTTTCTATGAGTTTGTTAGTTTCTTTATTTTTGAAGTATAATTGACCTACAGCACTATGTTAGTTCCTGTTACACAACAGTGATTCAATATTTCTATACATTTAAAAATGATCACCATGATAAGTCTAGTTGCAATATGTCACCATACAAAGATATTACATAGTTATGGACTATATTCCCCACACTGTACATTTCATACCCTTAACTCCTTTATTTTGCAACTGGAAGTTTGTACCTCTTAATCTCCCTCACCTATTTCTTTCCTCCCTCTATGCCCCTCCCCCTGGCAATCACCTGTTTGTTCCCTGTATCTATAACTGTTTCTGTTTTGTTATGTTCATTTGTTTTGTTTTTTAGATTCCCCTTATAAGTGAAATCACGCAGTTTTTGTCTTTCTCTGTCTGACTTATTTCACTAAGCATAATATCCTCTAGGTACATTCATGTTGTCGCAGATGGCAAGATTTCATTCTTACGGCTGAGTAATATTCCATCGTATATACATATATATATCTCACATCTTCTTTATCCATTCATCTATTGATGGCAGTTAGGTTACTTCCATATCTTGGCTATTGTAAATAATGCTGCAATGAACATAGGGGTACATATGTCTTTTCTAATTAGTGTTTTTGTTTTCTTTGGATAAATACCCAGGAGTGGAATTGCTGGATCATATGGCAGTTCTATTTTTAATTTATTGAGAATCTCCATACTGTTTTCCATAGGGGCTGCACCAATTTACCTTCCCACCGACAGTGCATGAGGGTTCTCTTTTCTCCACATCCTCACCAACACTTGTTTTTGTTTTTTTACTTTTTATTTTCTATTAGAATACAGTCGATTAACAATGTTGTGACAGTTTCAGGTATACACACTGCTGTATTTAGAATGGATAACCAACACTTGTTTTTTGTTGTCTTTTTGATAATAGCCATTCTGACAGGTGTGAGGTGATATCTCATTGTGGTTTTGATTTGCACTTCCCTGATGATTAGCCATTTTGAACATCTTTTCATGTGCCTGTTGGCCATCTGTATGTCTTCTTTGGAAAAATGTCTATTCAGATCCTCTATCCACTTTTAAACCTGGTTGTTTGTTTTTGTTTGTTTGTTTGTTTTTGATGTTGAATTGTATGAGTTCTTTGTGTATTTTTGGATATTAACCCATATCAGTTATATCGTTTGCAAATATCTTCTCCCATTCAGTAGGTGGCCTTTTCATTTTGTTGATAGTTTCCTTCACTGTGCAAGAGCTTTTAGTTTGATATAGTCCCATTTGTTTATTTTTGCTTTTCTTCCCTTGCCTGAAGAGACATAGCCCCCAAAATATTACTAAGACTGATGTCAGAGAGCTTACTGCCTATGTTTTCTTCTAAAAAGATTTATCGTTTCAGGTCTTACGTTTAGGTCTTTGATCCATTTTGAATCTATTTTTGTGCATGGTGTGAGAGGGTAGTCCAGTTTGATTCTTTTGCATCTAGCTGTCCAGTTTTCCCATCACCATTTATTGAAGAGGCTGTCTTTTCCCCATTGGTATATTCTTGCCTCCATTGTCATAGATTTATTACCCATATAAGTGTGGGTTCATTTCTGGGCTCTCTATTCTGTTCCATTTATCCATGTGTCTGTTTTTGTGCCAGTACCATACTGTTTTGATTACTGTGGCATTGTAGTATAGTTTGAAATCAAGGAGCATGATACCTCCAGCCTTTGTTCTTCTTAATAATATTCTTTGATGTAAATTCTATATTATTTGATATTACTATATCCACTCCAGCTTTCTTTGATTACTCTTAGCATGGTATATCTTCATCCAAAAGTGAAAGGTTTCTCAGGGATGGTTACTTTTTTAAAAACTGAATTTAGTTAATTTTGTTTGCTTTTTTTAAAAATTCCATTCGTCTATTTTAAAGATTAATAATAGTTATCTATTTACTAAATAGAACAGGTAATCTAAATATACTTCAGTTCTATATTATGACTTGTTAAGGACAAAGGTTAAGGAGAAAGTGGAGAAGGTAAAGACAGAATACATAGAAATGCTAGGATATCTGGAGAAAGATTTTCTGCAGAAAACTTTTCTTGTGACCTTTTGGGATATTGCTGTTAAAGGCTCTTAGAGCATTATTGGGATTTTTGGTCAGTGTAGGCACAAATGGAAATCTCACTTCTAGTTACTTGGGCTCTGGTCCAAGTGAAATTAAATCTGGAGCTGAATATAGCCCATGGGCCAGAGATTCCTCATCCCTAACCCAACATCACTGATTTATCTTCTAGAGTTGGCTTGGAAATGAAATTGAGGTTATGGTCAGTACTGAGGAAGCCAAGCGCCATCTGAATGACCTTCTTGAAGACAGAAAGATCCTGGCTCAGGATGTGGCTCAACTCAAAGAAAAAGTGGAATCTGGGGAGAATCCACCTCCTAAACTCCGCGTAAGTGCCCTATGGAAATACGTTACCAATGATCAGACTCCACACTCCCCAGAAGCCCTCACTACTTTGGAGAATTACTTTCCAAGTAGTACTTCACCCTCATCCCCACTATTCTTCTTTACAGAGGCGTACATTCTCACTTGCTGAACTGCGTGGTCAAGTTTCTGAGTCAGAGGATTCCATTACAAAGCAGATTGAAAGCCTAGAGACTGAAATGGAACTCAGGTAATGGGACTATGTCTAAGGCATTATAAAAATTTATGCCTTGAATCAAAATAGAACCTATCAATCAGTTATTCAAAAGCTTGTTTTTCAGAAGCTTTGTGATGTAGGAGAAACAAGAAAAAGTAACAATTTTTGAGCTATACACTTCACTAGACATGTTAGATACATTTTCTCATTCAGTCTCTCCCTATGAGGTATACCTTGTGAGGTAAGTACCATTCTTCTCACTTTAGAGATCTAAGCTAAAGATTCAAAGATCTTAAAAAATTTGCTGAAGTTTATACAGAACTGGGATTTGAAACTCAGTTTATCTAATTCCAAAGTCTATGGTCTTTATCATATACCACAAGAACTGACTAAAAACAAAACTTTAGAGGAACCCAAGAAATGATACCAGAAGATCAACAACCTGGGAGAAGGAGAATTAGAGATCATCAGCAAAGTAGATATAATATAATGCATAAGTAAAGTATCATGACCATTAAATGAGATTAGAAAGTAAAGTACATAGCACAGTACTTGGCATATTAGAAGTGCTCAATGAATGCTCTTCTCTTTAATCACTGTTACTTTCTTTTAAGTATCTGTGAAATCTAGAAGGAACAAAACTTTGACAGATATTTTATAGTGTCTTAGGGTAATACAATTTTATTGCCCAGAAGACCTTGGAGACCATTTAATTTGTTTTTAGCAACACATACTAGCTGTTTATCTTTGGATATGTCTTTAAGTTGCTCAACATTTGAGTTTCTGCTTTATGCCGCACTGGATGCAGTTGGGATATATAGAAAGAATAGATGGCATTGTCCTTGCTCTCGAGTAGAAACAGTATAATGACTGACAGTGGTGTGTTGGAATTGTTTGTTAAAATTTTAAGACGGTTGTAAACTGTTGAGAGCTTACAATTCCTTTGATGAGAGTATTCACACTACAGAAACTAGCAAAAGCTACAAATCAGATCTGTTTTTTTAGGTACTGTTTGTTAAACATTTACCTACACACCACTGTGCATAAGTAAATGATTATTTAAATGTAGGGCAGGTGCCAGGTAGAGGGCAATTAGACAGAGGTGACTTTAATCAAGGGAATTTCCCTAAGGGCAAGAAAGGGCATTTGATAGATAAAACAACTCTGAAGTGTTCTGGCCCACCTCTTCCAAGAAGCCTTCCCTGACTCTTCATCCCTCATTAATTTTCCTCTTCTCTAAACTCCTTCAGAACTTACAGTACTCGGTCATGTAGTATAGATGATGTATGTTATCTTTATATTTATTAATTATTTTACATTGATTAGTCTTGTCAATCTAGACAGATTGTAAGCTTGTTAAAGGAAAAGACTATATATTAGACCAGGGTTCTCAAAGTGAGGTCTACAAACTCCTGGGGTGTCACTGAGACCCTTTCAGGGAGTCTAGGTGACTCCCTGTTTTTATAATAGTATTAAGACATTGTTTGCCATTTTTACTACACTGACATTTGCCATGATAGTGCAAAAGCAACAGTGGACAAAACTGCTAACACCTTAGCTTGAATCAAACCAGTAGCACAAACCTGTACTAGCAGTCATTGAATACTTCACCACCACACACTCTCGGTTTTACTTAAAAGTCAGTTTTACTTTTGGCTTTGATAAAGCAATAAAAATTATTAATTTTATTAAATCTCAACCCTTGAGTTCAGACCTTTTTAATATTCTGTGTGACAGAATGGGAAGAACACATAAACCACTTGTGCTGATGCCGAAGGACGATGTTTCTCTCGAGGAAAAGCACTTGTGTGATTGTTTGAGGTGTGAGTTTAACGGGCCTCTTTTTTCATGGAACATCATTTTTACTTGAAAGAACGACTGACAGACAAACTATGGTTATTCAGATTTGGGTACTTGGCAGACATTTTCTCAGAAATGAACCGAGTGAGCCTGTCAAGTCAAGGAAAACAAATGACAGTGTTTGTCACCAAAAATAAAATTTGAGCTTTCAAGCAAAACTTAGAATTTTGGAAAACGTGTATCTGCCACTGTAAACTTGACAGTTTTTCATAACTTTTCTAATGAGACCAGTAGTGATATTAACAATTGTGGTCTTTTTTATATTGTGTAATGAAATGTGTTGATTTGAAGGCTCTGTATGACTGTCCAAATGACATGTTACAGAATCACGTTTGAGTAAAAGATCCATTCAGATTGCAAGTAACCACATTTCAACTAACTTTTAAGGAACTTGTTGGGTTTTGGTGTAGTCTCAAAGAAGAATATCCACAATTATCTGAAAAGGCTATTAAAATGCTCCTCCTGGGCTTCCCTGGTGGCGCAGTGGTTGAGAGTCCGCATGCTGATGCAGGGGGACATGGGTTCGTGCCCCGGTCCGGGAAGATCCCACATGCCTTAGAGCGGCTGGCCCCGTGAGCCATGGCCGCTGAGCCTGTGCGTCTGGAGCCTGTGTTCCACAATGGGAGAGGCCACAACAGTGAGAGGCCCGCGTACAGCAAAAAAAAAAAGCTCCTCCTGGGGCCTTCCCTGGTGGCACAGTGGTTAAGAATCCGCCTGCCAATGCAGGGGACAGGGGTTCGAGCCCTGGTCTGGGAAGATCCCTCGTGCCGCAGAGCAACTAAGCCTGTGCACCACAACTACTGAGCCTGCAGTCTAGAGCCCACAAGCCACAACTACCGAGCCCAAGTGCCACAACTATTGAAGTCCATGCGCCATGAGCCCCTGTTCCGCAACAAAGAGAAGCCACCACAATGAGAAGCCCACGCACCGCAACGAAGAGTAGCCCCCACTCGCCGCAACTAGAGAAAGCCCATGCACAGCAACGAAGACCCAATGCAGCCAAAAATAAATAAAATTAAAAATAAAAAAAGCTCCTCCCAGGAATTCCCTGGCAGTCCAGTGATTAGGACTCGGCACTTTCACTGCAGTGGCCTGGGTTCAGTCCCTGGTCGGGGAACTAAGATCCCGCAAGTCGCACGGTACGGCCACAATAAAATAAAATAATAAAATAAAATGCTCCTCCCTTGTCCAGCTACATATCCATGTGCGGCCAGATTGCCTTCATTTACATCAACCAGAACATATTACAAAAGATTAAACGCAGAGGGAGATATGAGAATCCAGCTATCTTCTACTAAACCAGACATTACAGAGATTTGTAAAAATGTAAAACAATCCCACTCTTCTCACTACATTATTTTTTGTGTTGGAGAATGTTGTTGTGTGTGTGTGTGACACACACACACTCCCCCAACCTGCATTCATGTCCTTTCCAGACCTTAGAATGTGACTTTATTTGGAAATAGTGTCATTGCAGGTGTAATTGTTAATGTATAATGGATTGTTTTGATTTTAAGTGAATTAATAAATGTTTTTCTCAGTTTTACTTTCTAATACTGTAAATATCTATAGGTATAACATACATGAGCTGAATTTGTTAGAGGTCCTCAATAATTTTTAAGAGTGTAAAGGGGTCCTAAGACCCAAAAAGTTTAGAACTGCTATCTTAGATTATTTTAGTACCCATCTTCTTTATAGTACCTTACATAGCACTGCATGTTATACACATGCCGGTATGCTCCCTCTCACTGGACACCTAGCAAATTTGAGAAGGAAGCTATTGACAAAACTGAAATATTGTGTACATCTTGGTCTCAGGCCATACTTGACCGTAAAGTATCTGGAAGCTATAACCAGGGTCATGGTATCTAGTTTTCGTAGAAACTTCTCAGTCCTGTGGCAGGTACTCCAAGATAACCTCTCACGACACCAGCCATAGGTATCAGTTTGGTGTTAGATTCCAGCAAAGAGCATCTACCTGTTTGTTCTTTTGAGATTTTTTTCCCTTAAGATCTCTAACCTGAATCTTGTCCTTGCATAGGTGAGCCACCACGTCACAGTTCCAGCTTAAAAGTCACATTATGGTCAATGTGCTACAACAAAAGCCTCACTAAAACAAATCTTTCCAAGTCCCACTATATGACCCACTTATTTCAACCAGTATTTAATAAAATAAAACCATTTGGTTAGTCTTAGCATCCCTTTGTAACAAGTTTTGAGATACTGTATAAAACCCTAACCAGATGACTCAATCATTATTTAAATGGTATTTAACTGATACCTCTGTCCGTGAAACTATTTGAAGTTTCTCCTCAGAGCTCTTCCCCTCTCCTTGGTGTTGAGGCTACTAGAAATAAGGCTCATTGTTTCTTTCCCTGAAGGAGTGCTCAGATTGCTGACCTACAGCAGAAGCTGCTGGATGCAGAAAGTGAAGACAGGCCAAAACACCGCTGGGAGAATATTGCTACCATTCTGGAAGCCAAGTGTGCCCTGAAATACTTAATTGGAGAGGTAAATATCTCTCTTCCTCTCAGCAATTCAGGGTCTGACTTGGTGGGTTGAAATAAGATGTTAGCCTAGAATACTATCATAGTGTTATTGCCACTGCTCATGGTAGAAACCACAATGACACAAACATTAGAGAAATAGTTTTATGGGTAAAGGTTGGTGTGGGCAAGTACAAGCCAGTCACTTAAAAATATATATGAGTGCTCGCTTCGGCAGCACATATACTAAAATTGGAATGATACAGAGAAGATTAGCATGGCCCCTGCGCAAGGATGACACACAAATTCGTGAAGCGTTCCATATTTAAAAAAAAAAAAAAAATATATATATATATATATATATATATATATATATATATATATGAGTTGCAAGTTGATACCCATACCTGGCATATAGCAGGTGCTCAATAAATGTTCACTGTTATTATTATGAAAAATCAGGATGCCATAGTAGGCCACAGGTCAAACGTAAAATATTATACTATACTACTTTTTAAAACACCTCTGACATGTATTATATTCAAAAAGTTTAAGATACAATCTAGGAAAGAGAAAACCTTTGACATATAAAGATTCATCTTAAGGAAAATCCATCTTCACTGACCTTAAAATAAATATATCATCTTCCACTGTCACAAGAGGAATTAAAATTGATCACCTCTGGTGATTGAAGCAAGCATACAAATTCCAACTCTGCAAGTTTGAGCAGTGCTATCCTTTATGCATTTTTGTGTTGGGTTAGCAGATTTTTCCTACTAAGGAAATCCTGATTAGTCTTGTGAACACTGGTGTTTATGATGTTCACCATCTGGGCTAGTAGAGAATATAAAACTAGGCCAGCATAGGATATCAATCTAGCCTGAAGAGCCAGAGCTGTAGTCTCGGCTAATGTGTCTACAAGTTCCAACATGTGAACACAGACATTCTGAAATGGGACATAATTAGCCATAAGGGTGTGTGCTGTGGATTTCTCTTTAAAATTAAGGAAGAACTTCTTGAGTATCAGAGTTTGGAATTGTCAGATACTGTTTGTGTTAGGTTTATTCTTGCCTTGAGGTAAAACAAGGGATTAAATGACCTCAGCAGTGGCTTCCAGCTCTAAGATACCTATCTCAGCAGATATCTATCTCGGCCCTTGGTTTGGGTGGTGGTGATTCTATTCAATGGTAGAATCCATATGACATGAAAACATAAGAATGGACTTGGACATGGAAGAACTTTTCTCAGTCCATTTCAAGAAAGCTGACATTTTCCTGCCTAATGAATGGGGAAAGGTGGCCATTCTCCAAATAAACTGATCTTCTTTTATCCCTTCCAGCTGGTCTCCTCCAAAATACAGGTCAGCAAGCTTGAAAGCAGCCTGAAACAGAACAAGGCCAGCTGTGCTGACATGCAGAAGATGCTGTTTGAGGAACGAAATCATTTTGCTGAAATAGAGACAGAGTTACAGGCAGAGCTGGTGAGAGTGGAGCAACAGCACCAAGAGAAGGTAAGCTGGCGAGCCAAGAAGCTATACTGAAAAACAAACCATTGTTGCTCTTTATTGTTAGTTAAAAATAATAATAATAATAATGGGGGTATGAAGTTTCCTTCAAAAGACCACGTAGTCTTTTCCAATTTTTGTAAATAAGAAACCAGAAATAGAGAAAAATGACTTATCTAATAAGTTTACACATACCAGTGACAATGGCTCTTAGCCTCCAACTTTAATACCAAGATGAACATGATGATGCTTCAAGCCATGAGAGCCAAAGAGAACAATTTACTTTGAAATCACAAAGGAGTAACTGGATCACTGCTTGGACTAAACCAGAATTCCTTTTTCCTCTCATTCCTTTGGTACCTTTGGGTTGTATCTTTCTCTAGGTGCTATACCTCCTCAGCCAGCTGCAGCAAAGCCAAATGGCAGAGAAGCAGCTAGAGGAGTCCGTCAGCGAAAAGGAACAACAGCTGCTGAGCATCCTGAAGTGTCAGGTATGGAGATGAGGCAAAGGTCTCCAGAGATGGGGTCCCCAGGCCTGACTGAGAATCCTGTCTGATTTACATGACTGTACCTGCAGGAAAGAGTAATTACCTACTGAAAAAAAGCTTTATAAAGGTAGCCTTTTATAATGGTAGCCTTTTATAATGGTAGTCTCTATTGCCTTGTTGCCCTGTTTGATCAATTTAGGGGTGTTTAGGATGTAGCCACATATAGGATAACCTCCGTTTTGGTACAGAAATGACAGTACATACTCCATACCAGACTTCGAGGCCTCCTGGTTCTTTGCCTCAACGCTGAGCTCTAAAGAGTTGAGAAAGTTAAATCATCCAGTAGAATCCTAGGGACATTTAGCTGTCTCTTCCCGTGCCTGTTCTGAGTTGAGACCTGACCTGTTTGTAAAATGCCTGGGGTCTGCATTTCTTCCAGAGGCTGGGAATACCACACCCTTTAGTAGCATGATGGAGTACTATTTTATCCAACTTAGAGTCTTTTTCCTGAACCACCAGTCTCTACGGCTTCCTTGGCACTGCCCATCAAAGACAACCAAATGTGTTAAGGTCGTAGGCATGAATCCAATTATCATAAGTGCCAAGGAAGTTTAATCAGGTTTATTAGTGTAGCAAATAAACTGCCTAACCTGTGTTGAGAAGCGTGGGCAAAAGCATCTGTAGACTTCAAAGAAACAGCTGACACTCTGGATGGGTTTCTTTATCAGCATCCTGATGTGAATAAGGGATATGAGGCTAGAAAATAGAAAAGAACGAGGAAGGCATGTAGAGCAGAGCCCATGTTTCCTGCAAGTGCAGTCGTGGCTGCTTGGGAGCGTTGGAATAGAGGTGGCACTCAGGACACCTAGGAATTGGTGGGGATCAGGCATTTCTCTGGGCGCCAGTGCCTGCTGTGCAAAAACCACCTGCTGCCAGCAACTTGGCAGTAGTATGTTTTCATCCCTGTGAGTTGTTTGGTAACCCACATGTAGTGCCCAAAATAACCCCACCTATCACTGCATTATCTGGAAATAGGATGAAGAACTTGAGAAGATGCAGGAAGTATGTGAGCAAAATCAGCAACTTCTCCGAGAGAACAAAATCATGAAGCAGGTAGTACAGCTTCCCACCCATTTAATAAGCCCTGGGAGACCCTCTTGCAACAGAGGCCAGCTCGTGGGAGCAACCCTGAGTATAATGACTTGGCTCAATTTTATGAGGGCTACATCTAGTTTCCATGTGGTATGGTCATGTGCATTTCAGATGGCATAAACACATTTTTTTTTTTTTTTTTTTTTTGCGGTACGCGGGCCTCTCACCTTTGTGGCCTCTCCCGTTGCGGAGCACAGGCTCCAGACGCGCAGGCTCAGCGGCCATGGCTCACGGGCCTAGCCGCTCCGCGGCATGTGGAATCTTCCCGGACCGGGGCACGAACCCGTTTCCCCGGCATCGGCAGGCGGACTCTCAACCACTGTGCCACCAGGGGAGCCCACACATTTTTTAATTTGCTCTTTTCTGAATCTAATACTGATCTTGTAAAGTGGTAGTCCTTCAACCTACTTTGCTCTTACCCTGCCTCACTTTACCATGGCTTAAGATTAAGCTAACTTAGGAATCTTTATGTTTTAGCCATGAACACTCTCAGAAGCTGCCCTGCAATGTACACTTTGTCTCTTCTTTTCAAATAGAAATTGAACCTCCTCCAAGTAGCCAGCAGACAGAAATCTCATCTTCCTAAGGATACCCTTCTATCTCCAGACTCTTCTTTCGAATATATCCCACCTAAGGTAAACTGCTCAGGGCCTGTGATACCTTTGCATAGCCAAGGTTTGGGGTGAGTGTACTAAAATCACCTTTCAGAAGTGGTTGAGAGTTAAAATTCCCACATTCCAGCATCTCAATTTTCTATGGAGTCCCAAATAAAATTACAGTACAATCTTGAGGAAAATAGTCATTCTCCCTCCCTAGACGGCTGACTTTGGACCATGTACAGGCATTATGCAACACAACTGAGGAGGAGGCGCATAGAAAAGAGCAGTGTTCGGCTGTCCATCCAAAGATACTTATCATATCATGAGTCCCTCCCTCCTCCCTCAGATTGCTCAGCCTCTATCCCTTCAGTTTCTCTCCCTTCAAAGACTGAGGCCAAAGGCTAAAGCAGAATTTCTTCTGATTGGTAAAGCCAAGTGGGGTATATTTGAGGAAATCTGAAATCTCTGCTCTGAGAATATAGCGGGCAGCAGCTACTGGGAAGATATAATCCACATGTTGTTGTTGTTGTTTTTAATTAAATAACCATTCCAAACTTTTTTTCTTAGCCCAAACCTCCCCGGTTTAAAGAAAAGTTCCTGGAGCAAAGCATGAACATCGAAGATATAAAATATTGTTCAGAATATTCTGTGAATGAGCCTGAGGACAGTGATGGTGATGGTGGTGATGGGGATGATGAGGAATGGAAGCCAACAAAATTAGTTAAGATGTCCAAGAAGAACATCCAAGGGGTAGGAGGCAGCTCATCTCTTTCAGGGGTTCTAGTTATTAGTCTTCACTGCCAGTGAGGGTGTACCGGCCCCAGACCCTACACCTCAATCCCCCGATCGTGTTCAGAGGCACTGGCTCTGCTGAGGGGTGCTTGTTGGGCCAACTCTGTATGGAACTGGGGGCTAGTTGAGAGGGCTGCCTGGGTGCACAGGGAGGCTCTTTTCATGTTTTCAAGTTCTGACCAGTCTGAACAAGTAGTAGTGTTCTATACCATCTCATTGAAACTGGTTCCAGTGTGACCATAATAATCTTTCACATTTTTAAAGCATTTTACAGTCTATATACCATTCTCATATATGTTACCTCTTTTCATTGTCAGCAAAAAAAAATCCAGTGAGGTGTTTATTATTTGTATTTTACAGCTGGATCTGAGACCCACGAGAGGGAAATGACCTTGCCCAGGGACATAAAACAAAGTGACAGTCAGGACTTGAAATCGAATGTTCTGACTCCAAGTCCAGTTTGTTTCTACCACATCATGGTCATATCAGTAAAAATTGTAGCCCAGAAGCTAAGTGGGAGCTTTAAGATTGAACACACCAAAGTTAAGGCTAGTTAGAAACAATCTGACTTTGAGGCATGCTGTATTTACTTACACAATGATAATCCTACGGATTTATCAAACCTAGGTGTTCTATGTTGAAACATTAACTTCCCAGGCATTACAGTTCATCACTACCCCAACTGTGGCCTGCAGCCACATTCCACTTAAAGAGAACAGCTCACAAATTACCCTAGCTGGATTCCTGGAAGGTTATTCGATTTCATTAGCTGATAGTGCACCACATGGGGAACTGAGCCTTGTAAAGCTACACCACCAGAGAGAAGCAACTCATGAGGACTAGACAGCCGTGGTGGCCTTAAGTCATTTGGAAAGTCATCAGGAATGCAACATACCATGTGCTCTTAGTGGGACTAAGAGCTCATCCTTAGCCTCAGAGAGCTTATAATCTAATGGGAAAACAAGCCAAAGAAATAGGAACACATCACAGGACCTCAGCATACTCATCTCGGGGAGATGGACTGAGGGGCTTTTAAGAGTGACTGTAAAGCCAAACCAAATAGATATAGTTTATGAACATGCCAGAAAGGGATGACTCTTGCTTCATTATAAGACAGAAAGGGAAATACAGTCTTGGGAGCACCTGGGAAGCCATTTTCTGGCACAATGAATAGCATATCGTAAAGACTTGATAGTAGAGGTAGTAGCGGGACATAGAGCTGGGACACTGAGAGAAGATGGGGCAGAACATGTCTGACTTTGATTCACTTACTCAGCAAACATTTATGCTCTCTACTGTGGTTGAAGTGGTAAGCATGAGCTGATTGTTGATGAAAAGGTCAGCCAAGTACTAGGAAGCACAGGTGAGAAGTACACACAGAAACAAATGGTAGAGGACCTAAAACTCTGGGGAAGGAGTTTCCAAATGGCAAGCAAATATGGGTATACTTGTCCTTGAGGAAAGCTTATCACACACACACACACACACACAAGCATAGATATAATAGCACTGTTGCTGTAAGCTTAAAAAGGAAATATAGAAGTATAGCCAAAAATGCAAGTAAGTGATATTTGCTATCAATGATAAATCCTATCTCTAAAACACTGAGAGATGATTATTTTCTAGGCTTTTTCCCTGATTTTATAACTTGAGAATATAACTGGGCTTTAAGGGGAGCAAGTTGGCATACAATCTAGTTTCTCCCTTTTGGAGGCCTCGAAGTACATGGACTGCTCTTTGATCAGACTGCTTGTAGACACATCAGCTGTAGACCTTGATGCTTTGCATGAAGGCCATCCTGATTATTATTGTTTCAACCCAGCTGAAGTGGGCTGGTATGAATCACTAGGTATCTGCAAAGGAGACTGCAGCAGGTACCAAAATGATGACTTGTCCAAAGCTAATGCTGAAAAAACTAGGTTTCCTCATTCAGCTATATTTCCTATCTGTACTAAGGAGATGCCGAAGGATAGGCCATGTGCTGTAGTAAAGAAGTGATAGCTTAGAAGCCAGGTAAACATGAGTTGTAGCCTTGACTTTGCCACTGTTTAGTTGGATAGCCTTAAGCAAGTCACTTAATCTCTCTGAGCCTCAGATTCCTTATTTATGTAATAAAGGGATGAGGCTAGAATAGTGATATATAAGGTCCCTTCCAGCACTAATATCCTGAGTCAAAGTAACAGTCAAAGTTGTATAAATGGGTTTTGTTGTTGTTGTTTTTAATAAATGGGTTTTAATAATACTACCTTTATATGGGGCTATATGGTGTCTGAGAAGTTAAAAGAAGGAATATATGCAGGAGCACCTTGTGAAGGATAAAATATCATGCAGGTATTGTTATTAAAGCACTGTAAGCATTTTTACAAATATTCCCATTTGTCCCCTTTGGCAGAAAAGAGGGAGGAGGTATTCTGGTCTCTAGTAATGAAAGAATGAAGATAAACTTGGATGGAGTGACTTGTCCAAGGTCATGCCAAGTATTAAATATAAGACTAGAGCCCAAGCCTCCCAATTCCTAGCCTGGTATCCTTTATGTTACAATTTTTACCAGATCTTATCATTCTGAGATATAATGTAACACTGAAATCAGTGCTAGAAGAATTATAGACTCTAAAGAAATAATTCTCAACCCTGGCTACACGTTAGAATCCCCCAGGGAGCTTTTAAACACAGGTTGCCTGGGACCCCACCCCCAGATATTCTGATTTAATTGGTCTGAGGTGGGACCT
This sequence comes from Stenella coeruleoalba, assembly GCF_951394435.1. Lineage (NCBI taxonomy): Eukaryota > Metazoa > Chordata > Mammalia > Artiodactyla > Delphinidae > Stenella > Stenella coeruleoalba. The sequence continues at coordinate 54,588,982 of NC_137152.1, forward strand.
GGCCTTTTTGAAAAGCTCCCCAGAGATTCCTTATGTGCAGCCAGGGTTGAGAACCACTGGCTTAAAGGAACCCCAGAGGTCTTTCATCTTGACTTCCCACTGCTTTTATATAAAGAATCTCTCTATTATAGTGGTTCTCAGCTATGGTGTTGGGACATGCTGGTGGGTTGCTAGCAGTTGTGATACACACACACACGTATACACACACATCCCACATACATCATATTTGAGATTTTGTCTGTGGCAAGATCTTGCTCCCTCTCTTATATTCTGATCTGCGTCCTGGTGTGAGAGAAAATAGGATGAAGCTAAAGCTAGTGCACATGGCATTCGTGTGAATACATCTGTCATGTACGTCATGACTGTTCTATAATACAACTCCCAGGTGTTTATCTAGGCTCTGCTTGCTTGAAAACAAGCAATCTAGTAGGGGGAGGCTCACAGTCGTGAGACAGGGCAGCCCATTGTATTCCAAGTAGGTGTTGGAAAGTTGTTCCTTGTTGAGCTGTCCTATGAATCATCCCAATGAGTCTTGGCTATGTAGAAGTCTAATTGTTCTTCCTTATGATAGCCCTTCAGATGCCATTCTTGTACTTTGGATAAAATAGAGACACATGGACAGGGTAATAGAGTGTTTTTGAGGCATATAATATAGATAAATGTGTAAATGGTCAGAGGACCATACCCAGCCTGTAGCAATCAATGGATCAATGTCATCCTGGCGAGGTGTCTCTAGGACATGTCATAGAACTCTGTGTTTTGCTCTGTCTTATTCAAAGAAGCAAAGTTAGGGGTTTTTTTTTTTCTGTTATGTCCAGTGTTGGCAAAGGTGACTAAGGTGGGCATTCCTGTTGTTAGGAGTGTAGTTTGGCATACCTTTCTGGAAAGCAACTTGAAAATATGCATCAAAAGCCTTAAAAATATTCCTATCCTTTGGCTCAATAATTATATACATAGGTATTTATACTAAGGATATAGTCATTGATATGTAAAAAGATTTATAAATCTTTTTTGAGCATCAAACTATGTATCAGGCACTGCTTCTAGGTGCTGAGGATGCAATAAACAAGACAGGTAAAATCCTTGGCCTCATGAAACTGAAGACATTCTTGTGGAGAGAGACTCATAGTGACCAGAAAAACAAAATAATTTTAGATGATAAGAGATAAAAAGAAAATGTAGTCAAATCATAGAGAATGATGGGGTAGGAAAAGAGTACTTTGGACGAGTGTTTGGGAGAGGCCTCTCTGAAGAGGAGATATTTAAGCTGAGATCTGAACAAAGTGAAGGAGCAAGTCAGGAAAAAAATCAGAAGAACATTTCAGGAAAAGGAAACAGTAAATGCAAAGACCTCAGGGCAGGAATGAGCTTGGCTTATCAAGGAACAGCTGAAGAGGCCAGTGAGGCTGGAGGATACTGAGAAGTGGGAGAGTGCAGTACAAGGTCGGGTCAGAGGGGTAATCAGAGGCCTTGTCAATCATGGTAAGATTTGGATTGTATTTATGTACCAGGATATTTGCTGCAACATGATTTTTAATGGCAAACAATTTCTTTCAAAACAATCTTAATATCTAACGTTAGGTGACCAGTTAAGTAAATTGACATTTCCACATGATGAAAGACTATATACAATTGTTAAATATTAAAAATCATGGTTTTGATTTTCAGATTTTATAAAGTACTATATATTATTCTCATAATGGGGGCGAGGGGGAAGATGTTTTAATGGTTTCTTTTACCCTCACAACTACACAACAATGGTGATGGTTGTCCATATGAAACAGACTCAAGGGCTTGAATTTAACTGTAAATGCAATATGAATCCACAAAGATATGACAAGGGAAAAAAAGCTACTGTGATTTAGGACTCATTAGCAGAACTATGGAGTTCATAACAAGGGAGGTGTTTGTCTCAATCTGCTTCACAATGGTCACACCACATTTAGAAAGTTATGCTCATTTCTGGGTGTCACAATTGAAGATGAACTTGGAGAAATTGTTATATAGCCAAGGTGGTGAGAATTCTTGGAAACCATGTCATGTGGTGAATCATTGAGGGAGCTAGGTATATTTAGCTTTGAGAGGATTTGGACAGAGTGGGACTGGGGAGTGAAAACGATGCTCAGGGTTTGAACATATATGCTGTGAAAGTGGGGTTAAATTGATTCCATATCATTCCAGATGGCAGAATTTGGTCCTGAGATCAGAAGTTATATAGAAACTGTTATCTCAGGATAAATAGAGCATTGGATAATAAGACCAGGGATGTTTGAGTGGGGCTTCATACATCAAATCAGGCTTTAGATGGTCACTGAGGTCTCCTCTGACTCTAATCCATCATTCTGAGAGCTCTGTCACCTATATTTGTTCCAAGCCAAACTATCCTTACTTTCTTCCACCATTTCTCTTACAACATCACTTCCTATAATGCTGGTCACCCACCCCCTTTTTGTTTAATTCCCTCTTTGTGAAGCACATACACACAGTGGACTCCTGAATGTGTGCACAAGGAAACATACTTATTGATAAAATGGGCTTAATATATGGAAAGCGCTTGTAACAGTGCCTGGCACATGGTGATGTCAGCTATTACTACTGTAGCCTTGTTGTAAGTGTGAAATATGGCACTATGAGGAGTATGGGTAAATTGTGGCATGCTCATAGTGTGAAAATGAATGGAACAGGAGCTACATGCATCAACGGATGATAAGATACCATTTATATAAAGTTTAAAAGTATGTAAGATAACTCCTTACATATTTTAAACAAAAACTCATATGTGGTAAAAAAGAGACATGCATGGGATAATAAGCACCTAATTCAAGAGACTGCCCCTGGGAGGGAGGAAGGCAAATGGGATCAGGAAAGCATAGACAGGAGGCTTCAGTTCTATCTGTATTTTACTCATCAAGGGAGGGTTGGGGACATGAGTGGGTTTTTTTTCTTGTCTACACTTTTTATATGCCTAAAAAAATTTATGGGGCCCTAAAATAGGATATATCATTTCAAATAGAGTCTGACTGACCCAGGGTTTACTGAAACATTCTCTCCCTATGATTTCTGAGCTCCAAATTACTGGCTGACTGGCTTGCTTTTTTTTTTTTTTTACATGTTTATTGCAGTATAATTGCTTTTACAATGGTGTGTTGGTTTCTGCTTTATAACAAAGTGAATCAGTTATACATATGTTCCCATATCTCTTCCCTCTTGCGTCTCCCTCCCTCCCACCCTCCCTATCCCACCCCTCCAGGCGGTCACAAAGCACCGAGCTGATCTCCCTGTGCTATGCGGCTGCTTCCCACTAGCTATCTACCATACGTTTGGTAGTGTATATATGTCCATGCCTCTCTCTTGCTTTGTCTCAGCTTACCCTTCCCCCTCCTCATATCCTCAAGTCCATTCTCTAGTAAGTCTGTGTCTTTATTCCTGTCTTACCCCAAGGTTCTTCATGACATTTTTTTCTTAAATTCCATATATATGTGTTAGCATACGGTATTTGTCTTTCTCTTTCTGACTTCACTCTGTATGACAGACTCTAGGTCTATCCACCTCATGACAAATAGCTCAATTTCGTTTCTTTTTATGGCTGAGTAATATTCCACTGTACATATGTGCCACATCTTCTTTATCCATTCATCTGATGATGGACACTTAGGTTGCTTCCATGTCCTGGCTATTGTAAATAGAGCTGCACTGAAAATTTTGGTACATGACTCTTTTTGAATTATGGTTTTCTCAGGGTATATGCCCAGTAGTGGGATTGCTGGGTCATATGGTAGTTCTATTTGTAGTTTTTTAAGGAACCTCCATACTGTTCTCCATAGTGGCTGTACTAATTCACATTCCCACCAGCACTGCAAGAGTGTTCCCTTTTCTCCACACCCTCTCCAGCATTTATTGTTTCTAGATTTTTTGATGATGGCCATTCTGACTGGTGTGAGATGATATCTCATTGTAGTTTTGATTTGCATTTCTCTAATGATTAATGATGTTGAGCATTCGTTCATGTGTTTATTGGCAGTCTGTATATCTTCTTTGGAGAAATGTCTATTTAGGTCTTCTGCCCATTTTTGGATTGGGTTGTTTGTTTTTAGGTTATTGAGATGTATGAGATGCTTATAAATTTTGGAGATTAATCCTTTGTCAGTTGCTTCATTTGCAAATATTTTCTCCCATTCTGAGGGTTGTCTTTTCATCTTGTTTATGGTTTCCTTTGCTGTGCAAAAGCACTGAAGTTTCATTAGGTCCCATTTGTTTATTTTTGTTTTTATTTCCATTTCTCTAGGAGGTGGGTCAAAAAGGATCTTGCTGTGATTTATGTCATAGAGTGTTCTGCCTATGTTTTCCTCTAAGAGTTTGATAGTTTCTGGCCTTACATTTAGGTCTTTAATCCATTTTGAGCTTATTTTTGTGTATGGTGTTAGGGAGTCATCTAATCTCATACTTTTACATGTACCTGTCCAGTTTTCCCAGCACCACTTATTGAAGAGGCTGTCCTTTCTCCACTGTACATTCCTGCCTCGTTTATCAAAGATAAGGTGACCATATGTGCATGAGTTTATCTCTGGGCTTTCTATCCTGTTCCATTGATCTATCTTTCTGGTTTTGTGCCAGTACCATACTGGCTTGATTACTGTAGCTTTGTAGTATAGTCTGAAGTCAGGGAGCCTGATTCCTCCAGCTCCGTTTTTCGTTCTCCAGATTGCTTTGGCTATTCGGGGTCTTTTGTGTTTCCATACAAATTGGGAAATTTTTTGTTCTAGTTCTGTGAAAAATGCCAGTGGTAGTTTGATAGTGATTGCACTGAATCTGTAGATTGCTTTGGGTAGTAGAGTCATTTCCACAATGTTGATTCTTCCATTCCAAGAACATGGTATATCTCTCCATCTGTTTGTATCATCTTTAATTTCTTTCATCAGTGTCTTATAATTTTCTGCAAACAGGTCTTTTGTCTCCTTAAGTAGGTTTATTCCTAGATATTTTATTCTTTTTGTTGCAATGGTAAATGGGAGTGTTTTCTTGATTTCACTTTCAGATTTTTTGTTGTTAGTGTATAGGAATGCCAGAGATTTCTGTGCATTAATTTTGTATCCTGCAACTTTACCAAATTCATTGATTAGCTCTAGTAGTTTTCTGGTAGCATCTTTAGGATTCTCTATGTATAGTATCATGTCATCTGCAAACAGTGACAGCTTTACTTCTTCTATTCCGATATGGATTCCTTTTATTTCCTTCTCTTCTCTGATTGCTGTGGCTAAAACTTCCAAAACTATGTTGAATAAGAGTGGTGAGAGTGGGCAACCTTGTCTTGTTCCTGATCTTAGTGGAAATGCTTTCAGTTTTTCACCATTGAAGACGATGTTGGCTGTGGGTTTGTCATATATGGCCTTTATTATGTTGAGGAAAGTTCCCTCTGTGCCTACTTTCTGCAGGGTTTTTATCATAAATGGTTGCTAACTTTTGTCGAAAGCTTTCTCTGCATCTATTGAGATGATCGTATCGTTTTTCTCCTTCAATTTGTTAATATAGTTTATCACATTGATTGATTTGCGTATATTGAAGAATCCTTGCATTCCTGGAATAAACCCCACTTGATCATGGTGTATGATCCTTTTAATGTGCTGTTGGATTCTGTTTGCTAGTATTTTGTTGAGGATTTTTGCATCTATGTTCATCAGTGATATTGGCCTGTAGTTTTCTTTCTTTGTGGCATGCTTGTCTGGTTTTGGTATCAAGGTGATGGTGGCCTCGTAGAATGAGTTTGGGAGTGTTCCTCCCTCTGCTATATTTTGGAAGAGTTTAAGAAGGATAGGTGTTAACTCTTCTCTGAATGTTTGATAGAATTCGCCTGTGAAGCCGTCAGGTCCTGGGCTTTTGTTTGTTGGGAGATTTTTAATCACAGTTTCAATTTCAGTGCTTGTGATTGGTCTGTTCTTATTTTCTATTTCTTCCTGATTCAGTCTTGGCAGGTTGTGCATTTCTAAGAATTTATCCATTTCTTCCAGGTTGTCCATTTTATTGGCGTATAGTTGCTTGTAGTAATCTCTCATGATCTTTTTTATCTCTGCAGTGTCAGTTGTTACTTCTCCTTTTTCATTTCTATTTCTATTGATTTGAGTCCTCTCCCTTTTTTTCTTGATGAGTCTGGCTAATGGTTTATCAGTTTTGTTTATCTTCTCAAAGAACCAGCTTTTAGTTTTATTAATCTTTGCTATCATTTCCTTCATTTCTTTTTCATCTATTTCTGATCTGATCTTTATAATTTCTTTCCTTCTGCTAAATTTGGGGTTGTTTTGTTCTTTCTCTAATTGCTTTATATGTAAGGTTAGGTTGTTTATTCGAGATGTTTCCTGTTTCTTAAGGTAGGATTGTATTGCTATAAACTTCCCTCTTAGAACTGCTTTTGCTGCATCCCATAGGTTTTGGGTTGTCGTGTTTTCATTGTCATTTGTTTCTACGTATTTTTTTAAAAGAATGTATTATATTCAGTTATGTGTATCTTTTTTGTTGTTTTGTTTTTGTTTATTTATTTATTTTTGGCTGTGTTGGATCTTCGTTTCTGTGCGAGGGCTTTCTCTAGTTGTGGCAAGCGGGGGCCACTCTTCATCGCGGCGCGCAGGCCTCTCACTATTGTGGCCTCTCTTGTTGTGGGGCACAGGCTCCAGACGTTCAGGCTCAGTAGTTGTGGCTCACGGGCCTAGTTGCTCCATGGCATGTGGGATCTTCCCAGACCAGGGCTCAAACCTGTGTCCCCTGCATTAGCAGGCAGATTCTCAACCACTGCGCCACCAGGGAAGCCCTCTACATATTTTTTGATTTCCTCTGATTTCTTCAGTGATCTCTTGGTTATTAAGTAGTGTATTGTTTAGCCTCCATGTGTTTGTATTTTTTACAGATGTTTTCCTGTAATTGATATCCAGTCTCATAGCATTGTGGTCAGAAAAGATACTTGATACAATTTCAATTTTCTTAAATTTACCAGGGCTTGATTTGTGACCCAAGATGTGATCTGTCCTGGAGAATGTTCCATGAGCCCTTGAGAAGAATGTGTATTCTGTTGTTTTTGGATGGAATGTCCTATAAATATCAATTAAGTCCATCTTGTTTAATGTATCATTTAAAGCTTGTGTTTCCTTATTTATTTTCATTTTGGATGATCTGCCCATTGGTGAAAGTAGGGTGTTAAAGTCCCCTACTATGAATGTGTTACTGTCGATTTCCCCTTTTATGGCTGTTAGTATTTGCCTTATGTATTGAGGTGCTCCTATGTTGGGTGCATTAGTATTTACAATTGTTATATTTTCTTCTTGGATCGATCCCTTGATCATTATGTAGTGTCCTTCTTTGTCTCTTCTAATAGTCTTTATTTTAAAGTCTATTTTGTCTGATAGGAGAATTGCTACTCCAGCTTTCTTTTGGTTTCCATTTTCATCGAATATCTTTTTCCATCCCCTCACTTTCAGTCTGTATGTGTCCCTAGGTCGGAAGTGGGTCTCTTGTAGACAGCATATATATGGGTCTTGTTTTTGTATCTATTCAGCCAGTGTATGTCTTTTGGTTGGAGCATTTAATCCATTTGCATTTAAGGTAGTTATCGATATGTATGTTCCTATTACCATTTTCTTAATTGTTTTGGGTTTGTTATTGTAGGTCTTTTCCTTCTCTTGTGTTTCCTGCCTAGAGAAGTTCCTTTAGCATTTGTTGTAAAGCTGTTTTGGTGGTGCTGAATTCTCTTAGCTTTTGCTTGTCTGTAAAGGTTTTAATTTATCCGTCAAATCTGAATGAGATCCTTGCTGGGTAGAGTAATCTTGGTTGTAGGTTTTTCTCCTTCATCAGTTTAAATATGTCCTGCCAGTCTCTTCTGGCTTGCAGAGTTTCTGCTGAAAGATCATCTGTTAACCTTATGGAGAATCCCTTTGTGTTTTTTGTTGTTTTTCCCTTGCTGCTTTTAATTTTTTTAATATATTTTTTCTTTGTAATTAATTTTATTTTCTTTTTTTTTTTAAAGAAGTACTGTTTATTAATTTATTTTTTTATTTATTTTGGCTGCGTTAGGTCTTCATTGCTGTGAGTGGGCTTTCTCTAGTTATGGCAAGCAGGAGCTACTCTTCGTTGCAGTACACAGGCCTCTCGTTGTGGTGGCTTCTCTTGCTGTGGAGCATGGGCTCTAGGCACGCAGGCTTCAGTAGTTGTAGCACGTGGGCTCAGTAGTTGTGGCTCACGGGCTCTAGAGCGCAGGTTCTGTAGTTGTGGCGCACAGGCTTAGTTGCTCAGCGGCATGTGGGATCTTCCCAGAACAGGGCTAGAACCCATGTCCCCTGCATTGGCAGGTGGATTCTTAACCACTGCACCACCAGGGAAGCCCTGTATTTAATTTTTGACAGTTTGATTAATATGTGTCTTGGCGTGTTTCTCCTTGGATTTATCCTGTATGGGACTCTCTGTGCTTCCTGGACTTGATTAACTATTTCCTTTCCCATATTAGGGAAGTTTTCAACTATAATCTCTTGAAATATTTTCTCAGTCCCTTTCTTTTTCTTTTCTTCTTCTGGGACCCCTATAATTCGAATGTTGGTGCATTTAATGTTGTCCCAAAGGTCTCTGAGACCATCCTCAATTCTTTTCATTCTTTTTTCTTTATTCTGCTCTGCAGTAGTTATTTCCACTATTTTATCTTCCAGGTCACTTATCCGTTCTTCTCCCTCAGTTATTCTGCTATTGATCCCTTCTAGAGAATTTTTAATTTTATTTATTGTGTTGCTCATCACTGTTTGTTTGTTCTTTAGTTCTTCTCACTCCTTGTTAAATGTTTCTTGTATTTTCTCCATTCTATTTCCAAGATTTTGGATCATCTTTACTATCATTATTCTGAATTCTTTTTCAGGTAGACTGCCTATTTCCTCTTTATTTGTTAGGTCTGGTGGGTTTTTGCCTTGCTCCTTCATCTGCTGTGTGTCTCCCTGTCTTCTCATTTTGCTTAACTTACTGTGTTTGGGGTCTCCTTTTTGCAGGCTGCATGTTCGTAGTTCCCGTTGTTTTTGGTGTCTGTCCCCAGTGGCTAAGGTTAGTCCAGTGGGTTGTGTAGGCTTCCTGGTGGAGGCAACTAGTGCTTGTGTTCTGGTGGATGAGGCTGAATCTTGTCTTTCTGGTAGGCAGGTCCACATCTGGTGGTGTGTTTTGGCATGTCTGTGGCCTTTTTATGATTTTAGGCAGCCTCTCTGCTAATGGATGGGGTTGTGTTCCTGTCTTGCTAGTTGTTTGGCATAGGGTGTCCAGCACTGTATCTTGCTGGTCGTTGAGTGGAGCTGGGTCTTGGCGTTTAGATGGAGATCTCTGGGAGATTTTCGCCGTTTGGTATTACGTGGAGCTGGGAGGCCTCTTGTGGAGCAGTGTCCTGAACTTGGCTCTCCCACCTCAGAGGCACAGCCCTGATGCCTGGCTGGAGCACCAAGAGCCTGTCATCCACACGGTCATGTGGCTGTAGGTAGGAGGCCTCAGTTCCTTGCCACATGGATCTCTCCTTAGGGCTGCTTGAGTGTCCTCATGACATGGCAGCTGGCTTACCCCAGGATGAGTGATCCGGCCCGTGGTCCCCGGGACTGTCGCGGCTTTGGCTGCTGGGGCCCCTCCAGAGCCGGCAGCCTCAGTGAGGCCGCCCTCCGCTCAGGCTCTGGGGCAGTTCAGTGACGGCGGAGGGAAGAGACCCCAAGCCAGAAGTTCCAGCTCTGTGGAAAGGCGGACTCCATTCTTGCTTGTGGGTCTTAGTTCCCCAACCAGGGATTGAACCTGGGCCCTTGGGCCATCGGCAGTGCAAGCTCCGAGTCCTAACCACTGGACCGACAGGGAATTCCCTGCACCAAACTACTTTTAAGCCAGATCTCCCCCACCCAACATTACATTTATATGGCTGATTTGGGGGAACTTAGTGCCAGACTTACATTTATCCCTGTTATAACTATTCTGTCTGCTTCCAGCCCATAATTCCAGCCAGTCAAAATATTTTTGAATTGTGATCCTATTATCTTACATATTAATCATCCTTCCAGCTTTGTGTCGTTGTTACAGCTGATAAATATGCCTACCTTGTAGACTGGCTATGAGATTCAAATGAGATTTTGCATTTCTATATATGAAAGTACTCGGAAACTGTAAAGTGCTCTACAAATGTAAATGATTTTATTTCATATCATCAGTGATTTATTAAAATGTTGAATGATTAAACTGCTGAGGACAAAGCCCAGGCTGACACTAAACAAACTGTAGAAATGTGAGTTGGATGAAAGTACAGCTGGGTAGATCTAAAGATACTGAGCAACTATACTCAGTCCTTAAATATGCCTAATTCTACTCCCATTCATCTCATAGTTCTTCACTTTGGCCATAAAATCACCATGAGGATCTTTGTCAGTTGCCCTGCATTATTATGGTATCCATCCAATCCATCTTTCAAGTATACTATCCCAAAAGTGTGGCATGACTTGTTCTTAGAAAACCTATGGGGGCTCTTGGTGATCATTGTTTCACTAAAGAGAGGACTGAGGAGATAGAAGCTTAGTAAAGTTGATGGTACTTTCCAGTTTTTCTAGAATGGCCTGAGAATGAAGGGAAGGTACTTCAAACCTAGTCTTCTGACTCAGTAATGTGTCTTTCTACAAACCTGCTTTGCAGTGTTCCTGCAAGGGCTGGTGTGGGAACAAGCAGTGCGGGTGCAGGAGACAGAAGTTGGACTGTGGCGTGGACTGCAGCTGTGACCCCACAAAGTGTAGGAACCGTCAGCAAGGCAAGGTAGGATCGGTGCTGTCGTCCCTCACCATCCTTTCAGATCTCCCAGCAGTTTCTGTCCTTTTCTTCTGCCTTCCTTCCTGAAAGCCAGTCTCCTGCACAGCCCTTCCCACCCTTCTTCCCTCTGCAACCAGAAAAAGACATTTCGTTTCTCAGTCCTTCTTCCTTGCTGCTAACCTGTCCACACAACCCCTTCAGAAGCCACAGCCTCTCCCAGGAGATTCCCAGATATGCAGTTCCCCACCCCTAGCCTTGGCTGTAAAATTTCTGTACAGTGTCTAAGGCACAAGCAAGGAACAGTAGAGCAAGCATTTACAGGCATACAGCCACGCAGGATCAAACTAGTCCAGAGGCTTAGCTGGAATTGTAAGGGCCACGTGCTGAGGTAGCAGTTTCCAGGAAGGAAGTTAATCCTTCTGACATCTTGAGACATTAGTTACTTAGACCTTCTCCATGGGAACCAGCTATTCCATGGCTCTAGGAAAAGACCCACAGGAACTTTGTCTTTCTGATATTCACTGTTCTGAGCCAAGTTAACTGTAATTGTTCTTACATTGCTCCCAGGGATAGCAGACTCAAGGAAATAAAATGTGTACTGAGAAGTGCAGCACCAAGCAGGTCAGATGCCCGAACTTGCCTTATGCCTACCTGTGCCCACGGCAAAAGCTCATTCCTACTGCTCTCTGTGTGATACACAGGAATTTTAGCAAGACTAGTTCACCGTGCATTTCTTAACCATCTATATGGGTGCAGTTTTGCCCTGGGTCGTCCATTAAAAAAACTTCTGAGGTAGGTAATCATTAGAGGACTAAAGTGGCAAGCTAGAGGTCAGGCTAAGAACTGTAGAAGTAGCATTGCAGAAGGACCTTCAGGATTCTCTATGTCCATGCTTTTCTCAATTTGGGTTCTAGAGTCCTATAGTGGCTCCATGGAAGTGCTTCCAGGCAGAGGAGTGTGGCCCAGCTCAGTTTGACCCCGTGCCAACCAAAGCAACTTGCTCTTTACTTGTTTATATATCGAGTTTCCTCTTAGAATTTCAGTTGGAAAACCACTGATCTAGTCCAATACTGCCATTTTACAGAGAAGGAAACTAAGGCCCAGAGATAAGCTTAAGTGACTGGGTGTGATATTATACAGCTGGTCATGGCAGCTAAGATTAGACCTCAGGCTTCCTGACTCTTAATCCAGTTCAGTTTCCATGACAACAGGCTATAATTCTAATCCAAGCTCTACCACAGAGTAGCCTTGTTACCTAAGCAACTTCTCTCTCTTGGCCTCAGCTTCCTCTCTGAAAGGAAGACCAATACAGGCAACACTCTGTAGAAATGCTAAAAAGTATATTATAGATTGGGGAGGGGAGAGGATTAATCAAAGAAATGACCAAGGCTCAGCCTTGTTTTAAACCATGCCTCATGATGTGTCCTGTGCTACTCTCCTACCCAGTCTTTTGCCTTCAGAGGCTGCCTTTGAGCACTATGACCTCCCCAAGCAGGGTCACCCTAAGACCTGCTTACACTGACTGATGAGGCCCTCAGAGCTGGTACCTCACTGGCTGAAGGGGAGCAGACTGATTGTGTAACCCTAGTAGCTGAATTTCTAATATCCCTGTCTGATTCTCAGGATAGCTTGGGCACTGTTGAGCGGACTCGGGATTCTGAAGGCTCCTTCAAACTGGAGGATCCCACAGAGGTGACCCCAGGATTGAGCTTCTTTAACCCTGTCTGTGCCACTCCCAACAGCAAGGTAGGTGGCCTAAAAGCCAGGTGTTTCCAAATGTATTAGCGTCCGTCTCAGCATTAGCACTGACAGAGAGCTGTGGGAGAAAAGGAGGTAAAGGTACAATCAGCTTGCTGGGAACTGGGAACTGGGAACCGGGCATCTGCTAGAGTCTGGTTTTTTCAACAGAGCTATTTGGGGGGTCACCTCATACCATTGGGAGTGTGCTAAACATCTGTAGTGGCTAGGCTGCGCTGAGCCTCTGTCCCTACCCCAGATCTAGTCATATAGCTGTCTCTGTCCTTCCTAGATCCTGAAAGACATGTGTGATGTGGAGCAGGTGCTATTAAACAACACGGCTCCAGGTGCCTCCTCCCTTGGCCTCCCAGAGTCAAAACATGTAGCAACAGAATCCCAAGAAAATAAAGCTCCAGGGAAGAAAAAGAAACGAGCTCTGGCCAGCAATACCAGCTTCTTCTCTGGCTGCTCCCCCATTGAAGAAGAGGCCCACTGAAGTTGGACTCATCATATCTGCCTCGGTCTGGCTTGGGAGATGCCTTCAGGTTGCAGCCAGAAGGGGTTTTTTTTCATGATTCCTCTTGATTTCAGGTTTCTTGCTGTTGAAAAAAGGAACAGCACGTTACTGAAAAAGAGGGAAACTTTGTTGGATGTTGGCAACTTCGTGTCCAGAGCCCCTGACGACTACTCTCCTCTCCAGAAGGGTGCTAAGCTACCTGCTGAAGACAGAACCAACTGACCTTCCTGATGACTCATGAGGAACCAGTCCTCAGTACAATCTAGCTGTCTCTTACTCATGAGCAGTTAGGGCTGTGTCCCAGTGGGAATGAGACCAAGGCTGTCTTATCTTTAGGTTATCTCAGTTTCATGGCAGAGCCTAGCCTAGGTTGGAGGCCCGGCACAGATCTTCACGCCACCTCCAGAATGGCGCTGGGATCTTTCTTGTCTCTAAATTTCAAGTGTTTTAATAGTACAATCAATTGTCTTTCAAGTTGCTGAGGTAAATGAAATCTTTTTAAATGTTAATGTTAAGTAAATAAATAAATCTTAGCCCATCTGCTGTTTGGAAAGAGTCTTCTGTGCTAGCGGGAGAAATACAATTTCAACCTGTGTTCCTCCGCCCCTGGGAACGCTATTAAGGAAAGTCAGTGCAAGTGCCCAAGCCCCACTGCCTTGTAGCAGCCCTCATCCCCTGAGGGGAGTATGGAGCAGCAAGTCATGTGTCTTCATGTTGCTCTGTTATCTCAGGAGGTTAGAATAATGCTAGCAAGGCCAGTGGCCTGACCTTCACTGTAGAGACTGCCTGACCTCCAGATTTAGGAGGAAGGGACCATATTTACCAAGCATCTCCATGTGCTTGCCACAACTTTATTTGCTCCTCACAAAAAAGTTCAAGGTGAATAGGTCTCATTTTGCAGATGAGAAAACTGAGATACAAAGATGTTAAGTCACTTCACTAAAGTCACAAAGTTAACGAGTAATCGAGCTAGTAGGACTTGAACCCAGGTCTGACACCAGAAGTTCTTAGCTGGCTCTAGATCGGCAGTGATGGCCATTACTGACAGCCTGCGGCCTGATTTGGAGTCACCTGGGCATGGGATCGTACTGCTGCCCAGCCCCCGGACAGGACTACACTTACACCCTGCTTCCTCCTTTGAAAGGGAAGAGGATGGGCACAGCTTACTCCTCACTCTGCATCTGGGTTCTTCATCTCTGCTTAAGGCAAAAAGGGAGCCAGCCCTGGCCCTGCAGCCTTCTCAGGAGTTCACAAGCCCTGAGCGTCATATCCATGCATTCTGAATCCCAGCCCCCTGCCCCAAACAAATCTCCCAAAGTACACCCCAGAATTTAGCACATGAAAGCCAAGACTCCTCCAAAATCCAACAGAGTCCAAGCAAAGGAAACTGAAGGACAACCTGCCTAGAGCGAAGCCTTCGGGACTAGGTGACCCTGCAGCCCTTTCTGGCCTCCTGCCAGCAAGCAGCCTTGCTTCTCTTTGCATTTTAATGCCGAGGGAGCAAGGGAGCCTTTGCCATTGCCAACTAGAGCCTCTGGATACAATGGGAAGGCAGAGAAGGAGGGGGCAGGCTCTTGGCCTAAGAGAGCAGGTCTTCCTTCTCACTGTTCCAAATCCAGTGCGTTTGGGGGAGGGGTAAATGAACTTATCCCCAGAGAAGACATTCTTTCCCACCAACACTGCACTAGCCCCCAGGCATCGAGCCACTGCCTCAGCCAAAAGGTTGAGAGGGAAGGTCAATCAAGCCAGCCCCCAGTCCCTGGCCCACCCAGAGCCCTGTGCTTTAGCACTGAGCTGACTCTACGGCCTGCTGGCCATCCCTCCCCTGCTGATGGTGTGGTAAGTGTCTTTTATGTGTATTCATCTTCCAAAAGCGAGTGACCATACCACTATACACTCCTCAAATGATTCTTGGAAAGAGATGGTAGATGCCTTGGGGTCAAAGCAGTGAAAAAGATGCAAATCTCAGCACATCTTGAATGAGCATCTCCTTTCTGGGGTGAGGGGGGAAAGGGAAGGGCTGCTAGTA
Organism: Stenella coeruleoalba; assembly: GCF_951394435.1. Lineage (NCBI taxonomy): Eukaryota > Metazoa > Chordata > Mammalia > Artiodactyla > Delphinidae > Stenella > Stenella coeruleoalba. The sequence goes on from NC_137152.1 coordinate 54,604,044, forward strand.
CCACCCAGGTCCCATAAGGCCCACGGAGACCCCTGGTCCAGAAACTGGGTGAAACAAGAAGTGGCATGCAATTCTGAGTTCCCTTCTAGATGCACCTTGCAGAAGCAGAAGCAAGATCCCAAGAGGGAAGGGAGGCTGATGAATTAAGGCTATCCTCCCAGGGAGCTTGAGACTGGATGCTAGACTTCCTCGCACACATACACACCCCCTTCCAGGGGGCTGGCTGGGCCCCTTCTCCTCACTGCCAAGTTGGAAAGTTGTGTGGTCACCTCCCCCCAGCTTCCCGCCCACCCGCGCCCTCAGCCCTCAGCCCTCGCCTCCCTGAGCTGGGACAAAGCCCCAGCAGTGACTAAGAGAACAGGAGGAGGGACAGAGGGATGGGGAAAGCTGCACAAAGGAATTCCTCACCCCAAGCCCCCTGACCGACAGCGAGTAAAGAAGCAGATCTGCTCGCCCTCCCCCTTCCCCCCTCCCATCTTCCCACCCGACCAGGCACGGGCACCACAGGCAACAGAGCAGCTGCAGGCCTTGGGAGAGGACCCGCACAGCCTCCTGTAGGTGGCAACAGTGCCACCTGTTTGACTGGTGGGGGCTGAGCCTGGAAGAGGGAGGAGGCTGACAACTCGGAGAGGACCTGGGAAACAGTGCAGTGCACAGCAGAGGGCAGAGAGCAGAGCGGACCTGCTGCTGAGAAAAGGTGTGAGGGCTCGGGAAGGCTGGGGGCCACAGGCGGGAGTGGCAGGGCCGAGACCGGCTCCTGCCGGCAGGGATTGGGCCCAGGGATTGAGCAGCACCCCTGGTCAGCTCCCCTGACTGGAGTTTTCTGGCTGCTCAGATCCTGACCCTATCCTACAGACAGCTTCTGGAGGGAGGTGGGACCCTGGACGGCAGTGTCCGGGGTGCAGAGGCAGTACCCGAGGTATGGCTGGAGCCCGAGGCAGGCTACAACCACTCGGTCCCAGCATGGGAAGAGGCAGGGGACCTCCCTCTGGGTTGGCTTTTTCCTGGGAGGGGTGTCAGGGTGGGGAGAGGTTTCCCTCCCCCCAGCTTCAGCCCCCTAACTTCCATTCCTACCCCAACCCTCCTTTCCCAAGGCAAGCAGAGGGTAAGAAGGGCTGTTTCAGGAGCGGCCACACCCTCCTTTCAGCCACTGTGCAACCCCTAAAGACTCCACAGCTTCAGGGGAGCCCAGATGACAAGGCAAGGGGTCATGTTCCTCAGACCACACCCACTTTGGGTGTATCCAGGGGCTCCTTTACATACTCCAAATCACCTAGAAACCCATTTTACTAACAGCCACTAGTGCGCATGCACATACAAATGCTGACACAAATCCCACACCTTCTCATGTAGAATCAAAATCACACACCCAGCCTAGTCTGGGGATCAGTAAGCCAGCTTGGACTCAGCTTGACCTCAAAGGACAAGGTCCAAAGACAACCACAGGCCCCATACACACCTTTGCCCTGTATTTGTTGTACTTTCACCAAAGTGTCCTCAGAGGGTGGGGCCCCTGAGAAGGAAAAGGCGGGGACTGGGTTCCTGGCTGAGGTTGGGGGATGACTGGGCAAAAAACGACAGGATTGGGGTGAGAGGGCTTAGACGTTCCAGGTGTGTGCAGGCAGGAAAAAGTTTCCTTCAGAAGGTAGGGAGTGACCCAGGCAACCGGTTCTCCTCAAGATTTCCTCTTATTGGTAGTGCCCCCTTGCCCCTGGGAGGTGGAGACAGAGAATCTTTCAGTTCAGAGCTTTGTAATGTGTGCAATCTCTGTATCCATAGCAACTGACCAAATAGCCACTAGCCAGGCCTCCCTCGGCCCCAGGTCAGTCCTGGTGCCTCTCCTTCAGGTTACTCCTGGCTTCTATGGTGGAAGCCTCAACACGGGGCCGCCTGAAGTTTGGCCAGATCTGCCTCAACTTGCTAAACCGTGTTTGCCCCACCCCCAGGGAAGTTTCTCCTGAGTCCCTACCACAGGCAACCTCTCCATCCCCAGATAGGGATGCTGTTGAAAGGGGAGGAGATGGAGAGAGTGGGTGTATATCCTGCCAGGAGGCTAGACCTCTGGGTGTCCCACTGACTTTCCACATATGCAGATGAAAGGGAAAGAAAGACCCCGGAAACTGTCCCCTTTGCTCACCTCCTCATCCAATCTGGCACTTGGGGCCTGCCCTGTGACCTCCGTTGCTGAGCAGCGGCCCAGGCCTCTGCTCCTCCCGGGGCTCCTCACATATACTGGGAGGGAGGCTGGGATCTGCCTTCTGCCAGGGTCCCTGATAGCCAAGTGTTCCTTCCCCCAGGCCCTCACCATGGGTGAGTCTCCCGGCTGCTGCTCGGTCTGGGCCCACTGCCTCCACTGCCTGTATAGCTGCCACTGGAAGAAATGCCCCAAAGACAGGACACAAACCAACCAGGTGAAGTACGGATGGGGTGGGGTGGGGGGGCAGAAGTCCAAGGCAGAGGCCACTCGGAGGGGATAAGAAGGCCAGGTGTGTTCAGAGACAGCGGAGGGGAGGGGATAGGGAAGGAAGGGGCTTTCTCTCCCCAGGAGGAAAATCCCCTCAAACATGGAAAGAGCTACCTGCAAAAGCAGAGCACCCCCATGCCTGGCAGGAAGCCCCCTTGAGCTGCCCTCTGTTGGGGACTCTGAGCTGAAGTGGGGATGGGCTGTGAGCTTCTCTCCTGCCCCTTTGCAGTGCGAATGCATCTGGTTTGGCCTGCTCTTCCTCACCTTTCTCCTCTCCCTGGGCTGGCTGTACGTCGTGCTCATCCTTCTCAATGACCTGCACAACTTCAATGAGTGTGTCACAGACCCCCTTCCTCAGCAGACATGTCAACCTACTCCCCACCTCGGGACTCCAGGGTGCTCGGTCATCCCCAGCCCTGCCTGGCTTGCCCCCTACCCAGCCTCCTTGAAAACCCCTCCGTGAAGTCTCCCCAGTCCGTGGAGCCCCTGACCCCCTGAAGGGCTTCCCCTCACTCCCTTCTAGCCCCCATCCTAGAGCCACCCAGCCCAGCTCCCCTCAGGCTACTATCGCTGCCCTTCCCCCACTCGGACACCTCCCTCTCCCCTCCCATAGATTCCTGTTCCAGCACTGGGGACACTGGATGGACTGGTCCCCGGCATTCCTGCTGGTCATCTCTCTACTGGTCACATACGCATCCCTGCTCTTGGTGGGTCCCGGAGCAGCTGGTCAAACCTTAGCCCTTCCTTCCCGCTCAGCTCTACCCTGTCGTTCTCACCCTGGCCACTGAGGGGAGGGGAGGAGGGAGGTGTCAGCCTGGGAAGCCCCTCTCTTGGCACCTCATGACTCCCACCACCTCTGCCCCCAGCTCCTGGCCCTGTTCCTGCGGCTCTGTGGCCAGCCTCTGTGCCTGCACACCACTCACAAGGTAGAGTGGGCGTATGGGAGCAAGCGGGAGAGGGGTACACTGGGCCCGGTACTTAGCCAGTTCTTCTATCCCTGGGCACGAGCTCAGGACCTGAAGCCCAGTAAATATGTGCTGAGTGAAAGAAGGACAGTGGTTGAGTCAGGAGAAGAGAATGGTCCTGTTTTCAGAGTGAGGGGCAGCCCAGGCAGCCACAAGCCCAGGTTGACATGAAGATCCCTGGTTCCCCAGGTGCTGCTGCTCCTCATTATACTTCTTGTGGCCGCTGGCCTTGTGGGACTGGAGGTCCAATGGCGGCAGGAGTGGCATAGCTTACGTCTGTCACTGCAGGTGAGTGGCTGGTATCCAGGGCTTAGCGGGGGAAACCTTCGCCTGTGGCCAACCCCAGGACACAGCTTGCTCCCTGGTGCCCCGAGACTCCAGGTAGCTCTCAACTTCAAAAGTCAGGTCCTAGGGGGAGAAGGGGAGGGCTTCTAGGGAGAAGAGCCCTCCTCAACAGCTCTTGTCCACAGGCCACAGCCCCATTCCTTCATATTGGAGCAGTTGCTGGCATCACTCTCCTGGCCTGGCCTGTGGCTGATACCTTCTACCGTATCCACCAAAGAGGTGCCAACTCTACCCTCTCACACACCCTCACTGGCCATCAATGCTTCTGCCTCCTGCTGCTCCGTTCCCTGCACCTGCACTCTGCTTTCTGTCCCCAGGGCCCACCACTGTCCTTTCTCTATAGCCTGTCCCCCACTCCCCACAGGTCCCAAGATTCTGCTACTTCTCCTATTTTTTGGAGTTGCCCTGGCCATCTACCTGGTGCCCCTATTCATCTCCTCAGCCTGTATCATGGAATCCAAAGACTTACCCCCCAAGCCTGAGCTGATGGGACACCGAGGGGCCCCCATGGTGAGTGCTGGGCAGAACGCTGGCAGGGCAGGGAGGGTCTGCTCCTCTAGGCTGCTGTGACCAGGCCTGTGGGTTCCCAGGCTCTCACCCTTCCCTGCCACCTCCTCACCTTTCCCAGCTGGCCCCCGAGAACACCCTGATGTCCCTGCGGAAGACAGCTGAATGTGGAGCTGTTGTGTTTGAGACCGATGTGATGGTCAGGTGAGGGAAGCCGGGGTCCCCTCCCGAACCCAGGGACACAGCAGGGACGCTCCGGAAATGATGCCCCAGAGTTTGGCCCTCTGACTCCCCTTGTGCCTTCAGCTCCAACGGGATCCCCTTCCTCATGCATGATGAGCGCCTGACCAGGACCACAGATGTGGCCACTGTGTTCCCACACCGAGTCAACAGCCACAGTAGCAACTTCTCCTGGACTGAGCTGAAGAGACTCAATGCCGGGGCCTGGTTCCTACAGGTGAGGACAGCCTTCTGGAAGAGGCAGCCATGGGCAGGGGCACTCAGGGGTGGAGTTCATTCATTGATAAGCGTCTGCTGAGCCCTGTGTTGGGCGACAGGTATACAATCTCTGCACTCAGGTCATTCCCTCCTAGTAAGGAAAGCACCTAGGCAACAGGCTATCAGAATATGAAACCTCCAGCAAGAGCAAGGTCTTTACTGGGTAGAGAGGAGAGAGAGGTCACTGTTGGGCAGGGGGAGCACAGGAGAGGATCAGGAGTGGTTTCACAGGAGAGGATGCCTGAGCAGCATATGAAGTGAGGGTAGTTTTTAAGATGGACAAGGCAGGGAACGGGAATTCTGGTCAGAGGGAAGAGTGTGTGTAAAGCCCAGAAATATGAAGAAACCTTTCCAGGGAACAAAAAGTGGCTCAGTGGGAATTCCCTGGCGATCCAGTGGTTAGGATTTGGCGCTTTCACTGCCTGGGCTCGGGTTCGATTCCTGGTTGAGGAACTAAGATCCTGCAAGCCGCGCGGCAAGGCCAAAGAAAAAAAAAAAAGACAATGAAAAAGTGGCTCAGTGGAAGTGGGAGACAAAAATGCATGGGAGTCGTGGGAGATGAGACTGGCCGGGGGCCGGGGGAGCAGAGGCTTGGTCTCCGGGGGCTTTGAATGCCAGGCCTAGAAGTGTGGACTTCAATCCTGCAGGTGATGGAAATTATTTAAAAGAATAATTAATTTGTTTAGTTTTTCTTTTCTTGATTACCAAAGTAATACAAGTTCCTTATAAAAAAAATTTTTAAAAAGTAAAATTTCAGAGAAATAACCTAAAATTGAAAAATCTCCCGTAATCCAACCCGTCAGTTGGATACATATTCTGAGGGATTAAGACATATCTGAGCGCTTAAGAGTAAAGGACGTCTGAGTTTGAATCTTGGCTTCACCACTTCCTAGCTGTGTGAGCCTAGGCAACATTCCTTAGGGTCTCTGTGCTTCATTTTCCTCAACTATAAAATGGGAATAATAACAGTACCTACCTTGTAGGATTATTGGGAGGACTAAATAAATTAATACACATAAGTGCTTCTAATGCTGCCTGGCACATAGTAAACATTTAATAAGTGTTGATAGCTCACTTTCTCCATGCCAGTGACTAGGAGGTAAGGTCATCTGTTGATTTCAAGGGGAGGAGAGGAGAGTGGCAGAGGTTTGGAACAGCCACCAGGAGGAATGGGAGAGGGAACAAATCAAGAAAAAGTAAAAGGATGGCTAAGTGGCACTGAGAGCAAAAAATAGGACTACAGGGCTTCCCTGGTGGCGCAGTGGTTGAGAGTCCGCCTGCCGATGCAGGGGACACGGGTTCGTGCCCGAGTCTGGGAGGATCCCACATGCCGCGGAGCGGCTGGGCCCGTGAGCCATGGCTGCTGAGCCTGCGCGTCTGGAGCCTGTGCTCCGCAACGGGAGAGGCCACAACAGTGAGGGGCCCGCATACCGCCAAAAAAAAAAAAAAAATAGGACTACAGTGCCAACAGCCTACGTGGTGTGCTCTGCCCCCCGATTCTAGGGGTGGAGGGGGCGGACAATTGCAGAATTCAATGAGTTTGGGATTTGTGGGGCAGGAAAGGAGTTGACGGGGCTGTGGAAAAGTAGTTCAAGCTGCGGATGGATCATGGGTAGGGGATGTAGGTGTGGCCAGAAAGGGGCTGATGGATTGGGAGGAAACCAATGGGTCAAGATCCCAGAGGTCTCCGTGAGACCCAAGGGCAAGTGTAGTGAGAGTGAGGAAGTTAGGAAACCGGGAGGATAGGAGGTTGGGGCCAGAGTAAGGTATTAGAGGGTCTAGAAAAGGCCACAATTTGGAGAAAGGAAAAACCCTGGCTCAGCAGTGGGCCGAAGCTGTACACCAAGTGGGGGTAATGAGTGAAGATAATGAGGATGGGAGGATGGCCTGGAGGCTTCTTCTGGTCTTGAAACAATTTTCTTCTTCTTATAGAGGCGACCCTTCTGGGGGGCTAAGCAGCTGTCAGGCCGTGATCGGAAAGACGCTGAGAATCAGACAGTGCCAGCCCTGAAAGAACTACTGAAAGAAGCTGAAGCCCACAACCTTTCTGTCATGTTTGACCTGCGCCGCCCCCCACGAAACCATACATACCATGACACTTTTGTGAACCAGACACTGGAGACTGTGCTGAGTTCAGGGGTGCCCCAAGCCATGGTGATGTTGCCAGGACCCCAAGTGCTCCCTAGTGCCCCTCTCCCCTGCCTTCCCTAGGCCATGATGATAATGCTGAGGCTTCCCCCTGCCCCAGGGCCCCACCCCAGCTCATACAGCCCATCCGCAGTCAGACCTCTCTGCCCCTGTCCCCACCCCCGGAATCCCTAGGCCTTCGCCAGCTTCATGCCTATCCACCCTGAACCACAGGTCCTCTGGCTACCGGATGAAGATCGGGCTTATGTCCAACAACGGGCCCCCCAAATGCGCCAGATATATGGACATCTGGGAGGCCACAGCACTGAGAGGCCCCAGTTTCTCAACCTCCCCTATCAAGACCTGCCACTGTTGGATATCAAGTGAGTGCCAGAGGAAAGGAGCTGAGGGGATCACACGAGGCTTAATGGTGGGGAAGAGCCGAGGCTGGGAAGGCAAAGGCCATTCATTCATTCACTCATACAACACATATTTATTGAACACCTGCTATGTGTCAGGCACTGTTTATTGCAGGCTTTGGGGGTGAGACAGACAGACAACAAACCACTGCACAAAACATATGCATATTGGATAGTGATAAGTGATCTGAAGACAAAAAAATTGGGAAGATGTAGTAGAGATTGGGAGAGAGGGGCTAGGCAGGGTCACAGTAGGAAGAGTGGTTAAAGAGGTGGTGTCTGGGCTGAGACCTGACAGGTCACAAAGAGAGGACAATGGGAAGAGCTGCAGAAGAACAGGAACAGCAGCCTTGTGAGCGAGGGGAAGGCAAGGCTGGAGAGGTAGGCAGGGGCCAAATTGGGTAGGACCTTGTAGGCCACCAGAAGGATTTTAGCTTTCATTCTACACCAAAGAGATTGGTGCAAGAGAGGATGGATCCAGGGGAGAGAGGCGAGAGTCCCAGATGTGAGCTGGGCCCCAGAAGCTGACCCAGCCAGGAAACATGATAGACTTACAAACATGCAGTTGCCAAGGTCTCTTATAATATCCTTGTGGTCAGATAGAAAAAAATGTGGACTGAAAGATAGCCCAGTTATCATATTAAGTATGTCAAGGAACTTTCCCCAAGTTGTCACCATGGGAGGAGACACGATATCAGGTTTGGCCCTCCCCTTAGCCTTGTCCTGGTCAACATCGACTGCTGATCATGTTTCCAAAAGGCATGAATTGGTAATGAAAACACTGATGGGAAAATGGAGGCCCTGAAAGGTCTAAGCACTCCAAGATGACGGGCCAAATGTACCAGGATGAAATGCAACAGAGATACATGCAAAGACCTATATTTGGGGTCCAAAAGAAGCTCAACTGCACAAAAACAAGAGAGGGAGACACTGGCATTAGCAGGAGCATGTGTGAAAAAGACCAGGGCTTTGATTGAACACTGTGAATAATGAATGACACTGCCAAAAACTAGCCTGACCCTGGGCTGCCTTCACATGGGCATAGTGCCCAGAAGGCAGGAAGAGTTTTGCTCTCCTCGAAGCTGGTCCCAGCCTGCCCGGGATATCACCTTCAGATGCAGGCTCCAAACTTCAAAAGGAACATAGGTAAATTGGAGTAAGGTCAGATTAGAGAGGTTTTTATGAGGAAGGGAATGATAAGCCAGGTCCCCAGCCCCAGCTGAAGTGACTGGGGCTGTTGGGCCTGGAGAAGAGAAGACTCAGGGGAATGTGGTCACTGCCCCTCAGACCTCTGAAGGGATGTCACGAGACAAAGAGGAGAGACACATTTGTGTGGCCCCAGACAGCAAAGCTAAGACCTGTAGGTGGAATCCACCAGGAGACAGAGTTGGTCAGGGGCTGCTATGCAAAGGCAGAACTGATGGCTCTGGGGAAGTGACACTGGAGATTCAAGCACAGAGAGGGGCTGTCTCCCTCCCATGCCTGGAACGCCATGATTCTGGATGTTCCCTATTTCTTCCCCTCCTCCACAGAGCACTGCACCAAGATAATGTCTCGGTGAACCTATTTGTAGTGAACAAGCCCTGGCTCTTCTCCCTACTCTGGTGTGCAGGGGTGGATTCGGTCACCACCAATGACTGCCAGCTGCTGCAGCAGATGCGTTACCCTGTCTGGCTTATTGTAAGGGCTCTGGGACTGTCACCCCTCCTCCTCTTTTCCCATCCCTGCTTCTCCTTAACCCTATCCCTCTCTTCCTTACTTATTGCCCCTCCTCCCCCCATATACTACCTGTGTCTGTATATGGGTCGCTCTGGCCACTGACAGGGGCTTTTTTCTATTCCCATAGTCCCCTCAAACCTACCTACTGATGTGGATCATTACCAATTGTGTCTCCATCCTGCTGCTTTTGTGGACCTTCCTCCTCCAACGGTGAGTGTTTTGTGCCCCAGCTTTCTGGGTCTTTATTCTCCCTAGGGTCCTGGTGGTAGGGCTGATTCAGATTCATAAATGCGGCCTGGGGCTTGGGGTTTGGTCTGTTTGGTTCCTCAGAGATTCTTAGACCCTTCCTTATATATCCAATTGGCTTGAACCTTTTGGGAAAGGCAGTCTGGGGGAACTCGGGGTCAAAAGGTCATGCTTGAAGCTGGCTGAACTCATAATGAGAAGCTTTTCTCCCTATAGGAGATGTGCTAAGAAGAGAGAGAGAGCCGGTAAGAACTTTCTCCCCTCACTTCATTTTTCTCCTCCTCTAGCCTTCCCCTTGCTCATTCCCTATATGCCCCTCTCCCCAGGCTTAGAAACAGCAGTGCTGCTGACCAGGATCAACGCTTTCATAATGGAGTAAACGCCCTGTCCTGGACCCCCACCAGCCAAAGTTTGAGGCCTGTCTGCATTGGCCAACAGCAAGGAGGAAGAGAGAATGGCCGAGGTGGAATGTTGGTGGGGTTGGCGTGGGGTGAACTTTGCCAATAGGAGGTTTTGAACTATGAGGGCCCTCTGCCCAGATGGTGGCATGCCCCAAGCTTCCATGGAATCTGTTCCCCTTGGGATTTTGACCTGAAGTGGTTAGGAAGACACTGAGTCACCAGAAGTTTCTCCCCGAATGAAACTAGAACGGAGGAAGAGACGAGGAGATTGCCAAGAGAATGTTTCTGATCTGTGTTCACGTGTTCTTGTGTAGAAGGCACAGGGTGTCAGGGACGGGACAGCTTGGAACAGACTGAAGGAGATGACAAAACGGCCTTTCCTGGAGAACTATAAGATGATGGAGATATTGACCTGGCTTCATTCACTGTCTCCCCTGACATATGCAATTTATCTGATTTCCTGCCTAGAGGCTGGGGGCCAAAGAGCCCATCTAGCCATGTAATTCTGTGCCTACAGGTGGCTTTTTGCTGTGCACAGTCTTTTCCTCAAGACACATTCGTTCCTGAATCTTGTCCGTTAATCGGTTATTCAGTGAATTGAATGCCCATTTGGCACAGTCTAATCTTTTCAGCGCTGGGGCTGGGTGGAGGATGCACCTTCCATCTAGGGTTGCATGTGACATGACATTGAGGGGTCATCATGGGGAGAATCGTGGGTTGGAGGTGGCAAGAGGTCCACCTGGGGCAATGAAGGGCTGCAAGTGGGAAGCAGGAGAGCAGCCGCCACAGGGAGCGTTCCGGGCGGCCCAGGCGCGCTGTGCAGAGTTGCGCTGTAGCTCCACCTTGTGGTCACCTGCCCCAAGAGGAGGGCCGCGCCGCCGTCACCCGTGACGTATTTGCTGAATGCTACCTGTTTCTTGTGCCCATTGGGGACCTGTGTCCTTGACTCCGTATCCCGAGGGCATGGTCCGATTTCCACAAGTTTTCGCTTCTCTGGGCTGCGTGCAGGGTCAGGTTGCCGGGCCCACCTTCCCCTCGAGGAGCAAGGTCCCCGGTATGTTTGCTGCTCGTGAGCCTCTGGGATAAACAGTTAAGATGACCAGCGCGGAGCTGGCCTAGGATAAGGAGTCTGGTAGAAGTGCGGGAGGGGCTAAGGCAAACACAAGGACAGGAGGGGGCTCTGGCTGACTCTTCAGTCCCCACCGCACCCACATTCACCCCGGTTCATGGCTCCACACGAAGGGAAATCGAACTAAGGGTCTGACGAGGTCGGGAGGTTCGATTCTCAATTCCTCCTCTCTCGCCAGCCTGGGACCGGGGGCGGCACTGGCACCTAGGGACAAGACCCTCCTCGGTTGCAGGGCAGGCCCTGGAACTACAACTCCCAGGAGGCCCCACGGCCACTTCCGGTCTCGGGATGGACCGAAGCTAATTTGAATTTGTGTTCCCGCCCCCTCCTCCTCCCAGACCCCGCCCCTTCCCTTCTCGCCACCCCGCCCTCGCCATGCACACACATGCACATAGACACACAGGCCGCCGTCCACGCCAACATACCTGGCCTGCAGCAGGCGCGGTGGGCGGGGGCATCGGCGTGCGACGGGCTGGGAGGTGGGAGGAGCGCCGGGAGCCCACGCCGCGGCTGCTGCCTGGTCCCAGTCTTCTCGGGGGTCCACGCCGCCTTGGACCGCCTCTTCCACACACTACCTTTTCAAGCTGCATTTCCGTAGTTTTCCCTGTTCCCGATCCCGCCCCTCAGACCGACTGCCGGCCTCAGCTCTGGGGCGCCCAGGTACTGCCGGGCTCTCACCTCTCAGCATGGACCTCCCCCCCACCCCCATCCCTACTTTTCTGTCCCCTCCCAGTCGCTCAGCCTCGCAGCCCCGCAGCCTCTTCCTCCCCTCCCATTCCGACCTGACCCTGACCACATCCAGGGTTTCCAACCCCCGCAGCCTCCACCTCTCAGCTCCCAGGCTCTCAGCTGCAGTCCTCTAGCCTCAGAGTCTAGACTCTCTGCCGGAATGCCCCAAGCCCTTGCCCCTAGTCCCTAGCCTTGAGCACTCAGCCCTGAGCCTGCCACCGTCCATCCTTCCTCTCTTCCCAGGAGGACTGGACAGCTATGGCGCACTTAACCTCTGTAAGGTCCTGGACTGGAGGCTGAGATTAACAAAAACTTGAGGGTGGAGGGCCAAGGGGCGCTGCTCATTGGGGTTTGGGTGCAGTTGCTCTCGTTATTTTTAGCTGCTGACTCACAGCTTCTGGCATCCGGGTTTGGGGCTAGCAGGCTGGGCTAGGGGGCTATTAATAGAGCTAAGGCACAGCCCCGACCCAGTTCAGTTTAGAACACAGGGAGCAAGGAGCCTCCCCCTGCCATCGTGCGGCTGTGGAGATGTTGTGGACTGGGGCAGTGGCTGGACCAGGACCTCTCTGGCTGCCAGTACCTCAGCCTGGTATCTCTACCTTGGAACTCTTGAGGGAAAGCCCACGATGAGACTCCGGGTACAGCTCTCCCCTAAGCTTGCCATGGCTTGGGGCTCTGCCACAATGAAGCTCCTGCTGTACTGATTGTGAAGAGATGAGTCCCAAGTGGAGGGATTATTGTGCCCACGGCTTCGGCCTGCTTGGACCTACTCCTGGGCCAGAATGCTAGGTTACTAGGAGGAAAAGCTGTGGATTTCTGGTCCCCAAAGGCGGTCCTAAGGACGGAATACTTCAGCATGGTCCTAACAGAGAGGGCACAGAGCTGACAGGATTTGCTAGCCCCAAACCAGACACAGTACTAGGAAGCTGCCGAATTCTGTGTTACTACCCTGCCATTCTTCTTTTTGTTTCTTTCCCTCTTGTTGGGCTCTGTCCCTACTCACAGGGGTCAACAGACCTCAGGATCTCTCCCTACTCCATAGAGAAATCTAATTCAGGAAAGCCACTGAGAAACTTGTCTCCACCAAGGTATGAATGATCCTTTATATATTGTCATTCCTATGGGGCCTTTTTATTTTAATGGGCGAAAGTAGGAGTTCCCTAATCCATACCTTGGGAAAGGTGGGGAAATCCTGATACCTTAGTAGACTAATCACCAAAATTATTCCTACCCACGCCCAATGTGCTAGAATTCCCATCCACCAAGGATGCACACCCACAGCAATGCCCCTTACTCACAAACCAGAAACTTCCTGCTTTCAGCAATCCCAGTCTCTGGCTCCCAGGTGAAACCCGAGGGCTTTGGGGCAAGGGTGATTATTTCTCCACACAAAAAGATTGGGGTCACCCAGTGAAGCTGTACTTTCAAGAATGAGCCCAGATTATCAGACAGCAGCGGGCCGCCCTGCCCTAACCCCATCAGTTTGCTGAGGGAGGGTGCTGGAGAAACGGTGGATAGGAGTGAGAAACAGTCCCCTTCTCCCAAATCCCTTCTCAGGCTCCTCTGTGGCTTCAGTCTCCATGCGGGCCTCCCGGTTGCCTAGCAACCACAACCGCCTGCAGGGGCGTGGGCTGTTTTCGACCTGTAGGGGGCGCCTGTCTCCCTGGGGCCTCAGGCTGGAACTCTAGCAGTTGGGAGGGGATTCCAAGTGTCAAAGCATCTCAAGGTTGCTGACTTGCCAACCAAGTCCAGTCTGAGCATCAGAGAGCCTGTAGAGTGGGGAGAAGCTCACTATGAATGTAAAGGGATGTAACTCATATTCATTAAAAATGAAAATGTGTGTGTGTTTGTGTGTGTGTGTGTGTGTGTGTGTGTGAGAGAGAGACAGAGAGAGACAGAGAGAGACAGAGAGAGACAGACAGAGAGAGACAGAGAGAGAGAGGGAGAGAGGAGAGAGAGAGAGCAGTCAAATAGGGACAGGGTGTGGGGAAGGCAGTTTGACCCTCTCCATTCACTCCAGGCTTAGCAATGTTTATTCCTCAATCAGAGCAGTTCAGAGGCCCAGGCTATAGGGTGTTTTTTGTTTTTTGTTTTTCCTGAGCTACTTTTAGGATGTAGGAAAAGAGTCTAGCACTCTATAGTATTGGCAAACTGCCGAGCATATAAAAGACTTTAAGGTCCTGAGTTACCAGCCTAGCCTAGACTTGGTCATGAAGGAAGATATTCATTCATTTGTTCATTCAACAATGATAATTAACCCTAACCCACTGTTACAAGGTAATGTGCTAAATGTTTTACATTTAATCCTCACAAAAACCCTATGATGATTTCCATTTCACAGATAAAGAAACTGAAGCTCAAGAAGTAAAGTAACGGCCAAGGTCACACAACTAGTGACTGGCTTGGGTGTGGCTGAGCAACCACTGTGTGCCAGGGTCTAAGAATACAGGAAACAAGACACTCCTCTCTTTTCTCTACCTAATGAACACCTAGTCACCCTTCAGGAGCAAACTAAAAATATCATCTCTTATGAAACTTTTCGTAAGCCCCTCGCCACCCACAAGTAGAGTTGATAACTTGCTTTTTTGTATACCCCTCTGAAATAGCACTTTTCACAGTTATTGTAATGAAATGCTTCTACATGTCCATTTCTCTAACTTTGAGCATCTTGGCGACAGGGTCTGTTTACTATTCATTGCCACTTGGATGTCTGATAGACATCTCAAACTCAACATGTCCAAATCTGGACACCTGATCTGTTTTGCCCAAATGACCCCTCCCCTAAAGCAGTCCTCATCTCAGTCGATGGCAGTTTCACCTTTCCAGTTGCTGTGGCCAAAAAACCTTGGAACCACACCTCATATTCAATCTGTCAGCAAATCCTGTTGACTCTCTCTTCGAAATACATCCAGAATCCAATCACTTCTTATCACCTCCAGTGCTACCACCCTGGTCCAAACCACCATCACTCACGTCTCTCTGGCATCACCTCAGTAGCCTCCTGACTGGTCTCACTGCTTCACCCTTGTCCCCTGTGGCCTATTCTCCACATGGAAGCCAGAGTGATCCTGCTAAACACAAGTCAGATCATGTCAGTTCTCAGCACAAAAACTCTCCAATGGCTCCCCATCTCTCTCAGAGTAAAGCCAAAATCCTTCAATGGCCTACAGGCCCTATACAATCTGGTCTCCTACTAAATCTCTGATCGTATCTCCTAGTACGTTCTCCCTCTCACTCTGCTCCAGCTGCTTGGTCCTCCTTGCTGTTTCTCGAACAAGCCAGATGCACTTCTTACCCATGACCTTTGCACTGGCTCTTCCCTTGCTAGGTATACTCTTCTGCATGGCTCCCTTCCTCACCTCCCTCAAGTCTTTGTTCAAATGTCACTTTCTCAGTGAGGCCTACCTTGACCAGCCTATTTAAGATTGCCTCTATTCTAATTTCCAGTTTACAGTAAGTACAGGGTATAGAGGAACAAGATAAATGACACCACGAGGGGAAAAACAACAACAACAGACAAATCCAGAAGTAGGATATTCTACAAAACAACTGAGTTGTACTTTTCAAAAAGCCAGTGTCATTAATTTAAAAAAAATAAAGATGGGAGACTTCTAGTTCTGGACCCAAGTGGAGTAGACATGCTTCTCCCTATTCCTCCCACTAAGGACAGCTAAAACTCTGT
The DNA here is from genome assembly GCF_951394435.1 of Stenella coeruleoalba. Lineage (NCBI taxonomy): Eukaryota > Metazoa > Chordata > Mammalia > Artiodactyla > Delphinidae > Stenella > Stenella coeruleoalba. The sequence continues at coordinate 54,619,275 of NC_137152.1, forward strand.
ATGTGATATATAAAACAAACATAGGAAGATGCTAAAAGAAGGAGAAAAGGACAGACTTGACTAGGTGACTTGACTAAAAACAAAAACATGAACAGAGCCTCAGAGACATGTGGGACTATAACAAAAGACCTAACATTCATGTCATCGGAGTCCCAGAAGGAGAAGAGAAAGGGTGGGGGCGAAAAAGTCCTCAAGAAATGATGGCTGAAAATCCTCCAAATCTGGCAAAAGACACAAACCTACAGATTCAAGAAGCTGAACAAACCCGCAACACAGGATAAAGTCAAATCCATGCCAAGACACATTAAATCAAACTTTTAAAAACGAGACGAAGAGAAAATCTTGAAAGCAGTAAGAGAGAAACACCACTTTACCAACAGGGGAAAAACAATTCAAGTATCAGCGATTTCTCACCAGAAACCATGGTGGCCAGAAGGAAGTAGCAACAACATATTTCAAGTGTTAAAAGAACTGCCAAGCCTGGATGCTATATCTAGTGAAAATATCCTTCAGAAATGAGGGAGAAATCAAGATATCCTCAGAAAAAGGAAAGCTATGAGACCATGACACCAGCAGACCCACCCTAAAAGAGTGGTTAAAGGCAGTCCTCAAAACAGAAAGGAAATGATAAAAGAAGAAATCTTGGAACATCGGGAAGGAAGAAAGAATAGAATGAGTAAAAACGTAAGTACGTACAACAGACTTTCCTTCTTCTCTTGAGTTGTCTAAATAATGTTTGATGGTTGAAGCAATAAGTAAAACATCATCTGATGTGAAGCTCAGTATATGTAGAGGAAATATTTAAGACAACCGTACTATAAATGAGACATGGTAAAGAGACCTAAAGGGAGGTAATTTTTTTACACTTTCCTCAACCTTTTAAAATGATGACACCAGTAGGTCTTTGTGGTGATGAAATAGTTTTGTATTTTGATTGCAGTGGTTGTTACAGAAATCTCTGCATGTGGTAAAATGGTATAGAACTATACACACACTATACCAATGTCAATTTCCTGGTTTTGATATTGTACTATAATTATGTAAGATGCAATCATTGAGGAAAACTGGGTGAAGGGTACACGGGCCCTCTCTGTGCTATCTCTGCAACTTCCTTGTAAATCTATAATTATCTCAAAATAAAAAGGTTTTCTTTTAAGATTGGGGCTGTTCTAGTGGCTAAAGACACGAATGCAATGTGACAGCCTTGATTAGGTTCTGATGTTAAAAAAGATAAAAGGCGGGGAGGGGGAAGGGTGAGCTGTGACAAAGCGAGAGAGAGGCATGGACATATATACACTACCAAACATAAGGTAGATAGCTAGTGGGAAGCAGCCGCATAGCACAGGGAGATCAGCTCGGTGCTTTGTGACCGCCTGGAGGGGTGGGATAGGGAGGGTGGAAGGGAGGGAGACGCAAGAGGGAAGAGATATGGGAACATATGTATATATATAACTGATTCACTTTGTTATAAAGCAGAAACTAACACACCATTGTAAAGCAATTATACCCCAATAGAGATGTTAAAAAAAAAAGATAAAAGGCAAGTTTGGAGAAATTTGAATATAGACTGGACATTAGACGATATTAGATGATATGAAATTATTGTTAATTTTCTTAGATGTCATAATCATATTGTGGTTATGTGGGAGAATGTCTTTATTCCCACAAGATGAATGCTGAAATATTTAGGGGAGGAGTGTAATGAAATCTATAACGTACATTTGAACGGTTCAGAAGAAATTGTAGATAGATCGATAAAGCAAATATAACAAGACATTGCCAGTTGTTGGCTCTATGAGGAAGATATATAGGTGTCCCTTGTACTATTCTTTCAACATTTCTGTATGTTTGCAAATTGTCATTTTTAAAAAAGTTGGAGAGGATATGTGGAGGATATACATGTGATAAAGCAAGTATAGTAAAATGTTAATGAGAATCTAGGTGGCAATTGGATGTTTGTTCCCTGTAAAATTCTTTCAATTTTTCTGTATGTTTGAAAATTCTCATGTTAAAATGCAGGGGTAAAAAACCTGAAGAAAAATGATCACAATCTCATGTCCTTCCCTAGTACTCCCAATCCTGCTTTCTCTGCTCTTTTTCTTTTTTCCCATAGCACTTATCACCATATATCGTAGTATATACTTCATTTATTTATTGTGCTATTTTTTGTCTGTGCCCTTTCACTAGAATGTGAGCACCCCAAGGGCGGGGATTTATTGTGTTTTGTTCTGTTTGCTGCTATATCCTCAAATCCTAGAACAGTGTCTGGCACATAGCAGGTGCTCAGTGAATGCCTGTTGACTTAAGAATGAATTTCTGTAGCCCTAGGGCCTAGGTCAAGGTCTTGCACAGAGTAGGTGTGCAATGAATGTTTGTTGAACTGAGATCTGAGATCTGCAGGAGAACTTAGAATAGACCTGTTGGACTTGAGTGGTTCAGAGCGTGGACTCTGGAGTCAAATGGCCAGGATTTGCATCGTGATTCTGTGACTTCCACCTGTGTAACCTAGCTGTATTAACATCTCTGAGCCTCAATTTCTCGGTAAAAGTCGGATAATAATAGTAGCACCTTGGTAGGGGTTTTGTTTGCATGTAAAGCACTTAGGACTTTGTGAAGATTCAATAATTGGTAGCTAATGACATAAAGAACAGCAAAAAGATAAGAGTTTTCCCAGCATGTCATCCTTCTTCCATCCGCCAACAGACTGAGCCAGGAGAGGCTAAGGAAATGTCCTTGGATAAGTATTCCCAACTTCTTCTCCAGACACCCAGATTTCTTTCACTTCAGATCTCTTCTTACCTTTCCTTCTGCCCTGGACTTTCTTTACTCTCTTGGCATCCTGAAGCTCTTTCCCCCATCATAACCATGCAGGAGTGGAGTTGAGGAGACAGGAATCTGTGCACCAGGGACAAAAGCTTAGAGCTTTCCTTTCCTTCTGTTCTAGGCTTGAGTCCCTCATTGGTGATGGAAGCAGGTCAAGTGTGAGGTTGCAGTCATTTCGGGGCCTAGAGGTTGAGAGAACAATAGTCCTGAGGAAGAGGCCCTGACAAGAGAGTAGCCTCCTAAGCTGCCCTCTTCCTTGGTCCCCTGTTAGGAGAGAGCACCTCCCTCACCCTGCTCTAACGTCCCTTCGATCTGTTCTGCCGCCTCAAGTCTTTACTTCTGGTGGCCCCAGCTCAGAGCAAGCCCGGGGACCCATTGAGCATCTCCCTGCAACTCCCTCTTGGTAGTGGGGTGGGGTGGAGTGGGCCGAGGACAGGCTGAAATTGGAGATTAGGGGGCACGAGAGTGGGGGCTGAGCTCACCCGTGGCACAAGTCCCCTGTCCCTGCCCTAGGGTTGGCCCTACCCCCGATATCTGGGGAGCTGGGGCTGAGCCTGGGGGCGCCACTGCCTCTGTTCCTTTAAGGAGCCGCTGTTTAGCATTCCTGCCGCTGCCGCTGCCGCTGCCTGACTCTGCACGCTGATTGGCTGGAGTCAACTGAGAAGGGAGCCAGGGAGAGATGCTCTTGACTCCACTCAGATCCATCCTGGGGACCAGTGCGGGAGCGGTCCTCGCAGCACCCAGCTTCTGCCCAGGCTCCCGCTTCTTCTTTGCCGCTGGGCCTCGGCCCAGGAGCCACGACGGGCGACACGGAGCCGCCAGTGCTGGAGGGGGAGCCGTGGGTGCGGGGCAGCGTGGGGGCAGAGGCCCCGGGACGCCCGCCCGGCCCCAGGCCCCGCTCCGCCCGGGCGCCCCCACGGGTGCCCCCCCCTTCCTGGTCCGAGCAGTGTGAGTGTGCCCGGGAGCCTGGCGGCAGCGGCGGCGGCGGCAGCGGCGGTGTGGAAACCGGCGTGGGCTGGGGGGTCCGGGCCGCGGGGGGCAGTGCCATGCACAAGCACCAGCACTGCTGTAAGTGCCCCGAGTGCTATGAGGTGACCCGCCTGGCCGCCCTGCGGCGCCTCGAGCCTCCCGGCTACGGGGACTGGCAGGTACCCGACCCCTACGGGCCAGGTGGGGGCAATGGAGCCAGCGCCGGTTACGGGGGCTACAGCTCGCAGACCCTGCCCTCGCAGGCGGGGGCCACCCCCACCCCCCGCACCAAGGCCAAGCTCATTCCCACCGGCCGGGATGTGGGGCCAGTGCCCCCTAAGCCAGTCCCGGGCAAGAGCACCCCCAAACTCAACGGCAGCGGCCCCAGCTGGTGGCCCGAGTGCACCTGTACCAACCGGGATTGGTATGAGCAGGTATGGATCAGCAGAGGGGGTGGTGGTGGGACAACCCACGGGGGCTGGGGAGTGGGCGCCTGGAGGCCTGGGGTGCAGCACGGGTTCCCAGGGCTCCCAGCCCGCAGACCCTGAGCCCTAGCATTGCAGCTGGGCCAAGAGAGGCGGTGTGTGCTTCCCAGTGTGTCTGTTTGGGGGTCTCCATTTGGAGGGGATTGGGAGGAGCTGTGTGTCAGGAGGCGAAGGCATGGCGGAGGGGCACATTCTCCCGTGTGGGGGGATTGGGTTCGCCTCAGCGTGGGCGGGGGGGGGGGTTAGCAGTGTCTCTGTGTCTGGCAGGGGGCGGGAGGTTCTGCGGGGGCTGTGTGCGGTGTGTGTCTCCACAGGAGGGGAGGAGGGGGCAAGGTGCTCTGTGTAGGGGGGACGTGTATGTGTGTGTGTGTGTGTGTGTGCGTGTGTGTGTTGAGGTGTGTGGAGGAAGGCAGTGGAGCTCCTGTGAATCTATGTCGAGGAGCCCATGTGCCCAGCTTGCTGAGCTTCATCCCTTGATGCCATGAGTCCCTCTCCGTCCTAGTCCCTTTGTGTGTGAATGTGCACATGGACATGTGGGGACGTCTCTCTGGATGTGGAGGTGTCTCTGTAGATGAAGCTGCAGGTTTGGCTGTGTTTGCCTGTGTGTGTGTGGCTACATGTATATGAGCATGTGGCTGCAAGTGTGTGCACGCGTGTGCCTCTGTGTGTGTGTGTGTGCGCGCGTGTGCGCGCGCGTGTGTGGTGTCCCTGGTGAGAGGCGCTTGACAGGCAAGGGAGGGGAGGGGGAGGAGGCGAGAGACACGTCCCAAGCAAGGCTGAGAGGCTGCTGAGAAGGATGGACTCTTTTGTCCAAGCAGCTCTGAAGTGTGTATGTGTACTCAGGGGGCGAGGGGGGGACTGAAGCCAGCTTCCTTGCTCCAGAACAGGCATGATGCCTGGAGCCAGGCAAGGGGCAGCTGCTATGGTGCAGGGACTGGCCCCGGTGGGGCATCTTCCCCTTGGGTACCGCAAGATGTGGGAGAACTTGGCCCCCCAGTCCTGACTTGGCACAGCTTGGGAACCCCTGGGTGCTGGGCACAACTCCGGCTTCCACTCCCAGCCTAAATAAACTGCCAGCTTAGAAAATGGAAGGAGCATCTGTGGGAGAAGCAGCAAAATGGAGGCTGGGCCGGCAGAGCCGGGTCCCTGGCATGCATGGCGGAGGGCCTGTCTGGTTATTCGGCTCTGCAGCCCCCAGGGTAGGGAGAGGGGAGGAGGAGGCTTTGTTGTGGAGGGCAGGTGCTGGCTGCCCCAAGCTGGTGACCGTTCTGGCCACCTCTGTCCCCCTCTGGGGATCAGATGTGCTCTCACTCAGAAGCAAAGGTGGGGACTTCCTGGGGAGAGGAGTCCTCGGTTCTGGCCTTCTGTCTGTCCACACTGACTGTTTCCTGTGTCCCTTGCCTTGGCCCCTTGCCCTCTCTAGCGGATTCTCCTCCATCCTGGGGCCCTACCCTTGTAAACACTCTCTTGTGCTTGTCCTGCTCAACTGGTAGATAGGTGCCAGTCCCAAGGCTGGGCCAGTTGGTCAAGGTTTCTTTGCCAGGGCTGATCCCTGGCTGGCTCCTGGCCCTGGGAGCAGGTTCCCTGAGGGGGGTGGTGGGAGGCTGGAGGGTGGACCAGTGGAAGCTGGGAGCTGCTGGGTCTCACCAGAGCTGGACTTGAAGCATGGCTATCACATGTGGGCACACATGGTGTACCAGATGCATACAAGAGCTACATGGAAATCCTTTTGCCTATGTGTCTGTTGCATGGTACTTCAGGCAGTGGTGTTGGTTTGCGGGCTCTTAAGAGCCATCGGTTCTTCCTCCTGGGATCAGGGACAGGAGTAGGGCTGCAGTGAGAATCCTCCCACCAACTGCTAGGGCTGCAGGGCAAAAAGCCCTGGGGCCAGGCTCAGAAAAGGTGGAGGCATGACTAGCCAGCCCTCTCCTCCTCTCTGCTTTTCGAAGCCAAAGCTGTGTGGGGTGTAGGTGGGAGGGGAAGCAGAGCAGGGCATGCAGAGGAGCCCTCACCCTGGGTTTGCAGCTTCCCTCTTCCGACGAGGAGACCAGGGGTCAGGAAAGGGGCAACACAGCCAGAGAAAGATGGGGGAGGGGCACCAGGCTATCTGGGGAGAGAGGCAAGAGGGCTCCTCCATTCTTGGGGATAAGAGTGAAAGCCAGGGAGCAGGTGCTACTTGTCTGTCCAGAATCATATTTTCACTTGACAGTGGCCACAAGTAAGTCCTGTCTGAGAGGCCATCTCTATGGGTTGGTCAGACCAACCCTGTTTCCATCCCTTTCCCTCGCTTCTCCTCCTGTGGCTATTGCATGTTGAAGGCTGTGGACTCTGCTGCCAATCAGTCCATGGGTCATCAGCTTCTCCCTCATGGGGCATCTTGTCCACTCTGCTCCTGTCCTATCCCTGGCTTTGCCTCTGACTCCCGAGCAGATCCCTTTCTGCTGGGAAACACAAAGGGTTCGGGATCAAAAGCCCCTCGATAGAAAATGGATTGACTTCTGCCCATTTGAGGAATTGGGTTCTTGGGGACACAGGAGATAGAATGAGGGTTCATGAGGTACTCTGAAGGGGGGAACTTTTCTTTTTCCCACGAGCTTTGCTGGGCAAGGTGATGAGTGGCCAGAACATCAATGGCCTTGGCAGCTTGCTTCACTCAAAAGAGCATGTGGAGATCCAGGTTCTAGCCCCTGCTCTGCCACTAACTCCCGGTGTGCCCTTAGGCACAACCTGCGTCCTCTCTGGGCCTCAGTGTCACTATCTGTCACATGGGAGAGGTTGAACAAGATGGTATCTGCTGCCCTTCCAGCTCTGACATGGTGGGAGTCTGTGATCCCAAGTCAGGGAGAGCTGTTGTTCAGAAGGGGTGCAGGTCCCTGTCCAGGCCACTGGGTGCCCCCACGGATGCTGAGTGTGGCATGGTTTGCCTGCCATGTTCAATTTCTGCCATCCCCCTCAGGCCAGCCCTGCACCCCTCCTAGTGAACCCCGAGCCTCTTGGTGAGTGCACCACTGGCTGGCTCGGTCCCAAACAATTGATCTGGGCTAAATGAGCAGCTGGGTTGGGCCTGATATGGCTGGAAGCAAGGGGAGGGGGGGGCCTCCTCAGGGTCAGCCTGTCCCATCTGTGGCCAACAGATGTCTCAGGGTCAATTTGGGCTCTCCTACTACTCTGTGGGGAGTTGGGGGACAAGCAGGTTGACCAGGGGGTAGGGGGGAGCGGCGCAGGAGGCACTTAGGGCCCTGCCTGTGTCTTCCCCTAGGTGAATGGCAGTGATGGCATGTTCAAGTATGAGGAGATAGTCCTTGAGCGGGTGAGTCTGGAGGTGGGGCAGGATAAAATGGGAGGGCAGGGTTAGAACGGGGAGAGGGGAGGGCCCTGAACCTTGGTCTCAAGACTCGTGGGGGACCTGCATTGAGAGAATGGGGAAACGGCAGCCCTCAGAGGCTGCATCACTGCATCAATCAATCAACTGTCTAACAAATATTAATTGACCTTGCTCGCTGAGGCCTGGGGAATTGGGGAGGGGATGGCTTCGCTGAGGCCTCCACGCCAGAATGGTCAGCACAGGCTGAGAATCGGCCAGATTGGTGACGAATGTGCCCCAGCCTGCCGTGGCCCCTTCTGAGGCCTGGAGAAGCTGCTCTTTGGGGGCAGGGGTAGATGGGGCCCTGGAAACCCTCCCCCATGCCTTCTGCATGAGAAAACTGTGCCCCTCCACTTCCTTCTGCAGGGCAATTCTGGCCTGGGCTTCAGCATTGCTGGTGGAATCGACAACCCCCATGTCCCCGATGACCCTGGTATCTTTATTACGAAGATTATCCCTGGTGGAGCAGCTGCCATGGACGGGAGGCTGGGGTGAGGTGGCCTGGAAGCAGGGCTGGGGACGGCAGGGGCAGGATGGAGGTGAGGGGAGGAGGGCCGCCTGGCAGGATGACCCTTGAATTAGATCTGAGATGGGGAGGGGTGAGGAGGGAGGGGAAGGGGAGGTGAGAGGAAGAGGAGGAGGTGGGAGAGGGGGTGGAGGGGGTGGCAAGGTGTCATGCCTCTTGGGCTTCCCCCACAGGGTGAATGACTGTGTGCTGCGGGTGAATGAGGTGGATGTGTCAGAGGTGGTGCACAGCCGGGCGGTGGAGGCACTGAAGGAGGCCGGCCCTGTGGTGCGGTTGGTGGTACGGAGGCGACAGCCCCCACCAGAGACCATCATGGAGGTCAACCTGCTCAAAGGGCCCAAAGGTGCGGCCCTCTGGGTTCTCGTGCTCTGGCCAGAGGCCCCTGGTTCGCCCTGTAGGAATTGGAAGGGAATACCCTCACTTCCTTCCTGACTCCCTGGTGCAGCTCACATCCTTCTTTCTTGAGCTCACATCTCACCTGTACTGACCTCGGGATGGCAGCCTGGTGTTTGGGATCCCTGGGGGGAGCTCCTGTGGGGCTGGTGGCTTGGCTGGGTGCGGGGGATTGGGGTTGGGATTGACTGCGTGTTCTAACTTCTCCTTGTGTCCCTCTCCCACTCCCTGCTGGCTCCTGCCCAGGCCTGGGTTTCAGCATTGCTGGGGGGATTGGCAACCAGCACATCCCAGGAGACAACAGCATCTACATCACCAAGATCATTGAGGGGGGTGCTGCTCAGAAGGATGGACGCCTACAGATCGGGGATCGGCTGCTGGCGGTGAGACAGCCTTCCTGGGGATGCCCAAATGGCGGGGTGGGGAGGTGGAGCTCTAGTAGCCTCTCCCTCCACCTGAACCTCACTCAGGGACTAGGCATCATGGGAAATTTCAAGAGCATCATCTGAGTTGTGTGTCCCCAGATAGCAAGGCCCTAGTCCTCTTCATGGCTGGAACTCCCTCACCTGTCCCCCCCTACCCCCTGTTTCTCTGCCCCTCACAGCACTGTATTTGGACCTCTGTTAGATAGAGCACTGTTGAATTTCACTGAAAGGGCACCCCTCAGTGTTCCCTGCAGAGGCCCTCCCTTCTTCTCCCCAGTGCTAGCCCTAAGGCCTCTCCTCTCCTAGGTGAACAACACCAATCTGCAGGATGTGAGGCATGAGGAAGCTGTGGCCTCGCTGAAGAACACATCTGACATGGTCTATCTGAAGGTGGCCAAGCCAGGCAGCCTCCACCTCAACGACATGTATGCACCCCCCGACTACGCCAGCAGTACGTACCAGTCTGCCCTGTCCCTGTCCTGAAGCCCTGCCCCCTGGTTTCTGGAAGGGAACAAGTTTATGCTCCTTGTTAAGAGAGAGAGAAGGAGAGAGAGAGAGAGAATAAGACTGGTGCTCAGGAAAGCTGAGTCCAAATCCCAGCCCTGTCCCTTATACCTGGGTGCCCTTGGACAAGTCCCTTTCACCTGTCTTTAGTTTCCTCTTTGGCAAAAAGGAGCTAATGATATATGTGCTGCCCTCCTCATAGGACTGCTGCAAGGATCAAATGAGATCACGGACGAGAAAGCCCTTGGAAAACTGTATCAGGCTATAGAGATGTGAGGGATTATTATTAGTCACACCTCTAGTCATGCCTTTCTTTGTAGATTGCCTTGACTTTAGCTCTTTCTAAGACTCACAGGAGTGAGCTCAGGATTCAGAAAGGGACTGTGGAGGAGGAACCCTAGGGGGTGGAGTGGGGAGGAGACGCCTGAGGAATCTGCATCCCTCGGTCTGGTCTCTTTACATCTGAGGTGGGGGGGGGGTGGTCAGCCCTTGGTGGCGGGTGGAGTAGGGTACCACTGGGGAGTGGTCTCGGAACTTTTCTCTCCCTTTCTCGATTCCAGCTTTTACTGCCTTGGCTGACAACCACATAAGCCATAACTCCAGCCTGGGTTATCTCGGGGCTGTGGAGAGCAAGGTCAGCTACCCTGCTCCTCCTCAGGTTCCCCCCGCCCGCTACTCTCCTATCCCCAGGCACATGCTGGCTGAGGAGGACTTCACCAGGTAAGACCCCCTCCCCCGCCCCGCCCCTCCGCATCCTACCTAGGGATGGGGCGGAGAGGAATTGCTTCTGGCTGGCCACAGGCCTCCTCGTAGTATGGCATAGAAGAGGATAAAGCCCTCATACCTCGTGTCTTTGGGGTCTGAGGCCCCCTCTCAGGCCCTTGGGACCCTAAGGAGGGACAGAGGTGGCTGCAGGGACAAGTTCTACCATCAGGGGGAGTGCCAAGTGTGTGGCCCCCATTCGAAAGTGCAGAGAAAGGGTAGGATGGAGTGTTTAGGGGGCTGAGGAGGTGGAGGCTGCGGGATTTCCTGCCCCGAGACAGTTGCAGCCCCCTCTGCTGCAACCATTCCACGTTAGAGAAGAGAGCAGTTCAGCCGGTGGCGTTGGTCCGGGATGCTGGGAGGCTGGCGGGCCAGGTGGCCTCGCACGCAGGGAACGGCCCCGCCCCACTCTGGAGGCTGCTGCCGCTGCGGAACTGGTTGGACCGGCAGGGGTTCCGGGGGACAGGTTTGCTGCAGGGTGGGGCCTGGGAGGCTGCTGGGCTGGCTGCAGTAGAGCCGGAAGGGTAGGCGGACGGAGTTGGCGGGGGCGGGGTGGGGGGGAGCTGGAGGAGCCATGGAGAGGGCACGCAAATTCTCAGGCTCCGGCTTGCCCCTGGGCTTGGGCTCAGCTTCGGCCTCGGCCTGGAGGAGGGCTTCGCGGAGGAGGGCCTGGCCGCTCCGCTCCCTGCGGCCTGGAGGGGATGCCAGGTAGGAGGAGAGGAGGGCTTTAGCAAGAGCATCCGGGTCTCAAGGAAGGAGCCTCGCACCTGAGACTGGGAGCAAGAAAGGAAGAGCCTCGGACCTGGGGCTCCTCAGATGAAAGATGCTTAAAGTGAAGGCAGTGGGCTGGGCAAGTGTGCTGAGTCAGGTTGTATGGATATACAGGAGCCGCAGCTGCTCTCGCTGCTCTCACTTGATGACACTGACCATTTACAGAGGGATTCCTTAGACATGGTTAGTTGGAGTCGGAGTTTTCATGTGTTTGTCTCCTCTCTTCAGTTAGGCTCCTAAGCTGCTTCTGGGGACCTGGGATTTCTTTATCTCTATCTCCCACATCACCCAGCAAGGGTACATAGTGCTAGCTGTTGACTAAATCTGTTGTTGGGGAAAGTAGGAGGGGTCATAGTTGGTCGGTGGATTTTTGAGACTGCGGAGAAGCATGTATAAAGTAAGTATGCACAGTTTGTGGGTGGTGAGTGCAATCAACCCCAGGGCCATCCCACAGCCCCTAACTGATTCCCCTTCTTGTGGCCCAGGGTTCAAATCACACCAGTTGGTAGGATGGGAGAATCTGGGGAGGAAGAGGACCAGTGAGTGGGCTCTGAGATATGGTCTCTAGAGCCCAGGGTAGGGGTTTGTTGACCAGAGAGAGTCGGAGACTGTCCACTGGGAAGTTGACTCCAAGCCCTCAGGAAGAAGGGAGGAAGAACAACTGAAACTTGGCACCTGGAAGCAAACAGCAGCCAAGCAGGTTTCAGGAGAGAAAGGGAGCAACAGAGTATCATACCTAGGAACCTAAGTCCGTCTACAGCCATATGGGCCTTGTTCCAGGCTGGCCCTCGCAGGGACAACAGTTTATACCTACTTTGTCCTGACCCTTCCACTCCTTTCCCACCAGAGAGCCCCGCAAGATCATCCTGCACAAGGGCTCCACAGGCCTGGGCTTCAACATCGTGGGAGGAGAGGATGGAGAAGGCATTTTCGTCTCCTTCATCCTGGCAGGAGGCCCAGCTGACCTGAGTGGGGAGCTGCGCAGAGGAGACCGGATCTTATCGGTGAGGAGACAAAGGCAAGGTGGGAGGATGGGAGCTATGCCAGTCTGAAAGGGAGGAGGGAAGACCTGGCTGTCTCCAAGGAATGCTTCTTGAAGTGGGGGAAAGCTAAAAGCTGGAGAAAACATATTCTCTTTTTTTTTTTGCGGTACGCGGGCCTCTCACTCTTGTGGCCTCTCCCGTGTGGAGCACAGGCTCCGGACGCGCAGGCTCAGCAGCCATGGCTCACGGGCCCAGCTGCTCCGCGGCATGTGGGATCTTCCCGGACCGGGGCACGAACCCATGTCCCCTGCATCGGCAGGCGGACTCTCAACCACTGCGCCACCAGGGAAGCCCCATATTCTCTTTATAGATGTCCTTAGTGAGGGACAGGGAACCAGACTTATACTTAAGGAGGAAGTGAGTATCTCTTGGATCTTAACCCTGGCTGGCATTTGACCCCCACAAAGATATTATTATGCTAGAGATATATCCTTTAGGTCTCATCCTAGGGGCAAGGATGGGATATTGCCCATCCTTGGATGAGAAAGGCATCCAAGTAGGCTTAGAGATGGTCTACCCATCTCCCTCTCCTAACTCAGGACAACAGAGGACTCCTTTCTTGCTTTTGGGGTGGCTCATAACTCCTCTCTTTGGACAGGTGAATGGCGTGAACCTGAGGAATGCAACTCATGAGCAGGCTGCGGCTGCTCTGAAACGGGCTGGCCAGTCAGTCACTATTGTGGCCCAGTACAGACCTGAAGGTAGGAGAAGGAAGGTGGAACAAGATGATTTGGGGAGATTAGACTTATTACTAACTGCTGGCTTTTTGCCATCATAGGTAACAAAGCCACTTGACTAGGTCCTTTCTTACACTGGTACAGTAACCTCTTCCTCTCTCGTTTTCCTTCTGGACTGGGGTAGGTTTGGACAGCTTGGGAGCATCAATCAAGGCTGTGCTCAGAGCCTGGTGAATAGGGCTGCAATGCAGCTGAAGGCCAGTAGTGGGCGGCAGTTTACGGGAGGAAGCGCAGAGATCGGGGCGACTGGAAAAAGGGGAGGGGAGGGAGGCAGAGGCGGAGGGCTCAAGAGGCGAAGAACATAACTGTGTTCCCTGGAACAGGAGGGTAGTTCTCGGTTAGAAGGACTTGAGGGAGAAGAGTACCAACCTCTTAAGAGTGCTTGGGCCAAACCTCTATGACCCCCCCACTTCTCCCCTCATCAGGGTGACCGTGAAACAGCCATAAACGCGCTGAAAAGGTGATGCTAGGCTCTCCAGGTAGGGAATCGGAAGTGGACCCCCCTTTCCCTGCTGGGGGCCTTCTTTGTGTTCTGCGGGAGCAGTCCCCCGGCTTGGGCGAGTGGGAGGGGCCGGTTATGCAAATGAAAGCATTTGATTGGCTGGGGCCAGCCAAGGCCCAGGTGCCGAGGTGAGCTGCGGGATAGCGCGCCTGAGCCAGCCGGCCGGCGGGGTGGCCATTGGCCGGCCGAGCGCGGCCTCCAGCCTCACGCCCCGCCCCCTGACCCAGGCGAAGGGCGGCGGGCGCCCCTCCTTTCCCCCCTCCCCGCCTCGCGCGCCTCAGGCGTCTCCTCCTCCTCCCTCCCCTCCCCCTCCTCCTCCTCCTCCTCCCCCTCCTCCCCCCCTCCTCCCGCGTGCCCCGCTTTGTGTCCGTGGTCTCCCGCGCGGGACAGAGGGGCCGGCCGGAGCTGGCGGTTTCTCAGCACTAGACCTGGACTCCGACCCGGCGCCAGGTGAGGTGGGGCGGACGGGGGTCAGGCCCCCTCACAGTCCCCCCTAGCCTCTCTACGGTTCTGTTCTCAGACTTTCTCTTTTCCCACACTGCGCCCCCAACTCTGAGCTCTCCCCGGAATCCCTGGGTCGCGTTTGGAGCCCCTCCCGAGGGTCCCTCGCGGCCCCGCGGAGCAATGCGCGCGGCTGAGCCCCGGCCGGCCTCCACCTCTTGGCCATCACCTCTCCCCACCCACGAACTCTGCCCCTTCTCGCCTGGGACCTCTGTCCGCCCCCCACTCTCCTTCCTGCCGGCGGCTGCGCCCCCAGCAGCTCCCTAATCTCGGTCCTCAGAGGAATTTTCTCCGTCTTCCCCTCCCCCACATCCGTTACTACGCCTCCTTTCCCCCCCACCCCGACCTGGCGACCTCTGGGAACCCCCGAGGTGGGCTTGGTGTTCTCGGGCCCCCCCCCCATGCCCGCTTTTGTTTGCCAGCGTTTTGCGACTGTCGCCGACTCCTTTCGCCTCCCCCTCCTCTTTGTAAGGCCGGCCTTTGTCCCTTAGGGCAGGTGCTCTGTTCCGTGATGAGAATGGGGAAAGGCTGGCAGCCCTGCTGCAAAGCCGTGAGGGATCGAAAGCGCCTACCTTTGTCCTTTCCGCTGCCCCCCTACCCCTTGTTCAGCGCCTCAAGCCAGGAGCCTGAAGGCCAACAAGAGAGGGGCCTGCAACCTTATGCACTAGGCCCTTTTGATGGGGACAAGTGTAGGGAGATGACTAACAGGAGAGCTTGTTGGTCTGAGGTAGTAGGAAAGAGGGATGCAAATGGACACTTTGAGTCATTTCTTTCCATGTTGGGTGTCCCGCTTAATGACAAGAAACACACATTAGGGTTATTGTTTTTATGATGCTTGGGCGTGCTGTTTGCTTCTCAGTGTAGAGCTCACCATCTGATTTTTATTAGCAACCAATATTTATCCATTTCATGGCCACAACTTAGGCAACGTAGGTTCTGCAAAGAAAATGGTTTCTCTTGCATATTTGTGTGTGTGTGAAGGAGAAATTGATGTGTTTCTTTCGGTTTTGCTCACTGATGCTGGGCACATGGAAACAATACTGTGAATTTGGTGGTAGTATGTTGGAAACTGGTGACTACATGTTTCTCCGAGTTTTGTTAGGAGAATGTAATTGATTTGCATAAAAAGCTGCAAGTTGTCCTGGCTAAAGGGATTCCTTCAGTGTTCATTGCTCTCTGGGCATATTTCTGAGCATTTTTGATGTTTGTCGGGGTGCTGTCTTATGCTAGGTCTCTCTACCATTTGCCAAACAAAGCCTTTCTTCTCTTAGGATTTAGTTGAACTACTGTTGTTAAGTCTCTGCCACCTCAATCTCATTTCTTCCTTTGGTTTGGAAAATCCAACAGGGCCCCAACATGCAAAAGCTTTTTTTATTTTCCATTCAAAAATGGACCCTTGGAAACAGGTCCAGAGAGACTATCAAGCATTCCGTGTTGGGCTCTGAATTTTCTTTGATAAAATGATAGTTTTTAAGAATAAGGACTCCATGTTGATCATTTTATAATTATGTTAAATACTGTTCTTTGGAGGATTGCATCACATAGGCATTTACAAAATGAGTAATCCAAATATATGTTTGTTGGCTAAAATGGCAGAGACTTTGTATGTTATTGGCCAAGTAAGTGTTCATCATTTGTATTTTTTTCACATGGAATGTGGGAGCTGGAAAGGATCACGTAGTCCAACCCCTCATTGTGCAAACCAGAACAGCGACAGGAGAGCAGGGACATGACTTGCCTAAGGTCATGAAGGGAAAGTTGCCGAGGGTCAGCAATCAGTTTAATCCTGAAGTCCACCAGCTGGGACAAATCGTGCTTGGGAATACCTGAGAAACCTAAGACCTAGTTGGAGCAGAGGAAAGGAACTGGGAAAATAATAGAAGAGAGGGTGAGGGAAAGATTAGAGTGGTGTCCATGGTGGCCCTTGAGGCACCATTGCCAAACCAGTGCAGCCTTTAGCTAGATATCCTTTAGTACGAGAGCTTAAAAAAAATAGCCTTGACTAATTAGAGCAATCAGAGTAAGAACAATTTTTCTCCTTTTTTTAACAGCTTAATTGAGATATGATTCATACACCATACAATGCATCCATTTAGGTGTGCAATTCAGTGGCTTTTAGTGTATTCACAGAATTGTGCATTCATCATCACAGTCGATTTTAGAACATTTTCATTACCCCTCTCTTTTGAATACATAGAGATGGTACAAGCATTGGAAGGGTGATAGGTGTAGGACAGTTGCTTCCTGATGTATCTCATCTGGGCAGTTAGGGGCTGGATGGCAGCTCTGACTTTGCTCTAACTGTGAGATTCTTTCATATATCTGGTTGCTTAATGGGTTGAACCCATAATGAAGATAGGAACCTTGTCTATCTATTTAAACTTTGTATTGTGCCTAAGCATGGGTGCTTTACAAATATTTGTATGATGAAGCTTTGGAAAATATTAAAATAGATATAGAAGTGCCAAATGATAAGCTACTACAGTGAGAGATGCTGTTTAATAGTTTCACTCCTGATTGCTCCAAACTGTTGTGGACACAGCAATCCTACCTATTTAGCTAAAAATAGCATGATGTTCTTGGGCATGTATAATCCTGCTTAAAATTCAAATTGAAAATTGAAACAACTGGCTCTTGGCAGAGGCTCTCTTCCAATCTATTCTAAAATGAAAAATATTTTTCTGTGACTTGTGGAATTGCTCCACCAAGGGAAGGATGGTTTTCATGTTATAACATTTTGATTTAGAAACTATCTCCTACATTTTCCACCCTAGTTGCTTTGTGTCAGCCTCTGTTTATAAACTCAGCTAGTATTTTTCTGGAAAGCCCTTTTGTTTTTAGCATAGATTCTGAACCCCAAATCAGGAGGTGAGCCAGAAATTGGTCACTAAGGTAGCTAAACTGGGAACTGATCCTTTGTGACTAGTCTTTTCAACTGGAATATAAATCCATACAGGCTGGGGGTACAGGGAATGAGAAAGAACTAGGGTTTTCCATACTTATTTTAAAGTGCTGAAGAAGCACACTTTTCACCATGGAAACACCTTCAGTAAGGCCTGGAAGAGTGTAAAGATAAGTGTTGGTAATAACTTGAAAGCATAAAAGGGATATTTTCCCCATAACATTTAAGTTTACCACCCCATCTCCCCTGTTTGAGAATGAGAGATGTAAACATAGGTGCCACCCTATCAGCATGATCTCTTTTGAGAGCACAGAGGTGAAAGTTTATCAAGGCAAAGAATCAAAGTTCTGAAACTCCTGTTGCCATCCTAAAAGAAGGCTAATGTAGGGAGGGAAGAAAATGAATTCCTGTTAACAGCATTTCTACACTGAACAATTTGAAGGCAGCTACCATTGTATTTTTCTTTGTGCCCCAGCACCTAGTCCAGAGCTTGGCACATGTTTTGTTGAATTATTGAGTATGTCTGCATTCTAGATGGCTTTGTAAGCATTAATCTTCAGGATATCCCTGTGGGATAGGTGGTATTATCCCTATTTTACAGATGAGGAAAGTGAGGATCAGAGAGGTTGAGTGACTTGATCAAGATCCCACAGCCAGTAAGGGGCATAATCACAATTTGAAGTTAGAGTTCCTGAGAACTTCGTGTCCAGGGCTTTTGCCAAGAGACCACAATGACCTCTCTCCACAGCAGAGAAGCTGTGAGCCCCTTCTCTCTACCCAGAAGATACTGCTCTGAGACTCTTCAGGTGCCAGAAGCTGTTAACAGATGGACTAAAGCCAACTCCCAAATGTCAGCTTTTTTTTTTAATAAATTTATTTATTTTGTTTATTTATTTTTCACTGCGTCGGGTCTTCGTTGCTGTGTGCAGGCTTTCTCTAGTTGCGGCGAGCAGGGGCTACTCTTCGTTACGGTGCGCGGGCTTCTCATTGCAGTGGCTTCTCTTGTTGAGGAGCACGGGCTTAGTTGCTCCGTGGCATGTGGGATCTTCCTGGACCAGGGATTGAACCCGTGTCCCCTGCATTGGCAGGCGGATTCTTAACCACTGCGCCAGCAGGTAAGGCCCCAAATGTCAGCTTTTTAAGTCTTGATGACCACAAACTGCTGTACCAAAGGAGGAGGTAACCTGGGGGTAGAGGGGCTGCTGGAAGCCTGAAGGAGACGCCCCCTCTCCTGCAAAAGGAACTTGGACTTGGGAAGACTACCATAGAATGATATTGTGGGGGGAACCTCAGGAGGAGCCAAAAGATGGGAATTGGTTGGCTTGACTTAACAGCAAATGTGTGCAGGCCTAAGAATACTAATGCAGTAAATAGGAATTTCCCATTTCTTCAAGTGAAATAGAGTTGTATTTGTCATTCATTTTTTTATGAACTTACAGTTCACTCATTTAAGGGTGTAATTCAGTGGTGTAAAATTCACAGAGTTGTGCAACCATCACAGCAGTCAATTTTAGAACATTTCACCACCTCAAAAAGAAAAATCCTTTAGCTGTCCCCCCAGCCTCTCCCCACCCCACTGCCCCACCAACCTCCCCATCCCCCTCAGTGCTACTAATCTACTTCCTGCTTCTATGGATTTGCCTGTTCTGGACATTTTGTATAAATGGATTCATATATGGTCTTTTATGACTGGCTACTCTCACTTGACATAGTGTTTTCAAGGTTCATCTGTGTTGTAGCATGTATCAGTACTTTATTTCTTTTCAGGACTGAATACTATTCTATTATATGAATATATCACATTTTGTTTATCCATTCATGAGTTGATGGGCATTTGGGTTATTGCCACTCTTTTGGCTATTATGAATGCTATCTTTGAACATCTGTATGCAGTTTTCTGCATGGGCATGTGTTTTTATTTCTCTTGGTTATATATACCTACTGGATCATATGGCAACTCTATGTTTAACCTTTTGAGGAATGGCCAGGCTGTTTTCCATTGTGGCTGCACCATTTCACATTCCCACCAGCAGTGTGAAGGTTACAGTTTCTCCACATCCTTGCCAACCCTTATTAATATCAGTTTTTTGATTCTAGCCATTCTGGTGGGTGTGAAGTGATATCTCATTGTGATTTTCTTTTCTTTCTTTTTTTAAAATTTTTATTTATTTACTTTTGGCTGCATCGGGTCTTTGTTGCTGCACGCAGGCTTTCTCTAGTTACGCCAAGTGGGGGCTACTCTTCGTTGCGGTGCGCGGACTTCTCTTGTTGCGGTGGCTTCCCTTGTTGTGGAGCATGGGCCCTAGGCATGCGGGCTTCAGTAATTGTGGCTCGCAGGCTCTAGAATGCAGGCTCAGTAGTTGTGGCACACGGGCCTAGCTGCTCAGCGGCATGTGGAGTCTTCCCGGACCAGGGCTCAAACCCGTGTCCCCTGCATTGGCAGGCGGACTGTTAACCACTGCACCACCAGGGAAGTCCTCATTGTGCTTCTCATTTGCATTTACCGAATGGCTAATGATGTTGAGCATCTTTTCTTGTGCTTATTGTTTTGCTTTGCTTAGTCCCCTGATTCTCACGTTGTTTATAAATTGACTTGAGACCCGAGCAAGCCAACTGTTATTACTCAGGTGATTAGAGGGAACCAGGAGGATAAGGGACTACCTTTCCACTCTTATCACTGTGTGCTGGAGGGCATGGGTATGGATAATTTTATCTAGGAATGCTGACCTGATAAAAATGATAGGGCCCACCTTAAAAAAAAAACCAGAAAACCCTCCAGCTTATTCACATACCATACAATTCACCCATTTAAAGTGTACAACTCAGTGGTTTCTAGAATGTTCAGAGTGGTGCAACAGTCAATTTTAGAACATTTTCCTCACCCCAAAAAGAAGTCCTGTCCCATTAGCAGTCACTTCCCATTTCCCCCAAACTCCTCCCCTCGCCTTCCCTCGCCCAAGGCAACCACTGATCTACTTTCTGTTTCTGTAAAGTGTCCTTTTCTGGCTGGTTCATATAAATGGAATCATACAACATGTAGTCTTTTGTGTCTGTCTTCTTTCTTTCAGCATAGTGCTTTCAAGGTTCATCATGTTGTAGCATGTAACACTTCATTCCTTTTTAAGGCTAAATGATATTCCATCCTATGGTTATACCATAAGTTGTTTATCCATTCTTCTGTTGATGGACTTTTGGGTTGTTTCCACCTTTCAACTACTGTGAATACTGCTGCTATGAACCTCACGGGAGGTTTTTGTGCGGTCAAATATATACCCAATTCTTTTGGGTATATATGCCTAGGAGTGGAATTGCTGGGTCATAAGGTAACAACATTGAACATTTTTGAGGAACTGCCAGACTTTCCCAAAGTGGCTGCACCCTTTTAGGCCCACCCTGTTTTGCAGACTTAGAAGAGAGAAATATGTTAGCTTTCTTTTCAGTTTTGCCTCCTGGGGCTGAACTTTATATACAGGTGTGTGTGTGTGTGTGTGTGTGTGCGCGCGCGCGTGTGTGTGTGTGTACTCGTGTGCACTGTGCTTTTTTGTCTTCCATGTAGCCTAAGGACATGGTAGCTAGAGTTGGCAAAGAATTCTGAACCTAGCTAGACAGGTGCTTTCTTGTCCTTGTTACATGGTTTGAGGCAAAATCCTAGAAGCTTTGGTGTCTGTAAAACATCGATTCTTCTGATGGGGTAGAGTGATTAGAATGATATAGAGAATGAATTATTTCTTATTTATTTATAGCTTTTTAGGATTTCTTTTTAATTTAATGTGCTGCTTGTTGAAATCTTGACCCTGGTATTTACACTGTTGCTTTGTTTGAAGATTTAGACTTATATTCCACAATAGGGTAATTGTTTTATTGGTTTTTTTAAAAAATTATTTTATTATATTTTATTTTTGGGTGTGTTGGGTTTTCATTGCTGCACGCGGGCTTTCTCTAGTTGCAGCGGGGGGGGGGGCTACTCTTCGTTGTGGTGCATGGGCTTCTCATTGCAGTGGCTTCCCTTGTTATGGAGCATGGGCTTCAGTAGTTGTGGTGCACAGGCTTAGTTGCTCCGCGGCATGTGGGGTCTTCCCGAACCAGGGCTTGAACCCTTGTCCCCTGCATTGGCAGGCGGATTCTCAGCCACTGTGCCACCAGGGAAGTCCCCATGGGCCCCAGTTTTCTGATCTGTAAAATGAGGGGACTGTGCAAAATGATCTCACATGTTTCTTCTAACTCAAATCCTGTGTTAGATAAGTGTAAGTGAGTTGTGAATTCAATTCACAAGTTCCTGTTTGTACCTAGACTGTTGTTGAATCACAGTCTTGAGATTTTGTTTGTTTGGTTGGTTGGTTGGTTTTTTTTGCGGTACGCGGGCCTCTCACTGCTGTGGCCTCTCCCGTTGCGGAGCACAAGCTCCGGACGCGCAGGCTCAGTGGCCACGGCTCACGGGCCCAGCTGCTCCGCGGCATGCGGGATCTTCCCGGACCGGGGCACGAACCCGTGTCCCCTGCATCGGCAGGCGGACCCCCAACCACTGCACCACCAGGGAAGCCCGAATCACAGTCTTGAGTTAGTAACAGTCTTATTTTAATAAAGGTCTTGTCTTCCCCTCTTCTTTCCTGTGATAAGGCTTTCATCCTCTTGAAATAGATCTTTGTTTACTTTTCACCACTTTTCACTGAATTTAGATATCTTAAAAAAACAAAGACCCTAGAGATTTGGGGATTTTTCAACTTGATGAAATTAACACATTTTGTATAAATATGTGCATTGGGGATCTGGATACACATGTGTCCTTCAGATTTTCAAAAAGGAGAAAGAGAATTTTGTAAATCTTGGGTTAAATTCCAAACTAGATTATTAAGAGTTGTTTTTTTTTTAAATGTTGAGCCTTCTTTTAATTTATCTATTTTTATTTTTGGCTGTGTTGGGTTTTTGTTTCTGTGCGAGGGCTTTCTCTAGTTGTGGCAAGCGGGGGCCACTCTTCATCGCGGTGCGCGGGCCTCTCACTGTCGTGGGCTCTCTTGTTGCAGAGCACAGGCTCCAGACACGCAGGCTTGTGGTTGTGGCTCACGGGCCAGTTGCTCCGCGGCATGTGGGATCTTCCCAGACCAGGGCTTGAACCCGTGTCCCCTGCATCGGCAGGCATATTCTCAACCACTGCACCACCAGGGAAGCCCAAGAGTTGTTTTATAAACACTCAGAAAAAAGAAGTGGTGAGCACTGGAACCAGTATTGGTTCACTAAAGTCAAACGAATCATGTCAGACTGCCAAATTGCCTTGATGGACAGGGTTACTGGACTGGTAGACCAAGGAAATAGGGTAAATGTGGTATATCTAGATTTTAGCAATGCATTGGCAGGGCTTCTTTGGTCTACTCTTGGATAAGATGGCAAGGTGATAATAGTGATAATACATTTAAGTGGATTTGTCTGCAACTGGTTGGGTGATCCGTCCCAGAGGAAAATGATGAAGGAGTCAAGAGCAGTGAGGAGGGGAATTTCTAGTGCACGTGTGTCCTGGCTTCATCCTTGGGCCTGTCTTTTTCAGTCTGCCTCCCCATCCCCCTCAAATTATTTTATATTATAATATATATAATTTTAAAATATATAATTTTTAAAATTATATTTTTCCTGGATATATAAATATTACATTCAGATTTGTAGAAAATTGGAACATAACAAAATACAAAGTAAAAAAAGTTCAAATCACCTGTAAAACTACCTCCAGAAATAACCTCGTGTTTGTGTATATTTCCCTCCAAACTTTTATATATCATATAGTATGTATGTATCTCTTTCAAGACTCGGATCATTGTATTTAAGCAGTCTTATATCCATTCTTTTAACTTGGCATCATGCATATTTTATTAAAATGGTTTTTAATAATTAAACAATATTCCATCATGTGTGTGCCATAATTCATGTAATCATTCCCTTATTGGAGGACTTGTAGGTTGTTTGCAATTTTTTGATCTTATAAATAACACTTTGATGGATATCCTTGTATGAGGCTTTTTGTGAATCTGTGATTGTGCCTTCAGAATGAATTCTTTGGAGTGGAATTATTGGGCCAAAGGATATGAACATGTTTAAGACTTTTGATATATTTGATATATTTTGGTATATTTCTCCACCTCCACCAACCTTGCTAACATGGAGTATTATTTTTTAAAAAGCTCTGCAAATTGGATAGGTAAAAATGTTACTTAATTCATATCTTAATTTGTATTTCTTTTTCATAATAGAATTGAACATTTGTGTGTGTGTTTGTTTGTTCATCATTTTCTTTTTTTGTGTGTGGATTGCCTGTTCATACCCTTTCCCCATTTCCCTGTTGACGTATGTTCATTAGTTCTTACCGATACGTAAAAGCTTTAAAGTAGTTAGAATATTAGTTCTTTGTCATATATATTGCAGCGGTTTTCCCCATTTTGCTTTATTATTTTATTTTATTTTGATGTACAGATGTTTTGTTTTTATGTAGTCAAGTCTATCAGTGTTTTCTTTTGTGTATTTCACCTCTGCCCCTAGGTTTGGAAGGGCCTTTCCTACCCTGAGATAAAATAAATGTCTGCCTTTGTTTTATTGTAGTTATTTAATGTTTTTCTTTTTGCATTTAAAACTTTAACCTGCCTGGACTTTATTTATGAGGTAAGATAGGACACTACCTTATTTTTGCTCCAAATATTTAAGGAATACCTTGGTACCATTTATTAGATAATCCATCATTTTCGTGCTGTTTTGAAGTGCCACCTTTATTACACACGCACACACACAACCACACACACATGCTCATAATTTGGATTTGAGGTTTCTTAATTCTGTTCTGTAATATTTTACTCTGGGATTATCAGAGTAAAATATGAAAAATGACCACAGATGTTTTGACAAATAACCAGAAGGGTCTTTCTCTAGGTCTCAGTTTCTGGGTTCCTTCCACAGAAACTTGACCCAAAAGAGATTCAGTTGATACCCCAATAACTATTGTGAGAGAATTCGTGATCCTATTGGAGTGACTACTGTGAAGAACATTTGAATCTAGATTCTCAATTGACATAGTAAAACATAGAAATCAGGGAATTCCCTGGTGGTCCAGTGGTTACGCTTCCGTGCTTCCACTGCAGGGGGCCCAGGTTCGATCCCTGGTGGGGGGAAAGCCGCCGGCTGCGGCCAAAAAAAGTAAAAAACAAAACAAAACATAGAAATCAGTTATATTATCTCAAGTTAGCAAGCTTAGTCATAAAATGTTGTGTGTTTCAGTCACTGTGTTGCAGCATTTCTGTTAAGTGGAAAAGATTGTTGTGAACAAGAGTACCTGCTACCTTCAGGGCAAGGTATTCATTCTCATGTTTTCTAGATGAGGTGTTTTGTCTTGGGGTGGTTCTTACATAGACTTTGACTTATGGGTTAAAGGAGCTAAAGGCTTTGTTAATCTTGCATTTGAATATACTATATGAAATTCTTTTGAATTAGAGAAAAGGCCCTATTTGAAGCTTTTACTCTGATCTGTTGGGTGATCTAGAACAGGGTGAGGAGAACCAATGGCCAGGTCCTATGAAAAACTTTTTCTTAGCTTGATGCGAGATCAAAGCATTTTTCATTCTACTCGTTTCAGACCAGGTGGCTGAATGTCATGGCACATTTATATAGTATAGCGCTTTTGCTCAGTGGCCCTTCCTGCATAATCACTAAGCTCTTTAGGGGACAGAAACATCCAGTCAGTAGGGATAATCTGGATTTTTTTTATGGCATGCTGATATGGCTTGTCTTGTTTTCTGTTTTATTCCCAGTATCAGGACCCTGGTAATGTGTGTGTATGGGTGAGGAAGCACATTGTGACAGTGCAGGGACCAGAATACAATGACACTGAAGTTTCTGTTCTGGGTTAGTCATAGTTCCGAGCCCATTGTTCTAAAAGTAGAGCTGCAATTATTTTTCTTCAAGCAGCATTTGCCCATATGGAGGTCTGTTTGCAACTTTTCTGCCCTCTCATATAGCCTTAAATTCTTTTTATTGCAATTTATACTCCTTAAATTGGTATTTTTTTGACCCAAAGAGTTTAGGATTATTTGCAGATGTGAAGATTTCCTTCTTGTAGATCATATTAAAATTTTTTATTAGACTAGTCCTAGGTTTGATTTCTTATGGCCCTCATTGATTTGGTTCTAAAATCATAATTATGTCAAAATTAGAAGGGAACTGAGAAATTGTCTAGTTTTAGAGGTGTCAGATTCTTTTTTTTTTTGAATATAAAACTTTATTGACCACTGTTCACCAGTATTTACAATAAAGTAAACAATATACAGTTGAATAACATTCTGATTACTACAAAGTTATTGTTTTTCCTGGCTTCTGCTGAACCAGTAACCCCAAATACTGAGAAGATTGAGCCTACATGTAAGGAATGGGTTGGGGTAAAGTTTGAAAAAACATGCAGGTCAAGTTTAGATTAGTAAAGTTGGTTCACTCATTTATTCCTGCAGATCCTAAATTGCCAGCATCTCTAACCATCTGATTAGGTTTCCATTAACAAGTCTGAGACATTCCATGTATCACAATCTTTCAGTAAATACAGCACAGGGATTTCAACTTCTTATAAAAGAATGGTTTGCCAAAAGGAAGCTTTAAATGTCCATTTAACTAAGTCTTGCTTGGCTAATTAACACATACCAGAATTTTTCTAGTTTTTTCATTTGGGTTGACAGAGATAAAATTTTCCTTTCAGGGGTTTTTACATATAAAACTGCATTTATATGATGGTAGATATGGATGCAGATTCTGGTAGGGCTGCTTTAAAAAATTATCCAATTTAAATTGTTTACAGTAATTTGTCTAATTAATTACAAAATTATTTAATTTGAAAGGTTAAGACTTAAATTTTCAATTTAAGTTGAAGTGATTTCTTATATTGCTCAAAATGATAGAATCCCAGAAACATGGGCTTATCCATGGTTGTGAAAGGCTGTTTTTGTTTTGGTAAATGTGTTTAAACAATAACCAGAAAACCCCCAAACCATTTACATATGTATACACATACAAAAAACCCAGAATGGTCCTTAGGCATATATGGGTTAAATGCAAATTCTAAATTCTGATTGAGTAATGACTATGGAGATTTTCCCGCACATTTAGAAAAGCTGTTCTCTAATGCAGAGGAAGTAATATACCGTGGTATCAAACGTTCTTTTCTGCTAAAGGAAGCAACTACAGAAAGCTTTTATTTGTTCAAAGTAACCAGTGCTACAGATGCAAAACAAAAACAAAAACAAAACCCAACAACTTCCCCAGTACTACTTCAAAACGAACATATCAAACTTGATTTTCATTAGAATGTAGTTATTTCTTCACACTAATAAAAAAATCAAGACCCAGATTTTTGATAAAAAAAATATATAAAAAGCAATGCAGACAATTATTGAGCTTCATCTTCTGGACAAGAATGCCAAGTTAGTCTCTCTTCATAAAAAACAATTACAAATAAAAACCACAGGGCCTCCCTGGTGGCGCAGTGGTTGAGAGTCCGCCTGCCGATGCAGGGGACACGGGTTTGTGCCCTGGTCCGGGAAGATCCCACATGCCACGGAGCGGCTGGGCCCGTGAGCCACGGCCGCTGAGCCTGCGCGTCCAGAGCCTGTGCTCTGCAACGGGAGAGGCCACAACAGTGAGAGGCCCGTGTACCACAAAACACACACACACACACACACACACACACACACACACACACACACACACACAAGCAATTACAATTTGAGGACACTTCATATTTGCCTCTTTTGCCAGCACCAAGTCCGCCTCATCTGAATGTTTCCATTTCCTGAGAAACATGAATTCTCCACTGCTGTCTGTGGCACCAATTATTCGCTCTGGGTTGAGACCTCTGGCAAAAACCTCTTGGTTTATCAGCAGCATCTCTTTTCTTCTTTGATTTGCTATCATCAGATTCACTGTCAGATAAAGATTTTCTTTTTGTTCCATTTTTTTCTTTACCAGCTTTTTGAGAATTAAGAAATGCTTCAATTAGCTCTGGACAATCTAAATTTCCTTCGGGTTCCCAAGTATTGTCTGCATCTGTAAATCCCTTCCGCTTCAGGAAATACTCCACCTTCCCATTCACTACACGTCGGTCCAGTACTTTTTCTACCACAAATTCTTCAGGTTCTGCCTCTTCGACTTTTTTACTCTCTCCATTCTGTTTCTTTCCCATTTTTTGCAATGTAGTTTTATTGGAGGCCATTTTTTACTGCAGACTTGAAGAGCTATTATTCACCGCCTCCGAGCTGCTCCGGTCCGGGTCTGCGGCTTCCGTTAGAGGTGTCAGATTCTTTAAATAGTAGGCCCCATAATTAGAAACTAACCCAAGTAATAGGCTTCATATTATTTTATAGAGACAAGTTTGTGATTCCAAGAAATGTTGTGCTGTTTGACGATTCATGTACTTATCACCACACTGACAGGTATCTTCTTGATGGGCTTATTTTACTTTTGGCTCCATCCATTTCTTTTGAAAACATGAGCTATGTTGTTGGGACAGATGCTTGTAATTCATACAAATCCTGAGGGTTTGCACTCCAAAGGCAACTGTAGAAACCTAAAACACAATTCATACTCATCAAAATCTGTGACTCTCACGAGTTCTGTACATTTGCACAACGGGTGATTCCTCTGAGCTCAGGGCAGCTCAGCAATGGCAAATGAGGGCTGTATGAGTTTGAGATTGGAACACCTTCACTTCCATAGGAACAAACGAGCCTTTGGGCAGCTATTGCCTTGTTTTGTGTTGATAGCCAACCAAGACACATGCTGTTATTCAGCCCTGTCTTCCCTACTCAGTATTTGTGTGGGGACTCAAGGTCAGGAAGTTACATTTCTCCTTTGCATTCTATTTGTATTCCCGTCTTTCCATTGTTCCTACCTGTCACAATCTGTGTGTCTGAAGTCTGTCATCCAGTTGTCTCCCCAGCCTCATTGTCACTTCCAAATTTGGTAGACATGGTTTTTATTTTATTTTGGAGCATTTACCTTTTATATCTTCATTCAAACCATAGGTAGTCAGTGCTTCATGCAGAGTAAGTACCCTTTTTTGCTTCCCATTGTTTCCTGTCTCTACAACATTTTCCTACCCATAATCAAATAGAACCACATAAGTCTTCTATGGGTTGAGAAACTGAGCCCCTTTCTGCTTTTCCAAATTACTGACAGATGTCATTTTTTATCCTGAGAAGACAGTTTTTCTGTCATTAGGAACGTAGATGCATTTGAGATCAAAGTCTTATAGGGGAGATGGATTTGGAGGCTTGGTTATGTGTCCATTTCATATTAGTGGATATTGTAGTTTCAGTCCTCTTTGATGCTTTATTAGGCTATTAAGTAGGTCTTGAAACCTCTGATATGTTAGTGTTTTGCAGAAGTGGTTTGTGGTTTTGTTGTTCAGTTTTTACCATTTTGGGGTCAGTGGAAGGAGAAAGTTTTGTATTCTTTTTTCTTACATTAGTTCCTGAGGAGTCAGAATTTGAGAATTACAGTGTCTAGGTTTGTCCTGTTGGATCTTTATAGTGAGTTAGCACGTTCAGTAAAGATCGTTGACTCAACAAGGGTGCAGATTGCCACGCTAAACTTTGAGAAGGAAACAAAAACCACATCAAGGAGCTTACAGTTTTGTAAAGAAAATGACATCACCACAAGTTCTGGGCACTAGATTTTAAAAAGGGAGAGGTAGTGGAGGGCCTGGAAACCACGTTAGATGAAGAATGGTTAAGGAAGTAACAATATTTAGCCTGGAGAATAGAGAACTTACTTGGAGTACATGATGGCCAGTTCCTATTATGGCTGATATTATCCCACCTTTTCCTGGTCTTTCAGGAAGAAATTCAGAAGCTGCCTTTGATCCTTTCTCACCCTACATCCAGTCAGATGTCAGATTTTCTCTCCTCTAGCTCCAGCATATTTCCTGATTCTTGCCTCTTCTTTCTGTCCTCAGTTGCCCCCACACTATGTCAAGCCTTTGAAGTCATTGTCTATACTAGTAGAACAGGTCTCTGTTATCTTTGTCGCTGTTTTCCCTTCTGTATTATGTTCTCAGAATAATCTTCCCCAAAACCGAGTTCTAATTGTATCACTTTCCTATTTAAACACTTAACAGTGGTTCCCAAAGCCTAGTAAGAAAAGTCCTATCTCAAACTCTTATAATCTGGCCCCCTAACCTTCCATCACTTCTCCTTCCCCTGTTCACACTCTACCTTCTCTTCAGTCTTATTCAGTAGTCTTGGAACCTGCTCCAGGCTTTCCCAGCTCTTTGATTTTCTTTAAACTGTTCCTTCATACAGTTATGCAGAAGAGAATCCATTATGTTTTATACTGTTTTAGACACCAAAGTAGGACCAGCTAGCAAAAGAGATGGCCCTCAATCCAAGAATTTTCTCTTGAATAGTGTTGTCTAATAATTAAGGAATACAGAGCTTCCCAACATTGGATATATTTGAGCAGAGGCTAGGGGGCTAGCTGGTTTGGATGCTGTAAAGCAGGCCCCCCTAGGGGCTGTAGGGCCTAGACAAAAAGAGAAAGCATGGTCCTCTGCTGTCAAGAAACTTAAATCTACATGTGAGGCACCACACTTATTCTCCCCACAATAGCCATAGTGATACACATACAAGCATGTTCATGTCATTCCTTTACTTAAAATTTTTCAGTGACTTCTTTCTGTTACTCTTAGGATGAAAGCAGAAATCTTTACTGTAGTCCACAAGGTCATGTATAATCTGACCTCTGTCTACCTTACAAGTCTGATCTCCTGCCAGTATTCCCTTACTTCCCTGTGATCCAGATATTTTGTACCCTCACATATGCTGTTCCTTCTGTCTGGAATGCTTTCTTTACCCCTTTTCCACGGGCTAACTCTTCATCCTTAAAGTCTCAGCTTAAATGTCGCATCCTCATGGAAACCTTTGTTAACCTCCCATCCCCCACTCAGTAGATTGGGTCACCCTGTTCGTCTTGTAGCATTTTCTTCATAGCAGTTATCACAATCGTAATTAAAATTGTAATTAAATAGTTGTTTTTTTCATTATTGTAATTTCTAGGAACTGTTTGATTACCATTATATCCCCATCAGCTCTCATAATGCCTGGCACACTGTAGACATTTAGTTAATATTTGAATAAATAAATGAATGAATAAAACTTCTGGGTGGTGAAGGACATAAAGGATGTTCAGTGTCAGGCAGGGAGGAAAATTTCAGGACAAGGGAATAATAGGTAGGAATGAACAAATTGTGTTCAGGAGTTCCAGGCAGGTTAGATCAAAAGGGGATCTGTCTAATAAAACATGGAATAGATCGGCTGAGAGTGACAAGATGATGGTTTTAGCAGTCTTTGAAATTTTAGTTGAGATATTAAAGTTCTGTAGTTGCTGTTGAGTTATTAAAAATACCTGGACAGAGGGCTACAAGTTGGCGTTTTAGGAAGGCTTTTCAAATAAGAATCTTAAGCTGGATTGGAGTTTGGAGAGCCTGGGGGCAGACCACCAGCTAGAGCAACACAGCAGTGGTCCAGAGAGGAGATAACACAGTGTGACCTAAATCCAGGCAAGAGATAAAAATAATCATGAGAAAAGGAAAAGGCAATGACAATGGAAGTTAGAAAGAAAGATGGATTGAGGAAGCAGTTAGGAAGAACATCAGCAAAACACTGAGGAAACTCTGGTTGTGCACAGGAGGAAGGGGGCTGTCATTTACTGTACCAGGGAGGTTTGGCATGAAATTACTAAGTAGGAGTAGGCAGAGTGGTCAAGTCTAGAGGTAGATATTTCTAGAGGTAGATAAAGTATCATATAGGTGGTAGGACAAGCCCTTTGAATCAGCAGCTCCACACACAGGAGGACCTTTTCTGTGATTATGCAGAGAACATTTGAGGTTCCTCTTTGTCTATTCCAGAATGCAGTCTTGGCTTTACTTTTTCATAACCAAAAGGCTTATTAGAGTTTTTTCCCCCAAACAAAAAGATCAATCTGTCCTTAAAGGTAAATTCTGCCTCTACTTCTTCAGGAACAGAAGAGCTGCTGGAAGCTTTAGACTAGCAGTTTATCCTCACTTCCAGTCATGAAGGTTTCAGAATATTGGGGTTCATTTTGGTAGTGCCAATCAAATTTTTTCATGTGCATGTAATTTGACCCTGCATTTTCACTTCTAGGAATCTATGCTATCGAAATGCTCATACAAATATACAGAGCAGCATTGATTGTAATATAAAAAATTATAAACAATTTAAATGTATGTCTGTTGGGATATGACTGAATAAATTATGGTCTGTCCATAATATGCAATACTGTGCAGCTATTATAAAGGACGAGGTAGATCACTGTGTACTGACATGAATAGGTTTCCATTATATATCAGAATGAAAAAAGCATGTGAATCTATGTGAGTTGTGAGTGTATGTATATAAACGATATATACATGGTAGTAAGTCTGGAAGGATACATACTAAAAATCCTAACTGGTTACTTCTGGGTAGTGCGATGGGGAAATGATACAGGAATGTCCAAAGAAAAAAGTTAAAGATTTTAAAAAATCATGTGCTACTTTTATAATTTAAAAAAGTGTAAACTCATTAGATTTCTTTGCAGGCACATTGGACAGAGGTTTCTTTTTTTTCTTTTTTTCTTTTTTTGCGGTATGTGGGCCTCTCACTGTTGTGGCGTCTCCCGTTGCGGAGCACAGACTCCGGAGGCGCAGGCTCAGCGGCCATGGCTCACGGGCCCAGCCGCTCTGCGGCATGTGGGATCCTCCCGGACTGGGGCACGAACCCATGTCCCCTGCATCGGCAGGCGGACTCTCAACCACTGCGCCACCACGGAAGCCCTCTTTTTTCTTTTTAAACATCTTTATTGGAGTATAATTGCTTTACAATGGTGTGTTAGTTTCTGCTTTATAACAAAGTGAATCAGTTATACATATACATATGTTCCTATATCTCTTCCCTCTTGCGTCTCCCTCCCTCCCACCCTCCCTATCCCACCCCTCTAGGTGGTCACAAAGCACCGCGCTGATCTCCCTGTGCTATGCGGCTGCTTCCCACTAGCTATCTATTTTACGTTTGGTAGTGTATATATTGGACAGAGGCTTCTTTAGCACTTTTCTTTCCCGTGGAATTTGCAGTTGTATTGCCAATTTTTTTTTTTTTTTTTTTTTTTTTTTTGGAGAGCTTTCCAACCCTCTTGTCCTAACTTCCTTTTGAGACAGGCTGCAGGATACTTACCTTATCTTTTCCCTGAACTAACAAAACAAAACAAAACTCAATTCTGTAATCAAGACCAGCAGCTTCAAATTTTATTTGGCATCGGAATTACCTTGATGCTTGTTAAAAATACAGATTCCTTGGCCCACTCAGTAGGTTCTGAGTCAGTGTATCAGGGGGTAGGGTCCCAAATCCTGATCTTTCAGAGGCACCCCAGATGGTCAGTGAGAAATCCTGTTTTGGGGAATGATGTCTGATTGTCCCCTACCCCACTCCCTTTTCTCTCTGTGATTAGTAAAGAGAATGAGGGAGCAGTGACTGACTCACTGTGGATATCTTTGTGGATCACAAATGGTTGGGTTCATATGAATGGGAAAAAAATGAATATAACACAGTTCAGTAGACTTGAGATTTTAGTAATAAGTGTTGTTTCTTTAAAATAACCTGTTAGAAGTAGGCCTTTTGGATTAAAGAGGCTGGTCTGGTGGGCTTCTTAGGCAAAGACTTAGGCCTAGGAGATGCCTTTCAGCAACGGCTTTGTTATGAGTGGAAGGGGAAAAGAGGGACCTTGGCAAATTGTAAGGTCTTAGAATTCAGATGCTTTTTAGGTGAAGCTTTTGTCCTTGGAAAATGAGGCCTCTAATATTAAGATGAGGTACTATCTAAAGACTATTCTAAACAGCTTTTTGTTAGAATTATTTTTTTTTTTTGTTATAAACAAAGTTTGTTAATCAGATGCCCACTGTGGGTTATTAACATCTCAAAAAGGTGTTTAAAAAACATATACTCCAATTGCTCCCAACAATTAACCTTGGGAACAAAAGCAAATGGGAATACTTCTTAACTACTTTTCCAAGCCCTCAGTGAAGCTGGCAGCCATGAGTTAAATAAACCATTAGTTTTATTAGTTTGAGAACAGAAGCATCGACTTGGGCAGAGTTTTTTAATCTGCTCCTCGTTTACCCAACAGTCATTTATTCGGAGCCTACTTTGTGCCTACTGGACATTAGATAACTCTACAAATAAAAGGCAGAGACCGATGAGCAGCTAGAACTCTAAGGGGATCATCTGAATGGGGAAAAAGTGAATAAAACTATTTAATAGGCTTGAAAGCTTAGTAGCACATAGAAAACAGAAAGTGGCTTCCTTAAAGCAATAGCCTTGTTCTCTTTCTATAGTCTATTTTAAGTGGGCTCTCTGGCCCAGCGTTATCAACCTTGGATTAGGAGCTTTGAGGAAATGGTGGTTTGGCGGTTGTTTTTAAAGGGTTATTTAAGAAATGTAGTTACTAAGCAACTGCCATGACCGGCTGCTAAGTTGGAGTTCAGTGGGCAAGCCAATTCCAAAGAAGAGAATATATAAACAAGTTGGGAGAGGGGGAATATGGCTTAAGGATAGATTGGGTGGTGGGGTTTTTTTTCTTTTTTTTTTTTCTGTGTTCAACGCATATTTCTGCCTTTTACTTATCTTGCTTAAGAAGGGGTTGCTTGGTCAGAAATCTCTTTGTCTCACCCAGTCTCCTTTTAGCCGGTGAGTGGGGAGGAGGGCCAGAAAGGAGCCAACTGGAGAGGGCTGGGCTGGAGGGCTGAGCCTTGGGGCGGGACCCGCGCCTGGGCGGCTCTAGAGGTAGATAGCCCTGCTACTGCGCGCTTGGGCCATCCAGGGCTGCCATGACAGATCGGTCACCACCTTCTACCTTTAGATTGGGAAGCCTCATTGATATTGATGTGTTGCCTTCTAACCCTCAGAATAGGGACATTGTCCAGCTGCTGTCTCTCTTTTTTTCTTTCCCCAACATTTAATGGGTGAGTCAGTGACTTAACTGCTTCCTGCAGGATTTCAGGGACAGGAGTAAGTAATGAGGACAAATCACCATAACACCAGTGCGTGCTGAATGAAAGAGCACATGAGTTTAACCAGTTGGCTTCATTGGTACCAGAGTGAACAAAAAGAAACTTTGTTGAGAAGAGGATATTTGTATGAGTTAGAACCCTATTCCCTCCTGTTTAGGCTTTTTACTGTTTCCCTTTATACCCAGCTGAAGGTCAGGTTGCTTTGCTGAGGGAAGGGGAGTGTCAGGTGTTAGAACAGGTGTTTTGTTTTCTGCCTGTAGAGTCTTACAGCCTAGATGGGGATGCTTCTTGCCAGCCCTCTGTGGTGCATGAAAATGCTTTTGTGGAATTCTTTTTTCCTGGAAATGTGTTTGTTTTTTAAAGCAGTTCCCCAACCTTCAACCCCCAGTATAAATTGTGACTTCCTTTAAAATCAGCTTGTCATAATGAAGTATGCCTGTTTTCTACCGTTTTCACAGTCTGTGCCTTAGATATATCCCATTTCATGTGGCAATTATAGACCTGAAAAATGTGCGGTGTGTGTGTGTTTGTGGTAAATGTGAACATCATATATAAAATGTGCTAGGAGAGTGTCACAGCAAAGTAGCCCTGTAAAAAGCCTTTTATAATAATTGTATGGATAGAGTTAATTTTCCTATGTCAGGTTTTCTTACATTGGGTGTAAACCTGTAGTCACCTTTTCAGAATGATGAGACTTTTTCAGACTGTTGTAATGGTGTCAGTGGGCTACAAAGTTGGGCATGGACTTATGACCCCCCTGGCTAGATGCTTTTGGAGGAGAAAGATGTCAGCAGACTTCTGGGTTTGGGAGAATTTCTATTGTAATGTTCAATTGTTACTGAAGCCAAAGACCCTGTTTGTTAAAAGGGAAATAATTCAGGAGAGCTTTGTGATCTTCTCTTCTGATTGTGAGGTTTGTTTTTACCTTTGTACTGCATTCCAATGTCCCCCCTCAAAAAAACAAGTCATCTAGAAACAGATCATCTTTGCCTAACAGTGATATAATGGCCTCAGGTCCTTCGCTGCCCCACCACCCTGCATCTCAGGGCCATCTGTTCTCTGCAATCCACTTTTCGGGAAAGTCTCTTTTCCCATCTGCTCTCCTTGGGCCTTAGTGCCTGCTCTAAAGATTAATGAAGGCTGCACTGGAACCTCTTTCCAGTTGTTATTTTTTTTAAGGATCAGTGAGTTTTTCCATTCGATATGTCCAAATGTTACTCCTTTTTCAGGTGTATTCTTTCATTCTACTAGTCTGGGGGTGGAGAGAAATCTTTCTGTGCATTGAGGAGGTACTTTGCTTATCAAAGCAAAGATTGACTGGGCTGGCTCTGGCTGCTTTGAAGCCAAGGGTCCTCCTGGCTCTTTGGCCGCTGGCACACAGGCTTGGTGCAACTCCTTGGGTTCATTCTTTTCTTGTCCTTTCCCTTGTCTCTCTGACAGAATACAGTCGCTTTGAATCGAAGATACATGACTTGCGAGAACAAATGATGAACAGCAGTATGAGCTCTGGGTCTGGGTCCCTGCGAACGAGTGAGAAGAGGTCCTTGTACGTCAGGTAAGTCTCACCTCTGAGCACCAGGCCTTGTGCTGCACAAGGGGAGTTCCGTGCCAACCCAGCCCTTCTTGTTTAACTAGTGGGGTAGGGAGTGTGTACTCCCAGTACTAAAACAACACTTTGCACTGTATGCTCAGGTTGTGTGCTTTATGGTCAGTATCTCCTCCCTTTTGTGAGCTGGCTTCTTCCTTTTTGCTCCTGAATGACTCAGTATGGGAAATTTTCAGTTTGCTCTAATTGTAAAAGACTGTTGGGTGATTGTTGCTATTCAGCATTCAGAGAGCACTCAAATGTTCAAAGTACTTTGCTTGCAATCTGTGATTTGAGGGGAAACTTGGCATTCCCCCCTTCTACATATGCATAATAGACATCAGAATTTGTATCCGAGCATATCAGCTATCACTGTGTTCTGGTACAGGGTCTCTTTTAAGAAACCAAAGAACTGACAGGTTGCTGCTTTCTGGGTTTTTTTTTTTTTTAATTGTGTTCCCTCACTCCCTGTGCACTGGTCTGCTGTATCTGAATCATGGGACATGGGATGGGATGGTGTATCTTCCACAGGAAGGGTGGGTGGAACGGATATATAGCATTGAGTGTATTGCTGCTGAAAGCTGTTCTGAGATACTGTCCAAGGCTGAGCTTTTGACCCTTGAGTCACATTATAATACTTTGTCAGGTCAAAGTACAAACCTCTTAGAGAGTTGGATTGCTAAATGAACACTATGGACTCCTCCTAGAATTAGGGATAGTTTCCTTCTTCCTGCTTGGGCTTCTTGGCAAAACTCCAACAGTCTGGGGCAAGCATATTGTACCTCTCCAAGGGTAAAATCCTCGGAGAAAGAGGTGGTAGGATTACTCCTCTGAGCCGTGTGTGTGTGTGTGTGTGTGTGTGTGTGTGTGTGTGTGTGTGTGTTTAATGCTTGTATCAGACTCTTGGGTTAAACTTTTTCTAGTGGCCTCTGATACCAGCTGGAAGGTGGGGAGGGGAGGCTACAGTTGCTAGTTGCCTGGCAACGTGACATCTACTCTGTCCTTGGGGTTTGAGATGACATAGCCAACCGATATAAATGCTAATTGCAGTTTTTCTCTCAGGTGCTTGATTTTCTTTTTCCTCAGTTGCTAGTTCCTGACCCTCCTGCAGGGAGAAGAGCCAAGGGAGCCCAGATTTGAGCCTCAAGCCCACTAGAACCCTTCATGGTTCTTTTCTAAAATGAACCCTCAGCTCTACTCCCTCTGTGTTGAGAGCAGCTTTCTTCACATTTGTTGTGAAGAGAGGAGAGCAGGAGGAAGGCTGGACTAGTCACTGGTGATCTTTTCAGTCTCCTGTTTTCTGTCCCTAAGCCCTTGCTCTGGATCTGCAGCCTAGACACTGGGGTGCCAATGGGGGGACTCAGAAATATGCTGTCGCCTCCCGCAAAAGGGTAATAGTTATGTGACTCGGTCAGGATTGTTCCATTCCCGTGCTTCCAGCCCCCGCAGATGTGGCACTCCAGTGTGTGTGGGAAGCTGATCTTTAGGCAAGACAGTTTCTTTGGAGAGCTTTATTTCTAAATTTCCCCTCTCTGCCTATCCTGTGCTAGAGCTCTCCCTGCCTGGGCAGGGGGAGTGGGGCATCAGCTCTCAACCTGGAAGACCTGGAACACCCTTCTCTGGTCCTGGCAAGGGACGCATTCCATCTGACTCTGGGGAGGAGGGTGGAGACTGCACTCTGTTTCTAGTGAATCAGTTTATACAGTTTATATCATCTGCCCTTAACCTTATGTAGATAATATCTGTATCCTCAGAGGAAAGTAAATATGGTTTAGAATAGTGAACATTTTTAATCACTAGAGTTCATCAAGGGAAATAATATTTTATGGCTAGATTAGCGAGCTGAGGTATTTCGCTAAGCTAACCCTCTACCAAAGCCTGAAGCCTGGCTCGCTCTATTGCTTTTTGTGCCTGTTTTTGGCCTTTTTTTACTCTACAGTAGCTTCCTTTTGTTCAGCATTTAAGTATATTCAAGGTTCTTCCATTCTTAATAAGGAAAGAAAAGAAATTCCCTTGATTACCAATAGTCCCTTAAACTATTGTCTTGTTTCTCTTCTTCTCACCACATTTGCCACATTATGTGCCAGGAAACACTAGCTCCTCAAGATGTTAAGTATTGTGTGAAAAATCAGTGGTTCAGTAAGTTGGGCAAATGCAGGATTAAACAGAGGAAAATAGGGTTCTTTACTGTGATCAATCTCTAGGAGGGACTGTACTAGGCAGTGTTTCCCCCCAAAGATAGGAGCATGGGAGCCTTATTTGGAGAAACTGGTCTTAGCATCCAGGCTTGGAAATATTGCAGTCGTCTGTACTTGCTGCTGCTATTGCTTCAAATTGCTTCTCTTTCAATAGGAAAGGAAGTGTGCATCTGCTTATCAGCATGGTGGTATGGTTCCAAGCAACTCTGAAAGGCTCCAGAGGGGCAGAAGCCCAACTCTGTCAGTAGTGACTGCTTCGCTGATTCTCTGCCATTGGTCTGATCTCTTCATATTTGTTTCTGTGTATTACCGGCTTTCTTCTTTAAAGGCTCTCTTTCTACCTTGCTGACCATTCCTCTATACGTTTCATTAGCTCTGCCCCATAAATGGCAATGTCATTTATGTTCACAGCTTCAAATCCTGTTGTGTAAATGACAACTCTGATCTCTTTACTGAACTCCAGACCCACATATCAACCACTTGTTGCACACGTGACTGGAGCTGCCCTCTCAGTGCCTCAAACAAGCAGTGTGTTCCAAATGGACCCCCACACCTACTCATCCTCCTTACTTTCCTTATCTAAACTAATTGTGTCACCCTATCATGTGGAAAAGGGATTAGATTTGTTCTGTCACCCAAGGCAGATCTCAACTCAACATAAGGAAGATAGAGCTTATGATTAAAACTGTCTGAAAGTGGAATGAACTGCTTCTGGAGATAGTAAATTTTATTCTTTGTCACTGGAGGTGTTACCAAAGAGGCTGGGCAGCCATTTGTCTGAGTGTTGCAGAGCGGGTTGAAGCTAAAGATCTGCTCAGAGGCTTTTAGTAGTTCCCAGTGTCTTCAGGATGAAGGGGAACAAACAAACATTTTAAACAAACATTTACGGGAACAAACATTTAAACATTCTCTTTAAATTGCTTTTAAAATCCTTTTAATAATGCTACGAAGTAGGCATTATTATTCTTATTTTTCAGGTGAGAAAACTGAGATTCCAGTTAGACAGCTAAGAAGTTCCAAAACTGGAATTTGAACCTGGCTCTGACTAGAGCTCTCTCATCATTTCCCAAACTTGCTGATAGGAATCAGCTGGCATGCTAGTAAAAGTACAGATTCCCAGGCTCTTCTTCTATCGATTTAGATTCACCAGGTTTGGGGAAATGTATGTTTTTAACAAGCAGTCATAATGCTTAGGAATGACCACTTGTTTGTCACAATAGACATTTATTTCTGTTTCACTCGAACAACTGAACATTACACTTACTTTAGCTCCTGCCACGTGGAAAGCAGTAAAGCATGGGCCTGAGAAATTGGGCGTGGTTGTGGCGGTAGATTCAAGGAAGCGGTAGACGTGGTTCCCGCCCTCCAGCAGCTTGCCATCCACACAGATGATACTACGCAGCAGGTGGTTAAAGTGAAGGAACCCTTTACAGTGGGATTTCACCTCTAATTCTGTTTGCTGTTGTTT
Organism: Stenella coeruleoalba; assembly: GCF_951394435.1. Taxonomy (NCBI): domain Eukaryota; kingdom Metazoa; phylum Chordata; class Mammalia; order Artiodactyla; family Delphinidae; genus Stenella; species Stenella coeruleoalba. The sequence continues at coordinate 54,658,307 of NC_137152.1, forward strand.
CCCCTTCTGACATGCTCCTCCTCCCTTCCCTTCCCCTGAATCTCTATCCTGCTCTCGTGTGCATGGGGTTGCAAAGCTGTTTTGAAGCAAATAACACCCTCTTGCAGCTGCACCGAGGCTGTAGCAGGTGAAGCCTTAGGAAGCTGCAGCCGCACTAACCACAGGGGAGATGGGATTTGTGGAGCGGGGAGCAGGAGGAAGAAGGAAAGATAGCAGTGTTTGGAAAATGAAACTTGGTTTTAAAGTCACTAGTGACTTAATGGAAAGGCCCTCCCCACCCTTCACCATACTATAGAAACACCTCTTAAATAGTATAGGCAGGGTGAACAGAGCCCCTCTTTCTGCCCAGTCTAGGGCCTTTGCTCTGCTGGTTAATTTGCCTTCCACACTAGAAAAGTCCACAAAGTATGCCTCTCTTGAGCCTTTTGCTCAGGGTCAGGGTGATTAGATGTTTAACTCAGGCCATTCTGATGTGAAGGTAGTAAAAAGACACAGGGTAGGTTAGAGTTCCCGAGACCTCCAAGTTCTACACTTGTATTTAGTTTATTTATTTATTTCATGAATGAACAAAAGACCTTATCCTCCAAAGCTTGCCAAGAGGCTTGATAGTACATTTGTAGAAATAGCTTTTGAAAGTCTGTTCCGGCTAGCCTGGCTACATTCTTTGCAGTCACAGGACAGCATCAGGCATTTTGGGAGTCCCGGCCTTCTGGCTGGCCATCTGCCATCCCAGTTTTCTTCCCACTCTAGGAAGGAAGTCATGCCCCATCTGTAGTCCTGATTCAAGAAACAATGTCAAAAAAAATGTCAGAAATATTGGCTTGGTCATCAAAGAAGGCTGGAAGGTGCTCCTTCTTCTTCACAAGCAGACATTAATTGTACACTGCTCTGTGCTTAGCCCAGGGTGGTGCTCGGGGGAGCCCAACTTTGTCTTGCTCATTAGTGAGTTTCAGTAGTGGATTAAGATGCCAGCGAGGTAATATTGGCAGGCTTCACTATCTGACAGAATTTGGGAGTGATGATAATCCGCATCTTAAAAAGCAACCACAATTTATGTAGTGTTCAGGGCTACCAGAGGATGGGATAGTTTCCTGTATCAGTGATTCTGGAACTGCCTGTTGCTGGATCATATACAGACACCAGTCCTGGACTTGTAATCCCCTCAGCTGATCCAACAGGTGCTGTGAACCCTGAATATTCACACACTGTGGGTCTGTGAATGCCCCTCTAACTTCATAATTGCTCTCTAAGGCCTGAGACTCTGAGGTAGACTAAGGAGAAGAGTGCCCTCCCCTGTTCTCCATGTTCCCTTCTTCAAGGTGTGCAAGGGACTCCTGACTTGCTGCCAGCTGCACTTGCTCCTCCTGTGATGACCCACCTTGTGTCTATCTGAGTACTCAAGTTTGGACTTTTGAGTTGCTCTTCAGGAGCTGCGAGAAATTTTAACTCTTGCACTAAGGTCAAGGGCCGATTTACAGCTCTCTGTGCATCCTTTAGATGGACTAGGCAAGGGAGGGGCTGCTGAATTTTTAAGTAATATGTGCCCTTTATCTGGTACTTTCTGTCTCAGGCAGCTTGGGCTGCTGTAACAAAATACTATAGGCTGAGTGCTTGAACAATAGACATTTATTCCTCACAGTTCTGGAGGCTGGGAAGTCCAAGTTCTAGGTGCTGGCAAATTCAGGTTATGGTGAGCCCCCTCCCCCCTTCCTGGCTTGTAGATGACCACCTTCTTGCTGTGTCCTCGTGTGGCCTTTCCTGGGTGTGTTCTGAGGAGAAACAGGTCTCTTTGTCTCCTCCTCTTCTCATAAAGGACTAATGTTAGGATGAGGGCCCCTCCCTCATGACCTAATCTAAACCTAATTGCCTTCCAAAGGCCCCACCTCCAATTACCATTACATTGGGGGTTAGGGCCTCAACAAATGAACTTGGAGGGGGGAACCCAAACATTCAGCCCATAACACTGACCAAAGGAAGAAATCGATGTCTCCCAACTGGTATGGGAGGGATATACAGTGGAAGAACACTGCAGGATAGTAACTGGGAGGGTGTTCTGTGCTCCCTGCTCCAGCTTGGTCTCATCCACCATTCACGAGCATCATACGTGGCCTCAGTCCTCAAAGGGCTTTCCCCAAAGGGATATAATATGAAAGATTAGAAAACTGCAAGAGTTAAATAGCAATAAACAGAAAATATAAAGAAAGATCACTGCTAAATACGTAGTATGAATTTGGAAGAAGGAAATTTGGAGTGGGCAGGGTCACAGAGAAGGGTGGAACTTGGGTTGGGCCTCAGAGGAGCTGCTGATGGCGCAAGGGGACAGGCAGAGCCTCCCAGGCCAAACAGATGGCTGGGTCCACAGGCAAAGAGGTGGGCACACTACTAGGTGAGTACATGGAAGCAGCTACTTGCCTTTGAGGCTGTAGTGCTGAAGTGCTGTTGTTTACTTTGCTTTGAGAAACCTGCCTGACCGGTTTCCTCGGTATTTGCCATTTTCTTTGCATTCCTGTTCACTAAGACACCAGGGTGTCTGGGCCAGATGCGTATGATTTCTCTGAATCTTTCAGACCCTAAACTTGAAATTTTAGGACCCGAACTGCAGAGACTTTGGGCCTGGTAATCTGTTTACTTTGAGCTGATTATATTCCTGCTTTCCCACTTGGCAGTGAGGTCCCAGCTGAAAGGAAGATTAGGCAAAGTCCTCTGGAGCGTGTGCATCATCCCTGTGGGCAGCTCTTAGGGGATACTATTTGAAAGGTCACCACTTAAACAACATATCTTTCAAGACCTTTGACAACACCTTCTCCTTAGGAAAGACAGGCAGCGGCATTTAAAGCTGCCGCGCTGAAACTTAGCTTGGGAACTCCAACCTGCAGACCCTGGGAAGTGAGCATCTGCTTTTCGTGCTGCTGTGACTTGGCTCCAGAAGGTAGCTTCATCGCCCACTTTCTGTTTTTACGTGCCACATTTTACCTGGGACATGCTCTTTACCCTGCTCTCAAGATAAATCAGTATTTTCTGGCCTGGCCATGATGTTTGAGAAGTTGTGGGAAAACCCAAGATCTGGCTCTCCTTTGCTTCACAGACGTACATGGCCATAACCAAGGAGAACATATTCAGGGTTGAAGTCAATAATCTTCTATGTAGACCACTCACTGTGATCTTAGGCTGTGGATGGTAATATTTCCATAAGCTTTGTTCTTTCCCGACATAGTGTTTCCTTCTGACCTGACCAGTCCTTAACTTGGAGGCCCCCATGAGATTCTTTATATTTGCACCCAGGAAGGATAAGGAGTTTCTGAGGCTTCTAGTCTCCCAACACACCATCTTGTCAATAAGCTCACACACATGAGATGGGACCAAGGTGACGGAGTAGTTAATTATGGTCTTTTTTTAGGTGTCCGGAGAAAACAGGTGTTGCTTTTTTTTTTCTGCTCACTCTTGGTTTGAGTCAGAGGTTGAAAAGGTTGGTTGCTGTGTCATCTGGGCCCTGCATGTGTAGGATTTTGGCTCCAGGACAGTTGTTCAGTCTGATTTAAAAGGGGAGGTACGTTACTGCCTTGACTTTCCTTAGTGCTTGCCCTAAGGATAAAAAGGGGCGGGCAGGAGGATATATTCATGTTGTGGAGAAAGGTGTTCTTTGATCCTCTTATCAAGCCTGACTAGAGGCATTTGTAACAAGGTGCCAATCCCTGTCACTTCCTTAGGCTTCTAGGCTGTTCCTAAGAGAGACTGTTATTGCTAGAAGGCCACAGTTTAGCATGCCTCTTAAAGATCTTAGGTAGGTAGTCAATATTTTTTCAAAATTTATTAAGGTCTAATTTGCATACTTTTTCCTATTACATGAAATACATGTCATTTGAAAGGTGGTTTGACTTTACTACTCAGGCTTGTTCTCTTTTACTGGATTACTTCCCACGTGAAAGTTTAGCCTGGTAATGATTTTTTTTTTTTAATTTATTTGGTTGCACCAGGTGTTAGTTGCAGCACGTGGGCTCCTTAGTTGCGGCACATGGGCTTCTTAGTCGTGGCACGGGAACTCTTAGTTGCAGCATGCGTGTGGGATCTAGTTCCCTGACCAGGGATCGAACCCGGGCCCCCTGCATTGGGAGCGTGGAGTCTTAACCACTGCGTCACCAGCCTGGTAATGATTTAAAAAAAAAAAAAAGCAAAAAAAAAAGAAAAAGTGAGGCAATGAAGTCGGTCACACAAGGCCTCCTAAATGAATGCCAGACTCCTTAGCTGGACTCCAGGCTGTCCACAGGCAGGCCCTGGCCAACCGCTCTCCCGAGTGCCCTGCGGTGAGGCCAAACGTGGGTGCTGCTGACCCCGGTACACACCCTGGGCTGCTTGCCTCCGAGCTTCTGCTCATGCTGTTCCTTCTAGCCGGAAGGGCCTCTCCCCATCTCTGTCTTTGAAATTTGAACCGTCATCGAGGAGGCCCAGTTCAAAGTTAACACCTCCCCATAGATTCCCCAAGCTTGCTGTGACCTATGCTCCCTCTGAAGGCTTTTAGGCCTTGGTTTGTCCTGCCCTTGTGCCTCTCGCTATGACACACTGTCAGCATACTCCACAAGGCCAAGACTCATTTTGCTTCTATATCTCCCTTCTGTCAAACACAGTGCCCCAAAGTAGACTCAGTGAGTATGTAAATAATGGAAGAAAGATATTTTCCAGACATAGCCAAGTGGACAGTTAGCTTTTTTTTTTTCTTTTTTAAAAATGTGACCGTGACTTAGACCTCACAAAATTTTTCTGAGATTTAAGAGCCCTGGTCTGAGAGTTAACCATCATACAACTCTAAGATGAGGCCCTGTGCATCTCTGGGACTGGTTTTCATTGTCTATGAGGTACTTTTCAAGCTCTTAGTCAGACAAAATTTCAGCAGGAAGAGATTTGGAAAACAAATCAAGATCATGACAATGGAAGAAGGACTGTTGAAGGAATTAGGAATGTTTAGCCTGGTAGAGAAGACCTAGGAAGGACTCAGACTCATTAAATGTTTGCACTGGAAAGAAATTTAGAGAATATCAAAGGAATTTCCTTTATTAGATAGGAAGTGGGGTGAAATGACCCTTGAGGTTTCAGTGTTCTGCAGAGCTCTTCTCATTTGCTGTTCCAATTGATAGAAAAGGAAATTCTTGTCAATTCACCTTTTACGTTCTCAACTGAGAATGATATTGTAGTTCAGAATTTCAAATTCAAGTTTTAGGCTGCTATGTTTTTAACAAAATCATCGTTTAAAAAAAGCATTGTCCATTCTGTTGTTCACTATTGCTCATTCACAAATTCATCAGATAGAATGTAGGTAAACTTAGGTACTACATTTTATTGGAAAATTGCCTTTTTTTGCCAGGGAACTTAGAGCCAAACAGGTTCCTCATCTGAAGTAAATGACTCAAGTCAGGTGCCTGGTTTATTGACTCCCCCAGCCCTTTTTATTTTCTTTTTTAAAAGTGCCTAGAACAGTGGTGTCTGTTCATATTAGATGCTGATAAATATTTGCTTAATTAATGAGTATCCTTAAGAACAGACTATTGTATCATCATTTAAAATATTAGTTTTGAAGAATAGTCAATGATATGGGAAATATTAATGATACAATTTCAAGTGACAAGTAAGGTTGCAAAATTGTGTATACACACCATGTTTGTAACTTAGAGAAATATGTACTTTTTGATTTGTGTGTTTATTACGCAATATTATACAATACCACAACAGTATGAAGAATTACTTCTAAGTTACATTAAATGTGATTTTTCTATTTTTAGGCTTTATATTTTTCAAATATTCTATAATGAGCTTTTATTAATTTAATTTTTAATGAAATTAATGCATATGGATAGTTTAAAATGTCAAATATTACAATAGCATATGCAAAAAATTTAATCCCTTGCCTATTCACCCCCTTTCTTGCTACACAAAGGTAACTGCTTTCGAATATTTTAACTGTAACAAAAAGAAATAGTAAATCTAAATAGCCTTCTATGTGTTAAATAAGGGAGTTACAAAATAATAGGGATGTAGAAATATAGTCAAATGAAAAATCAGGCATTTATTTCCACCAGGAAAAAAAACAATAGAGGACTTCCCTGGTGGTGCAGTGGTTAAGAATACGCCTGCCAATGCAGGGGACACGGGTTCAAGCTCTGGTCTGGGAAGATCCCACATACTGTGGCACAACTAAGCCCGTGCGCCACAGCCACTGAGCCTGCGCTCTAGAGCCTGTGAGCCACAACTGCTGAGCCCATGTGCCACAGCTACTGAAGCCCACACGCCTAGAGCTCGTGGTCCGCAACAAGAGAAGCCACCACAATGAGGAGCCCACATACCAGCACAAAGAGTAGCCCCCCTCTCGCGGCAACTAGAGAAAGCCCACACGCAGCAACGAAGACCCAACGCAGCCAAACATAAATAAACAAATTTGTTTTAAAAAAAACAACAATAGAAAAAGTTTATAGGAAAGGAGGGGTAGTCATCTATGAACACCACTTACATAATGATGTAAAATTAAATATTGTTTAACCAAAAAAATGTGATGTAACTAAATTGGGAGGGCAGGGGAAAAAGAATGGGTGAGTGCTATAGAAGACCGATACATAATGTCTAAAATGTAAAAAACAAAGCAAGAAGAAGCAGTTGTTTAGAAATATGTTAGAAAAGAAAAAGAAACAGCTAAAATATTTGAAAGCAGTTCCTTTTTAAATTGAGTTACATTTTTTGAAAGTCGTAAAAGGAACACATGCCTGTGGTTTAAAAACAAACCAAACAGTTCCATTCCTGACAGGCAGTGGGAACTGCTGGCATTCTTGTTGCCTTGGATCTGTGCTTATTTTGTTTTTACTTAGCTCGTGTTATGTGTTTTAATATTGTAAAGTATCCAAAATTCATCTTGGAAGTAAACTGACCAATTAGTTTTATTTAAATCTCAGACGTTTAATCAATTACCAATAATTGGATTCCTCATCCAGAAAATGTTTACATCAACTTTACTGTATGTACTCCAGCTTCTTACTGCTGTTGCCAAAGGTCAGTATGGTTCTGTGAGGTGCTAAAATATATATTGGATTGTCCCTTTTATGTTTTAAACTTGTAACCAGTAAACTCTCCCTTCTAATCTTCTACAGCCTCATCCTAATCTCTCCTAACTCATTTCAACATCTTCTTCCTTCCCTCCCCAAACTAATTTGTGCGGAATCCAAGCTCTGTTCTTTTCCTTACTATATTTGTTTTAATCTTTGAAGCCCATAATGACATTTAGTGTTTCTCATTGTCACTTAAGATAAGGTCTTCACCATGCACGTGTTCGTAGGAAGCTCTGACAGAATAGCTTCCTTGCTTTAGGACACTCAGTTTCGAATGCAGTGCAGACGTGTTCAGATTTGATTCTATCACACAAAGCCCAGAAAGAACCTTGGGGATGGAGGGCCTCCTTAATCTGCTGACCTCAGCCTCTCTCCTTATTGCTTTGAGTGTGTAAATTGAGGGAGATAAAGGGTTTTGGGTCAGAATTTGGGTATTTTCATTTTCAAATACTCTGACAGTGACTTCTTAAGGATTCCATTTTAAGAAGTTTAAGATGTAGATGGGTGTTTCACGCTCCACAGTTTTATGACCTTCTGCATTTCATTTGGGCCGGCCTGCACATGGGGAAATAGTATGTTTTACTTTGCAGCTTCCCTCTGAGCCACAGACCACTGTATTGCAGGTAGAAGTCTAAGTCTTGGAACTAGTTCTGGGAAATCTGCTGGGCTGTATGTGCAAAGGTGTTAACAGAGAATATGAAGAAGACAGAGCCTAGATTACAAGTAGAAAAATGCAAACTTTTCACTGAAATCACCCATTTGTGGTGACTGCGTATGAGGAGAGATCCAGTGGATGAGAAAAGTAGACACTTTCGTGTAGATGTGTCTGTTCCCTGAGCAGGGGAGCTCTGCTGTCAAGTACCAGCTTCACCAGAGCCGAAGTCAGCAGTCTATCCTGAAGGATTGAGCTTGCAGCTTTGGTTTAAATGTTCCTTCAAATCCGCCCCCTTTCCCTGCTATCTCATCATATATGAGGTCAGATTAATGTTCCTAAGTCTCTTTGGATGTGTCACTTCCTTACTCCCGAATCTTCAGGGGTCACTAGATCAGGTCTATTCAAGACCTTCCAAAATTGGCACCAGACCTTTATTTCCAGCCTCATTTTCCATGACTCTCAGCTGCAACCAGGCTGGTCTCCTCCTTTTTTTCAAGCCTAGATGGAATAGCTCTCTCCCCACCTTCTCCTACCCTCCCCTTTAATCTTTACTCTGCATGTCTTATCAGAGGACCTGGCTTCTGTCCCAGTTAGTTTGGTGTGTGACCTCAGTCAAATTATTCTTCCTCCTTGAGCCTCCGTTTCCCCGTATATGAGAGAGAGAGACTGAACTGGGAGACTTCTTTAGAGGGGCCCCTTCAACTTTATCCTTGTGCGGGGTCAACATCAGCCTCAGCTTTTTCTTTCGCTGCCCCAGGATGCACGGCCCTTTTCTCTTTTGTATTTCTACAGCATTTACCATTCATTGTTTGGGATTGTAGTTAACATTTTTGTGTCCTATCTTCAACTACTTTTTAAAGATTTGTTGTAAACTGAGACAGCCCATTGGCAGAAGTAACTTGTTTCCCTAGGGCGTGGCTGAGGGAGAAGACTAGCGAGGGTGTTCTGCTTTGGACTCACACTTCATGTCCAGAAGCTGGGAGGAGATGGGACTCGTGAAAGATTGTTTTCCCTTACGCCCCTTGTTGGGAGAATGGGATATTTACAATGTCAAGACTGAAAGAAGGATGCAGTCTCCCACAGAATTCCTTCTGGTCTGCTGTAAGGCTGCTGGGTGTGTGCTGGCTCTTTGGGTTGACCTTCCTCTGCCATCCTTCCACCTATTTAGGGTTGAGATGACCATTTCATCTTTCACTGTTTGTTTCCAGGGCCTTGTTTGATTATGACCGGACTCGGGACAGCTGCCTGCCGAGCCAAGGCCTCAGCTTCTCCTATGGTGACATTCTACATGTCATTAACGCCTCTGATGATGAGTGGTGGCAGGCGAGACTGGTGACCCCCCATGGAGAAAGTGAGCAAATTGGTGTGATCCCCAGTAAGAAGAGGTGAGTCGTCATGATCATGAGAGAGGTTTTCCTTCCCCTGTTCCTGGTATTGATTTCTTTTTTACCTATTATACTATAAGTTGCTTGAGAGCAGTGGATGTGCTTTATTACTCCTTTTTGGTAGAGAGCTGGTGCTCAGGACATGGTTACGATTCAGTGAGTCAAAGATGGCTGCTGTGCCCACTGCAGCCCACTGCTGAGACCATGCACTGGCAGTAACAGGACTTCTTTCTGACTCCAAAACAGGGTGGAAAAGAAAGAAAGGGCTCGATTGAAAACCGTGAAGTTTCATGCCAGGACGGGGATGATTGAGTCTAACAGGGTAAGTGGGGATCCCCAAGGAAGTCAGCCACATGTGAAGAGGCATAAGAAGCTTGAAGTCTGTCTGGTGGATAAGAAAACTGGCGAGCACAAAAGAATATCTCTTTTTCAGGGCGCTGGCTCTGTCCTATCAGAATACTGACTGCTTTTCACAAAGCAGAGAGAGCGGGCACCCAACCTCTACAGCCAGTGTATACTCCTTCCCCCTGGGTAACTGGCTCTTGAAGATGTGTTGGAGTTGGACTGTTTGGAAGGCTGACTTTCTTGGGGCACATGAAACCACTTGTGGGTGTCTCCCTGGCTGTAGACCCTTTCGGAGCTGTGGGGACCCTGAACAGAGCCTGGCCTTGTCATCCAGCCAGCAAGGCCAGCCCCAGAGCTCCGACCGCCCTTCAGACCGAACGAGGCATGAGGGCTCTGTCCATTCACCCCTTTTCTTCTGTGAGCTTCACAGGCCAAAGAACTTCTGGAGCGGTAGAGGGAAGAGAGACACGGAGTAGATGACTCTGTGTGTATCAGTGGCACCTTAGGGCATGTGTCCAGGAGGCTACAGTGACCTTTATCCTTTAGGAAGTACCAGTGAGTGCTGTGAGTCTGGATTAGGTAGAAACCTCTAACATCCCTACAACATTTTCCTGTAAACATAATTTTCCTCTTACATCAACTTTCATTTAATCTCATAGACTCCATTTGTGAGAGATGGTCTTTTGTTTAGCTCACCATTGTCTCCATTTTAGTTTTTCTTGCATGCTTTAAAATCCATTGTTCTGTTTTTTTTTTCTTCTGTCCTTCCCCTCCATGTTCATGTTCTTTCACAGTCGATCAAAACGAAACGTAAAAAGAGTTTCCGCCTCTCTCGAAAGTTTCCATTTTACAAGAGCAAAGAAAACATGGCCCAGGAGAGCAGCGTACAGGAACGTAAGTAGCAGCAGGGAACAGAGAGCAGGCCACCCACAGCCCCGCCCTCTCTTCCTCATTTGCACCGAAGACTGGGAAAGTGTGTGTGGGTATGGGTGTGGGTGTGTATGTGTCCGTGTGTGTCGGTCCCCCGTCTATCCGCCATGTGTGCATGCGTGTGAGTGTGTGTGTGTGTGTGTGTACCTGCTTATTTGCAGAGTCAGGGTAGAAATTGGTCTGCACAGGGAGACGTTGGGTCTTTTTTGTCCAGCTCCTCGCTCTGAAAGAATGTTGGAGGCTCTGAGGTAGAACTGGTTCCAGGGCTTGCCCACCAGAAAGTCGCTGGCACTGGCATTGGGAGTGCATGGCTGAGCTCTGCTGTGGTGGTGATGAGCGGTTATCAGCTATAGGGTCAAGTTCAGAAAAATGGTTTTTCAAGAAAACCAAGTCTAGGGACTCGGTGTTGCTCTCCTGGCTTCTTCCTCTTGTGTTTTCTTTCCCTTATCTTCACTCATCTATGTCAAGAGAAGAGCCTTTTCTTCCCTGGACACCTGGAGTTGGGCCTACTTCTTGAATTACACGCACGTGCATATGCGTGTAATGCCTAGGGACGTTCACACAGCTCTAACAGACTCACTGTCTTCCCAGAGTGTTACAGAGCCAGCTTTCAAAATAAAATCCTTCTTGCTTAAACGAATTGACACCGAACGGGGTTTACTAAACATTGTCCAAATAAAGGTTTATTGAGCAACACAAAGCTGGTTTGATAGAAAAGGCCATAAAGCTGGGCTGAATGAACTTGCCATCCTGAGAAATATTCTCTTTCTACCATGTGCCTCAGAAATTAACTGCTCTCACCCTAACCTTAAATACCAGGTCAGGCTGCTAAAGTATTTCTCGCATGGCTCATGGTGAATTGTAAACCTCTCCTCTTCTGCCTCACAAGGAGGGGTCTCGGGGTCCTGAGCTGTTGGGACAGCAGGAGACTGACTCGTTCCGATAGGGAATGTCCTTTTTCTAGGCCAGCATGTTTCATGGTCATGGGATACATAGGTCATCAGTGTCTGGGGTGGCAGCTAGTAGATTACAAGGGTGCCCTCATCCAGATGCAGGTTAGGGCTCACAGTTCTGGGTAGCTCAATAAGGAGCACTAGGTGCAGTAGGAGACGGTCTGAGACAGAGGCCTGAGGTGAGGTCACCATAGTTCGTTCACCAGACAATTCCAGAACTTCCGTGCTGAGCCCAGCCTGGGGAGGCTTCGCTGTTGGGCGGCCCAGCTGAACGGGGGAGGGGAGTGGCTGCTGGATAAGCGTTGAAACTGCCTAGTGCTTATTCTCCAGAAGCTGAGCTCATCCCCTGTGGTCTGAAGAACTCAGGTCAGCTTGGAAGCCCACACCTCAGACTGCACGAAGCTTTCCCTGAAGGGTTTGGACAGAGTGAGTCAGTATTGGACGAAAGCTCCTTGGGATGATGATAATTCTGCCAGCCTGTCTGCCACACATAGATGTTTGACTTTTCATTCACCCTCAGAGGGAAATGGTGATTTCAGGGGCAAAGCAGAGATGGCTGTGTAACTACACACTTAGTCAAAGCAGGTGTTCCAAGCCTTGGTAAGTCACCTGTCTGTCCTGTCGGCCTGTAGGCTATATATAGACCACCTCAAAAAGGTCATCCGCTCCAGGGCCTTTTGGCAGCAAATTGGGCAGCATGAAGTCCAGGTATCATATATGACCTGGGATGTTCTTTCTGTAGCAAAGTTCTTAACCTGACTATATTTATAGGTCTTCATAGTATTTCATACTTCTGTCACTGATGCTCACCTGGCTCTGTATTCTTCCTTCCCCTTGTCTTTTTTCTCTATTTTCTGTCTTCTCCCCAATTCTTTCCCTCCCTCCCTCCTTCCCTCCCTCCCTCCCTCCCTCCCTCCCTCCCTTCCTCCCTTCCTCCCTTCCTCCCTTCCTCCCTCCCTCCCTCCCTCCCTTCCTCCCTCCCTCCCTCCCTCCCTTCCTCCCTCCCTCCCTCCCTCCCTTCCTCCCTCCCTCCCTTCCTCCCTCCCTCCCTCCCTCCCTCCCTTCCTCCCTCCCTCCCTCCCCACTTTGTCCTGCTGTCTGTGAAATTAGGACTTCCCTGGGTTAAGTGACGATTATTATGGAGCAAAGAACCTGAGTAAGTCAAACTTACATACTGTTAACTGTATTTCTGGCATGAGTGGAGTTGCTGGGGTTGGGGTATAGGGGACATGGGTGAGGGCAAAGGGCGGAGGGGAGGGCAGTGAGAGAATTTGTGAGAACTGGTACCACAGCAGGAGGAATTAGAAGTGGCTCTGAATGTCACACTTTTGCTCTGGATCCCTGGTACCCTAATAAAAGCCTATCATTCATGTCTCTTTTTTTCCTTTTGTACCTTGAAATGGTGTGGAGCCGTCTTGGCATCCACCTTATAAGTGAGGGGGGGCAAGAAGTGCTTCTCCAGAGGTGACCACTCAGCTCATCTCTAACCTATTGTTGAGGTGAGGGGTGCCCGCCTGTTGTATTCTTCTTCCAGTGACGCAGCACTAAAGAATTGGACTTAAGAATTAGCTGTTTCAGTCTCTCTAAACAGGGGGTAAGAGTACCGTGAAGCCCTTTACCCAGCGTACATCTGGGATGTCCCAGAAGGTTCAGGGGCCTCAGGAGATGGCTGTGGGCTGGCTCCCCACAGAGCATCTCTAAGGGGCTGAGCAGGTGGGAGCCTCGACAGCATTTTCTGGACTATATATATTTAGTGCTTTAGCTTGGGAAAACCCTGACCAACCTCTCCCCTCTGGAAAATAATCCTAGACTTGAAAAAGGAAGGGACCTAGATGACAGGGCCTTAGCCTCCCTGCTGTGCACACAGGCACGTGCACACACATGCGGCCGTGCCGGGCAGGTTCTGTTAGTGGATACTCTGCTTCCATAAGTAATAAAGGCGTGAGGGTAAAGGAGCTTCATCGGGGGGTTGCTCAGGAACTAGCATGGGTGGTGACTCAGCCAGTCCTTCCTGGGGGCCACAGCATATCACGGTCTGGAATAGTGTCATCTTGGCTGAAACGAGCAGTGTCTCACTCCATAGTTCGTTGTTTCCATGTTCCATCTTCATTCGACTGTCGTCTTGGGAGCGATGGGCTTTCTTTGGGCCAAACTGTGCTCTGTGCCTCCTGCAAGTGCGGCTGCTGGGCCCGCTCAGATGCGGGGAGGCCCCGACAGTCTGAGACAGGAGGATCGTCTTGTCTTCCCAGTGTTCTTCTTCATTTGTTGTCTCTGTGTTGTGACGTGTCTGTCTTCTCCTGGACGGAGGAGCATCCCCTTTCACCGCTGGGGCCAAGCCCTCTTTCCAGGTAGCAGCAGCAGGAGGGCTCTTGGTTCCACCCATTGGCCAACACGTCATTCCCTGCTGATTGCTCAACCAACCCAGTGCTTAGCCTCTTAGTCGTGCACAATTCTGTACTTCAGGGGTTCTATGTGGGGAGGAAATTCAAGAGCAGCCTGGTCGCTGGGCTTCTCTTTGCTACTGTCACTGCCTGTCTAGCATTGGGAGGTGCATTTTGAGATAGGATTTGGAAACCATCCAAGTCAGTTCTTCTGATTCAGATGAAGAGGATGCTGCCAAAGATTGGAAGCTGGTAGTCTGTAGGGAGGGCCTTGGCAGCCCCAGAGGGCCCTGGGGACAAGTGCGAGGTGGCCGGGGCTCAGGATTGGAGCTGTGCCTCCCAGCTGGTAGCCTGATGTGGCAGGCCTCCCGTGGCCTGACTTGGTTGGCAGCTCAGTGTCTGGCTCTTGGAGCATTTGAGTTTTCTGCCGCGTGTGACCTCTCAGTGGTGTGTTCTGAATCGGAGTCTCTTTCTTGTTGGCTTGCAGAGGGAGTGACATCCAACACCAGTGACAGCGAAAGCAGTTCCAGTAAGTGTGTGTCATTCTCCCCCATGTCATGTAGCTCTACCATGTGTCCCAGCCATCCTCATTCCAGCGTTGCACGGCTACCATTTCTGTTCAGAGGCTACTGCTTCTTTTAGCCATGTACACTTGGAGATCCTGGAAATGCTGTGGCCATTTTGTCCTTATGGGATGGGATTTAGGCTGTGTATTAAAGGGGAGAGCATAAGCCCTGCAGTTCTGGCCAGGACCTGACTTAAAAGCTTCCCTGGGCCCTGGGAAGGCTGAGCAGCCAGTGAGCAAATCCCTGCCGTAGCCACTATGGGCTGTAGGTGCTGCCAGTTTTACAGATTTGCTCAGAGACCAAAAGAAGAATGGCTCCTGTGGGATACTGTTCTGAATTGCCTTTCCAGGTCACTAGTACTCCCTGGGTTAAGGCTTGGTGTCCTTACCTTTTAGCTGGGCTAAATGACCAGATGACTGCCCAGTTTTCCTTCAGAGATCCTGTGACCAGGCCAGAGAAGCCACAATTCAAGCCGCATGAACTTTGGGACTACTGGCCTCTCAGGAGTTGTGGCTGGAGGCCCTGAGAATGCATCCTGGGGCTTGATGCAGATATCGTTGCCTTCCCCGGCACTGCCGTCGGCCACTTTGGGACCTCCTAGCGCCCAGTACCACGTCTCTTGGTGACTGTTTTAGGAAGAGCTCATCACTGCTAGGATAGATGGAGCTCTACCGTGAGGGGAGAGCAGTGCTCAGCACTGCTCTTAAAGGGCACTGAGGACCTTAGCCCAGCCTTGTGCCACTTTTCTGGTTGCTTCTTCCAGTGAAGGGGAGATAGGTAGACCCTTAAAAGGGGCAAAGTTTAGCTGCATCTTTGGGGACCTGCATGAGTGCCCTGACTCCCTTGCCTGCAGATGAGGGGACACAGGCAGTGTGTCTCGACCAGTTGACGCTTTCCTGTGATTCTCACCAGAGCAAGAAGGCAGCTGAGCACAGTAGAATATTACCTATAAGAAGAGTTCCGAGAAATTGAGGTGGCTTTTGGTGGAGGCTTCATGGCTTCTGGGTCATGTCCCTTTGCTCAGCTATATTTCACTGAACAAGAGGACTCCTGACTCCTGTCCCAGGGGCGGTGAAGGTCCTCCTGTGCTTTCTTGCCAATGGGAAGTAGATAGGCCCAAGGGCAGGTGTTAGCAAGTACCAGCTGACAAGGCTGTTTTCTGGCAGAGGTGGGGGTGAAGTGAACGTTGTAGGGAGATGAGGACACAGGGAGGCAGATGATAAAGTGCTAACATGTCTCCCTTTTTTGTTGCAGAAGGACAAGAGGATGCTATTTTGTCATATGAGCCAGTGACACGGCAAGAAAGTAAGCCCCCTTCTGAGAGCCTTGCCTTTGAGCCAGTCTGGTGGTCATGGGGCCCGGCCCAGTGGTTGGCCGTGGCGGCAGAGGGGTGAAGGTGGGGGAGTAGGAGGGCAGCCAGTCCCTGGATGCCTCCTTCTCATCTACTTCTTCCTAGCGTTAGAACAGGGAAGGCCACCCAGCGTGCATCCCTCACTATACCTTTGCTTGCTGCCGGGATGCTTTCCGAAGGATAGGACAGATTGAAAAGGATGGCAGAGGTCGCTTTCAGTGGATGTGGCCACTGCTAAAAGAGAGGCTTCGGTCCCTCCCTTCCGTGGCTGCTCTGAAAACCCTTGCTCAGCTGTTGGTGCCCATGCAGAGATTTCTCCTGAATCTGTTGGAAAGGGAGATGCTTCTGGTTTCATACTTGCCTTGGACTTAGATATTCTCAAATTAAAGGCTCTTTGATGTCTTTGTAGTTAAAAGGCAGAATGGCTGAAGATGTGCTCTCCCGTCTGAGCAGTGGCTCCAGAGCCTCAGTGCTCCAGGCATACGGGGAGGGACAGCAGGCCGTCTGGTGGGGGCCTCACTGACTGTCTCTGTGCTTGCTCTCCAGTTCACTATGCAAGGCCTGTCATCATCCTGGGCCCAATGAAGGACAGAGTCAACGATGACCTGATTTCGGAGTTCCCGCATAAATTTGGATCCTGTGTACCACGTAAAAGCCCAGGGCATCTTTGGGAGGGAGGCGTTGGTGCCCTGGGAATTGTTGCTCTGATGTTTTATGGAAAGGGCCTGCGGCCAGGTTCTAGGGTTCTCTGGGAACAGGGTGCATCTAACACCCTGGAAGAGGGAGTTCCCTGGTGGTCCAGTGGCTAAGACTCCATGCTCCCAATGCAGGGAGCCCAGGTTCGATCCCTGGTCAGGGAAGTAGATCCCACATGCCGCCACGAAGATGCCGCATGCCACAAGTAAGACCCAGCACAGCTAAAAAAAATAGTTTTAAAAAATGTAAAAAGAAAAAACCCACCCTGGAAGAGATTAGGCAGCAACGCATTCCCCCAAAGCTGATGTGGGGAGGATTAAGACATCAGGCCGGCCTGCTCACTCCCTTGGAGAGGAGTTTGAGTCGTGGTGGTTGGGAACGATTGGGCGCTTGGGGGTGCCCAGCCCACGAGGTGTGGGTGCAGCCCTCTGGTCGGCTTGTGAGGCTTGCTGGCTCCTGTACCACATTTGGCACCCTCTGTCTGCCAGACCTTGGCCCAGGAAACCCCACCTTTCTGGTCCGGTTGAAGCTAAAGCAGATAGCTCCCAGCTTCTAACCTGGCTGTTAGAAGAGATGTAGGCAAGACAAACTTCTTCCCAGCCTCTTTCCCCCGACTCATCTGAAAAGCACTGGAGTGGCCCTGGGGCCCGGCGGTGGCTGGGGGGAACAAGTCAGCTCTCCGGGGCTTGGGGCAGGTCGTTGTCCTTGCACCACAGAGCGTTTCCTCTCTTCCTGCAGATACTACCCGGCCTCGGCGTGATAATGAAGTGGATGGGCAAGACTACCACTTTGTGGTCTCCCGAGAACAGATGGAGAAGGATATTCAGGACAACAAGTTCATCGAGGCAGGCCAATTCAACGATAATCTCTATGGGACCAGCATCCAGTCAGTGAGGGCAGTTGCAGAGAGGGTAAGGAGAGAGGCGGAGGCGGTGGCCCTACGAAATTACCCTCAAAGGGAGCACAGAAATGCTGCAGCCAAAGTTCTGCGTGGATCCTCATCCTTCCAGCACATGGCCCTACCCAGTGGCAGTGCTGACCAACGCCACGCCCACTCCGCGTGTTCCCAGCCCCAGGTTGGAGGCATCTGTCTCCTCTGCGCAACTCACCCCAGAGCGTCACCCACCTGCAGCTTCACATGTGGCCTTGTCTGGGTAGTAGGAGCAAACTGTGGAGCCTGGGTACCTCAGAAGTAGAATCTTCCAGGCCTCTCTGGGTGGCCCCATGTTTCCCGCAGGTGGATGTTTGGGTTAGCACAGGGCGTAGACAGGGACTGGGTGGACTGATGCCAGTCTTTGCTTTTTCAGGGCAAGCACTGCATCTTAGATGTTTCTGGCAATGCTATCAAGAGGCTGCAGCAGTCACAACTTTACCCCATTGCCATTTTCATCAAGCCCAAGTCCATTGAAGCGCTTATGTAAGTATTTGCTGAGACTCTCGGCTAGGAGAGGGCCCTGGAAAGGAAATGAAAAATCAGGTGGTTTGTTGGGCAGGGGTAAGACCCAATGGGTGCTCAGTGGAATGTCTGCGCCCCACCCTGTTCACTGGGGGCTCCTTTGGATTCGAGTGCACTTGCGTGTATTCCTGGTTGAGCTTTCAAACCTGGAAGGTTTGAGGAATGTTGAGCCTGGGGCCGCTGCTGCTCTCAGAGGGCAGCTGAGCAGCTCTTCAGGGAGCCTGGAACAATCCTTTATGTTAATCAAAACATAGAACCTAGTTTTGGGTACTGTTTTCTTCCGTGTCTTTGGCAGGGAAATGAACCGACGGCAGACATATGAACAAGCAAATAAGATCTATGACAAAGCCATGAAACTGGAGCAGGAGTTTGGAGAATACTTCACAGGTGAGTCTCCCCATTGCACAGCTGGGGTAACATGGGAGCAGCTGGACACCTATTCTGTGAGTGTTTCCAAGAGGCCCAGACACCTTGCACAGAATTTCTGGGTGCTTTTGAGCTCAAGCATTGCCAAAGTACTCAAGTGCCCTCCAGCCAGAGGAGTTGAGCCAGTTTCTGGTATCAACCACCATCACCAAATGCTGCCTTTGATCGTTTTTGTTCGTCTTCATGTCCCTCCTAGATTGTAGGCTCCCTGTTTTAGTTTGTTTCCCTCCCTCCCAGGCTCCCCCATCCAGCACTTGTCCTTGCATGTTTTATGTACTGAGTGAATGTTTGTTGATGATGATGATTCCCTGGCGTGGTGTTCAGGCTGTCGTCTGTCAGTGTGTGTGTTTATATGGTCACCTACTTTAGAAGGGTCAGTTCCTAAAAGGTTGGGAAGGTTTCTGTGTAATATGTTGCTTACCTTTTGAAGTACAGGGACATATGTGTGCAAGGTGGTGCTGAGTGAACTCTAGCTGGTGGTGCTACAAGGTTACCGGGGGACAGGATTCATAATTGTCCTCGCATACCTTGGGTCTTGGAGCTCCCTTTTCTGTTAGCATCCATGTCCTTGTTTGTCGGGTTGACCTCTGACATGGAGCAGATGTGACGGCCCCAGGAGCACGACACCTTGCCAGAAATTGTGGCTTTTTCAGCTCTTGCTCTGGATAACCAGGATTTTCCACATCTTCTGGTAAGGCTGCGTTAGAATTACCAGCTGCCGGCCTCATGGCAGCCGAGAGGGGCATGATCTACAAGGTCTGGCATCTAATGGGTGCTCAATAAACATTTCTGAAGAACACATTTTCCTACTAATTGCTGCTCAGTCTCACTGTCTTAGCAAGTTGACATCAAGCCCCGGGCCTGCAGTGCCCACCAGTTTCCCCAGCGACCTGGGCTCCCAGACGGCCGCCTAGTGAATGAGCGGGGCTGAGCTGTGGGACAGTTGGGATGGGCCAGACTGTCAGGGTTTGGGGCAGGGGGTTGCTGTGGACCACAGTAATAATTCTGTTTTCCTCTTCAGCCATTGTACAGGGTGACTCACTGGAAGAGATTTATAACAAAATCAAACAAATCATTGAGGACCAGTCTGGGCACTACATTTGGGTCCCATCCCCTGAAAAACTCTGAAGAATCCCCTCCAACCATTCTATTGTGAACAGAAGAAACCAAGTCCCTCTTCCCTCCTCCCTCTTCATTCCTGTCCCCATGGGGAGAACAGATGACTACTGTTCTTGTCCCCTTTTTTAGATATGTCCAAAAAATTGAGTTTTCTAGTCCTGTTCTGTTTTTTTAAATTTTTGTTTTGTTTTAGTTTATTTTTTGGGATGATGCCATCTCACTCATCATGTGACTGCGCCCATTCCTGCATGGACCTTTCCCAAGCACTAGCACAGGTGCAAATCCATCAGAGTCATTGTTTTCATAAAACCAAGCAGAAGCGAAGAGAAGAGAGGAGGACTGATGGAAAGACAGACTGGACAGCTGCGCGGCTTATGAAGCGAGCCCCGCGCACCCCGCGAGGAGAGGCTCCCAGGCTTTGCTACGATCTGTACACTGCCTCGCGGCTTGGGACAGCGCGGTCATGGTGACAGAAAGTATCTTATTTATATATAGATATATATATGTAATTTATATAAAATATATAGAAATTATTATATATATATATATTATACACTCTCATATAATATATATATATATTCACACGCATTTGGACTAGAAAATCTATGGAGACTTCATCAATGGTACTGTGTTATTAGAGAAATGCTTTAATTTTCATATTCCAATCAGATGGCATCTTATATCCCAACTGGTTGGGGAGGGAGTGAAAGTGGTAGTAAGTGCTGTACCGAGGGCACCCGCATTGGTCATTCTCTTGAGAGCTGGGCTTTTCTTTAGGAGGGGTCAGGTCAGCCAGAGAACGGTGAGAAAGGGCTTCGGCCCGGGGGCCAGAGGCTTGGAGCTGTGACCCTAGAGCCGATGCTGCCCTTGGGGCACAGTCAGGCCCGCGTGTGGGGAGCGAGAGAATGGCTAACGGTGCTCCCAACGTATTAAATTGCCAATTGTTTTATGCCACCTGATGTGTCTGCATGAGAGGTTTCCTTTTTGTTCATTTTTAAGCTGCTGTTAAACCAAAACCATGTTGTGCTACTGTGTCAGCCTTTTCATTCTTCCAAATTTTACTTTTACTATTTAAGTGAATGTGTAGAATCCAATTTGACCGTGTTCTAAAGGCTCATGATGTTCTGGAGGAGCCGGGCCTTGTGATAGACTAGGCGACCCGGGCTTGGCCATCCCGTCAGCGGAAAGGGAAGTGGGGGCAGGTGAGAACCGACAGGAGCTGGGCCTCCTACTGTAACGTGTCCCTTCACTCACCTGCCAGGGACATGCTGGGCTCAGCCGAGGCCCTGTCATGGGGCCCACTGGCAGGGACGGGGAGTCACTTGCCTTCCAGCTCTGCGCTGGGACAGTGGGACGGCCCTGAGCTTGGCCAGCCGCGTAATGAAAAGTTTGATTTGGGTTTTTTTCGCAGCTGCTTCATATGCCCTACCTACCCCAATCCCTCACCAACAGCTGGTAGCTTACTGTTTCTTCAAGAAGAAAGTAGACTTTAATGCTGTCAATTTGAGCTGTAGAGCTACAATTCACTTACTGTTGAGATGTGAAACCCTGTTGCTTTTTCCCAGAGTCAGACGGCAGTGTTTGTGGTCAAGGGGGTTTTTCTCTGACCAGAAATGCAGGCGGCAGGTGTGGCCCAGGCCCCGCCCCACCATGCTCCTTTGAAGCCACCATGCCTCCCTCAGCTCCACGCTGGAGGCACGACCCAGGGGAGAAGAGCGTGGACATGCTTGGCCCCAGGGTTGAGCCTGTTGTTTCCTAGCCCACCGTGTTACAACCGGTGCAAAGCATACATGTCGAAGATGCTTTGAGCGCTACCAGGCAGATTTAGGAAGTCTGTTAACAGTTCTCCTACCGGCATGATGAGGCTAACTGTAAAGTGTGGGGCCCAGAATGTGGGTAAAGAAAGGGCAGCAGCTTTACCTGCGCAGTACACTGGATTGGAGGCAGGAGGGGTAAAGTGGTGTCCGATTATGACTCTGGGGAGGAGGGGGTGAGCTGGGAGTGTTTTGATTTCTCTGATGTTAAGTGATGTAGTCTGAGTGATGCTCAACCCTCTACCCCTCCCAGGGAAGAAAAGCAGAGATTCAAAGCAAGCATGACACTAGTTGGTTTACCAGTGTTCCTTCCAAGGAGACATATATTTTTTAATAAATGATAGTTGCAATGAACTGTGGCTCAGAGACCTTCTTGAAGTAGTTGAGAGGGGAGGGTGGGGGCACAGCAGTGGGAAACGTGTCCCAAACCTTTGGGGGCCAAAAGGCTCTCTGCTTAGTGACCATCAGCTGACCGAGTCAGGTGTTCCTCTGGATGGCTCTAGACTCCTGTGGTCATAACAGGTCCTTTGTGAAAGCTTTGCGCTCAGTCTTCTACCCCACCCCCAAAAAACTGCCTCAGGTAGTGCTGGCCAGGTGTGTGTGGAGGGCATCCACGGCCTTCAGGGCAAAATGGCAAAGGTACACAAAGACAGGAGGTGCCTAATGCAGCACAGGCGTTTGTTAGAGACAGCGGGAGCCAAGGCAGGAGCAGAGAGCCGAGTAATAAACATGGTAAGAAAACGCTGGGCTCCCAGCTACCAGAAAGCATTAGAGCCCAGGGGGAATGAGGGTGAGATGGGCCCAGTTTGCAGAGCGGGGTGGCAGTCATCCCGGCAGCCCTGTGATGAGAGGAGGAGCGCTTAGAGCAGGCGCCTGTGACGTGGCTGATGTCCCTGTGGCTTGTGTGAAGAAGCCTGAGGACGTCCTGCTGTGGTTCAGCTCAAGAGCGATGACTGTGTGGGGGCCGAACCACAGCAAGGACAACAGTGCTTAGCTGTTTGCAGGGTGCTTCTTTTCACACGTTCTCTCATTTGCTAGAAGGCAGCCTAACAAAAAGGAGTCCCCAAAGTGCTCTGTGGGGTTTTAAGGAAATCCACCTCCTAAGTGTAAAGGGCACAAAGAGCTGGCCTCCGATCCCGCTGTGCTGAGACTCTGGCTCCACAGCTGCTGTCCCTCCTAGAGGCAGCGCGGCTGAAGAAAACGCAGCCCCGGAGGGAAGATGCTGAGCAACTTGGAAAGAGCAGAGGTGGACACCCTGACCCTGAACTCTACCGCCGCCTTCTCCACTGGGCAGCAACGCTGTGCTCTCTCCCCCCGGCTCTGCTGCTGACAACGCAGCCAGTCCCACCCCAGCCTCTTCGTCTCTAACAGACTTTAAATTAAAACATTCCTAGGATGATGCTGACTACATAAAGTATTTGTTCAGATGCAAATGACCAACTTTGTCTTAAGGTGAAAGTGGTTCTAGAAATTAGCTAATGAAAGCAAAATCGTTACCAAAACTAGCGTGGAAGTTATGCTCAAGGATGAAGCTAATACAGATAGATAGAGAGGAAGGTAGGGGTTGAGCTGCAGGACTGGGAAGGGACTACAGGGGGAGTATCCTGAGCAGGTCCAAGTCAAGCTAAAAAGGATGGGACTGCAAAGGGACACTGGGCTCCTTGAGCAGAAAGGTCAGTACTAAAGGACAACGGAGCCCTCTCCACGGGGACAGTACTTGCCTGGTGCCAACCACTGGAGGCCCACGGTGTCAGAGTGGCTGCTGAGAGAGAGAGCCTTAGCTTTCTCAAGACAACCCCACGAGCGAGCGCCTGCGGGAGACGCTCACCTCAGTGCTCCCACGTTTTGCCCTTCATCCCTGTTCCCAACTAGGGTTTCATGGCCTTGATGCCACTAATCCTCTTACCCATTCAGTCAGTTCCGTGGCACCTCTAGGACATTCTATTATTACTGCAAGTAACTTTCTGAAGCTCAAATTCCAATTTCCTCCAAAGCCTCTCTTCCTCATCACTTCCCAGAAACAGCAGAACTGGCACCCCCCCTTCCCCCCACTCCCCGCACACCTTGGTTCCTGGGGGTCTTGGTTCCAGTGGGGTCTTGGTAGCAAGAGCTTTCGCAGAGGATAGTCTGTTTCAGCTGTGAAGCCCCAACTAGATTTTATCTGAAGCACTGAGCCTGTTGTCGCAGGGGGATACCCACTGGTGGTTTCCACATTAGACCTAATGGACTCCCTCTGCGTCCTGTCCCTCCCCCAGCACTCGCACTGTCACCAGAAGCATCTAGCACACGGCAGGGGACTGGAAAGTGGGTGGTTTGAGAAGAAGGAGTCAGACCTGCCTGCTGGTGGTGAAGGACATGTGCAAGCGGATGCTCTCCTGACTGGCCTTCCTGTCACCACAGCCATCCTCCCTGTAGCTGATAGAATCGGCCTACTAAAGTGCCCTCCCTCCCCATGGGGGCTCTGTTGCCTACAGGGAAGAAGAGTCCAAGCTCCTTATCATGGCGTCCCTGCCCTTTCCCTCCTGCCTCGTCTTGCTGTGGCCCCGTCTGCTCCAGCCATGAGTTCTCTGAATGCAGCACAACCCTGTGTCTTTGCTGACTTTTTTTTTCTGCCCATAAATGCCCTCGCTGCCACCCCCTTGATAACCTGCAAAACTCCTGTCAACATTTTAAGACTCCATTCAAGAATTCCCCTCGTTCTATGCTGCCTTTCCTGAAGTACCTCTTCTGCCCCCATGCCGTGGGTCACAATGACCCTTCCTTCCTTTGTGCTGTTGTTAGACCCTGTAAGAACTTTCACCATCATCGTAACCGCTAACACATTTCACGCTTACTATGTGACAGGCACCGTGCTCAGTGCTTTGTGCGTTTTAAATCATTTATTGCCAAAAACAGCCCTATGAGGTTGGTGCTCTTATCCTTATTTTCCCGTTGAAACTGAGGCACACGGAGGTCATGCAGCTAATACGCGGCAGTGAGTCAAGCGCAGGCCAGCTGCAGTGGCTGTGCTCTCAAGCGCTGCGCTGCTTCTTCCTCTGCCACACGTTTTCTGGCCCTTCTCTCTTGACATCTGGCTTCCTCTCCTTGACTCCTCTTTGCGAGCAGAGACTATTATTTCCCTTCCCATTTCCAGCATTCGGCACAGTATCTGTCGCATAGCAGGTACTCAGTAAAAGAGAAGATGTCCTAGTCTTTGGCTCAAGCTTGGAGGGAAGAGATTTGACGAGGCCCAAACCTGTGGTGAATGTGAATTTTGTTTTCTGTTTTATGGAGAACCTCCATTCTGGAGTTCCTGCTACTTCCTCTGGGATCTTGCTCCAATTATGACTCCTTTCCATCTCCAACCACTTCCTCTCCTTTAGCTCCTTCCCCTTCTTTTCACGCTGCTGCCTGTTCACCAGGAACTGAACAGTCCCCCAGCTCTGCTCCCACTTACTGACCATTTGTTCGTTCAGCACAAGTTTATCCAGTGCCCAGAAGCTCTCAGGGTCAGCCAGAACCTCCCAAGCATGACTTTCAAAGACTCCTCTCTCAGCCATAGCGTCAGAGAAAGATGAACATGCCACATCCCCCGCTCCTCACAGTGACTCCATTCCTCCCTGGAGCCCTATGGCTGCAAGGAAGACTGCTTCACCCACTCTTCTCCCCCATCCTAAGTGCTACCATTTTCCTAGTCACCTAAGCTCAAAATCTGATTTCTCTCCTTTGGTCATCATAGCCAGTCTCCTACCAAAACTTGATTCTTTAGTGTCTGTTCAATTTAGTGCTTTGTTTTCATTATCACTGCCCCTACCCTTGCAATAACAAGAGCCACAAATCAAACAAAGACAGTCCCTGCCCTCAGGGAGCTTCTAGTCTAGTGGGGGGAGGCAACAAACAAGTAACTAAGTATATATAATTACGTGTTATACTAAACGCTGTGAAAGAAATAAATAGGATGCAGCAATAGAGGGTAATATAGCCAGGGGCCCTGCTTAGAGACGGCTTCTCTGAGGAGGTCGACGTTCAGGTCAGACCTATAAGGTCAGCAGGGCTAGCCTGGTGGGGGAGGGGTGTGGGATGTAGGCAAGCGAAGTACTGAACACCCTCTGCGGGCCCCGATCTGCTTTTCCCCATTATCTCCTGTATTTCTCTATAAACCAATCTAGACTACTTGCCTTTTCACCTGTGAGCAAAGCCTCTGTCTGGAATGTTTCCAGTCCCGATCGCTATGAAACCCTTCAGGTTTCGGCTTCAATGGCATTTTTCATGATGACGTCACTGGTCTCTCCAGAAGAGCTTCCCCCTCCCTTCCTTTGCACCACTTTAGCAGTTTATACGAACTTACTCTTTTCTTCCTCGTCCATAACATACTTCAACTAGACAAAAAGCTTCTAGAAGGCTGGGATTGCATCTAGTGTATCTTTGTAGCCGTCACAGCAGCTACTACAATGCTACATGCTCAATATAGGACTGTTGAATGAGCTCCCTCTCTCTGGGCCTCACTATCTAAAACAGGAGGAAGTTGCACAGATGATCTCTACGGCCTCTTCTGGCCCTTAACGCTTATTGACAATGATAAAATAGAATTCTAAAGGACATGTACTGTGCGGAATCCCTCACAAAAAGGAAGTTCATGCCTTGTGTGGACTTACAGTTGGAAAAAAACAAATGAACAGTGATGCAGGTGACGTGAACGGCTTAAATACAGCTGCCAAAGAACCTGGCCCAAGGTTTATACATGATCACACGTTACACACAGAGGCTAGGTGCCTGCTGGAAAGGAGGGGGCAAAAGGAGCCACAGATGTGTGGACTAGGACATGGGAAATTTCCTTTTCCCAGTTGGGTGGAGGCACACGATCCCAGGACAGCTTAAAATAATAGAAAACTGTGGTAGAAGAGGGCGCTGCTTCTCATTACTTACTGTTATACAAAGAAATGGCGCTAGGGAAATATGGGAATGGAGGTGTCAAACGTGCCACTAGATGCCCTCCTAAGGAGAGTGTAGGTGCCCCACGGTGGCAAATAGTAGTTCCTGGTGGTGGTTCCCACGAGAGCATGAGGGCCGTCAGCTGTGAGACGCCAACCAGGAAGTACTTCCTGGTTCCGGGGCCCCTGCAGGCAGTGATGCACCAGGTTTGGCTTTTAGTCAGAGCAATTGCTGGCTTTGTGTTTGTTAAATTAAATGTGAGCTTATCAACTTTCAACTTTTCTTGAGGCATTAAAAAGGTTCCCAGGGGGCTTCCCTGGTGGCGCAGTGGTTGAGAGTCCGCCTGCCGATGCAGGGGACACGGGCTCGTGCCCCGGTCCGGGAGGATCCAACATAACGCGGAGCGGCTGGGCCCGTGAGCCATGGCCGCTGAGCCTGTGCGTCCGGAGCCTGTGCTCCGCAACGGGAGAGGCCACAACAGTGAGAGGCCCGTGTACCGCAAAAAAAAAAAGAAAAAGGGTTCCCAGGCCTTTGCCTTATCAGAGAGGTTGAAGTTTCCTAGGCCGAATGAGGGGAAAACTGAAAAAAAAAAAAAAAAAAAGAACTCAAAAGGTAAAGGTAAAAAGATCCTAAAAAAGCCAAGGGGGAACCCACCCTCCTTATTGTTAAGCAGAGGAGACAAAAATGGTGCTTGCTCTCCGGGGTCTGCTAGAGTTCACCGCACTATTTCTAGAGAAGAAATAACAACAGGCAATAGAGAAAGTAAAGGGGAATAAAAACCAGAGTCGAGACTCCGATGAGCAGAAGACTGCAAAACAACAGAAAAGAGTTAAAAACCCCACATCACTCTAGCTGCCCCATAAAGGTAGGAAGCCTTTCCTGGGGCTGGAAAATTCAGATCTCCTGGAGAAACAGAATGACAAGAGGGTATCAAGAGTTAGTGGGTGGAGGGAAACACGTGACCCTGCTAGAGAGCAAGAGCGGAATAATAATTGCAAACCTTCAGAAGCACTTACTGGGTGTCAGGCATCGCTCTACCAGCTTTGCATGTATTTACTTATTTACTCTTTACAACAACTCTAGGATTGTTATGGAAGCTTTATAGACAAGAACCTGAGGCCTGGAGAGAGGTTAAGTACCTCACCAAAAGCCATCCAGCAAGTGGGAGAGCAAGGATTCGAACCTGGGCAGTTTGGTCCCGGGTTACGCCACCATGCTGTGCTGCTTCGTCTATTTCTTACCACTTCCCACCTCTGTATTTCTTTGCAGTCTGGCTTTTGCCCTCACCACTCCATTAAAAGTGCTCTCAAAAGTCATCCAAGTCACCAGATTTGATACCTTCATAGAGGTATACAAAGCTCTCAGCCATATTTGATGCTGTTGAAACATCCTCTCCACCCAGACCTGAAAGCTTTGCATCATCTCTATGTCTCTCTAATAGTCCTCACGTCCACCATCACTGTTTTCACTGCTATTATCCCAATTTGATTCTTCATTATTTTCATTCATTCGACAAACACATAATTCCACATGTCAGACCCTGGGGATACAATGGTGAGCAAAGCAGATAAGTCTCTGCCCTTATAGAGCTTACTGTGGAGGAGACAGGCATCAGACAATCACGCAAAGAGATATTTACAAAGTGATAAGTGCTGTTCACAAAAAGTATGGGGCTTTATAAAAGGGTGAAATAGAGAAGTTACAATGACCTCCAAATTAGTCTACCTCTAGACTCTCCCTTCTCCAATCCACTGCACCCACTGTTGCCCTGATTAATGTTCCCAGAGTCTGTCTCTGACCACACCACTCCCCAGCTCAATTTCCTTCCATGGCTTACAGAATAAAGTTCAAACACCTTAGCCAGGTATTGGAGATGCTCCATAACCTGGTTCCAACCCACCTTTTAAAGCTTTCCCCCAATACTCACCTTCAAGTACTCTATGCTGCAAATAAACATTCATCGTTCCTTGTATGGAAAGACTACATGCCTTTGCCATGCTGTTTTTTTGTTTGTTTGGTTTGGTTTGTTTTTTTGCCTAGAATACCCTTCCCCTTGTCCCCTTATGTTCAAATACTATACATCTTTTAAGTCCAGTTCAACCTTCTCCACAAAGTATTTCCTGATCCCCTCCTTTGAAATCTCAGCACGTTTCCCCTACTTTTATAGCATTCACGTTCTGTCTTTAATATTATAATCACTGTAATATAATAAATGTAAGCCTACCCAGTTCCCTTCCTGTAAGCTCACTGAGGGTAGGATCTGGGTCTAAACCACAATTACTCATTGGCTGGATGGACAGATGAATGAATGAATGAATGAATAGTTGGTGGCTTCATGATTGACAATGTGGAGGGGGCCATAAGTATGCAGACATAATACGAATATTTTCTTTGATCATGTATTTTCATTGCAGTTTAGCAGAGAGCCATGGGAAAGCTATCAAATCAAACAAATGCTGCCCATTTCCACCTTCCTCCACCTCTTGATCTAACAGGTGGATCTCCTGTAGGGATGAGCGGCCCCACCAAAGGAGACATAGAAACCATCTCCAAGGACTATGAAGTTGTGCCCAGAAAATCCAAGGATGTGACGGACCAGGTGGTGTTTTGGGTTTTTTTTTTTTTCTTGCAAAAGAAAACCGGTACTTTAGAAAAGAATAGATGGGTGGTGAAATAGTTGCCTGTAGAGATGGAACTGTAGAATAGGATTTGCTTTGTCTGAACCATTGTTTAAAATACTGGATTGCTGGGCTCTTGGCTAGGGACAGAGTTCTCTATGATAACTGGGAAAAATGTGTTTACCCAGAGCCTTGCTGATCTGATACAGAGAACTGTAAATTGAAAATGGAGGGGAAAGGAGAAAAATGACCTGATGATATTATAAAATCAATGACTATGGATGATATCAGATATGACAACAAGAACAGCACTGGGAGAGGTGCCTGTTCAGTCATAGGAGAATACATCTGGGAAGAGTCATAAATAGAACTTCCGGCTTAAGCTGTTTTCTGTATCAATACACAGCACGTGCATTGGGTTGAACCACATGAAATTGCCAATATTCCATGGTTTTGACCTACAAAAATGGCAACTTCATATGGTTCAACCTAAGATTATGAGGGAAACTTGAAGTTTTAATTCAAGGAAGTAAATATCACCTAAGAGATATCATTAAGACTTGGAGGAATGAAACTTACAACTGGAATTTGGTATCAGGAGGAGCACATTGTAAAGAAGAAAGGTGCCCTTGAGAATGGGAGTTGGTATTGTGCTGTGTGCATAGAGATCCACAAACGTGAGGACAGAGTCCTTTACAGAGTTTTGGTGAAGTTGAAAGGAGAAAGGACCAGGAGTAATATAGTGTAAGTACATCACACAGCACTTTACAAAATGGGAGAAATGGATGATGTATTCGTGATGCAGATCACAAAAATGGCATTGGACAAGATCTAGCAGCAATGAGGGACTTTGTCCAGGGCTTCTCTTGCTTCATTTGCTTAAAAGAAAAACATTTCAAAATTTTTTACTTGTCTTGCTGACAATATTGCCCCTTAGAAAGTAAAGAAATCCACAAGAGAACTGTTTGTTCTCCATGACCTAATTCTGACCAATAACAAAGAACTGATTGGCGAAGTGGAAACTTAAAGAGCAACCGTAGTAGCTCAGGGCTTGTGAGAGCATAAGGCTGGACATAGTAAGGTATTTTGCCCTAGAATTTAAGAGGGCAGACTTCAGATGTTTCAGAGAAAAGAAAGGTATCATGAGGGCAAAGAAAGAGCAGGGGTCCCATAGATCTAGCTTTAAATCATGGCTCTGCCATTTACCTGCTGTGTGACCTTGACTAAGTGACGTAAACTCTCTGAGCCTCAGTTTCCCACAGGAATGACAGGGAAGGGAGGGAGGAAGAAAGGAAAGAAGGAAGGAAGGAATGGCAACAATAGAATGACACCACCTCCTTCCTGGGGTTGTGACGACAGTTAGAGGGGATGGCACACATGAAGGGCTCAGCTCTTAGTAGGAGTGCATCAACTGTTAGTTTTCTTGCACTTTCTACTTAACCACCCTCCCAAAAGGGTTGAAAAGCTCTTAGAAACTAAATTCTGACCATATAATTGTGAAGTATTTTAATGAAGAAGTAACAGTATGGAAAGAAAATGATGTAAGTGAGGGAGTTCTTTGATGATGAGACATTAAAAAGGTGGAGAGAGGGCATCTGACCACAGATGAATATAAAGTAGTAACACGGAGCTGTCAGAATCATATCGGGGAGGCCTGACCCCAAATGAGCTAATTCTAAGAGTAAGAAAAAGAGGCTGTTTTCAGTTTTGTTTATGCCAAGAAGCAGATCAAGGAGGCCTTAAAAAGTCTGCAAGTTGGGGCAGATAGTATGTTTCGTTTTAATTAGAATTAGTTTTTAAGGACTTCCCTGGTGGCACAGTGGTTAAGAATCCACCTGCCAATACAGGGGACACGGGTTCGAGCCCTGGTCCAGGAAGATCCCACATGCCATGGAGCAACTAAGTCCGTGTGCCACAACTACTGAGCCTGCGCTCCAGAGCCCACAAGCCACAACTACTGAAGCCCGCGTGCTGCAACTACTGAAGCCGTGTGCCTAGAGCCCATGCTCCGCAACAGAAGTCGCCTCAATAAGTCCGTGCACCGCAACGAAGAGTAGGCCCCGCTCGCCGCAACTAGAGAAAGCCCGTGCACAGCAACAAAGACCCAACGCAGCCAAAAATAAAAATAAAATATAAATTTTTAAAAATAATTAGTTTTTAAAATTATAAATGTTATATAAGCACATGTAAAAATAATTCCAATAGTACCACAGAGTATAAAATGAAAAATGAAATGGTGTAATGTTGCCAGACAACAAAGATACAGAGGACCTCTTTAATTCCTCCTTTGCTCTGGTCTTCTCTGCCATACAAACTCTGTCCATTAGACTGGAAAGGGTCAAGCAGACATTGGTAAGAGGGACCTGAGGATCACAGTAAATATGAAAATTGTAAGAAAGCCTCAGGGTGCTTTAAATGATTTTGAGTCTCCTGGCCCAAATTGTATTTCATGATGTTGAGAGAACCTGTTGATGAGATCACTGCACTGGTGTTTGTAACCATGGGGAATAAGAAAGATGCTGGAAGCCTAGAGAGAAGGACATATGCTCCTTTTTAAAGGGAGGATGATAGGTTTCACAAGCTTTAGACAGGTAGATTTCCTCTTAATCCCAGGCAAATTTCTATACGTTATGGGAAAGGATGGTTTGCATGAGACCTGGAAGGGAACTAGTGATCACAAAGGATTTATAAAACCCTCTACCTAATAGCACAAGATAGACTAAGCTCATTTTCTTTTCTGAAATGAGGTGAGTATATGTAAGTGGGTAAAGCAGGGGAACATTGTAGACACAGTGTATCAGGATCCTAGCAAGGCATTGACAAAATCATTCATGTGTGACTTGTTCCTTGTGAAAAAGTTGGGGAAATGTAGACAGTACAATTATGGAATGGGTGAATGATCATCCCAAAGTCTGCTAGTTAAAAGAACAAAGTTCATTTATATACTAATTTATTATCTGACACACCCACTCGGATGTAAGCTCCTCAAAGGAGAGACTTCATCCTCTAGTTTGCTCATGACTTTATCCCCAGTACCTATAACCGTGCCCAGTACATAGTAGAAAGTGCTCAGAAAGTGTTTGTTTGTTGCATGAATGCATGAAGTTGTGGGTAGGACTGCAAGGCCTGTCACCAAGCTTTGTCTCAGCCCTCCCCTATTCACTACGTCTTATCACCTATTTGGATAAAGACATTAGATGGCGCACTGATCAAATATGCAGATAATGTGGGTCTGAGTGGGATAACACTGTAATAAAGATAGACACTGTATCCAAAAAGAACAACTGGCGAGAGCAATTTAATAGTGATAAATGCACTTAAACAGACTGGAAGTAAAAGCTGAGACATCAGTTAATAGCAGGATGTATGAAAAGAAGACTTCGAAGTTTTCATTCATTCTTTTAACCAATATTTGTTGAAAGTGCCAGGCACTGTGCTAGACACTGGGATATACAGTGGTGAGGAAACATACTGTCTGCCCTTCTGCAGCTTAAAGACTATTGAGGGAGACAGATGTTAATCAAATCAGTCCACAGGGAAATATATGTTTATGAACTATGAAGAATAAAACAGAGCACCAAGAGAGCACATGACAAGAGAACCTGACCTTGTGGAGGAAGGTTTCTCTGAGGAACTGACCCTTGAGCTGACTTCTCAAAACTAAATAGGAAAAACACCAAGGTGAAAGCAGGGGAGAGTAAACAGTAAGTCCCATGAGTCAACAATATGAAATGCCTGCTTGAATGGAATGTGGTTCCTTGGCCTTCCCCTTGGTGGGGGCTCAGCGAGGGACTCAGCTTGCTCACTCCCTGGGCTGGAAGCTCGGCTGATGACTTGGCCAGTGTTTGCCAGGGCTTCTCGGCTGAAGGGGTGGCCCTCATGGTCAGGATGGTGGGGTCAGGACTGAGGCATGACTGGGAGATTATTCTCAAGCAGGGAGATGATTGAGCAAATAAGTGAATATCTGAGGTTAATAGGAGCCAGATTTCTCAATGTTGGAAGAGATAGTTGCAAATATGGAAAGGGAGGAAGGCTAGAATGAACCCTCTGGTGTTGGATTGAAAATGGAGGTATCAGTATGAACTCGGCTTTATGTATACATATATGCACATATAGATATATACACATCCACACATTTCCTAACTCTGTCCACTGAGAGGCTCTAGAAACAATGGCACCCCAGTAATAATGAGTACACCTAGCACCCAAATCTTGGATACTACCATTCTCCATTAAAAGGAATGAGGGCTCCTTGGAGAAATAACTGATTCCAGTGCAGGAGCAGGGAAAGTACAAGATGAGCCTGGAACATCTTACTATGTCACAAAGTAAGGAAGTGTTCAAAGAATGATGGGGACATGTCAAAAGGATATAGGAGCCAGCTTTGAGCAGCAAAATAGTGGATTATAACTCATTGAATAAGATCCATTAGTCTGTACTAAAACATATTTTTAAAATATGAATAAGTAGGGGAGAAGAAAATGCTCTCCCTAACAAACGCCAACTAATAAATGAAGACAGAATGATGGAAATTTAAAAATCAACATTTAGCAACCATCACAGTAAAAAGGGATTCCAGCAAGAGTCATCAATGGATGCTAAAACTAGTGAGTGGGAGTTCAATGAGGAACAGGATATTTGGTCTCAAGGTGTCTTCCACAAAATACTTCCTAATTACTTATGAATTACTAATATGGTAGACACCGTCTTAACTTGAACCATCAGTGGGACAAACTGACACTGTCTGTCTGTTGGTATGATGCACTGAGAAGAACACATCTCTTCTGTGGTGTGCCTACCAAAAATGCGTAAATTAATCATTAGGAAACACCAGAAACACAGAAGTTGAGGTTCATGTTACAAAGTTAACTGGCCGGTACTCTTAAAAAATGTCAAGGTCATGAAAGATCAGGAAAGACTGAGAAACTGTTTCCATTTGCAGGGGACGAAAGAGACATGACATCTAAATGCAACTTATGATCCTGAACTTATGAAAGACTTTATTAGGACAATCAATGAAATTGGAATGGAGCCTGTGGATTAGATGGTAGACTTGTATCGTTATTTTCTAATTTTGATGGTTGTACTGTGGTCGTTTAGGACAGTGGTCCCCGACCTTTTTGGCACCAGGGACCGGTTTCATGGAAGACAATTTTTCCACGGATGGCGGTGGGGGGCGGTGGGCGGGGAATGTGAGCAATGGGGAACGGCAGATGAAGCTTCGCTTGCTCGCCCACTGCTCACCTACTGTTGTGCAGCCCGGCTCCTAACAGGCCGCGGACCAGTTGTGGTCTGCAGCCCGGGGATTGGGGACCCCTGACTTAGGAGAATAGTATCCTTGCTTTTAGGAAATACACAATGCGGCATTAAGGGGTAATGGAGCAAGAAGTCTGTAAATTAATCTCAAATGGTTCAGAAAGAAATACACAAAGAGAGAATGATAAGGCAATGTGGTAAAATGTTAACAAATGGGGAATCTGGGTAAAGGGTATGTGGCAATTTGCACCTTTTCTGTAAGTATGAAACTATTTCAAAATCAAAAGTTAAAAAATGTTAATACAAATCAACAGGGAAAAAGAAGCCAGTGTCATCTTACGGTACACTAATGCAAGGCTAGCCA
The DNA here is from genome assembly GCF_951394435.1 of Stenella coeruleoalba. Classification (NCBI taxonomy): domain Eukaryota; kingdom Metazoa; phylum Chordata; class Mammalia; order Artiodactyla; family Delphinidae; genus Stenella; species Stenella coeruleoalba. Next base: position 54,692,618 of record NC_137152.1, read on the forward strand.
GAATGAGGCTGCTGAACTCTGTGTGGGTCAGATCTCACTGGAACATGGGCCTTGGCTCTGGGAAAGGTGAGGTGACTACATCATATGAGGAACAGCTGAGGGGGTCTGAGGATGTTTAACCGGAAGACAAGAAAGTCAGCAGGATGGGGGAAAGAGGAAACAAACTTGTTACAGGGAGACACATTTCTGTTCAGTATGAGGAAGGGTATTTTACCAATTAGCAAAAAAAAGGCAGATTGCGTTGTCTCGGGAGTTTGTCACAGGCTATGTTCTGATACAGACTGCACAACCAAGTCTCAAGGATGTCATCGATTTCATGAAATCTGATCGATGCTGGGCCCAAAGACCACTAAGGTCCTTCCGATGAAGAGTCTATGGTTCTCTGTTATCTTCAGGTATTGCGAATTTCAGCACTTCTCTAATAAAATGCAACCTGTGTGGGACTGGGATGAACACCCCCTTTTGGTCACATGGGGCATGAATCAGCTTGCTCTCACATGGGCTATTTCTGTGTGTGTGTGTGTGTGTGTGTGTATATATGTATATATATATATATATATATATATATATATATATATATATATATATATATATATAAAATGTTCCTTAGCTCCTTAGCACTTTGGAAAAAATCATTTGTCCCCCAGAAATTAGCTGGTCACAGCACTAAAAGTCAAAATGCTTTTATTTTAGAACATGTCATTTAACAACATGAAAATAGGGCAGGAGAAAACAGAAACAAAAACTCAAGAGTAAGTTTGGTAAGAATTTAAACATTCAACATCTCAGGAACACACATCTTCAAGTCACTGGCAGCTTGCTCTGTTCCAGCAGTTCTCACTCTTCATTAACAAGTGGGCCCTTTTTTATTATTTAATGTTTCCAGAAGCTCACTGTACAGAACATGAATCTGGGAAAGAGAACAGCAAATAGATTTCTTGAGAGGAAAGGAAATGTGGGAAATCTTCCCGGATCCATGGTGATGGCATGAGAGACCTGAGGCACCACTCTGGGAAGAACATACAGTACTCATCTGGGGAAAAGGGATCCCATGACACTAGGTCTGTTCACCAGAGATAAGCAGAAGAAGGGAGGAAGTACTTAAAACATAAAAGATCCTTTGCTCTTATGTGATACAAAACCTTTTTCTCTATCAAGCCTCTCCTCGTTAGCTAAGGGCCCAGAAGTCTGCTACTCAGAATAGTTCCTGGGCTTCCCTGGTGGTGCAGTGGTTGAGAGTCCGCCTGCCGATGCAGGGGATGCGGGTTCGTGCCCCGTCCGGGAAGATCCCACATGCCGCGGAGCGGCTGGGCCCGTGAGCCATGGCCGCTGAGCCTGCGTGTCTGGAGGCTGTGCTCCGCAACGGGAGAGGCCACAGCAGTGAGAAGCCCGCGTACCGCAAAAAAAAAAAAGTTCCTGCAGAAAATGTCTTTTTAAACACTCATTGTTTGCACAGAGGCTGGTCCTTCCCTACGTGCACTGGCATTGACAGGGATGCATCTTTCCAGAGCCCACTCTTGGCATTCTTCTTAATTAGATTCCATTTTCTATTCCTAAGTTTGCCTTGTTCACCATTCTTCCTGGTTTTCACTATAAAAAATTACTGTTTATAGTCCCATAACTCTTGCACTTTTGTGGAACCACTGAGAGGAACAATGGTCAAGATCCTTTCCTAGTCAAGGAAGGTAGGGTTGTGTCCTTAACGAGAGCTATGTACAACCTCTCTGTCCCTGAGTCATGCCATCCACCCGTAGCCCTCTCCCTCCTCACCTGAGTTTCATAGCTTCTCTTAAGGGAGCCAAGGTGGTCAAGGAAACGCAGTGCCAGGCCACACCACTTTTCACTAGACGTATACTTGTTGCTGCTGTACATAAATATTCCAATATTCCAGGACTTGATCATCAGCCAGAGAATCTCCATTTCTGGGTAGCCTTCCTGAAATCCAAGAACAGTGGGTTTACAGTTATTACTGTCACAATCACTGTAGCGCTGACTCTATGAGGGCTGCATCCCAGTATTATTAAACAATGGGTGCTCTGCTGACACTGAGGAAGGAGCCCGCGGCCCCCACGAGCAATCCTGTGCTCCTGGAGAGTAGGAGGAGACCACCTTGAAGGTCTGTCAGCTGTAGGATGCTCCATAGCAAGACCTCATGAAGTGACATATACACTAAAAAAGCAATGAAGCCCTCTTGCACTGAGTTCTGTCTTTCCGAAGCAGGAGAAAAACCTGTATCCTGTTTGGGGCTTCCCTTGTTGCTGTCCTCAGTCGATTATCTCCCCAGTACCTATCTCTAATTTTCAGAGAAGGTTGTGAAGCAGCAGTTTTATTGAATCTCTTAATTTCCTTGACCTGAATCAGTCTGTGTTTGGAATAGAAATTATATTAATCTTTATTTTTTGCATATGTATAGAGAGATTTATTTTAAGGAACTGGCTCACACAATGTAGGGGCTGGCAAGTTTGAAATCTGTAGGGTAGGCCAGCAGGCTGTAAAATCAGGTAAGACTTGATGTTGTGATCTTGAGTCTGAAATTTGTAGGGCAGGCCAGCAGGCTGGAAACTCAGGCAGAATTTCTGTTAGAATCTTGAGGCAGAATTCCTTCTCCGGGAAACCTCAGATTCCACTTTGAAGGCAAAAACTGATTATGGAGTGTAATCTGTTTTATTGTACTTCAAGTCAACTGATTACAATTTAAAAATGATCTTTAGTATTGACAGTATCTACCTTGCTATGAACACAGGGCACATTTCTAAGATGGTCCCTTTGTCTTTTAACATGGCTGATCACAAGATTTTGCAATAGCAAAAAGGATTAGTCTAAGGACCTACTTTTGTCGTTCTTGTATAGGAGATGGACCACAGAGGGAGCACTTGTGTGCTCATTCCATGTTAAAGTCCTTCAACTACACAAGAGGTCTCAGGCCCTTGAAGGGGGATATGTGACAGAAGACCTGGGCAGCAGGTTGTTGAGAGTGTCAATGACATTGTCTCAGCTGTCCTTTCACCCATGTGGATCTATAAAAAATTACTATGCATAAAACACTATGAGAATGAGGGTGCTAAGAGTGACAAGACAAAGCTCTTATCCTAAATGATACATAATGTCTCTGGGGAGACAAGGCATCCACGTATAAAGAGGACCACACCAGGAATGTGATTAAGGGCTAGTCAGAGTGACACAGGCATTAGGTGCTCCAGCTCAGTCAAACAAATGAGCACTGGGCTGGCACAGTCAGAGGTCTAGTCTCTCTGCTTGAAATGCCAGTCCCCCACCCAATCTTTATCCACTTGGTAAACTTCTACCTTTTCTTCAAATTAACAAACAGAGTTAGTTATTCCTTTCTCTCTGTTGCCACAGCAAGCTTTACATTCCTCTAATACAACTTATATCACATTGTTTTGAAACTGTGTATATATATATCTCCTCCAGGCTGAGCTCCTTGAGTACAGGGAATTTTTCTTCTTCATTTTTGTATCCTCAGAGTCCAACACTGTGCCTGACACATAATAAGGGTCCAACAGATATTTGCTGAATGAATGAATGAACAAATGAATTAATATCCAGTTATTAAAATGCTACCTCCTCATTCAGGCTTTGCCTGACTCTCCACAATTTGTTATCTGTACCACTTTGTTCCTATGGCACTTTGTTCACGGCACCTATTGTCTGTCTCCTTCACTAGGCTGGGAGTTCCTTAAAGGCAGAATGTCATCTACCTTTGCGTATTCACAGCCTGACACATGACCGTGTTGTGATTTTAACTGAATGACTTAACAAATGACTGAACAAATAGACATGATCTTAGAGTAGATGAGCAGGATATCTAGCTATAGAGAGGTTATATGAAATGTCCAGAACAGGCAATTCCAGAGAGACAGCAGATTGGTAGTTGCCAGGGGCTGGGGGAGAGGGGAATGGGGAGTGACTGCTAATGGTTATGGGGTTTCTTTTTGGGGTGATGAAAATGTTCTGGATTTGGATACTGGTGATAGTTGCAGAATTTTGTGAATATACTAAAAACCACTGAATTGTATACCTTAAAATTGTGAATTTTATATATGAATTGTATCTCAACTTAAAAAATATATAGAGAGAAAGAGAAGGGCATTCCATGTGGGCAGAACAGAATCAATAAAGACTCAGATTGTGCTTGAGACTAAGCACGTCTCAGGGGAACTAACAGTCATTTGGCCCAAGCAGACAACTGATATAGGGAAATTAATGGGAAACAGGACTGGAAATGTAGGATGGGGCTACCTAAGCACTTCCTAGATGCTTTTCCTTAGAACATTAGTGTCATGAAAAATGTTAACAGATGGTGTATAAAAATAGGGTTCTTTAGTCAAATACATTTTGGAAATGCTGCATTCTATATACAACCTCTTGGAGAGTTTTAATGCACATTAGTTCATTAAAAGTTTTAGGAACTTTTACAGTGAAGAAACCATGTAACTTTGTTTAATCCAGAGTATGTAGATCATTTACTAACATCTTGTGGAATGTAATTTGTGAAACATCGGGCTGGAGTGTTAAGGGTTTTGCATAACAGGCCACAGATTTTGGGACTTATTCTGCTGGCAATGAGAAGTTACTGAAACTTTTTGAGAAGGAAAGTTATATGATGAAACTGGAGTTTTAATAAGATTGAAATGCCAGTGGTGTTTAGAACAGACGTGAGTGTGAGAAAACACATACAGCGAGAACTGTTTAAATGGACTTGTTAAGAGATGAAGAATGAAGTGGATGAGGGTCAGAAATAGTGACAATGGAAATGGAAAGATGTAAGAAACACTCTAAAGGAAGAATCAGTAGAACTTGGTAACTGATTTGATATGGGGAATGGAAGATAGGTCAATTAAAAATGGCTCTGAAGTACATAGTTTGAATGGCTGAGAGAATGCTGATACCACTGAAAGAAGAAATTAGAAGGAAATGTTTCTGGGGATAAAGGATCAAAATAATGTTAACTTCTATTTTAATCATGTTGAGATTGAGGTAACTTTGGCGATATCATGTGGGCTGTTGCAGATATGGACTGGAACTCAGGTAATAGTTGAAAAATATCAATCCACTTAAAGGACAGAGTATGGAATATGGAGAAGGAAAGAGTAGAGAATATTGGAAATGTTCATAGTTGGGTGGCAAGAGGGAAAAGATAAAACAGAAGAGTGATGAGAACATAAAGGACAAAAGAAAAGACAATTTCAATAAGGAGGCAGTGGTCAATAATGAAGGCCAGGGTAAAGAAAGAGGCCATCAAATTTGTCTAGGAGGTGGTAATTAGTGGAGTACTGTGTGGCTAGCAGTACAGAGAGTGACGGAAAGAATGGCTCAAGATGAGGACAGACAGGTACGCAGGACCTTGTAGGCCATGTTTAGGATTTTGGTTTTTAAGAGCAATGAGAAACTACTGAAGAAGATTAAGCAAGGTCACATATATTCTAAAATTTAAAAGATCACTCTGGTTGCTGGATGGAGAAATGAAGAAAGCAAGAGATGCAAGAAGACCAGCTAAAAGGTTCCTGCAGTAGCTGAGGTAAGAGATGATAACCTGAACTAGGTTGGTGATGGTGGAAGATGGGGAAAAGTAAATGAATATACGATATTTAGGAGGCAGAACTGACAGGACTTAGTGATAGATTAGAAATGGGAGTGAGGGAGGAATTGAGGATGACTCCGAGATGTTTGGCTTGGGCAACTGGAGGAATGATGGTGCCATTCAATGAGTTAGGGAACTGGAGGAGTTTTATTTTCATTTGCGTTAGCTACTCTCATGTCCAGCACTGCTCAGGAGAATCACTCATCTTCAACGAAGAAATGCAACCGTGCAGCTACTCACCCCAGTGCAACATAGGCTTGCCTGTAGTAACATACAAATCAATGCCAGCAAGTAGAGATGTTTGCGCTTATGATTTTCTGGGGCTCATATTTGAAGCCAGTTTTCTCTGCCTTCAACATCTTAATAAACATGGCAGTCATATAACAGTCTAACAAAACTGTACGTGTTTTGGAACACAAATGCTGTCTTTCTAGGCTCTCTTCAGGGTTACTGAAGTGAATATTGTGTACATCAGCTTTACTGAGATATAATTCACATACCATACAATTTACCTACTTAAAAGTGTACAGGGCTTCCCTGGTGGCGCAGTGGTTGAGAGTCTGCCTGCCAATGCAGGGGATGCAGGTTTGAGCCCTGGTAAGGGAGGATCCCACATGCCGCGGAGCAACTATGCCCGTGAGCCACAACTACTGAGCCTGCGCGTCTGGAGCCTGTGCTCTGCAACAGGAGAGGCTGCGATAGTGAGAGGCCCGTGCACCGCGATGAAGAGCGGCCCCTGCTTGCCACAACTAGAGAAAGCCCTTGCACAGAAACAAAGACCCAACACAGCCAAAAATAAATATAAATAAATAAATAAATTTGAAAAAAAAAGCATCCAAACCATGAAAGTTGCTAAAAAAAAAAAAAGTGTACAATTCAATGGCTTTTAGTACATTCACAGAGTTCTGCCACTGTCACCACAGTCAATTGTAGAATATTTTCATCCCCCTAAAAGGAAACCCCCATGCCCATTTGCAGTCACTCCCCATCTCCCCAAATAACCCCCATCTCTGTCTTTTATAGATTGGCCTATTCTGGACATTTCAGATAAATGTCCAGAGTCACACAGTATGTAGTCCTTTATGACCGGAATCTTTCACTTAGCATAATGTTTTCAAGGTCCATCCATGTTGTAGCATGTGTCAATACTTCATTCTTTGTTATGGCCAATTAATATTCCACTGTATGGAAATACCACGTTTTGTTTATCCATTCATCAGTTGATAGACATCTGGGTTGCTCCCACTTTGGGCTGCTATGAACATCTGTGTACAAGTCTTTGTTTGGCATTTGTTTTCATTTCTTATGGGTATATACCTAGAAGTGAAATTGCTGGGTCATATGGTAACTTCACGTTTAACTTTCTAAGGAACTTAGCCAGACTGTTTTCCAAAGCAGCTGTACCACTGTACAGTAACATGGTGTATGAGGGCACCAATTTCTCCACATCCTTGTCAATACTTGTTATTATCTGTCTTTTTCACTACAGTCATCTTAGTGGGTGCCAAGTGGTAGATCACTGTGTTTCGATTTGCCTATCTCTGATGACTAATGATGTCAAGAATCTTTCCATATGCTTACTGGTCATTTGAATATTTTCTTTGGAGAACTGTCTACTCAGATCTTTGCCCGTTAAAAAAAATTAGTTGTCTTTATATTATCAAGTTGTAAGAGCTCTTTATAGATTCTAAGTACAAGTTCTTTAACAAATATATGATTTCCAACATTTACTGCCATTCTGTGGGTTATCTTTTCACTTCTTTGTTGGTCCTTCACAGAAAAGTTTTAATTTTGCTGATATCTAATTAATTGATTTTTTATTTTATTGCTTGTGCTCTTGGTGTCATATCTAAGAAAACACTGTCTAACTCAAGGTTACAAAGATTTAAGCCTATACTTCTAAAAGTCTTCTTATTTTAGCTTATGTATAATTATAGTTTTATAATTTTAGCTTTCATTTAGGTCTTTGATCCATTTCGAGATAGGGGTCCAAACTTCATTCTTTTCCATGTGGCTACACACTTGTCCCAGAACCATTGTTAGAAAGACTACATTTTCACATTGAATAGTCTTCACAATCTGGTCAAAAATCAACTGACCATAAAGGTGAGGGTTTGTTTCCGGACTCTTAATTCTATTTCACTGATCTCTATGTCTATCCTTATGTCAGTACCACACTGTCTTGATTACTATAGCTTTGTGGTAAGTTTTTTTTTTTTTTTTTTTTGGCGGTACACGGGCCTCTCACTGCCGCGGCCTCCCCTGTTGCGGAGCGCAGGCTCCAGACGCGGAGGCCCAGCAGCCATGGCTCACGGGCCCAGCCGCTCCGCAGCATGTGGGATCCTCCCGGACTGGGGCACGAACCCTGTCCCCTGCATCGGCAGGCAGACTCCAAACCACCACACCACCAGGGAAGCCCTGTGGTAAGTTTTGAAATAGACAATGCAACAATAAAAGTTTTAATTACTTCATATAATTTTATGTGTTTCAAAGAAGCTAAGAGAAGTAAAGAATGAAAGTATATATTTATAATTTGTTATATTAACTTTTTTTCTTTCTTTTTTTTTTTTTTTTGCAGTACGCGGGCCTCTCACCGTTGTGGCCTCTCCCGTTGCGGAGCACAGGCTCCGGACGCGCAGGCCCAGCAGCCATGGCTCACGGGCCCAGCTGCTCTGCGGCATGTAGGATCCTCCCGGACCAGGGCATGAACCCGTGTCCCCTGCATTGGCAGGCGGACTCTCAACCACTGCGCCACCAGGGAAGCCCCTATATTAACTTTCTTATTTACCATTTCTGGTTCTTTTCGTTTCTCCCCATGGCTCAGAGTTATTCTCTAGTGTCATTCCTTATTCCCAAACTGGCTCCCACCTTCCTTCTTTGTGCTGTTATTTTTATATTACATTTTATACGATAAAAGCCCAACAAACAATTGTATGTTTTATACATTTGCTTTTTAAATAATACAAGAGAAGAAAGGAAAAGAAGTATGCATTTATACTGTTGTATAATTACCTAATTACCAATGCTTTTTGTTTCACTTGCTATCAACCTAAAGAACTTCCTTTAGTATTTCTTGCAGGCAGGTCAGCTAGCAAGAAATTCTCAGTTTTTCTTTATTTGTTAATATCTTCATTTTTGTGAGATAATTTTGCTGATTATAGGATTCCTGGTTAGCTGTTACTTTTTTCCTATCATTCTGAATATGCCACTGCCTTCTGGTCCCCACTGTTTCTGGTGAGAAGTCAACAGTCACTCTCTTTGGGGTTCCTTTTTTTTGTAACCATTTTTAAAAATTGAAGTGTAGTTAATTTACAATGTTGTGTTAGTTTCAGATGTACAGCAAAGTGATTCAGATTCTTTTACATTATAAGTTATTACAAGATATTGAATACAGTAAGTCCCCTACATACGAATGAGTTCCATTCCGAGAGTGTGTTCCTAAGTCCAACAAAGTTAACCTAGGTACTCAACTAACACAATCAGCTACATAGTACTGTACTATTATAGGTTTATAATACTTTTCACACAAAATAATACATAAAAAACAAACAAAATAAAGAAAACATTTTTAATCTTACAGTACAGTACCTTGAAAAGTACAGCAGTACAGTACAACAGCTGGCATACAGGGATTGGCATCGAGTGAACAGGCAAGAAGAGTTACCGACTGGAGGAGGGAGAGGAGGTGGGAGACGGCAGAGCTGAAGGATCATCAGCAGTAGGAGACGGAGGGCAAGCTGCAATTTCACTCACGCCTTACATGATTGGACATGCAAATCCACATTTGCATCTTTGAAAGTTTGCAACTTGGAGGTTTGTAAGTAGGGGACTTACTGTATAGTTCCCTGTGCTATATAGCAGGTCCTTGTTTATCTATTTCATACCTAGTAGTGTGTATTTGTTAATCCCAAGCTCCTAATTTATCTCCCCCCATCCTCCGCTATCCACTTTGGTAACCATAAGTTTGTTTTCTAGGTCTGTGAGTCTATCTCTGTTTTGTAAATAAGTTCATTTGTATCATTTTTTTAGATTCTACATATAAGTGATAACATTTGTCTTTCTCTATCTGACTTACTTCACTTAATATGATAATCTCTAGGTCCATCCATGTTGCTGCAAATGGCATTATTTCATTTTTTCTTATAGCTGAGTAATATTCCACTGAGTGTGTATATGTATGCAAATATATCACACACACACACACACACACACACACACACACACACACCATATCTTCTTTATCCATTCATCTGTTGTTGAACATTTGGGTTGCTTCCATTTCTTGGCTATTGTAAATAGTGCTGCTATGAATACTGGGGTGCATGTATCTTTTAAAACTAGAATTTTCTCCAGATATATGCCTGGGAGTACGATTGGTGGATGATATGGTAACTCTTAGTTTTTTAAGGAACCCCCATACTGTTTTCCACAGTGGCTGCACCAATGTACATTCCCACCAACAGTGTAGGAGGATTCCATTTTCTCCATAGCCTCTCCTGTATTTATTATTTGTAGACTTTTTAATGATGGCCATTCTGACTGCTGTGAGTTGATACCCTGTTGCAGTTTTGATTTGAACTTTTTCCAATATTTAGTGATGTTGAGCATCTTTTCTTTTTTTTTGCTTAATAAATATTTTGAATGATTTAATGCATGAATATGGAGGAATGAATATACAAGAAAGTAAACATGACATTTTAGTAAAGAAAAACGTGAAGAGACTGAAAAGAAAAACACACTAAAATAGCTATAAGTAGAATATACTACCCTACTGAAAGACAATGATTTTTATATTAATAGAAAAAAGTTCACATCTGTTGTTTCCAAGACATGGCTCTTCAGACAAAATTGGAAAAGTAGTGCTATCCCATGCCATGAAAATCAACAAAAAAGAGAAAACATTAACTGGGAGAAAAGAATGTTACCTTTTTTCTTTTTCTTTTTATACAGCAGGTTCTCATTACTCATCAATTTTATACTCATCAGAGTATACAAGTCAATCCCAATCTCCCAATTCATCACACCACCACCCCCAAGCCCCCACGGCTTTCCCCCCTTGGTGTCCATACGTTTGTTCTCTACATCTGTGTCTCAATTTCTGCCCTGAAAACCAGTTCATCTGTACCATTATTCTAGGTTCCACATATATGCGTTAATATACGGTATTTGTTTTCCTCTTTCTGACTTACTTCACTCTGTATGACAGTCTCTAGATCCATCCACGTCTCAAAAAATGACCCAATTTCGTTCCTTTTTATGGCTGAGTAATATTCCATTGTATATATGTACCACATCTTCCTTATCCATTCGTCTGAGGATGGGCATTTAGGTTGCTTCATGAACTGGCTATTGTAAATAGTGCTGCAATGAACAGTGGGGTGCATGTGTCTTTTTGAATTGTGGTTTTCTCTGAGTATATGCCCAGTAGTGGGATTGCTGGATCATATGGTATTTCTATTTTTAGTTTTGTAAGGAACCTCCATACTGTTCTCCATAGTGGCTGTATCAGTTTACATTCCCACCAACAGTGCAAGAGGGTTCCCTTTTCTCCACACCCTCTTCAGCATTTGTTGTTTGTAGATTTTCTAATGAAGCCCATTCTAACTGGTGTGAGGTGATACCTCATTGCAGGTTTGATTTGCATTTCTCTAATAATTAGTGATGTTGAGCAACTTTTCATGTGCTTCTTGGGCATCTGTATGTCTTGGAGAAATGTCTATTTAGGTCTTCGGCCCATTTTTGGATTGGGTTGTTTGTTTTTTTAATATCAAGCTGCATGAGCTGTTTATATATTTTGGAGATTAATCCTTTGTACATTGATTCGTTTGCAAATATTTTCTCCCCTTCTGATGGTTGTCTTTTCGTCTTGTTTATGGTTTCCTTGGCTGTGCAAAAGCTTTTAAGTTTCATTAGGACCCATTTGTTTATTTTTGTTTTTATTTCCATTACTCTAGGAGGTGGGTCAAAAAAGATCTTGCTGTGATTTATGTCATGGAGTGTTCTGCCTACGTTTTCCTCTAAGAGTTTTATAGAGTCTGGTCTTACATTTAGGTCTCTAATCCATTTTGAGTTTATTTTTGTGTATGGTGTTAGGGAGTATTCTATTTTCATTCTTTTACATGTAGCTGCCCAGTTTTCCCAGCACCACTTACTGAAAAGACTGTCTTTTCTCCATTGTATATCCTTGCCTCCTTTGTCATAGATTAGTTGACCATAGGAGCGTGGGTTTATCACTGGGCTTTCTATCCTGTTCCATTGATCTGTATTTCTGTTTTTATGGCAGTACCATATTGTCTTTTGATTACTGTGGCTTTGTAGTATACTCTGAAGTCAGGGAGTCTGATTCCTCCAGCTCCAGTTTTTTTCCCTCAAGACTTTTTTGGCTATTTGGGGTCTTCTGTGTTACCATACAAATTGTGAAAATTTTTGTTCTAGTTCTGTGAGAAATGCCAGTGGTAGTTTGATAGGGATTGCACTGAATCTGTAGATTGCTTTGGGTAGTATAGTCATTTTCACAATATTGATTCTTCCAATCGAAGAACATGGTATATCTCTCCATCTGTTGGTATCGTCTTTAATTTCTTTCAACAGTGTCTTACAGTTTTCTGCATACAGGTCTTTTGTCTCCCTAGGTAGGTTCATTCCTAGGTATATTATTCTTTTTGTTGCAATGGTAAATGGGAGTGTTTCCTTAATTTCTCTTTCAGCTATTTCATCATTAGTGTATAGGAATGCAAAAGATTTCTGTGCATTAATTTTGTATCCTGCAACTTCACCAAATTCATTGATTAACTCTAGTCGTTTTCTGGTGGCATCTTTAGGATTCTCTAAGTATAGTATCATGTCATCTACAAACAGTGACAGTTTCACTACTTCTTTTCCAATTTGTATTCATTTCTTTTTCTTCTCTGATTGCAGAGGCTAGGACTTCCAAAACTATGTTGAATAATAGCGATGAGAGTGGACATCCTGGTCTTGTTCCTGAGCTTAGAGGAATGGTTTCAGTTTTTCACCACTGAGAATGATGTTTGCTGTGGGTTTGTCGTATATGGCCTTTATTATGTTGAGGTAGGTTCCCTCTATGCCCACTTTGTGGAGAGTTTTTATCACAAATGAGTGCTGAATTTCATCCAAAGCTTTTTCTGCATCTACTGAGATGATCATATGGTTTTTATTCTTCAGTTTGTTAATATGGTGTATCACACTGATTGCTTTGCATACACTGAAGAATCCTTGCATCCCTGGGATAAATCGCACTTGATCATGGTGTATGATCCTTTCAATATGTTGTTGGATTCTGTTTGCTAGTATTTTGTTGAGGTTTTTTGAATCTATATTAATCAGTGATATTGGACTGTAATTTTATTTTTTAGTAGTATTTTTGTATGGTTTTGGTATCAGGGTGATTGTGGCCTCATAGAAGGACTTTGGGAGTGTTCCTTCCTCTGCAATTGTTTGGAAGAGTTCGAGAAGGAAGGGTGTTAGCTCTTCTCTAAATGTTTGACAGAATTCGCCTGTGAAGCCATCTGGTCCTGGACTTTTGTTTGTTGGAAGATTTTTTTTTTTTTTGCGGTACGCGGGCCTCTCACTGTTGAGGCCTCTCCCATTGCGGAGCACAGGCTCCGGACGCGCAGGCTCAGTGGCCATGGCTCACAGGCCTAGCCGCTCTGTGGCATGTGGGATCTTTTCAGACTGGTGCACGAACCTGTGTCCCCTGCATCGGCAGGCGGACTCTCAAACACTGCACCACCAGGGAAGCCCTGTTGGAAGATTTTTAATCACAGTTTCAATTTCATTACTTGTGATTGGTCTGTTCATATTTTCTATTTCTTCCTGTTTCAGTCTCAGCAGGTTGTGCATTTCTAAGAATTTGTCCATTTCTTCCAGGTTGTCCATCTTATTGGCATAGAGTTGCTTGTAGTAGTCTCTTAGGATGCTTTGTATTTCTGCGGTGTCTGTTGTAACTTCTCCTTCTTCATTTCTAATTTTATTGATTTGAGTCCTCTCCCTCTTTTTCTTGATGAGTCTGGCTAATGGTTTATCAATTTTGTTTATCTTCCCAAAGAATCAGCTTTTAGTTTTATTGATGTTTGCTATTGTTTTCTTTGTTTCTATGTCATTTATTTCTGCTCTGATCTTTATGATTTCTTTCCTTCTGCTAACTTTGGGTTTTCTTTGTTCTTCCTTCTCTAGTTCCTTTAGGTGTAAGGTTAGATTATTTATTTGAGATTTTTCTTGTTTCTTGAGGTAGGCTTGTATAGCTATAAACTTCCCTCTTAGAACTGCTTTTGCTGCATCCCATAGATTTTGGATTGTCGTCTATTCATTGTCATTTGTCTCTAAGTATTTCTTGATTTCCTCTTTGATTTCTTCAGTGATCTCTTGGTTATTTAGTAAAGTAGTGTTTAGCCTCCATGTGTTTGTGTTTTTTACGTTTTTTCCCCCTATAATTCATTTCTAATCTCATAGCGCTGTGGTCAGAAAAGATGCTTGATATGATTTCAATTTTCTTAAAATTACTGAGGCTTGATTTGTGACCCCAGATGTGATCTATCCTGGAGAATGTTCCGTGCACACTTGAGAAGAAATTGTAATCTGCTGTTTTTGGATGGAGTGTCATATAAATATCAATTAAATCTATCTGGTCTATCGTGTCATTTAAAGCTTGTGTTTCCTTATTTATTTTCATTTTGGATGATCTGTCCATTGGTGTAAGTGAGGTGTTAAAGTCCACCACTATTACTGTGTTTCTGCCAATTTCCTCTTTTACAGCTGTTAGCAGTTGCCTTATGTATTGAGGTGCTCCTATGTTGGGTGCATATATATTAATAACTGTTATATCTTTTTCTCGGATTGATCCCTTGATCATTATGTAGTGTCCTTCCTTGTCTCTTGTAATATTCTTTATTTTAAAGTCTATTTTATCTGATATGAGTATTGCTACTCCAGCTTTCTTTTAATTTCCATTTGCATGGAATATCTTTTTCCACCCCCTCACTTTCAGTCTGTATGTGTCCCTAGGTCTGAAGTGGGTCTCTTGTAGACAGCATATATATGGGCCTTGTTTTTGTATACATTCAGCAAGCCTGTGTCTTTTGAAGTATTTAATCCATTCACATTTAACGTAACTAACGATATGTATGTTCCTATGACCATTTTCTTAATTGTTTTGGGTTTGTGTTTGTAGGTCCTTTTCTTCTCTTGTGTTTCCCACTTAGAGAAGTTCCTTTAGCTTTTGTTGTAGAGCTGGTTTGGTGGTGCTGAATTCCCTTAGCTTTTGCTTGTCTGTAAAGCTTTTGATTTCTCCATAGAATCTGAATGAGATCCTTGCCAGGTAGAGTAATCTTGGTTGTAGGTTCTTCCCTTTCATCACTTTAAGTATATCATGCCACTCCTGGCTCGTAGAGTTTCTGCTGAGAAATCAGCTGTTAACCTTATGGGAGTTCCCTTGTATGTTATTTGTCATTTTTCCCTTGCTGCTTTCAATAATTTTTCTTTGTCTTTAATTTTTGACAGTTTGATTACCATGTGTCTCGGCATGTTTCTCCTTGGGTTTATCCTGTATGGGACTTGCTGCACTTCCTGGACTTGCGTGGCTATTTCCTTTCCCATGTTAGGGAAGTTTTGACTATAATCTCTTCAAATATTTTCTTTGATCCTTTCTCTCTCCCTTCTCCTTCTGGGAACCCTATAATGCAAATGTTGTTGCGTTTAATGTTGTCCCAGAGGTCTGTTAGGCTGTCTTAATTTCTTTTCATTCTCTTTTCTTTACTCTGTTCTGCAGCACTGAATTCCACCATTCTGTCTTCCAGGTCACTTATCCGTTCTTCTGCCTCAGTTATTCTGCTATGGATTCCTTCTAGTGTAGTTTTCATTTCAGTTATTGTATTGTTCATCTCTGTTTGTTCTTTACTTCTTCTAGGTCTTTGTTAAACATTTCTTGCATCTTCTCAATCTTTGCCTCCATTCTTTTTCTGAGGTCCTGGATCATCTTCACTATCTGAATTCTTTTTCTGGAAGGTTGCCTATCTCCACTTCATTTAGTTGTTTTTCTGGGGTTTTATCTTCTTCCTTCATCTGGTACATAGCCCTCTGCCTTTTCATCTTGTCTATCTTTCTGTGAATGTGGTTTTTGTTCCACAGGCTGCAGGATTGTAGTTCTTATTTTTCTGCTGTCTGTCCTCTGATGCATGAGGCTATCTAAGAGGCTTGTGCAGGTTTCCTGATGGGAGGGACTGGTGGTGGGTAGATCTGGGTGCTGCTTTGGTGGGAAGAGCTCAGTAAAACTTTAATCCACTTGACTGCTGATGGGTGGGGCTGGGTTCCTTCCCTGTTGGTTCTTTGGCCTTAGGTGACCCAACACTGGAGCCTACCTGGGCTCTTTGGTGGGGCTAATGGCAGACTCTGGGAGGGCTCACTCCAAGGAGTACTTCCCAGAACTGCTGCTGCCAGTGTCCCCATCCCCACGGTGAGCCACAGCCACCACCCGCCTCTGCAGGAGACCCTCCAACACTAGCAGGTAGGTCTGCTTCAGTCTCCCCTGGGGTCACTGCTCCTTCCCCTGGGCCCCTATGCACTCACTACTTTGTGTATGCCCTCCAAGAGTGGAGTCTCTGTTTCCCCCAGTCCTGTCAAAGTCCTGCCATCAAATCCCACTAGCCTCCAAAGTCTGATCCTCTAGGAATTCCTCCTCCCGCTGCCGGACCCCCAGGTTGGGAAGCCTGACATGGGGCTCAGAACCTTCACTCCAGTGGGTGGACTTCTGTGGTGTAAGTGTTCTCCAGTCTGTGAGTCACCCACCCAGCAGTTATGGGATTTGATTTTACTGTGATTGCACCCCTCCTACCATCTCATTGTGGCTTCTCCTTTGTCTTTGGATGTGGGGTATCTTATTTGGTGAGTTCCAGTGTCTTCCTGTCAATGACTGTCCAGCAGCTAGTTGTGATTCTGGTGTTCTCACAAGAGGGAGTGAAAGCATGTCCTTCTACTCCGCCATCTTGGTTCAGCAAAGAATGTTATCTGCTAGTGTTGGAGCATCTTTTCATGTGCCTAATGGCCATCTGTATGTCTTCTTTGGAGAAATGTCTATTTAGATCTTCTGCCCATTTCTTGATTGAGTTGTCTGGGTTTTTTGATATTAAACTATATGAGCTGTTTGTATATTTTGGAAATTAATCCCTTTTTGGTAACATGGTTTGCAAATATTTTCTCCCATTCGGTAGGTTGTCTTTTCATTTTGTTTTATGGTTTCCTTTGCTGTGCAAAAGCTTTTAAGTTTGATTAGGTCCCATTTGTTTACTTTTTCTTTTCTTTCCATTACTCTAGGAGAGTGATCCAAGAAAATATTACTGTGGTTTATGTCAAAGAGTGTTCTGCCTATGTTTTCCTCTAGGAGTTTTATAGCATCCAGTCTTACATTTAGGTCTTTAATCCATTTTGTGTATGGTGTTAAAGAATGTTCTAATTTCATTCCTTTACATGTAGCTGTCCAGTTTTTCCAGCACCACTTATTGAAGAGACTATTTTTTCTCCATTGTGTATCGTTGCCTCCTTTGTCACAGATTAACTGACCATAAGTGCGTGCGTTTATTTCTGGGCTTCCTATCCTGTTCCACTGATCTATATGTCTGTTTTTCTATCCTGTTCCATTGATCTATGTCTGTTTTAACAGTACCATACTCTTTTGATGACTGTAGCTTTGTAGTATAGTCTGACATCAGCAAGCACGATTCTTCCAGCTCTGTTCTTCTTTCTCAAGACTGTTTTGGCTATTTGGGGTCTTTTGTGTTTCTGTACAAATTAAAATTTTTTTGTTCTAGTTCTGTGAAAAATGCCATAGGTAACTTGATAGGGATTGCACTGAATCTGCAGATTGCCTTGGGTAGTAAGGTCATTTTAACAATATTGATTCTTCCAATCCTAGAACATGGTCTATCTTTCCATCTGTTTGTGTGGTCTTCAATTTTTTTTCATGAGCACTTTCTAGTTTTTGGAGTACAGATCTTTTGCCTCCTTAGGTAGGTTTATTCCTAGGGATTTTAATGTTTTTGATGTGACGGTAAATGGGATTGATTCCTTAATTTCTCTTTTTGATAGTTCTTTTTTAGTGTATAGAAATGCAACAGATTTCTGTATATTAATTTTCTATCCAGCGACTTTACCAGATTCATTGATGAGCTATAGTAGTTTTCTGGTAGTGTCTTTAGGATTTTCTATGTATAGTATCATGTCATCTGCAAACAGTGATGGTTTTACTTCTTCTTTTCCAATTTGGATTCCTTTTATTTCTTTTTTTTCTCTGATTGCTCTGGATAGGACTTCCAAAACTATGTTGAATGAAAGTGGTGAGAGTGGGCATCCTTGTCTTGTTCCTGATCTTAGAGGAAATGCTTTCAGCTTTTCACCATTGAGTATGTTGTTAGCCGTAGGTTTGTTGTATATGGCCTTTATTATGTTAAGGTATGTTCTCTCTGTGCCCACTTTCTGAAGAGTTTTTTTTAATCATAAATGGATGTTGAATTTTATCAAGCTTTTTCTGCATCTATTAAGATGATCATATGGTTTTTCTTCTTCAATTTGTTAATGTGGTGTATCACATTGATTGATTTGGGGATTATGAAAAACATTTGCATCCCTGGGATAAATCCTACTTGCTCACGGTGTATGATCCTTTTAATATAAAGTTGCATTTGGTTTGCTAGTTTCTTTAAATTTTTAAATTTTATTTATTTTTTATACAGCAGGTCCTTATTAGTCATCAATTTTATACACATCAGCATATACATGTCAATCCCAATCACCCAATTCATCACACCACCAAGTTTGCTAGTATTTTGTTGAGGATTTTTGCACCTATGTTCATCAGTGATATTGGCCTACAATTTTCTTTTTTGTAATATCTTTGTCTGGTTTTGGTATCAGGGTAATGGCAGCCTCATATAATGAATTTGGAAGTGTTCCTTCCTCTGCAGTTTTTTGGAATAGTTTCAGAAGGATAGGTGTTAACTCTTCTCTAAATGTTTAGTGGAATTCACCTGTGAAGCCACCTGGTCCTGGAGTTTTGTTTATTGGGAGTTTTTAAATTACTGATTCGATTTCAGTACTGATAATTGGGGTTCCTTTCTAAGTGATAAATCATTTTTTCTCACTCCTTTCAGATATTCTCTTTGTAGTTGGCTTTCAGTATTTTTAGTATTATGTTTCTGTGTGTGGATCACTTTGTGTATTTGATTTGAAGTTCGCTGACCTTCTTGGATGTGTAGATTAATATTTTTTGTCAAATTTGGGAAGCTTTCAGCCATTATTTCTTTGAATATTTTTTCCTGTTCTTCTCTCTCCCATTCTTGATACTCCCATTATGTGTATGTTGGTGTATTTAATGATGTTCCACTTTTCTTTGAGGCATTTTTAAAATTCTTTTTTCTCCCTTATCTTCAGATTGCATAATCTATCAATCTATCTTCAAATTTGGTGATTTGAAACAGCTGGGTTCTGCAAGTTAAAATCTACTGTTCAGCCCCTCTAGTGAATTTTTAATTTCACTGATTGTAGTTTACACTTCCAGATTTTTCATATAATTCTTGAAAACAATATTCTATGTCTTTATTGATATTCTCTATTTGTTAAGACATTGTTATCACACCTTCCTTTATTTCTTTTAGCTTCATTTAGTTCTGTGAACATATTTGTAATGGTTACTTTGACATCTTTGTTAAGTCTGATATCTGGGTCATGTCACAGAGTTAGTGTTACTTGCTTTTTTTCCTGTGTATGGGTCACACTTTCTTGTTTCTTTGTATGTCTCATATTTTTTTTTGAAAACTGAGTATTTTATGTAATATATTAGAAACATTTTAGGTGGCAACTCTAGAGACTGATTCCCCCAACCCTGGGGCTTGTTTTTGTTGTTGTTTGTGTATTTATTTGTGTAGTAACTCTACTGGACTATTTTAGGAAAGTCTAGTTTCCTCACATGTGAAGCTTCTTATGTTGCTTCTCAGAGGACACAGACTTGGTTACATGCAGTAGTCACCATGGGCTGACAGTGTTGAGTAGGGCTCTCTTTAACTTTCTCTTTCTCTGATGTCTCTATTAAGCTGGCTGACTGCTGGTATCACATCCAGCTGTTATGCTCCTCTAATTGCATGATGATTGCTCTATTGTTTTCAACAATGCCTGGAGGTGTAAACTGCTCTACAGTCTAAACCAGTTATATTCAGACAACTTTGTAGGGATGGTCTTTAATGCAAATCTTTGAGGTTTGTTCTGACGCCAGTAAGGCTCTTCTGAGCTGTCTTTTTCCATAGCTCTCTATGGTAATATAGCTGGTCTGTGAGTTACTTGTTCAAACAGAGCTACTATCCTCCTCTTAATTGCTTACCACCAAAATCTCCATTATTTTCAAGACTACTCTTTGGCTTGAATTTTCCCACACCCTGTTTCAAGTGAAGTAAGTTCCTTTAGAGAGAAGTTTGAAGCTCTCTGTTCTTATGGACTGCCTTTCTCCCTGGGGAAAATCTCTGAGCCTCTGCTCCAGACCTTTGAGGGGTGGGGGGGGGGGCAGTGGACTCCTTTCCTCTGAGTGATACCTCTTGTTTAACAGAAGGGTGCTGGGTAGGGTAGTAGTAGTAGTCTCTGGTTTTCTTGGATTGCCTCTTTGGGTATGGAACCACTGCCCTAAGAGTTAGCTGGGAAAAGGAAAACCAGGGCTCTAATATTCTTGGTCTGACTTGCCTGAGGTACATAATCTGCCCTATAAGTGGAGGCTGGGTGAAGGAAGGGAGGCTCATTCTCTTGGCCATACTTGCCAGGAACTGAGGCTTTGCAACTTGCATCTCAAGGTGGAATGAGAAGTGTTGGCAGCCTGCTGCTCTTTGTGGCATACCATATCACTTGAGGGGGGTGTGAGCATTGTTTTCCTGGCCATACTTGCCTGGAATGGAGCTTCCCTCATGCTAATCTGGGGGAGAGACAGGAAGGGAGTAGGTCATGGCTCAAGTACCACAGACTCACGTTTCTTTCCAAGATTTAGTAGATATTCTATAGATCTTTCTTCATTTTATGTATGCTCTAAGGACAATTTCCAGAGACTTTAAATGTTTTTTTCTGTATTTTTTTTTGCCCATTTCTTCCAATGTTGGTAATATTTCTCTTACTGATTACTAATTTAAATAGGTTTAAAATATTTTATCCAAGTTTGTGGTTGTTTTGCTGGGCAGCTGGTCCTATCAAGTTCTCATGCTGCCACTCCAAAAGTGGAAATCTCTAGAAAACTCATTTTATTGATAAGAAAACAGACCAAGAGAGGTGGTGCCATCTGCCTAGAGCCACAGTGTGTTTGTGGCACAGATGAGACTAGAAGCCAGGGGCACTCACTCTTGGTTGAGTGCTCCTTTGACTGGTTACCCTGTATATATATATATATATTTTTAATTTTTAATTTATTTTTTTGCGGTATGTGGGCCTCTCACTGTTGTGGCCTCTCCCATTGTGGAGCACAGGCTCCAGACGAGCAGGCTCAGCGGCCATGGCTCACGGGCCCAGCCGCTCCGTGGCATGTGGGGTCTTCCCGGACCGGGACACAAACCCGTGCCCCTGCATCAGCAGGCGGACTCTCAACCACTGCGTCACCAGGGAAGCCCAAGATATTTTTTTAAAAAATAGAAAAAATCAGTAAAACCGAGAGCTGGTTTTTTAAGAAGATAAACAAAATTGACAAACCACTATCCAGGATCACCAAGGAAAGAGATAGTACCCAAATAAACAAAATAAGAAATGGAGGCAGAAAAATAATGACCAATACCACAGAAATACAAAATATTATAAGAGATTACTATGAACAGTTATACGCCAACAAATTGGAGAACCTAAAAGAAGTGGACAAGTTTCTAGAAACATAGCCTGCCAAAACTGAGTTAAGAAGAAACAGATAATTTTTTTCCTTTTCCATTACGGTTAATCACAAGATATTGAATATAGTTCACTGTGCTATACAGTAGGACCTTGTTGTTTATCTATTTTATACAGAGTAGTTTGTATCTGCTAATCCTAAACCCCTAATTTATCCCTCCCCCACCCCCTTTCCCTTTTGGTAACCGTAAGTTTGTTTTCCATGTCTGTGAGTCTCTTTCTGTTCTGTAAATACGTTTATTCGTATCATATTTTAGATTCCACATATACGTGACATCAAATGATATTTGTCTTTGTCGGACTTACTTGACTTAATATGGTAATCTCTAGGTCCATCCATGTTGCTGCAAATGGCATTATTTTGTTCTTTTTTATGGTTGAGTAGTATTTGTGTGTGCATGTATATCTATCTATCTATCTATCTATCTATCTATCATATCTTCTTTATCCGTTCATCTGCTGACAGACATTTAGGTTGCTTCCACGTCTTGGCTATTGTAAATAGTGCTGGTATGAACATTGGGTGCATGTATCTTTTTCAATTAGAGTTTGCTCCGGATACATGCCCAGAACTGCAGGATGATATGGTAACTATATTTTTAGTTTTATAAGGAACCTCCATACTGTTCTCCATATTGGCTGTATCAATTTACATTCCCACCAACAGTGCAAGAGTATTCCCTTTTCTCCACACCCTCTCCAGCATTTGCTGTTTGTAGATTTCTCTGATCATGCCCATTCTAACCGGTGTGAGGTGATACCTCATTGTAGTTTTGATTTGCATTTCTCTATTAGTGATGTTGAGCATATTTTCATGTACCATCTGTATGTCTTCTTTGGAGAAATGTCTGTTTAGGTCTTCTGCCCATTTTTTGATGGGGTTGTTTTTGTTATTGAGTTGTATGAGCTGTTTGTATATTTTGGAAATTAAGCCCTTGTTGGTCACATCATTTGTAAATATTTTCTCCCAGTCTGTAGGCTATCTTTTCATTTCATTGATGGTTTCATTTGCTGTGCAAAAGCTTTTGATTAGGTCCCATTTGTTTATTTTTGCTTTTATTTCTATTGCCTTGTGAGGTTGACCTAAGAAAACATTGGTACGATTTATGTCAGAGGATGTTTTGCCTATGTTCACTTCTAGGAGTTCTTTGGTGTCATGTTTTATATTTAAGTCTTTAAGACATTCTGAGTTTATTTTTATGTATGGTGTTAGGGGGTATATCCAGTTTTCCCAGCACCACTTGCTGAAGAAACTGTCTTCTCCATTGTATATTCTTGCCTCCTTTTTCATAGAGTAATTGACTGGAGATTTGTGGGTTTCTTTCTTTTTTTTATTTTTATTTTTTGCGGTACACGGGCCTCTCACTGCTGTGGCCTCTCCCGTTGTGGAGCACAGGCTCCGGACGCACAGGCTCAGCAGCCACGGCTCACAGGCCCAGCCGCTCCGTGGCATGTGGGATCCTCCCGGACCGGGGAACGAACCCATGTCCCCTGCATCGGCAGGCGGACTCCCAACCACTGCACCACCAGGGAAGCCCTTGTGGGTTTATTTCTGAGCTCTCTATTCTGCTCCATTGATCCATGTGTGCTTTTGTGTCGATATGATGCCATTTTGATTACTGGAGCTTTGTAGTATTATCTGAAGTCTGGGAGGGTTATGCCTCCAGCTTTGTTCTTTTTCCTCAGGACTGCTTTGTCAATTCTGGATCTTTTATGGTTCTATATAAATTTTAGGATTATTTCTTCTAGTTCTGTGAAAAGTATCATGGGTAATTTGATAGGGGTTGCATTGAATCTGTAGATTGTTTTGGGTAGTATGGACATTTTTTTTTTTTGTGGTACGTGGGTCTCTCACTGTTGTGGCCTCTCCCGATGCGGAGCACAGTCTCTGGACGCGCAGGCTCAGCAGCCACGGCTCACGGGACCAGCTGCTCCGCGGCATGTGGGATACTCCCGGACCGGGACACAAACCCGCGTCCCCTGCATCGGCAGGCGGACCCTCAACCACTGCGCCACCAGGGAAGCTCAGTATGGACATTTTAACATTATTAATTCTTCCAATCCAAGAGCATGGGATATCTTTCCATGAAGAAACAGATAATTTGAACAGACCAATCACTAGAAGTGAAAATAGAATCTGTAATAATAAAAAAAAGTCCCTGCAAAAAAAAAGTCCAGGACTGGATGGCTTCACTGGGGAATTCTACCAAATATACAAAGAACTTATACCTATCCTTCTCAAACTATTCCAAAAAACTGAGGAGGAGGGAACACTCCCAAAAATTCATTCTATGAAGCCACTATCACCCTGATACCAAAACCAAAGACACTACAAAAAAAAGAAAATTATAAGCCAATATCTTTGACAACTATAGAGGCAAATATCCTCAAAAAATATTTTTAGCATACCGAATACAATAATACATAAAAAGGATCATACACCATGTTCAAGTTGGATTCAATCCAGGGTCGCCATGATGCTTCAATATATGCAACTCAATCAATGTGATACACCACATTAATAAAACACAAAAACCATATGATTATCTCAATAGACGCAGAAAAAGTGCTTGATAAAATTCAACATCCATTCATGACAAAAACTCTCATCCATCAAGGTGTGTATAGAGGGAACATATCTCAACACAATAAAAGCCATTTACGACAAACCGACAGCCACATAATACTCAATGGTGAAAAGATGAAAGCCTTCCCAATAAATTCAGGAACAAGACAAGGATGCCCACTCTCACCACTTCTATTCACCATAGTATTTGAAGTCCTAACCATAGCCATCAGAGAAGAAAAATAAATAAAAGGTATCCAAATTGGAAGGGAAGAATTAAAACTGTGACTATTTGTAGATAACATGATACTCTATATAGAGCACCCTAAAGACTTCACACAAAAACTATTAAAAGTGATAAATGAATTCAGAAAGGTAGCAGGCTACAAGATTAATATAGAGAAATCTGTTGCATTTCTTTGCACTAACAATAAAATATCAGAAAAAGAAAGTTTAAAATAATTCCCATTTACCCCAATAAAGATGTTAAAAAAATAATAATTCCCATTTAAAATTGCATCAAAAATACCTAGGGATAAACTTAATCAAGGAGGTGAAAGACCTATATGCTGAAAATGATAAAACACTGATAAAGAAAACTGAATATGATTTAAAGAAATGGAAATATATCCCATGCTCTTGGACCGGAAGAGTTAATATTGTTGAAATGGCCATACTGCCCAGAGCAATCTACAGATTTAATGTCATCCCTATCAAAATACCCATGACATTTTCCACAGAACTAGAACAAATAATCCTAAAATTTATATGGAACCACAAAAGACCCAGAATTGCCAAAGCAAGCCTGAAGAAAAAGAACAAAGCTGGAGGCATAACCCTCCCAGACTTCAGATACTACTACAAAGTTACAGTAGTAAAAATGGCATGGTACTGACAGAAAAACAGACATATGGATCAATGGAACAGAATAGAGAGCTCAGAAATAAACCCACACACTAACGTTTAATTGACAAAGGAGGCAAGAATATACAATAGAGAAAAGACAGTCTCTTCAGCAAGTGGTGTTGGGAATGCTGGACAGTTACATGTAATAAAATTAGAACACTCCCTCACACCATATACAAAAATAAACTCAATATGGTTTAAAGACCTAAATATAATATAAGACATGATGCCAAAAAACTCCTAGAAGTGAACATAGGCAAAACATTCCCTGACATAAATCATAGCAATAGTTTCTTAGGTCAGTCTCCCAGGGCAAAAGAAATAAAAGCAAATTATAAGCTTTTGCACAGCAAAGGAAACAATCAACAAAACAAAAAGACAACCTACAGAATGGGAGAAAATATTTGCAAATGATGCAACCAACAGGGGTTTAATATCCAAAATATAAAAACAGCTGATACAACTCAATATCAAAAAAAATCAATCAAAAAATGGGCAGACGACTTAAACAGACATTTCTCCAAAGAAGACAGACAGATGGCCAATAGGCACAATGAAAAGATGCTCAAGATCGTTATTAGAGAAACACAAATCAAAACCACAATGAGTTATCATTGGTCAGAATGGCCATCATCAAAGAGTCTACAAATAATAAATTCTAGAAAGGGTGTGGAGAAGAGGACCCTCCTACACTGTTGGTGGGAATGTAAATTGGTGGAGCCACTATGGAAAACAGTATGGAGGTTCCTTAAAAAACTAAAAATAGAGCTACCATATGATCCAGCAATCCCACTCCTAGGTATGTATCTGGAAAAGATGAAAACTCTATTTTGAAAAGATACATGTACCCCAATGTTCATAACAACATTACTTACAATAGCCAAAACATGGAAACAACTCAAATGCCCATCAACAGACAATTGGCTTAAGGAGATGTGGTATATATATATATATATATATATATACACACACACACACACACACACACATATACACACAATGAAATATTAGCCATAAAAAAGAACGAAATATTGCATTTGCAGCAACATGGATGGACCTAGGGAATATCATACTAAGTGAAGTAAGACAGAGAAAGACAAATATTCTATGTGGAAGGTAAAAAATAACACAAGTGAATCTACATACAAAATATAAACAGACTCACAGACATAGAAAACAAACTTATGGTTACCAAAAGGGAAGGGAAAGGGGAGGATAGATAAATTAGGAGTACTGGATTAACAGATACAAACTACTATACATAAAATAGATAAGTAACAAGGTCCTACTGTATAGCACAGGGAATGATATTCAGTATCTTATAATAACCTATAATGGAAATAATCTGAAAAAAAACATATATAGAAAATAATCACTTTGATGTATACCTGAAACTAACACAATATTTTAAGTCAATTAAACTTTAATTAAAAAAAAAGACAGAGACTGAAGGTTGAGGTTCAAAATGGCAGCACAGGAAGACCATGAACACAGTTCCTCTCACAGACACAACAAATTTTCAGCTATATTTGGAACGATTTTCCTTTGAAAAAGACCTGAAAACTAGATGAATAGCACCTCCACAAACAAAAGCTAAAAGATAAACTTTGAGACAGATAGGAGAGGCAGAGACATGGTCTTGCCATGGATTCCACTCTAGGAGCAGTGACCCAAAGTGAGGAGGGATACCACAATATGGTATTTTCCCTTGAGATGTGAAGGGATTGAACCCCACATCAAGCACCGCAATCCCTGGGTCCAGCACCAGAAAGACAAGCTCCCAAAATGTCTGGTTTTGAAAATCAATGGGGATTAAGAGGTCAGAAGAACCACAGAACTACAGGGAACAAGAAACCTGCTCTTAAACAGTTCATGCACAATCCATTTCACATGGAGATCCAGAGAAAAAGCAACAGTTTGAAAAGCACCTAAGCTATAAGTAAGGGAGACCCACTTACTAATCTTAAAGTAGCTGCTGGGGAGGCAGGAACCTCCTGAGACTTTTCCCAGGGACGGAAGCATTGGCTGACACCATTATTCTTTTCTTATTTTTTTCCTTCGGTATGCAGGCCTCTCACTGTTGTGGCCTCTCCCATTGCAGAGCACAGGCTCCGGACGCGCAGGCTCAGCGGGCATGGCTCACAGGCCCAGCTGCTCCGCGGCATGTGGGATCTTCCCAGACCGGGGCACGAACCCGTGTCCCCTGCATTGGCAGGCGGACTCTCAACCACTGCGCCACCAGGGAAGCCTCTCTTTTCTTTTTTTAAATTTATTTTTTTATACAGCAGGTTCTTATTAGTTATCCATTTTATACATATTAGTGTATATATGTCAATCCCAATCTCCCAATTCATCACACCACCCCTCCCCCCACCACTTTCCCCCCTTGGTGTCCATACGTTTGTTCTCTACATCTGTGTCTCTATTTCTGCCCTGCAAACTGGTTCATCCGTACCATTTTTCTAGGTTCCACATATATGCGTTAATATACGATATTTGTTTTTCTTTTTCTGACTTACTTCACTCTGTATGACAGTCTCTAGGTCCATCCACGTCTCTACAATGACCCGATTTCATTCCTTTTTATGGCTGAGTAATATTTCATTGTATATATGTACCATATCTTCTTTATCCATTCGTCTGTCAATGGGCATTTAGGTTGCTTCCATGACCTGGCTATTGTAAATAGTGCTGCAATGAACATTGGGGTGCATGTGTCTTTTAGAATTGTGGTTTTCTCTGGGTATATGCCCAGTAGTGGGATTGCTGGGTCATATGGTAATTCTATCTTTAGTTTTTTAGGAACCTCCATACTGTTCTCCACAGTGGCTGTATCAATTTACATTCCCACCAACAGTGCAAGAGGGCTCCCTTTTCTCCACACCCTCTCCAGCATTTATTGTTTGTAGATATTCTGATGATGCCCATTCTAACTGGTGTGAGGTGATACCTCATTGTAGTTTTGATTTGCATTTCTCTAATAATTAGTGATGTTGAGCACCTCTTCATGTGCTTCTTGGCCATCTGTATGTCTTCTTTGGAGAAGTGTCTATTTAGGTCTTCTGCCCATTTTTTAATGGGGTTGTTTGTTTTTTTAATATTGAGCTGCATGAGCTGTTTATATATTTTGGAGATGAACCCTTTGTCCATTTGCAAATATCTTCTCCCATTCTGAGGGTTGTCTTTTTGTGGCTGACAACATTTTGCAATCATATCCTAACTTGGTGATGACAGAGCTGGCAGGTGTCATTTTTGGTGCCCTCCCTCTAGCCTGGTTACACCATTGGGCATGCTCTGCACACCCTGCAAAACAGCCTGACTGGGTGAGCACCTTGAGCACCCACCCACTTCACACACAGCTGCCCCACACCTGGGCCAGGTGAGAGCACTACCCCCCTCCCCCGCCTAAGCGCAGCAGTTGCGATGCAATCAGACCAGGCGGGTACCCTGTGTACTGTCCACCTGTGCAGCAATCTCACCACAACTGGGCCATGAGAGCACCCTGAGTCCACCCCCACACCATGCAACAATTGTTCTGCAACCAGGCCAGGCATGTGCCTCATCCCCAACCTTCCATGAAACAGCTATGCTACAATCAAGGGGGTGAGCACACACACCTTGCCTCACCCTCCCCATTAGCAGCTATGGCCCCACAAGAGCCCACACAAGGGACACCTCTTGAGTGTCTGGCTCTGATGTCCAGGGGAGAATGTGTTTCCAGGCCCCATGGATCATCTGCTACACTAGAACCCTCCTTCAAGACCTGGGGAGGTAGCTGTTTCGCCTAATATACATAGACAAACAAAGCGTCAGACAAAATGAAGAGACAGAAGAATATGTTCCAAACCTAAGAACAAATCCCCAGAAAAAAGACCTTAATGAAATGGACATAAACAACCTGCCTTATAAAGTGTTCAAAGTAATGGTCACAAAGATGCTCACCAAACTTGGGAGGATACTGGAAGAGAAAATATAAGAAAGAAGCAAACAGAAGTAATATCTGAGCTAAAAAATACACTTGAGGGGTTTAACAGCAGACTGGATGAAGTAGAAGAACAAATTAGTGAGCTGGAAGATAAAGCAATAGGAATCACTCAGAGCAGCAAAATGAAAAAAGAATTTTAAAAAAGTGAAGATATTTTAAGGGACCTCTTGGATAACATCAAGAATATTAATATGCACATCAAAGGTGTCCCAGAAGGAGAAGAGAGAGAAGAAGGGCTGTAAAAATTATTTGAAGAAATAATGGCTGAAAACATCCTCCATCTGGGGAAGGAAACAGACATCCAGGTCCAGGAAACCCAGAGAGTTCCAAATAAGATGAACCCCCCAAAAAACACACCAAGATATATTATACTTAAAATGGTAAAAGTTAAAAATAAAGAGAGAACCTTAAAAGCAGCAAGAGAAAAACAACTTACTACATAACAAGGGAAACCGCATAAGACTGTCAGCAGATATTTCAGCAGAAAATTTACAGGTTAGAAGAGAGTGGCATGACATATTCAAAGTGCTGAAAAGAAAAAACTTCCAATCATGAATTCTCTACCCAGCAAGGTTATCACTCAGAATTGAAGGAGTGATTAAGAGTTTTCCAGATAAGCAAAAGCTTTAACTCCTTTAGGAGTTCATACCACTAAGAAGGCCTTACAAGAAATGTTAAAGGGATTCTCTAAGCTGAAAAAACAGGCAGTAATTAATAATAAGAAAACAGGGACTTCCCTAGTGGCACAGTGGTTAAGAATCCGCCTGCCAATGCAGGGGACACAGGTTCAAGCCCTGGTCTGGAAAGATCCCACAAGCCGTGGAGCAACTAAGCCCATGCACCGCAACTACTCAGCCTGTGCTCTAGAGCCCGCGAGCCACAACTAGTGAGCCTGCATGCCACAAGTACTGAAGCCCGTGTGCCTAGAGCCCGTGCTCTGCAACAAGAGAAGCCAGTGCAATGAGAAGCCCACGCTCACTGCAACTAGACAAAAGCCCGCGTGCAGCAACGAAGACCCAATGTAGCCATAAATAAATAAATAAATTTATAAAAAAAAAAAGATGGGCAGAGGACCTGAGTAGACATTTTTCCAAAGAATACATAGAGATGCCCAAGAGGCACATACATGAAGTGATGCTCAACATCATTAATTATTAGAGAAATGAAAATCAATATCACAATGAGATACCACCTTACACCTGTTAGAATGGTTACTTTCAAAAAGACAAATAAGTGTTGACGAGCACGTGGAGAAAGGAAAACCCTTGTGCACTGTTGTTTGGAATGTAAATTGGTACAGCCAGTATGGAAAACATTATGGAGATTCTTTTAAAAATTTAGACTAGGACTACCATATTATCCAACTATTCCACTTTTGGGTATTTATCCAAAGAACATGAAACACTAATTCAAAAAGATATATGCACCCCTATGTTCGTTGCAGCATTATTTATAATAGCTGAGATATGGGGAAATCTAAGTGTCCATGGATGGATAAATGGATAAAGATGTGGCATATATGTGTATATGTGTGTGTACACACACACACACACACACACACACACAGTGGAATGCTACTCAGTCATAAAAATGAATAAATCTTGCCATTTGTGACAACATGGATTGAGGGCATTATGCTAAATGAGTCTGAAGAAAAAAGATAAATAGGCTATGATTTCACTCATATGTAGAATCTAAAAAATAAAAACAAAACAAATGAAAAACAGAACAAATTGAAAACAAACTCATAGATACAGAGACTAGATTGGTGTTTACCAGAGGGGAAGAATGCTGGGGATTGGGCAAAAGTGGTAAAGGGAGCCAATTATATGGTGACAGATGGTAACTAGACTTTTTGAGGTGATCACTTTGTAGTGTATACCAGTGTTGAATTATAATGTTGTACACCTGAAACTTTTAATATAATTAAAAAAGAGAGAAAATTAAAAAAGAGAGATTGGCAAAGTGGATTAAAAAATGTGTTGTCTATATGCTGGCTACAAGAAATTTCCTTCAAATATAACATTATAGGCAGACTGAAAATAAAAGGATGGAAATAGGTATATTATATAAACAGTAATCAAAGGATAGCAAGAGTAGCAATATTATATTAGTTATTGTAACTTCAGAGCAAAGAAAATTACTTGAGACAGGAACATTATACAATGATAAAAGGTGAAATCCACAAAGAAGACATAGCAATCATAAATGTGCATGCATCCAATAACAGTGTTACAAAATATGAAGCAAAAACCAATAGGAGTGAGAAGAGCTAGATAACTCCACAGTTATAGTTGAAGATTTTAATGTGCCTGCTCAACAAATAATAGAACAATTAGCCAGAAAATAAGGAAAAGTATACAAGAACTTGGCAACACCATGAACCAGTGAGATCTAATCAACATTTATAGACTACTCCTCCCAACAACAGCAGAATACACATTCTTTTCAAGTGCCCATGGAACATTTACTAAGATCATATCCTGGGCCATAAAATAAATCTCAAAAAGTTTAAATAACTGAAATTATACAAGTTGTGTTCTCTGACCACAATGGAATAAAACTAGAATTCAGTAACAGAAAGATAACAGGAAAATCTGTAAACACTTAGAAACTAAACAACACACTACGAAGTAATCTATGGGTCAAAGAGGAAGTCTCAAAGGAAATAAAAAAATACATTGAAGTAAATGAAAATGAAAATACAATATAGCAAAATTTGTGGGCTACAGCTAAAGCAGCTCAGTGAGGGAAATTTACAGCACTAAATACATACATTAGAAAAGAGGAAAGGTCCCAATAATTTAAGTTCCCATCTCAAGAACCTAGAAAAGAAGAGCAAACTAAATGCAAAGCAAGCAGAATGAAGTGAATAATAAAGAGCAGAAATCAACAACACTGAAAATACAAAGGCAATAGAGAAAATCAATGGAGGAGATGGTTCTTTGAAAAGGTGGATAAAATCTACTAACTCTTGGCAAGAATGACAGAGAGAAAAGAAGGGAAGATGTAAATTATCAATATCAGGAATAAAACAGTAAATATCACTACAGACCCTGCACACATCAAAAGAATAATAAGGGAATAATAATACAAAGAACTCTATACATATAAATTTGACAACTTAGGGGACTTCCCTGGTGGTGCAGTGGTTAAGAATCCGCTTGCCAATGCAGGGGTCATGGGTTCAAGCTCTGGTCTGGGAAGATGCCACATGCCATGGAGCAACTAAGCCCGTGCACCACAACTACTGAGCCTGCCCTCTATAGAGCCTGCATGCCACAACTACTGAAGCCCACATGCCTAGAGCCCGTGCTCTGCAACAAGAGAAGCCACCACAGTAAGAAGCCTATGCACCACAACGAAGAGTAGCCCCTGCTCAGTAGCCCCCTACTTGCTGCAACTAGAGAAAGCCCGCATGAAGCAATAAAAACCCAATGCAGACAAAAATAAATAAATAAAATAAATTTTAAAAAATAAAATGCTGATGTTGTCAGCCTTGGCCATACCAATTTATATATAAAAATTTTTTTGACAACTTAGACGAAATGGGTCACTTCACTGAAAAACACAAATTATCAGAAATCACCCAATATAAAATAGATAATGTGAACAGTCTATAACTATTAAGGAAATAGAATATGTAGTTTTAAACTCTTGAAAAAAATCTCCAGGCCCAGTTACACTGCAGAATTCTACCAAACATTAAGAAAAGAACTGACATAAATTCTACACAATCTTTTCCAAAAATATGAGGAAACACGTTGCAATTCATTTTATGAATCTAGTATTACCCTGATACCAAAACCAAAGACTGTACAGAAAAAAAACTACTCACCAATGAATATAGATAAAAAATCTTTAACAATATGCTAGCAAACAGAGTTCAGCAATATATAAAAAGAATTATGGGAGGGAGGGAGACGCAAAAGGGAAGGGATATGGGGATATATGTATATGTATAACTGATTCACTGTGTTATAAAGCAGAAACTAACACACCATTGTAAAGCAATTATACTCCAATAAAAATGCTAAGAAAAAAAAAGAATTATACACTATGACCATGTGGGGTTTATTCTAACGATGCAAGGCTGGTTCAATATTTGAGATCAGTCAATGTAATCCCCCATATTAACAGGTTAAAGAAGAAAAATCACATGATCATATCAATTGATGCAGGAGAAGCATGTGACAAAATTCAATACTCATTCATGAAACTAGCAGAGAAAAGGAATAGTGGGAACTTCCTCAACTTGATAAAGAGCTTCTACAAAAATCCTATGGCTAACATTATACTTAATGGTGAAAGACTGAATGTTTTCCCCCTAAGAGAGTGAACAAGGCAAGAATATCCACTCTCATTACTCTTAACTAACATGGTGCTGAAAGTTCTAGTCTGTGCAGTAAGGCAAGAAAAGGAAAGAGAAGGCACATAGATTGGAAAGGAAGAAATAAAACTGTCTCTATTTGCAGATGACATGGTTGTTTACATAGGAAATCCTAAGGAATCTTCAAAGAAAATTCCTGAAATGAGTGCGTTCAGCAAGGTTGTGGGATACAAAATAAACACAGAAATAGCAACTGCATTTCTTCATACTAGAAATTAACACAGGACACCACTTATGATCACACACACACAAAAAAAAACCCACAGCACTTAGATATAAATCTAACAATACATGTACAGGAATTGTATGCTGGAAACTACATAATGCTGATGAAAGAAATAAAAAATCTAAATAAATGAAGAGACATACCCTGTTCATGGATTGGAAGATTCGGTATAATAAAGATGTCAATTCTATTTTTAAATTGAGATATAATTAAAGATGTCAATTCTTGATATAAAGTGTACTAGGTTCGATGGAGTCCTCCCCCAAAATTCATGTCCTTCCTGGTACTTCATCATGTGACCATATTTGGAAATAGGGGCACTGCAGATGTAACTAAGTTGAGATCATACTGAAGTAGAGTGGACCCTTAATCCAATAATGGCTGTGTACTTATAAGAAAAAGAGAAAGACAGAGGGAGAATGCCATGTGGTGACAGAGACTGGAGTTATGAATCTATAAGCCAAGGAATACCAAGGTTTGCCAACAACCATAAAAAGACAGGACGAGGCAAAGAAGGATCCTCTCCATAGAGCCTTCAGAAAGAGTATGGCCTACTGACACCTTGATTTCAGACTTCTGGCCTCCAGAACTGTGAGAGAATAAATTTCTCTTGTTATAAGTCACCCAGTTTGTGCTAATTTGTTATCACAGTTCTAGGAAACAAATACAGTTTAATGCAATTCCTATCAAAATCCCAGGAGGAATTTTTGTAGATTTAGACAAGATTATTCTAAAATGAATATAGAAGGGCAAAGGAACTAGATAGCTAATAACAATAAAGTGGGTACAATCACTCTACTTGCTTTTAAGACTTATTGTGTAGCTATAGTAATCAGGTACTCGCAGAGGGACTGACACATAGAGAAAATAGAGAACTCAGTAAGAGACTCACAAATATGCCCAACTGATTTTTTGTCAAAAGTACAAAAGCGCGGGCTTCCCTGGTGGCGCAGTGGTTGAGAGTCCGCCTGCCAATGCAGGGGACGCGGGTTCGTACCCCGGTGCGGGAACATCCCACATGCTGCAGAGCGGCTGGGCCCGTGAGCCCTGGCCGCTGAGCTTGTGCGTCCGGAGCCTGTGCTCCACAACAGGAGAGGCCACAACAGTGAGAGGCCCGCGTACAGAAAAAAAAAAAAAAAAAAAAAGTACAAAAGCAATTTAATGGAGGAAAGACAGCCTTGTCAACAAATGGTGCTAGAGCAACTGGATATCACAGCAAAAATGAACCTCAACCTAAATCTCACACCTCATACAAAAATTAACGTAAAATGTATTATGAACTTAAATGTAAAATATAAAACTATAAAACTTAAAAAAAGAGGAGAAAATCTTTGGGATATAGGGCTAGGCAAAAAGTGTACTAGATACCAACTTGAGCCTCTCCTTTGAACTGAAATTCCTAGCAAAAGCAGGTAAATAAGACGTGTGTTCTGGTGGAAAGAGCCCTGGAACTGAGGTCAGACGGTTCTAGTTCTGATTTTCATTCATTAGCCATATGAACTTAGGCAAATTGGTAACTTGACTTTTTTGAATCTTAAAAATTTCCTTATTTGTATATCAAGGATAATACCAGCATTTCCTACTTCATAGAATTACTGGGGGGCGGACTGTCAAATGAAATAATGGATGTAAGAATGCTCTGTAAAATGTAAAGTATGATAGTGTGGGCTTGAGGTTTTATATTTGTGCAATAGCCATTTTGCCACTGTATGGAGGCACTTGATAAAGGTTATCTGCTTAATAAATAATGAATGAGTGACTGGTCATCAGAAAAGTCAAATAAGGGCAAATTTTTTTCCAAGTATTTAAAACAAAAGGGATGCATAGCACATTCAATCAAACAGTAAAAAGCAACATATACTATGTAAAGAGCCAAGAGGGTTATTAAATTAATCTCTGTATAGAAAAGCTAACTATCCCATCATGTTTCAGGGAATTAGCAATAATGGATGGGAGGCTGGTCAAAAAACTAAAAAAATATTAACCTCTCTAACAGGCAACCCAAGATTCGGAGAGATGGAACAGTAATACATTAGACAGAATAAAAGTGGCAAAATGCTCAGAGCAGTTTTGGCCTTATATAGCGACTATGGAAATTGATCAATTTGAATTTATAGTACAATTTAATTTTAGTTTGTATTTGTTACTATGGCAAACACATCTGAAGGTCCAGATGAGGCTCATGGCTTAGAAATTTAATTTTCTCTTCTTCCCAAAAGAAAGTTAAGATGAGGGGAAAAAAAAGATGTATATATCTCCAAAATGTTCAATGCTAAAGTTTTTTTTTAAACTTAAATTTACACAGGCCATAATTACATAGCTCCAGAATTCTGGGTTTCTGTAAGATGATGCTAGTTTGTACCAGGTTGTCACCCTGCTATATTGTTCCACCATCTGTTGTGGTTTGCAGACGTTTGTATATGAAGAAGCAGTTGGGCAAGTCAGGAGCCTTGGATATTAACATGGACTCAAGTAATGACTTTTGTGTGACTTTAAGCAAGCCATTTGACCTTCTTAATATTTTATAGCTCCCTTATAATAACAGTACTACCTTACCTTACCTGTGTATGAGTTGTTAAAGTTCACAACACATATTATTATTTTAATTGATCCTTAAAACCTCAGTATGGGAGTCAGAAAAGGTATTATTTCCATTTTACAAATGAGAAAACTGAAGTCAAACAGCAGAGGAGGAATATCCATATGCAAAAACAAACAAATGAGAAACCATTTAGACCCTTACCTCATATACCATAAACAAAAATTAACTCAAAATGAATCACAGACCTATATGTAAGAAATAAAACTACAAAAGCTACAAGAAAACATAGAAGAAAATCTTTGTATATTTGGAATAGGCAAAGACTTCTTATCATGACTAAAAACATGACCCATAAAAGAAAAAATAATAAATTGGTCTTCATCAAAATTCAGAATATTTGCTTTTTAAATGCTGCCATTAAGAAAATGAAAAGACAAACCAGAGACTGGGAGAAAATATTTACAAATAGTATATTTGATAAAGAATTTGTATCTAGAATACATAAAGAACACATAACTTACTGAGAATCTAATTTAAAAAATGGGAAAATAATTGAATAGATATCTTCCCAAAAAAGATAAACAAATGGTCAATAAGCACATGAAAAAATGATCAACAGTGTTAGCTATCACGGAAATTCAAATCAAAACCACAATGAACTACCATTACATACCCACTAGAATGGCTATAATAAAAAAGATGGGCAATAACAAGTGTTAATAAGGATGTGGAGAAGTTGGAACCCTCATACACTGCTGGGAGGAATGTAAAAGGTGCAGCAACTTTGGAAAACAGATCGCAGTTCTTCAAAAAGTTTAGAGCATTACCATATGAGCCATTAATTCATGTACTCAAGAAAATTGAAAACAAACCTTTGAAAACGAAGACTTAGACACAACTGTTCATAGCAGCATTATTTGTAATAGCCAAAAAGTGGAAACAAATAAAATATTTATCAACTAGTGAGTGGATAAACAAAATGTGACATACTAATTCAATAGCCTATAAAAATATTCTATTTATTCAGCAATAAAAAGGAATGAAAGAGTGATACATGCTACAGCATGGGTGAACCTCAAAAACAGTAAGCTAAACTGAAAGAAACCAGACACAAGAGGTCACAAATATGACTCCATTTATATGAAGTGTCTAGAATGAGAAAATCTATAGAGCTAGAAAGCAGATCAGTGGTTCCCTGGGCCTGAAAATGGGAGCAGGGATTGACTGCAAATGGGCAATGGGAAAATTTTTGGAGTAATGAAAATATTCTAAAACTGGATTATGGTGTCAGTTGCATAACCATACATTTACTAAAAATCACTGAATTATATACATATAATGGGTGAATATTACAGTATATAAATTACATCTTAATAAAGCTGATCTAAAAATTACTGAATAAACCTGCACTGAAAAGAAAAAAAAGCAGCAGAGGAGGGACTAAAACACAGGTCTTCATTGTTCCTTCTACTCTATTATCACCTGTCTCAGAAGTGGCAGAATAATAATAAACTTTTTCAAAGGGTTAGTCTCATCACAGGGGAATAATTCTACCAGGTTTTGAAAATACAAAGTAATTCAAAATGCCAGATGGTACTGCTACTTCGACCTAATCCATAGTATACCTGTATTAGAAATTTTCTACTTTTAACTATTTACATTTCACAAACCCAGGGAAATTTTATAGTGTGTAACCACATTTTAATACAAATTTATTTACATTAAAACTCATATCGAAAAGCATTATTCTATGTAATTTCTAATACATAAGATCATTTAGTTCTTTAAAATTAGCTTAAAGTTTAATATCATTGTTTGACTTACAGTGTGGCTAATAAGGCTCAGAGCATCTTCACAGCAGCCCCAAATTTCTTCCAGGGGACAGAGTTCTTCATTCGGCACCCCATCTGGCACGAAGAGGTTAATCAAGCTGTGCATACATTTGCTGAAAATCAAAAAGAGAAAACGCATCCCATAAGGAAAGAAATCATTGACTTCATGGCTAAGATAAGTAAAATCTGGATCTCATCCCAGACTAAGAGCTTCAAAACACGTCTGTTCTTCCTTCAATTTTATCTGGCCTCCAAGCTCAGAAGACAGATTTTTGAAGATATAAAGGGGGCTGACCAATCCTTCCTTTTATTATGCCTACGGTTGTCTTTCACTATATATATATTTTTTTTAGTTTCCTGAACTAAGGAGTTGTGTCTGTTTACTATATTTTATGAGCTGGTTTAATCTACAGATACTTTAAAGCATCTCGTTACATCCTCAAATGCAGAAGGGAATTGGGATTTAAATTGGGAGTAATTCCAGGAGAACTCTCTCATGTCTCAGAAAAGGAAGACTGTAATGAAGTTTTCCAGAGAAAAATCACACAATATCTATTTTTCCCCCATGTCTAGGCGTAGAGAACATAAAATCTTCAATAAATACTATTTTATATTACGTACAGCACTTATTGGTCCTTAAAGAAAGGTGCTTAGAAAAAAATATATGAGGCAAATGTAGCAAAATGTTAACATCTGTTAAATTTGAGTGGTGGATACACTCGTGTTTGTTATATTAATCTCTCTACTTTTCTGTATATTTGGCATATTCAGTAATGAACGAAAGAAAGGTACTTAATTAGTAATTTTATTATATATACAGGCTCACACAAAGAAGCAACTTTCTCCCTCTTTTCTCCTTTGGGAAAACCAGACTCCTTTACCTTGCCTTGGTCTATCACACAACTCTAAAT
Source organism: Stenella coeruleoalba (assembly GCF_951394435.1). Lineage (NCBI taxonomy): Eukaryota > Metazoa > Chordata > Mammalia > Artiodactyla > Delphinidae > Stenella > Stenella coeruleoalba. The sequence goes on from NC_137152.1 coordinate 54,731,487, forward strand.
ATGGAGCTATTCTGAGGGCTTTTTAGTCCAGGAGTTACAGGAGTGGCCCAATCATCTTTTGAGTCAGTTGAGTATGATTGATGACTTATGGGACATTGACTATAGCACTTTTGGCTATCAAAAACTAGGATTCGGGCTTCCCTGGTGGCGCAGTGGTTGAGAGTCCGCCTGCTGATGCAGGGGACACGGGTTCGTGCCCCGGTCCGGGAAGATCCCACATGCTGCGGAGCGGCTAGGCCCATGAGCCATGGTCGCTGAGCCTGCGCTCCGCAGTGGGAGAGGCCACAACAGTGAGAGGCCCTTGTACCGCAAAGAAAAAAAAACAACAAAAAAATAAAACTAGGATTCAGTGTTGAATTATATTTACTAACCTGTATCTCAAAACATCAACTGATTCTTTCTTTTTGTGGAGAAATAAAGCCTTTTTCAAGGCCTTTAGAGCAATAGAAGGATAGTGTGCAGGCATTTCCATTGCTAATGCTACAGGAAGGGAAGCAAAAAGATTGTGAATACCATAATCTCATCCATCACAGTTTTCATCCCACGTTACAACTGACTTTCTCTAATGAAACTGACCTGAGACAGATGAACAAAAACAAATAAATAAACAAAGACAAAAACCCAAAAATGAATTTTATAAAATGATGAATCCATGGTGGCTTTCAGAGATAGCTTCTACTTTCTGGGCAGAGTAACATGGTAGGATCACCAGGTTATATTTTTTCTTCAGCAAACATCAACAGAGAACCTACTGTTTCTGTAAGCCTGCGCATAGTCATACAGGTGAAGCAATAATCTTAGGAACCAAAGTGAAGGAGGGGCACACTAAGAAGGAAACAGAAAGCAGATAAGTAAAAGGGTACTAATCAAAAACAGATTTATACTAAATATACTGTTTCTGCCTAACATTAAAAACAGGAAACACTTGACATAAGAGTAAGTATCAGAGGTAAAACCCCTAAAACTTCTAGACGCATTTACCAGGCCTCTAGAATTGGAGTTCCATTATACAAGGAACAGTGGTCACCATCACATGTCTATAAAGTATACGCCACCAGCTCCACAGGTCTAGAAATTCTGTCTTGGCAAGACAAGGAAAGGTAAATGTGACTCTTGTGCACTTGGGGCTACCTAATACCTTTATTAGCCACACATAGGCTCCTGAGGAGGGTGAAAGATATAAAGGGAACATAATGAGGCCATTTCTTGCAGTATATCCTCATAGAGGCTCTGAGCCCCCCAATACTACTTATAGCCCAATGACAAATTTGAGGTTGGCAATTGTGTTAAAAATATCACCAATATTTCTCTGTACACTTTCATAAACGGCTAAGAGTGTATTACTTTTGATTAGTGAAGCAGCTGATTGCCTATTTCTAACTAGCTGAGCAAAACTAACTTTCTGAAGTTTGAGCTACCTCTATTGTGTAGTTATATTATTCGATTCTACACATAAAATAAATATGAGCAATGCACTTTGCTAGGGTTTATAAGTACAACAAATACAAGTAATTATTACTCATGACCCTAAGGAGCCTAAAGAAAAAGATAAATGCACAAACGATTATAATACAAAATAGTTTGAGAATGCCATTAGAGAAGGAGAAACAAAGTGCTATGAGGATACATTGCTTCCCACCTGGAGGAAAGAGAGAAGAGAGAGAAGAAAGAAAAAAGTAGTACGACTTAAATGGGTACCAGCCTTCCAAAAACATAAATACAGCTCTTACATGCGATTGTTTCCAATGTTTTACTTTCTAAATGAGGCAGTTCCCACACTGATTCCAGGAAGCTGTCCAGTAATGGGTCATTCATTTTGGCTTTAACTTCAAACTCATACAGCAGAAGCAATGTCTCACATGGATCACTTGAGAAGTCCCCTAAGAAAGAGGCAAAAATGCAACATTCTCTGTGATTACATTTTATCATTCTCTTCTATTCTAATCTCTCTTCTGGGGAGATTTTCCTATTGAGGAAAATTAATTTTACTTATAATTTGAAGGTTATCCCAGCTCCTGTAGACAGATCTTTTACATTTTAAAATATATAAACTCACCAATACTTTCACACCCTGAAATGCATTCACTAGAGTTGTCTACATTTCCTGAAATTATTACGATGATATTCCTAAATAGCCTGGAAAAGTCTTGTTGCTATCTAATTCAAATACGTTTACCTGCCTTACTTTAATGACTGAGTTAACCAGAAAATACAGTGCAATATAAACCAACTGTGGTTTTATTTTAAACAAAGCAAGGGGAAGTTTCCAAACTGCTTCATTTAGTCAGTCAACAATATTTCTTGGTTATCGCCATGGGCAGAATCTTGTATCAGGTAGCATCTACCATACTATGTGAGATGGTTTCCAATCACCCTTGTTAGACTGAACGTTTTCAAAAGTTTGGAGGTATAGCATACATACAATAAACTGAGGGAAGTGCATTAATCTTAAACAAACAGGGTGATGAATTTTTATATATGTTCAAACCACTACCCAGATCATGATATAGAACACTTCGAACACTCGTGCTCCTTTCCAGTCAATACCACCTTTGCAGAGTTAACAACTATTTTGACTTCTATCACTACTGATGTGTATTTTTTGTTATTGAACTTCAGTGATGTATAACTATAACCAACTTTTGAATATTGACCTGTATACTGTGACTTGCTTAACTCATTTATTAGTTCACATAACTTTTTTGTAGATTCTTTGGACTTTCTATATAGAGAATCATGTGTCCTCTGCAAATACAGATAGTTTTATTTGATCTTTTTCACTCTATGTATGTCTTTTCCCACTCTTTCGCTTGCCTTATTGCATTGGCTAGGACCACCAGGATGATGATGACCAGGAGTGGTGAGAGTAGACATCCTTGACTTATGTCCTTAGAGGGAAAGCATTCAGTCTTTCATCATTTAAAATGACATTAGCTGTAGGTTTCATTTTTGTGGATGGTCTTTATCAGCTTGAGGAACTTCCCTACTATTCCTGTTTAGCTGAGAGTTTCTATAATAAATGGATGTTGAGTCTTGTCACTTAATCTGTTGATATGGTGAATTAAATGATTGAGTTTACAATGCTGAACCCAGGATAAAACTTACTTGGTTATAATCTATTATCCTTTTCATGTTTTACTAGATTTTAAACTATGAATTCAATGGGTATAGGACAATTCAGGTTATCTATTTCTTTTTGTGGGAGCTTTGGTAGTTTGACTTTCAAGGAATTTGTCAATCTCATCTAACCCTTCAAGTTAATGGGCATAAATTTCTTCAGAATATTCCCTTGTTATCTTTTTTTTAATGTCTGCAGCATCTGTAGTGATGTCTACACTATCATTCTTGATATTGTTAATTTGTGTCTTGATCTGCCTGGCTAGAGTTTTCTCAACTGCACTGATCTTTTCAAACAAAAACAACAATACAGCTTTTGGTTTCATCAATTTTATCTATTATTTTCTGTTTTAAATCTTATTGACTTCTGCTCTTATATTACTCCTTTCATTCTGCTTGATTTGGTTCAATTTGCTAATTTTTTCCCTAAGGTGGAGGCTTATTTAAGATCTTTCTTTTTCTAATAGAGGCATTTATTTCTACAAAGTTTTGTCTAAACACTGCTTTAGCTGTATCCTCCAAATTTTTTTTGTTTTGTTTTTTTGCGGTACACGGGCCTCTCACTGTTGTGGCCTCTCCTGTTGTGAAGCACAGGCTCCGGACGCGCAGGCTCAGCGGCCATGGCTCACGGGCCCAGCCGCTCCGCGGCATGTGGGATCTTCCTGGACTGGGGCATGAACCCGAGTCCCCTGCATCGGCAGGCAGACTCTCAACCACTGCGCCACCAGGGAAGCCCCCTCCAAATTTTTATATGCTGTGTTTTCATTTACTTCCATTCAAACTATTTCTAATTTCCCTGCGAATTTCTCTTCAACCCATTTGATTATTTAAAAAGTATGTTTTTTAAATTGAAGTATAGTTGATTTACAATATTATATTAGTTTTGGGTATACAACATAGTGATACAATATTTTTATAGCTTACACTCAGTTTAAAGTTATTACAAAACAATGGCTATATTTCACTGTGCTGTACAATATATCCTTGTTGCTTATCTATTTTTTTTTGTTGTTGTTGTTGCGGTATACGGGCCTCTCACTGTTGTGGCCTCTCCCGTTGCAGAGCACAGGCTCCGGACGTGCAGGCCCAGCGGCCACGGCTCACAGGCACAGCCACTCCGCGGTATGTGGGAACCTCCCGGACCGGGGCACGAACCTGTGTCCCCTGCACTGGCAGGCAGACTCTCAACCACTGCGCCACCAGGGAAGCCCTGCTTATCTATTTTATACATAGTAGTTTGCATCTCTTAATCCCATACTCCTGTCCTGCCCCCTCCCCACTTCACTCTCCCCAGTGGCAACCACTAGTTTGTCCTCTGTATCTGTGAATCTGTTTCTGCTTTGTTATGTACATTGGTTTGTTTCATTTTTTAGATTCCACATATAAGGGATAACATAGAGTATTTGTCTTTCTCGGTCTTACTTATTTCACTAAGGGTAATATTCTCTAAGTCCATCCAAGTTGTTGCAAATGGCAGAATTTCATTCTTTTTTACGGCTGAGTAATATTCCATTTTATATATTACACCACATCTTCTTTACCCATTCATCTGTTGATAGACACTTAGGTTGCTTCCGTATCTTTGTTATTGTAAATAATCCTGCTATGAACATTGGGGTACGTATATCTTTTTGAATTATTGTCTTCTTTTTTTGTAGATATATACCCAGGAGGGAATTGCATGATCACATGGTAGTTCTATTTTTAGGTTTTTGAGGAACCTTATACTGTTTTCCACAGTGGCTGCACCAATTTACATTCCCACCAACATTGTACAAGGGTTCCCTTTTCTCCACATCCCCACCAACATTTTTTATTTGTAGACATTCTAACAGGTGTGAGATGATATCTCATTGTGGTTTTGATTTGCATTTCTCTAATGATTAGTGATGCTGAGCATCTTTTCATGTGCCTGTTAGCCATCTGTATGCCTTCTTGGGAAAAATGTCTATTTAAGACTTCTGCCCTTTTTTTTTTTTTTTCCGGTACATGGGCCTCCCACTGCTGAGGCCTCTCCCATCGCAGAGCACAGGCCCTGGATGCGCAGGCTCAGCAGCCATGACTCACGGGCCCAGCCGCTCTGCGGCATGCGGGATCCTCCCGGACTGGGGCACGAACCCGCATCCCCTGCATCGGCAGGCGGACTCCCAACCACTGCGCCACCAGGGAAGCCCTTCTGCCCATTTTTAATTGGTTTGTTGGTTTTTTTCTTGATGCTGAGTTGTATGAGCTCTTTATATATTTTGGATATTAACCCCTTATTGATCATATCATTTGCAAATATTTTCTCCCATTCCATAGTCTGTTTCTTCGTTTTGTCAATGGTTTCCTTTGCTGTGCAAAAGTTTTTATGTTTAATTAGGTCCCATTTGTTTATTTTGCTTTTATTTCTTTTGCTGTAGGAGACAGATCCAAAAAATATTGCTATGACTTATGTCAAAGAGTGTTCTGCCTATGTTCTCTTCTAGAAGTTTTATGGTTTCAGGTCTTACATTTAGGTCTTTAATCCATTTTTAGTTTATTTTTGTGTATGGTGTGAGGAAATGTTCTAATCTCATTCTTTTACATGTGGCTGTACAGTTTTCCCAGCACCACTTATTGAAGAGACTGTCTTTTCTCCATTGTATATTCTTGCCTCCTTTGTCATAGATCAATTGACCGTAGGTGCATGGGTTTATTTCTGGGTTCTCTATTCTGTTCCACTGATCTATGTGTCTATTTTTTTGCCAGTACCATGTTGTTTTCATTACAAATAAATGTGTTGTTTCGATTACAATAAATGTGTATTCTGGTGTTGTTGGGCAGAGCATTCTATAAATATCCATTAGATCAAGTTGGTTGATAGTGTCATTTATGTCTTCTATACACTTGTTGAGTATCAGTAGCTTTGTAGTACAGTCTGAAGTCAGGGAGCATGATACCCCAGCTTTGTTCTTTTTTCTCAAGATTTCTTTGGCAGTTCGGGGTTTCTTGTGGTTCCATAAAAATTTTAGGATTATTTGTTCAAGTTCTGTGAAAAATGTCATGGGTTATTTTGATAAGGATTGCCTTAAATCTGTAGATCACTTTGGGTAGTATGGACATTTTAAACAATATTAATTCTCCCAATCCAAGAACATGGGATATCTTTCCATTTCTTTGTATCATTTTCAAATTCCTTCATCAATGTTTTACAGTTTTCAGAGTATAGGTCTTTCACCTCCTTGGTTAAGTTTATTCCTAGGTATTTTATTCTTTTTGATGTGATTTTATTCACGATTGTTTTCTTGCTTTATCTTTCTGATAGTCCATTATTAGTGTATAGAAAAGCAACAGATTTCTATATATTAATCTTGTATCTTGCAACTTTACTGAATTCATTTATTAGTTCCAATACTTTTTTGGTGGAGACTTTAGGGTTTCTTATATATAGTATCATGTCATCTGGAAATAGAGCTTTATTTCTTCCCTTCCAATTTGGATGCACTTTATTTCTTCGTCTTGTCTGATTGCAGTGGCTAGAACTTCCATTGCTATGTTAAATATAAGTAGCAAGAGAGGGCATCCTTGTTGTCTTCCTGATCTTAAAGACTTTCAGTATTTCACCATTGAGTATGATGGTAGCTGTGAGTTCGTCATAAATGGCCTTTAATATGTTGATATATGTTCCCTCTATATCAACTAGAAGTATGTTGTTTAATTTCCAAATATATATTTGGAAAAATAGAACTGTAAAATATATTTTACATATACTTTATAAATTTATCATTTAACTCCATTATGGTAAGAGAAAATACTTTGCATGATTTCAATACTTTTAACTCTTTTCAGGTTTGTTTTATGGTTCAGAATATGGCCTATGTTGAATGATCCACGTGCATTTGAAAATAAATGTGTATTCTGGTGGTGTTGGGTAGAGCATTTTATAAATGTCAATTAGATCAAGTTGGTTGATAGTGTTAGTTATGTCTTCTATATCCTTGTTAAGTATCTGTTGACTTATTCTATTGACTCCTGTATTGGAGTCTCTCTCCAACCATAGGGTGGATTTGTCTATTCCTCCCTTCAGTTCTATCAGTTTTTGTTTCATGTATTTTGAAGCTCTGTTGTTTGGTACATTACAAATTTAGGATAGTTATGTTGTCACGTTTAATTGACCACTTTTTCATTATATCCCTCTTTATCCTTAGTAATATTCTTTGCTTTAAAGTGTCTTCTCTGATAATATAGCCATTCCAGCTTTCTTTGGATTAGTGTTTGCATATTGTACCTTTTTCAATTCCTTTTATTTTTAACCTACCTATGTATTCATATATAAGTGGGTTTCTTATAGACAGCATGTAGTTTTGGGTGTTAATTTTTTAGCCAATCTGACATTCTTTATTTCTTTTCTTGATCTTTTAATTGGTGTGTTTAGACCAGGGGTGAGCAAACTACAATCTATGGGCTGGCCGCTTGTTTGGCAATAAAGTTTTCTGGGAATCCAGTCATGTTCATTTGTTTAAATATTATCTATGTCTATTTTCCTGCCTATAATGGCAGAGTGGAGTAGTTGTGCCTGAGACCCTATGGCCTGTTAGCTGAAAATATTTACTATTGGGTCTTTAAGAAACATGTCCTGACCTCTGATTTAGATGATTTATATTTAATGCAATTATTGATATAGTTGGGTGTTCTTGAATTTTATTAAACTGAATTATACTTAGAACAATTAGAAGATCAAGAAGGAAACATGTCTTGAAAAACACTGTAAGCCAACTAGAACTACCAGACCTTTAGAGAACACTGAACAGCAGCAGAATAGACATTCTTCTCAAATGCATATAGAATATTCTCTAGAATTAATGATATGCTAGGTCATAAAACAAACCTCCATAAATTTCAAAATATAAAATGATACAATGTATGTTCTGTGACCACAGTGGAATGAAATTAGAATAAGAAAAAAGAAATTGGGAAACTCACAAATATACAGAAAGTAAACAAGACACTTTTAAACAACCAATGGGTGAAAAAACAAATCAACAGAGAAATTAGAAAATATTTTGAAAATGAAGACACAATATAATAAAACTAATGGGATGCAGCTAAAGTGCTTAGATGGAAAATTATATTCATAAACATATAATTAGATTGGTAAACATATACACATATAATTAATTATATCTTTACAGAAAATATGCTGTACACCTTAAACTTATATAGTGCTGTATGTTAATTATACCTCAATAAACCTGGAAAAAAATAAAATGAAACTTAAAAGAAGGAAAAATTGATTTCAAATCAATAATATAACCCTCCACATTAGTTAAGAGCAAACTAAACCCAAAGAAGTAGAAGGTAGAGAATAATAAAAATTGGAGTGGAAATGAATGAGAGAATAGGAAAACAATAGAGAAAATTAATGAAACCAGAAGCTGATTCTTTAAAAAGACAAACAAAATTGACAAAACTTTAGCTAGATTGACTAAGAAAAAAGGAGAGAAGCCTCATTGCTAGAATCAGAAACAAAAAAAGAGACATCATTACCAACCTTAGAGAAATAAAAAGGATTACAAAGGAATGCAATGAAAAATGTATGCCAAGGGTCTTCCCTGGTGGCGCAGTGGTTGAGAGTCCGCCTGCCGGTGCAGGGGACGCGGGTTCGTGCCCCAGTCTGGGAGGATCCCACATGCTGCGGAGCAGCTGGGCCCATGAGCCAGGGCCGCTGGGCCTGCGTGTCCGGAGCCTGTGCTCCGCAACGGGAGAGGCCACAACAGTGAGAGGCCCGCGTACAGCAAAAAAAAAAGAAAAAAAAGAAAATGTATGCCAATAAATTGGACAATCTGGATAAAATGAACAATTTCCTAGAAAGACAAACTACTGAAACTGACTCAAGAAGAAACAGACATCTGTATAGATGTATAATGAAGGAAGACATTGAATTAGTAATTTTAAAAACTACAGGGACTTCCCTAGTGGTCCAGTGGGTAAGACTCCACACTCCCAATGCAGGGGGCCTGGGTTTGATCCCTGGTTGGGGAACTAGATCCCACATACATGCTGCAACTAAGAGTTCGCATGCCACAACTATGAGCCTGCATGCCGCAACTAAAGATTCTGCATGCCACAAGTAAAGATCCCACATGCCACAACTAAGACCCGGCACAGCCAAAATAAATAAATAAATAAATATTTAAAAAAAAAAACTACAGAAAAAGAAAAGTCCAGGCTTATACAGCTTCACCACAGGACTGGAGCAAACATTTAAAGAATAATTAATACTAAGTGTTTACTAATTCTTTCAAAAATTGAAAGGGATGGAACATTTCACAACTTATGTTATAAGGCCAGGATTACTATGATACCAAAACCAGACAAAGATATCACATGTAAAGAAAATTAGACAAAGGTCTCTTATGAATATAGACACAAAAATACCCAACAAAATACTAGTATTCTGCATCCAGAAACATATAAAAGAATTATACAGTGTGATCAAGTGGGATTTTTCCCAGGAATGTAAGGTTGCTTTAACAAGTGAAAACCAATTAATATAATATACCATATCAACAAAACAGAGACTACATGATGATCTCAATAGAGGTGGAAAGCATTTTACAGAATCCAATAAACCTGATAAAACACTGTCATGATAAAAACAATTAACAAACTAGGAGTGGAAGGGAACTTCCTCAACCAGATAAAGGGCATCTATGAAAAAATCACAGCTAAAAACATACTTAATGGTGAAAGACTGGATTCTTTCCCTCTAAGATGAAGAAAGAGACACATATGCCCACCCCTACCATTGCTATTCAACACTGTACTGTAAGTCCTACCTAAAGAAATTAGGCAAGAAAAAGAAATAATAAACATCGAGACTGGAAAAGAAGTAGTGAAACTATTAATACACAATGTGATCTTGCAAATAAAATTCCTAGGCATTCCAGTAAAATACCATTAGAACTAATAAAGAAGTTTAATAATATTAATGTACAAAAATCAATTCTATTTCTATACAATAGCCATGAGCAAAATGAGAATAAGATTAAGAAAACAATTCCATTTATAATACCATCAAAAATAAACTATTTAGGATTAAATTAAAGAAGTGCAGGACTTGTACACTGAAAACTTTAAAACATCATTGAAAGAAATTAAGGAAGATGTAAATAAATGGAAAAATATTCCATGTTCATGGATTAGAAGGCTTGACATTGTTAAAATAGCAATACCCCTCAAAATGATCTATATATTCAACAGAATCCCTACCAGAATCCCAGCTGGCTTTTTTCTTTTTTCAGAAACTAACAGGCTGATCCTAAAATTCATGTGGAAATTCAAGGGATCCAGAATAGCCAAAACAATCTTGAAAAAGAAGAGCGCACACACGCACACGCACACACACACACACACACACACACACACACACACACAAAGAAGAAAAAGAACACATTTGGAGACTAACATTTCCATGTGTCTATGGTCAACAATTTTCTACAAGGAGACAAAGACCATCCAATGGGGAAACAATAACTTATTTTCTTTCCTTTTTGGCTGTGCCGCATGGCTTTCAGGATCTTAGTTCCCTAACCAGGGATTAAACCCGCAACCTCAGAAGTAAAAGCACAGAGTTCCAACCAATGAACCACCACGGAATTCCCAAGAATAGCTTTTTCAAAAAAATGGATCTGTATAGCCACATGGAAAATAATGAAACTGGACCCTACTTCATACCACATACAAAAGTTAACTCAAAATGGATCAAAGACCTACATGTAAGAACTAAAACTATAAAACTGTTTAGAAGAAAACATAGGAGTAAACCTTTATGACTTTGGATTGGCAGTTATTAGATATGACACCAGAAGCAGGAACAAGAAAAGAAAAATAGATAAATTGTACCTCATAAAAGTTAAAAAAAAAAAAGTGCTTCAAAGGATGCTACTGAGAAAAGGAAAAAACCCACAGAATGGGAGAAAATATTTGCAAGTCATATATCTGATCACGGACCTGCATCTAGAATATATAAAGGACTCTTATGACTTAATAATTTAAAAAACAATTAACAATTGGGCAAACGATCTAAACAGACATTCCTACAAAAAATACGTACAAATCGCCAATAGGCATATGAAAAAATGCTCAATACCATTAGTTGTCAAGAAAATCAGTCATTGGGACTTCCTTGCTGGTGCAGTGGTTAAGAATGCACCTGCCAATGCAGGGAACAGGGGTTTGAGCCCTGCTCCGGGAAGATCCCACATGCCACAGAGCAACTCAGCCCGTGCACCACAACTACTGAGCCTGTGCTCTAGAGCTCCCGAGCCACAACTACTGAAGCCCGAGTGTCTAGAGCCCATGCTCTGCAACAAGAGAAGCCACCACAATGAGAAGCCCGCACACTGCAACGAACAGTAGCCCTCGTGTGCCACAAGTACAGAAAGCCCACGTGCAGCAACGAAGACCCAACACAGCCAAAAATAACTAATAAATAAATTAATTTTTTAAAAAAGAAAATCAGTCATCAGGAAATCAAAACCACAATGGGATATCCCTCTACACTCAGAAGGATGGCTAGAATCAAAAAGTCAGATAATACAAGTGTTGGCAAGCTGGTGGTGAAATCAGAAGCCTTACACAACTGGTGACAATATAAAATGGTGCAGCCACTTAGGAAAATGGTCTGGCAGGTCCTCAAACAATTAAACAGTCACGGAGAGGGGAGCTTAAAGATGGTGGAAGAGTAAGACGTTGAGATCACCTTACTCCCCACAAATACATCAGAAATACATCTACATGTGGAACAACTCCTACAGAACACCTACTGAATGCTGACAGAAGACCTCAGACCTACAAAAGGCAAGAAACCCCCCACGTACTTGGGTAGGGCAAAACAAAAAAGAAAAAAACAGAGACAAAAGGATACGAATGGGACCTGCACCAGTAGGAGGGAGCTGTGACGGAGGAAAAGGTTCCACACACTAGGAAGCCCCTTTGCGGGTAGGACAGGGGAGTGGACACGGTGTGGGGGCGGCGAACTTTGGAGGCACGGAAGAGAGCACAGCAACAGGGGTGCGGAGGGCAAAGTGGAGGGATTCCCGCACAGAGGATCAGTGCTGACCAGCACTCACCAGCCCGAGAGGCTTGTCTGCTCACCCGCCAGGACCAGTGGGGGCTGGGAGCTGAGGCTCCGGCTTTGGTCGGATCCCAGGGAAAAGACTGCAGTTGGTTGCGGGAACACAGCCTGAAGGGGGCTAGTGCGCCACGGCTAGCCGGGAGGGAGTCCGGGAAAAAGTCTGGAGCTGCCGTAGAGGCAACAGACTTTTTCTTGTCTCTTTGTTTCCTGGTGCGCAAGGAGAGGGGATTAAGAGTGCCGCTTAAAGGAGCTCTACGGACGGGGGCGAGCTGCGGCTACCAGCGCGGACCCCAGATACGGGCATGAGATGCTGAGGCTGCTGTTGCCGCCACCAAGAAGCCTGTGTGCAAGCACAGGTCACTATCCACACCTCCCCTCCCAGGAGCCTGTGCAGCCCGCCACTGCCAGGGTCCCGTGATCCAGGGACAAAGTGCCCAGGAGAACACACAGTGCCTCAGGCTGGTTCAACATCACACAGGCCTCTGCCGCGGCAGGCTTGCCCCGAACTCCGTACCCCTCCCTCCCCCAAGCCTGAGTGAGCCAGAGCCCCAGAATAAGCTGCTGCTTTAACCCTGTCCTGTCTGAAAAAAGAACAGACGCCCTCAGGAGGCCTACACGAAGAGGCGGGTCCAAGTCCAAAGATGAACCCCAGGAGTTGTGTGAACAAAGAAGACAAAGGGAAATTTCTCCCAGCAGCCTCAGGAGCAGCGGATTAAATCTCCGCAATCAACCTGATGTACCCTGCATCTGTGGAATACCTGAACAGACAATGAATCATCCCAAATTGAGGAGGTGGACTTTGGGAGCAATGATATACATATATTATTCCCTTTTTCTCTTTTTGTGAGTGCGTATATGTATGCTTCTGTGTGTGTTTTTGTCAGTATAGCTTTGCTTTTACCATCTGTTCTAGGGTTCTGTCTGTATTTTATTTTTATTATAGGTTTTTTAACTCTTTTATGTTATTATTATTATATTTCTGCGGTACGCAGGCCTCTCACTGTTGTGGCCTCTCCCATTGTGGAGCACAAGCTCTGGACAAACAGGCTCAGCAGCCACGGCTCACAGGCCTAGCCGCTCCGTGGCATGTGGGATCTTCCTGGACCGGGACACAAACCCGTGTCCCCTGCATTGGCAGGAGAACGCTCAACCACTGCGCCACCAGGGAAGCCCTTTTATTATAGTTTTTAGCACTCTTATCATTGGTGGATTTGCTTTTTGGTTTCGTTGCTCTCCTCTTCCTCTCTTTTTTTTATAAAAAATTTATTAATTTTTTAAAATAATTGTTTTAATAATTATACTTTATTTTTATAACTTTATTTTATTTTCCTTTTTTAATTTTACCTTCTTCTTTCTTTCTTCCCCTTTTCTCCCTTTTATTCTGAGCTGTGTGGATGACAGGCTCTTGGTGCTCCAGCCAGGCATCAGGGCTGTGCCTCTGAGGTGGGAGAGCCAAGTTCAGTACACTGCTCCACAAGAGACCTCCCAGCTCCATGTAACATCAAACGGCAAAAATATCCCAGAGATCTCTATCTCAGCGCCAAGACCCAGCTCCACTCAACGACCAGCAAGCCCTATGCCAAACAACTAGCAAGACACGAACACAACCCCGTCCATTAGCAGAGAGGATGCCTAAAACAATAATAAGGCCACAGACACCCCAAAACACACCAGCAGACATGGACCTGCCCATCAGAAAGACAAGATCCAGTGTCATCCACCAGAACGCAGGAACTAGTCCCCTCCACCAGGAAGCCTACACAATGCACTGAACCAACCTTAGGCACTGGGGACAGACACCAAAAACAACAGGAACTACAAACCTGTAGCCTGTGAAAAGGAGACCCCAATCACCGTTAAGTTAAGCAAAACGAGAAGACAAAGAACCACACAGCAGATGAAGGAGCAATGCAAAAACTCACCAGACCTGAAAAAAGAAGAGGAAATAGGCAGTCTAACTGAAAAAGAATTCAGAATAATGATAGTAAAGATGATCCAAAATCATGGAAATAGAATGGAGAAAATATAAGAAACCTTTAACATGGACCTAGAAGAACTAAAGAAAAAACAAACAGTGCCGAACAAAACAATAAATGAAATTAAAACTGCTCTAGAAGGGATCAATAGCAGAATAACTGAAGCAAAAGAACGGAAAACTGACCTGGAAGATAAAATAGTGGAAAAAACTACTGCAGAGCAGAATTAAGAGAAAAGAATTAAAAAAATTGAGGACAGTCTCAGACACCTCTGGGACAACATTAAATGCACCAACATTCGAATTACAGGGGTCCCAGAAGAGAAAAAGAAAGGGACTGAGAAAATATTTGAAGAGATTAGAGTTGAAAACTTCCCTAATATGGGAAAGGAAATAGTTAATCAAGTCCAGAAAGCAGAGAGAGTCCCATACAGGATAATTCCAAGGAGAAACACACCAAGACACATATTAATCAAACTATCAAAAATTAAATAAAAAGAATATTAAAAGCAGCAAGGGAAAAACAACACATAACACATAAGGGAATCCCCATAAGGTTAACAGCTGATCTTTCAGCAGAAACTCTGCAAGACAGACGGGAGTGGCAGGATATATTTAAAGTGATGAAGGGCAAAAACCTATAACCAAGATTACTCTACCCAGCAAGGATCTCATTCAGATTTGACGGAGAAATTAGAACCTTTACAGACAAGCAAAAGCTAAGAGAATTCAGCACCACTAAACCAGCTTTACAACAAATGCTAAAGGAATTTCTCTAGGCAGGAAACACAAGAGAAGGAAAAGACCTACAATAACAAACCCAAAACAATTAAGAAAATGGTAATAGGAACATACATATCGATAATTACCTTACATGTAAATGGATTAAATGCTCCAACCAAAAGACATAGACTGGCTGAATGGATACAAAAACAAGACCCGTATATATGCCGTCTACAAGAGACCCACTTCAGACCTAGGGACACATACAGACAGGAAGTGAGGGAATGGAAAAAGATATTCCATGCAAATGGACATCAAAAGAAAGCTAGAGTAGCAATTCTCATATCAGACAAAATAGACTTTAAAAGAAAGATTATTACAAGAGACAAAGAAGGACACTACATAATGATCAAGGGATCAATCCAAGAAGAAGATATAACAATTATAAATATTTATGTACCCAACATAGGAGCACCTCAATACATAAGGTAAATACTAACAGCCATAAAAGGGGAAATCGACAGTAACACATTCATAGTAGGGGACTTTAACACCCCACTTTCACCAACGGAAAGATCATCCAAAATGAAAATAAATAAGGAAACACAAGCTTTAAATGATACATTAAACAAGATGGACTTAATTGATATTTATAGGACATTCCATCCAAAAACAACAGAATACACATTCTTCTCAAGGGCTCATGGAACATTCTCCAGGATAGATCATATCTTGGGTCATAAATCAAGCGTTGGTAAATTTAAGAAAATTGAAATCATATCACATATCTTTTCTGACCACAACACTATGAGACTAGATATCAATTACAGGAAAAAATCTGGAAAAATACAAACACATGGAGGCTAAACAGTACACTACTTAATAACCAAGAGATCACTGAAGAAATCAAAGAGGAAATCAAGAAATACCTAGAAAAAAATGACAATGAAAACACGACGACCCAAAACCTATGGGATGCAGCAAAAGCAGTTCTAAGAGGGAAGTTTATAGCAATACAATCCTACCTTAAGAAACAAGAAACATCTGAAATAAACAACCTAACCTTACACCTAAAGCAGTTACAGAAAGAAGAACAAAAATCCCCAAAGTTAGCAGAAGGAAATAAATCGTAAAGATGAGATCAGAAATAAATGAAAAAGAAATGAAGGAAACAATAGCAAAGATCAGTAAAACTAAAAGGTGATTCTTTGATATGCTAAACAAAATTGATAAACCATTAGCCAGACTCATCAAGAAAAAAATGGAGAAGACTGAAATCAACAGAATTTGAAATGAAAAAGGAGAAGCAACAAATGACACTGCAGAAATACAAAGGGTCATGAGAGATTACTACAAGCAACTCTATGCCAATAAAATGGACAACCTGGAAAAAATGGGCAAATTCTTAGAAATGCACCACCTTCCGAGACTGAACCAGGAAGAAACAGAAAATATGAACAGACCAATCACAAGCACTGAAATTGAAACCGTGATTAAAAATCTTCCAACAAACAAAAGTCCAGGACCAGATGGCTTCACAGGCGAATTGTATCAAACATTTAGAGAAGAGCTAACCTCTATCCTTCTCAAACTCTTCCAAAATATAGCAGAGGGAGGAACACTCCCAAACTCATTCTACGAGGCCACCATCACCCTGATACCAAAACCAAAGATGTCACAAAGAAAGAAAACTACAGGCCAATATCACTGATAAACACAGATGCAAAAACCCACAACAAAATACTAGCAAACAGAATCCAACAGCCAGCACATTAAAAGGATCATACACCATAAACAAGTGGTAATCATACCAGGAACGCAGGGATTCTTCAATATATGCAAATCAATCAATGTGATACACCATATTAACAAACTGAAGGACAAAAACCATATGATCATCACAATAGATGCAGAGAAAGCTTTTGACAAAATTCAACACCTATTTATGATTAAAAAAAAAAACCCAGAAAGTAGGCATAGAGGGAACTTTCCTCAACATAACAAAGGCCATATATGACAAACCCACAGCCAACATCATCCTCAATGGTGAAAAACTGAAACCATTTTCACTAAGATCACGAACAAGACAAGGTTGCCCACTCGCACCACTATTATTCAACATAGTTTTGGAAGTTTTAGCCACAGCAATCAGAGAAGAAAAAGAAATAAAAGGAATCCAAATGGGAAAAGAAGAAGTAAAGCTGTCATTGTTTGTAGATGACAACTGTTTGTAGATGTAGATGAAATACACAGAGAATCCTACTGATGCTACCAGAAGACTACTAGAACTAATCAATGAATCTGGTAAAGTAGCAGGGTACAAAGATAATGCAGAGAAATCTCTTGCATTCCTATACACTAATGATGAAAAATCTGAAAGTGAAATTAAGAAAACACTCCTATTTCCCATGGCAATGAAGAGAATAAAATATCTCGGAATAAACCTACCTAAGGAGACAAAAGACCTGTATGCAGAAAATTATAGGACACTGATGAAAGAAATTAAAGATGATACAAATACATGGAGAAATATACCGTGTTTTGGATTGGAAGAATCAACATTGTGAAAATGACTCTACTACCCAAAGCAATCTACAGATTCCATGCAATCCCTAACAAACTACCACTAGCATTTTTCACAGAACTAGAACAAAAAATCTCACTATTTGTATGGAAACACAAAAGACCCCGAATAGTCAAAGCAATCTGGAGAACGAAAAACGGAGCTGGAGGAATCAGGCTCCCTGACTTCAGACTATACTACAAAGCTACAGTAACCAAGACAGTATAGTACTGGCACAAAAACAGAAATATAGATCAATGGAACAGGATAGAAAGCCCAGAGATAAACCCATGCACATATGGTCATCTTATCTTTGATAACGGAGGCAGGAATGTACAGAAAGGACAGCCTCTTCAATAAGTGGTGCTGGGGAAACTGGACAGGTACATGTAAATGTTTGAGATTAGATCACTCCCTAACACCATACACAAAAATAAGCTCAAAATGGATTAAAGACCTAAATGTAAGGCCAGAAACTATCAAACTCTTAGAGGAAAACAGGCAGAACACTCTATGACATAAATCACAGCAAGATCCTTTTTGACCCACCTCCTAGAGAAATGGAAATAAAATGAAAATAAACAAATGGGACCTAATGAAACTTAAAAGTTTTTGCACAGTAAAGGAAACCATAAACAAGACGAAAACACAACCCTCAGAATGGGAGAACATATTTGCAAATGAAGCAACTGACAGAGGATTAATCTCCAAAATTTACAAGCAGCTCATGGAGCTCAGTATCAAAAAAACCAAACAACCCAAACCAAAAATGGGCAGAAGACCTAAATAGACATTTCTCCAAAGAAGATATACAGATTGCCAATAGACACATGAAAGAATGCTCAGAATCATTATTCATTAGAGAAATGCAAATCAAAACTACAATGAGATATCCTCTCACACCGGTCAGAATGGCCACCATCAAAAAATCTAGAAACAATAAATGCTGGAGATGGTGTGGAGAAAAGGGAACCCTCCTGCACTGTTGGTGGGAATGTAAATTGATACAGCCACTATAGAGAACAGTATGGAGGTTCCTTAAAAAACTACAAATAGAACTACCATACGACCCAGCAATCCCACTACTGGGCATATACCCTGAGAAAACCATAATTCAAAAAGAGTCATGTATCAAAATGTTCACTGCAGCTCTATTTACAATAGCCAGGACATGGAAGCACTCTAAGTGTCCATCGACAGATGAATGGATAAAGAAGAAGTGGCACATATATACAATGGAATATTACTCAGCCCTAAAATGAAACGAAATTGAGCTATTTGTAATGAGGTGGATAGACCTAGAGTCTGTCAAAAAGAGTGAAGTAAGTCAGAAAGAGAAAGACAAATACCGTATGCTAACACATATATATGGAATTTAAGAAAAAAAATGTCATGAAGAACCTAGGGGTAAGACAGGAATAAAGACACAGACCTACTGGAGAATGGACTTGAGGATATGGGGAGGGGGAAGGGTGAGCTGTGACAAAGAGAGAGAGAGGCATGGACACATATACACTACCAAACGTAAGGTAGATAGCTAGTAGGAAGCAGCCGCATAGCACAGGGATATCAGCTCGGTGCTTTGTGACCACCTGGGGGGGTGGGATAGGGAGGGTGGGAGGGAGGGCGACACAAAAGGGAAGAGATATGGGAACATAGGTATATGTATAACTGATTCACTTTGTTATAAAGAATAAACTAACACACCATCGTAAAGCAATTATACGCCAATAAAGATGTTAAAAAAAAACAATTTAGTAGATGCTGCTTCTGTAAACTAAATTAAAATATTTTAAAATGATATGATTCTCACTTACCTCCTCCCCATCCTACCCCTCCCTTATGAATTCAGAAACTGTTCCTAAGTCTCCTTATTGTTCATGGCAATATAGTTATTTGCATTGGTTCTATAAAAATCTTCCACTTTTTAAACCAGGATATAAATGGACTCATTGTGCAACCAGGATATATATGCACTCATTGTGCAACAAAGGCCTTGCATGAACTATCCATATTTAAGAAAGACAGCCACTTAATAAGGTATGATAAGATACTTTTAAGGAATAAGGTTGATCTTACCTCAGCTGTATGGAGTAAATGCCTACAAAGTCCTCTCAGGGAACTGTCCTGGTACCTGACTTATAGGGAGGGTTCCCAGTCTAAATGTGATAAAAAGTTCACTTTCCATAAGGCCAAGAACCTTAGTAAATTTGAAGGACCTTGAAAAAAGATGATTTTCCTCAAATTTACAAGTACTACAGGTAAATCTGGTGGAGAGAGTTTCTTGGCCTTTGTGTCCTAGCAAATGATAACATACCCATGCACATTCACACACACCTATGGGCAATTCAGTTTTTTTTTTTTTGGGGGGGGGGGTTTGCGGGCCTCTCACTGCTGTGGCCCCTCCCGTTGCGGAGCACAGGCTCCGGACACGCAGGCTCAGCGGGCATGGCTCACGGGCCCAGCCGCTCCGCGGCATGTGGGATCTTCCCAGACCGGGACACGAACCCGTGTCCCCTGCATCGGCAGGCGGACTCTCAACCACTGCGCCACCAGGGAAGCCCGGCAATTCAGTTGTGAATATACTTGTAAATCCATCTCCTAATTGCCTGTGTGTGTGTGTGTTTTACTCATCTTTTGAAACAGCTATAACATCATACTGGTTCCTTTATTAATTAACAAGTTAAATATTTAATGTGTTCAAAAAATGAGAAAGGAAATTAAAACGCTAAAAAGAGAGAAGATGGTAGATTTGGAAACAAGCAAAGGAGATCCAAAACATACCTAGAGTTCCTGAAGAAGAAAATGGAAAAAAATAAAACCAAATGTTTAAAAACCGTTCTAGAAAAATTTCTAGAAAAAGAGGAACACTTGAATTTACAAATTGAAAAAGCACACTATATTCCAGAAAAACTAAGACCCGCCAACACTCAGAAATTTCTTTTTATAGTCTTTTCTGTTACCACATTTATTTTTTAATTAATAGATTTACTTTATTTTTTTTACACTGAAATAAAATCCGTTTTTAATAACATTTACAACCCATCATCCTTGGAGCTGTACCTAATGGTACATACAGACATACATATATACGTGTATGTATGTCACATTTTCTTTATCCATTCATCCTTCAATGGATACTTAGACTATTTCCATGTCTTGGCTATTGTGAATAATGCTGCAGTGAACATGGTGCTGCAGATATCTCTTTGCAATAGTGACTTCATTTCCTTCGGATATATACGCAGTAGTGGGATTTCTGGATCATATGGTGGTTCTATTTTTAATTTTTTGAGAAACCTCCACATTGTTTTCCATAGTAGCTGTAAGAATTTACAGTCCCATCAACAGTACACAAGGATTCCCTTTTCTCCACATCCTGCCTTGCCTTTTTAAATTAAAAAAAAAATTAATTTATTTTTGGCTGCACTGGGTCATCGTTGCTGCATGCGGGCTTTTCTCTACTTGTGGAGAGCGGGGGCTACTCTTTGCTGTGGTGCACGGTGTTCTCATTGTGGTGGCTTCTCCTGCTGCGGCAGACAGGCTCTAGGCACGCGGGCTTCAGTAGTTGTGGAATGCAGGCATAGTTGCTCTGTGGCATGAAGGATCTTCCCGGACTAGGGCTCAAACCCATGTCCCCTGCATTGGCAGGCGGATTCTCAATCACTACGTCACCAGGGAAGCCCTCTCCCTTGCCTTTTTGATGACAGCCATTCTGGTTTTTTTTTGTTTAACATCTTTATTGGAGTATAATTGCTTTACAATGGTGTGTTAGTTTCTGCTTTATAAAAAAGTGAATCATTTACACATATACATATGTTCCCACACCTCTGCCCTCTTGCAGCTCCCTCCCGCGCACCCTCCCTAACCCACCCCTCTAGGTGGTCACAAACCACTGAGCTGATCTCCCTGTGCTATACGGTTGATTCCCACTAGCTATCGATTTTACGTTTGGTAGTGTATATATGTCCGTGCCACTCTCTCACTTTGTCCCAGCTTACCCTTCCCCCTCCCCATATCCTCAAGTCCATTCTCTAGTACGTCTGCATCTTTATTCCTGTCTTGCCCCTAGGTTCTTCATGATCATTTTTTTTAGATTCCATACATATGTGTTAGCATACAGTATTTGTTTTTCTCCTTCTGACTTACTTCACTCTGTATGACAGTCTCTAGGCCCCATCCACCTCACCACAAATAACTCAGTTTCATTCCTTTTTATGGCTGAGTAATATTCCATTGTATATATGTGACACATCTCCTTTATCCATTCATCTGTCGAAGGACAATTAGGTTGCTTCCATGTCCTGGCTTTTGTAAACAGGGCTGCAATGAACGTTTTGGTACATGATTCTTTTTGAATTATGGTTTTCTCAGTGTATATGCCCAGTAGCGGGATTGCTGGGTCACATGGTAGTTCTATTTGTAGTTTTTTAACCAATGTCCATACTGTTTTCCATAGTGGATGTATCAATTTACATTCCCACCAACAGTGCAAGAGGGTTCCCTTTGCTCCACACCCTCTCCAGCATTTAATGTTTGTAGATTTTTTGATGATGGCCATTCTGACCAGTGTGACATGATATCTCATTGTAGTTTTGATTTGCATTTCTCTAATGATTAATGATGTTGAACATTCTTTCGTGTGTCTGTTGGCAATCTATACATCTTTTTTGGAGAAATGTCTATTTAGGTCTTCTGCCCAGTTTTGGATTGGGTTGTTTTTTTTTAAATATTGAGCTGCAGCTCAGCTGCTTGTAAATTTTTGAGATTATTCCTTTGTCAGTTGCTTCATTTGCAAATATATTCTCCCATTCTGAGGGTTGTCTTTTCGTCTTGTTTATGGTTTCCTTTGCTGTGCAAAAGATTTTAAGTTTCATTAGGTCCCATTTGTTTATTTTTGGATTTATTTCCATTTCTCTAGGAGGTGGGTCAAAGTATCTTGCTGTGATTTATGTCACAGTGTTCTGCCTATGTTTTCCTCTAAGAGTTTGATGGTGTCTGGTTTACATTTAGGTCTTTAATCCATTTTGAGTTTATTTTTGTGTATGATGTTAGCGAATGTTCTAATTTCATTCTTTTACATGTAGCTGCCCAGTTTACCCAGCACCACTTATTGAAGAGGCTGTCTTTTCCCCACTGTATATTCTTGACTCCTTTATCAAAGATAAGGTGACCATACATGCGTGGGTTTATCTCTGGGCTTTCTATCCTGTTCCATTGATCTATGTTTCTGTTTCTGTGCCAGTACCATACTGGCTTGATTACTGTCGCTTTGTAGTATAGTCTGAAGTCAGGGAGCCTGATACCCCCAGCTCCATTATTCTTTCTCAAGATTGCTTTGGCTATTCGGGGTCTTTTGTGTTTCCATACAAATTGTGAAATTTTTTGTTCTAGTTCTGTGAAAAATGCCAGTTGTAGTTTGACAGGGATTGCATTGAATCTGTAGATTCCTTTGGGTAGTAGAGTCATTTTCACAATGTTGATTCTTCCTACCCAAGAACATGGTATATCTCTCCATCTATTTGTATCATCTTTAATTTCTTTCATCAGTGTCTTATAATTTTCTGCATACAGATCTTTTGCCTCTTTAGGTAGATTTTCCTAGGTATTTTATTCTTTTTGTTGCAATGGTAAATGGGAGTGTTTTCTTAATTTCACTTTCAGATTTTTCATCTTCACTGTATAGGAATGCAAGAGATTTCCGTGCATTAATTTTGTATCCTGCTACTTTGCCAAATTCATTGATTAGCTCTAATAGTTTTCTGGTAGCATCTTTAGGATTCTCTATGTATAGTATCATGTCATCTACAAACAATGACAGCTTTACTTTTTCTTTTCCAACTTGGACTCCTTTTATTTCTTTTTCTTCTCTGATTGCTGTGGCTAAAACTTTCAAAACTATGTTGAATAACAGTGGTGAGAGTGGGCAACCTTGTCTTTTTCCTGATCTTAGTGGAAATGGTTTCAGTTTTTCACCATTTAGGATGATGTTGGCTGTGGGTCTGTCATATATGGCCTTTATTATGTTGAAGAAAGTTCCCTCTATGCCTATATTCTGGAGGGATTTTATCATAAATAGGTGGTGAATTTTGTCAAAAGCTTTCTCTGCATCTATTGAGATGATCATATGGTTTTTGACCTTCAATTTGTTAATATGGTGTATCACGTTGATTGATTTGCATATACTGAAGAAGCCTTGCATTCCTGGGATAAACCCCACTTGATCATAGTGTATGATCCTTTTAATGTGTTGCTGGATTCTGCTTGCGAGTATTTTGTTGAGGATTTTTGAATCTATGTTCATCAGTGATATTGGCCTGTAGTTTTCTTTCTTTGTGACATCTTTGCCTGGTTTTGGTATCAGACTGATGGTGGCCTCATAGAAGGAGTTTCGGAGTGTTCCTCCCTCTGCTATATTTTGGAAGAGTTTGAGAAGGATAGGTGCTAGCTCTTCTCTAAATGTTTGATAGAATTCGCCTGTGAAGCCATCTGGTCCTGGGCTTTTGTTTATTGGAAGATTTTTTTTTAATTAATTATTTATTTTTGGCTGTGTTGGGTCTTTGTTTCTGTGCAAGGGCTTTCTCTAGTTGCGGCGAGCGGGGGCCGCTCTACATCGAGGTGTGTGGGCCTCTCACTATCGCGGCCTCTCTTGTTGTGGAGCACAGGCTCCAGACACGCAGGCTCAGCGGCCATGGCTCATGGGCCCAGCTGCTCCACGGCATGTGGGATCTTTCCGGACCGGGGCACAAACCCGTGTCCCCTGCATCGGCAGGCGGACTCTCAACCACTGCGCCACCAGGGAAGCCCTGATATACTTTTTAAATAAAAGGCACTGACGGTATGAAGTTCATGCTGGGCACTGCTTTAGTAATTCAGATTCTGTTATGAGGTATTCTTGTTATCATGATTTTCTTGATTTTCCATTATTACTGTTGTTTAAAATGTCCAACTGGTCAAGGGTTTTGTTTCCTGATTCCATTATTAATTTCTAGTTTTACTGCATTGTGATCAGATAATGTTGTCTGTTTTATTTCTATGTCTTAGAATTTTATTCACGTTTTTCTTTTTTTATTCAGGTTTTTCTTGTGATCAATTTTGTAAATGTTCAAAGGGCACATGAAAAGAAAATGAGTTTTCTATTCTCAGGCTATAAAGTATGTTTTCAGGTTATACAGTACATTTCTATTAAATCTTCCATACTAAGAATGTTATTTAGGTATTCTCTGTCCTTTCTTTTTACTGTTTGTATTCTTTTAAATTCCTGCCATAGATTGAGAGAGGTGAACTAAATTTCATGTGTTTATGTTCTTCCTTATAATTCCTATAGTTTGATATCAAAATCCATCAAAGATATCATGCATGAACACACACAAAATGACAGACCAGTAATTTCTAAATATTAGGAAGCCAAATTCATCAGCCTTTTAAAAAATAATAATACACCATGACCAAATAGGGGTTATTCCAGAAATGCAACAATGACTCAATTTTAGGAAATATATTATTATAATTCAATATATTAATACTTCAAAAGAGAAAAACCATATGATTATCTCTATAGAAGCTTAAAAGACATGTAATTCAATTCAATATCTATTGAGTTTTTTAAAAATTCTAACTAAAACAGAAACAGATGGACATAATAAAGTCTATCTAATAATACCATCCTTAATCAGGGAACAGTAGCAAACTACTATGTAAGTTCAAAAGGTTTACTATTATTTTGATTATTTCATAACAAAATGTTAGCAGTATCCGATATTGTAATTTTGGTTTGGAAAACTCTGTAGCCTACATTTAGTCAAAGTTAAAACTTGATTAAATTAGACATCAAATCTAGTGACCTAAGAGCAATAAAGTCATGTTGAACAATTATGGTCCTATTTTTATACTCAATACTATACTTCAATAAAAATCAAGGTAAAAAATGTTCTTACTCTAAGTAGTATGCCAAAGAGTCAAAATACAGACATACCACGGGGAAAAGCTAGCTCTTAAAGAATCATTTGACTGGTTATCAAGTATTGCATTGGGACAAATTTCTGGTGATAAAGACTAGGTTAGTAAGATTTGAAACCCCTTTTATAACTGTGTTACCAAACTCCCAGTCCCACTGTACCTGTTTCTTTCAGGAGATTCCAGATGTCTCTGCATTTATGGATCTGATCAAGTGCACGATTCAGTAACATGGTCTATTTGGTAAGAAAGCCATGAGAAAATTAGTCTCAACCAAACCAAACTTTAAGCAAATAAAAATATCATTTTCACTAAAAACAGTTAAAAATAAAACTATAGAAAAATGAAAGTATAAAGTGAATATTTGGAATTTATATATAAATATTAGCCTCTCTCTATATTTTTTTACTTTTCCTTAATGTTCCAGAAAAATGAGGATTATATAGAAAATCTTGAACATTATCAATTTCTTTAATAATCTAGGATAGACGAGAAGCACTTCCAGAATGGTGGTATAAGGAGAGCCATGGATCCTCTCCCCAGCAAAACTACCATAACTGGTGAGAATTTTAAAACACAATCATATAAAGTCTCTGGAAATTGCCCTGACGGCATATAGCAAATGGGGAAACATCTATTCCAGGAAATCTAAGAAGTCTCAGTAAGAAGAGTGAATACCTGTAGCAGTTGAGCCATGATCTGCTCACTCTCCTCCAAGCTCAGTGTGATGTAAGTGCACTTTAGGTGGGTGTGGCCAAGAAGATGGGGCTCACTCTATCCTTAGTTTCCAGGCTAGGGATGACCAGAATGGGCATGCTGCCAGTACTTCTCATCCCCCTCCCCAAGATCTGTATTGCATGAGTTCTATTATAAATAGGCACAACTGAGAAGACTTGAGCTCTCTTTTTCTACCCAGTCCCCATACCAGACATTGCAAATTGAGAATACTGGGTCTCAATCGCCCTCACCTCAGCTTGCTTATAAGATAGAGTTTCCATGCTGGAAGAGGCAAGCCAAGAATGCTAGGGACTACGACTTTTGCCTAGCCCTGACTCATAGAGCTGTATTGTCACTCTGATATAAATGGGTCACTGTCCCTGCCTCTAGTTTCAAAGCAGTGGTATAGAGTTTCTGCTCAGGAGGAGAGGAAGGCCATTAGAAGAGTGAGCTCTGTAATCACCCTCCAGAGACTGACTTTTATTGACATAGAATTTGAGGAAGTTCGAGTCTAAGGGCACTATAAAAAAGTGGAGATTTTGGTGTGGGCAATTAACAGGAGGTTGGTAACTAATGATATCGACAAGCCAAACAGTAGACCAGCTAGAAGTTTACAGAGAGAACCAGGGGAAGAGAAAGCTAAGAAGATTCCCTATCCCTTCAAAGGGGCATTACTTTAATTGGATCAGACTGTGGAGCAATTTATGCCAAAGAGCATTTCCAAACACTCACATGAACGTGCACACACACACACACACACACACACACACACACACACACACACACACACACACACACACACACACACACACACACACAGCAGTCACCTAGTAATTAGCCAAGATTTACATCTGTGTGTGATACCAATAAAAGAAGCCCATTCAGAAGCTTAACAGGGAGATCACAGAAAGAGATAGTCAAAAATAACCCTGCTAAAACTTCTTTCATCCCTTTTCAGGGGAGGGGTCAGGGTGACTGCAAAGGCAAAGACTGTAATCTCTGACAAGTAATATCAGAAGCTGTATACTACTATACAGCTGTGGGAAATAGACTGCACTGAACTAGCCCAGCCAAATCACTAAACAAATAAACAAGCAAATATTAACAGCAAGTCCCAGATGGGGGGGAATCAGTATCCAAAGATGTTCCAATATATTATGCAAAATGTCCAGTTTTCAACCAAAAATTATAAGATATGCAAAGAAACAAGAAGTATGACCCAAACACAGGAATACACAGGAATAAAGTAGGCAACAGGAACTGACTTTGGAAAGGTCCAATGTTGGAATTTAGCAGACGTAGATTTCAAAGTAGCTATTCTAAATATGTTCAAACAACTAAAGGAAACCACACTTAAAGAAGGAAGGTATGATGACAATGTCAGGAAATGCAGAATCTTGATTAAAAAGGCAGTGGGATAACATATTCAATGTAATGAAATAAAATATCAGTCATCCAAGAATCTAATATCCAGCAAAACTATCTTTCAGAGCTGAAAGCAAAATAAATTCTCAGATTAAAAAAAGCTGAGAGAATCTTTTTGCTAGCAGAACCATTTTATAAAAATGCTAAGAGAGATTCTTCAGGCTGAAAGCAAGTGACACCAGACAGTAATCTGAATCCAAAGGAAAAAACAAAGTGTACTGATAAAAGTAATTATGCAACTGTAAAAGAAAGTATAAATATATATTTCTTCTTTCTTCTCGTTTTAAAAAAACAACTGTATAAAACTATATATAGGTTTTTAAATACCATTTCACCAACCCAAGAAGAAAATACATTCTTTCTCAAGCACACATGGCACTTTATCCAGGACAGACCATTTGTTAGGCCACAACACAGACTTCAAATAAATTTAAAATAACTTGAAGTCGGGCTTCCCTGGTGGCGCAGTGGTTGAGAGTCCGCCTGCCGATGCAGGGGACATGGGTTCGTGCCCCGGTCCAGGAAGATCCCACATGCCGCGGAGTGGCTAGGCCCATGAGTCATGGCCGCTGAGCCTGCGCATCCGGAGCCTGTGCTCCACAACGGGAGAGGCCACAACAGTGAGAGACCCGCGTACCACACACACAAAAAATAATAAAATAACTTGAAGTCACACAAAGTATGTACTCTGTCCACAGTGGAACAAGATTAGAAATCAGTAAGATAATAATAAATAATAATAAATTTGGGAAACAAACATGTGGATATTAAACAATAGATTCCTAAATAAACAATGGGTCAAAGAAGAAATCATAATGAAAATTAGAAAATATTTTGCGATGAATGAAAAGAGAAAAACAAACAAACCAATACTTATGGGATGCTGCTCAAGCTATGATGCTATGGTCTGAATGTATGCCCCCAAATTCATATGTTAAAATCATACCCCAGAGGTGAAGGTATTAGCAGGTGGGGCCTTTGAGAGATGCTAAAGTCATAAGGATGCAGCCCTCATACATGAGATTTGTGCTTTTTATAAGAAGGTTCCAAAGAGATCCTTGGCGCTTTCCATCATGGGAGGACACAGCGAAAAGGTGTCAGCTATAAAGGAGGAAGAGAGACCTCATCAAAGAACACAACCCTGCTGGCACCTTGATCTTGGGACTTCCAGCATCCAGAACTGTGAGAAATAAATTTCTGTTGTTTATAAGCTACCCAGTCTATTGTGTTTTGTTATAGCAGCTTGAATGGACTGAGACAGAAAATTGGTACTGATTGGTGGGGTGCTGCTGTAACAAATACCTAAAAATATGGAAGCAGCTTTGGAACTGGGTAATGGGCAGAGACTGGAAGAGTTTGGAGGAGCATGCTAGAAAGTCTACTTTGCCATGAATGGACTGTTAAGGGAAATTCTCTTGAGGACCAAGAAAGAGAAGAGGAGAGCTGTAGAGAAAGCCTCAGTCTTCTTAGAGAATATCTAAGTGGTTGTGAACCGAATGTTGGTAGAAATATGGATAGTAAATGTCATTCTGATGAGGTCTCAGATGGAAATGAGGAACACTGGAAACTAGAGGAAAGGAGGAAAGGCCATCCTTGCTATAAAGTGGCAAAGAGCTTGGCTGAATTGTGTTTGTGTTCCCAGTGTTTTATAGAAGGTAGTACTTGTGAGCGATGAAATTGATATTTGGCTGAAGAAATTTCTAAGCAAAGTGTTGAAGAGTGGCTTGGTTTCTCTTGAATGCTTATAGTAGAAGAGAGAAATGATTTAAAGGTGGAATTGTTAATCAAAAATTAATCAGAGGGGCTTCCCTGGTGGCGCAGTGGTTGAGAGTCCGCCTGCCAATGCAGGGGACACGGGTTCGTGCCCCGGTCCGGGAAGATCCCACATGCTGCGGAGCGGCTAGGCCCGTGAGCCACGGCCGCTGAGCCTGCATGTCCGGAGCCTGTGCTCCACAACAGGAGAGGCCACAACAGTGAGAGGCCTGCGTACCGCAAAAAAAAAAAAAAAAAATTAAGCAGAATTTTAAAATGTGGAAAATTCTCAGCCCATTAATATTGAAAGAAATAAAAAAGCATCAAAGGGAGAGAACACCAAGGGTGTGGCTGAATTGATAAGAGATTGCTGTGGATGAACCATCTCAACAGAAGCTAGGAGCTATTCATCAAGACAATGGGCAGATTGGTCAGCCATCTAAACAGAAGCCAGGACCTATTGTCCAAGGCAAAGGAAGAATAACCTCAACAGCAGATCAGAGATCTTTGGGGCTGGCCCTCCCATCAGGGGCCCAGAGTGCAAGGGCCTGCGGGGCGGAAGGATTTCAAAGGAGGGGCCCACTGCAGCCCAGAGCCATCTCATCTCCTGGGCTGTGCTCCTCAAGTTCCCACACCATGCTCCTCAGACACCCCAAGTGCAGTACAGGCTGCTGTGGTTGTCCCTCCAGAAGGCACAGGTTGCAAACCTCTGGAAGGCATCAGCTTGGTGTTTTCTCCCTGGTATTCAGAGTCCAAGAGCTGGGGGGCACTGCTGCCCTCTCCTAAATTTCAAAAGATGCCCCAGAGACCGTCAGGGCCCAGGCAAAGAACCTCTGTAGGGGAGAACCACTGCAGAAAGCCCTCACTAGGGCAATGCCCCACAGAGCCTCCTACCCCAGACCAGCAGAGCCACCTTGTGGAATTCCAGCCTGAACCCTAACTTGTGAGAGCTGCAGCATGTACTGCACCTGGCAGAGCCATGCAGGTGGGGTCTAGAGGCTTGGGGGCCCAACTGTAGCCCCAGTGGGTTCAAAATGTGGGGCACCAAGACAAGGAGGATTGTTTTTAAGCCTTGGGGTTTAATGTTGTTTTCCCCATTAGGTTTTGGGCTTACCTTTGTAAGCAGCTCTTTGTAGGAAACTGCCCTCAGCAGGAAACCCCTTTTCTTGTCAATTTAGCAAAGCTATATTGTAACTAACTTTTAAATCAGGCATCCCCATGCTCTACTCATCTTTGGCCCAAGCACACCTTTCAAATCTTTTGATCACACAATACCTTGCCTAACCTGTTGGTTCTTTCCTTAGATCAAAGAAGTAGAAATGAAGGATAAGTAGTTAACAGAAGACCAGATCTCTTCCCTAGCTTCCCCTTCAGTAACAAATTGTCCTGTTCTAGGATAAAGATGTGGTTCCTTGATGACTTACAATTACTATATATATTTTAAAGCATCCCTCACTTTCCCCAGCTCATACTCAGGAGACTAGATGCAATGTTGATAGGATTATGCAGTCTATATTGCTTCATAATATACTTATTTGGAAATACTTCAGTTGATGAGGATTTAGAGAACAAGGAACAGATGTAAATAATAGAATCCAACAAATCTTCATTAGAGAAAGAGCACCATGGTCTAACTCATAGGGGCCAGACTAACATGGGGCAAGGCAGAACTACATCTTCAATTATCTAAACAGATATCCATTCAAAAGCAAAGAAGATTATAGAAAGGTTACTAGGTTAGAGAGTTCTTAGGAAACATAAGTGTGTGCAAGAGAAAGAACACAGGAAAAAAAGAACAGTGTTAGAAACAAACAAAATAATTAAGGATCATACTTAAGAGTTTGTGAAATTTCCCTCACGTCAATTTGATCTCTATTCACTGAGATACAAATTTAACAGACTCAGGACTACCAACTTAAGAGGGAAAGCTTTTAAAAAGTTAAAACTGCTATGTGAAAACAAGATGTTATTGTTTTCTTAGTAAAGCAAAAGACCTTATTGTGAGAATACCATTGAAACAGAGCACGACCCTGTGGGGCCCTCCTGGGGAATAAAAACCTTTCCGTTCCCCCATTTCTTGTTTGTAGAATAAAGGTTTTCAGCCTCCTAGACCTTCCCCGAGTTCCAAAGGGCAGATTCAAACAGTTACTAATTAGAAGAGTGAGGGAATGCAGAAAGAATACAATACTGCAGGATGGTGGTCCTGGTTCCTCCTTGGGGGATGTGGATAACAGTTTGATATATATCTCTGAGTTCTTCTACAGGAACTAAGGCCCCCACCCAGGTGGAGGATGATAACTTTAGGCTGAGCACAAACATGTGGACCCCAGACTGGTTGGAACCAGAAGGCTGATGATTGAGATTCCTGGAACACCATCCTGTTACCTCACCACCAACCAATCAGAGGAG
Organism: Stenella coeruleoalba; assembly: GCF_951394435.1. Taxonomy (NCBI): domain Eukaryota; kingdom Metazoa; phylum Chordata; class Mammalia; order Artiodactyla; family Delphinidae; genus Stenella; species Stenella coeruleoalba. Next base: position 54,763,224 of record NC_137152.1, read on the forward strand.
GGTTACACACTCTGCATCACCTTCCCCCCAAATTTTGCATATAAAAACTTCTTCCCTGAAATCCACTGGGGAGTTTGGGTCTTCTGAGCATGAGCCACCCGTTCTCCTTGCATGGCCCTTGCAATAAGCCTTTCTCTGATCCAAACTCTGACATTTCAGTTTGTTTGGCCTCACTGTGTGTGGGGCATATGAACTTGAGTTCGACAACACCCTTACTTGTTAGAAGCAAAATGTTTGTTTTGGTTTTGCTCTGAGGCTCGTAGATTCTTTTTTTCATCTTCTTTTACGATGGAAAGGTTTCTAAAAAGAAGCCCCTTTACTCCTCAGGACAACGACTTTATCTTCTTTATCCCCAGTACCTAGCAGAGTGCTTGGTACTCATATGTTTTTCAAGTTGAACTCAACAAGGGAAGAGAAAGAAAACAAAATATGTTGGCAGAGATCTGCTAAGAGTTTGTTCCAGATGTGAAGAATCATATAAAAGAACAGATTAACAGAAGGAAGAGAATAAGCACCAAGAAGGATTTTATACCAACTGGAAAGAAAAGAAGCTGGTAGGTATGGGAGATGGTGACGTTTTCTTTGTCTAGGGAAGAGAAAAAAGCAGAGAGACCTAGAACTTAAAACCATACAAAAATGCTAGTGGTCCAACTTGGTGACAACTTTCTTAGCTTCAAAGAAGGAAGGTAAAGAACTAAAGACAAACCAAAGAATACTCTGGTAGATGGGAGAGCAAGATGTTCATGTTGGTATCTCCTAAAAGGGGTAAGGTTTAAGCTGAGAGTGGAATTCAGGTAAAAGTAGGAATTCTGTCTTCTTCTTAAAACTGAGTTAATGATAAAATATTTAAGAATGTGGGCCAAAGAAAGCAAATGCAATTGAGTGACGAGAAACAAGCCAACTAAATAATTTCAGATGGCTATCAAAGCTGTTGAAGTAAATGAGTGCTTCCTTAGAGGATGTGTGAAAGGAAACAGAAATAGAGAAGACACTCCTATGGACCACATGTGATCACAGGGAGATGATTAAGATAAAGACTATTTCAAAACAGATTCAGAAATAATGATTCATGGCAAGGGGCATTTTAAAAGAAGAGGCCAAGCGAAATGTGACCTTTCCTTAGGAAGGAAGTAGCCATTACAAATCTTTGAAATCAACATGTTGCTAGAATGGAGGAACGGATTCTTTAAAGAGAATCAAAAACAATTGCATCAGGGAAAGCAAACATACCAAACAGCACACTGAATGCTTGTGTTTTTCCTGAAGGTTGCACATTACCTGTTCGGAAATTGTTGAAGCTTTTCTCCCTTTCTCTAGATCAATTGCAGATGCCACAAGTAAACATGTTTTCTGTGCAATCAGAACTGCTTGATCAGAAGGACAAAACTGGGACAGCTGATAAGAAATAACCAGAACATCAATGAATAGTGAGAATTCTGCCAGGTGAACACAAACAATCAGAATGAAAATCAGCAAAATCCTGTCTGAATGACAAAATTCAGCTGGAAAAGCACATCTCACCTTAAAAATGATATAGACTGTAACACTGATCTATGGTTTTAATTTTCTATTACTTTCTATTGTTTTTTTAGCACCTTTCTAGAGATTAAAAAGCTTCATTTCTTCACAATTTTCCTATCTTTCCCAATGACAAGTACTGTCATTTGGCCCTGTATTTCTATCTAGTGATTTACTTCTTGGTTTACGTTGTAATTTCTAAGTGATTTTCCCCCTGGCAAATAGATTTCCCCTTTGCACTGAATAGAGCTGAAATTAGTACCTATATTGTTCATGGTTGAAAGAGACAATGTCAAATCTTGACAGGCATTAGGCATAACCTCATCATTAAACCTTCTCCTCCAGCTTTAGAAAAAAAATCCCATGGGCTGTGCTCAGAGCAGGGGGCTGAAGAAATGGCTCCTCAATTTACAACACACCCAACAGAAATCTGAGTTCACTGTGACAAGGGGCACAAACTTGTGGCCTTCCTATGAACAAATACCCAACACATGTCCCCCTGTAGCTCCACATGGCTTCTGGGTAGGACCAGTGGGACAGGTCTCAATATTGGAAGAAAAGCTACAGTATTTAGTGGGGAGGTTTGCCACCTAGAGCCAGTGAGGTCCACACATGAGTGGGCCATAAGTGGTCTTACAGACATAAAGACTTTGAATCTCTTTATTCAAGGGAAAAAAAATAGATTCCAACTATATGCCATTCTGGAAAGGCAAAACTATGCAGACAATAAAAAGATCAACGGTTGCCAGGAGTTTCGGGGGGAGAGGGGAGCTGAATACACAGAGTACAGAAGTTTTTATTGAGCAGTGAAATACTTTGTATGACATTGTAATGATGGATATATGTCATTATACTTTTGTCCAAACCCACAGAACATGCAACACTACTCACTTCAGTAAAGTGAACCCTAAGGTGAACTGTGGACTGTGGTTTTATGATGTGTCAATGCAGTTTGTCATTGGTTTAAAAAAGAAAAGGGGGCTTCCCTGGTGGTGCACTGGTTGAGAGTCCGCCTGCCGATGCGGGGTACACGGGTTCGTGCCCCGGTCCGGGAGGATCCCACATGCCGTGGAGCGGCTGGGCCCGTGTTCCACGGCCGCTGAGCCTGCGCGTCTGGAGCCTGTGCTCCGCAACGGGAGAGGCCACAGCAGTGAGAGGCCCGCATACCGCAAAAAAAAAAGAAAAGGTACGACTCTGTTGATAATGGCTACGCATGTGTCAGGACGGGGTATATGGGGGAATTTCTGTACCTTCCTGTCAATTTTGTGGTAAACCTAAAACTGCTTTAAAAAAAAAGTCTCAAAAAAAAAGAGAATTAACACTCAGGGTAGACATTTTTGGCAAAACTTTTGTTTTGCTTATATATGCATGCATATTATATATGTGTGTGTTTGTTGGACTGTGATGTCAAAGGTATTTTTTAGATCAAAAGTTTGCAGGCCACTGTAGTTAAGTTATACTAGCAAATAAAAGCACAAATTAACCTCAAAAAAAACCAAACCTCCCGGCTTTGTAGTACAGTAAAATTCTAGGCTACTTGATTCTAACATGGAATCCGACTAGTGCTATCATGAATGTCAAAACTGAAGCTAATTTATTTCACCTAATTAAAATGGAAATTATACCTAAACTTTCAAACATTATTTCTTAATCTCCCCAAATATTTAGTGATCATAATCATCGCCATCATTTAACTAATAGCATTTCAAGACACCCAATCTCTGTACATCTCAGGTGACTCATATATAAAATGAGGGAGTTGTGCTAGATTATTTCTATAGTTCGTTCCAGTTCTAAAATATTTAATCTACCTCAACATATCAGACTGCATACTCCAGAATGTGTATGAGGGATATTCTTTGCCACCTCTCCTTTCATCCTCTAATCAATACTTGATCCTCTTTCTGGCATTTAACCTCTACCTTGGAGGATAACACCTATTTTAAAAGGCTTATAACTGCAAAACAAGCTCACAAATCCTTACACACAAAACCTGCTCTCAGAAAAATTATAAAGCAGGTCCAAGCTTCTTAGCATCCTTTTAACCTCCTGTTGTCCCCAGATACCTATTCAATATTCCTATAGACTTATACCCATAACCCTTCCTAATGTTTTGGTAATTGACAACTTCTTAGAGTATTCCCTCCTAAAGATAGCTATATTTTGATATAGGTTCTGAGAGACTGAAATTCCTTCAAAGATAAAGGAATAAGTCTCTTATGGTAGAACTTTAGGCTCCATGATGGTTGTTTGTGATACTTCAGTATGGGGAGACCTGCCTCATGTTCTCGTATTATACCCTATAGGGATCAAATTCCCCTTAGGTCATTCCTGCTTAAACATATATTAAAAATTCCTAGATTAAAAGCCAATCTCACTCTATACTTAGTCATTGACTATACTCATAGTGGTCATATCCTTGTTGTGATCCATATGTGAGATACTTGTTGGAAGAGACTTACCTTATAAGAAATTATGAAAAATTCTCTCATTGTCACTGGGTCTTTGTTACATTGCACAGCCAAGTTCCAAGCTGAAAGTTAACATGAAATAACATAATTATGAAAATTTACTGTTTAACCTGTACCATTATAATCTCCACTACCTACATCTTTAATATTAACACACTAATGAGGGGTTTCTCAGGGGTTAAAAAAAAGCTAACTTTAGGTTTTTAGAGAAATTTTTTCCAGGTAAATTTAGAGACTTCCATCACTTCCAATCTTTAATTCTAGGACAATGGCCAATGGAGATAGTGTTGGATTTTTTAAAATTGGGGACATATGATAAATTCTTACTTGGCACAAATCCATCTAAAAAATGAGGATCACAGTGAGGAGTTCACCGACTGAGATTAAGCAAGTTATCCTTGTACCCATAGCTACAAATGGAAGATCCAGAATTTGAATCCACATCTGATTCTACCACCCCACAATGTTTCCCATAGCCACAGAATTTCCTTTTACCTGTTTTTCGAAACCAATGAGCTTCATTAGTCCTTGAGCCTGAAGTCGAGACTTCTCCATCAAAATACTGAGCAAGTTTCGGGAGTGCTGCAGTCAAACAGGAAAATCTGATATTGAGGTCTTTTACTTTATACTCTAGCAAAGTTGTTAATCCTGCTTTAAAAACAGTCAAACATGAGCTTGAATATAGAAAGTTCTTTTTTTATGCGTGTGCATGGGTGCATACCAAAAGTAATTTAAATGACAAAAAGCATTACCAAGCTCCAAGGAACTGTTAACTCAAACTCTGGGGAACAAACACATCTTTGGAGAGATTTATAATTTTAATTAGAGCAATCATTCACCACCTGAGGTAGAAAGATATGATTTACATGTAAGGAAACAAAGAAGAGGAATAATCATTTAAAACACTGAAAAGGAGATTGAGGATTGGAAGAGTATTGATAGGTTGGCATAATATTTACTGAGCTCCTACAGCAAGCACAGTATGGAACTAGAATGTGCCGTCATCATCAGAAAGCATTTATTACATACTCATGTGCCCTTCTGAGAGATAAGAATGCCAACAGAAAACTTTTTATCTTTTGAAAAGCTGTAGTTTCTAAACCACTTTGCTACATTTGCACCCTGTTGACAGGTATTTGAGGTATAAAATTGAACTACTGCAATAAATGGAACTGAATTTCTAAGATATGGAGTTTTTGGTGTGTTTTAGACATAAGGAAATAGGTACATGGGCAGTAGAAACTGGAAGACCTATTAGGCAAAAGGGACACCAAGAAAGAAAGCATAGAGTTGGAAAAAGGAATGCAATGTAGCTAGGACGTTAGCTGAATGAAGCGGACAGGGAGCAATTAGTAGATAGAGGAGATGACACAGACTTGGATAGACAGATGGACAGCTTCAAAACAACAGAGTAAACAATCTGAATTTGATTCAGAGAACATGAAAATTAGCAGGGCTCAGAATATTTTTATTTGTCTTGACCCTTTTTCACCTGTTCAATTTCTAGGTTAGGACCAAGTGGCAATAGACATGGAAGGGAGGGAGGGAGGAGGGTGGGAGGAGGGAGGGAGGGAGAGAGAGAGAGAGAGAGGGAGGGAGGGAGGGAGGGAGAGAGAGGGAGGGAGGGAGGGAGGGAGGGAGGGAGGGAGAGGGAGAGAGAGGGAGGGAGGGAGGGAGGGAGGGAAGAAGGAAGGAAGGAAGGAAGGAAGGAAGGAAGGAAGGAAGGAAGGAAGGAAGGAAGGAAGGAAGGAAGGGAAATGTCTTTCAAAAAACTGGAATAAAAACAGAGGTGAAATCACATTTGGAGATGAATGCTAATGATGACAAACTTTTCTCTGCTTGTGAATAAATAAACAGGTATACTGCTGTGACGTATGTTAGTAAAAGCATGAAGCTTAACTCAAACACGAAGCCTGAGTCAGTGTGCTCAATGTACCTGGAGAATTTAATAGAGGATAGAGGCAAAATGAAGGAGTGAAAATAACCAAGGAGATATTTACCTGTATTCAAGCAAGTCAAAAGTCTATCCATTTGTTTCTTTCTAAAAAATAAAGAAAAGAGTATTTTCATACTGTTCCAAAGCTTTACTACAGAAAAGTATCAAAAAGAGACTCTATATTTGCCTGAGAGCAGCTCAAGGAAAATGTTAAATTGTGAAGTTTGTTGTTCAAGGCTCCAACCTATCATTTCAACACTCTTTTTCCTCATTATAGGACACTGTTCCTCATCTCCAATGTCCTCATATTTTTTTCTCTCTTCCCCTTCTACACCTACTCTCAAGCAAAGGATTTCAATGACTGATAAGGTTTTATATTACAGGGTCATAGAATTTCAGAGCAGGTAGTGATCTCTGTGATTTTCAAGCTTTGGTTTTTTTTGAAGAGGGGGAACTGGAACCTGTGTTTCAAATAAAATTTTATAAAAGTCTAATATACAAGAAGAGACAAAAGTGTACCTGCTCTGGTTGAACCAGTGGTAGGTAGAGGCCTAGAGTCTCAGCTTCCTGGAAGTCCCTGAGGCAGTGCCACAGAATTTCCAGGTTTCTAAGGAATATAGTTTAAAAACCACTTATCCATACCCTTCATTTTACAGATGAGGAAACAGATCTGGAAATGCAGGATGTTCTGTCTAAGGTCATGCAATGACAATGCCAAGACTACTACTACCTAGGTCTCTTGACCCTTAGTTAAGCTTCTTTAGGGGCAACATAAATTTTAACAGAGAAAAACATCCCATTATGCTTAAACAAAGGATTGAATATGGAAGTATCAGCAAACTCAACTAAGGAAGTTTATGGTAAGTAGGGTAGAACACACTATAAGACTGGCCTTATCAGGAGAATGTCTAGTATTATACAGTACAGACTGTGCTTCAGGAAAAGTAGCAGCTTTCTTAGGGATAAACATTAAACATCTGCTTTATATAAAGTAACTTCTAACAGTAAATTTTATTAATCTGAATTTCAGCTGAGCTAAAGTTGACTTCACTATTTAACTTTTTTTTTTTTTTTGCGGTACGCGGGCCTCTCACTGTTGTGGCCTCTCCCATTGCGGAGCACAGGCTCCGGACCTGCAGGCTCAGCGGCCATGGCTCCCGGGCCCAGCCACTCCGCGGCATGTGGGATCCTCCCGGACCGGGGCACGAACCCGTTTCCCCTGCATCGGCAGGCGGACTCTCAACCACTGCGCCACCAGGGAAGCCCGACTTCACTATTTAATTCAGTGACTATATAAAATAATCTAGGGAGGGTCCATTAATGCAAATAAATAGTACAAGTAAGAATGAGCACATGGAAAGGGATGTATAGTCTATTTAAGAGACAAACTGCTTTCAAAAATTGTAGCACACGAATTGTTAATACTTAGGTAGATACTGTAATTGAAAAACATAAGATTTTTAGAAGAGGACAGAACTTTTCCAGTTCACCTTCTTTTATTTAATAGGTGAAGAAAATAAAGCTTAGAGAAGTTAAATAAGTTGTTATTGTCTAAGGTAAACCAGAAGTTAGTGAAACAGCTAAAACTAGAACTCAATTCTCTGACTCTTCCCATTGAATTAGGCTTTTTTTTTCTTTTATAAGTTAGTCTAATCTATTTGTTAAATCAGGTCCTGACCTCTACTTGAAAACACTGCTAGATGTTCTTTATTACTATATTTACTTGAGAACAATAAAGGTATATTTACAAAATATTCTGTAATTAAAGTTTGTCATTAATTTGAACAAGATCCCTTTCCTTCTCCCCATCTTTAAATTAGTTTTAATGAGTGGGATCTGACTGTGCATCACAATTACATGGAATATGAAGCACCTTTTAAATCCAATATAAGATCTTCCTGTGAAGGACTGATATTCAGCCATTTAAATAAATTGAGTGGCTATTATGTGCTAGATACTGTCCTAGGTTCCAGAGATACAAAGATAAATACAAATAGTACTAGCCTTTGAGAAGCTCTCACAATCTATTAGCTATCAAAATTTAGTCTCTGAGTTTATCAAAATTTAGTCTCTGAGTTTATTTCATTTTTTAACTTTTTATCGTTGAAAATTTCAAAGATGTTTATATTTAACAGATGAATGAATCTCCATGTATCCATGGCCCAGCTTCAATAATTATTAACTCATCATCAATCTTATTTTAATGATACCTCCACCTACCCCCCTTCTCCCATATTATTATTAAACATCTTTATTGGAGTATAATTGCTTTACAATGGTGTGTTAGTTTCTGCTTTATAACAAAGTGAATCAGTTATACATATACATATGTCCCCATATCTCTTCCCTCTTGCGTCTCCCTCCCTCCCACCCTCCCTATCTCACCCCTCTAGGTGGTCACAAAGCACCGAGCTGATCTCCCTGTGCTATGCAGTTGCTTCCCACTAGCTAGCTATTTTACTTTTGGTAGTGTATGTATGTCCATGACACTCTCTCTCTCTGTCCCAGCTTACCCTTCCCCCCTCCCCGTATCCTCAAGTCCATTCTCTAGTAGGTCTGTGTCTTTATTCCCGTCTTGCCCCTAAGTTCTTCAGAACTTTTTAAAAAAAATATTCCATATATGTGTGTTAGCATACAGTATTTGTTTTTCTCTTTCTGACTTACTTCACTCTGTATGACAGGCTCTAGGTCCATCCACCTCACTACAAATAGCTCAATTTCGTTTCTTTTTATGGCTGAGTAATATTCCATTGTATATATGTGCCACATCTTCTTTATGCATTATCTGTTGATAGACACTTAGGTTGCTTCCATGTCCTGGCTATTGTAAATAGAGCTGCAGTGAACAGTTTGGTGCATGACTTTTTTGAATTATGGTTTTCTCAGGGTATATGCCCAGTAGTGGGATTGCTGGGTTGTATGGTAGTTCTATTTTTAGTTTTTTAAGGAACACCCATACTGTTCTCCATAGTGGCTGTATCAATTTATATTCCCACCAACAGTGCAAGAGAGTTCCCTTTTCTCCAAACCCTCTCCAGCATTTACTGTTTGTAGAAGCAAATTCCAGACATCACATCATTTCATCCATAAATATTTTAGGATGTGCCTATAAGATATAAGGATCCTTTTAAAAACATAGCTATACTACCATTATATGCCTAAAAGTTAATAATTTCTTAATATCAAATATTTGGTCATTACTCAAATTTTCAATTATCTCAATATGTTTTTTTTTTTTTAGTTAGCTTGAGTGCCCTTCAAATGGATTCATAGAGCCTGTAAACAAGGGGCAAAACTTACCATATATGTCTGGGTAAAATTTGCATTATGAAAAAAGTTATGTCATCAATCTAATATTATCTCAGTCATATATAGTTCCCAAAGAATTTAGCTAAAAAAAAATATTGCCTCCAGGTACAAATATACAAAGCAAAAATGAAGTAGTGATACATTATTACAGAGTTTTTGTCCAAGTAGAGAAAATAGAGATAGGTGGTATTTCTCTGAAAGTTATCCCTAGTCAAGACCTTGAATAGAGTTTTCTTTTAAATCATTAGGAGGAAGTGAATTTTGTGAATGAAATATGGGTGACCCAATTCTTCCATGTATTGTTAAGTTCTTTATATCTTATGCCATAGAAACTGTGAGCAGAAAGATATTTGAATACTCCCAGCTGAGCTGATACAGAATCAGAATCAACAAGCCAACCAGGTTATTTATGTTTCTATGGGAAAGTAAGAGCTAAGAGCTATGTCTATATTTAAGTCTCCTGTTAAGAAAGGGGGAAACAGACACAATATCATAATGAAATCATAGCGAACATTACTGAGGGCATGGTAAATGCCTGGCACTATTCTAAGTGTTTTACACGTATTTATTCATCAGGTCATCACAGCAACCTCATAAGGTAGGTACTATTATTATACCCATTTTACAGATCAGGAAACAGAAGCCCAGGTTACATATTCTAATAAGTGGCAGAGCCAAAATATGAACCCAGGAAGACTGGCCCCAGAGCCTATATTGACCTTACCCAGTATACTATATATCTCTCAATACAAGGTTTCTAGTGAAAATTGTTATATTTTTTTCTAACGGTGAATACATCATTTCTGTTGAATTATAACTTACTTGTTTTCAGATTCTGGCATGTGAGAAACTTTTGGAAGAACAAGACGAAGCAAACACCTGTATGATAAAGTAATATAAAAAGTGATGCTTAGGAAGAAATATGTGAAAGAATATATACCAAGTTATTAATCTTGATTAGCCCAGGAGGCAGAAGTGAGAAAAGAGAGGTAAAAAAGGAGATTATTTTATTTATAGGTCTTTGTATGTCTTAATGGTTGCAATGAAAACATACCAACTTTGTAATTTTGGAAGAGTAATTTAATAAAATAATTTTAAAACGAAAATGTTGCTTGACAAATTCTTAAATAGTTCCACAGTTTATATAATTGCCCCAAATCACCTGCCAGAACATCAGATATAGTGTACAAGTCTTTTATATTTTTCTTTCTATAAAGGACCCTGGAACTGGCCTTTGGGTTCCACATAAACTAGGATGAATATTTTTTGAAGGGATCTGACGGCATAATGACAAACTGACAAAATAAGGTAGTTTGTAAAGTTTCAAAGCCTAAAAATCTTTAAAAAGAAAAAACACCATCAATCATCCAGAATAATTTTAGATATTTATCTGACTAAACGTATGTATCTCAAGACTCCTTCTGATACTTTTGTATCTGTGACTCCATTTCCCTTCAGAAGTATGGCCTCAAGTATAGTTAACCAATGGGAGAATCACTATAGAACCCTTCTGGTTTATTTTTCCCACTGGCATATTCTCAGTTACATCATTAGGAGTTACCACGTCCTAACCTCACCTTCCTCTGTCTCATTATTGTATGTAAAAGTTCCCTTTTGATAAACCATTTTCTTCATACAAACAGAGAAAGGGGAAGATCAGTTTCAACTGATATCTTTTTTTACCTTAAGCATCCCTACCAAATTTCCAATAGCATTTTTCACATAAATAGAAAAAAAAAAATCCTAAAATTCAAATGAAACCACAAAAGACCCTGAACAACAAAAGCAAGCTTGAAAAAGAACAAAGCTAGAGCCATCACATTTCTTGTTTTCAAACTATACTACAAAGCTATAGTAATCAAAACAGCATGGTATTGGCATAAAAATAGTCACATAGACCGATAGAACAGAGAGCCCAGAAATAAACCCATATATATACTGTCAACTAATATATGACAAGGGAGACAAGAATATTTAATGGAGGAAAGATAACCTTTTCAATAAGTGGTACTGGGAAAACTGGATATCCACATACAAAAGAATGCAATTGGACCCCTATCTTTCACTACTCAGAAAAACTAACTCAAAATGGATTAAAGACTTAAATATAAGACTTGAAACCATAAACGTCCTAGAAGAAAACACAGGGAAAAAGCTCCTTGACAATGATTTTTTGGATATGACACCCAAAGCACAAGCAACAAAAGCAAAAATGAATAAGTGGGGCTACATCAAAGTAAAAAAGCTTCTGCACAGCAAAGGAAACTATCAAAAAAAATGAAAAGGCAACCTATGGAATGGGAGAAAATGTTTGCAAACAATATATCTGATAAGGGGTTAATATACAAAATATATAAGGAACTCCTACAACTCCACAGCAAAAAACAAATAATCTTATTAAAAAATGGGCAAAAAAAAAAAAAAAAAAAGGACAGATGGGCTTCCCTGGTGGCGCAGTGGTTGAGAGTCCGCCTGCCGATGCAGGGGACACGGGTTTGTGCCCCGGTCCGGGAAGATCCCACATGCCACGGAGTGGCTGGGCCCGTGCGCCATGGCCGCTGAGCCTGCGCGTCCGGAGCCTGTGCTCCGCAACAGGAGAGGCCACAACAGTGAGAGGCCCGCGTACCGCCAAAAAGAAAAAAAAAAAAAAGGGCAGAGCCCCTGAATAGGTATTTTACCAAAGAAGACATCCAAATGGCCAACAGGTACATGAAAAGATGCTGAACATTACTAATCATCAGAGAAATGCAAATCAAAACCACAATGAAATATCACCCCACACCTGTTAGGATGGCTATTATCAAAAAGACGAGACGTAACAAGTGCTGTAGAGAAAAGGGAGCCCTAGTGCATTGTTGATGGGAATGCAAACTGGTACAGCCACTGTGGAAAACAGCATGGAGGTTCCTTAAAAAGTAAAAATAAAACTACTATACAATCCAGCAATCCCACTTCTGGGTATATATCCAAAGGAAAGGAAATCACTATCTTGAAGAGATAGCTGCACCCCCATGTTCACGGTAGCATTATCCACAATAGCCAAGACATGGAAACAACCTAAGTGTCCATCAGTGGAGGAATAAAGAAAATGTGGTATATGTACACACACACAAACAGGAATATTATTCAACCAAATAAAAGAAGAAAATCCTGCCTTTTGTGACAACACAGATGGACCTTGAAGGCATTGTACTAAGTGAAATAAGTCAGACAGAGAAAGACAAAAACTGTATTGTCCACTTATATGTGGGATCTCTAGAAAAAAAAAACAAAAGAAAAAAAAAGAAAGAAAGAAAATCCAAACACATAGAAATAGAGTAGAATGATGTTTGCCAGGGCCTGTGGGTGGAGAAAATGGGGAGATGTTGGTCAAAGGGTATAAACTTCCAGTTATAAGATGAATACATTCCAAAGATCTAACGTACAGCATGGTGACTGTAGTTAACCATACTGTATTATACATTTGAAAGTTGCTAAGAGAGTCAATCTTAAATGTTCTCACCACACACAGTGTGTAATTTTGTGAGGTGATGGATGTATTAACTAATCTTACTGTGCTATTTCATAATACAAATGTGTATTAAATCACCAGGTTACATATCTTAACTTATACAATGCCACCATTTGTCAGTTACATCTCAATAAAGCTAGGAAAAAACCCACTTGGTATTGTAGGCACTGACTCAGCTTGATCCCATCAGTACTATTTTGGCAAAGTTTATACACCAAGAGTAACATGTACAGAGGAGATCCTTTCACATCCACAGGATGTGGATTACTTACTTTAAAGCTATAATGACTTGTTGTCCGTCTTCTGAATATTGAGCTAAATATTCCAAAGCTTTTTCTGCCACGAATTGTTGTTCATTCTATAAAGAACAAATATAATATGTTAAATTACATCTCAAAGTGATACTTATAAAATGTTATCTATATTCCTGTCCATTAAGGGGAAGACAAAATCTGAACTTGTTTGTTTTGTATTCTAAAAAGAGCTACTGCAAGATGGTAGAATGAAGATATAACTCATTGACAAAAACAGAACAGGTTCATATTGGCCCCAGAAAGCCACTCCTCCCTATCCATAAACACTTACAGCCTTGCCAACACTGCCTTGAATTCACTAGGACTAATCTTACTGTGCTCTTTATTCCTGTTTGTCAGCAGTAGCCAAAAGAACCCTGGACTCTGAGGTCACCCTCATTTCCAGCACCCTCTGTAAATCCCTTTCATCCTCTTTTCTCATTTCTCCCCAACTCCTCCAACCCTTCCACTATGCCTTCTGAAATTCAGTCCATTATCAGCAAAGTCTCCTCTATGAGCAACTTCTTCCCAGAAAGTTCCCTCTACATTCTTTCTCTAATGGAAATCTAGGTTTCTCCAAGGACACTGCTTCCAATAAAGCCCTCTCAAGTAGTGGCTGTTTTTCTTTCATCTCCCTAGACCTGGAGATGGAGTAGGCATCATTTTTGCTCTTCATTGCTGTTTTAGAATTATTCTCCCTCTTGCTCCCTAAAACCCCCAGCTTTGAATTTCCTGTCACCAGACTATATCACCCATTATCCCTCACTGTTATGGTGAACTGCTCTCAGACCATTTCTTCTCATTTCTTAATGATTTATCTACTCCTCACAGTTATTTTTTCCAAAATATACTCCTGTCAATTTTTGGCATTTTCATTATACAGATAGATGATCCTTTTAATATCCTAGTCTCTTATTTCCTTGAATTCCACTCTGCCAATTATCTTAGCCATTCACTAGCACAGTCATTCACTGGGCACTGTCATCACTAAAAGCCAGGTCATGCAAGTGAGGCTCCTAGGGTACACAATTTATGGACACACTCATTCTCAGGTTGTGCATGGACCAATTCTAGGTGCCTCACTCCCTCACTCTTGTCTTGTACCCTGCTCTATTTCATGTATTCTACCATCTCCTACCTTTCTAATTCACTCCCTCTACCACTCCAGCAATCCTTCAACTGCATTAAGATCTCCAATACATTGATACTACTAATATTTCACCATCCCTCATCCCCTTGAAGTCCTCCTCTGCATCCAGTTTAAATTCCATGGGGATTAATTATAATCACTCCCTTGTTCCTTGATTTTCCTGCCCCTCTTTTGCTTCATTGTATTCACCTGGCAAAACCATAAGCCTGGTTAAATTCAACTTTCTAGTGACTTTTGTGCCTGCATCCATGCAGCTGAAAGTAGCTGGGTAAAAACCTGTAAAACTATTTGTTTTATTTTTAAAACTTCATCAAATGGACCTTACTGCCACAAGGCAAGCATACCACACTACCCTTGCCATTCACTTTCTTGATTTTCTGGATGATTAGTTGATATCTTATCCTCTTTTCTCAACACCTAACACCTCCTCTCCTATTCTCACTCTCAGGTGATGACCTTGTTTCCTACTTCACTGAGAAAACTGAAGCAGAAAGAGAACTTCCACAGATTCCCACTACCACTTCTATTCACACACCAGGAACCACACCACATACTCTGCCTTCTCAACTGCTATCATAAATGAACTATCCATGTTTCTTCCTAGAGCCAAACCCTAAACTTATACACTTGCATCCATCACCTCTTGCCTATTTAATGACATTACTCTAACAATTTTCATTTTTCTCTCTCACATTGTCAGTTTTTGTTCTCTTAACTGGGTCATTCCTATTAGCAAATAAACATTCTCACTCATCCCATTTAAGCAAACAAACAAACCTCTTGATCCTACTTCTCTCACCAACTACTGCCCAACTTAAAAAAAAATTTTGTTTTCTTGCCCAACTTCTTTTCTTCCCTTTGTAGTAAACTCTTCTAAAGAATTGTCTATACTTACTGTATCCAATTCCTTTCCTTCAATTCTCTCTTGAGCCTACTATAATCAGGTGTTTGTCCTACCTCTACCAAAACTGCTCTTGTCAAACTCACCGATGACCTCCATATTATAAATTCCAATGGTCAGTTCTCAGTCCTCACTGTATTTGACCTATCAGCAACATTCAACATAGTTGATCACTCTTTCCTCCTTGAAACACATTTGGCTTCCAAGACACCACATCATCCTTGTTTTCCCCTACCTCATGGATTACTCCCTTTCATTATCCTTTACTGGTTCCTCTTCTTTTCTCCAAACCATTAATGTTTGAGGGTTTCAGGCTCAGTCTCTGGTCCTCATCTCTACTGCATATATACTCACTCCCTTGGTGATGACATCCCAGTCTCATAGCTTTATATACCATCTATATATTAATGACTCTTATTAAACTTTTCTCTTCAGCCCAGACCTCTTTCACAACTCCGGAGTCATATATACAACTGACTATTCAGATCTCTACTTGGATAGTCTAATAGACATCTCAAATGCATCATGTCCAAACTGAACTCCTGATTTTCACCCCAACCGTACTCTATTTGCAGCCTTTCCTAGTTCAACTGATGGCAACTCCACTTGATGACCCAGTCTCTTTCTCTTATACCCATCATCCAATCTGTCAGCAAATTCTGTTATCATTTACCTCCACTGTTATCTCCCTTATCTGAGTCACCTTAATCTTCCCTGGATTACTTCGAAAACTTCCTAACAGGTCTCCTTGCTTGGTTTTTTTATGGTCTATTTTCAATAAAACAGCCAAGATGAAAGTCAAATCATGTCACTGCTCTGTTAAAAACCTTCCAATGGTTCCCCATGTCATTCAGAGTAAAAGTCAAAGTCCTTTCACTGGCCTATAAGGATCTACATAATCCAAACTATCACCTCTCTGACTTCATCTCTCACTAATCCCACCCTTTATTCATTCTAGCCATACTTGCTTCCTTGATACATACCTTAGGGCCTTTGTATTGGCTGTTACCTCTGCCTGTATTACTCTTCCTCTTCACTCCCCCCATATATCTACAGGGCTAACTCCCTCAACAATTTCAAGTCTTTGTACAAATGTCATCTCCTCGATGAGACCTATCTTCACCACCCTATTTAAAAAAAATAACTCACACCAATCCCAGAGGATTGTTATCCTGCTCTATTTTTCTATATTATCATCTTCTAACATATTATATAATTTCTTATTTATTATGCCTATTATTATCTTCTCTCCTCCTGCTTGAATGTTAGCTCCAAGAAGGCGTATCACTGTTTTGTTTACTAATTTATCCCAAGAGACTATAACAGTGCCTGGCACTTAGTAGGTGCTCAATAAATATTTGCTGAATGAATGATAGTTTCACTAGCACTTGAAATGCCTTTTGCAAAGCAATTGTAGTAAGTAAAAACTGGATTCCACCCTTGTTCTTTTGTAGAGATATATTCAGTTTCCTGGGTTTGGCTCATCCATCCTTCCTTCCATCTTCTAATTCAAACTACTTGAGGCTTTTTTTTTTCCTGATTCTTTCTCCTCTATTAAAATTATTTTCCTTTTCAGAAATATAGTTCTATAATTCTTCCATTGGCTTTCTTCTGCTTTCCATCAAATGTAACTTTATAAACCTTCCTTTAAAAAGATATTTGCCTTTGGGTTCCCCATTAGAGATTTTTCTCTCATTTCCTGCACAAGCACATCATGTATCTACATCTGCCAAATATTTTTCCTCTTCCAAGAGTTCTATTATCCTATTCATTAACATCAAAACATATCATTCAAAACTGTATTCAGCTACTACTTTGGGCAAGATATTGGGCAAGGGACTAGAAATATGGCCCTCAAGGACTTTATAAGTCAAGTTAGACAGACAATCCATGCATTAGCAATATAAGGCAGTATATATGATACAGACCAAATAACTAGCACACACGTTAAAAATTACTGAAACTTAGAGTAGAAAGAGAGCAATTGAGGACTGGAATTGATTTGGGAAGTCTCTACAGCGGAAGGAAATCTTAAGTTGGACTTTGAAAAGGTGGCATTTAAATAAGAACATTTCTTAAAAGATGGGATGGTATGAACCAGACACAGAAAAAGGAATGTGACTGGCCTGTTTGACAGACACTGTATTTGCTTGGAGTTATAGAGGGCCTGTGCCTCCACCATTCTAGATCCTGTGCCTAACGTAATGGTGGCTTACATCACTATAATGATGATACAGGGGAGTAATATGAGATAAAGTAGAAGAGACAGCTGTGGCCAGATTGTATATCGTTAATAAGAACAGAAACACTATATGCGTAGATCAAGCTTCTTTAATTACAAATCACATTTTCAGCCATCCTCTTAGTCAATTTTCACAATAACACTGGAGTTAGGTATTATCTTTATTTTACAAATGATGAAATTAAGATTCAAAGAAGGGAAGAACTTAAGTGGCAGAGCCAGAATTCAAACCTAGTCTATCACCTAGTCCAAGAGCTCCACAGTTGCTACAATGCTTCTCCTAATCCTGTATATTACTAAGACCAGAATTTTGCAAGTAAACAAAGGAGGTGCAAGTATTTAATACTTCTAAACTAAAGTCGCTTTCTGGTTGCAAACTAAAAAGGTCCATTAAGATTTAAACTGTGTTTTTTTTTTTTTTTTGCAAACTGATGATAAAGATAAGTTTCCAAATAGATGACTATTTTTTTGCATGGTATAGTACTTCAAATCTCAAGTTTCTAATAAAAGTTAATGTTTTGCTATGCTTAGTTTTTCTGTTGTTTTAAGCTCAAAACTATTACCTCACTTTGTTTTATTTACTTTTATCTATATCATAAAGCAATGAAGAGAAATAAAGCAATTCTGCAACAAAGCTTGGTGTGAAAACAATGAGGCAAAATAGAGGGTAAAGAAAGGCCTCTCCTGTGCCTAACTGATGATGATTCCATTCTAATTGTCTCTGAAAATGGAAAAGAGGTAAAAATCTCATAGATGGGTACATAAGAATTACCTGAAGAGCACACTGGGCAGCTAAACTGAAGAACATGGAAACTAAACTACTATTTGTAACTACATCATTCTCTTCTTGTTCTTCAGCTCTTAATAAATTCTCTGAAGGAGCAATTGCCTGCAAAGCTGAAAAACAAGGAAACAATTAAAAAATGAGATACTCTTATCAAAGATAATAGCTATCTCTGGTTAATTATATCCCAATGACTTTGGAATTTGTTTTAAGAGCATTAATATCTTTAAAATATAAATTTTCATAAAGTCATCTAAATTGCTAAACTGTCAAGGAGGACTTGAATGTCACAAAAAATGCCCAACTAGGCAATTCGCCTCTATGAATTTATTCCATGGATACATCCGAAAAGTGAATAAAAACATACAAATATGTTCACACAGCAATTTTTTGTAAGAGTGAAATATGGAATGAACCTAAATTTCATCAATAATGTATGGGTTAAATACAATTTGGCACATCCACATAGTGGATTCTAATACAGAATAAAGTAAAAAAAAAGAATGGTGGTATTATATTTCCTTATATGTCTTAAAGTTAGACCATGATAAGTTAGATATATATGTACTATAGGCCTTAAGTAACAACTAAAATAACAAAACAAAAAGTTATACCTAATAAGCCAAAGAATGAGATAAACATAATTATAAAATATTAATTAATCTAAAAGAAGAGCAGAAAAAAGAAAAATGGCAACAAAGACCAGATAGGACAACTAGAAGACAAATAACAAGATGCTAAATTTAAACTTAGCCATATCAGTAATCACGTTAAAATATAAATGGTCTAGGGCTTCCCTGGTGGCGCAGTGGTTGAGAGTCCGCCTGCCGATGCAGGGGACATGGGTTCGTGCCCTGGTCCGGGAAGATCCCACATGCCACGGAGCGGCTAGGCCCGTGAGCCATGGCCACTGAGCCTGCGAGTCCAGAGCCTGTGCTCCGCAATGGGAGAGGCCACAACAGTGAGAGGCCCATGTACCGCAAAAAAAAAATAATAATAAAATAAAATTAAAAAAAAAAAAAAAAAAATATATATATATATATATATATATATATATATATATAAATGGTCTAGATGATCCAATTAAAAGACAGAGATAGAGAGACCTTTAAGATGGTGGAGGGGTAAGACGTGGAGATCACCTTCCCCCCCCACAAATACATCAGAAATACATCTACTTGTGAAACAACTCCTAGAGAACACCTACTGAACGCTGGAAGAAGACCTCAGACTTCCCAAAAGGCAAGAAAATACCCATGTACCTGGGTAGGGCAAAAGGAAAAAGAAAAAACAGAGACAAAAGAATAGGGACAGGACCTGCACCTCTGGGAGGGAGCTATGAAGGAGGAAAAGTTTCTATACACTAGGAAGGCCCTTCACTGGCAGAGACTGGGGGCGGGGGGGTTGGAAGGGAAGCTTCAGAGCCATGGAGGAGAGTGCAGAAATAGGGGTGCAGAGGGCAAAGCGGAGAGATTCCCGCACAGAGGATCAGTGCCGACCAGCACTCACCAGCCTGAGAGGCTTGTCTGCTCACTCACTGGGGTGGGCAGGGGCTGGGAGCTGAAGCTCCGGAGTCGGAGGTCAGGTCCAAGGGAGAGGACTGGGGTTGGTTGGCTGAACACAGCCTGAAGGGGGCTAGTGCACCAAAGCTAGACGGGAGGGAGTCTGGGAGAAAGTCTGGAACTGCCTAAGAGGAAAGAGACCATTGTTTCAGGGTGTGCAAGGAGAGGCAATTCAGACCACTGCCTAAACAAGCTCCAGAGACAGATGAGAGCCGCGTTTATCAGCACAGACACCAGAGACGGGCATGAAACGTTAAGGCTGCTGCTGCAGGACCAAGAAGCCTGTGTGCAAGCACAGGTCACTATCCACACAGCCCCTCCCGAAAGTCTGTGCAGCCCACCACGGCCAGGGTCCCATGATCCAAGGACAACTTCCCCAGGAGAACATACGGCATGCCTCAGGCTGTTGCAACTTCACGCTGGCCTCTGCCGCCACAGGCTCGCCACACATTCCGTACCCCTCCCTCCCCCTGGCCTGAGTGAGCCAGAGCCCCTTAATCAGCTGCTACTTTTTTTCCCTGTCTGAGCGGAAAAACAGATGCCCTCAGGAGACCTACACGCAGAGGCGGAGCCAAATCCAAAGCTGAATCCCAGGAGCTGTGCGAACAAAGAAGAGAAAGGGAAGGTTCTCCCAGCAGCCTCAGGAGCAGTGGATTAAATCTCCACATTCAACTTGATGTACCCTGCATCTCTGGAATACCTGAATAGACAACGAATCATCCCAAAATTGAGGCGGTGGATTTTGGGAGCAAATGTAGACTTGGGGTTTGCTTTCTGCATCTAATTTGTTTCTGGTTTTATGTTTATCGTATTTCAATATTTAGAGTTTATAATCACTGGTAGATTTGTGTATTGACTTGGTTGCTCTCTTTCTTTTTTTTAATATATAGATACATATACTTTTTCCTTTTTCACTTTTCATGCGTGTATATGTGTATGTGATTTTGTCTGTATAGGTTTGCTTTTACCATTTGTCCTAGGGTTCTGTCTGTCCATTGTTTTGGTTTTTTTTTTACTATAGTTTTTAGCACTTGTTATCATTGTTGGATTGGTTTTTTGGTTTGGTTGCTCTCTTCTTTCTTTCTTTTTTTATTACTTTTTAATGTTTAATATTTTATTTTAATAATTCCATTTTATTTTATTTTTCTTTCTTTCTTTCCTTTTTTCTCCTTTTCCTCCGAGCTGTGTGGCTGACAGGGTGTTGGTGCTCCAGCTGGGTGTCAGGCCTGTGCCTCTGAGGTGGGAGACCCGAGTTCAGGACATTGGACCACAGGAGACCTCCCTGCTCCATGTATTATCAAACAGCGAAAGCTCTCCCAGAGATCTCCATCTCAACGCTACGACCAGCTCCACTCAATGACCAGCAAGCTACAGTGCTGGACACCTTATGCCAAACACCTAGCAAGACAGGAACAAAACACGACCCACTAGCAGAAAGGCTGCCTAAAATCATAATACGGTCACAGACACCCCAAAACACATCACCGGGCGCAGTCCTGCCCATCAGAAAGACAAGATCCAGCCTCATCCAACAGAACACAGGCACCAGTCAGCTCCACCAGGAAGCCTACACAATCCACTGAACCAAACTTACCCACTGGGAGCGGACACCAAAAACAACAAGAACTAAGAACCTGCAGCTTGCAAAAAGAAGACGGCAAACACGGTAAGTTAAGCAAAATGAGAAGACAGAGAAACACACAGCAGATGAAGGAGGAAGGCAAAAACCCACCAGACCTAACAAGTGAAGACGAAATAGGCAGTCTACCTGAAAAAGAATTCAGAATAATGATAGTAAAGATCCAAAATTTTGGAAATAGAATGGAGAAAATACAAGAATCATTTAACAAGGATCAAAAGGAACTAAAGAGCAAACAAAGAATGATGAACAACACAATAATAAATGAAATTAAAATTCCCTAGAAGGAATCAATAGTAGAATAACTGAGGCAGAAGAACTGAAAAGTGACCTGGGAAATAAAATAGTGGAAATAACTACCACAGAGCAGAATAAAGAAAAGAGAATGAAAAGAATTCAGGACAGTCTCAGAGACCTTTGAGACAACACTAAATGCACCAACATTCGAATCATAGGGGTCCCAGAAGAAGAAGAGAAAAAGAAAGGGACTGAGAAAATATTTGAAGAGATTATAGTTGAAAACTTCCGTAATATGGGAAAGGAAATAGTCAATCAATTCCAGGAACCGCAGAGAGTCCCATACATGATAAATCCAAGGAGAAACACGTGAAGACAAATATTAATCAAACTATCAAAACTTAAATGAAAAGAAAAATTATTAAAAGCAGCAGGGGAAAAGCAACAAATAACATACAGGGGAATCCCCATTAGGTTAACAGCTGACCTTTCAGCAAAAACTCTGCAAGCCAGAAGGGAGTGGCAGGACATATTTAAAGTGATGAAAAGAAAAAACCTACAACCAAGATTACTCTACCCAGCAAGGATCTCATTGAGATTCAACAGAGAAATTAAAACCTTGACAGACACACAAAAGCTAAGAGAATTCAGCACGACCAACCCAGCTTTACAATAAATGCAAAGGCAACTTCTCTAGGCAGGAAACACAAGAGAAGGAAAAGACCTACAATAACAAACCCAAAACAATTAAGAAAATGGTAATAGGAACATACATATCGATAACTACCTTAAATGTAAATGGATTAAATGCTCCAACCAAAAGACACAGACTGGCTGAATGGATACAAAAATAAGACCCATATATATGCTGTCTACAAAAGACCCACTTCAGACCTAGGGACACATACAGACTGAAAGTGAGGGGATGGAAAAAGATACTCCACGCAATTGGAAATCAAAAGAAAGCTGGAGTAGCAATTCTCATATCCGACAAAATAGACTTAAAATAAACACTATTAAAAGAGACAAAGAAGGACACTACATAATGATCAAGGGATCAATCCAAGAAAAACATATAACAATTGTAAATATTTATGCTCCTAACAGCAAATGCTAACAGCCATAAAAGGGGAAATCGACAGTAACACAGTCATAGCAGGGGACTTTAACACACCACTTTCACCAACGGACAGATTATCCAAAATGAAAATAAATAAGGAAACCAAGCTTTAAATAATATACTAAACAAGACGACTTAACTGATAATTAACTGATAATTTACAGAATTATTGCATCCAAAAACAACAGAATACATTTTCTTCTCAAGTGCTCATGCAACATTCTCCAGGACAGATCATACTGTGGGTCAGAAATCAAGCCTTGCTAAATTTAAGAGAATTGAAATTGTATCAAGTATCTTTTCTGACCACAAAGCTATGAATCTAGATATCAATTACAGAAAAAAATCTGTAAAAAGTACAAACATGTGGAAACTAAAAAATACACTATTATATAACCAAGAGGTCACTGAAGAAATCAAAGAGGAAATCAAAAAATACCTAGAGACAAATGACAATGAAAACATGACGACCCAAAACCCATGGGATGCAGCAAAAGCAGTTCTAAGAGGGAAGTTTACAACAATACAATCCTACCTCAAGAAACCAGAAACATCTCATATAAACAACCTAACTTTACACCTAATGCAGTTAGAGAAAAAAGAACCAAAAACCCCCAAAGTTAGCAGAAGGAAAAAAATCATAAAGATCAGATCAGAAATAAATGAAGAAATGAAGGAAACGACAGCAAAGATCAATAAAACTAAAAGCTGGTTCTTTGAGAAGACAGACAAAATTGATAAACCATTAGGTAGACTCATCAAGAAAAGAAGGGAGAAGACTCAAATCAGTAGATTTAAAAATGAAAAGAAAGTAACAACTGACACTGCAGAAATACAAAGGATCATGAGAGATTACTACAAGCAACTATATGCCAATAAAATGGACAACCTGGAAGAAATGGACAAATTCTCAGAAATGCACAACCTTCCGAGACTGAACCAGGAAGAAATAGAAAATATAAACAGACCAACACAAGCAGTGAAATTGAGACTGTGATTAAAAATCTTCTAACATAAAAAGCCCAGGACCAGAAGGCTTCACAGGTGAACTCTAACATATATTTAGAGAAGAGCAATACCTATCCTACTCAAACTCTTCCAAAATATAGCAGAGGGAGGAACACTCCCAAACTCATACTATGAGGCCAACATCACCCTGATACCAAAACCAGGCAAAGATGTCACAGGGCTTTCCTGGTGGCACACTGGTTGAGAGTCCGCCTGCCGATGCAGGGTACACGGGTTCGTGTCCCGGTCCAGGAAGATCCCACATGCCGCAGAGCGGCTGGGACTGTGAGCCACGGCCACTGAGCCTGCGCATCCGGAGCCTGTGCTCTGCGGCGGGAGAGGCCACGGCAGTGAGAGGCCCGCGTACCGCCAAAAAACAAAAACAAAGATGTCACAAGGAAAGAAAACTACAGGCCAATATCACTGATGAACATAGATGCAAAAATCCTCAACAAAATACTTGCAAGCAGAATCCAACAGCAAATTAAAAGGATCATACACCATGATCAAGTGGGGTTTATCTCAGGAATGCAAGAATTCTTCAATATATGTAAATCAATCAATGTGATAAACCATATTAACAAATTCAAGGAGAAAAACCATATGATCATCTCATTAGATGCAGAAAAAGCTTTTGACAAAATTCAACACACATTTATGATAAAAACCCTCCAGAATGTAGGCATAGAGGGAACTTACCTCAACATAATAAAGGCCATATATGACAAACCCACAGCCAACATCGTTCTCAATAGTGAAAAACTGAAACCATTTCCTCTACAATCAGGAACAAAACAAGGTTGTCCACTCTCACCATCAATATGCAACATAGTTTTAGAAGTTTTAGTCACAGCAATCAGAGAAGAAAAAGAAATAAAAGGAATCCAAATGGGAAAAGAAGAAGTAAAGCTGTCACTGTTTGCAGATGACATGATACTATACATAGAGAATCCTAAAGATTCTATCAGAAAACTACTAGAGCTAATGAATGAATTTGGTAAAGTAGCAGGACACAAAATTAATTAATGCACAGAAATCGCTTGCATTCCTATACACTAAAGATGAAAAATCTCAAAGAGAAATTAAGGAAACACTTCCATTTACCACTGCAACAAAAAGAATAAAATACCTAGGAATAAACCTACCTAAGGAGACAACAGACCTGTACGTGGAAAACTATAAGACACTGATGAAAGAAATTAAAGATGATACACACAGATGGAGAGATATACCATGTTCTTGGATTGGAAGAATCAACACTGTGAAAATGACTATACTACCCAAAGCAATGTACAGATTGAATGCAATTCCTATCCAACTACCAATGGCATTTTTCATAGAACTAGAAGAAAAAATTTCACAATTTGTAGGGAAACACAAAAGACCCCGAATAGCCAAAGCAATCTTGAGAAAGAAAAACGGAGCTAGAGGAATCAGGCTCTGGACTTCAGACTATACTACGAGGCTACAATAATCAAGACAGTATGGTACTGGCACAAAAACAGAAACATAGATCAATGGAACAGGATAGAAAGCCCAGAGATAAACCCATGTACATATGGTCACCTTATCTTTGATGAAGGAGGCAAGAACATACAATGGAGAAAAGACAGACTCTTCAATAAGTAGCACTGGGAAAACTGGACAGTACATGTAAAAGAATGAAATTCGAACACTCCCTAACACCATACACAAAAAAAACTCAAAATGGATCACCATACACAAAACTAAACTCAAAATGGATTAAAGACCTAAATGTAAGGCCAGACACTATCAAACTCTTAGAGGAAAACATAGGCAGAACACTCTATGACATAAATCACAGCAAGATCCTTTTTGACCCACCTCCTAGAGAAATGGTAATAAAAACAAAAATAAACAAATGGGACCTAATGAAACTTAAAATCTTTTGCATAGCAAAGGAAAACACAAACAAGATGGAAAGAGAACCCTCAGAATGGGAGGAAATGTTTGTAAATGAAGCAACTGACAAAGGATTAATCTCCAAAATATACAAGCAGCACATGCAGCTCAGTATAAAAAAAACACAAACAACCCAGTCCACAAATGGGCAGAAGACCTAGACATTTCTCCAAAGAAGATATACAGATTGCCAAAAAACACATGAAAGGATGCTCAACATCACTAATCATGAGAGAAATGCAAATCAAAACTACAATGAGGTATCAGCTCACACCAGTCAGAATGGCCAGCATCAAAAAATCTACAAACAGTAAATGTTGGAGAGGGTGCGGAGAAAAGTGAACCCTCTTGCACTGTTGTTGGGAATGTAAATTGATACAGCCACTATGGAGAACAGTATGGAAGTTCCTTATAAAACTAAAAATAGAACTACCATATGACCCAGCAATCCCACTACTGGGCATATACCCTGAGAAAACCATAATTTAAAAAGAGACATGTACCAAAATGTTCACTGCAGCTCTATCTACAGTAGCCAGGACATGCAAGCAACCTAAGTGTGCACTGACAGATGAATGCATAAAGAAGATGTGGCGCATATATACAATGGAATATTACTCATCCATAAAAAGAAACGAAATTGAGTTATTTGTAGTGAGGTGGACGGACCTAGAGTCTGTCATACAGAGTGAAATAAGTCAGAAAGAAAAACAAATACTGTATGCTAACACATATATATGGAATCTAAAAAAAAATATATGGTTCCGAAGATCCTAGGGGCAGGACAGGAATAAAGATGCAGATGTAGAGAATGGACTTGAGGACATGGGGATTGGGAAGGGTAAGCTGGGACGCAGTAAGAGAGTGGCATGGACATATATACACTACCAAATGTAAAATAGATAGCTAGTGGGAAGCAGCCACATAGCACAGGAAGATAAGCTTGGTGCTTTCTGACCCCCAGAGGGGTGGGAGGGAGACGCAAGAGGGCGGAGATATGGGGATATATGTGTATGTATAGCTGATTCATTTTGTTATAAAGCAGAAAGTAACACACCATTGTAAAGCAATTATACTCCAATAATGATATAAAAAAAAAAAAGACAGGTAGACTGAATTGAAGAAAGCAACTTTAAACTATACGCTACCTACAAGAAACACACTTTAAATATAAAGCCAAAATTGGTTAAAAGAAAATGATGGGATAATATATATATAGTAGAGATAATCAAAAGAAAGCTGGAGGGGTTATATTAATATCAGACAAAATAGACTTCAGAGCAAAGATTATTACCAGTGGTAGTAGGTTATTTCATGATAATAAAGGAATCAATTCATTATGAGGACATAATCCTAAATGTTTATGTATCCAATAACAAAATTTCAAAATACAAGAAGCAAAAACTGATAGAACTATGAGGAGTAATAAACAAATCCATAATTATTGTCCAAGATTTCAATAACCTCTCTCAAATAACTGACAGGAGAAGTAGACAGAAAATCAGCAAGGATATTTAACACTATTAATCAACTTTACCTGACTGACATTTATAGAACACTTGACCTTACACCAGCAAAATACACATTCCTCTCTGGTGCACATGGAACATTTACCAAGAAAGAGAATATTCTGAGCCATATAAAAAGCATCAACATATTTTAAAAGATTCAAGTCATACAAACTTATGATCTTACACTAAAACAGAATTAAATTAATAGAAAAGTTCTCTGGAAATCTGCAAATGTTTGGAAAATAAATAGCATACTTCTAAATAATCCATGGGTTTACACTGGAGTCAACGGTCATATTGCAAAGTATTTTGAAATGAATTAAAATGAAAACACAATATATCAAAATTTGTGTATTGTCACTAAAGCAATACTTAGAAGGTAATTTAGAGCATTAACTGTTTATGTTAAACCAGAATAAAAGTCTTAAATCAATGACGTCAGCTTTCACCTTTGGAAACCAGAAAAGAAAGAGCAAATGAAACTCAAAGTAAGTAGAAGAATGGAAATGATAAAGATCAGAACATTAATAACTGAAATAGAAAACAGAAAAAAACAATAGAGAAAAATTAATGAAACCAAAAGCTGGTTCTTTGAGAGCAATAACATTGATCAACTTGTAGCCACTCTGACAGGGAGAAAAGAGAGAAGACACAAATTACAAATATCAGGAATGATAAAGGTGACATCACTAAAGATTTGACAGATGTCAGAAGGATAATGGATGATATAATGAATGACTTTAGGCCAATAATTTCAACAACTTAGATGAAACAGACAAATTTCTTGAAAGACACAAACTACCAAAGCTCAGTTTGGAAATAATAGATAACCTGAAGAAACCTTTTGTCTATTAAAGAAATTGAGTTTATAATTAAAAACCTTCTCATAAAGAAAACTCCAGCCCCAGATGGCTTCACTTGTGAACTCTAGCAAACATTTAACAAAGAAATAATACCAACTGAGCAACACAAATTCTTCTAGAAGATGGAAAAAGAGGGTGTATTTTCCAATTCATTCTATGTAGTAAGCATTACCCTAATTGCAAACCCGAAAACATTACAGGAAAACTAGAGACCAGTATCACTCATGGACACAGGTACAAATATCCTTAAACTGTTAGCAAATAAAATCTAACATTATATTTAAAAAAAGAACACATCATGACTAAGTGGAGCTTATCCCAGGAATGCAGCATTGGTTTATCTGTTGAAAAAAATCAATGTAACTGACCATATTAACAAACTTTAAAAAAAAATGATCATTTCATTTCCAAATGTTTTCTCCCATTCTGCGGATTGTCTTTTTGTTTTGTTTATGGTTTCCTTTGCTGGGCGAAAGTTTTTAAGTTTAATTAGGTCCCATTTGTTCATTTTTGGTTTTTACTTTCATTACTCTAGGAGGGGGATCAAAAAAGACGTTACTGTGGGGCTTCCCTGGTGGCACAGTGGCTGAGAGTCCGCCTGCCGATGCAGGGGACACGGGTTCGTGTCCCGGTCCGGGAGGATCCCACATGCCACGGAACGGCTGGGCCCGTGAGCCATGGCCACTGGGCCTGTGCGTCCGGAGCCTGTGCTCCGCAATGGGAGAGGCCACAACAGTGAGAGGCCCGCGTACCGCAAACAAACAAACAAACAAACAAAAAAGATGTTACTGTGAGTTATGTCAGAGTGTTTTGCCTATTTTTTACTCTAGGAGTTTTATAGTATCCAGCCTTATATTTAGGTCTTTAATACATTTTGAGTTTATTTTTCTGTATGGTGTTAGGGAGTGTTCTAATTTCATTCTTTTACATATAGCCGTCCAGTTTTCCCAGCACCACTTACTGAAGAGATTGTCTTTCTCCATTGTATATTCTTCCCTACTTTGTCATAGATTAGTTGACCATAGGTGTGTGGGTTTATCTCTGGACTTTCTATCCTGTTCCATTGATGTGTATTTCTGTTCTTGTGCCAGTACAAATTAATCTCTCCAAAATACACAAACAGCTCATGCAGGTCAATATCAAAAACAAACAAAAACAAAAACAAAAAAACCCTGTCAAAAAATGGGCAGAAGGGCTTCCCTGGTGGCGCAGTGGTTGAGAATCCACCTGCCGATGCAGAGGACACGGGTTCATGCCCCTGTCTGGGAAGATCCCACATGCCGCGGAGTGGCTAGGCCCGTGAGCCATGGCCGCTGAGCCTGCGCTTCGGGAGCCTGTGCTCCGCAACGGGAGAGGCCACAACAGTGAGAGGCCCGCATACCGCAAAAAAGAAAAAAAAAGGCAGAAGATCTAAATAAACATTTCTCCAAAGAAGACATACAGATGGCTAAAAAACACATGAAAAGATGCTCAACATCACTAATTATCAGAGAAATGCAAATCAAAACTACAGTGAGGTATCACCTCACACTGGTCAGAATGGCCATCATCAAAAAGTCTACAAACTATAAATGCTGGAGAGGGTGTGGAGAAAAGGGAACACTATTAGACTCTTAGTGGGAATGTAAACTGGTACAGCCACTATGGAGGACAGTATGCAGGTTCCTTAAAAAACTAAAAATAGAGCTAACATATGATCCAGCAATCCCACTCCTGGGCATATATCTGGAGAAAATCGTAATTCGAAAAGATACATGCACCCCAATGTTCACTGCAGCACTATTTACGATAGCCAGGACATGGAAGCAACCTAAATTTCCATCAACAGAGGAATGGATAAAGAAGATGTGGTACATATATACAATGGAATATTACTCAGTCATAAAGAAGAATGAAATAATTCCATTGGCAGCAACATGGATAGACCTAGAGATTGTCATACTGAATGAAGTAAGTCAAAGACAAATATCATATGATATCGCTTATATGTGGAATCTAAAAAAAAGGTTACAAATGAACTTATCTACAAAACCAGAATAGAGTTACAGATGTAGAAAACAAACTTATGGTTCGGGGGTGGGGGGGATGGGTAAATTGGAAGACTGGGATTGACATACACACACTACTATATATAAAATAGATAACTAGTAAGGACCTGCTGTATAGCACAGGGAACTCTACTCAATACTCTGTTATGGCCTATATGGGAAAAGAATCTAAAAAGGAGTGGATATATGTATAGGTATAACAGGTTCACTTTGCTGTACACCTGAAACTAACACAACATTGTAAATCAACTGTACTCCAAAACTGTTTTTAAAAAGTTGATCATTTCAATAGATGTAGAAAAATCATATGACCAAATTCAACATCCACTCCTGATTAAAAACTCCCTGGAAACTGGAAACAGGAAACAGAAGAGAACTTCCTCAACCTGATAAAAGGTATCTATGAAAAACCTACAGCTAACATCATACTTAATAATTGAAAACTGGATGCTTTCCCTCTAAAATCAGGAAAAAGTCAAGGATGTCTGCTTTTTACCAATTTTACTGGAGATTCTAACAAGTACAATAAAGTATGAAAAACTGTACCCAGATTGGACAGGAAGAAGTAAAATTGTCTTTATT
This sequence comes from Stenella coeruleoalba, assembly GCF_951394435.1. NCBI lineage: Eukaryota > Metazoa > Chordata > Mammalia > Artiodactyla > Delphinidae > Stenella > Stenella coeruleoalba. Next base: position 54,793,832 of record NC_137152.1, read on the forward strand.
CACAGACAACATAATAATCTACAAGAAAGCCACTGGAACTAGTGAGTTTAGCAACTCTGTAGGATACAAATCAATATACAAAAGTAAATTCTGTTTCTACATACTTGCGATGAACAGTCAGAAACTGAAGGATTTTTAAAAATGCTATTTGAAATAGCATAAAATATGGTATACTTAGCGATAAATCTGACAAAAGGTGCACAAAACCTTATATGTTGAAAGACAGAAAAGATTGCTGAGAGAAATTAAAGACCTAAATATAACTTGTTCACAGGTTGGAAGATGTCAATTCTCTCCAAACTGATCTACAGAGTCAGTGTAATCCCAATCAATATTTACCTTTGTAGAAACTGAAAAACTTATTTAAAATTTAAAATTCACAGAGATATACAAAGGACTTAGAATAGCCCAAACAATTTAAAAGAGAAGAATAAAGTTGGAGGACTAACACTACATGATTTCAAATTTACTACATAGCTACATTAATCAAGACAGTGTGGGAATGGGGTAAAGAGGAGTAGTTCCGTGGAACAGAATGAAGAGTCCAGAAGAGACCCATGCACATATGACAACTGATTTTCATTAAAGGTACAAAGGCAATCAGTTGGGAAAGGACAGAATTTTTAAATAAATGAAGCTGGAATGATTAGGTAACCATGTGCAAAAAAAAATGAACTTCAATCCACACCTTAAGTCAAATATAAAAAATTAATGCAAAATGGACCACAGAACTAACCACAAACTTAAACCTAAAACTGTAAAATTTCTTGAAGAAAACAGGGAAAATTTTTTGTGACCATGGATTAGGTAAAGATTTCTTAGATACAATACCAAAAAATCCATAAAAGAAGATAAATTAGACTTCATCATCTTGTCATGAAATGCACTGATAAGAAAATAAAAAGAAAAATTTGTAAAACACATATCTGATAAATAACTTGTATCTAGAATATATAAAGAACTTCGAAACTCTATAAGAACACAAAGCTTCTTATAGAAAACTGGGCAAAAGATCTGTACAAACACTCCACCAAAGAAGATATATGGATGTCAAATATTGGACACTGTGGAAATGCTAATTATAATCACAGTACTATATCTCTACCTCATTATTAGAATGGTTAAAGAAATTTATCAGTAGACAATTCCAAGTGCTGGTGAGGCTGTAGATCAACTCGAACTTTCATACATAGCTAGTTAGAACATAAAACTGTACAGGCACTTTAGAAAAGAGTTTGGCAGTTTCTAACAAAGTTAAACATATACTTACAACCCAGCAAACCCATTCCTCGATATTTACCCTAGAGAAGTGAAATATTGTCATCACACAAAATCTGTAAACAGATGTTTATAGCACCTTTATTTATAATCACCCAAACCGGAAACCATCCAAATATCCTTCAACTGGTAAATGTATAAATTTTGGTACATCCATACTTACGAAATACTACTTAGCAATAAAAAAGAACAAACTATGGGAACACACAACAGTATGAATGAGTTTCAAATGTATTATGCTAAGTGAAAGAAGGCTCAAAAAGCTTCATACTATATGATTCCATTTATATGACATTCTGGAAAAGGCAAAATTATAGGGATAGAAATGAGATTAGTAGGAATCAGGGCTGGAAGTGGTGGGAAGGAGTAACAACAAAGGGGCCTGAGTTAATTTTTTGTTCTATATCTTGATTGTGGTGCTGGCTACATGACTGTAAGCAATTGTCAAAACTCATAGAATTACTAATATAAATAAACCTTATAAAATCATACACTAGGCAAGAGTAAATTTTATTGTATGTATTTTCAATAAACATGACTAAAAAGTGGACACAGATAACTGGGGAAGAAATGAAAATACTGACCTAATGCTATGCTTAAAAAGTAAAATAGGGCTTCCTTGGTGGCGCAGTGGTTGAGAGTCCACCTGCTGATGCAGGGGACACGGGTTCGTGCCCCAGTCCGGGAGGATCCCACATGCCACGGAGCGGCTGGGCCCGTGAGCCATGGCCGCTGAGCCTGCGCGTCCGGAGCCTGTGCTCCACAACGGGAGAGGCCACGGCAGTGAGAGGCCCGCGTACCACAAAAAAAAAAAAAAAAAAAAAAAAGTAAAATAATTTTATTTTAATAGAATGTTAAAAGAAAAGCCTTAATAGGAAATCTGCCTAAGTGCCCATCATCGGATGAATGGATAAAGATGATGTGGCACATATATACAATGGAATATTACTCAGCCATAAAAAGAAACGAAATTGAGCTATTTGTAATGAGGTGGATAGACCTAGAGTCTGTCATACAGAGTGAAGTAAGTCAGAAAGAAAAAGACAAATACCGTATGCTAACACATATATATGGAATTTAAGAAAAAAAATGTCATGAACAACCTAGGGGTAAGACAGGAATAAAGACGCAGACCTACTGGAGAACGGACTTGAGGATATGGAGAGGGGGAAGGGTGAGCTGTGACAGGGCAAGAGAGAGTCATGGACATATACACACTAACAAACGTAAGGTAGATAGCTAGTGGGAAGCAGCCGCATGGCACAGGGATATCAGCTCGGTGCTTTGTGACAGCCTGGAGGGGTGGGATAGGGAGGGAGACGCAAGAGGGAAGACGTATGGGAACATAGGTATATGTATAACTGATTCACTTTGTTATAAAGCAGAAACTAACACACCATTGTAAAGCAATTATACCCCAATAAAGATGTTAAAAAAAAAAAAGGAAATCTGGTTGTGTGGGGTTATTTTTTTTGCCATTTCTACTGGCAAAAGGTTCAAGTTTTTCTATACTTCAGCATAATATATCAAGAAAAACAAATGCCCAGAAGTCTCTAGTGAAAACCCTGATGATGGACATAACAGCAATATTAACCTTGATAAAGAGCTGATTACAATTTGTTAGTCCTTAATTAACATACAGATATACTTTACTACCGTGGAACATTTCTTTTTCAAAGCAGAATAAATCATCTTTCTTTTTCTTACAGAGTGAATAACAGACTCCACTGCATATTTAGTAGGTATTCACAAATAGTTGCTTAGTTGGACTAGTATAAATTCTGTTTGAACCCATTAACTCAAGCTTCTCAATTTCTCTACTTGTGCTCTTCACAAAGGGCAACCAGTCTGAAGCTCAAACAGCTCCAGGATTTGCTCAGCTACCCAGAGCTGAGCAGGAATAATATCACAGCACAGGTAAATCTGTGACCAAGTCAAGATACACGTGTGTGCAGACAACTAGCTAGGAAACTACGCTTAACTTAATGGAAAGGACAAAGCACTAATGGGATAAGGTTCATGTGAGCAACTGTACCACTGTCAACCCTGTGGAGAGAAACTACATTTCAGGGCCAGATCTCTCACTGATAACTTCCCAAATAAGTACAATCAAAAGGTATCCTGGAGACTTCTATTCTCTAATGACAATTCTTAAATGACTGCATTATAATTTCTCCCTGCTCTCACAGTTTTTTAAAGTTAATTTTTAATAGGCTGGTTCAAATGACAAAGTACAAAAAAGTATACAGGAACAAGACTTTCCCCCAATTCTTGCCCCACATCTGCCTAGTTCCTACTCCTTCAATAGGCAAACCCTGTTCTTTTATTTTTATGCAACCTTCCATAGTTTCTTTTTGTATGGTTGTATCATCTTTACATAGGAAAGCTAGCATATATATTCGACTCCATTGTCTTAAAAGCTATTTTTCTCTATTACGGCCAAAGAGAATTATTCTTTGTGTTAACAGTCAAATATAACTCATAAATAACATTTATACCTCTGTCAGAGTTGCCCTCTAGGATTGCAATCCTGAATACATAAAATTTAGTGAAAATATTTGTAGGATCACGTCGTTCAGCTTCTGTCACCGCCTCTTTAGCCTGAAAAAAGAAATATTGGGTTTCTTTTACAAAGCATATAAGGAAGACTTTACCATATTTTACTAATACTATTAACATAGTCACAATGGCTGAGGGATACTCATAATGAAAAGACATGAATCTGAGAAAAATCTTTGAAGAACTGTTCTATTAAAATGCTATGGAAATACTGAACTCTGCTTCTGAAAATAGGGCACATTATATATGTCAAACCAACCCTCCTACTGAAAATAACCAAAAAATGTTGGATGACGTTTTTTTTTTTAATTCCAAAAGCAAGTGACTAGTAAAGCAATTACCAAGCAATATCTAAGGAAAAGTGAGGTCCCAGAGAAGTAAATGGAGAATTAAAGCTACTTTTTTTTTTTCCTGCTGGGCATTTGTAAACCTAGGCAAAGGTTAACTTTAGTTTTAATGTACCTTACTAGGTCAGGAAAATAGACATCAAGGCTCAAGGGATCACACTCTTAGGCTAAGGGAAAACCAGAAGTAAACCCACTTTCATCCACATCCTCAGGGGACTGCAATGAAAGATAGATACCTTGGTTCTGAGAAGAATCCAACAAAATGGGGTACGGAAAACCAGTCCCTAAGGTGTAATACAAACAGACTTTCTCGTGTATTTACAGTCCCAAATTACATTATATGGGAGGCCAAAAGATGTCAAGCTATGAATTTAGTTTTCATTGGTCCCAAACATAGGAAGAAGCAAATGTAAATCCTCTCTGGGGGAAGACACCTTCATCTTAGGCTTCAAAATATTTCCATAAATAATTTTTCAAGAATCTTGAGTAGAAACATAAAAAAATCAAGCACAGTAGGAAACAAGACACCATAAATGAGAATCAGCAGAAACAGATTCTCAGGATGTAAATAAAAGAAGTATCAAAAACTGCCTATAAAACATCTCTGTTTTCAAAGTTTAAGGAAATAAAAGATATGCTCAAAAAGTATATAACTAGGTTGATATTCAATAGTACATATTGATACAGTTACAGTGGTTGTTTCCAGCTGGTATCCATTCTGACTGATTATTGCCCAAGCCGTATCAGTTGTTGAACACTTTGCACATCACACAAGTTTATAAGAAACAGAAACTATAAAATGTGACCTTGCTGATTTGGGCAAAAAGAACTACTTGAAATGAAAGATACAATAACCCAAATGGCAACATAATGGATAGGCTTACTAATAGCAATTTATAAGCAGATGAAGAGAAAATTAGTGAACTGAAAGATAAGACATAATAAATATGCAGCTAAAGTGCAGCAGAGAGAGACTACAAACATGGTGGACAGTTAAGTAAGGATTCTATTCTTTTAGGACAATCATTAAAAGAATACAACCAGTAATTAATTTCTACACTAGTAGAAGGGGGAACCAGGAAGTACAAAAAAATGAGGATAGTCTTTTTAAAACAATTGGTGCTGGAACAACTGGACATCCACATGCAAAAAAGAAAAAAAATCTGAGCACAGACCTTAAACCTTTCACAAAAATTAATTCAAAAACAATCGTAAATCTAAATGTAAGACCTCAAACTACAGAACTCTTAGAGGTAACATAGGGGAAAACTACATGACATTTGGTTTACTGATGACTTTTTAAACAACACTGAAAGCACAATTCATGAAAGAAAAAACAAGCTGGACTTCATTAAAATTAGAAACTTCTGCTCTGTGAAAGACACTGTTAAGAGAATGAAAAGGCAAGCCACAAAATGGGAGAAAATATTTGCAAAACACATATATGATAAAGGAATTAGGACACACCATTATAAAAATAAATCAAAAAGGAAAAAAGCAAGAGAGGAAGAAAGGAACTAAAAACTCAAACAATTAACAAGATGGGACTAGTAAGCACTTAACTATCAATATTTAAATGTAAATGAACTAAACTATCCAATCAAAGACACAGAGTGGCTGAATGGATAAAAGACAAACAAAAACAAGATCCAACAGTGTGCTATCTACAAGAGACTAACTTTAGCTTTAAGGACACACATAAGCTGAAAGTGAAGAGATGGAAAAAGATATTCCATGCAAATGGTAACAAAAAGAGAGCAAGAGTGGCTATAATTATCAGACAAAATAGACTTTACTCAAAATCAGTCACAAGAGACAAAGAAGGACACCATATAGTGACAAAGGGGTCAATTCATCAAGAGGATATCACAACCGTATATACATACACATTCAACACTAGAGCAACTAAATATTTAAAGCAAACATTAACTGAACTGAAGGGAGTAATAGAAATAAATAACAGTAGGGAACATTTCCAAACCCACTTTCAACAATACATAGGTATCCAAACAGAAAATTAATCAATAGTGGACCTAACACTACAGACAAAACTGACCGAATAGACACATACAGAACATTCCATTCAACAGCACCAGAATATATATTCCTCTCACATACACAAGGAACATATTCTAGGATAAATCATATATTGGGCCAGAAAGCAAGCCTTAACAAATTTAAGAAGACTGTAATCATATCAAGTATCTTTTCCCACTGCAATGGCATGAAACTAGAAAAACATAACATGAAGAAAAATGAAAAATTTACAAATGCATGGAAATTAAACAACACACTCCTGAATAATCAACGGATCAAAGAAGAAATCAAAAGGCAAATCAGAAAGTATTTTGAGAACAAAAACAACAAAGAAAATATATCAAAGCTTAGGGAATGCAGCAAAGATAGTTCTAAGAAGGAAGTTTATAGCAATAAATGCCTACATTAAGAAAAGATCTCAAATAAACAACCTAACTTTACTTCTCAAGGAAGTATAAAGAAAAAACTAAGCCCAAATTTAGCAAGAGGGAATTAAAGATTAGAGCAGAAATAAATGAAATAGAGACTAGAAAGATAATAGAAAAAAATTAATGAAACAAAGTTAAACAGACAACCCACTAAGACTGAATCAGGAAGAAACAGAAAATCAGAACAGACCAATAATGAGGAGACTGAATCAGTAATCAAAAACGGCCCAACAAAGAAAATACCAGGACCAGATGGTTTTAGTGGTGATTTATATCAAACATTTGAAGAAGAATTAATGCCAATCTTTCTCAAACTCTTCCAATTGAAGAGGGAACACTCCAAAACTCATATCACGAGGCCAGCATTACCCTGATACCAAAGTCAGATAAAAATACCACAAGAAAAAAGCAACAGGCCAATATCCCTGATGAATATAGATGCAAACATTCTCAACAAAATACTAGCAAACAGAATTCAACAGCCCATTAAAAAGATCATACACCATGATCAAGTGGAATTTATTCCTCGGATGCAAGGATGGTTCATACACAAATCAATAAAAATAATGCATTACAGTAAAAGAATGAAAGATAAAAATACTATGATTCTCTCAACAGATACAGATAAAGCATTTGACAAAATTCAACACTCTTTCATAATAAAAGCTCTCAAAAAACGGGGTATAAAAGGAGCCTATCTCAAAATAACAAAGGCCATATGACAAAAAAACAGCTAACAACATACTCAGTGGTGAAATGTGAAAGGTTTTCCTCTAAATTCAGGAACAAGACAAGGATGTTCATTCTCACGACTTCTGTTCAACATAGTACTTTTTTTTAGACCTAAGTAATTTATTTTTAATTTTTTTTTTTTTTTTTGCGGTACGCAGGCCTCTCACTGTTGTGGCTTCTCCCGTTGCGGAGCATAGGCTCCAGATGCGCAGGCTCAGAGGCCATGGCTCACGGGCCTAGCCGCTCCACGGCATGTGGGATCTTCCTGGACCAGGGCACGAACCCGTGTCCCCTGCATCGGCAGGCGGACTCTCAACCACTGCGCCACCAGGGAAGCCCTAAACTTTATTTTTAAGTTCTTTTTATTCAATTTAATTTTTATTTTATATTGGGGTATAGTTGATTTAAGTTCTTTTTATTCAATTTAATTTTTATTTTATATTGGGGTATAGTTGATTTACAATGTGTTGTTAGTTTCAGGTGTATGGCAAAGTGGTTCAATTATACATATACATATATCCATTCTTCTTCAGAGTCTTTTCGCATATAGATGATTAGAGAATATTGAGTAGAGTTCCCTGTGCTATACAGGACGTCCTTGTTGATTATCTATTTTATATATAGTAGTGTGCATATGTTGATCCCAAACTCCTAATTTATACCTCCCTCCACCTTTCCCGTTTCATAACCATAAGTTTGTTTTCAAAGTCTGTGAGTTGGTTTCTGTTTTGTAAATAAGTTCATTTGTATCATCTTTTTAGATTCCACATATAAGTGATCTCATATGATATTTGTCTTTCTCTGTCTTAGTTCACTTAGTATGATTATCTCTAGGTCCATCCATGTTGCTGCATTATGGATGGCGTTATTTCACTCTTTTTATGGCCGAGTAATACTCCACTGTACATATGTACAACACCGTCTTTATCCATTCCTCTGTCAATGGACATTTAGGTTCTTTCCATGTCTTGGCTGTTGTAAATAGTGCTGCAATAAATATTGGGGTGCATGTATCTTTTCAAATTATGGTTTTATCCAGATATATGCCCAGGAGTGGGACTGCTAGACCATATGGTAGTTCTATTTTTAGTTTTTTAAGAAAACTCCATACTGTTCTCCATAGTGGTTGTATCAATTTATATTCCCGCAAAGAGTGTAGGAGTGTTCCCTTTTCTCCACACTCTCTCCAGCATTTATTGTGGCTTTTTTTTTTTTTTTTTTTTGCGGTACGTGGGCCTCTCACTGCTGTGGCCTCTCCTGTTGCGGAGCACAGGCTCCAGACGTGCAGGCCCAGCGGCCATGGCTCACAGGCCTAGCTTCTCCACGGCATGTGGGATCCTCCCCGACCGGGGCACAAACCCGTGTCCCCTGCACTGGCAGGCGGACTTGCAACCACTGCGCCACCAGGGAAGCTCATGTTTGTGGCTTTTTGATGATGGCCATTCTGACAGGTGTGAGGAGATACATCACTGTACTACTGATTTGCGTTTCTCTAATAATTAGTGATGCTGAGCATCTTTTCATGTGCTTTTTGGCCATCTGTATGTCTTCTCTGGAGACATGTCTATTTAGGTCTTCAGCCCCTTTTTTGATTGGGTTGTCTGGTTTTTTTTGTTATTGAGCTGCATGAGCTATTTATACATTTTGGAGATTAATCCCCTGTTGGTCACTTTGTTTGCAAATATTTTCTCCCATTCTGTGGTTGTCTTTTCGTTTTGTTGACGGTTTCCTTTAATGTGCAAAAGTTTTTAAGTTTAATTAGGTCCCGTTTATTTTTGTTTTTATTTTCATTACTCTAGGGGTGGATCCAAAAAGATATTGCTGCAATTTATGTCAAAGAGTGTTCTGCCTATGTTTTCCTCTAAGAGTTTTATAGTATCTGCTCTTACATTTAGATCGTTACAGTAAGTCCCCTACACACGAACAAGTTCCACTGCAAGAGCGCGTTCCTAAGTCCAATTTGTTTCTAAGTCCAACAAAGTTAGCCTAGGTAACCAACTAACAAAATCGGCTATATAGTACTGTACTGTAATAGATTTATAATACTTTTCACACAAATAATACATAAAAACCAGCAAACACAAAAAATAAAACATTTTAATCTTATAGTACAGTACCCTGAAAAGTACAGTAGTACACTACAACAGCTGGCATACACGTGCTGGCATCAAGTGAACAGGAAAAAGAGTTACTGACTGGAGGAGGGAGGGGAGGTGGGAGATGGTATAGCTGAAGGATCATCAGCCATAGGTGACGGAGGGCAAGTTGCAATTTCACTCATGCCTGACGCTGATGGCACAGGTTCTGGTTCCTTGCTGGATTCAATTCTATCTACTCTCTTGAAAAAAACAATCCAGTGATGTCTGCGTAGTAGCTCTTTTCTTCTCGTCATATATGACATGGTAGCACTGGATGGCATTCTGAATGGCTGCTGCAACCTTTGGGTATTGCTCTACGTTCGGGTCCTGTGCCTCAAAAACTAATAGTACCTCCTCATATAAAGAAAACCCCCTTGCCATTTCCTGCATCATGAATTTCTTTGGTTCTTCAGTTACTTTTTCTTCCTCTTGTCTCTCCTCATCCTTTCTCTGGGCCTCCAATTCCATCAGGTCTTCATTAGTAAGCTCCTCATGTTGCACAGAAAGGAGTTCAGTGAAGCTGTCCTCTTGCAGATATAGCTCCAGCTTCTTGCTGAGGGTCATGAAGTTGCTGAAGACCTCTTTGTACTCCTCATCCACATTCTCAAATCCACAAAAATCGTGAACAAACTGCGGCCAAAGGTTCTTCCAAACCCCATTCATGGTGACGGCCATAACCTTACGTCAAGAAAAGTCAATATTTTTTACGGCCTTACAGATGTTATAGTCCTTCCAAAATTGTAACAAGATTGTTCCTGACTGATCACTAACCTTTACTGTCTGATGAAAAGTGTGACATAAATGATATTTCTTGAAAGTCGCTATAACTCCCTGGTCCAAAGGTTGGATGAGCAACGTACTCAATAGCATTCAGTGGCAGATGCACTACTTTGACGTTGGGATGAAAGTCATCCATGAATGGGGAGTGGCCTGGAGCACTGTCAAGCAGCAAAAGAATGTTGAATGGGACGTCTTTCTCCAAGCAATATTTCTCTACCTCCAGGATAAAGTGGTGGAAAAACCAGTCATGGAAAATGGCCTGTGTAATCCAGGCTTTGGGGTTACTCTTCCACACAACAGGAAGAGAGCCCTTGGCTATGTTTTTAAGGGCTCTTGGGTTCTCTGAATGATAAACTAAGGAAGGCTTCAGCTTCAGATCATCAGAAGCATTGCCAACAGAGTTAGCCTATCCTTTGCTGCTTTATAGCCGGGCATCAACTTTTCCTTCTTACTGATGTAACTTTGATCTGGCATCCTCTTCCAGTACAGTCCTATCTCATCCACATTAAAACCCTGCTCAGGTAAATACGTGCCTTCATCAATAATTTCTCAAAGCGTTTCAGGAAATTCCCAGGCAGCTACCATATCTGCACTCACTGCCTTGCCACTTGCTTTTATGTTGTGAAGGTTGGCTCTAGCCTTGAACCGACGAAACCACCCATGGCTGGTGTTAAAAGATGCTCCCTCTGATTCTTCGCCATGTTTCTTTCTCAAGTCTTTTAGGTTTCTCTTGAAGGCTTTTAGCTTTCTCTTGAATCAGCATTAAGCTGAACAGGACTCAACGCTGATGCTGATCCTGCATCCACACACTGAAAAGTTTCTTCATCTCCTCCACCACTTCTACACATTTCTTCGATATTACTGCCAACATCATCGGCACAGTAGACTTCACATGTTCCATGATCTTGTCCTTGTTCTTTAGAATGGTGCCGAAGGTTGAATGACTCATGTTATAAGAATGAGCGACGTCTACCATCTTTTCGCCTCGCTCCACTCTCTCAATTGTTTTCACTTTTGTTTCCATCGTTATTGTTGGCACTTCTTAGCAGTTATCAGCTACATCACTGCTGCTTTTACACTTGCTTCCAGACATCCTGGGCTTGAAATAAAGACACTGTACTACTGTACTCTATACAGTATAGTACAGTAGAGTACACAAAAGCACAACTTGTAGAGGATCCACACATATGACAATGTATGCCAGACACGTGAACTAACTTAATGTGACTGGACATGCAAACGCATGTTCGCATCTTTGAAAGTTGGCAACTTGAAGGTTCATATGTAGGGGACTTACTGTAATCTATTCTGAGTTTATTTTTGTGTGTGGTGTTAGAGAATGTTCTAATTTCATTCTTTTCCATGTAGCTGTACAGTTTTCTCAGCACCACTTATTGAAGAGACTGTCTTTTCTCCATTGTATATTCTTGCCTCCTTTGTCATAGTTTAGGTGACCATAGGCGGGCGAGTTTATTTATGGGCTTTCTATCCTGTACCACTGATCTATATTTCTATTTTTGTGCCAGTACCATATTGTCTTGATTACTGTAGCTTTGTAGTATAGTCTGAAGTCAGGGAGCCTAATTCCTGCAGCTCTGTTTTTCTTTCTCAAGATTGCTTTGGCTATTCAGGGTCTTTTGTGTTTCCATACAAACTGTAAAATTCTTTTGTTCTAGTTCTGGTAAAAAGGCCATTGGTAATTTGATAGGGATTGCACCGAATCTGTAGATTGCTTTGGGTAGTACACTCATTTTCACAATGTTGATTCTTCCAATACAAAAACATGGTATATCTTTCCATCTGGTTCTGTCATCTTTGATTTATCAGTCAGTGTCTTATAGTTTTCAGAGTACAGGTCTTTTGCCTCCTTAGGTACATTTATTCCTAGGTATTTTATTCTTTTTGTTGTGATGGTAAATGGGATTGTTTCCTTAATATCTCTTTATGAACTTTCATTGTTACTGTATAGAAATGCAACAGGTTTCTGTGTATTAATTTTGCATTCTGCAACCTCACTGAATTCATTGATGAGCTCTAGTAGTTTTCCAGTAGCAACTTTAGGATTTTCTATGTATAGTACCATGTCATCTGCATACAGTGATGGTTCTACTTCTTCTTTTCCAATTTGGATTCCTTTTATTTCTTTTCCTTCTCTGACTGCCATGGCTAGGACTTCCAAAACTATGTGGAATAAAAGTGGTGACAGTAGATATCCTTGTCTTGTTCCCGATCTTAGAGGAAATGCTTTCAGCTTTTCACTGTTGAGTATGTTATTAGCTGTGGGTTTTTCATAAAGGCCTTTATTATGTTGAGGTAGGTTCCCTCTATGCCCACTTTCTGGAGAGCTTTTATCAAGAATTGGTGTTGGATTTTGTCAAAAGCTTTTTCTGCATCTATTGAGATGATCATATGCTTTTTATTCTTCAATTTGTTAATGTGGTGTATCACACTGATTTGCAGATATTGAAAAATCCTTGCATCCCTGGAATAAATCTCACTTGAAAGAGGTGTATGATTCTTTTAATGTATTGTTGGATTCAGTTTGCTAGTATTTTGTTGAGTATTTTTGCATCTATGTTCATCAGTGATATTGGCCTATAATTTTCTTTTTTTGTGGTATCTTTGTCTGGTTTTGGTATTAGGATGATGGTGTCCTCAGATAAAGAGTTTGGGAGTGTTCCTTCCTCTGCAATTTTTTGGAATAATTTCATAAGAATAGGTGTTAATTTTTCTCTAAATGTTGAATAGAATTCACCTGTGAAGGCACCTGGTCCTGGATTTTTGTTTGTTGTAAGTTTTAAAATCACAGTTTCAATTTCAGTACTTGTGACTGGTCTGTTCATATTTTCTGTTTCTTCCAGGTTCAGTCTGGGAAGATTGTCCCTTTCTTAGAATTTTTCCATTTCTTCCAGGTTGTCCATTTTATCGGTGTATAGTTGCTTCTACTAGTTGTTTATTATCCGTTGTGTTTCTGTGGTGTCAGTTGTAATTTTTCGTTTTCCACTTCTAATTTTATTGATTTGAGCCCTTTCCCATTGTTTCTTGATGAGTGTGGCTAAAGGTTTATCAATTTTGTTTATCTTCTCAAAGAACCAGATTTTAGTTTCATTGATCTTTGCTACTGTTTTCTTCGTCCCTATTTCATTTCTTTCTGCTCTGATCTTTATGGGTTTTTTTTCCTTCTACTAACTTTGGGTTTTGTTTGTTCTTCTTTGTCTAGTTGCTTTAGATGTAAGGTTAGGTTGTTTGAGATTTTTCTTGTTTCCTGTGGTAAGACTGTATTGATATAAACTTCTCTCCTAGAACTGCTTTTGCTGCATCCCAAAGATTTTGGATCGTCATGTTTTCATTTTCACTTGTCTCTAGGTAATTTTTTTAATTTCCTCTTTGATTTCTTCAGTGATCCATTGGTTGTTCCATAACATGTTGTTTAGCTTCCATGTGTTTGTGTTTTTTACAGTTTTTTTTCTTGTAGTTGATTTCTAATCTCATAGTGTTGTGCTCAGAAAAGATGCTTGATATGATTTCAATTTTCTTAAATTCACTGAGGTTTGCTTTGTGGCCCAGCATGTGATCTATCTTGGAGAAGGAGGTCCATGTGCACTTGAGAAGAACGTGTATTCTGCTGCTTTTGGATGGAATATTCTATAAATATGAATTAAGTCCCTCTGGTCTAATGTGTCATTTAAGGTTTGTGTTTCCTTATTGATTTTCTGTCTGGATGATCTGTTCACTGATGTAAGTCTGGTGTTAATGTCCCCCACTATTATTGCATTACTGTTGATTTCTCCTTTTATGGATGTTAACATTTGCCTTATATATTGAGATGCTCCTATATTGGGTGTATATATATTTACGATTGTTATATCTTCTTCTTGGATTGATCTCTTGATCATTATGTAGTGTCCTTCGTTGTCTCCTCTAACAGTCTTTATTTTAAAGTCTATTTTGTCTTATATGAGTATTGCTACTCCAGCTTTCTTTTGATTTCCATTTCCATGGAATGACTTTTTCCATCCCCTCACTATCAGTCTGTATGTGTCCCTAGATCTTAAGTGGGTCTCTTGCAGACAGCATATATACAGATCTTGTTTTTGTATCCATTCAGCCAGTCTATGTCTTTGGTTGGAGCATTTAATCCATTTACATCTAAGGTAATTATCAATATGTATGTTCTTACTGCCATTTTATTAATTGTTCAGAATTTGTTTTTGTAGATATTTTTTCTTCTCTTCCTCTTTTGTTCTCTTCTCTTCTGATTAGATGACTATATTTAGAGTTCTGTTTAGATTGCTTTCTTTTTTTGTGTATGTATCTACTGTATATTTTTGGTTTGTGGTTACCATGAGGTTTTGATATACCAGTACACACACACACACACACACACACACACACACACACACACACACACAAAGATTGTTTTAAGTTGCTGGTCTCTTAATTTCAAATGCATTTCCAATATCCCTCCTCACAATTGCTGATTTTGATATCATATTTGTGTGTTGATGATTTCCTACCTTTACTGTATGTTTGTTGTTACCAGTGAGCTTTCCCTTTCATAATTTTTTTTTCTAGTTGTGGCACTTTCCTTTCTGCCTAGAGAAGTTCCTTTAGCATTTGCTGTAAAGCTGGTTTGGTGGTGTTGAATTCTCTTAGCTTTTGCTTGTCTATAAAGCTTTTGATGTCTCCATCATATGTGAATGAGAGCATTGCAGGGTAGAGCATTCTTGGTTGTATGTTTGTCTCTTTCATCTCTTTAAATATATCATGCCACTCCCTTTTGGCCTGCAGAGTTTCTGCTGAAAAATCAGCATATAACCATATGAGCATTCCCTTGTATGTTATTTGTTGCTTTTTCCCTTGTTGCTTTTAATATTTCCTATTTGTCTTTAATTTTTGTCAATTTTATTAATATGTGTCTTGGCATGTTCCTCCTCGGGTTTATCCCGTATGGGACTCTCTGTGCTTCCTGGACTTGAGTGTTTCCTTTCCCGTGTTAGGGAAGTTTTCAGCTATTATCTCTTCAAATAGTTTCTCAGGCTCTTTCTCTCTCTCTTTTCCTTCTGGGAGCCCTATAATGCGAATGTTGGTGTGTTTAGTGTTGCCCCAGAGGTCTCAGACTGTCCTCATTTCTTTTCATTTTTTAAAAATTCTGTTTCACAGCAGTGATTTCCACAAATCTGTCTTCCAGCTCACTCATTCACTCTTCTGCCTCATTTATTCTGCTACTGATTCCTTCTCGTGTATTTTTCATTTCAGTTACTGTATCATTTATCTCTGTGTGTTCTTTGAATCTTATATCTTCTTGGTCTGTGCTGCCATTTTTTTTTAACATCTTTACTGGAGTATAATGGCTTTACAATGTTGTGTTAGTTTCTACTGTATAACAAAATGAATCAGCTGTATGTATACATATATACCCATATTCTCTCCCTCTAGTGTCTTCCTCCTATCCTCCCTATCCCACCCCTCCAGGTGGTCACAAAGCACTGAGCTGATCTCCCTGTGCCACCATTCTTTTTTTGAGATCCTGGATCATCTTTACTCTCATTACTCTGAATATTTTTTCAGGCAGATTGCCCATCTCCACTTCACTTAGTTGTTGTTCTGGGGTTTTGTCTTGTTTCTTCTTCTAGAACATATTCTCTGCCGTCTAATTTTGTCAACTTTCTGTGCTTGCGATCTCCCTTTCTCAGGCTAAAGGTCTGTAGTTCCTCTTACTTCTGGTGTTGCCTGCCATCCACTGAGTGAGTTTGGTTCAGGAGCTTGTGCAGGCTTCCTGGTGGGAGGGACTGGTGCCTGTCCACTGGTAGGTGGAGCTTGGTCTTGTCCCTCTGGTGGGCAGGGCCATGTCAAGGGGTGTGTGTAGAGGCGGCTGTGAGCTCAGGATAATTTTAGGCAGCCTGTCTGCTGATGGGTGAAGCTTTATTCCCACTCTGTTGGTTGTTTGGCCTGAGGTGTACCACCACTGGAGCCTGCAGGCTGTTAGGTAGGGCCAGGCCTCGGTGACAAAATGGCGACCTCTGGGAGAGCTCACACCAATAAATATTCCCTGGGGCCTCTTCCACCAGTGTCCCTGCCCCACAGTGAGCCACAACCGATCCCCGCCTTCCCAGGAGACCCTCCAAGATCCGCAAGTAGGTCTGGCCCAGGCTCCTGCGGAGTCACTGCTTTGCTCTGGATCCCAGCATACATGAAACCTTCTGTGTGCTCTCTCAGAGTGGAGTCTCTGTTTCTCCCAGTCCTGTGCAGCTCCTGCACTTAAGCCCTGCTGGCCTTAAAAGCCAAATGTTCTGGGCACTATTCCTCCCAATGCCAGACCCCCAGGCTGGGGAGCCTGATGTGGGGCTCAGAACTCTCACTCCTCTGGGAGAACCTCTGCAATATAATTATTTCCCAGTTTGTGGGTCGCCCACCCAGTAGGCATGGGATTTGATTATATAGCAACAGTGCCCCTCCTACTATCCCACTGTGGCTTCTTCTTTGTCTTTGGATGTAGAATATGTTTTTTGGTAGGTTTCAGTGTTTCTTGTTGATGGTTCTTCAGCAATTGATTGTGATTTTGATGTTTTCTTGAAAGGAGGTGAGTTTTCAACATAGTACTTTAAGTTCTAACCAGAGCAATTAGGCAAAAAAGAAAAAGAAAAGCATCTAAACTGGAAAGGACGAAGAAAAATTGCCTCTGTTTTCAGAGGACAGGATCTTATATATAGAAAACCCTAAAGACTCCACCAAAAAAACTGTTAAAATAAACAAATTCAGTGAGGTTGCAGGATATAAAATCTACATACAAAAATCGGTTGTGTTTCTATATACTAACAATGAATTATGTTAGAGAAATAAAGAAAACAATCCCATTTACAATAGCATTAAAAACAATAAATTTAAAGAAACAAATTTAACAAAGGAGGAGAAATTTCTGTACACTTAAAACTGCAAGAGATTGATAAAAGAAACTGAAGACACCTATAAATGGAAAGATACACATCATGCATGTGAAGAATTAATATTGTTAAATTGTCCATCTATCCAAAGATATCTAGAGATTCAACTCAAATCCTACCAAAATTCCAATGGCATATTTAACAGAAGTAGAAAACAACCATCTTGAAATTCCTGGGGAACCACAAATGACCCAAAAAGTCAATTTTGAGAAAGACAAAGAAAGATAAAGGCATCACTGATTTCAAACTACATTACAAAGCCACAGTAATCAAAACAGTATGGTATTGGTATAAAAACAGACACACAGACCAAAGGAACAGAATTGAGAGCCGATAAATAAACCCAGGCATATATGGTCAATTATTTGATAAGGGAGCCCTCTGTGGGGGAAAATAGTTTTCTTAATAAATGGTGTTCATCACTCCCAAAGTCATTCTATGAGGCCACCATCACCCTGATACAAAAACGAGACAAAGATGTCACAAAAAAGAAAACTACATGCCAGTATCACTGATGAACATAGATGCAAAAATCCTCAACCAAATACTAGCAGACAGAACCCAACAGCACAATAAAAGAATCATACACCATGAGGAAGTGGGGTTTATCCCAGGAATGCAAGCATTCTTCAATATACGCAAATCAATCAATGTGATACACCATATTAACAAACTGAAGGATAAAAAACATGATCATCTCGATAGATGCAGAAAAAGCTTTTGACAAAATTCAACACCCACTTATGATAAAAACTCTCCAGAAAGTAGGCATAGAGAGAACTTACATCAACATAATAAAGGCAATATATGACAAACCCACAGCCAACACTGTTCTCAATGGTGAAAAACTGAAAGCATTTCCTCTAAGACCAGAAACAAGACAAGGTTGTCCACTCTCACCACTATTATTCAACACGGTTTTGGAAGTTTTAGCCACAGCACTCAGAGAAGAAAAAGAAATAAAAGGAACCTAAATCAGAAAAGAAGAAGTAAAGCTGTCACTGTTGGCAGATGACATGATACAATACATAGAGAATCCTAAAGATGCTACCAGAAAACTACTAGAGCTAATCAATGAATTTGGTAAAGTAGCGGGATACAAAAGTAATGCACAGAAATCTCTTGCATTCCTATACACTAAGGATGAAAAATATGAAAGAGAAATTAAGGAAACACTCTCATTTACCATTGCAACAAAAAGAATAAAATACCTAGGAATAAACCTACCTAAGAAGACAAAAGACCTGTATGCAGAAAACTGTAAGACACTGATAAAAGATATCAAAGATAATACAAACAGATGGAGAGATATACCACGTTCTTGGATTCGAAGAATCTACATTGTAAAAATGACTATACTACCCAAAGCAATCTACAGATTCAATGCAATCCCTATCAAACTACCAATGGCACTTTTCACAGAACTAGAACAAAAAATTTCACAATTTGTATGCAAACACAAAAGACCCCGAATAGACAAAGCAATCTTGAGAAAGAAAAACGGAGCTGGAGGAATCAAGACTCTGGACTTCAGATGATACTACAAAGCTACAGTAATCAAGACAGTACGGTATTGGCACAAAAACAGAAATATAGATCAGTGGAACAGGATAAAAGCCCAGAGATAAACCCATGCACATATGGTCACCTTATCTTTGATAAAGGAGGCAAGAATATACAATGGAGAAAAGACAGCCTCTTCAATAAGTGGTGCTGGGAAAACTGGACAGCTAAATGGAAAAGAATGAAATTAGAACACTTCCTAACACCATACACAAAAATAAACTCATAATGGATTAAAGATGTAAATGTAAGGCCAGACACTATAGAACTCTTAGAGGAAAACATAGGAAGAACACTCTGTGACGTAAATCACAGCAAGATCCTTTTTGACCCACCTCCTAGAGAAATGGAAATAAAAACAAAAACAAACAAATGGGACCTAATGAAACTTAAAAGCTTTTGCACAGCAAAGGAAACCATAAACAAGATGAAAAGACAACCCTTAGAATGGGAGAAAATATTTTCAAGTGAATCAATGGACAAAGGATTAATCTCCAAAATATTCAAGCAGTTCATGCAGTCCAATATCAAAGCAACAACCAACCCAATCCAAAAATGGGCAGAAGACCTAAATAGACATTTCTCCAAAGAAGATACACAGATTGCCAACAAACGCATGAAAGGATGCTCAACATCACTAATCTTTAGAGAAATGCAAATCAAAACTACAATGAGGTATCACCTCACACCAGTCAGAATGGCCATCATCAAAAAATCTACAAACAATAAATTCTGGAGAGGGTGTGGAGAAAAGGGAACCCTCTTGCACTGTTGGTGGGAAGGTAAATTGATACAGACACTATGGAGAACAGTATGGAGATTCCTTAAAAAACTAAAAATAGAACTACCATATGACCCAGCAGTCCCACTCCTGGGCATATACCCTGGCAAAACCATAATTCAAAAAGAGACATGTACCACCATTTTTGTTGCAGTACTATTTACAATAGCCAGGGCATGGAAGCAACCTAAGCGTCCATCAAAATATGAATGGTAAGGAAGATGTGGCACATACATATAATGAAATATTACTCAGCCATAAAAAGAAACAAAATTGAGTTATCTGTAGTGAGGTGGATGGACGTAGAGTCTGTCATACAGAGTGAAGTAAGTCAGAAAGAGAAAAATAAATACCGTATGCTAACACATATATATGGAATCTAAAAAAAATGGTTCTGAAGAACCTAGAGGCAGGACAGAAAGACGCAGACGTAGAGAATGGACTTGAGGACACGTGGAGGGGAAAGGGTAAGCTGGGACGAAGTGAGAGAGTAGCATGGACATACATACACTACCAAATGTAAAACAGATAGCTAGTGGGAAGCAGCTGCATAGCACAGGGAGGTCAGCTCAGTGCTTTGTGACCACCTAGAGGGGTGGGACAGGGAGGGTGGGAGGGAGAAGCAAGAGGGAGGGGATATAGTAATATATGTATACGTAGCTGATTCACTTTGTTATACAGCAGAAACTAACAGCATTGTAAAGCAATTATTCTCCAATAATGGTGTTAAAAAAATGGTGTTCACTCACAGAAGAATGAAATTGGATCCCTGTCTTATACCACTCAGAAAAATTAACACAAAATGGATTAAAGGTTTAAATGTAAGAGCTGAAATTGTAAAACTCCTAGAAGAAAACATAGGGGAAAAGCTCCTTGACATTGATCTTAACAATGACTTTTTAATATAACATCAAAAGCAGAAGCAACAAAAGCAAAAATAAACAAGTAGTACCATATCAAACTAAAAAGCTTCTGCACAGCAAAAGAATCAATTAACAAAATGAAGAAGTAACCTATTGAATGGGAGAAAATATTTTCAAACTATAAATCTGATAAAGGGCTACTATCCAAAATACATAAGGAACTTGTATAACTCAATAGCAAAAACCCAAATAATCAGAATAATGAATGGGCAGAGGACCTAACAGACATTTTTCCGAAGAAGATATCCAAATGACCAACAAATACATGAAAAGATGCTCCACATCACTAATCATCAGGAAAATGAAAATCAAAACAACAATAAGGTATCATCTCACACCTGTCAGAATAGCTACTACCAAAAAGACAACAGATAACAAGTGTTAGGGAGGGTGTGGAGAAAAAAGAACTCTAGTACACTGCTGGTGGGAAGGTAAATTGGTGCAGCCACTATGAAAAACAGTATGGAGCTTCCTCAAAAAATTAAAAATAGAGCCACATATGATTCAGCAATTCCACGTCTGGGTATATATACAAAGGAAATGAAATCACTATCTTGAAGAGATATCTGCACCACCATGTTCATGGCAGCATTATTCACAATATTCAAGACATGGAAACAACAGATGAATGGATAAAGTGTGGTATATATACAATGAAATATTCTGCCATAAAGAAAGAAGGAAATCCTGCCATTTGTGGCAACATGGATGGACCTTGAGGGCATTGTGTTCAGTGAAATAAGTCAGACAGGGCAAGACAAATACTGTATGATCTCATTTACATGTGGAATCAACAAAAAGCTGAACTCATAGAAAAAGAGAGTAGAGTGGTGGTTGCCACAGGCTGGGGGATGAAGGAAATGAACTGTTGGTCAAACGTATAAACTTCCAGTTATAAAATGAATAGGTCCTGGAGATCTAATATATAGCATGGTGACTGTAGTTAACAATACTGTATTATATATTTGAATGCTGCTAAGAGAGTAGGTCTTAAGTGTTTTTCACCACAATAAAAAGGTAATTATGTGAGGTGATGGATATATTATCTAACTTTATTGTGGTAATCATTTCACAGTATGTGTGTGTATCAAATTGAGTTGTACACCTTAAACTTATATAACATGATATGTTAATTATATTTCAATAAAGCTGGATAAAAAGAGATGCCCTTCAATAAGTGAATGGGCAAACAAACTGTAGTGATTCCTTACAATATTATTTGGTGATACAAGAAATGAGCTATGAAGCCATGAAGAGACATGGAGGAATCTTAAATGCTTATTGCTAGGGGAAAGAAACCAGTCTGCAAAGGTTACATCCTCTATGATTCCAACTATACGACATTCTGGAAAAATCAAAACTATGGCAAAAGTAAAACAACCTGTGGTTGCCAGGAGTTCAGTGGGAGGGAACAAGGGATGAATAGGGAAGCATAGGGGATTGAAACTATTCTCTAAGATACAGTAATGGTACACGGATGTCATTATACATTTGTTAAGACCCATAGGACATACAATACAAAGAGCAAACCCTAATGTAATCTATGGACCTTAGTTCAAAATAAAATATCAGTATTGGCTCAATGTTTTAACAAATATACCACACTAATGCAGGATGTTAACATAGGAGAAACTGAGTATGTGCAGGGGTGGTGGTGGTGAGGAAGTATATGAGAACTCTACTTTCTACTCAGTTTTCCTATAAATCTAAAAGTAACGTCTATTAATTTTTTAAAATGTTTCTAAAGAAAGCAAGAAATGAGAAAGAAACAGGATGGAGGTGACAAGTATAAAGCACAGAGATGTATATTTAACCTCAAATACATCAATTATCACATTAAATGTATAAGAAGTGCTCCAGTTAAAAAACAAAAATGGTGAAGACTGGTTTAAAAATATTGAACTATATGCTATTTACAACTTGCATACCTAAAACATAAGGATACAGAAAAGTTAAAAGGATTAAGGAAGATATACCTGGAAAATACTAATCAAAGAAAGCTAGTGTGGATGTATTAATATCAGACAAAAATGACATTAAGGCAAAAAGCGATACTAGAAATAGGATTATTTCATACCAATAAAAACTGTAATTAATGAGAATATATTACAGTGCTAAATCTGTATGCATGAAAAGTACAGTCTTAGATATATAACACAAAAAAGACAAAATTAGATGGAGAAATGCAGAAATTCATAAGTTCAAGAGGACATTGTAACACTTCACCTCAGTAATTGATAGAGTAATCACACAAGATTTGGATATAGAAGATTCAAACGAAATGAACAATAAACTTTATCTTTCTATCTCCCCTATAACTGCAGAGAACACATTTCTATCAAGAATACACAGAATATTTTTTTAAAATGGAACATATTCATAGCAAATCTCAACCTATTTCAAAGGTCCAAAATCAATTACAATGCAATTAAAGTACAAAAGAATCACTAAGTAGCTACCAAGAAAATCCCCATGTTTTTCAAAATTTATATATACCATTTATCCATAATTCATGGGTTAAAG
Source organism: Stenella coeruleoalba (assembly GCF_951394435.1). Lineage (NCBI taxonomy): Eukaryota > Metazoa > Chordata > Mammalia > Artiodactyla > Delphinidae > Stenella > Stenella coeruleoalba. The sequence goes on from NC_137152.1 coordinate 54,816,865, forward strand.
AAACTATAAGAACTGAAAAGTACTTTCAATAGTAAAGCAAAGATACTACATATCAAAACTTGTAAACTAGGTATGAGCAATATTCAGGGATGCTGTTAATGTTCTAATTATTCTCTAGGTAGTGGCTACATGAGTTTGTTCACTTTGTGATAATTCATTAGGCCATACACTTATAATTTGTGTGTTTTTCTCTCTATAGGTTATACATCAATAAAAATTTACTTAAAATATCATGGGCTACAGCTAAAGCAGCACTTAGATGAAAATGTATTAAATACATTAGGTAATAAATATATTTTGAGAAGAACATTGGCTAAGGATCCATCTTAAGAAGTTAGAAAAAGAATTGCAAGATAAATCCAAAGAAAGTATAAAGAAGAAAACAATAAAGATACCAGCAGAAATTGCTGAAATATAAAGCAAACATACAATAGAAAGGATGTACAGGGCCAAAACTTTGTTCTTTCAAAATCCTAATAAAATGAACAAATCTCTGGTAAGACAACAAACAAAAAGAGAGAAGGTAGAAGTTACCAAGAAGATATCTGAACAATTTTATGCCAATAAAGTTGAGAATTTAGACAACATAAATGCATTTCTAGAAAAATATAATTTACTAAAACTTACTGATTAAACAAGAACCATAAATACTTGAATACTCCTATAACTATTAATGTAATTAATTAAGTCTAAAATCTTCCCATAAAAAGTCAAATCCCAGATAGCATCCCATTTTAGGGAAGAAATAATTCAAGTCCTACAAACTTTTCTAGAGAATAGGAAAAAAAGGAACCCTCTGCAACTTTTTTAAAAAAATTATTATTTTTTTTGGCTCCACCATGTGGATTGCAGGGAGCTTAGTTCTCCGACCAGCGATTAACCCGGGCCCTCAGCAGTGAAAGTGTGGCATCCTAACCACTGGACTGTCAGGGAATTCCCTGCAAGTTATTTTGTGAGGCTAGCATAACCTTCAATATCAAAATGTAACACAGACAAAATGAGAAAGAAATATTAAAGCTCAATTTCACTCACAAAGACTGATGCAAATATCCTCAACAAATACTGAAAAACAAAACCTAGTAAAATAGAAAAAGAATAACGTCATGACAGGGTTGGGTTTCTCCTGGGAATGCAAGGTTTATTTAACACTAGAAAATCCATTAATCCAGACATTAATGACATAAAGGAGAAAAAAATCTTATGACCGTCTTAAAACAAATCAGAAAATCTCTCTGCAAATGAGAGACAAGGAAGGATCCTCCACTAGAGACTTCAGAGAGCGCATGACTTTGGACATCTAACCCCGAGAAGAATAAATTTCTGTTGTTTTAAGCCAACCAGCTTGTGACCCTTTGCTATAGCAGCCCTGGGAAACCAATACCTATATTTATATTTAAATAACAAAAAAACAAGAAACACCCTAAAGCAAATATCATACTTAATGGCAATTTATGGCAACTTTCCATTTTAGATCAGGAACACCAGTTTTATTCCACATGATACTGGAAGCATTAGCCAACACAATAAGGCAAGAAATATACAAGGTATAAGGACTGAAAAGGAAGAAACATAACTGTCATTATTCACAGTTGATATAATTGGATATGTAGAAAACCCAAAAGAATTTATAAGTGAATTATTGTTAATTATTTAAAGAGTCTAGAAAGGTAACTGTATGGAAGGGGTCTGGAAATATGGTAGTGGTGGCAGTACAGTTTTTCAATTTCTCTGAATCCCCACATGATAAAAGACTGAGCAGGAATTCCCTGTGGTCCAGTGGTTAGGACTCTGTGCTTCTACTGGAGGGGGCACGGGTTCACTCCCTGGTTGGGGAACTAAGATCCCGCATGCTGCACAGTGCGGTGAAAACAAAAAAACAAGGAAAGAAAAAATACTGAGCATGTAGATGGCAGACCAAAACCTGATAAGACAACATTTACAACAAAACTGGATGACAAAGTATCCCCAAGAATTCCTAAATAAAAACGGGTGGTAACAAAACACCAACAACTACAAGACCTGCATTATATCAGCATCTGTACAGGAAGAAGAAGAAAAGGAGGTAACATGCAAGCATCTAATAGACTATAGAAAAGGAGAACTCCAAATAGCTCACAGAAATTCACTAAAAGTACGATGGGGAAATTTAAGAACAGCAGTTCAAATTGGGAAGGAATTTGCCTTCCCCATTATTGAGTGAGTACAAGGGCTTCATATAAATAGACTAAAGAAGTTGAAGCAGTGCAGCCCCCATGAATCCTCAAACTTGACCGACCAGAGTTCTCTTCTAAGGCTCCACAGTGAGAAGAAACTGATAAGAGTACAATCAAAATTGAATAGGACAGAGACAATAGAGATGAAAGAAAGAAAAGGTATAGACCAGTGCTGCCCAACAGCACTTCTGTGATGATGGAAATATTCTACATCTGTGCTATTTAATGCAGTAACCACTAGCCACATGTGGCTATTTAGCATTTGAAATGTGACTAGTATAACTGAAGAACTAAATTTTTTGAATTTTAATTAATTTAAATTTAAACGTGCATAGCCGCATGTGGCTAGTGGCTATCATATTGAATAGTACAAGTCTACAACAAAAATGAAGTAGGCAGGGGGTGTAGAGCTGGGAAATCTCAAAAAGAAAGCTGCCTTATTTTAAAGCACTATAAAAACAAAAATCAAAACAACCACCACACACAGAAAAAGGAGCTTTGTGAAGTTAGTAACACTTTCCAAAACCCCACCTCACTGTAAAATTTAAGAAAAACTAATTTCACATTAAAATGAGAAACAGTAAAGTTTCAAGATAAATACCCCAAAAGTTGTTTTTAAAAAAATAAAGAGCAGAAAAATACCTCCACAGAAAATGAAAGCGTGCAAGAAAAATGTGCCCACAAAACAGATCAAAACTGTAACTATTTCAAAATGAGCTAAAAGACATCAAGAAAAATGATACACGATATGAAAGAATAGCATAAAACAGAAAAACTCAGAAATGAGGTGCTAGAGCTCAGGAAAAAAGAACATAGAATTACCATATGATCCAACAAGTCTACTCCTAGGTATATACGCCCAAAAATTGAAAGTAGGGACTCAGATACTTGCACACCCTTATTCATAGCAACATGATTCACAATAGCCTAAAGGTGGAAGCAACCCAAGTGTCCATCAACAGATAAATGGATAAACAAAAAGTGGTATATAAATTCAATAGAATATTATTCAGTCTTAAAAAGGTAGGGAATTCTGACACATGCTATGACATGGATAAAAATTGAGGACATTATGCTATATGGAATAAGCCAGTCACAAATAGACAAACTGCATAATTCTATTTCTATGAGGTACTTAAAGCAGTCAAAGTCACAGAGACAGAACATAGAATTGTGTTGCCAGGGGCTGAGGAATGGGGGGAGTGGGGAGTTATTGTTTAATGGGCGCAGAGTTTCAGTTTTGTGTGATGAAGAGTTTTAGAAATGGGTAGTGGTGGTGGTTGCACAATACTGTGTACAGTATGTACTTAATGCCAGTGAACTGTACACTTAAAAATGGTTAAGATGGTAAATTTTACCATAATCTTAAAAAATCAATTTTATTTCTAGATGCTAGCAATGAACAACTGGAAATTAAAATTAACAGAGTAATACCATTTGCAACTTCATCAAAACATGAATTCTTTGGGATAAAGTTAACAAAATATGTGCGAGATTTTTATGCTGAAAAGTATAAGCTATTGATGAGAGAAATTAAAGACGACCTAAATAGAGAGCTACGCTGTGTTAATGGGTTAGAACACAAAAGTATTATGATGTTAACTGTTCTCAAAATGACCTATAGATTCAATGTAATCCCAGTAAAAACCCCACCAGGCACTTTTGGAGTAATTAACAGGCTGCTTTTACAATTCGTGTAAAAATATAAAGGACTTAGAGCTAAGCCAGAAGATTCTGAAAAAGAACAAAGTCAGGAACTTACACAGCTTGATTTTAAGACTTACTATAAAACTACAATAATCAAAAAAGTGAGGTATTAGCATGACAGACACGTAGAAGCAACAGAACAGAGTACAGAAGCAGAGCCAAATACTTATGATCAATTACTGATTTTTGACCTAAGTACCAAGTAATTCAACTGGGTAAGAATAGTCTTTCAACACTGGGGCTAGAACAACATATCTATATGGGAAAAAATGAACCTTGATCTTTTTCTTTCTCTCTCTCTGTCACACACACACACTCAAAATGGATCATAGGCCAAAACATAAAAGCTAAAAACTATAAAATTTATAGAAGAAAGCACAGAAGAAAAAATTTGCAATCTCGGACAGGCAAAGATTTCTTAGGACACAATAAACATAAACCATAGAAGTACAATAAATTTGATTTTATTAAAAGAAATCCCACAACACACCTACTAAGATTCTTAAGGTAAGACAAAAGATACCATACATTGACAAAGATGTGGATGAACTGGAACTCTCATTCATTGCTGGCAGGAATGTAAAATGGCATAACTCCTTTGGAAAACAGCTGGATGGCTTCTTATAAACTTAGAAATATACTTACCATATGACGCAGCAACTCTACTTCTAGATATTTCCCCAAGAGAAATCAAAACAAATATCCATACAAAGACTTTTACCTTGAAAGTTCATAGTAGTTTCATTCATAATAGCCTCAAAGTGGGAACAATCAAAATGTCCATCAACAGATGAGTGACTCTCCAAAACATTATCTTGAGTGAAAGCAGCCAGATCCCCACTCCCAGAAAAACCCTACATACTGTATGATTCCATTTATATGAAAATCTAGAAAATATAATCTAATCGATAGTAATAGAAAGCGTATCAGTCATTGCCTGGGGCTGGGAGTAGAGATGGGGATTGACTGGGAAGGAGCACAAGGAAATCTTTTAGGGTAATGAAAGTATTCTATATATAGATTGGTGAACTGTGTCCACTGGGATATATATATATGTCAAAATCATCTAGCAGTATATTTAAAATTAGTGTTTTAAATGTAAATTATACTTCAATAAATATGATTTTTAAAAGAAATTAATAATGATTTGTAAAGGTCTCTTTAGTTCTAAAATTCAATGATCTATGAACTTATAAACCTATAAAATCTTCTTTGACTATTATAGATTTTTATCATATTATCTGATATCTTAAGGCAATATGGTTGGAAAAGACCTCAAAGTTCTGTTAGTCAAAAATTCTTCTGATGCCTGAATCGTCTAACATTCACACCAAGTAGTCATTCAGTCTCTGCTTAAATACCTTGAGCCCATTTCAGTTTTTGGACAGGTCTAATTATTAGACAGAGTTTCCTTATAATTACCTGAAATCTCACTCCTTGTAGGTCTCACCTATGGAAACATGCATGGAATAAATCGAATTCTTTTCTCCCTGACAGCCATTCAAATATTAGGAGGGAGCTATCATGTTCTTCCTAAATTTTCCAAGTTTAACATCCATATTTCCTTTAACTATTCTTCAAATAAGATGGTTTTGGGTGTTCTCACCATCCTGAGTGCCTTCCCCCTGACACATTAGGGTTTGCCAACATCCTCCTTCAAGAGTGTTGCCCCCCAGTCCAACACAATACTTCAGGTATGCTGTAACCAGAGCAGAATACAGGGTGATGACCACTCTTCTATATATTATATTTCTATTGATGCTACTTAATTTCAGTGAACGTTCTTAGCATTATTGGCTTATGTTGAGCTTACAGTCAACCAACAAACCCAAATGTTCCACGTATGCTGCTATTAAGCCACATTTCATCTATTCTGTTCTTATACAGTTGGTTTTAGGGATCCAAGTATAAGGTGTTTTGTTGTTTCCTGTTGGTCTTCATCTTTTTAAAATGGGCTCATCATTTCAGCCTGTTGAGGTGCCTTCAGATCTGACTTTGTCTTCTAACACATTACTTACTCAGTTTTAGGTCATATGTACATTCAATCAATATTCACAAAAGGTGAATACTGGTCATATGTACATTCAATCAATATTTACAAAAGGTCCTCATCTACATATTATTATTCTAAATTCATATGGTATATACCACACAATTTGATATTCAATTGCAAACTTCTTAATTTCTAACTATTTCATACGTGTAAATCTTGTTTTAACAAAAATATTTTAAGCTTATCTATAGAAAGGATCATGTCTTCTACTTGTTCTATAGTACGAGGCATAGATTAGGTATTCAATAAATATTTGTTGACTTAAAAGCTAAATTAGAGTGTTTTTACACTATGGCTGTACCAAGAATGAGTCACAACTGACCTTCATCTCATGGTTATGTAAGGGCTAACTTTCTTTTACATCCATACAGATACATTTGTGGGAAAGGCTATACCAGCCAAAGCATCACAAAATCACTTCAAAATCATCAATGAGTTATTATAGTACAAACAGAGGCCACAGTGCCATCTAGTGAACATTACTAGTTTACTTCTGCTGATCACAAGCTCATTTTCACTCCTGTAATGTAAAGGCATGATTTTTAGAACTTCATACAGCAAATAGAACCAATATAAAACCAGCACATGAGTCGCGGTTGTTTTCATTTTAAGTCATATAAATATTCTATTAAATAGTCTCATCTTAGGGCTGTTGTAGATCTTATGACCATACTGTGCTTTGAGATTATGCTTTAGTTTTATCAATCTATAGTAATACCAACGACATTCATGTACCTGAACTGCAGTTGCAAGCTGAGGATGGAATTTCTGTACTGAGTTAAAGAGTACCCCATTATGTATTACTATTAACTTACAGACTATCACCAAAACAATCCATTATCTCTCTCTTAACAAAAATTAAACTTTATTATGATTTGCAGCAAATCCCATTATATCAAGTAGTGATAAATTGCTCCTATACTTGTAACCCAAGTTCATTTCCTCCATACTAAGTCTGTCCATGCAAACCTATGACTTTCACAAATGAAACACTTTAAATTCTTCAAAAATAATATAATAAAATTAGGTTATTGGGCTTAAGGTGCTATAAATTCCCCAAAGGCAGAGTTGATGTCTATGAAACTATGTAGTCTAATATTGCCTCATAAAATGTACTGGAGATACTCAAGAGGTGGGATACTCTGAGGTGGGATACTCAACAGATAATGGCAATTAAAATTTACATTTATACAAATCAGAAAATAAAGAAATTAGCTAAATTTAGCACTGTTATCTCAAAATGATGTCACCAAATGCATGAACTGATGAATCTGTAACATAATCTACTAAGAGTTCAGAGGAATATATTCTCCAAATTCTTTAACCCACCCAAATTAACTTCTCACCTATGATTCAATATTTCATGTTGAAAAGAAAGGAACTGAGCTAGTGAAAGGAATAACGGGGTGATTTTTTAAATAACATAATCTCATTCAGTTCTGGGAATCAAAGGCACTCACAGATCTTGATCACTTTTAATTTCCAATTATCCACAGTAGCAAGGATAGAAATAGCATGAACAAATGGAATTCCTGTATTAGGGAACCTGATTCACAGGTATTTATGGAATCTCCATGACTATTTTTTAATGTAATGAGTGCTTACTATGCATTAGGCTCTATGCTAGACATCAGACAAAATAAAGATAAGACATGGTCCCATCTTCAAGGAGAAAGAGATTTAATAGGGAGCTAAGACAGGTATAAAAACAACTAGAATACAAGGAAGAACATAAGTACCAAGGTATAAATAGAAGTGTTACAAATTCTTAGAGGAAGACCAAGACTCAGTAATTTCCTTAGACTGTCATTAGGATCTAAGCTTTCAAAAAGGAATTTCAAAAGGTAGGGATGCACGGAAGAGGTAATTTGCAATAGAGAAGAATGGATGAGGTTACAGAGGTAGAAAAGCATAGATCATGGTTAGGAAGCAGCAGGTACTCCAGGTGGGAACAAACATAGTACATGTGTAGAGGAAATAAAAGAGGATTATTTTATTTAAAGATTATGGAGGGGGGTACCTTCAAGATGGCAGAGGAGTAAGATGTGGAGATCACCCTCCTCCTCACAAATGCATCAAAAATACATCGACATGTGGAACAGCTCCCACAGAACACCTATTGAATGCTGGTAGAACACCTCAGACTTCTCAAAAGGCAAGAAAATCCCCACATACCTGGGTACGGCAAAAGAAAAAAGAAATGACAAAGACAAAAGAATAGGGACAGGACCTGCACCTCTGGGAGGGAGCTGTGAAGGAGGAAAAGTTTCCACACACTAGGAAGCCCCTTCGCTGGCGGAGATGGGGGATGGGCGGGGGGGGAAGCTTCAGAGCCACAGAGGAGAACAAAGCAACAGGGGTGCAGAGGGCAAAGCAGAGAGATTCCTGCACAGAGCATCAGTGCCGACCAGCACTCATCAGCCTGACAGGCTTGTATGCTCACCCACCAGGGCTGGGAGCTAAGGCTCAGGCTTTGGAGGTCAGACCCCAGGGAGAGGACTGCGGATGGCTGCGTGAACACAGCCTGAAGGGGGCTAGTGCGCCACAGCTAGCCGGGAGGGAATCTGGGAAAAACTCCAGTCCTGACTAAGGAACAAGAGACCATTGTTTCGGGGAGCATGAGGAGAAGGGATTCCTTCCTGGTCTGCCCACAGAAGGAAGAGCACCACCTAAATGAGCTCCAGAGACAGGAGCGAGCTGCAGCTATCAGCTCAGACACCAGACATGGGCATGAAACGCTAACACTGCTGCTGCAGCCACCAAGAAGCCTGTGTGCAAGCACAGGTCACTATCCACACCGCCCCCCAAGAGCCTGTGCAACCCACCACTGCCAGTGTCCCATGATCCAGGGACAACTTCCCCGGGAGAACACACGGCAGGCTTCAGGCTGTTGTAACGACACACTGGCCTCTGCTGCCACAGGCTCGCCCTGCATTCCAATTATAACTACTGTACCCTTCCCTCCCCCACCATAAGTGAGCCAGAGCCCCTTAATCCGCTGCTTTAACCCCGTCCTGTCTGGGCGGGAAGAGAAGCCTGAGGACAACTTACATGCAGAGGTGGGGCCAAAACCAAAGCTAAACTCAAGGAACTGTGTGAACAAAGAAGAAAAAGGGAAATTTCTCCATGCAGCATCAGGAACAGCAGATTAAATCCCCACAATCAACTTGAGGCACCTTGCATCTGTGGAACACCTGAAGAGACAATGAATCAACCCAAAACTGAGGCAGTAGACTTTGGGAGCAACTGTAGACTTGGGGTTTGCTGTCTGCAGCTGACGTGTTTCTGATTTTTACATTTATGTTAGTACAGTTTTTAGCATTTCTCTTCATTGACAGATGTGTTTATTGGTTTGGCTGCTCCTTTTTTTAAAAAAATTTTATTTTAATAATTTTATTTTATTTTAAATTATTTTTTCTTTCTTTTTTTCCCTCACTTTTCTTCTGAGCTGTGTGGCTGACAGGGTGTTGGTACTCTGGCCTGGTGTCAGGCCTGAGCCTCTGAGGTGGGAGAGCCGAGTTCAGGACACTGGACAACCAGAGACCTACCGGGCCCACATAATATCAATTGGTGAGAGCTCTCCCAGAGATCTCCGTCTCAATGCTAAGGCCCAGCTCCACCCAGCATCGAGGAAGCTCCAGTGCTGGATGCCCCATGCCAAACAACTAGCAAGACAGGAACACAACCCTACCCATTAGCAGACAGGCTGTTTAAAATCATACTAAGTTCACAGACAGCCCAAAACATACCACCGGATGCAGCCCTACCCACTGGAAAGACAAGAGCTAGCCCCACCCAGCAGAACACAGGCACGAGTCCCCTCAGCAGGAAGCCTAGAGAAGCCACTGAACAAACCTTACCCACTAGAGGCAGACACCAAAAACAACAGGAACTACGAACCTTCAGCCTCCGAAAAGGAGACCCCGAACACAGTAAGTTAAACAAAATAAGATGACAGAGAAACACACAGCAGATGAAGAAGCAATGTAAAAACCCACCAGACCAAACAAATGAAGAGGAAATAGGCAGTCTACCTGAAGAAGAATTCAGAGCAATGATAGTAAAGTTGATCCAAGATCTTGGATATAGAATGGAGAAAATAAAAAATATGTTTAACAAGAACCTAAAAGAACCAAAGACCAAACAAACAGTGATGAACAACACAATAAATGAAATTTAAAATTCTCTAGAAGGAAGCAATACCTGAATAACTGAGGCAGAAGAACAGATAAGTGACCTGGAAGACAAAATAGTGGAAATACCTACCACAGAGCAGAACAAAGAAAAAAGAATGAAAAGAATTGAGGACAGTCTTAGAGACTTCTGGGACAACATTAAACGTACGAACATTTGAATAATACAGGTCCCAGAAGAAGAAGAGCAAAAGAAAGGGACTGAGAAAATATTTGAAAAGATTACAGTTGAAAACTTCCCTAACATGAGAAAGGAAATAGTCAACCAAGTTCTGGAAGTGCAGAAATCCCATACATGATAAATCCAAGGAGAAATACGCCAAGACACATATTAACCAAACTATCAAAAATTAAATACAAGGTAAAAATATTAAAAGCAGCAAGGGAAAAGCAACAAATAATATACAAAGGAATCCCCATAAGGTTAAAAGCTGATTTTTCAGCAGAAACTCTGCAAGCCAGAAGAGAGTGGCAGGACATATTTAAAGTGATGAGAGGAAAAAACCTACAACCAAGATTACTCTACCCAGCAAGGATCTCATTCAGCTTTGACAGAGAAATTGAAACACTTACAGACAAAGCAAAAGTTAAGAGAATTCAGCACCACCAAACGACCTTTACAACAAATCTCAAAGGAACTTCTCTAGGCAGGAAACACAAGAGAAGGAAAAGGTCTACAAAAACAAACCGAAAACACTAAAGAAAATGGTAACAGGAACATACATATCAATAATTACCTTAAATGTAAATGGATCAAATACTCCAACCAAAACACACAGACTGGCTGAATGGATAAAAAACAAGGCCTGTATATATGCTGTCTACAAGAGACCTACTTCAGACCTAGGGACACATGCAGACTGAAAGTGAGGGGATGGAAAAAGATATTCAATGCAAATGGAAATCAAAAGAAAGCTGGAGTAGCAATTCTCATATCAGACAAAATAGACTTTAAAATAAAGACTATTACAACAGACAAAGAAGGACACTACATAATGATCAAGGGATCAATCCAAGAAGAAGATATAACAATTGTAAATATTTATGCATCTAACATAGGAGCACCTCGATACATAAGGCAAATGCTAGAAGCCAAAAAAGGGGAAATCGACAGTAACACAATAATCGTAGGGGACATTAACACCCCACTTTCACCAATGAATAGATCATCCAAAATGAAAAAAAACTAAGGAAACAAAAACTTTAAATGACACATTAAACAAAATATACTTAATTGATATTTATAGGACATTCCATCAAAAACAACAGAACACACTTTCTTCTCAACTGCTCATGGAACATTCTCCAGGATAGATCACATCTTGGGTCACAAATCAAGCCTTGGTAAATTTTTAAAAACTGAAATTGTATCAAGCATCTTTTCTGACCACAAAGCAATGAAACTAGATATCAATTACAGTAAAAAAAAATCTGTAAAAAATACAAACACATGGAGGCTAAACATTACACTACTAAATAACCAAGAGATAACTGAAGAAATCAAAGAGGAAATCAAACAATACCTAGAAACAAATGACAATGAAAACACAACAACCCAAAACCTACGGGATGCAGCCAAAGCAGTTCTAAGAGGGAAGTTTATAGCAACATAATCCTACCTCAAGAAACAAGAAACATCTCAAGTAAACAACCTAACCTTACACCTAAAGCAATTACAGAAAGAAAAAAAAAACCCAAAGTAGGCAGAAGGAAAGAAATCATAAAGATCAGAACAGAAAGAAATGAAAAAGAAATGAAGGACACTATAGCAAAGATCAATAAAACTAAAAGCTGGTTCTTTGAGAATTTAAACAAAATTGATAAATCATTAGGCAGACTCATGAAGAAAAAAAGGAAGACTCAAATCAATAGAATGACAAATGAAAAGGGAGAAGTAACAACTGATACTGCAGAACTACAAAGGATCATGAGAGATTACTACAAGCAACAATATGCCAATAAAATGGACAACCTTAAAGAAATGGACAAATTCTTAGAAATGCACAACCTGCCGAGACTGAACCAGGAAGAAATAGAAAATATGAACAGACCAATCACAAGCACTGAAATTGAAACTGTGATTAAAAATCTTCCAGCAAACAAAAGCCCAGGACCAGATGGCTTCACAGGTGAATTCTATCAAACATTTATAGAAGAGCTAACACCTATCCTTCTCAAACTCTACAAAATATAGCAGAGGGAGGAGCACTCCTAAATTCATTCTACGAGGCCACCGTCACCCTGATATCAAAACCAGACAAAGATGTCACAAAAAAAGAAATCTTCAGACCAATATCACTGATGAACATAGATGAAAATATCCTCAACAAAATACTAGGAAACAGAATCCAACAGCACATTAAAAGGATCATACACCATGATCAAGTGGGGTTTATCCGAGGAATGCAAAGATTCTTCAGTAAATAGAAATCAATCAATGTGATACACCATATTAACAAACTGAAGGACAAATCCATATGTTAATCTCAATAGATGCAGAAAAAGCTTTTGACAAAATTCAACACCCATTTATGATAAAAAAAACTCTCCAGAAAGTAGGCATAGAGGGAACCTACCTCAACATAATAAAGGCAGTATATGACAAACCCACAGCCAACATCGTCCTCAATGGTGAAAAATTGAAACCACTTCCTCTAAAATCAGGGAAAAGACAAGGATGCCCACTCTCACCACTATTATTCAACATAGCTTTGGAAGTTTTAGCCACAGCAATCAGAGAAGAAAAAGAAATTAAAGGAACCTAAATCAGAAAAGAAGAAGTAAAGCTGTCACTGTTTGCAGATGACATGATACTATACATAGAGAATTCTAAAGATGCGACCAGAAAACTACTAGAGCTAATCAATGAGTTTGGTAAAGTAGCAGGATACAAAATTAATGCACAGAAATCTCTTGCATTTCTATACTCTAAGGATGAAAAACCTGCAAGAGTAAATAAGGAAACACTCCCATTTGCCACTGCAACGAAAAGAATAAAATACCTAGGAACAAACCTACCTAAGGAGACAAAAGACCTGTATGCAGAAAATTATAAGACTGATGAAAGAAATCAAAGATGATACAAACAGATGTAGAGATTATACCATGCTTCTGGATTGGAAGAATCAACATTGTGAAAATGACTCTACTATCCAAAGCAATCTACAGATTCAATGGAATCCCTATCAAACTACCACGGGCATTTTTCACAGAACTAGAAGAAAAAATTTCACAATTTGTTGGAAACACAAAAGACCCCAAATAGCCAGAGCAATCCTGAGAAACAAAAACGGAGCTGGAGGAATCAGACTCCCAGACATCAGACTATACTACAAAGCTACAGTAATCAAGACAGTACGGTACTGGCAAATAACCAGAAATATAGATCAATGAAACAGGATAGAGAGCCCAGGATAGAAAGCCCAGAGCCCACGCACATATGGTCACCTTATCTTTGATACAGGTAGCAAGACTATACAATGGAGAATAGACAGCGTCTTCAGTAAGTGGTGCTTGGAAAACTGGACAGCCAGTTGTAAAGAATGAAATGAGAACACTTCCTAACACCATACAAAAAATAAACACAATATGGATAAAGACCTAAATGTAAGGCCAGACACTATAAAACTCTTGGAGTAAAACAAAGGAAGGACACTCTTTGACATAAATCACAGCAAGATCCTTTTTGACTCACCTCCTAGAGAAATGGAAATAAAAATAAAAATAACCAACTGTGACCTAATGAAACTTAAAAGCTTTTGCACAGCAAAGGAAACCATAAACAAGATGAAAAGACAACCCTCAGAATGGGAGAAAATATTTGCAAATGAGGCAACTGACAAAGGATTAATTTCCAAAATATACAAGCAGCTCATGTACCTCAATATCAAAACAACAACCCAATCCAAAAACGGACAGAAGACCTAAATAGACATTTCTCCAAAGAAGATATACAGATTGTCAACAAACACATGAAAGGATGCTGAACATCACTAATCATTAGAGAAATGCAAATCAAAACTACAATGAGGTATCACCTCACACTGGTCAAAATGGCCACCATCAAAAAATCTACAAATAATAAATCCTGGAGAGGGTGTGGAGAAAAGGGAACACTCTTGCACTGCTGGTGGGAATGTGAATTGGTACAGCCACTATGGAGAACAGTATGGAGGTTCCTTAAAAAACTACAAATAGAACTACCATATGACCCAGCAATCCCACTACTGGGCATATACCCTGAGAAAACCATAATTCAAAAAGAGTCATGTACCAAAATGTTCATTGCAGCTCTATTCACAATAGCCCAGAGATGGAAACAACCTAAGTGTCCATCATCGGATGAATGGATAAAGAAGATGTGGCACATATATACAATGGAATATTACTCAGCCCTAAAAAGCAACGAAATTGAGCTATTTGTAATGAGGTGGATGGACCTGGAGTCTGTCATACAGAGTGAAGTAAGTCAGAAAGAGAGAGACAGGTACCATATGCTAACACATATATATGGAATTTAAGAAAAAAAATGTCATGAAGAACCTAGGGGTAAGACAGGAATAAAGACACAGACCTACTAGAGAATGGACTTGAGGATTGGGGAGGGGGAAGGGGAAGCTGTGACGAAGTGAGAGAGTGGCATGGACATATATACACTACCAAGTGTAAGACAGATAGCTAGTGGGAGGCAGCCGCATAGCACAGGGACATCAGCTCAGTGCTTTGTGACCGCCTGGAGGGGTGGGATAGGGAGGATGGGAGGGAGGGAGATGCAGGAGGGAGGAGATATGGGAACATATGTATATGTATAACTGATTCACTTTGTTATACAGCAGAAACACACCATTGTAAAGCAATTATACTCCAATAAAGATGTAAAAATAAATAAACTAATGGGACCTAATGAAACTCAAAAGCTTTTGAAGAGCAACGGAAACCATAAACAAGATGAAAGACAACTCTCAGAATGGGAGAAAATATTTGCAAATGAAGCAACTGATAAAGGATCCATCTCCAAAATTTACATGCAGGTCATGCAGCTCAGTATCAAAAAAACAAACAACTCAATCCAAAAATGGGAAGAAGACCTATATAGACATTTCTCCAAAGAAGATATATAGATTGCCAACACACACATGAAAGAATGGTCAACATCACTAATCATTAGATAAATGCAAATCAAAACTAGAGTTCAGTATCACCTCACAGCAGTCAGAATGGCCATCATCAAAAAGTCTACAAACAATAAATGCTGGAGAGGGTGTGGAGAAAAGGGAACACTCTTGCACTGTTGGTGCGACCGTAAATTGATACAGCCACTATGGAGAACAATATGGAGGTTCCTTGAAAAACTAAAGACAGAACCCTCATACGACCCAGGAATCCCACTACTTGTCATATACCCTGAGAAACCATAATTCAAAAAGAGTCATGTACTGCAATGTTCATTGCAGCTCTATTTACAATATCCAGGACATGAAAGCCACCTAAGTGTCCACTGACAGATGAATGGATAAAGAAGATGTGCCACATATATATAGTGCAATATTTCTCAGCCATAAAAAGAAACGAAATTGAGTTATTTGTAGTGAGGTGGATGGACCTAAAGTCTGTCATACCGAGTGAAGTAAGTCAGAAAGAGAAAACAAATATCGTATATTAACGCATATATGGAATCTAAGAAAAAAAATGTCATGAAGAACCTAGGGGTAAGACAGGAATAAAGACACAGACCTACTAGAGAATGGACTTGAGGATATGGGGAGGGGGAAGGGTAAGCTGGGACAAAGCGAGAGAATGGCATGGACATATATACACTACCAAATGTAAAATAGATAGCTAGTGGGAAGCAGCTGCATCGCACGGGGAGATCAGCTCAGTGCTTTGTGACCACCTAGAGGGGTGGGATAGGGAATTTGGGTGGGAGACGCAAGAGGGAGGGCATATGGGGATATATGCATACATATAGCTGATTCACTTTGTTATACCGCAGAAACTAACACAACCTTGTAAAGCAATTATACTAGAACAGATTTTTTTTTAATTTTAAAAATAAAGATTATGGAGGACCTTAAGTCTAAGAAATTTGGTCTTTATTTACAGGGTGCCACTGAAAATTATTGAGCAAGATACAATAATCAGTTAGATTATTCCAGTAGTCTTAGAGGTAATGAGGGCTTGGACTAGGGTAGTGAGGTAAAGATGGAAGGGGAGACAGCTGGCAAAAATATTGCAGAGGTAGAATTGACCAGATGTGGCACACGACTGAATATAGGGGGAGAAGAAGGAATCCATGAATCTAAGATTTCAGTCTTAGATAGCTGTATATACCCAAAGACAGTAGAAAAGTGGATGTGGGCTATGAGAAACATCAGGGCTATAGATATAGATTTGCATATGGAGAGCTGAACCTAAGAAAACAGTTGATGAATTTCTGTGGGGATAGTGTACAACAGAAACAAAAGAAGGGAGCAGAGAATAAACTCAACAAATGTTTACTGAAAACTTACCATGTACCAAGCATGTTCATGAGTGTTGAGGATAAAATGGAGAATGAGATAAACAGTACCTGCCCTCATCCAACATTTATTTGGGAAAAGAGACTACCAATAACATAAATAAAAAAGGAACGGTCAGAGCAATAGGATTAAGAGAGTATGTCATAAACAGAAAACAAATTAACAATTACCAAAGAGGAAGGGAGGTGGGGGAGGGATAAATTAGGAGTCTGAGATTAGCAGATACAAACTACTATACATAGAACAGATAAAACAACAAGGTCCTACTGTACAACACAGGAACTATATTCAATATCTTGTAATAAACCATAATGGGAAAGAATATGATAAAGATATATACAGATATATCTCAATCACTTTGCTGTACAGCAGAAACTAACAACACAACACTGTAAATCATCTACACTTCAATAAAAAAAAGCGAGTATGTCATTAGAAGCCAAAGAGAAAGTTTCTGGAAGGAAAAAGTAGTATTATATTCTCTCGTGCTAGAGAGACCAGAGGACAAAATGGACTGAGGGAAAAAATCATTAGACTTTATCATTAAAAGGTCACTAGCGGGGCTTCCCTGGTGGTACAGTGGTCAAGAATCCGCCTGCCAATGCAGGGGACACGGGTTCGAGCCCTAGTCCAGGAAGATCCCACATGCCGTGGAGCAACTAAGCCTGAGCGCCACAACTACTGACCCTGCGCTCTAGAGCCCGTTAGCCACAACTACTGAAGCACACATGCCTAGCGCCCATGCTCCGCAACAAGAGAAGCCACCGCAATGAGAAGCCCGCGCACTGCAATGAAGAGTAGCCCCTGCTCGCCGAAACTAGAGAAAGCCGGTGCCCAGCAACAAAGACCCAATGCAGCCAAAAATAAATACATTTATTAAAAAAAAGGTCACTAGTGATATTCAAAAGAGCAGTTTATAGAATCAGATGCAAAAATCATCAAAAGGGAAGTAGGTGGTGAGGCCAAAAACCTTAGAGTCATTCTTGTCTCTTTTTTTCTCTCTTATCCTACATCTGGTTTGTCAGAGAATTCTGTCAGCTTTATTTTCATATTCTATACAGAATCTGACCACTTCTCACCATCCATACTTCCTTCATCCTGGTCCATGCCACCATCATCTCTTGCCTAGATTATTTCAGTGGCCTCCTAACTGGTCTCCCTGCTTCCACCCTTGCATCCAGCTCAGTCTATTCAACACGGTGGCCAAGTGATCTTATTAAAATGCAAGTCAGATCTTGACACTCTTGTGCCCCCAAACCCTCCCACTGGCTCCCCATCTCACTTAGACTTAATGACACAAATCTTTACAATGAACTACAATGTCTTTCTTACATGATCTGTTTCCCCACTACTTCCTTGATCACATTTCCTGTTTTCCCTAATATTCCCTCTGCTCCAGCCACACTAGTCTCTTTGCTGTTCCTCAAACACCACATATATGCTCCTACCCCACACACCAGAGCCTTTGCATTTGCTGCTCCCTCTGTCTGGAATGCTCTTTTTAAAGGTATCCTCATAGCCATATCCCTCATTTCCTCAGGTCTCTACTAAAAAACTACCTTCTCACTGAAGCCCCCTCTGGCCACCTTGCCTAGAATTCCAACCCTTCACTCCTCCTCTAAAACATTTAATACTACCCTTTCCTACTTAGTTTTCTCTTTAGCACTTATCACTATCTAATATAACAGGGTCAGAAAACTGTGGCCTTTGGGCTCCATCCAGCCTACCATCTATGAATAGCTAAGTTTTACTTTTTTAAAAGGCTAAAAAAATCAAAAAAGAATACTTTACGACACAAAAAATTATATGAAATTCAAATTTCAGTGTTCCTAAATATAAAGTTTTGTTGGAACAAAGCCATGCCAATTTGTTTACATATGGTCTACGCCTACTTTCATGGTACAACAGCAGAGTTGAGTAGCTGCAAGAGAGACTGTATGGCCTAGAAAACCTAAAATATTTACTGTGTGGTTCTGCATAGAAAATTTACTGACCTCTCTAATATACCATAATATTTATCTTTTTATTGTCTGTGTCTCCTAGTAGAATATAAACTCTGTGGGGGTAGGGGGTTTTGTCTATTTGCCTAGGACAGTATTTAACATATAGTAGTAGACAGTTAATAAATATTTTTTGAATGAATGAATACTAAAAAAATATAGGCAGTAATTTTAGGTTATAAAGTTTGGTGATGAAAGGAAGGACAAACTATAATTTGGGGAGGATGACACGGTTGAAGAAAGGTTTTTGAATAAAGAAGACCTAAAAATAATTGTAGTGACAGGGGAAAGAAACAGTAGAGAGAGAAAGATAAAAGAGTTAGGGTTGAGATTTGTAGGGAAGGTCCCCTGAGAAAGTAACTTCTTTCTCAGAGATAAGGGAGAAGAAAGAATGGATAAAGAGAGAAGGTGATGAAGTTCATGTCAGTGGATACAAGCCCAGGAAATTAGAAGATAAGGTTTTCTGCTAAAAGGAAGGATAAGGCATAGGGCCTTAGGGATAAAAAAAATGTTTTGGAATCACCAAGGATTGGTGAGGAGTATGACAGAAAGTCAACAAGAGTCAGTTTTACTTAGTGCCTATATGAAAACTATGAAATTTTAGCAGATGCAATAAATATGCTTTCACAAAATTTCTGAACAGTACTCAAGAAGATCAAGGGAAGGAGTGAAAAAAGCAGACAATAAAAATTAACAAGACTAGGTGGCAATAGCAAAATAGTAAAATATGATGAACTGCGTAACTGTTTCACCTTTCTTCATCTGTCTTAGTGCACAGTAGAGTATTCCTTACATATGGAGGTATCAAATCAATTTCTGCTAAGTTTAAGACAGGAAGGATGAAATGGAGAAATATACTAACAGTAATCAACAAGGCAATCTGGCCTTAAATGACATAATCACAAACTGAGTATACATATTAGGACCTGCCTGGTTTCCTGCTCTCTTCTTCTTCCCCTCCTTACTACTAATATCATTTGAACTCCCAATTACAGGTTCAGTCCTACACTAGGCTCTAGGACCAAACTTGACATTAGTTAGAGGAAATTTAAGAAACAGTGCTTCAAGTCTTAGAAGACTGTATCATCTATTCACTTTGTATTCTTTTTCCGGTAATTGCATCCCAGTCTGGCTCCCTATGCCTGAGCTCCACTCTTAAAAAGAGCCTCATGTTCCTTTCACTTTAGGTTTGGAGCTCGACCTTGCTCTTTCTAGTCTATCTACACATACCCCCAGTGATGTAAAGATTTGAGTCCTGCATCTGAGTCCAAATCTCTATGATTGAAGACCTGTTCCCTGCTGATATGCTTATGTGATGCCAACTACCTATGTGTCTAACTTATGGAATCTTTCCAACACTTAAATTTCCCCCATTGCCATAATCTGATCTGCCCATTAGGATACCCTGATGCCAGCTAATTGGCTGAGTCAAAGGCAACTTGTTCATCTCTGTAACTTCAGAGACTATCACAGTATCTCATACTATGTTCTTTCTATCTTGACTAGGTGATTAGATATCCTTCCTTGGCCTGCAGATGTATCCATCCCCCCAGTTGGCATGTCTAGCTCCAGGTCCAGGTCCATCCCAATCTGCCAGGTTAATATAAATCATAGAGTTACAAAAGCCTTGTGATTACCTTCTTTACAGGTCTTTAAGTAAGCAGTAGGAAACTACCTTTCTGAAATAGGTAACAGTATTCTGAGCAGAAATATAATGAATTAAGTAACAAAATCTATGTGACATCTTCTTTTCAGGTCTTTAAGTAAACAGTAGTCAACCATCTTTCTGAAACACTTAAATGCTAGCCTGTGTAGAAATACGATGAATTAAGTAACCTTTCAACTTCTCTTTCAGGACCGTGAATTTATAAACAAACAAACTAAATGGTAAATATTCTTTTGAAAGAAAATCTGAAGTATTTATTAAGGTAAACAACCCTTCAAAGTAAACAAATCTTCAAAGAAAATGTCTAAAATTACAACCCTTAATCACATATTTCCCCCTAAATTTGTTATTAAAACTTAAAAAGCAACAAAAACCTTCATATTTTACCTGGATCCATACTTGTACTTCTTGTTTTTTCTCTTACCACAAGACAATACGCCCCACCCCATTATGTGCATACTATATGATAACCAAAGGAAGAAATGTCCCAAATGCTTTGGGGGAGTATGAATGGCTCTATCCTCAAGCAAGTTTTATCCCTTTTACCTTCTAGAATTTTGTTCTGATAAGAAATCAAATGCTGAACATTTTTTTAGATTGGTTGGAAAGGCAAAAGATAACCCAGAAAGTAAAAGAACGAATTTCATCCCAGTGTTTGCTCTCACTGAATGCTTGACCCAAAAAAATGTGTAACTTAAAATTTATTCTGCTTCAAAGGACAATACTGCAGATGGTTAGCAGCAGATAACTTTGTTCATGAATTGCAATGATATATTACCTTTCAGAACAGGGTGTTAAAAATAAACAGTAAGTAATGGAATTAAGAGTCTCCAAATTTTCTCTCCTTTTGGGAAGTTCCATTCATTAATGTTTATAGTGTGCAAGTCAGGAAAATATCAATTTGACTTTGTTCTGTATGAAGTAACTCTCAGACATCCTAACCTAATAGCCAAGAAGTCACACCACTACAACCATCTCTCTGCCATTGCACATAACAACATTTGCTGCCTTTGAAAAACAAATAAATCAAAAGACCTTATCAAATTGTCCCAAATGCAGGTAACAAGCAGCCATGTTCCTCTGTAGCCTGGCAAAGTCCAGGAACGTTTGATCACATGCATAAAATCTCAGAGAACAGCAGTACCAGTGTAGGGCATCAGCATAATCTTCTACCTAAAGTTTAAAAAGAAATAACAAAATCACACAGATATTTCTATATTTGACCCTAATTGTTCCAAGTCACCTTTAGAAACAAAAAAATGGCACTGTTTACATTTTTAGGCAACCAAAACACAACATCCTCTTTAGTTGAATGCTGAATGCATTTTACTATCAGCCTTGATCAATATAAAGTTATAGATAAAGTGGTAATCGATATTCTCTCTTCTTCCCTCACATTAGAGGTTTCACGGAAACCAACAAAATTAAAAGGCAACCTATGAAATCAGAGAAAATATTTGCAGTATTTTGGGGGGGTAATATCCAAAATATATAAGAAAATACTACAACTCAGTAGCAAAAAATAAAAACAAGAACAAAAACAAAACCCGATTAAAAATGGGCAAAGGATCTGGACAGACTTTCCCAAAGAAGACATACAAATGGCCAACAGGTACATGATAAGGTGCTCAACATCACTTATCATCAGGAAAATGCAAATCAAAACCACAATGAGATATCACTTCACATCTGCTACAATGGCTAACATCAGAAAGACAAGAGATAACAAATGGTGGTGAGGATGTACAGAAAAGGGAAACCTTGTACACTGTTGGTGGGAATGTAAACTGGTATAGCCACTATGGAAAACAGTTGGAGGTTTCCTAAGAAATTAAAAATAGAACTACCATACAATCCAGTAATCCCACTTCTGTGTGGGATACCCAAAGAAAATGAAATCATTATCTCAAAGAGATAATTGTACTGCCATGTCCACTGCAGCAAGCCAAGGTATGGAAACAACCTAAGTTGTTGTTTACTGATGAATGTGGGTAAAGAAAGTACAGTACATGTATACAATGGAATATTAGCCTTAAAAAAGAATGAAATCCTGCCATTTGTGACAACATGGATGAATTTGGAGGACATTATGCTAAATGATATAAGCCAGAAAGAGAAAGACAAACATTGCATGGTATCACTTATATGTAGAATCTGAAGTAAAGAAAAAAAAGTCAAACTCATAGAAACACAGAGTAGAATGGTGTTTTCCAGGGGTTTGAGGGTGGGGGAAATGGAGAATGGTTGGTAAAAGGGTACAAACTTTCAGTTATAAGATGAAAACGGTCCGAGGATCTAATACATACATTAGATATATGGTGACTATAGTTGGTAATACTGGATTGTATAACTGAATTTTGCTAAGAGAGCAGAACTTAAATGTTCTCACCAAAAAGAAAAAAGGTAAATATGTGAGGTGATGGACGTGTTAAGTAAGTCATTAGACCCCTTTCACAATGTATATGTATATCAGATTAAATCATCACATTGTACACTTTAATCATAATTTTGTCAATTATACTTCAATAAAGCCAAAAAAAATGAAATTTCACATATGGGATGAAGAGTCGGAGAGGGTGGTGAGCCACCCTAGAAAACTCAGAATACGATTTAAAAGTTATTAAAACAACAATGATAAAAATGTTAAAAGAGAACACCCATAATTTACCATTTGAATACAGCTATTTTCATTTTTCCACATTGCATTTTAATTTTACCCTTTTGTATTTTTATATAGTTGTAATCACACTTTATATTACAATTTCATTTTCTATTCTTTCCATTTAACTTCATTTTGTAAATATTAATCTATGTTGCTACGTAGGATAAGAAAATGTAAGATATTTTAGTAAATTTCCAGGTTTTTCACTATTTTAATTAAATGCTATGGCTGTTTTTTTTTGTGGTTTTTTTGTGTGTGTGGTTTTTTTTTTTTTTTTTTTTTTTGCAGTACGCAGGCCTCTCACTGTTGTGGCCTCTCCCGTTGCAGAGCACAGGCTCCGGATGCGCAGGCTCAGCGGCCATGGCTCACAGGCCCAGCCACTCCGCAGCATGTGGGATCTTCCTGGACTGGGGGACGAACCTGTGTCCCCTGCATCGGCAGGCGGACTCTCAACCATTGTGCCCCCAGGGAAGCCCTAAATGCTATGTTTTTGTACAAAAATATTTTCTTACTTTTGAGGCACTTTAAAATTTTCAATGGTAAGAAGCTATTACAAAAAATCTAATAGAAATGACCTGGATAACTTTTTTTAAGATAAGAAAATTAAGATTGCTCATGCACACCAAGGTAACGTAGATGAGTCCCCTGTACCCTACCAAGAAACTTCACATTTTTCAATGAAAGACAGGAGTCATTAGTACCTAAAAGGAATAAAACTCACTCCCTACTAGAAACAACTGTGCTGAGGAGGTATAACACTGCCTTTGACTATTTAGAATTAAGATTACATTCTTCTACAGTTTGGGAAGTGGGAGTTAAAAAAATTATCCTGCAAGACTGGAAAATGAGAGAAAAAAAGATTCAATACGAGAAGGGAATTCTGAAATAATTTTTTACTTGCTCAGTAAAGAAACAGAGACCCTCTAAAAGAAAATAAGAATATCATTCTATTTTGCAGCACCTTAATGTATAAAACAAGATGTTTTGATATATACACTGTGAAATGACGACCACAATTAACATATCCATCCTTCTGCAATGTCTAATCTGATGTTAATACTATGCAGTATATTTTTGATCCTAGACATACTTTTCATCTCTGGAAGTTTGATTTGGGTCTTTTGTATCTTCCATGTCTCTACCTAACTTCTTGAATATATAGAATACAATTATAAGAGCTATTTTAATGTCCTCTGCTAATGTTAACTTCTATGTTAGTTTCAATTGTTGCTTCTTTTCTTCATTATAGGTTGTATTTTCCTGCCTGTTTGTATGCTTGGTAATTTATTTATTTTGCAGTATGCGGGCCTCTCACTGTTGTAGCCTCTCCCATTGCGGAGCACAGGCTCCGGACACACAGGCTCAGCGGCCATGGCTCACGGGCCCAGCCGCTCCACAGCATGTGGGATCTTCCCAGACCGGGGCATGAACCCGTGTCCCCTGCATCGGCAGGTGGACTCTCAACCACTGTGCCACCAGGGAAGCCCGGTAATTTATTATTAGATGCCAGACGTTATAAACTTTACCTTGTCGGGTGCTGGATAGTTCTGCATTCTGGTAAATATCCTTGACCTCTACTCTGGCAAGCACTTAAATTCCTTGGGACCAATTTGATCCTTTCAGGTCATACTTTTATGATTTTTCAGGTTGGTCTGGAACAGTGCTCAGTTTAGGACTAATTACTCCCCACTAGCAAAACAAGACCTTTCTGAATTCTCTACCCAATGCCCCATGAATTAGAAGTTTTCCAGTCTGGCTGGTATGAACAGGTTCTATTCCCAGACCTGTGTGAGTGCCAGGCACTGTTCTAATACTTTTAGATGGTGACTCATCTGGCTTTAGGTATTTTCATCCCATATTATCTTGATCAGTACTCCACTAAACACTTGAGAAGGATTCTCTGATTATGGAGTTCTCTTTCTTGCTCTGTTCTCCTCTCTGATACTCTGTCCTATGAATTCTAGCTACATCAGTCTTCCCAGACTCTCAGCTCCAACTCCTCAAATTAGGAAGCCTGCTAGGATCCACTTCAGTTTCTTTCCTTTTTTTTTTCCAACATCTTTATTGGAGTATAATTGCTTTACAATGGTTAGTTTCTGATGTATAACAAAGTGAATCAGCTATATGTATACATATATCCCCATATCCCCTCCCTCTTGCAACTCCCTCCCACCCTCCCTATCCCACTCCTCTCGGTGGTTACATAGCACCGAGGTGATCTCCCCGAGTGATGTAGCTCCTTCCCACTAGCTATCTATTTTACATTTAGTAGTGTATATATGTCAATGCCACTCTCTCACTTTGCCCCAGCTTACCCTTCCCTGTCCCCGTGTCCTCAAGTCCACATTCTCTACATCTGTGTCTTTATTCCTGTCCTGCCCCTAGGTTCTTCAGAACCATTTTTTTTTTAGATTCCATATATATGTGTTAGCATATGGTATTTGTTATTCTCTTTGACTTACGTCACTCTGTATGACAGACTCCAGGTCCATCCACCTCACTACAAATAACTCAACTTTCTTTTTATGGCTGAGTAATATTACATTGTATATATGAGCCATATCTTCTTTATCCATTCATCTGTCAATGGACACTTAGGTTGTTTCCATGTCCTGGCTACTGTAAATAGACCTGCAACAAACATTGTGGTACATGACTCTTTTTGAATTATGGTTTTCTCAGCGTATATGCCCTCGAGTGGGATTGCTGGGTCATATGGTAGTTCTATTTTTAGTTTAAGCAACCTCCATACGGTTCTCCATAGTGGCTGTATCAATTTACATTCCCACCAACAGTGCAAGAGGGTTCCCTTTTCTCCACACTCTCTCCAACATTTATTGTTTGTAGATTTTTTGATGATGGCCATTCTGACTGGTGTGAGGTGATACCTCATTGTAGCTTTCATTGGCATTTCTCTAATGATTAGTGATGTTGAGCATCCTTTCATGTATTTGTTGGCAATCTGTACATCTTCTTTGGAGAAATGTCTATTTAGGTCTTCTGCCCCTTTTTGGATTGGGCTGTTTGTGTTTTTGATATTGAGGTGCATGAGCTGCTTGTATATTTTGGAGATTAATCCTTTGTCAGTTGCTTCATTTGCAAATATTTTCTCCCATTCTGAGGGTTGTCTTTTCATCTTGTTTATGCTTTCCTTTGCTGTGCAAAAGCTTCGAAGTTTCATTAGGTCCTATTTGTTTATTTTTGTTTTTATTTCCATTTCTCTAGGCGGTGGGTCAAAAATGATCTTACTGTGATTTATGTCATAGTCCACTTCAGTTTCTATTCCTATGCTACAGCCTGGAAACTCAAGGTAGTAAGCTGAACAACTGCAGTGCTCACCTTGTTTATTTCCTATCTACCAGAGATCACTCTCCATTGCCTAATGTCCAGTGTCTCGAAAACCATTTTTTCATGTGTTTTGTCTTGATTTTTTGGAGGTAGGGAGAGGGAGCAAGGTGTTTTTCAGGCAAGGACATCAACCAGGTCTCTTACATTTTGGTTGGAAGTGGAAATCCACTAAAACAGTACGTCCTTTCTTACACATACACACACAAATGCATATGGATTAGAAGGCAATATATAAAATTTTAAGAGTGATTGGATTAAGAATAACTATTCTTTTTAAAAAACTTATCTGTGGTTTCAAATTTTCTACAGTAAACCTGGACTGTTTTGTATAAAGAAAAAATATTACTACATTTTTTTCCATTTTTATTACACCACAATGTTTTTAAAAGGTTTTTTTTAAGAGCAGTTTTGGGATCACAGCAAAAGTGAGAGGAATGTACAGATATCTGCTAGATACCTCCTGACCCAACACATGTACAGCCTCCCCCATCATCAACATCCTCTACCAGAATGGTGTATTTGTTACAACTGATGAACTTACATTAGGGTTCACTCTTGGTGTTGTACATTCTATGGATTTAGACAAATGGATAATGACATGCGTTCCATGATTATAGTATCATTCAAAGTATTTTCACTGCCCTAAAAATCCTCTGTGCTCCATACCTCAATTTTTAAAGGAAATAAAACCCTCTTTCTTGCTCCTCATGTTAAAATAAATTATACTTTCTTATATCTTAATATCAGTGATGTCATTTCCCTACCCTGTAAACTCCCAATGGGGATGAATCACATCTTAGTATCTTTATTTTTAGTTTATTTTTAAAAAAATAAATAAGTTACTTTATTTATTTTTGGCTGCGGTGAGTCTTTGTTGCTGCATGTGGGCTTTCTCTAGTTGCGGCGAGTGGGGGCTACTCTTCATTGTGGCGTGCGGGCTTCTCATTGTGGTGGCTTCTCTTGTTGCAGAGCACGGGCTCTAGGCACGTGGGCTCAGCAGTTGTGGCTCGTGGGCTCTAGAGTGCAGGCTCAGTAGTTGAGGAGCATGGGCTTAGTTGCTTCCGCGGCACGTGGGATTTTCCTGGACCAGGGATCAAACCCGTGTCCCCTCCATTGGCAGGCAGATTCTTAACCACTGCGCCACCAGGGAAGTCCACATCTTAGAATTTTTAAATAAATTCTTGTCCAATGCACATTAAAATTCTACATTATAAATATTTAATAAATAGACAGTACCTAAGCAGAAAGAGATTATTAAAGTACTTAATGCTCTATGATTTTTATAGTGAATACATTGTTTTATTTGTTGGGGTGAAGAAAGAATATAAAGAATGAAAATAGATTATTCCCAAACCTGAAAACTTTGGGCAGCTTTTTTCCATAGAATGTTGTGTAAACAGCCTACTAATTCTGTTGTCAGTTGTCTTCCTGTTTGGTGACCTGAAAAAAAAAAAACCCAAGTTCTAAAAACAAGAATCAAGATCTATTACATTAAATAAAGAGCACTAACTGTGCTCTTCAGAACCTATACTCTTTAAGTAATGGCTACAAACACAATCACATTCAGACAGGTTTTCATCATCAATTTTAGATTTACTAGCAAAATTGATTATGCAATACAATCAGAGTTTGCTAGAATCACTGTAGTAATTCGCCCATCAATCTGTAATAGTTTTCCAGCCTAGTCTCTTTTTAACGTATTTTCTAAGTTCCAAATTTGATCATCATCTGGTGCCTTAATGTTATTATCAATGAACAGACAGCAATGCTAGAAATCATTAATAAGAAGTGTTTATACTATTACGTACTAACTAGATCAGATCAAGTTCCCAAGAAAGGCCAATTATACCTTAAAGCCTTTGTAAAATACTTTAAGACCACGTTTACACATAAACTCTATTACTTTAAATTGTAACTCATGTCTGATTGTTTCTGGTCTAGACATTTACAGGGTTCAAATACATTATCACACACTAAGGTAAAGTTTAAGCTATAATAGAATTCTATATCCCTTTCACTTCCACCCCTTTGGCACTATCAATTTCCATGAAAGTCTTGATTAGAAAACTGAGAGTCTCTGACCCCTCAGCAGACATAGTTTGTTCCATGACTTAGTTAAAAATACTCACATGAGAGTAAAAAGCTACATAAAGCTTGTGTGTTAAAATATTATCATACTTTGAAAGTGTAAGTGTATAATTAGATATAACAATATAACTTGGGTTAACTGTAATCTTAGAAAATTAGTTATTCTGGATAGCAAAGTTTTCTAGTTACATGGCAGTTTACTTTCATTAAACATAAAATAATTTTTTATTTTAAAAAGTCTAAATCATTTAAAGTTCTTAATTTTTCTAAAAATTATGTTTTATGAATTATGTTTTTCTAAACATACATTCTAGTTTTCTGAAGCACAATTTAACTTTTGCTTGACTATTCAAGGTCAACACTAACAACTATTGTATTTTACTGTACTGATAGTATATCATAATGATGCCTTCAGTAATTATTATGTAGTACAGATTATTATACTTTTTTAAATACTTGAAATTGTTTTATATAATTTATAAGGTTTTTCCCTCCCTTGTGATCGGGTTATCTGTATATTTCCCTGTAGGTCCTTTCTCCCTTTATAATATGCTACCATTAAAATGCTGAGGGTTGGAAAACCAGATAACCAAGCTTAACAACACTGGGTCTAAAAATAACTGGATTCTTAGTGAGGATATGGAGGAAGGGTGTCATCAGTAAAATACAGTTCATAGAATCTAGAGTTCAAAAGACCCTTAGAGATTATCTAGTCAAAAGATTTCCTTTAAAAAAATCAATGACTTTGTTTTTATAAAAACATGATACATACTTATAAAAATTCAAGCAATCTGGTAAAAAACAAAGAAAGTAATAAATCACCTAAACTGCCACCACTCAGAATAAATTCCAGTGTTAACATTAGTGACTATCATTCCAGTTATATCTCTATATATGTATAGAGTAGGAAAGACAGATCAGGGCAAGAATTTTCTAATAAAGGGATCATACTCTCTGTGTTCTTCAGGGTATAGGGTTCTACAGAGAGATGGGGGATTAATGGAATGCTGAGATCTGGCTCTACATCTCTGCTTTAACCACAGCAACTCTAGTCTATTTTATTGGGGGCAGGGTTCATATACAATTGCATCACAAAAGGATGCTGCTGCTGCTGCTAAAAAGAAGTTAAAAAGTAGGAATGTAGTTCACAACCTTCATTTTATAGTTGGAAAAAGATCCAGAGATATTACTGACTTGCCTGAAGGTACACAGCTAATTTGAGATCAAACTGAAACATGAAATTAGGCTTATAATCTCACAATTTTCCATTACACATGAGGTTTAAGCTCAGAGGTTTGTCTGTTTTTGTTGATGTTTTGTTATCTTTGTTAGCTTTCATTCTAGCTTGCCAAATATGTGGAATCTGGATAGGTGAGTTGTTATAGTCAAA
This sequence comes from Stenella coeruleoalba, assembly GCF_951394435.1. Taxonomy (NCBI): domain Eukaryota; kingdom Metazoa; phylum Chordata; class Mammalia; order Artiodactyla; family Delphinidae; genus Stenella; species Stenella coeruleoalba. The sequence continues at coordinate 54,846,703 of NC_137152.1, forward strand.
GGGTATTAAGGACAAAAAAAAAGGAAGTGAGAGAAAGGAAAAAATCTGTTGACCTGAGGATTTTGCTACTGTTCTGACCTCCATCTTAGAACTACATGCATATTAACACCTTTCTAAAACACCTGCAGAAATCCTACTGACCTATAATGATTTCTTCAATCTTCTCCGTGGCAAGCAATTCTTCCTTCCTTTGTAAAAGCATTTCAACATGGAACAGTAGAGCTTTACCAATATTTTCTGATGACTTAAAATGTTCACAGATAATCTTCAGGAAATAAGACCCAAGAGATTCTCTGTTCAATGAGACACAATTTTAAGTGGTGTGAATAAAATAACATTTTTAATTAACAAGGTGAAAGTTTGTTTGAGTATGAGCAAAACAGACAAGATAAAACTATATCTGAACTTAGTTAATATCATTAAATGTCTAAATAAGCCTATTGGTTAACAGTAAATAATTTAATTCAATTTGTTTAATTTATCAAGCCACAAACATTTTCTTTTTATGAACACATAGAGTCAGATAATCATTTCTCTACTAATATCTAATTGGTTCTTTTTCTCCAAAACTTATGTCAGTTTATAAATATTGGAACATGAGATCCATAAAGTGAAGATACATAAACTGACATTACAAATTTATCAGTCCCTGTTCATGAGAACTTTTATACTTTCTTAGCAACTTTCAAATATACCATACAGCACTGTTTACTATAGTCATCATGTACATTACATCCCCAGTATTTATTTATCTTATAACTGGAAGTTTCTACCTTTTGACCACCATTTCAAGTCATTATGCTGTATAGCTTAAATTTATACAGTGCTGAATGTCAATTATATCTCAATAAAAGTGAAAGAAGAAAAAGAAATTTACCAATTCCCTCTGCCAACAATTCTTTTAAAAATTTATTTATGCTTATTACACAAATAATATACCAGTAGATAATGATTATTTTAAATGCAAACAGCTCATGGATTGGAAGACTTAATATTGTTAAGATGGCAATACTCCCAAAGTGATCTACAGATGTAATGCAATCCCTATGAAAATCCCACTGACATTTTTTGCAGAAATGAAAAACTCCATCCTAAAAATAAAACAGAATATCAAGGTACCCAGAAGAGCCAAAACAATCCTGAAACAGAAGAACAAAGCTGGAGGACTCATACTTCATGACATCAAAATTTACTACAAAGATACAGTAATCAAAATAATGTGGTACTGGCATAAAGACACAAATACACCAATGGAATAGAAGAGAGTCTAGAAATAAATTCTCACATATATGGTCAAATGATTTTCGACAAAGGTGCCAAGAGCATTCCATGGAGGAAAAAAAACCGTCTTGTCAATAAACGGTGCAGGGACAACTGGATATCCATAAGCAAAAGAATGAAATTGGACTTTTACCTTACACCATATACAAAAATGAACTCCAAACGGATCCAAGACCTAAATGGAAGAGCTAAAATATAAAACTTTTAGAAGAAAATATAAGGGAAAAATCTTTACAACACTGGATTTGGCAAAGATTTCTTTTATATGACACCAAAAGCACAAGTAACAAAAGTAAAAATAAACTGGACTACGTCAAAATTTTAAAATTTTGTGTATAAAAGAACACAATCAACAGAGTTGAAAAGGCAACCTATGAAATGGGAGAAAATATTTGCAAATCATACGTCTGATACAGAGTTAATATCCAGATATATAAGGAACCCCTAAAACTCAACAATGAAAAATCAACTGACTTAAAAATGGGCAAAGGGCTTGAATAGACATTTTTCCAAAGAAGATTATACAACTGGCAAAAATCACATGAAATACTTGACATCACTAATAATTAGGGAAATGCAAATCAAAGCCACAATGAGATATACCTCACACCCATTAGGATGGCTACTGTCACAGAAACAAAAAATAACAAGTGTTGGCAAGAATGTGGGAATACTGGAAACCTGTGCACTGTAGCTGGGAATGTAAAATGGTGCAACTACTATGGAAAACAGTATGGTGATTCCTTTAAAAAATTAAAAACAGAATTTCCATATGATCTACTAATTCTACTTCTGGGTATAAACCCAAAATAACTGAACGCAGGGTCTCAAAGAAATATTTTTACACCCACTTGCATAGCAGTATTATTCACGATAGCCAAAAGGTGCAAGTAATACAAGTCTCCATCGATGGATGAATGGATTAAAAAAAATGCAGTATATACACACAGTGGAATGTTATTCAGCCTTTCAGAAGGAGGAAATTCTGACACATGCTACAACACTGATGAACCTTGAGGACACTATGCTAAATGAAATAGTAACAAAAGGAAAAATAGTGTATGATCTCACTAATATGAGGTACTTACAGTAGTCAAATTAATAGAGACGGCAAGTAGAACGGTGTATGCCAGGGACTGGGAAAGGGGAGAATAGGGACTTGCTGCTTAATGGGTGCAAAGTTTTAAATGTGCAGGACGAAAATAGCTCTGGAGTTTGGTTAACATACTTAACACTATGAATGTTAATTGTAACAAACTTAACAATGTGAATGTACTTAACACTGATGAACTGTACACTTAAAAACAGTTAACATGGTATGTTTTATGCTTTGTGTATTTTACCACAATTTAAAACTTCAAAAAATTTTTAATTAAAAAATGAAAATATCACAAATCGGTGTTGAGCTTTTCTGCATCTACTGAAATGACCATATGGTTTTTATTCTTCAATTTGTTAATGTGGTGTATCACACTGATTGATTTGCATATACTGACGAATCCTTGCATCCCTGAGATAAATCCCACTTGATCAAGGTGTATGATCCTTTTAATGTGTTGTTGGATTCAGTGTGCTAGTATTTTGTTGAGGATTTTAGCATCTCTATTCATCAGTGATACTGGCCTGTAATTTCCTTTTTTGGGGATATCTTTGTCTCATTTTGGTATCAGGGTGATGGTGGCCTCATAAAATGAGCTTGGGAGTGTTCCTTCCTCTGCAAATTTTTGGAAGAGTTTCAGAAGAGTAGGTGTTAACTCTTCTATAAATGTCTCATAGAATTCGCCTGTGAAGCCATCTGATCTTGGACTTTTGTTTGTTTTAAGACTTTTAATCACAGCTTCAATTTCAGTACTTGTGACTGGTCTGTTCATATTTTCTATTTCTTCCTGGCTCAGACCTGGACGGTTGTATCTTTCTAAGAATTTGTCCATTTCTTCTGGTTGTCCATTTTATTGGCATATAGTTGCTTGTAGTAATCTCTCATGATCCTTTGTATTTCTGTGGTATCTGTTATAACATTTCCTTTTTCATTTCTAATTTTATTGATTTAATTCCTCTCCCTCTTTTTCTTGATGAGTCCAGCTAAAGGTTTATAAATTTTGTTCATCTTCTCAAAGAACCAGCTTTCAGTTTCATTAATCGTTGCTGTTATTGTCTTCATCTCTATTTCATTTATTTCTGCTGTGATCTTTATGATTTCTTTCCTTCTACTAACTTTGGGTTTTGTTTGTCTTCTTTCTCTGGTTGCTATAGGTGTGAAGATAGGTGGTTTATTTGAGATTTTTCTTGTTTCTTGAAGTAAGATTGTATTGCTATAAACTTCTCTCTTAAAACTGCTTTTGCAGTGTCCTATAGGTTTTGGATTGCTGTGTTTTCATTGTTGTTTGTCTCTAGGTATTTTTTGATATCCTCTTTGATTTCTTTCTTCAGTAATCCATTGAATACGTAGTAACATATTGTTAGCCTCCATGGGTCTGTGGTTTTTCACAGTTTTTTTTCCTGTAACTGATTTCTAATCTCATAGTGTTGTCCAGAAAGTGGGCTTAGAGGGAACCCACCTCAACATAATAAAGGACATATATGACAAACCCACAGCCAACATCATTCTCAATGGTGAAACGGTGAAAGCATTTCCTCTAAGATCAGTAATAAGGAGGTCCACTCTTGCCACTTCTATTCAACATAGTTTTGGAAGTCCTAGCCATGGCTATCAGAGAAGAAGAAGAAATAAAAGGAATCTAAATTGGAAAAGAAGAAGTAAAACTGTCACTGTTTGCAGATGACATGATACTATACATAGAAAAATCCTAAAGATGCTACTAGAAAACTACTAGAGTTCATTAATGAATTTGGCAAAGTTTCACAATAGAAAACTCATACACAGAAATCTCTTGCATTCCTATACACTAACAGTGAAAGATCAGAAAGAGAGATTAAGGAAACAACCCCATTTACCACTGCAACAAAAAGAATAAAATACCTATGAATAAACGTACTTAAAGAGGCAAAAGACCTGTACTCAGAAAACTATAAGATACTGATGAAAGAAATCAAGGTGACACAGATGGAGAAATATACCATGTTCTTGGATTCGAAGAATAACATTGTGAAAATGACTCTACTACCCAAAGCAATCTACAGATTCAATGCAATCCCTATCAAACTACCAATGGCATTTTTCACAGAAAGAGAACAAAAAATTTCACAATTTGTTGGAAACACAAAAGACCCCAAAGAGCCAAAGCAATCTTGAGAAAGAAAAACGGAGCTGGAGGAATCAGGCTCCCCGACTTCACACTACACTACAAAGCTACAGTAATCAAGACAGTATGGTACTGGCACAAAAACAGAGATATAGATTAATGGAATAGGATAAAAGTCCAGAGATAAATCCATGCACTTATGGTCACCAAATCTATGAAAGAGGAGATAAGAATCTACAATGGAGAAAAGACAGTCTCTCCAAGAAGTGGTGCTGGGAAAACTGGACAGCTATATGTAAAAGAATGAAATTAGAACACTTGCTAACACCGTACACAAAAATAAAATCAAAATGGATTAAAGACCTAAATGTAAGGCTGGATACTATAAAATTCTTAGAGGAAAACATAGGCAGAAGACTCTTTGACATAAATAGTAGCAAGATCTTTTTTGATCCACCTCCTAGAGTAATGAAAATAAAAACAAAAATAAACAAATGTGATCTTATTAAACTTAAAAGCTTTTGCACAGCAAAGGAAACCATAAACAAAACGAAAAGACAACCCTCAGAATGGGAGAAAATATTTGAAAACAAAGCAACTGACAAGGGATTCATCTCCAAAATATACAAACAGCTCACACAGCTCAACATAAGAAAAACAAACTACCCAATCAAAAAATGGGTGGAAGATCTAAATAGACATTTCTCCAAGTAAAACATACAGATGGCTAAAAACCACATGAAAAGATGCTCAACATCACTAATTATTAAAAAAATGAAAATCAAAACTACAATGAGGTATCACCTCACACCAGTCCAAATGGCCATCATCAAAAAGTCTACAAGTAATAAATGCTGGAGAGGATGTGCCTAAAAGGGAACCCTCCTACACTGCTAGTGGGAATGTAAACTGGTACAGCCACTATGGAGAACAGTATGGAGGATCCTTAAAAAACAGAAAACAGAGCTACCATATGATCCAGCAATCCCACTCCTGGGCATATAACCTGAGAAAACCATAATTCAAAAGAGTCACGTAAGGCTTCCCTGGTGGTGCAGTGGTTGAGAGTCCGCCTGCCGATGCAGGGGACATGGGTTCATGCCCTGGTCCGGGAGGATCCCATGTGCCGCGGAGCAGCTGGGCCCATGAGCCATGGCCGCTGAGCCTGCACATCCGGAGCCTGTGCTCCGCAACGGGAGAGAGCACAGCAGTGAGAGGCCCGCATACCGCAAAAAAAAAAAAAAAAAAAAAAAGAGTCATGTACCACAATGTTCAAATAAAAAAGAGTCACGTACCACAATGTTCACTGCAGCACTATTTACAATAGCCAGGACATGGAAGCAATCTAACTGCCCACTGGCAGATAAATGGATAAAGAAGATGTGGTACATATATATAATGGAATATTACTCAGCCATAAAAAGAAACAAAATTGAGTTATTTGTATTGAGGTGGATAGACCTAGAGTGTGTCATACAGAGTGAAGTAAGTCAGAAAGAGAAAAAACAATACCATATGCTAACACATATATATGGAATCTAAAAAAACAAACAAACATCATTTTGAAGAACCTAGGGGCGGGACAGGAATAAAGATGCAGATGTAGAGAATGGACTTGAGGACTCGGGGAGGGGAAGGGGAAGCTGGGATGAAGTGAGAGATTGGCATGGATATATAGAGACTACCTAATGTAAAACAGATAGCTAGTGGGAAACAGCTGCATAGCACAGGGAGATCAGCTCAGTGCTTTGTGCCCACCTAGAGGAGTGGGATAGGTAGGGTGGGAGGGAGATGCAAGAGGGAGGAGATATGGGGATGTATGTATACATATAGCTGATTCACTTTGTTATACAGCAGAAACTAACACACCATTGTAAAGCAATTATACTCCAATAAAGATGTTAAAACAAAAACCTGCCAGATATGTAATCAAGCTTTATTATTAACTGAATGATAGTACAAGCATGCTAACATAGTACAAACCTGTAAAAAATAGAAGCTATATTTTAAATTTGAAATCTAAAAATATAAACACTTAATTTATCAAATTTTCCTTTTGAAACTGATTATCTTCTTGATTTGGAAACAGAAAACTGAAACTTTTTCTTCTACACCAATATGTCAATGTCCATGCATACTGATAGGGAAGAAGTAGATACCTAAATGGAAATTTGGATAATGTTATCAATAAGAAGGTAGATGAATGAGTGATGACTGACCAAAAGCAGTAAATGTCTACTACATCTGATATTCCATATTTGTCTAATTAGAATTTTGTACCACAGTATAGTGAAGGTCAATTTGTAGTTCTTTATTCACATTAGTAATATTACTTGAGAAAGGCAAAATAAACAATATTTTTCACTATTATAATGTTGGAAATCAGAAAACATATTCTTAAGAATTCAATCTTCAAGTCTAAAACTTTGAGTATGTAGTTCAGGTAATCACTTCCATCTTTGGAAATCAATTTCAGCATAGAAAAGTGAGTCAGATTAGTCCCTGCTAAATGAGTTTCCCAAAGAAACGACTTCCCTAAGAACATGTGAATTTAAACTTACATTCATTTACTTACTGCATTTGTAGAGAGATTCAGAGTGTTTACATGAGTTGTCATATTCACCACAGAGGTCAAGTCTTTGAGCTGAGGCAGGGGTGTTTCCCATAGATGACATAAGTTTAATTCTTTCAACAGTTCAAAAAGATCTCTTTAGCACCTGTCATGAATGCTGTGCTGCATCACCCAGATTTTCCCTTCAACACTAAAATATTTATTTCCAGGTTGCTCTTTAGGAATTACCTAGGCTGAAGAGAGCTACCTCATCCAAGGTTATGCTCCCTTCCCAAGGCAGCTGGCATCCAATGACTAGTAAACACTGGGCTAGACCTGGTTTTCTCACCCTAACTGAGGACAATTCTGAATGGCCATCCCAGCTTCAGAGCATCCCATGGGGTAAAGCTGAAGCCTTATGGTGACTTTACATCAGCCCAACTTCTCCCTTTACCTAGCCCTGCCTCCTTTCCTTTCCCTCATAGGTGTTGATCCTGAGACCACCCCTTAATAAATTATCTGTACACTAATCTCCATCTTTAAAATCCACTTCTAGGGTAACCCAACATGTGACAGCACCACATCCAACTAAGCCCCTTAAGTTCCAAGAAGTAGAGGCAACTACTCTACTGTGCATCAAATTCACCCAGCAAAGCAATAATCTCTTTTGAAGCCACAGAAGAATATCCAGCATACATGTGTTATTACTACATCCACATGTTTCATTTTTAGCTTTTTAGCACAGTGTTTCCTGGTAAATTATACAATTAACAGACTTGTCTTATATTCTTAAAAAATACTTCCACCTTGGATTTAAGTTCCAAATCAAGATTTATCCTAATAACTAACCATTGCAGAAATATCTCCTGTAGTCACACACAAATTGTTTTGATCAATCTACATTAAACTTATACGACACAGGTACTATGTTCAAAAGTTCTGTCTTATCAAAATTTTCATTGACACCACAGTATACTTTACTGTGCAGTATTACATATGTCCATGCAACAGAAATACCACAAATAACTCTTTTAAAGCAACCTGTCTAATAAATTATCAGTCATACCTTCAACATGCCAAACAACAGCATTTCTGGTTAGATTTACACCTGAAACTTAAGAATACATTTTATGACTCACTCAGTAGACGCACTTTTGTAAACTTGTCATCTTTAAAAGGGTTTAACGCCTGGGCAATTGTTTTCCTTAATATAAAACTATATAACTGCATTTTACAATAGGATAGCTTATTTTATTAACTTTCCAAAATAAACCTGGTTGAAATTTCAGTCCTGTTATTGAATTTGATAAGTTTTCATTACATTGCTTTTGTGTATACTAGCCACAGTTTCTACTTTATTTCATTTCATAATGAGCTATTAAGTTGTACTCATTTGATACCAACACACTTCTTTGCATATTAAACACAGGAATATTTTTTAATTTCCTTTCAGTCTAGCTTTCATTCCCTCACTTTTGATAGAGATGTGGATGCCATGGACATTTATTTTCCTCTTATATCTGCTATAAGAATAATGACACAAAGAAGATGATAAATGACAACCTGACACACAGGATATGGGAGAAAATAAGGCATTGTGGGGACTATGTCAAACTGGAGAATACATGTCCCACGTCTGAAGGTAACAACTGCCACTTGGTTCCAACTGATTATTGCTTAGTGGGAATATTAACCAAGTGTTTCCAGATTTTTTTCAAGTTTTTCAAGAGAACTCAAAAATCCAAATTTTTATGTGAAATTGTTAAATGCTGGCAATTAATGCATCCCTATGCAACACATCTGTGGTCATACCCAGGTCATAGGTCCACTGATTTGCAAACTCACTCTTATGTGATAAATTCCTTTTGAATGTAGTATTGGGGGGATAAGTTTCTCAGTCTTGAAGTCTGGAAAATTCAGAAACTGTAGAAATTAAACAAGCCTTAAGCAACCAATGAATCAAAGAAGAAATCACAAGGAAGATTAGAAAATACTTAGGGAAGAATAAAAATGGAAACACAACATACCAAGACTTATGGGACACAGAAAAAGCAGCGCTATGGGAGAAATTTATAACTATAAAAGCTTACATTAAAACAAGGAAAGTCTCAAATCAACCACCTAACTTTAGAACTTAGGGAATGAGGAGAAGAACTAAACCAAAAGCTAGCAGAAGGGAGGAAATAATAAAATTAGAGCAGAAATAAATGAAATAGAGGCCAGAAAAAAACAATAAAATACTCAATGAAACTAAGAGTTGGGTTTTTTAAATGATAAAACTGACAAACCTTTAGTTAGATAGTTAACTAAGAAAAAAAGCAAGAAGACTCAAATAAATAAAATCAGAGATGAAAGAGGAGACATTAGGACTGATGCCACAGAAATCAAAAGGATTATAAAAGACCACTACTAAAACTTATACACTAATAAATTAGATAATCTAGAAGAAATAAATGCATGAATTCCTAGAAATATATCATGTACCAAGCCTGAATCATGAAGAAATAGAAAACCTGACAGACGTATAACTAGTAAAGAGATTGAAGCAGTAATCAAAAACCTTCTAACATAGAAAAGCCCAGGATCTGATGGCTTCACTCATAAATTCTACCAAATATTTAAAGAAAAATTAATGGCAATTCTTCTCAAACTCTTCCAAAAAATTGAAGAGGAAGGAACACTTCCATACTTATTTTATGATGCCAGCATTACCCTGATACAAAAACAGAAAAAGACACTATGAGAAAAGAAAACAACAGGCCAATATCACTGATGAATATAGTGTAAAAATCCTCAACAAAATACCACCAAACCAAATTCAACAGCATATTAAAAAGATCATACACCATGACCAAGTGGGACTTATTCCTGGGATGTAAAGATGGTTCAAAATACAAAAATCAGTAAATGTTATATACCACATTAACAGGATGAAAGATAAAAATCACATGATCATCTCAACAAATGCAGAAGAATCATCTGAAAAATTCAACACCCTTTCATAATAAACACACACAACAAGCTAAGGGTAGGAAACTACCTCAACATAATAAAAGCCATATGTGGAAATTCCCTGGTGGTCCAGTGGTAAAGAATCCGCCTTCCAATGCAGGGAACACAGGTTCAACCCCTGGTCAGTGAACTAAGATCCCACGTGCCACAGGGCAACTAAGCCCACGTGCCACAACTACTGAGCTCGCACACCTCAACGAGAGAGCCCACGTGCCACAAACTACAGAGCCCATGAGCTCTGAAGCCCGCACTAGAGACAGAAAAACCCGCACCCCACAACTAGAGAGAAGCTCTGCACACCACAACAAAGTGCCCATGTGTCGCAACAAAAGGATCTCGCATGCCTCAACGCAGATCCTACATGCCACAACTAAGACCCAATGCAGCCAAGAAAGAAAGAGAGAGAAAGGGAGGGAGGGAGGGAGGGAGGAAGGGAGGAAGGAAGGAAGGAAGGAAGGAAGGAAATAAACTTTTTTTTAAAAAGCCATATTGGAAAAACCCATAGTGAACATCATACTCAACAGTGAAAGGCTGAAACTTTTTCCTCTAAGATCAGGAACAAGGCAAGGAGGCCTGCCTTAGCCACTTTTGTTCAACATAGTATTGGACATCCTAGCCAGAGAAATAAAGCAAGGAAAAGAAATAAAAGCCATCCATTCAAATTGGAAGGGAAGAAGTAAAATTATCTTTGTTCATAGATGATTATGATCTTATATGTAAAAAACCCTAAAGATTCCACAAAAAAACCTATTAAAACTACTAAGTGAATTCAACGAAGTAGCAGGACACAAAGTCAACATGCAAAAATCAGTTGCATTTCTATATACAGATGATAAACAATCTGAAAAGAAAATTAAGAAAACAATCTCATATACAATAGCATAAAAAATACTTAAGCATTAACTTAACCAAGGAAGTGAAGGACTTGTATGATAAAATCTGCAAGACATTTCTAAACAAAATTAGAGGACACATAAATAAAAGGAAAGAAATTCCACGTTCATGAATTGGAAGACAGTATTGTTAAGATGCCAATACTATCCAAAGTGATCTACAGATTAAATGAAGTCCCTATCAAAATCCCAATGATTTTTTTGAAGAAATAGAACAATTCATCCTAAAATTCATATGTAATCTCAAGGAACTGTGAAGAATCAAAATGATTCTGAAAAAGAACAAAGCTGGAGAACTCATATTAACTGATTTCAAAACTTACTACAAAATAACAGTTTAAAAAAAAGCAATGGAAGAGAACAGAATACACAGAAATAAACTCACATACATATTCAAATGATTTTTGACAAGAGTGCCAAGACCATTCAATGGGGAAAAGACAGTCTTCTCAACAAATGATACTGAGAAAACCAGTATCACATGCAAAAGAATGAAGTTGGACCCTTACTTTACACCATGTACAAAAATTAACTCAAAATAGATCCACGACCTAAATGTTAAGACCTAAAACTATAAAACTCCTAGAAGAAAACAAAGGGGAAAATCTTCAAGTCATTGGATTTGTTAATGATTTCTTAGATATGACAAAAAAAGAACAGGAAACAAACAAAAAAAACCCACAAATTGGATTTTATGAAAAATTTTAAGTATTTTGCATCAGAAGGCACTATCAATAGAGTAAAAAGGCAACCCAAAGAATGGAAGAAAATATTTGCAAATGATTTATATGATAAGGGATTGATATCCAGAATACATAGAGAACTCCTAAAACATTAAACACCAAACGACTTGATTAAAAAACAGGCAGAGGACTAAAACAGACATTTCTCCAAAGAAGATATACAAATGGCCAAAAATGACATGAAAAGATGGTCAACATGACTAGTCATTAAGGAAATGCAAATCAAAACTACATGATACCACCTCACACTCATTAGGATAGCTACTAATATATTTTTTTTTAAAAAGTTGATGAGAATGTAGAGAAGTTAGAACTCTAGTGTACTGCTAGTGGGAATGCAAAATGGTACATCCACTGTGAAAACAGTATGACAGTTCCTCAAAAAATTAAAAATAGAATTACATTATCCAGCAGTTCCACTTCTGGGCATATAACCAAAAGAATCGAAAGCATGTTCTCAAAGAAATATTTTTACACCCACATTCACAGCAGCATTAGTCATAATAGCTAAAACATGGAAGTTTTATCTTCCATCTGTAAATAAATGGATAAGCAAAATGTGGTATATACACACAATGGAATATTCTTAAGCCTTAAAATGGAACAAAATTCTGACACATGCTACAACATGGGTGAAACTTGAGGACATTATGTTAAGTGAAATGAGTCAGTCACAAAAAGACAAATACTGTATGATTCCACTTAAATAACGTACCTAGAGTAGTCAAATTCATAGAGATGAAAAGTAGAATGGTGGTTGCCAAGGACTGGGAGAAGTGGGGAACAGAGAATTTATTGTTTAATGGGTAAAGAGTTTCAGTTTTGCAAGATGAAAAGAGTTCTGGAGATGGACTGTGGTGATGTTTGCAGAATATGAATGTACTCGTTACCAATGAAGTGTACACTTTATGATTAGTATAGTAAGTTATGTGTATTTTACCACAATAAAAGAAACTGGGAAAGAGTTTTATTGGGACACAGCCACCCACATTTGTTTATATATTGTCTATGGCTGCTTTTGCACTATAATGGCAGAGTTGAGGAGTTGTGACAGAAACTCTGTGGCCCGCAAATCTAAAATATATACTATCTTGTCCTTTAAGAAAAAGTGTGCTAATCCGAATTAAATGAAGACAGGTGGGCATGCCTACCAAATCTGAGGATGACATAAACTGGGAGGAGTAGTTAATATACTGCGTGACAGAATCAAAATTCACAAAAACCGGAACTGAAAAAGAATAAGCTGTAACAATCAGGTTGAAACTTAACAGCTTATGAAATATGTATGAGATAACAGAAAATATATGTTGGTCTCTGCCCCCGATTCTTAGAACTGAGCCTCTACAGCCCTTATAATTTCCTAAAGTGATAAGAACACTAGGAGCATTGTTAAAATGTCCATACTGCCCAAAGCAATCTACAGATTTAATGCAATCCCTATCAAAATACCTGTGACATTTTTCACAGAACTGGAACAAAAAATCCTAAAATTTATATGGAACCACAAAAGACTGCAAACAGTCAAAACAATCTTGAGAAAAAAGAATAAAGTTGGAGGTATCACACTCCCTGACTTCAGGCTATACTACAAAGCTACAGTAATCAAAACAGTATGGTATTGGCACAAACAGACACACAGATCAATGCAACAGAATAGACAGCCCAGAAATAAACCCACGCACCTATGGTCAATTAATCTACAACAAAGGAGGCAAAAATATACAACAGAGAAAAGACAGTCTCTTCAACAACTGGTGCTGGGAAAACTGGATAGCTTACATGTAAAAGAATGGAATTAGAACATTTTCTCAGACAATATACAAAAATAAATTCAACATGGATTAAAGACCGAAACGTTAAGACTGGAAATTATAAAACTCCTAGAAGAAAATATAGGCAGAACACTCTTTGACATAAATAGTAGCAGTTATTTTTTTGGATCTGTCTCCTAAGGCAAAGGAAACAGAAGCAAAAATAAACAAATGGGACCTAATTAAGTAAAAGCTCTTGCACAGCAAAGGAAACCATCAACAAAATGAAAAGATAACCTACTGAACAGGAGAAAATATTTGCAAATGATATGACCAATAGGGGTTAAGATGCAAAATACATCAACAGCTCATACAACTCAATATCAAGAAAACAAACAACCTGATTAAAAAAAGGGCAGAGGACCTGAATAGACATTTTTCCAAAGAAGATATACAGATGGCCAACAGGCACATGAAATATGCTCAACATCACTAATCATCAGAGAAATGCAAATGAAAACCACACTGAGATGTCACCTCACACCCGTCAGAATGGCTATGACCAAAAAGACCACAAATAACAAACGTTGGTGAGGATGTAGGGAAAAGGGAACCCTCTTGCACTGTTGGTGGGAATGTAAATTGGTGCAGCCACTGTGAAAAACAGTATGGAGGTTCCTCAAAAAACTAAAAATAGAACTACCATATGATCCAGCAATTCCACTCCTGGGTATATATTCAAAACAAACAAAAACACTAATTTGAAAAGATACATGCACCCCAATGTTCACAGCAGCATTATTTACAACTGCCAAGATACAGAAGCAACCCATCAACAGATAAATGGATAAAGAAGATGTGGTATATATATAAAATGGAATGTTACTCAGCCATAAAAAAGAATGAAATCTTGCCATTGCAACAACATAGATGGACTTAGAGGGTATTATGCTTAGTGAAATAGGTCAGACATAGAAAGACCAATACTGTATGTTATCACTTACATGTGGAATCTAAAAACTAGAATGAATGAATGTAACAAAACAGAAATAGACTCACACATATAGAAAACATAGTGGTTACCAATGAGGAGAGGGAAGGGGGTAGTGGCAAACAGGGGTAGGGGATTAAGAGGCACGAACTACTACGTATGAAATAAATAAGCTACAAGGATATATTGTACACCACAGGGAATATAGTCAGTATTTTATAACTTTAAATGGAGTATAATCTATAAAAATATTGAATCACTATGTTGTACACCTGACACTAATATAATATTGTAAATCAACTATACTTCAATTTTAAAAATTAAAAAATTAAAACAGTGGTTCTCAGAACCACCTGGAGGACTAATATAGAATACAGAGGTCTGGGCTTGTTGGAGTAAGGTAGGGCCTGATCTCTCTGTTTTTACCACATTCACTAGTGATTATTTTTTAATAAGCTTTATTGAGGTATAATTCACATACCATACAATTCATCCATTTAAAGTATATGATTCAATGTTTTTTAGTATATTCCCAGAGTTGTGCAACCATCATACAATTTTAGAACATTTTCATTATGCCAAAGAGAGACCCCATGCCCATTAGTAGTTACTCCCCGTATCCCCCCAATTCTCAAAGCCCTAGGCAACCACAAATCTACTATCTGCTTCTATAAATGTGCCTGTTCTGGAAATATCATAAAAATGGAATGATATAATATGTGGTCTTTGTGACTGGCTTCTTTCACTTACCATGTTTTTAAGGTTCATCCACGTTATAACATGTACCAGTACTCTGTTTCTTTTTATTGCCAAATGAGTATACTACATTTTGTTTATCTTTTCATCAGTTGACAGACATTCTGGTTGTTTCCACATCTGATTATTAAAAATAATGC
Source organism: Stenella coeruleoalba (assembly GCF_951394435.1). NCBI lineage: Eukaryota > Metazoa > Chordata > Mammalia > Artiodactyla > Delphinidae > Stenella > Stenella coeruleoalba. Next base: position 54,862,024 of record NC_137152.1, read on the forward strand.
TGTTATGAACATTCATATACACGTGTTTGTATGGACACGTTTCCTGTTTAATTTAGGAGTGGAACTGCTGGGTCATATGGTAACTCTATTTAACTTATTGAGGAACTAACAGGCTGTTTCCAAAGTGGCTGCACCATTTCACATTCCCACCAGCAGTGTATGAGGGTTACAATTTTTCCACATCCTTGTCAATTTCTGTTATTATCTATCGTTTTGATTACAGCCATCCTAGTAGTGTGAAGCAGCTTCTCATTGTGGTTTTGATTTGCATTTCCCTGATGGCTAACGATGTTGAGCATCTTTTCAAGTGATTCCCCAGTAACTGTGATGAACACTGAAGTCTGAAAACCACTAAGAGGTCTGCAAGTACATTAAGGTCCCTTTTGACATTAATGGTCCCATGAAGATAGAGCCAGAGAGGTATATCATTTGCAGAACTACACTTGCACATGCCTTCCTGTTCCACATGCCACTGGCCTACAAGTTAACCTAGTCAACTCCTGTTTTATAAAACCCTACCTTACTCCTTTCTCATTTTATTTTAAAAAATTTTAATATAAATTTTAAAATTGACTTGACTACGGATTGTTTAAATCATTTAAGCAAGCAGTTCCATCTTCTAATTTGATTAGCACAATGGCAAATATTGTGCTCTGTGAATATGGATGGAGGGAGGTAGATATATAGATATAGACAGATATAATTCAATATATGTTAATGGAAACCTTAGAAAAATGTTAGTCTTTAAAGAAAAAATCATTTCTTCTATACCTTTCATGATACATCAGCAGTTTAGCAATGCTCAGACAAAAGTCTAAAGACATGTCACGATGTAGTATTTCCATGATAGCTAACAAATAGAACAAAGGAAATAATCAAATTAGTTTCACTTTTTAGGAACCTTAGCTATTTTCAGTAATTTTCCTCTGTTCAAAATCTACTTTCTAAATGTTTGCCATATACCACGTCTTGCCTAACAATTTACCAAAGTCTTTTTATATAGCAATAATATCCAATGCTAGAGAGAGTACAGTAAAACAGGCAAAGTAACTTTTTGAAAAGCAATTTGACTACTATCTGCTAAGAACACAGTGGATAAAAACTTGGGATCTGAAGTCAGACAGATCCATATTTGAAACCACTTTCCACTTTCATGGCCATAAGCAAGTTACTTAGTTTTTCTGCACCTTAGTTTTGTCATCTGTAAAGTGGGGAACAAATCACCAATCTCTCAGGGCTGATGAAAGAGTTACGTGAGATAATGTATGTAAATTACATAGCAAAGGACCTAGCACTTAGTAAGCATTCAGTAAATGAAAGTTGCTGTTATTATTATTCCCTTTACTTCAGAAATTGTACTTCTGAAAATTCATCTGAAATAAATGTGGGGAAATGTAATGAACAGGATATTAAAAGCAATATAAATTATAACAACAATAAAAAGGACATATACTGAGTGTCCACTGTAGGGTAGTGATAAATTACTATGCAACCATTAAAACTGTTAAATATGAAATAAAACTGTTTTTCATTTAAAAAATGAATATGCACCAATATGAAAAATGGTTATAAGATTAGTAAAAAAACAAAATTGGAAAACAAAGGCTGTCTGTACTATATAGTCACAATTCTGTAAAACAAGCAAATTAATATAGAAAAATACTGTAAATAAATCATCAAATTTCTAAAAGTGATTGTGTTTAGATTATTTATTCAAAAAATAACTGATGAGTGTATTCTCTGTGCCAGGAACTGTGCTTGGTGCTGGGAATCCAGCAGTGGACAAAACACACAAAAATCTCTGCTACCAAGGAGCTGATATTCCAATGGATGGTGGACAATGGATATTTTTACTATTTTCCAGAAACTTCCTTAATGGGTATGTTATACCTTTTCACAATAAAAAAATTATATATTTTTTTTAATTTCTACTTTTCCTACTGTAAAAAATACCAGTGAAGTTCTAATGAAAAATACCACTTAGGTTGACCATTCTTTTTTTAAAAAAAAAAATAAATAAATATATTTATTTTATTTATTTATTTTTGGCTATGTTGGGTCTTTATTGTTGTGCATGGGCTTTCTCTAGTTGTGGCGAGTGGGTGCACAGGCTTCCCATTGCGGTGGCCTCTCTTGTTGCAGAGCATGAGCTCTAGGCGTGAGGGCTTCAGTAGTTGTGGCTCACAGGCTCTAGAGCGCAGGCTCAGTAGTTGTGGCACACGGGCTTAGTTACTCCACGGCATGTGGGATCTTCCCAGACCAGGGCTCGAATCCATGTCCCCTGCGCTGGCAGGTGGATTCTTTTTCTTTCTTTTTTTTTTTTTTTTTTGCGGTACGCGGGCCTCTCACTGTTGTGGCCTCTCCCATTGCAGAGCACAGGCTTCCGGACGTGCAGGCTCAGGGGCCATGGCTCACGGGCCCAGCCGCTCTGCGGCATGCGGGATCTTCCCGGACCAGGGCACGAACCCGTGTCCCCTGCATCGGCAGGCGGACTCTCAACCACTGCGCCACCAGGGAAGCCCTGGCAGGTGGATTCTTAACCACTGTGCCACCAGGGAAGCCCAGGTTGACCATTCTTGAAGTATTTTCATTAGCAAAGAAATGAAGAGATTATAAACATACAAGTTTCATATATACTTTTTTTTAAATTAATTTTTGGCTGCATTGGGTCTTTGTTGCTGCGTGTGGGCTTTCTCTAGTTGCAGCAAGTGGGGGCTACTCTTCATTGTGATGTGTGGGCTTCTCATTGCAGTGGCTTCTCTTGTTGCGGAACACGGGCTCTAGGCGCGGGTTTCAGTAGCTCTGGCTTGTGGGCTCAACAGGTGTGGCTCACGGGCTCTAGAGCACAGGTTCAGTAGTTGTGGCACACGGGCTTAGTTGCTTCAGGGCATGTGGGATCTTCCCAGGCCAGGGCTCGAACCCATGTCCTCTGCATTGGCAGGCAGATTCTTAACCACTGCACCACCAGGGAAGTCCCCATATATACTTTTAATACAAAGTGAAAGATAACTTTATTATTTTAAACTATAGAAAACTTAAATTCATGAAGTTTCCTAGTTTGTAATCTGATGTTGCAACTCTATCATGAGCATCTAGATTAAGTTAAGTAAAAACAATCTGGAAATAAAGAATAATTTCATTTTAAACTCTGTTTCTTTTCTACATTTTGATAAAAAACTGTAATGGGGAATTCTAGTCCAAAATTAATCAACTTCAAACTAGGTGACTCCAATAATCTCTGATCTTCCCATATTATATTAGCTTGAATAAGACTATTCCCTTAATTGGTTTGTTGGTTTGTTTATTCCTGTACTGCAAAAAAAGAGGAGTTGTCTTTCTGGCTCCTAATAAATTTCAACCTGTGTATATCTGAGCTGATACTGTTACCTAGACATGCAGAATCCTCTATATATTTCAGCTTCTGAGGTCTCTTAGTGATTGGCTAATATTCTAGAAGTCACAGAAAGTTTCAGCAGTACTAAACTGGCACTAAATTTAGAGCAACTTCCAAATCTGATTACTGTCCTACTTATTATAAATTCTTATTGCTTACTGGATAATCAGTTATTATACTAACATATCATATTATATAGTAAAAATAATGCAGCTCTATAATGCAATTAAATTTTTATGCAGTAAAAAAAAGCATGTATACATTAAAAAATTTAGAGTAAATTATTTTTATGACTAAACATAATTGAAATACTGTTAAGGGGCCAGTGTGCATAGAGATATTATGCCTCACTTAATTTATCTATACAGTAGTAATAACAACAATAATAATAACTACAATAATAGGTAATACTTATTGCACACTAACTATGTACCAGGCATGGAACTAAATGCTTTACATACTTTTTCTCATAGGGTTCTCAAAACAACACAGTGAGGTAGACATTAATATTACATTTCTTTTAAAGATGAAGAAACTGAAGCACAGAAAAGTTGTCACTTGCCAAATGACCCACAGCTGTGTATCAGGATGTTTATGTTGTGATGTGCACATTCTAGTCCCTTGAGAATTTTGAAAAACAAATAGCAATATTTATACAAGTAATTATAAATGGCACAGCATTACAAAGGCTTTTTCTATCAATAGGTTATCTTTCTTCATGGTGGGCAGGTTGGGCAGCTGCAATTTTCTGCTAGACTAAAGGAAAACTGATAGCTTTTATTCAGCTCTTTTTTACTACTTGTTAAATTTGCTACTATTCTTTCTTCCTTCTCCTTTTCTTCCTGACTGACAATCTTATGTGCTCAATTTCCTTCTCAGTCACCATCAAATTATACCTATGCTAGTATACTACAAAAAATCTTACATTCAACAAATTGGTGTTAATATTTCAAAATTGTGTACTCTTCACACACAGAGATGTTACTTACCTCCAAGAAATTCTTCTTTAGCTGTTTCATACTTCAAGAGGATTTTCATCTTTAAGGAAAGCCCACCTGGAGTTAAATGTTCCTATTTTAAACAAAGAAATCACAATGATATTAACACTGTGAAATGTAAAAGACAATTTTCAAGTAACTGCCTGTTTTTATTCAACCACAGCAAGATGTATCATGACCAAAGGAAATCAAAATTATAAAAAATCAAATCATAACATCCGGTCTATTCCTGAGGATATTTTCTGGTATTTTATTCAATCTAAATGAAATAGTAAAAGGAAAAGAACATGTAAACATTTCTGTTGAGTGGCAAGCATTTAATGGCAAGGCCAATACTTAAACTGTGAGAATGTTAAGACCATATTCTTGTCTTGGTAAGCAAAACCCCAAACATCAATTAGGTTTGTTTTCTTTTGAGACTTTAATAACAACGAAGGTCCTTTGCAAACAATGGCTGAATGAAATAGAAAACATATTGTCTTTCCTATAGGATACGCCTATCATATTTACTATTAATAACAATGTACTCTGAATGGTTTTTCCAAGTCCTTGCTAATTGGACCTGCTACCACTTTTGCGTGACAGTGTACATCTTTACACAGCAGTCTACGATTAAAAGTGCAGTCTAGGTTCACAGAATAGAATTTTTCTCTCTACAATGTCAATTAATCTCTAAATGAACACTGTACTCATTAGCTCCAAGCTCTGCAAAAAATTACTGCGATTCATGGGTGAGATGCCTGAAGAATGGAAAGTTAGGGGAAAAGTAACTACTGGTATTAAAAGCATTTGCAAATAAAGATAATATCAGTCCAAAGAATAAACTAAGATTGCATTATAATTATAACTTATTGCATTAGCACCTTTCCTAACGGGCATGTTGGAATATCTCTTGGGCTCAAGACATATTCCACATATTAGCAATGAACAATCCAAAAGTGAAGTTAAGAAAATAATTCCATTTATAATAGCATCAAAAAGAATAAAATACATAGGAATAAATTTTAAAAATATGGGCAAGACTTCTATACTGAAAACTACAAAACATTACTGAAAGAAATTAAAGACCTAAATAAATAAAAATACATCCCATATTCCTGATTGGAAAACTTAATATTGTTCAGATAGCAGTAATCCCCCAATTGATCTACAGATTCAATGCAATCAAATTTCCAGCTGGTTTCTTTGTAGAAATTGACAGGCTGACCCCAAAATTCACATGAAAGTGCAAGGGATGCTGAAAAAATCTTAAAATAGAACAAAGCAGGACTCATGCTTGCAATTCCAAAGTGGTATACCACTTCACACTAACATCAGCTGTGGATGAGAATTCCCAGTGTTCCACATCCTTGTCAACACCTGGAATTATCGGACCTCTAAGTTTTTGCCAATCTACTGGGTATTTTACCTACTTTAAGGTGTTCTTATCTTCCTAGCCCCTTACTGTGAAGGCTTTCCTAAGGCTCAGCTTCTATAAAACTACTCCTTTTCCTACATTCTCTCCTTCAGAAATCTTACCCATTTTTCAGGCTACAAATATCATTTTAGGTAAAAAAAAATCTGTTGAAAGACTTTTTTGGGGGTTAACAGCTTTAATGAGCTATAATAAACATATCATACAATTCACCCATTTAAAGTACACAACTCAGAGGACTTCCCTGATGGCACAGTGGTTAAGAATCCACCTGCCAATGCAGGAGACACGGGTTTGAGCCCTGGTCTGGGAAGATCCCACATGGTGTGGAGCAACTAAGCCAGCGAGCCACAACTACTGAAGCCCGTGCACCTAGAACCTGTGCTCTGCAACAAAAGAAGTCACTGCAATGAGAGACCCACGCACCGCAATTAAGAGTGGCCCCCGCTCACTGCAACTAGAGAAAAGCCCGCACCCAGCAACGAAGACCCAACACAGCCCTAAATAAATAAATAAATTTTTAAAATACCCATGACATTAAAATAAATAAATAAATAAATAAAAATAATAAAGTACACAACTTGGGACTTTGCTGGTGGTCCAGTGGTTTAGAATCTGCCTTCCAATGTAGGGGACATGGGTTCGATCTCTGGCTGGGGAACTAAGATCCCACATGCTGCAGGGCATCTAGGCCCTCGTGCTACAACTACAGAGCCCATGTGCTCTGGAGCCCGCGCGCCACAACTAGAGAGCCTGCGTGCCGCAACTACTGAGCCCACACACCATAACTAGAGAGAAGCCCGCATACTTCAACAAAAAGCCAGCATGCTGCAATGAAAGATCCTGCATGCCACAACTAAGATCCGATGCAATTATGAATAAAGCTGCTATAAACAACCATGTGTAGGTTTTGTGTGTACATAAGTTTTCAACTTCTTTGGGCAAATAGCATGGAGTGCAATTACTGGACTATATAGTAAAAGTATGTTTAGTTTTGTAAGAAATTGCCAAACTGTCTTCCAAAGTGGCTGTACCAGTTCATGTCTTTTTAATATCCAATATGATGAAATGAGAAGTATGCATAAAGCATTTTTCCTGCATGTTGAAGTACCGTGGTAGCTGTTTCCAGGAAAAAAACACTTGTGTGATTATTTGAACTGCAAGCTGAACAAGCCATATTTGTCACGGAATACCATTTTTAGACAAACCTCAGTTATTCCAACATGGGTATTTGGCAGACATTTTCACAAAAATGAAAGAAAAAGGAAAACAGCTGATGGTATTTTATTCATAAATGCCAAAACTTGGAAGCAACCAAGACATCCTTGAGTAGGTGAATAGATAAATAAACTGTGGAACATTCAGACAATGGAATATTGTTCAAAGTTACAAAGAAATGAGCTATCAAGCTATGAAAAGACATGGAGGAATCTTAAATGCATATTACTAACTGAAAGAAGCCAATCTGAAAAGGCTACATACTATAGGATTCCAATTATATAACACTGTGGAAAAGGCAAAACTACAGAGTCAGTAAAAAGATCAGTGGCTGGCAAGGGTTAGGGGAAAGGGAGGGATGAATAGGTGGAGCACAGAGGAGTTCTAGGGCAGTGAAACTACTCTGTATGATAAGTATAAATGGATACATGCCATTACACATTTTTCCAAACCCTGAGAACATACAACACTAAGAGTGAACTCTAATGTAAACAGTGGACTTCAGGTGATAATGACGTGTCAATGCAGGCTCATCAGTTGTAACAAACGCACTACTTTGGTGGGGACTTTGATAGCTAGGAAGGCTGTGCACGAGTAGGGGCAGGATGTGTATGGGAAATCTCTGTACCTTCTGCTTAATTTTGCTGTGAACTTAAACTGCTCTAAAAAGTTGTCTCTAAAAAAAAAGAACACTCCAATTAAAATCAAAACAAAATAAAGACGTGCACTCAAGAGTTGATTTAAAAAACGATGCAGCCAAAAATAAATAAATATTTTTTAAAAAATAAAGTACACAACTCAATGGGTTTTAGTATATACACAAAGTTGTTTATCAGTTTTAGAACAGTTTCATCACCACAAAAAGAAACCTTGTACCCTTTAATAGTCATTCTCTATTCCCTCCAGTGCCACCTCACCCCAACACCCAGGCAAACACTATTCTACTTTCTGTATCTATATATTTACCTATTTGGGACATTTCATGTAAATGGAATGATACAATATGTGTTCTTTTGTGGCTGGTTTTCTTCAATTGGCATAATGTTTTCAGGGTTCATTAATGTTGTACCATGTATCAGCACTACATTCATTTTTATGGCCAAATAATATTCTTTAGTGTGGATATACCACATTTTATCTGTTCATCAATTGATGGACATATGGGCTGTTTCCATATTTTGGCTGTTGTAAATAGTGGTGCTATAAACATTCATGCACGAGTATTTATGTGGACACATGTTTTCAGTTCTCTTGAGTATACACCTAGGAGTGGAATTGCTGGGTCATATGGTATCTCTATGTTTAACTTTTAGAGGAACTGCCAAACTGTCTTCCAAAGTGGGTGTACCATTCCCACCAGCAGTGTATAAATGTTTTAATTATTCCACATTCACACCAATAATTGTTTTTGTCCATTTAAAAAAATATAGTCATTTTAGTGAGTGTGAAGTGGTCCCTCATTGTGCTTCTGATTTGCATTTCCCTGATAATTAGTGATATTGAGCATCTTTCCATGTTCTTATTATTGGCCTATGGTATACCTTCTTTGGAGAAATACCTATTCAAATCCTTTGCTCATTTTTAATTGGGTTGTCTTCTTACTACTGAGTAGTAAGAGGTTTTTATAAAAATATATCCTGGATACCAGACACTTATACATAATTTGCAATTATTTTCTCCCATTCTTTTGGGAGGACCCCATGGGTTGTGTTTTTACTTTCCTGATGGTTTCATTTGAAGCAAAAATTTTAAATTTATTTATTTATTTATTTATTTATTTTTGGCTGTGTTGGGTCTTCGTTGCTGCACGCAGGCTTTCTCTAGTTGCGGCGAGCGGGGGCTACTCTTCGTTGTGGTGCACGGGCTTCTCACTGCGGTGGCTTCTCTTGTTGCGGAGCACAGGCTCTAGGCGCATGGGCTTCAGTAGTTGTGGCGCACGGGCTCAGTAGTTGTGGCTCGCAGGCTCTAGAGCACAGGCTCAGTAGTTGTGGTGCATGGGCTTAGTTGCTCTGTGGCACATGCGATCTTCCCAGACAGGGGCTTGAACCCATGTCCCCTGCATTGGCAGGCAGATTCTTAACCACTGTGCCACCAGGGAAGTCCCAAAAATTTTAACTTTAATGAAGCCCGACATCATCTAATTTTCCTTTTTCTCTTGTGCTTTTGGTGTCTTACCTAAGCAACCAAGACTTTTCCAATTTCACTGTACTGATAAATTTTCAAAAACAACTTTGTGGAATAACATAAGGCTACCAAATTTTAATTTCTCCTCAAAAACTAATTTTTAAAAATATTACTATCTGTTCCAGTTCCAGCCAAGATGGAGCATGACAACTATAGTCTATATCCTCCACTAATTACAACTAAAAGCCCTGAACAAGATCTACAAAGCAACAACCTGAGGACTCTGAAAAGTAAACAAAAGCAGAAAGATTGTAGTGAGTCATCAAAACATGGAGAAGTGGACTGTATGGGAATGGTGAGTATCCTGGGGTTTTTTTTCTCTTTTATCTAATGGTATTGGAAGTTTGTCTGTCTTGTGCCAAATCTCTGAATGAGGCCAAAAAGAAATGTTTGTCTGGATGATTGGCGCATGCGGGGGGAGGGGAGTCTGGAGGATTTTTTAACAGGCTCTACCTTCACATAGATATGGAGTTCAAATTTATACTACTCGGACTTCCCTGGTGGCGCAATGGTTAAGAATCCGCCTGCCAATGCTGGGGACACCGGTTTGAGCCTTGGTCCGGGAGGATCCCACATGCCGCGAAGCAGCTAAGCCCGTGTGCCACAACTACTAAGCCTGTGCTCTAGAGCCCACGAGCCGCAACTATGGAGCCCACGTGCCACAGCTACTGAAGCCCGCGTGCCTAGAGCCCGTGGTCCACAGCAAGAGAAGCCACTATGATGAGAAGCCTGCGCACCACAACAAAGAGTAGTCCCTGCTTGCTGCAACTAGAGAAAGCCCGCGTGCAGCAACGAAGACCCAAAACAGCCCAAAATAAATAAATAAATTTTATTTTAAAAATTTATACTACTCATGTGTAAAGCTGAAAAATCAAAATAGAAGTAGCCAAAAGAGTGATATCTCTTAGACATCTGGCTAAGGCAAATAGATGTAGGGCCATGGACTTCCCTGGTGGTCCAGTGGTTAAGACTTCGCCTTCCAATGCAGGGGGTGTGGGTTCAATCCCTTGTTGGGGAGCTAAGATCCCACATGCCTCGGGGCCAAAAAACCAAAACATAAAACAGAAACAATATTGTAACAAATTCAATAAAGACTTTAAAAATGGTCCACATCAAAAAAAAATAGATATATGGCCATGTCCTCAATCCAGGTTGTAAAGGATTCTAAAAGATTAACACTAAAGATAAACTAACAATCCCAAATTACAAAGCACATGAGGAAATGTTTCATACCAAGCAGGAGTTAGGAGTACTACTAACTGCAGGATCAAACTGTTTCCAAGTACAGGAATACCTCATTTTACTGCACTTCATTTTATTGCACTTCACAGATACTGTGTTTTTTACATACATACATACATACATACTAAACACAGATACTGTGTTTTTTACAAACACAGATACTGTGTTTTTACATTTTGTGTTAATCCTGCGTCAAGCAACTCTATCAGTGCCATTTTTCTGATAGCATTTACTCACTTTGTGTTTCTGTGTCACATTTTGGTTTGCAATATTTCAAATTTTATATTATTATATTTGTTATGGTGATCTGTGCTCAGTGATTTTTGATGTTACTATTGTAATTGTTCTGGGATGCCATGAACTGTGTCCATTATAAGACGGCAAACTTAAACGTTGTCTGTATTCTGACTGCTCCACCAACTGGGCAGTCCCCCATCTCTCTCCCTCTCCTCAGGCCTCCCTAGTCCCTGAGACCCAACAGTATTGAAATTAACCAATTAATAACCCTACAAAGGCCTCTAAGTGTTCGCATGAAGAGTCGTATGCCTCTCACTTTAAATCAAAAGCTAGAAATAATTAAGCTTAGTGAGGAAGGCATGCTGAAAGCCAAGATAAGCTGAAACCTAGGCCTCTTGTACCAGTTAGCCAAGTTCTGAATGCAAAGGAAAAATTCTTGAAGGAAATTAGAAGTGCAACTCCAGTGAACACATGAATGATAAGACAGTGAAACAGTCTTATTACCGATACAGAAAGTTTTAGTGGTCTGGAAAGAAGACCAAACCAGCCAAAACATTCCCTTAAGCCAAAGCCTAATCCAGAGCAAGGTCCTATCTCTCTTCAATTGTTTGAAGGTTGAGAGAGGTGAGGAAGCTACAGAACAAAAGTTTAAAGCTAGCCGAGATTAGTTCCTGAGGTTTAAGGAAAGAAGCTGACTCCTTAACATATAAGTACAAGGTGAAGCAGCAAGTGCTAATGTAACAGCTACAGCAAGTTATCCACAATATCTAGCTAAGATAATCAATGAAGGTAGCTACATTAAACAACAGATTTTCACTGTAGGCAAAACAGCCTTCTAATGGAACAGGATGCCATCTAGGACTTTCATAGCTAGAGAGAAGTCAATGCTTGGCTTCAAAGCTTCCAAGGCCAGGCTAACTCTCTTGTTAGAGACTAATGTAGCTGGTGACCTTCAGTTGAAGCCAATGCTCATTAACCACTCCTAAAATCCTAGGGCCCTTAAGAATTATGCTAAATCTACTCTTCTGTGCTCTGTAAATGGAACAACAAAGCCTGCATGACAGCACATCTGTTCACAACATGGTCTACTGAATATTTTAAGCCCACTGTTGAGGACTACTGCTCAGGAAAAAAGATTCCTTTCAAAATATTACTTTGACAATGCACTTGGTCACCCAAGAACTCTGATGGAGATGTACAATAAAATTAATGTTTTCATGCTTGCTAACACAACATCCATTCTGCAGCCTACGAATCAAGGAGGAATTTTAAATTTTGAGTTTTATTATTTAACAAATATATTTCATAACACTATAGCTGCCATGATAGTGATTCCTCTGATGGAACCAGGAAAAGTAAACAGAAAATCTTCTGGAAAGGATTCGCCATTCTAGATGCCATTATAAACATTTGTGATTCATGGGGAAAGGTCAAAATATCAACATTAATAGGAGTTTGGAAGGAGCTGACATCAACCCACATGGATGACTTTGAGTGGTTCAAGACTTTAGTGGAGGAAGTAACTGCAGATGTGGTAGAAAGAGCAAGAGAACTAGAATTGGAAGCAGTACCTAAAGATGGAACTGAACTGCTGCAATCTCATGATAAAAGTTTAATGAATGTGAAGAACCTAGGGGTAAGACAGGAATAAAGACACAGACCTACTAGAGAATGGACTTGAGGATATGGGGAGGGGGAAGGGTAAGCTGTGACAAAGCGAGAGAGACGCATGGACATAATACACTACCAAATGTAAGGTAGATAGCTAGTGGGAAGCAGCTGCATAGCACAGGGAGATCAGCTCAGTGCTTTGTGACCACCTAGAGGGGTGGGATAGGGAGGGTGGGAGGCAGGGAGACGCAAGAGGGAAGAGATATGGGAACATGTGTATATGTATAACTGATTCACTTTGTTATAAAACAGAAACTAACACACCATTGTAAAGCAATTATACTCCAATAAAGATGTTAAAAAAAAACTTTAATGAATGAAGAGTTGCTTCCTATAGATGAGCAAAGAAAGTGGTTTCTGGAGATGGAATCTACTCCTGGTGAAGATGCTGTGAAGACTGTTGAAATGACAACAAAAGATTTAGAATATTAAACTTAGTTGATAAAGCAGAAGTAGGGTTTGAGAGGATTGACTCCAAATTTGAAAGAAGTTTTACTGTGGGTAAAATGCTATCAAAATAGCATTGTATGCTAAAAACAAATCGTCTGTAAAAGGAAGATTTGATTGATGGGACAAACTTCTTTCTCATCTTATTTTAAGAAAATGCCACAGCCACCCCAACCTTCAGCAACAACCTCCCTGATCAGTCCGGAGCCATCAAAATCGAGGCAGGACCCTCCACCAGCAAAAAGATTACTATGATTTGCTGAATGCTCAGACAATGGTTAGCATTTTTTAGCAATAAAATATTTTTAATTAAGGTACTGATATTGTTTTTTAGACATAATGCTATTACACACTTAATAGACTACATTATAAACGTACTTTCATATGCACTAGGAAAACAAAAAATTCGTGTGACTCACGTTATTGTGATACTTTATTGTGGTGGTCTGGAACTAACTTACAATATCTCTGAGGTACGCCTATAACTTGCCTGCTTCCTGTAATAAAGCTCAACAAGATTTATACTATTACAAAAATATCTAGCACCCAACAATGTAAAATTCACAACACTTGACATCCAATGAAAGACGATGAGGCCTGGGAAGAGGCAGGAAAACATGATCCATACCGGGGAGATAACCAACGGAAACTGACCCAGAAGTGACACAGATACAAGAATTAGCAGAGAAGGACATTAAAAGAGTGAGTAAAATTATATTTCATATGCTCAAAAAGCTAATCAGAGACACGGAAGACATAAAAATGATCCAAATCAAACTTCCACAAATAAAAATTGCAAAATCTGACGTGAAAACTATATGAGATGGTGTCAGTCCATTTGGGCTGCTATAACAAAAATAGCATAAACTGGGTGTCTTATAAACAACAAACATCTATTTCTCACAGTTCTGGAGGCTGGGAGGTCCAAAATCATAGCACCAGCATATTCAGTGTCTGGTAAGAGCCCACTTCCTCATAAATGTCTCCTTTCTCACTGGAATCTTAAATGGCAAAAGGGGTGAGGGAGCTCTCTCTCAGGCATCCTATATAAAGGCACTAATCCCAATCATCAGGACTCTGCCCTCAGGATGTAATCACCTGCAAAGACCCCACCTCCTAATACAATCACCTTGGAGTTAGAATTTCAGTGTATGAATTTGGGGTCGGGGGACACAAATATTCAGCTTATAGCAGATGGGATTAACAGAAGTTCAGACACTGAAAAACAAAAATTAATGAACTTCAAGTCATAGCAATACAAAACATTCCAAAATGAAACACAGACGAAAAAAACCTTTTTATTTTTCAAATTTTTAAATTTTTTAACATCTTTATGAGAGTACAATTGCTTTACAATGGTGTGTTAGTATCTGTTTATAACAAAATGAATCAGTTATACATATACATATATCTTCATATCTCTTCCCTCTTGCATCTCCCTCCCTCCCACCCCTCTAGGTGGTCACAAAGCATTGAGCTGATCTCCATGTACTACGTGGCTGCCTCCCACTAGCTATCTATTTTACATTCGGTAGTGCATATATGTCCATGCCACTCTCTCACTTTGTCCCAGCTTATCCTTCCCCCTCCCCGCATCCTCAAGTCCATTCTCCAGTACGTCTGCATCTTGTTTTTTTTAAAAACATCTTTATTGGAATATAATTGCTTTAAAATTGTGTTAGTTTCTGCTTAATAACAAAGTGAATCAGTTATACATATATATATGTTCCCATATCTCTTCCCTCTTGCATCTCCCTCCCTCCCACCCTCCTTATCCCACCCCTCTAGGTGGTCACAAAGCACCGAGCTGATCTCCCTGTGCTATGCGGCTGCTTCACACTAGCTATCTATTTTACATTTGGTAGTGTGTATATATCCATGCCACTCTCTCGCTTTGTCACAGCTAACCCTTCCACCTCCCCGTATCCTCAAGTCCATTCTCTAGTAGGTCTGTGTCTTTATTCGCGTCTTGCCCTTAGGTTCTTCAGGAGCTTCTTTTTTTCTTTTCTTTTTTTTCTTAGATTCCATATATATGTGTTAGCATACGGTACTTCTTTTTCTCTTACTGACTTACTTCACTCTGTATGACAGACTCCAGGTCCATGCATTTCACTAGAAATAACTCAATTTCGTTTCTTTTTATGGCTGAGTAATATTCCATTGCATATATGTGCAACATCAACTTTATCCATCCATCTCTTGATGGACACTTAGGTGGCTTCCATGTCCTGGCTACTGTGAATACAGCTGCAATGAATATTTTGGTACATGACTCTTTTTGAATTATGGTTTTCTCAGGGTATATGACCAGTACTGGGTCGTACAGTAGTTCTACTGTTAGTTTTTTAAGGAACCTCCATACTGCTCTCCATAGTGGCTGTATCAATTTACATTCTCACCAACAGCGTAAAAGTGTTCCCTTTTCTCCACACCATCTCCAGCATTTTTTGTTTGTAGATTTTTTGATGATGGCCATTCTGACCAGTGTGAGATGATATCTCATTGCAGTTCTGATTTGCATTTCTCTAATGATTAATGACGGTGAGCATTCTTTCATGTGTTTGTTGGCAATCTGTATGTCTTCTTTGGAGAAACGTCTATTTAGGTCTTCTGCCCATTTTTGGATTGGGTTGTTTCTGTTTTTGATATTGAGCTGCATGAGCTGCTTGTAAATTTTGGAGATTAATCCTTTCTCAGTTGCTTCATTTGCAAATATTTTCTCCCATTCTAAGGGTTGTCGTTTGGTCTTGTTTATTTTTTCCTTTGCTGTGCAAAAGCTTTGAAGTTTCATTAGGTCCCATTTGTTTATTTTTGTTTTTATTTTCAATTCTCTAGGAGGTGGGTCAAAAAGGATCTTGCTGTGATTTATGTCACAGAGTGTTCTGCCTATGTTTTCCTCTTAAGAGTTTGATAGTGTCTGGCCTTACATTTAGGTCTTTAATCCATTTTGAGTTTATTTTTATGTACGGTGTTAGGGACTGTTCTAATTTCATTCTTTTACACGTAGCTGCCCAGTTTTCCCAGCACCACTTATTGAAGAGGCTGTCTTTTCTCCATTGTATATTCTTGCCTCCTTTATCAAACATAGGGTGACCGTATGTGTGTGGGTTTATTTCTGGGCTTTCTATCCTGTTCCAGTGATCTATATTTGTTTTTGTGTCAGTACCATACTGTCTCGACTGTAGCTTTGTAATATATTCTGAATTCAGGGAGCCTGATTCCTCCAGCTCCGTTTTTCCTTCTCAAGATTGTTTTGGCTATTTGGGGTCTTTTGTGTTTTAATGCAGATTGTGCAATTTTTTGTTCTAGTTCTGTGAAAAATCCCATTGGTAGTTTGATAGGGATTGCATAGAATCTGTAGATTGCTTTGGGTAGTAGAGTCATTTTCACAATGTTGATTCTTCTAATCCAAGAACATGGTATATCTCTCCATCTATTTGTATCATCTTTAATTTCTTTCATCAGTGTCTTAAAATTTTTTGCATACAGGTGTTTTGTCTCCTTAGGTAGCTTTATTCCTAGGTATTTTATTCCTTTTGTTGCAATGGTAAATGGGAGAGTTTTCTTAACTTCACTTTCAGATTTTTCATCATTAGTATATAGAAATGCAAGAGATTTCTCTGCATTAATTTTGTATCCTGCTACTTTACCAAATTCATTGACCAGCTCTAGTAGTTTTCTGGTAGCTTCTTCAGGATTCTCTATGTATAGTATATGTCATCTGCAAACAGTGACAACTTTACTTCTTTTCTGATTTGGATTCCTTTTATTTCTTTTTCTTCTCTGATTGCTGTGGCCAAAATTTCCAAAATTATGTTAAATACTAGTGGTGAGAGTGGGTAACCATGTCTTGTTCCTGATCTTATTGGAAATGATTTCAATTTTTCACCATTGAGGACGATGTTGGCTGTGGGTTTGTCATAATACAGCCTTTATTATGTTGAGGTAAGTTCCCTCTATGCCTATATTCTGGAGAGTTTTTATCATAAATGGGTGTTGAATTCTGTCAAAAGCTTTCTCTGCATCTACTGAGATGATCATATGCTTTTTCTCCTTCAATTTGTTAATATGGTGTATCACACTGATTGATTTGCATACGTTGAAGAGTCCTTGCATTCCTGGGATAAACCCCACTTGATCATGGTGTATGATCCTTTTAATGTGCTGTTGGATTCTGTTTCCTAGTATTTTGTTGAGGATTTTTGCATCTCTATTCATCAGTGATATTGGCCTGTAGTTTTCTTTCTTTGTGAACTCATTATCTGGTTTTGGTACCAGGGTGATGGTGGCCTCACAGAACGTGTTTGGCAGTGTTCCTCCCTCTGCTATATTTTGGAAGAGTTTGAGAAGGATACGTGTTAGCTCTTCTCTAAATGTTTGATAGAATTCGCCTGTGAAGCCATCTGGTCCTGGGCTTTTGTTTGTTGGAAGATTTTTAATTACACTTTCAATTTCAGTGCTTGTGACTAGCCTGTTCATATTTTCTATTTCTTCCTGGTTCAGTCTCAGAAGGTTGTGCATTTCTACGAATTTGTCCATTTCTTCCAGGTTGTCCATTTTATTGGTTTACAGTTGCTTGTAATCTCTCATGATCCTTTGTATTTCTGCAGTATCAGTTGTTACTTCTCCTTTTTCATTTCGAATTCAATTGATCTGAATGCTTTCTGGACTGGATTAACTATTTCCTTTCCCATATTAGGAAAATCTTCAACTATAATATCTTGGAATATTTTCTCAGTCCCTTTCTTTTTTTTTTCTTCTTCTGGGACCCGTATCATTCAAATGTTGGTGCATTTAATGTTGTCCCAGAGGTCTCTGAGACTGTCCTCAATTCTTTTCATTCTTTTTTCTTTATTCTGCTCTGCTGTAGTTATTTCCACTATTTTATCTTCCAGGTCACTTATCTGTTCTTTTGCCTCAGTTATTCTGCTATTGATCCCTTCTAGAGAATTTTATATTATATTTATTGTGTTGTTCATCATTGTTCGTTTGCTCTTTAGTTCTTCTATGTCCTTGTTAAATGTTTCTTGTATTTTCTCCAATCTATTTCCAAGCTTTTGCATCACCTTTACTATCATTATTCTGAATTCTTTTTCAGGTAGACTGCCTATTTCCTCTTCATTTGTTAGGTCTGGTGGGTTTTTACCTTGCTCCTTCATCTGCTGTGTGTTTCTCTGTCTTCTCATTTTGCTTAACTTGCCGTGTTTGGGTTCTCCTTTTTGCAGGCTGCAGGTTCGTAGTTCCCATTGTTTTTGGTGTCTCCCCCAGTGGCTAAGGTTGGTTCCGTGGGCTGTGTAGGCTTCCTGGTGGAGAGGACTAATGCCTGTGTTCTGGTGGATGAGGCTGCATCTTGTCTTTCTGGTGGGCAAGTCCACATCCGGTGGTGTTTTTAGGTTGTCTGTGACCTTAATATGATTTTAGCCAGCCTCTCTGCTAATGGGTGGGGTTGTGTTCCTGTCTTGCTAGTTGTTTGGCATAGTGTGTCCAGCACTGTAACTTGCTGGTCATTGAGTGGAGCTGGGTGTTGGAATTGAGATGGAGATCTCTGAGAGATTTTCGCTGTTTGATATTACATGGAGCTGGGAGGTCTCTTGTGGACCAATGTCCTGAACTTGGCTCTCCCACCTCAGAGGCACAGCCCTGACGCCTGGCTGGAGCACCAAGAGCCTGTCATCCACATGGCTCAGAATAAAAGGGAAAAAAAAAATAAATAATGAAAGAAAAAAATAAAATAAAATAAAATAATGTAAAGTTTTAAAAAAATAATTATTAAAAAAATTTTAAGTAATAAAAAAAGAAAGAAGAGAGCAACCTTATGAAAAAACAAATCCACCAATGATAACAAGCACTAAAAACTATATCTAAAAAAAAAAAGGACAGCACAACCCTAAGACAAATGTTAAAAGCAAAGCTATACAGACAAAATAACATGCAGAAGCACACACATACACACTCACAAAAAGAGGAAAAGGGAAAAAATATATATATATATTGTTGCTCCCGAAGTCCACCTCTTCAATTTGGGATGATTTGTTGTCTATTCAGGTATTCCACAGATGCAGGGTACATCAAGTTGATTGTGGAGATTTAATCTGCTGTTCCTGAGGCTGCTGGGAGAAATTTCCCTTTCTCTTCTTTGTTCGCACAGTTCCTAGAGTTCAGCTTCGGATTTGGACCCGCCTATGCGTGTAGGTCGCCTGAGGGCGTCTGTTCTTCACTCAGACAGGACGGGGTTAAAGGAGCAGCTGATTGGGCAGCTGATTGGCCTGAGCTGACTCACTCAGGCCAGGTGGAGGGAGGAGTATGGAATGCAGGGCAAGCCTGCAGCGGCAGAGGCCAGTGTGACGTTGCACCAGCCTGAGGTGTGCTGTGTGTTCTCCCGGGGAAGTTGTGCCTGGATGACGGGACCCTGGCAGTGGCGGGCTGCACAGGCTCCTGGGAAGGTAGGTGTGGAGAATGACATGTGCTTGCACACAGGCTTCTTGGTGGCTGCTGCAGCAGCAGCAGCCTTAGGGTCTCATCCTCGTCTCTGGGATCTGCACTGACAGCCGTGGCTCACGCCCGTCTCTGGAGCTCTTATAAGCGGTGCTCTTAATCCTGTCTCCTCGCACAGCAGGAAACAAAGAGGCAAGAAAAAGTCTCTTGCCTCTTCAGCAGCTCCAGACGTTTTCCTAGACTCCCTCCCGGCTAGCTCTGGCACACTAGCCCCCTTCAGGCTGTGTTCATGCAGCCAACCCCAGTCTTCTCCCTGGGATCCGACCAAAGCCGCCTCAGCTCGCAGCCCCCACTTACCCTGGTGGGTGAGCAGACAAGCCTCTCGAGCTGGTGAGTGCTGGTCAGCACCGATCCTCTGTGTGGGAATCTCTCCGCTTTGCCCTCCGCACCACTTGCTGCGCTCTCCTCCATGGCTCCAAAGCTTCCCCCCTCCGCCACCCGCAGTCTCCACCCGCGAAGGGTCTTCCAAGTGTGTGGAAACCTTTCCTCCTTCACAGCTCCCTCCCACTGGTGCAGGTCCCGTCCCTATTCTTTTGTCTCTCTTTTTTCTTTTGCCCTACCCAGGTACATGGGGAGTTTCTTGCCTTTTGGGAGGTCTGAGGTCTACCAGTGTTCAGTAGGTGTTCTGTAGGAGTTATTCCACATGTAGATGTATTTCTGATGTATTTGTGGGAAGGAAGGTGATCTCCACCTCTTACTCTTCTGCCATCTTGAAGCCTGCCCCCAAAAATCTTTTTAAATGTCAACAGCATAAGTGAACTGTGGGAACGACTTCAAACAACCTAATATATGAGTAATTAGTGTCTGAGGGTGAAGCAGAAAAAAATATTTCAAAAAATACTGTAACTTTCCAAACATAATGAAAGCCATGATCCCAGAGATTCAAGATGCTCAAGGAGCCCCAAGCACAAGAAACAAAGAAAATTACTTCAAAGTACATTATCAACAAACTGCTCAAAACCAGTGACAAACAGAAAATCCAAATATTAGCCAGAGAAAAAGGGCATGTTACATAAAGAACAAAAATAAGGACTGTGTCATATTTCTTATCAGAAACGATGTAACATGCAAACTGTAAACAATATCTTTAAAATTCTCAAAAAAAAAAAGCTCTCCATTTCAAATTCTATACCCAGAAACAGTATCATTCAAAAACAAATGGAGGGGCTTCCCTGGTGGCGCAGTGGTTGAGAGTCCGCCTGCCGATGCAGGGGACACGGGATTGTGCCCCAGTCCAGGAGGATCCCACATGCCGTGGAGCAGCTGGGCCCATGAGCCATGGCCACTGAGCCTGTGCGTCCAGAGCCTGTGCTCCACAACGGGCGAGGCAACAACAGTGAGACGCCCGGGTACCGCAAAAAAAAAAAACAAATGGGGGACTTCCCTAGTGGAGCAGTGGTTAAGAATCCGCCTGCCAATGAAGGGGACACGGGTTTGAGCCCTGACCCAGGAAGATCCCACATGCCACGGAGCAACTAAGCCCATATGCCACAACTACTGAGCCTGCGCTCTAGAGCCCACGAGCCACAACTGCTGCAGCCCGCATGCCTAGAGCCTGTGCTCCACAACCAAGAGAAGCCACTTCAATGAGAAGGCTGCACACTGAAACAAAGTGTAGCCCCCGCTCGCCACAACACACGAAAGCCCACACACAGCAACGAAGACCGAACACAGACAAAAAAAAAAAAAAAAATCAAATGGTGCACCCTACACCCATTAGCATGTCTACTATCAAAAAATAATAATAACAGTGTTTGCAGGGATGTGGAGAAATTGAAACCCTTGTATACTTTTGGCTGAAATTTAAAATGGTGCAGCTGTTAAGGAAAAAACAGTAGTGTGTTTCCTCAAAAAAATTAAAAATAGAATTGCAATATGATCTAGAAGTTCCACTTCTGGGTTTATACCCCCAAAAAATTGAAATCAGGGAACCAAACAGCTATTTGTACACCCACATTCACAGCAGCATTATTCACAATAGCCAAAGGTGAAAACAACCAACATGCGCATAAATGGATGAATGTATAAGCAAAATGTGGTATATACATACAGTGGAATATTATTCAGTCTTAAAAAGAAAGGAAATTCTGACACATGTTACAACGTGGATGAACCTCAAGGACATTATGCTACGTGAAATACACCAGTCACAAAAGGACAAATACTGTTTTTTTTTAACTTATATGAGATATCTAGAGTAGTCAAATTCATAGAGACTGAAAGTAGAATGGTGGTTTCCAGGAACTGGAAGAGAGAGGAATAGGGAGTTATTATATATTGGGTACAGAGTTTACATTTTACAAGATGAAGAGTTCTGGAGAAGAATGTTGGTGATGGTTTCACAATATGAATGTACTCAAGGCCACTATACTGTATAATTAAAAACAGTTAAGATGGCAAATTATATGCTGTGAAAAATTTAACAATATGAAAGTAGGAATAGCTATATTCATATCAGATAAAGTAGACTGTACATCAAAAAAATAATTACCAGGGACAGAAAGAGACATTATAGAATGATAAAAGGCTCAATCTACCATGAAGAAATAGTAACTCTAAATACATATGCACCAAACAAAAGAGCTGTAAAATATCTGAAGTAAAAATTTACAGAAATAAAAGAGGAAATAGACAAATCCACAATTATAGTTGGAAATTTAAACATCCCTACCTTCAAAATTCATAGAACTAGACAAAAACTCAGCAAAGATATAGAAGATCTCAACATCATCAATCAACAGGATCTACAGCTGACCCTTGAACAACAAGGGTTTGAATTGTGCAGGTCCACTTATATGTGGATTTTTTTCAATAAATACTACAGTACTACATAATCCATGCATATGGCTACAGATACGACTGGCCCACTATAAAGTTATACATGGCTTTTCAACTGTGCAGGGTGTCGACCCATGTTGTTCAAGGGTCAACTGTAATTGACATTTATACAACATTCCACCCCAAAAGAGCTGAATACACTTTTTTTCCCCCAAGTGTCCACAGGACATTTACCAAGATATACTATATCCTGGGCCATAAATCACACCCTGTTAAGAAGATGAAAAGACAGCTTACAGACAGGGAGAAAATATTTGCAATCCACATATGTGACAAACAACTCTTATCTAGAATATCTTATCTTATCAAACAGTAAAATTTGAGCAATCCAAGTATGAAATGCACAAGCGTTACGAAGAGACATTTCACCAAAGAGGAGCACCTGCAAAGGTGTTCAACATCATTAGCCAGTAAGAAAGTATAAATTAAAATCACTACATACCTATTAGAACAGCTAAAATATAAAAACAGGGACAATGATAAATGCCAGCAAGAAGGAAAAGAAACTAAAACTCTCATACATTGTTGGTAGGAATGCAACATGGTACAGCCACTCTGGTAAACAGTTTGACAATTTCTTAAAAACAAAATAGCCCAACAATTGTACACCTAGTCATTTATCCAGGAAAATGAAAACTTACATCCCACACAAAAACCTATACACAAATACCATAGCAGCTTTACTCATAATAGCCAAAATCTGAAAACAACCAATATTTCCTTTAGTAGGTGAATGGTTAAACACACTGTGATACCATTCATACCATGCACCACTCAGTGATAAAAGAAACCAAGTATTAATACACACAGAAACTTGAATGGATTTCAAGGGCATTATGCTAAGTAAAAAAAGCTAATCTTCTAAAAGTCATAAACTGTATGATTACATTTATATAATATTCTTGGAATGACAAAATTATAGAGATGAAGAATAGTGTTTGCAAGGGCTTAGGGATGGTGGGGGGTGGAGCAGGTATGGGTGTGCATATGAAGGGGTAGTATGAGGAAAATCTTTGGGGTGATGGGATAGTTCTGTATATTACTGCAGTGGTACTTACATGCATCTACACATGGGATAAAATGGCATAAAACTATACACGTACAATGTACCAATGACAATCTGCTGTTTTTGATGTATTATAGTAATGCAGCAGTTAACCATCAGAGGAAACTTGGTAAAGGGTACATGGGACTTCTTTGTACTATTTCGGGGGGGGGGGGTGTTAAAATTTTCTTCTGAATCTATTGCTTTTATTTTAATTATTTTTCTTTGTACCATTTTTGCAACTTCCTGTTACTCTATAAGTATTAAAAATAAAAAGATTTTTTAAAAATAATGTGAAATGGGGACTTCCCTGGTGGTCCAGTGGTTGAGCCTCCGCACTCCCAATGCAGGGGGCCCTGGTTCAATCCCTGGTTGGGAAACTAGATCCCACATGCATGCTGCAACTAAGAGTTTGCATGCCGCAACTTAAGAACCCACATGCTGCAACACAGATTGAAGATCCCACATGCCACAACTAAGACCGACTGCAGCCAAATAAATAAATAAATAAATATATTTTTAATAATGTGACATAAAGACATTTTCAAAGGCACAAATGCTGAAATAAGTCATCACCAATAGACCAGCACTACAAGAAATGTTAAAAGGTGTCAATGATGGTTAATTTTATATGTCAACTTGACTGCGCCACAGGGTACCCAGATATTTTGTCAAACATTATTCTGGTCTTTCTGTGAGAGTGCTTCTGGATGAGATTAACATTTAAATCAATAGACTGGGGCTTCCCTGGTGGTGCAGTGGTTAAGAATCCACCTGCCAATGCAGGGGCAACGGTTTCGAGTCCTGGTCCGGGAAGATCCCACATGCCGCAGAGCAAATAAGCCCGTGCCCCACAGCTACTGAGCCTGTGCTCTAGAGTCCGTGAGCCACAACAAGAGTAGCCACCACAGTGAGAAGCCCACACACCACAACGAAAAGTAGCCCCCACTCGCCACAACTAGAGAAAGCCTGCATGCAGCAACGAAGACCCAATGCAGCCAAAAATAAATAAATAAATAAATTTATAAATAAATAAATAGATAGGGCTTCCCTGGTGGCACAGTGGTTGAGAGTCCGCCTGCCGATGCAGGGGACATGGGTTCGTGCCCCGGTCCGGGAAGATCTCACATGCCGCGGAGCGGCTGGGCCCGTGAGCCATGGCCACTGAGCCTGCGCATCCAGAGCCTGTGCTCCACAATGGGAGAGGCCACAACAGTGAGAGGCCCGCGTACCGGAAAAAAAAAAATAGATAGACAGACAGATAGATAAACAGACTGGGTAAAGCAGATTTCCCAGCATGTGGGTGCGCCTTATCCAATGAGTTGAAGGCCTGAACAGAACAAAAAAGCTGACCCTCTCCCGAGTAACAGAGAACTCTTCCTGACTAACTGCTTTTGAACTGGACATCAGCTTTTTCCTGCATTCGGACTGGAACTGAAACACTGGTCCTTCTTGCGTTTCAGGCCTGCCAGCCTTTGGACTGAAACTACATCATTGGCTCTCCTGGTTCTCAGGCCTTTGGACTCAGACTGGAACCATACCATCAGCCTTCCTGAGTCTCTGTCTTGCCAACTTATCCTGCAGATCTTGAGACCCACCAGCCTCCATAACTGCATGAGCCAATTCTTTATAAAGTCTCTTTGGAGAATCCCAAAACAATGTTCTTCAGGCAGAAGAAAAATAACAAATGGAAATTTGGATGTATACAAAGGAATAACGATTACTTGAAATGGTAACTACATGTGTAAATGCATAAGTTTTTTTCTTATTTGTATCTCTTTTAAAATAAAATTGACAATTTAAACAAAAATAATAACATAGTATTGTGGATTTTATAACATATGTAAAAGTAAAACATATGACAACAGTAGCATAAAGGCCAGGCTGGGAGATATAAAAGTACACTATTATGACATATGAAGGTAGACCAAGATAAGATATATAGTATAAGCCCTAAAGAAACCAGTAGAAAAGCAAAACAAAGAGTTACAACTAATAAGCCAACAGAAGAAATAAAACTGAATCTAAAAAATTATTCAAATATGTAATGTGACAAAGCCTCTATGATCACTCTCCTTTTTCAGTATTTCCCTGAGTAGTCTCACTGTTTATTCCTCCAGATGATCCTGCAAATATTTTCATAATACTCCTCTTTTTTTAAATAAATAAATTATTTATTTATTTATCTTTAGCTGCATTGGGTCTTCATTGCTGCACATGGGCTTTTCTCTAGTTGCGGAGAGTGGGGGCTACTCTTTGTTGTGGTGCGCAGTCTTACTGCAGTGGCTTCTCTTGTTGTGGAGCACGGGCTCTAGGCATGTGGGCTTCAGTAGTCGTGGCTCGCAGGCTCTGTAGTTGTGTCACAGGGCTTATTTGCTCCACGGCATGTGGGATCTTCCCAGACCAGAGCTCAAACCCTTGTCCCCTGCGTTGGCAGGTGTATTCTTAACCACTGTGCCACCAGGGAAATCCGTATTTTCATAATATTTCAACATGGATTCTTCAGGAGGTTGGAATAAAAACTACATTGGACTCATAAATTGTTTTGAAGAAAAACTCACTTGAATACAAACTTACAAAAGAAGGCAGAAAAAAAAGAAGAAAAGGGGAATAAAGAATATGCAGGACAAATAAACAATTACACGGTGATAGACTCAAACTTAACCACATCAATAATCACATCAAATGTAAATATTCTAAACACCCCAGTCAAAAGACTGAGATTGTCAGAGTGGATAAAAAAGCAAAACCCAACTGTATACAGCTTACAAGAGATGCATTTTAAACATAAAGACATAAATAGGAAAACAAATAGAACAAGATACACCATGCTAACGCTAGTCAAAAAAAAGCTAAAGTAACTATATCAATAAAAGATAAAGTAGATTTAAGAGCAAATATGGTATATATCCATACAATAAGATATTACGGAACCCTGGGAATAAACTATGCACACACACAACATCTCAGAATAACTGTACTGAATGCAAGAAGCCATTCAAAACTAGA
The DNA here is from genome assembly GCF_951394435.1 of Stenella coeruleoalba. NCBI lineage: Eukaryota > Metazoa > Chordata > Mammalia > Artiodactyla > Delphinidae > Stenella > Stenella coeruleoalba. The sequence goes on from NC_137152.1 coordinate 54,888,216, forward strand.
GTACATTCTCTATGATTCCATTGGTATAAAACTCTAGAAAATGCAAACTAATCTATGAAAGCAGATCAGTTGTTACCTAGGGAAGAGTGGGAAAGAGGGGTGACAAAAGGGTGTGAAGAAACTTTGAGGAATGATGTATATATTCAGTATCCGGATTGTGGTGATTGTTTCATAGATATACACACATGTCAAAACTCATCAAATTTTTTACTTTAAATATGGGCAGTTTACTGTATGTTAATTATACCTAAATAAAACTGTTAAAAGATAATTAAGAGTAATGAATTATGTCAGTGGAAAAATAGGAATACAAAAACCCTGATAAATCCTGATAACAAATGAATAAATCAATAAGTAAATAAATAAATATTAAATAAATGGGAGAAGGGAGAGCTCTTGCTTACAGTAGAATGCTGAGTGCCAACTGGTAAATAAGAAGGGAATGCTACAGTTAGAAAATGATTATTTGGCAACCATCATAAGATTGATTCAGGCAAGAACACTAATTCTTAAGGATTTTTTTTTTTTTTGGCGGTACGCGGGCCTCTCACTGTTGTGGCCTCTCCCGCTGCGGAGCACAGACGCGCAGGCTCAGCGTCCATGGCTCACGGGCCCAGCCGCTCCGCGGCATGTGGGATCTTCCTGGACCAGGGCACGAACCCGTGTCCCCTGCATCGGCACGCGGACTCTCAACCACTGCCCCACCAGGGAAGCCCTTAAGGAAATTTTTAATAAAAAGCAGGGTATATGCATAATTTTAAAGTGTTTATTGGTTGCAAGGGAAAAATGGTTAATATACAGTGAAGATACACACTTTTGAACAGGTGATCAGTATTATCACCAATGAGGAGCAGATGGACATCAGGGGCCTCCAAATGTGATGCCCTGAGAAGGGACACAATATCACTCATGCAGTATTCCAGTCACAAATGCATAATATGAGTCTAATCACAAGGAAACATCAGATAAATCTCAAATGAATTTTCATTTAAAACAAGGTAGGAAGCTAATGTATTCTTCCAAAATATCAGTGACACAAAAGTCAAAAGAAAGGCTACAGAAATGTTCCAGATTACAGGGGACTAAAGAGACATGTCTCATAAATGCAATACCTAATCCTAGATTGATTAGTCCTATGTTGGAGAGAAAAACATGCTATACAGTTCACTACTGAGTGTATATAACATATATTATTATTATAGATATCAATATATATTACCCTCAATAAGATGAATGTATGAATTATATTTCCTCAATAATACAGAGAAGAGAGAATGCACAAAATGTTAATAACAGGTGATTCTGGGTAAAGTAAATAGACGGGTATTCTTTGAACTATTCTTATCCTTTCAATCTTTCTCTAGGTTTGAAATTATTTACAAATAAAACTCTTTTAAGTGTATATTGCCACTGAAATCCTAATGCACCCAGTTCATCAATGTCCAGGGTCAATAATTAGGCTATTAAATGTGATGTCAGGAGTAATGCAGATGGACGATTATTGTAATAAAAACTGCAACTTCTGTATCCAGTGAACAAAGAGACATGCTGACAAGAAGCCATGTAGCTAGTATGCAGCCTCCTCCGTTGTCTTGGATCCTATTTTTTATTTAGATTTGCATCTTAGCAAATGCAAAAAAAAAAAAGGATGCAGCTTTTGAATATGTTCATGTATATTAATATTTTTAAATTTAAAAATATTAATATAAAATAAGTTTTTCAGCATTAAATAACCCCAACCACGTTGACAAATTTCAGGAAAATATAATTCAAGTAAATGGTTTCTTTGGGCAATTTAATATTCTGATAAATTCAACTATTCACTTTCATGCTTCCCATCTTGTCGAAAAAATCTTTTGAAAATGTATCAGGGACTTCCTTGGTGGTGCAGTGGTTAAGAATCCGCCTGCCAATGCTGGGGACAAGCGTTCCATCCCTGGTCTGGGAAGATCCCACATGCCATGGAGCAATAAGCCCATGTGCCACAACTACTGAGCCCGCGCTCTAGAGCCCACGTGCTACAACGACTGAGCCTATGTGCTACAACTACTGAAGCTGCGTGCCTATAGCCCATGCTCTACAACAAGAGAAGCCACCGCAATGAGAAGCCTGTGCACCGCACCAAAGAGTAGCCCCTGCTCACCGCAACTAGAGAAAGCCCGCGCCCAGCAACGAAGATCCAATGCAGCCAAAATAAATAAAAATTTTTAAAAATGTATCAGCATATTTAATCGCCTTATAGAGTAAAACACATTGATCCTAATTGAATCTCTTTAAACAGGCATCAGCCTATCAATATTCCTTATCCAGGAGTATAGAGGTATTGTATGTATGTATGTATGTATGTATATGAGTATGTATGTATGTATGAGCATCAGCTGAAAGTGAAAGACTGATGTTGGTTTTCTTAAACTAAATCCCATTATCTGCCTATTTTATCATTTACTTCATCCTAAAATTTACTCACATCGGAGAACCTTTTCTGTTTTGTGCAAAAGAAAATTTTTTTCAAAAATATCTGTTGTCAGAGGTATATTTTATTCTTACTTTCTGTGCTGCAGAAGAGATTGCAACAATCTGTTGTTTTTAAAAAAAAAACAGGAATACTGGAGCAAATGTCTACACTGGATTTCAAAATGTGAATCAATGCTTTCAAAATTTCATTAAGTTAATTTTCAAAAGTAAAAAACCTCCTTTACCTTGTTTGCTAGGTTTACAGCGCTGAGAGCCTTATAATATTCTTTGCCGTCCCAATCCATATAAGCAGTGGCTAGTAACCGTAGAACTTTACCCTATAATTAAAAATAGAAAAAAAACACACACAGCTGAGGGTTTAACTGCAATACAACAGCTGACTAGCACTTACACAGTGACAGGCATTTCTCAAACCTCAGTCATAATTATGAAATAGCATTTCCTTAAGCAACCACATAGTCTTGGGATATGTCTCATCATTATGCTACCCACACCAAATACCATCTGAGAATTTTACAGTAATAGCTTATTTAAATTTAATATAATTGTGTTAATATAATTATTTTCTTAACACTGTTTTAGTGGTAAAGTACTTAATCATCCCCACTTTAAAAATAAGGAAATTAAAGCACAGCAATATTTAATGTAATCATCTTACCACCTACTGTTTAGGTAACATTATATTAGGCCTCCATCAAAAGAAATAAATAGAAAGACATAATCCCTCTCTCAAAGACTTTATAGCCTAGTTGAGATTAACCAATTGGACCAAGGGCTCATATACCACCATTTCACTAGGAGCAGATATACTTTCCTATAGACAAGATTTTTCCCAACTCAACCAAGTTTTAAAATTAATAAAGTATTTCATAATTCAGTTTCTCCAGCCAGATCTACACTGACAAGGGGAATAACTCTACTTAGCACAGACTTATTTAACTATAGATTCACATTTTGAAAGTAGGAGGCCTATTTCAATGAAGATTCTATTCTGCCTCTAAGTGTAATGAGGACAGTAGGATCAGGCAAAGGTGTTCTTCTAATTTAAAAAAAAAATGTTAAGCACATTAGGGCTCTGCGAACCCTAGAAAAATGACTTTTAGGGTGTGATACCTTTCAGTTTTTTAATTCAAACACCAAGATGGATATAATGTACTTAATATCATTATTATTATTGTGGAGCAACTCTCAACTTATAAACTTCCCCAGAGGACTCTGATGGAGTAAATATGGCATCTCTGAGAAAGACTGTAGCTATTTCGTAATAGTAAAAGGGTCAAATAATCAGAAAGATAAAACAAAATGGATGAACCTCAAAACTATTATGTTAAGCAAAAGAAGCCAGACATAAAACAGTACATACTGTATGATTTCATTTATACACAGTTCAAGATAAGCCAAAAATATTCTACAGCAATAAAAGTCAGAATAGTGGTTTTATCATGGGGGTATGAATGGCTATTAACTGGAAAGGGGCCAAGGTAACTTTTGAGGGTGATGGAAAGTTCTGTATCTTGATCTGTGTGGTAGTTACAAAACTATATAGATAAACTGAAACTCATCAGGCTGTACAACTTTAAAATTTGTGCAATTTAGTGTATATATTTATTTAAGTTATACCACAATAAAATACTGCTAGCATGAAAGAAAAACTATTTTATAATCTTACTTCTCCATACCTTGCAATATGAATATTAGATTTCAATCACACTTAAATCCTACCTTCCATCCTCATTTCCTCCTCCAGACATCTTCTCACCTAGATCCCTTGCCTCATATTCCCTTCTCCCTCCCTTTTAACTACATGAACCCCATCTGCTTTTCGAGGCCTATCTCCTACCAAAAGGCTTCTTCAACTATTCTAGTCAACATTAATATTCCCCTTTTCTGCATGCCTTTGCGTATACTGCAGGTTAGTACCACACAGTTTATCACTTATTTTTCCCAAATTGTTTCACTTGTACTCATTTTTATAAATCTTTTTTTTGAAATTTTAATTGAAGTATAAAATACATACAAAAAAGTTCCAAAATCTCAATGGTACAACTCTCAATTTTCACAAAGTGAGCACACATATGTTAACAACACAGAAATCAAGAAACAGAACATTAGTCTCATCTCATATCTCTTTTCAGACACAATTCCAAACAAGGGTAGCCAATTATCTGACTTCCAACACCATGTATTAGTTCTACCTGCTTTTGGCATTCACATTTATGGAATCATACAGTATGTACTACTTTGTATTTTGCTCTGTTTGTTCAACATTATATGTGAGAACATCCATACTGTTACAATTATTGTAGTCTATTCTCGTTGTTATACGATATTCTATTATATGAGACTATCATAATATATTTTCATTATTTTTAATTGTGATGAAATACACATAACATAACATTGACCATTTTAACCATTTTTAAGTGTACAGTTCAGTAGCATTAAGTATACTCACACTGTTGTGCAACCAGCACCACCATACATCTCCAGAACTCTTTTAATCTCACAAAATTGAACTCTCTACCCATTAAACAATAGCTCCCCATGTTCTCCTCCCTCCAAACCTCTGCAACCACCATTCTATTTTCCACCTCTATGAATTTGACTATCCAACATATCTCACTGAACTGGAATCATACAGTATGTCTTTTTGATAATGGCTTATTTCACTTAGCATAATGTCCTCAAGGTTCATCTATGTTGTAGCATGTGTCAGAATTTCCTTCCTTTTCGTGGCTGAATAATATTCCATTGTATTCACCTGTTTTAGTTTCATCCTTTAAACATAAGCTATTTAAGGGCAGAGGCCACGTTTTATACTTCTCTTTTTTTCCCATCTACCACATTGTTAGATATATTGATATATATATGTGTGTGTGTGTGTATATACATATAAATATATGTATAGATATATATGTGTATGTGTGTGTATGTATTCAGTTACATTTTGTGGGATATACTGTAATAATGGTAAGAAGCAGAGACGGATATTCAAAAAAATTCCATTCTGCTATGGCATGTATTAAATTAGTTTTAAATCAGATTTATTTACATAATCACATTTTACTTGATAAAATATTAAAATTAACTTCCATACCAAGCATGTTCTATCTGGGTGGTTAAAGAAACCTAGAATTTTTGAACATGCAAACAAAAACTAAAACTTATATAGCCAAACATTGTCCTAAGCACTTTACATGTATTAATTAATTCATGGGAACAAGAATTTACCTGGAGGGTAATTCTATATCAACTTTACAGAAACTAATGCACTGAGATATTAAATGATGTGCCCAGTGAATAATCTACTCACAAATGGAGGGACAGCCTATCATAATTTTCTTACAATAACATAAACTGTATTTCTTGAACCTACTTCTGCAATATTTAACATAATCCTTACCAGCATTTCCTGTGGAACAGAAAGCTTATCCATCTTCCCAGTATCATAGCTTTGTCTATCATTAAAAAAGGAAAAAAATACATATAAATACATATTTATTTCAAATTATATATATTTTTTCAAGACTACATATTACTAAGAAGACGTGTTATAATTATACTTAATTACAACTTTTCTATTTTGCACTACAACAGATGATTAGCCAATTGATACATAAAAATCAATTACATAAAGCAATACTTTCTAACTTTAGAAAACCACAGAGATAGCCTCATTCACCAGAGGGCAGACAGCTGAAGCAAGAAGAACTACAATCCTGCAGCCTGTGGAACAAAAACCACATTCACAGACAGATACACAAGATGAAAAGGCAGAGGGCTATGTCCCAGATGAAGGAACAAGATAAAACCCCAGAAAAACAACTAAATGAAGTGGAGATAGGCAACCTTCCAGAAAAAGAATTCAGAATAAAGACGGTGAAGATGATCCAGGACCTCGGAAAAACAATGGAGGTAAAGATCGAGAAGATGCAAGAATGTTTAACAAAGACCTAGAAGAATTAAAGAACAGAGATAAACAATACAATAACTGAAATGACAACTACACTAGAAGGAATCAATAGCAGAATGACTGAGGCAGAAGAACGGATAAGTGACCTGGAAGACAGAATGGTGGAATTCAGTGCTGTGGAACAGAATAAAGAAAAGAGAATGAAAAGAAATGAAGACAGCCTAACAGACCTCTGGGACAACATTAAACGTAACAACATTCGCATTATAGGGGTCCCAGAAGGAGAAGAGAGAGAGAAAGGACCAGAGAAAATATCTGAAGAGATTATAGTCTAAACTTCCCTAACATGGGAAAGGAAATAGCCACCCAAGTCCAGGAAGTGCAGCGAGTCCCATACAGGATAAACCCAAGGAGAAACATGCCAAGACACACAGTAATCAAATTGGCAAAACTTGAAGACAAAGAAAAATTATAGAAAGCAGCAAGGGAAAAACGACAAATAACATACAAGGGAACTCCCATAAGGTTAACAGCTGATTTCTCAGCAGAAACTCTACAAGTCAGAAGGGAGCGGCATGATATACTTAAAGTGATGAAAGGGAAAGAACCTACAACCAAGATTACTCTACCTGGCAAGGATCTCATTCAGATTCGATGGAGAATCAAAAGCTTTACAGACAAGCAAAAGCTAAGAGAATTCAGCACCACCAAACCAGCTCTACAACAAATGCTAAAGGAATGTCTCTAAGTGGGAAACACAAGAGAAGAAAAGGACCTACAAAAACAAACCAAAAACAATTAAGAAAATGGTCACAGGAACATACATATCAATAATTACCTTAAACGTGAATGGATTAAATGCTCCAACCAAAAGACACAGGCTTGCTGAATGTATACAAAAACAAGACCCATCTATATGCTATCTACAAGAGACCCACTTCAGACCTAGGGACACATACAGACTGAAAGTGAGGGGATGGAAAAAGATATTCCATGAAAATGGAAATCAAAAGAAAGTTGGAGTAGCAATACTCATATCAGATAAAATAGACTTTAAAATAAAGAATGTTACAAGAGACAAGAAAGGACACTATATAATAATGATCAAGGGATCAATCCAAGAAGAAGATATAACAATTATAAATATATATGCACCCAACATAGAAGCACCTCAATACATAAGGCAACTGCTAACAGCTATAAAAGAGGAAATTGACAGTAACACAATAATAGTGGGGGACATTAACACCTCACTTACACCAATGGACAGATCATCCAAAATGAAAATAAATAAGGAAACACAAGCTTTAAATGACACGATAGACCAGATAGATGTAACTGATATTTATAGGACATTCCATTCAAAAACAGTAGATTACACTTTCTTCTCAAGTACGCACGGAACATTCTCCAGGACAGTTCACATCTTGGGTCACAAATCTAGCCTCAGCAACTTCAAGAAAACTGAAATCATATCAAGCATCTTTTCTGACCACAATGCTATGAGATTAGAAATGAACTACAGGGAGAAAAACGTAAAAAACACATAAACACATGGACGCTAAACAATACGTTACTAAATAACTAAGAGATCACTGAAGAAATCAAAGAGGAAATCAAAAAATACCTAGAGACAAATGACAATGAAAACACGACAATCCAAAACCAATGGGATGTAGCAAAAGCAGTTCTAAGAGGGAAGTTTATAGCTATACAAGGCTACCTCAAGAAACAAGAAAAATCTCAAATAAATAATCTAACCTTACACCTAAAGGAACTAGAGAAAGAAGAACCAAACCCAAAGTTAGCAGAAGGAAAGAAATCATGAAGATCAGAGCAGAAATAAATGACATAGATACAAAGAAAACAACAGCACAGATCAATAAAACTAAAAGCTGGTTCTTTGAGAAGATAAAATTGATAAACCATTAGCAGACTCATCAAGAAAAAGAGGGAGAGGACTCAAATCAATAAAATTAGAAATGAAAAAGGAGAAGTTACAGCAGACACTTCAGAAATACAAAGCATCCTAAGAGACTACTACAAGCAACTCTATGCCAATAAAATGGACAACCTGGAAGAAATGGACAAATCTTAGAAAGGTATAACCTTCCAAGCCTGAACCAGGAAGAAATAGAAAATATGAAAAGAACAATCACAAGTAATGAAATTGAAACTGTGATTAAAAATCTCCCAACAAACAAAAGTCTAGGACCAGATGGCTTCACAGGCGAATTCTAACATTTAGAGAAGAGCTAACACCCATCTTTCTCAAACTCTTCCAAAAAATTGCGGAGCAAGGAACACTCCCAAACTCATTCTATGAGGCTACCATCACCAGACAAAGATACTACAAAAAAAGAAAATTACAGACCAATTCCACTGATGAACATGGATGCAAAAATCCTCAACAAAATACTAGCAAACAGAATCCTACAACACATTAAAAGGATCATACACCATGATCAAGTGGCATTTTTCCCAGGGATGCAAGGATTCTTTGATATACACAAATCAATCAATGTGATACACCATATTAACAAACTGAAGAATAAAAACCATATGATCATCTCAATAGATGCAGAAAAAGCTTTTGACAAAATTCAACACCCATTTAAAGAAAAGGAACGGAAAACCACAACTTCCTCAGGATATATATCCAATAAATCAACACTATAATTATATTACTGCTCTTTTCCATTTGGCTATATATACACTAGATTAAACTATTTTACATGTGTGTACAAGCCCTTACTTTATGGGCACATTTTAAAGTGTAAGAAATATATTTTTAAAATAAAACAAATACAGGAGTTTTCATGGAAACAAATGCTTTAGCAATATTTATTAAGCTTCATAACACCCTTGTGACGCACAATATTAGTTCCATTTTGCAGCTGAATGAACCAATTTAGCAGTTAAGTGATTTCTAATATTTCCTAGATTGGTATTAAAAATGAGAGTAAGGGGATGGGGAGAAAAGAAATTTGACTTTCAGTTCTCTGCTTTAGTTACCATACCATATTACCTATGGGACATTCTAATAACCACAAATAATGTATTAATATGAGCCTCAGGTTTTCTAAAAAAAGCTTTAAAGTAAAACAAAGATCACTCACCATAAAATTGGTATTCCAAGGGAGGAAGTCAATAAAATTTTGGTGAACTGGAGTAAATTGAAGCCATTACTTTGAAGTATTCCTTTTACTTTTACTTTTTAAAAGACCCATAGCTACCAAACTGAGTTTTCAGCTTGCTAACAAGGATATAATGCTGGCCTACATTATAATGGCCTCATTGTAAGCCCTATCTCATAGAGGTCTCTGTTGGTACATTAAACCTCCTACTTCCAGTTTTCAAAATAATCAATGAAAATGGAACTTCTGCAACAGTGGTATTAAGGAGCTCTTGGACCCCCTCTCCCCAGTGAAACAACCACTTGCCTGGAAAAATCATTAAAACAACCATTTAAGGTCTCTGGAAAGTGTCCTAAGGGCATACAGCAAATGGAAAAACATTTATTTTTAAAAAATCAACTGAATCTCAGTAACAACAGTGGGAGTCTGTGGCATTTGAGCCATGACCTGCTCCTATCCACACCACCTCCATGTCATGGAGGCTACACCAGATGAGTGCTGTCAAGAAAATAGGAATTCAGGAGTGGGGTAGGGAGATGAGTGAAATAGGTGATGGAGATAGAGAGGCACAAACTTCCAGTTATAAAATAAGTAAGTCACGGGGACATAATGTACAGTATAGGGAATATAGGCAATAATACTATAATAACTTTGTATGGTGAAAAGTGGTAACGACTTATTGTGGTATCATTTTGTAATATACAAAAATATCAAATCACTATGCTGTACACCGGAAACTGATATAATGTTGAAAATCAACTTCAATTTAAAACAAAAAGAAAGCGGGAATTACCTCTCCCTCCAGGTCCTAGACTCAGGCTGCCAGCCACTCTCATCATTCCCAGATCTGTGTTGCAGAAGTGCTATTATTGGCAGGCACAACGAGAGGACTGGGTCTTCCTTTCCCCACTCAGTTCTCACTCTTAGGGTAAGGGCTCTACCCCAGGGGTAACAGCTGAAGAATACTGGGACCCTAATCCCCTTCACCCAGGCTGGCTCATTTGGCAGAGGATGCAGGACAGGAGGGCATGCTAAGTAGATTAGGGGCTACCATCTCCCCAACATCTACTCATACAGTAGGGGTGTCACTGCAAGAGTAGCTGCCATGCTCCTGCCCCCAGCTGCAGCGGTGTGCCAGTTTCTACCCAGGGGAAGAAGTGGGCAACAAAGAGGAAGAGCTCAGCATTTCTGCCTAAGGGGAATGACTTTATTTGGAACAGAGCAAGGAGAGATTCCTACCTAAGGGCATAGTCAAAAACAATGGAGATCTTGCTGGTGAGCAATTAAGAAGGGGCTGGTACCTCCAAGATAGTAGTAGCAACAAGTGAAATAGCAGACAAGCCAGAAGTTTGAACAGAGAGAACCAGGGAGAGACAAGAAGAATAATCCTAGGGTCACACTCATCCCTGGGGATACAAAAGGCTATGCATATGTTCTAGGCTGCACCCGCTCAGGAACAATCAGAGGGAAATGTGGGACTAGAAAGCATTCCTCAAGGCATACACAGATCCATCAGCGAAGAGACTTGAGCCTGAGTGGCTCAAGGAGCTTATCAGAACCTCTGACCAAACACAGACTGAAAATTAAGGTATTCTGATCCAGGGGTGATGGTAAGGAAGCCAAGCTTAAAAATCAAATCACACTTCCAGTTTATGGCTCCACATGTAAGGATCTTGGAAGGCACAACTCCATCCTAACAAGTAAAAAACTGGAAAGACTTTTAAAAATCAACAACTCTTCTTGGATCCAAAAGAGAGGTGAGGACACAGGGCAAACCACTACCCCCAAGATTGGGGAGACTGGCAAAAATACAAGGAGTTGACGCACAGCACAAGAGAGATTCACAAGTAAAAACTACCAAGGGCACCACTGCTAGGGCAGGAAATTGAGAACTGTAGTTGACAGACTGCTGGAGGTTCAGTGTGGACAAGTCTGAGAGTTAAAACTCCAAGAGGACATAGTTACAGGGGGATACCCACAATATCGTCAGATTAATCTCCAGGAGCTCAACCAGATTCCCACAGTAAATATCATAGAAAAATCCACTTGGGCTTTGGCAGGAAAAGGTAAAAAGGAACCATTTTGAAACAGCTTAAAGCAATCTGTTCTTAACAAGGCCTGCCCTCATGGGAAACTAGTGAACCAGGGCCTAACCTACTGGGGTATTATCAGAGACTAACTGACCTGGGGAAGAGAAATACTCAACCCCAGTGTACGCTAGCCATTCTGTACCACGTTAAGAGGGGAGGAAAAAAAAGAGAAACGTGTGAAGTTCACAGTTCAGAGGCAGAGACTCACGAAAAGACTGAAAACTAGTCATAGGACTATAGGCCTCTCCCTCTTCCACACCTAGCCACCACATTACTAAAGGCCTATTTACAGTAGTTCCGTTTACCAAGTATGTCAAATCCCACTACCAAGAAAAAAGTACAAGGCATACCAAAAGGCAAAAAACACAATTTGAAGAGACAGTAAGCATCAGAACCAGACATGGCAGTGATGTTGGAATTATCAGGCCAGGAATTTAAAATAACTATGATTAATATGCTAAGGGTTCCAATGAATAAAGTAGACAGGCAACATAAGCAGAGAGCTGGATAGGCTAAGAAAGAAGCAAAAAGAAATGCCAGAGGTAAAAAACACTGTAACAAACATGAAGATTGTCTTTGATGGACTTTTTAATAAACTTGACATGGCTGAGGAAAGAATCTATGAGCTAGAGAATCCTTGAAAACAGAAAAGCAAAGAGAACAAAGACTGAAAAAAAAAAAGAAGAGCATGTCAACGGACTGTGGGACAACTGCAAAAGGTATAATATAAGTGTAATGGGAATACCAAAAGAAAAAAGAAAGGAACAGAAGACACATTTGAAACAATAATGACTGAAAATTTCCCCAAATTAATGTCCAATACCAAACCACAGACCCAGGAAGCTCTGGGAACACCAAGCAGGATAAATACCAAAAACTACACCTATGCATATAATTTTCCAATTACAGAAAATCAAAGATAAAGAAAAAAGTCCTGAAACAAGCCAGAGGAAAAAAACACCTTATCTTAAAATTTAGGTGCAAAGATAAGAATTATATCCAACTTCTTAGAAGCCATACAAGCAAGAAGAGAGTGGAGTGAAATATTTAGTACTGAGATAAAAACAGCATCAACTTACAATTCTATACCCTGTGAAAATATCATTCAAAAGTAAAGGAGACATAAAGACTTTCTCAGACAAACAAAAATTGAGGCAATTTGTTGCCAACCGTCTGACCTTGCAAGAAATGGTAAAAGAAGTTCTCCAGAGAGAAGAGAAATAATACAGGTCAGAAACTTGGATGTACATAAAGTAAGAGCATGGAAGATGGGATAAGTGAAGGCAAAATAAAAATTTTTTTCTTGCCCTTAACTGATCTAACAGATAACTGTTCAAAATAATAACAATAAAAATGTGTTCAATACTGTGTGCATATTTATATATCTTCTCTCTGTGTATATATATATGTATATATAGAGAGAATAAAGTGAAATAAATAACACTTAGAATAAAGTGAAATAAATGACAGCAATGATACAAGGGGTGGGAGGGAGGAATTTTGATATTATAAGGTACTCACACTACTCATGAAGTGGTACAGTGTTATTTGAAAGTGTACTTGGATTACTGGTACATGTATATTGCAAACTCTAGAGCAACCACTAAGAAAAGTTTTTTAAAGTATAACCTATATACTAAGAAAAGAGCGAAAATGGAATCATATAAAATACTCAACTAAAACCACAAAAGGCAGAAGAAGAGTGGAAGACAACCACAGGAAAAAAGAACAAGAACAACAAATAGAAGACTGTAACAGTACAATATTGTAGATATTAATCCAACTGTATCTATCATCATTTTGAATTTCAATGGCCTAAGTGCACCAATTAAAAAGAGATTGTCCAAACGGATTTTTTTAAATGCCTGAACTATACATTGTCTACAAGAAACCCACTTTAAATATAAAGACACATAGAGATAAAAAGTAAATGGATGGAGAAAAATATACCATGCTAACACTATCCTAAGAAAGCAGGAGTAGCTTTATTAATTTCAGATAGAGCACATTTCAATGTAAGGAAAATTATCAGGGATAAAAAAGGGCATTACATAATGATAAAGAGGTCAGTTCTCCAAGAAAACATAACAATTCTTAACATGTATGAGCCTAACAACAGAGCATCAAACTATGTTAGGCAAAAACTGATAGAACAGCAAGTAGAAACAGATGAATCTACTATCATTTTTGAAGATTTCAACACCTCTCTCTCAGAAATGGACAGACAGAGCAGGCACAAAATCAGTAAGAACATAGTCGAATGCAGCAACACCATCAATCAATTGGATATAATTGAAATGTACAGACTACTAGATCCATTCTTACCAAATTCAAATGGAATATTCACCAAGAAAGACCACATTCTGAGCCATAAAACATACTTTAACAAATCTGAAGTATAGAAATCATATAATATCCGCTGTCAGACCACAATGGAATTAAAAAAGAAATCAATAATAGAAAGATAACATGAAAATTCCAAAATATGTAGAGATTAAACAATACTGTAAATAAAACATGGGTCAAAGCAGAAATTTCAACAGAAACTTTAAAATAATTTAAATGAAAATGAAAACACAACTTATCAAAATGTGTGGGATGCAGCAAAAACAGTACATAGAAGGAAATTTATAACATTCAATGCATATATTAGAAAATAAGAAATATCTAAAATCAGTAAGTTTCCACCTTAAGTAACTGGAAAAAAGAGGAAATTAAATCAAAAGCAAGCAGAAAGAAGAGGAATAATAAGAATTAGAGCAGAAATCAATGAAATTTAAAAAAGGAAATCAATAGAGAAAATAAATGAAAACAAAAGCTGGTATTTAAACAACTGATAAAATTAATAAGCCTGTTAACCAGGCTAAGAAAAAAAGTAGACACAAATTATTTTTCTTAGTTCTTTTTTTTTACATCTTTTTTGGAGTATAATTGCTTTACAATGGTGTGTTAGTTTCTGCTTTATAACAAAGTTAATCAATTATACATATACATATGTTCCCATATTTCTTCCCTCTTGCATCTCCCTCCCTCCCACCCTCCCTATCCCACCCCTCTAGGTGGTCACAAAGCACAGAGCTGATCTCCCTGTGCTATGTGGCTGCTTCCCACTAGCTATCTATTTTACGTTCGGTAGTGTATATATATCCATGCCACTCTCTCACTTTGTCACAGCTTACCCTTCCCCTTCCCCATATCCTCAAGTCCATTCTCTAGTAGGTCTGTGTCTTTATTCCTGTCTTACCCCTAGGTTCTTCATGACACTTTTTCTTAAATTCCATATATATGTGTTAGCATACGGTATTTGCCTTTCTCTTTCTGACTTACTTCACTCTGTATGACAGACTCTAGGTCCATCCACCTCATTACAAATAGCTCAATTTCATTTCTTTTTAGGGCTGAGTAATATTCCATTGTACATATGTTCCACGTCTTCTTTATTCATTCATCCGATGATGGACACTTAGGTTGTTTCCATCACCTGGCTATTGTAAATAGAGCTGCAATGAACATTTTGGTACATGACTCTTTTTGAATTATGGTTTTCTCAGGGTATATGCCCAGTAGTGGGATTACTGGGTCATATGGTAGTTCTATTTGTAGTTTTTTAAGGAACCTCCATACTGTTCTCCATAGTGGCTGTACCAATTCACATTCCCACCAGCAGTGCAAGAGTGTTGCCTTTTCTCCACACCCTCTCCAGCATATATTTTGTTTCTAGATTTTTTGATGATGGCCATTCTGACTGGTGTGAGATGATATCTCATTGTAGTTTTGATTTGCATTTCTCTAATGATTAATGATGTTGAGCATTCTTTCATGTGTTTGTTGGCAGTCTGTATATCTTCTTTGGAGAAATGTCTATTTAGGGCTTCTGCCCATTTTTGGATTGGGTTGTTTGTTTTTTTGTTATTGAGCTGCATGGCCTGCTTATAAATTTTAGAGATTAATCCTTTGTCAGTTACTTCATTTGAAAATATTTTCTCCCATTCTGAAGGTTGTCTTTTGGTCTTGTTTATGGTTTCCTTTGCTGTGCAAAAGCTTTGAAGTTTCATTAGGTCCCATTTGTTTATTTTTGTTTTTATTTCCATTTCTCTAGGAAGTGGATCACAAAGGATCTTGCTGTGATTTATGTCACAGAGTGTTCTGCCTATGTTTTCCTCTAAGAGTTTGATAGTGTCTGGCCTTACATTTAGGTCTTTAATCCATTTTGAGCTTATTTTTGTGTATGCTGTTAAGGAGTGATCTAATTTCATACTTTTACATGTACCTGTCCAGTTTTCCCAGCACCACTTATTGAAGAGGCTGTCCTTTCTCCACTGTACATTCCTGCCTCCTTTATCAAAGATAAGGCGACCATATGTGCATGGGTTTATCTCTGAGCTTTCTACCCTGTTCCATTGATCTACCTTTCTGTTTTTGTGCCAGTACCATACTGTCTTGATTACTGTAGCTTTGTAGTATGGTCTGAAGTCAGGGAGCCTGACTTCTCCAGCTCTGTTTTTCGTTCTCAAGATTGCTTTGGCTATTCGGGGTCTTTTGTGTTTCCATACAAATTGGGAAATTTTTTGTTCTAATTATATCAAAAATTCCAGTGGTAGTTTGATAGGGATTGCACTGAATCTGTAGATTGCTTTGGGTAGTAGAATCATTTTCACAATGTTGATTCTTCCAACGCAAGAACATGGTATATCTCTCCATCTATTTGTATCATCTTTAATTTCTTTCACCAGTGTCTTATAATTTTCTCCATACCAGTCTTTTGTCTCCTTAGGTAGGTTATTCCTAGATATTTTATTCTTTTTGTTGCAGTGGTAAATGGGAATGTTTTCTTGATTTCACTTTCAGATTTTTCATCATTAGTGTATAGGAATGCCAGAGATTTCTGTGCATTAATTTTGTATCCCGCTACTTTACCAAATTCATTGATTAGCTCTAGTAGTTTTCTGGTAGCATCTTTAGGATTCTCTATGTATAGTATCATGTCATCTGAAAGCAGTGACAGCTTTACTTCTTCTTTTCTGATTTGGATTCCTTTTATTTCCTTTTCTTCTCTGATTACTGTGGCTAAAACTTCCAAAACTATGTTGAATAAGAGTGGTGAGAGTGGGTAACCTTGTCTTGTTCCTGATCTTAGTGGTAATGCTTTCAGTTTTTCACCATTGAGGACGATGTTGGCTGTGGGTTTGTCATAATATGGCCTTTATTGTGTTGAAGAAAGTTCCCTCTATGCCTACTTGCTGCAGGGTTTTTATCATAAATGGGTGTTGAATTTTGTCGAAAGCTTTCTCTGCATCTATTGAGATGATCATATGGTTTTTCTCCTTCAATTTGTTAATATGGTGTATCATGTTGATTGATTTGCGTATATTGAAGAATCCTTGCATTCCTGGAATAAAGCCCACTTGATCATGGTGTATGATCCTTTTAACGTGCTGTTGGATTCTGTTTGCTAGTATTTTGCTGAGGATTTTTGCATCTGTGTTCATCAGTGATATTGGCCTGTAGTTTCCTTTCTTTGTGACATCCTTGTCTGGTTTTGGTATCAGGGTGATGGTGGCCTCGTAAAATAAGTTTGGGAGTGTTCCTGCCTCTGCTATATTTTGGAAGAGTTTGAGAAGGATAGGTGTTAGCTCTTCTCTAAATGTTGAAGGCACAAATTATTAACATCAGAAATGAAAGAGGGAACATCACTATAGAACCCTTGAAAAATTTAAAGAGCATTAAAAGGAATACTATGAACAACTCTATGTCCACAAATTTGAGAACCTGGATTAAATGGCCCAATTCTTTGAAAGACCCAAGCAGCCAAAACTCACATGAAAAGAAATGACAGTCTGATTAGACCTTTATCTATTTTATAAATTGAATCAAAAATTATTAACCTTCCAGCTCTAATCAAGTAAGAAGCAGGCATGGGGGAAGGTGCAGGATGGAGGCTGGAGGGTGATGGAGACAAGACACATGTTGCTCTAAGGAGTTTGCACTTGACCCTACAGGTCAGTGTTTCTGAACTTCTATGGATCAACATTAAAAGAAAGAGCTGATCAAAAAAAAAATTATTAACCTTCCAAAATAGAAAGCACCAGGCCCAGATGGGTTCATGGCTGAATTCTATCAGATTTTTCTTCCAGTTTTATTGAGATATAATTGACAAACAGCACTGTACAAGTTTAAGGTGTACAGCATAATGATTTGACTTACATACATCGTGAAATGATTATCACAATGATTTAGTGAGCATCCATCATCTCATATGGATACAAAATTAAATCAATAGAAAAAATTGTTTCCTTGTGATGAGAACTCTTAGGATTTATTAACTCAACAACTTTCATATATAACACACAGCACTGTTAGTCATATTTATCATGTTGTACATTAAAATCCTAGTACTTACTTATCTTGTAACTGGAAGTTTGCACCTTTTGACTGCCTTCATCCAATCCTCCCTCTCCCTACTCCCCACCTCTGGTAACCACAAATCTGATCTCTTTTCCTATGAGTTTGTTTCTGAAGTATAATTGACCTGCAACACTATGTTAGTTCCTGTTACAAAACACAGTCATTGGACATTCCCTATACATTTCAAAATGTTCACAATGATAAGTCTAGTTATGATATGTCACCATGCAGAGATATTATATAGTTATTGACTGACTATATTCCCCATACCATTCATTTCATACCTCTGACATTTATTTTGCAACTGGAGGTTTGTACCTCTTAATCTCCCTCACCTATTTCTCTCCTCCCCACCAACCCCTCCCCTTTGGCAACCACTCGTTTGTTCTCTGTATCTATAACTTTTGTTATATTTATTCATTTGTTTTCTTTCTAGATTCCACATAAAAGTGAAATCTTACAGTATTTATCTTTCTCTAAATTTATTTCACTTGGCATAATACTCTCTAGGTTCATCCATGTTGTTGCAAATGAGAATATTTCATTCTTTTTACGGCTGAGTAATATTCCACTGTGTGTGTGTGTTTGTGTATGAATGCAAATCTTTTACCTCCTTAGATTTATTCCTAGATATTTTTTTGATGTGATTGATAGGACAGTTTTCTTAATTTCTCTTTCTGATAAGTTCATTGTTAAAGTATAGAAATATAACAGAATTCAGAAATACAACTTTTCTGAATTCACTGATGAATTCTAGTAGTTTTTTGGAATTCTACAAAATATTTAAGGATGAAATTATATAAATTCTCTATAATCTCTTTCAGAGGACAGAAGCAGAAGGAAAGCTTCCTAATTCATTCTATGAGGCCAACATTACCCTAATACCCAAACCAGACAGACATTAAAAGAAAATGAATAGACCAATATCTGTCACGAACATAGATGCAAAAATCCTCAAAATCCTCAACAAAATATTAGCAAATTGAATCCAAAAACAAATTTTTTAAAATTATACACAACAAAGTGGGATTTATCCCAACTATGCAAGGCTGGTTCAACATTCAAAACTCAGTTAATGTAATCTATGACATCAACAGACTAAAAAAATCACATAATCATATCAGTAGATGCAGGAAAAGCATTTGAAAAAAATCAAATACTCATTCATGATCAAAAAATAAAAAACCTTTCATTAAACTAGTAACAACTTGATAAAGACTACCTACAAATAATATACAGCTAACATCATACTTAATGGTGAGAAGATTGAAACTTTTCCAGTAATTCAGGAAAAAGACAAGGATGTCCCTTCTCACAACTCCTTTTCAACATCATACTGGAAGTCCTTGCAAATGCAGTAAGGCAAAAATGAGAAATCAAAGATATGCAGATTGAGAAAGAAGATATAAAACTATCTTTGCTCACAAATGACATGATAATCTATGTAGAAAACTGACAAAGAGCTTCCCTGGTGGCGCAGTGGTTGAGAATCCACCTGCCAATGCAGGGGACACAGGTTCGAGCCCTGGTCCGGAAAGATCACACATGCCACGGGGCAACCAAGCCCGTGCGCCACAACTACTGAGCCTGCACTGTAGAGCCTGCAAGCCACAACTATTGAAGCCCGTGTGCCTATAGCCCGTACTCTGCAACAAGAGAAGCCAGCCACTGCAATGAGAAGCCCATGCACTGCAACAAAGAGTAGCCCCTGCTCGCCACAACTAGAGAAAAGCCCGTGTGCAGCAACAAAGACCCAACACAGACAAAAATTAATTAATTAATTAATTTTTTAAAAAGACAAAATTTACAGGGCTTCCCTGGTGGCGCAGCAGTTGAGAGTCCACCTGCTGATGCAGGCGACATGGGTTTGTGTGCCAGTCCGGGAAGATCCCACATGCCGCGGAGCGGCTGGGCCCGTGAGCCATGGCCGCTGAGCCTGCGCGTCCGGAGCCTGTGCTCCGCAGCGGGAGAGGCCACAACAGTGAGAGGCCTGCGTACCACCACAAAAAAAAAAAAAAAAAGAGAAAATTTACAAAAAATGAAAGAATCAACAAAAAAACTCCTGGAACTAATAAGTGATTATAGTAAGGTTTCAGGATACAAGGTTAACATACAAAATCAATAGCTTTCGTATGTACCAGTAATGAACATGTGGAATTTAAAATTAAAAACACAATACTAAAAAAAAAAAAAAAAAACACAATACTATTTATATTAGCACCCAAAAGATGAAATACTTAGATATAAATCTAACAAAATAGGTACAAGATCTATTTCAATATATGAGGAAAACTATAAAACTCTGATAAATGAAATCAAAGAAAAACTAAACAAGTTGAGAAAATTCCATGTTCATGGATAGAAAAATTCAAGATATCAATTCTTCCCAGCTTGATCTATATAGATCAGATGCAATCCCAATCAAAATCCTAGCAAGTTATATTAGAGACTGACAAAATGATCCTAAAGTTTCTATGAAGAGGCAGAAGACCAAACAGCCAACACAATATGGAAGGAAAAGAAATTGACAAATATAGGACTGCTGCTACTTGACTTCAATACTTACTATAAAGCTATAGCTCACAAAGACAGTTCCTTATTAATCAAGATATTGGCAAAAGAAAACACAAATAGATCAGTGGAACAGAATAGAGAGCCCACCATAAATATAGTCAACTGATCTTTGGCAAAGGCACATAAGCAATACAGTGGAGCAAAGTTAGTCTCTTCAACAAATGGTGCAGGAACAACTGGACATCTACATGCAAAAAAAAAAAAGGAATCTAGATACAGATCTTACATCTTTCACAAAAATTTTAAATTAGCTCAAAATGGATCATAGCCTGAAATGCAAAGTGCAAAACTATAAAACTTCTAGAAGATAACATAGGAGAAAACCTACATGACCTTGGGTATGGTGATGCCTTTTTAGATATAACACCAAAGGACTTCCCGGGTGGCGCAGCGATTAAGAATCTGCCTGCCAATGCAGGGGACACAGTTTCGATCCCTAGTCTGGGAAGATCCCACATGCCATGGAGCAACTAAGCCTGTGAGCCACAACTACTGAGCCCCCGTGCCACAACCATTGAAGCCCGTGTGCCTAGAGCCCATGCTCTGCAACAGAGAAGCCACCACAATGAGAAGCCTGCAAACCACAACAAAGAGTAGCCCCTACTCACCACAACTAGAGAAAGCCCACATGCAGCAATGAAGACCCAATGCAGCCAAAAATAAAATCAAAAATTAAAAGAAGTATATAACACCAAAGACACAGACACAATCCATGAAAGAACTCATTGATAAGCCAGATTTCGTTAAAAATTAAAAACATTTGCTTTGTGAAAGACAATATCAAGTGATTTAGAAGACAAGTCACAGAGTCAGAGGAAAGATTTGCAAAAGACACATCTGATAAAAGACTGATGTCCAAAATGTACAAAGACTCTTAACAAAAAACCAAATAACTCAATTTAAAAATGGGCCAAAGTTCTTAACAGATATCTCATGAAAAAAGATATACAGATGGTAAATAAGCCTGTGAAAAGATGCTCCATGCATCATATGTCATCAGGAAATGCAAATTAAAACAATCATAAAATACCACTATGCACCTACTAGAATGGCCAAAATCCAAAACACTGACAACACCAAATGCTGGTGAGAATGTGGGAGAACATAACTCATATACTGCTGGTGGGAATGCAAAATGGTACAGCCACTTTGCAAGACAGTTAGGTGGTTCCTTATAAAACTAAACACACTCTTAACATATAACCCAGCAATCATGCTCCTTGGTATTTACCCAAAGAAACTGAAAACTTATATCAAAAGCTGCCCATGGATGCTTATAGCAGCTTTATTCATAATTGACAAAACTTGGAAACAACAAAGATGTCCTTCAGTAGGTGAATGTATAAACTGTGGTACATTCCAGATAATGGAATATTATTCAGCATGAAAAAGAAATGAGCTATCAAGCCAAGAAAAAACATGAAGGAACCCTAAATGTATTATTACTAAGTGAAAGAAGCCAACCTGAAAAGGCTATATACTGTATGACTCCAACCTATATGACATTCCAGAAAAGGCAAAACTTTGGAGACTAAAAACATCAGTGGTTGACAGGGGTTGTGGGGAGGGAGACATGAATAGGCACAGCACAGATGATTTTTAGGGCAGTCAAACTATTCTGTATGATACTAAAATGCTATACTGATGGATACATATCATTATACACTTGTCCAAACCCACAGAATGTACAACAGCAACAGTGAGCCCTAAGGTAAGCTATGGACTTAGGTGATTATGATGTGTCAATGTAGGTTTACCCTTAGTTAAAAAAAAAAAGCACCATTCTGGTGAATGATATTGATTATGGGGGAGGCTATGCATGTGGTAGGGAAGGGAGTATGTGGGAAATCTCTGTACCGTCCTCTCAATTTTGCTGTAAACCTAAAACTGCTCTAAAAAATTCTGTCTTAAAAATAATCAAATCACACTCATAACTGGGGAGGGGGGTGTTGGAGACTGTGAACATGCTCAAGACTGCCTACTCAGGCATGACCAGAGAAAGGACCTATTAGCTACCACCCCCTGGATGAATACAGGGCAAAATGATAAATTCACTGAACTGTGAAGATAGTCTTTAAGCCAAACACACATCCAACAGGAAAGAGTGAAAGTTGAACTGGCTTAAAACAACCTTTGACCAACAAGGGGCTTGTGTATCCAGATGAAGGGGAAAACCATGAAAAGATAAAAACAGGAGAAAAAACTCTCAGCAGGGACATTAGAGGTCACATACTGTGAGAAAAATAGACTTCACAGAATTAGTCCAGTCAAGTGACCAAACAAATAGATGACCAAACAAGCAATAAAAAGAAAAATAAGTTCCTGAAAGTGGGGGAACTGGTATCCAAAATTGCTACAATATATTATCCAAAATGTCTAGTTTTCAACAAAATATTACATGACATGCAATAAAACAGTAAAATGTGACTCATACAGAAGAAAAGGAGCAGGCAATAGAAACTGCCTTTGAGAGGTCCCAGACATTACACTTAGTAGAAAAATACTTCAAAGAAGCTACTGGAGGGCTTCCCTGGTGGCGCAGTGGTTGAGAGTCCGCCTGCTGATGCAGGGGACATGGGTTCCTGCCCCGGTCCGGGAGGATCCCACATGCCACGGAGCGGCTGGGCCCATGAGCCATGGCTGCTGAGCCTGCGCGTCCGGAGCCTGTGCTCCACAGTGAGAGAGGCTGTGACAGTGAGAGGGCCACGAACTGCAAAAAAAAAAAAAAAAACTTTAGGAAACCATGTTTAAATAATTAAAGGAAGGAAGAATAACAATGATTCATCAAATAGAGAGTAAGAATATATTAAATGATAGAAATCATTTTAAAAAAGTGGAAATTCTCAAGTTGAAAAGTACAATAACTGAAATGAAGAATTCACTAGAAGAGGCTCAAAGTCGATCTGAGCAGGCAAAAAGAGAATACATAAACTTGAAGATAGACTGATAGTGATTATACAAATCTAAAGAATAAAAAAAGATGAGGAAAAAGAACAGTGCCTCAGAGAACTGTGAGACATCATTAAGCACACCAACATATGCACAATCAAGAGTACTGAAAGGAGAGAAGTGAGAGAAAGGGATAGAAATAATGGTTGAAAAGGTCCCAAATTTGATGAAAAACAATAATCTACACATCAAGAAGCTTAAAAGGCTCCATGTAGGATAACACAAAGAAATCCATAACCAGACACATTATGGTCAAAGTATTCAAAGTCAAAGAGAAAGTACTGAAAGCAATAAGAGAAAAATGTTTCCTCATGTAAAAGGGAATGATAGTAAGTAACAGCTGACTCCTCATCAGAAACAATGGGGGCCAGGAGGCAGGGATGACATATTCAAAAGGCTCAGAGAGAAAAAAAAACTATCAACTAAGAATCCTATATTAGGAAAAGTATTTTTCAAAATGAAGACTAAGTAAATTACATTCCCAGGCAAACAAAAACTGAGAATTTCTTGCTAGCCTTACATAAAAGACAAAAGGACAGTCTCCAGGCTGAAAGCATGTGGCATCAGATATCAATTTGAATTCATAAGAAAAAAAAAGTGTTAGTAAAGTAATTAAGTAGATAATTATTAAAAAAAACAGCATGATTACATATTTCTTCTTTTTCCTTTCTTATTTAAAAAGCACCTGTATAAAAGTCCATAAAATTTTATTGTTGGGGCATTACATATGTAATATATTTGACAATAACAACATAAAGAAGCACAGGTTGGAATGAAATTATAATTAGAGTAAGGAAATGACACCAGATGGTAATTCAAATCTACATGAATAAATGAAGAAAACCAAAACTGATAAGAAGGTCAATATATTTTAAAATTCTATAAATATATTTATGCTCTCCTTTTTTCTCTACTCTTTGGAATACATTAAGATTATATAAAGCAATAATTATAAGCATATATTCTTGAGTTTTAAAATATATACAGACATCATATGTATAAAAATAATAGCAAAGAAAAGAGAGAAGGGAATGGAGTTATATAGAAGTTCCTATATTTTACTGGAATAAAGTTAGCATACATCCGAAGTAACTTCTAATAAATTAAGATGTATGTTGTAAGCCCCAGAACAACCAGAAAGAAAATAACTCAAAGAATATATAATTTTTGAAATTGCTCAATAAATTTAAATGATACAGTATAAAATACCCACTTAAGACCCAGCAATTCCACTTCTAGGTATATACACAAAAGAATTGAAAGCAGGGACTCAAGCAGAGTTATATACCAATGTTCATAGCTGCATTATTCACGATAGCAAAAAAGATGGAAACAACCCAAATGTTCATCACTTGATGAATGGATAAACAAAATGTGGTAAATCCATAAAACAATATTATTCATCCATAAAAGGCAACAAAATACTAATACATGCTACAACATGGATGAACCTGAAAACATTATGCTAGGTAAAATAAGCCAATCAAAAAAGAAAAAATAATATATGACTCTACTTATATGATCAACCTAGAATATGCGAAGTCATAGAGACAAAGTAGAATAGAGGTTACCAGGGGCTGAGAGGAGTGGGAGGAGTTGAGTTATTGTTTAATGGGAATAGAATTTGATTGGAGTGATGAAAACATTCTGCAAATGGAAGGTGCTAATGGATGCACAACACTGTGAATGTACTTAAGTGCCACTGAATTATACACTTCAAAATGGTTAAAATGGTAAACTTTATGTTATATACATTTTACCACAGTAAAATAAGTCATGAGTTAAAAGAAAAAAACAAAAGGAGTGAAGTATCCATACATTATACAACATGGATGAAACTGGAAAATATCACGTTAAGTGAAATAAGCCAGACACAAAAGGACAAATATTGTGTGATTCCACTTATATGAAGTACACAGAATAGGCAAACTCATAGAGACAGAAAGCAGATTAGCTTTCTGCGGATGAGCGGGAGGGAGGAAGTAGGAGCTAATGTTTAACAGTTACAGAGTTTCTGTTGGGTTGATGAAAAGGTTTTGGAAATAGTGATGAGAGGTGCATAACAGAGCTAATGTAATTAATGTCACTGAATTATACTTAGAATGATTAAAATAGCAAATTTTATGATATATACATAACCACAATAAAAAATAAATGCATTACTTTTCAAAAAATATCCACTTTTAAGACAAAAGGAGGTAGTAAAGGTGAAAAAGAGGGGGAAAGTAGTTATGAAACAAAACATGAAAACAAAAAGCAAAATATCAGGTATAAATCCAAAAATAATATTACACATGAGGAGGGCAGACAGCAGAAGCAAGAAGAACTACAATCCTGAAGAATGTGGAATGAAAACCACATTCACGGAAAGAGAGACAAAATGAAAAGCCAGAGGTCTATGTACCAGATAAATGAACAAGATAAAACCCCAGAAAAACAACTAAATGTAGTAGATAGGCAACCCTCCAGAAAAAGAATCAGAATACTGACAGTGAAGATGATCCAGGACCTCGGAAAAGAATGAAGGCAAAGATCAACAAGATGCAAGAAATACTTAACAGACACCTAGAAGAATTACAGAACAAACACCTAGAAGAATCAAAGAACAAACAAAGATGAAAAATAAAATAACTGAAATGAAAAATACACTAGAAGGAATCATAGCAGAATAACTGAGACAGAAGAACGGATAAGTGACCTGAAAGAGAGAATGGTGGAATTCACTGCTACAGAACAGAATAAAGAAAAAAGAATTAAAAGAAATGAAGACATCCTAAGAGACCTCTGGGACAACATTAAACGCACCAACATTTGCATTATAGGGGTCGCAGAAGGAGAAGAGAGAGAGAAATCACCAGAGAAAATATCTAAAGAGATTATAGTCTAAAATTCCCTAACATGGGAAAGGAAATAGCCACCCAAGTCCACGAACCACAGAGAATCCCAGGTCGGATAAATCCAAGGAGAAACACACTGAGACACACAGTAATCAAATTGACAAAAATTAAAGACAAAGAAAAATTACTGAAAGCAACAAGGGAAAAATGACAAATAACATACAAGGGAAATCCCATGAAGTTAACAGCTGATTTCTCAGCAGAAACTCTACAAGCAAGAAGGGAGTGACACGATATATTTAAAGTGATGAAAGGGAAGAACCTACAACCAAGATTACTCTACCTGGCAAGGATCTCATTCAGATTTGATGGAGAAATCAAAAGCTTTACAGACAAGCAAAAGCTAAGAGAATTCAGCACCACCAAACCAGCTCTACAACAAATGCTAAAAGAATGTCTCTAAGTGGGAAACACAAGAGAAGAAAAGGATCTACAAAAACAAACCAAAACCAGTTAAGAAAATGTCAACAGGAATATACATATTGATAATTGCCTTAAATGTGAATGGATTAAATGCTCCAACCAAAAGACACAGGCTCGCTGAATGGATACAAACACAAGACCCATATATATGCTGTCTACAGGAGACCCACTTCAGACCTAGGGACACATACAGACTGAAAGTGAGGGGATGGAAAAAGATATTCCACGCAAATGGAAATCAAAAGAAAGCTGGAGTAGCAATATTCATCAGATAAAATGGAGTATAAAATAAAGAATGTTACAATAGACAAGGAAGGGCACTACATAATGATCAAGGGATCAACTCAAGAAGAAGATATAACAATTATAAATATATATGCACCCAAGACAGGAGCACCTCAATACATAAGGCAACTGCTAACAGCTATAAAAGAGGAAGTCAACAGTAACACAATAATACTGGGGGACTTCAACACCTCACTTACACCAATGGACAGATTAGCCAGACAGAAAATAAATAAGGAAACAGAAGCTTTAAATGACACAATAGACAAGGTAGATTTAATTGATATTTATAGGACATACCAACCAAAAACAGAAGATTACCCTTTCTTCTCAAGTGCACACAAAACACTGTCCAGGATAGATCACATATTGGGGGTCACAAATCAAGCCTTCGTAAATTTAAGAAAACTGAAAGCATATCAAGCATTTTTTCTGACCACAATGCTATGAGATTAGAAATAATTTACAGGGGAAAAAATGTAAAAAACACAAACACATGGAGACTAAACGATATGTTACTAAATAACCAAGAGATCACTGAAGAAGTCAAAGAGGAAATCAAAACATACCTAGACACAAATGACAATGAAAACACAATTATCCAAAACCTATGGGATGCAGCAAAAGCAGTTCTAAGAGAGAAGTTTATAGCAATACAAGCCTACCTCAAAAAACAAGAAAAATCTCAAATAAACAATCTAACCTTACACCTAAAGGAACTAGAGAAAGATGAACAAAAAACCCCCAAAGTTAGCAGAAGGAAAGAAATCATAAAGATCACAGCAGAAATAAATGAAATAGAAAAAGAGAAAATATCAAAGATCAATAAAACTAAAAGCTGGTTCTTTGAGAAGATAAACAAAATTGATAAACCTTTAGCCAGACTCATCAAGAAAAAGAGGGAGAGGACTCAAATCAATAAAATTATAAATGAAAAAGGAGAAGTTACAATGGACCTCGCAGAAATACAAAGCATAAGAGACTACAACAAGCAACTCTATGCCAATAAAATGGACAGCCTGGAAGAAATGGACAAATTCTTAGAAATGTATAACCTGCCAAGGCCGAACCAGGAATAAACAGAAAATATGAACAGACCAATCACAAGTAATGAAATTGAAACTGTGATTAAAAATATCCAAACAGGGCTTCCCTGGTGGCGCAGTGGTTGAGAGTCCGCCTGCCAATGCAGGGGACATGGGTTAATGCCCCGGTCCGGGAAGATCCCACATGCCGTGGAGCAGCTAGGCCCGTGAGCCATGGCCGCTGAGCCTGCGCGTCGGGAGCCTGTGCTCCGCAACAGGAGAGGCCACAACAGTGAGAGGCCCACATACTGCAGAAAAAAAAAAAAAAATGCAAACAAACAAAAGTCCAGGGCCAGATGGCTTAACAGGTGAATTCTATCAAACATTTCGAAAAGAGCTAACACCCATTCTTCTCAAACTCTTCCACAAAATCGCAGAGGAAGGAACTCCAAACTCATTCTATGAGGGCACCATCACCCTGACACCAAAACCAGACAAAGATATGACAAAAAAAGAAAATTACTGATTAATATCACTGATGAAGATAGATGCAAAAATCCTCAACAAAATACTAGCAAACAGAATCCAACTACACATTAAAAGGATCATACACCATGATCAAGTAGAATTTATCCCAGGGATGCAAGGATTCTTCAATATATGCAAATCAATCGATGCGATACACCATATTAACAAACTGTAGAATAAAAACCCTATGATCATCTCAATAGATGCAGAAAAAGCTTTTGAGAAAATTCAACACCCACTTACGATAAAAACTCTCCAGAAAGTAGGCATAGAGGGAACCTACCTCAACATAATAAAGGTCATATGTGACAAACCCACAGCAAACATCATTCTCAATGGTGAAAAACTGAAAGCATTTCCTCTAAGATCAGGAAGAAGACAAGGATGTCCACTCTTGCCACTATTACTCAACACAGTTTTGGATATCCTAGCCACAGCAATCAGAGAAGGAAAAGAAATAAAATGAATCCAAATCGGAAAAGAAGAAGTAAAACTGTCACCGCAGATGACATGATACTATACATAGATAATCCTAAAGATACTACCAGAAAACTCCTAGAGCCAATCAGTGAATTTGGTAAAGTTGCAGGATACAAAATTAATGCACAGAAATCTCTGGCATTCATATACAGTAACAACAAAAGATCAGAATGAGAAATTAAGGAAATAATCCCATTCACCATTGCAACAGAAAGAATAAAATACATAGGAATAAACCTACCTAAGGAGACAAAAGACCTATACTCACAAAACTATAAGACACTGATGAAAGAAATCAAAGATGACACAAACAGATGGAAAATATACCATGTTCTTGGACTGGAAGAATAAATACTGTCAAAAAGACTATTCTACCCAAAGCAATCTACAGATTCAATGCAATCCCTATCAAATTACTAATGCCATTTTTCACAGAACTAGAACAAAAAATTTCACAATTTGTATGGAAATGCAGAAGTCCCAGAATAGCCAAAGCAATCTTAAGAAAAAAAAACAGAGCTGGAGGAATCAGGCTCCCTGACTTCAAACTATACTACAAAGCTACAGTAATCAAATCAGCATGGTACTGGCACAAAAACAGAAATATAGATCAATGAAACAGGATAGAAAGCCT
Organism: Stenella coeruleoalba; assembly: GCF_951394435.1. NCBI lineage: Eukaryota > Metazoa > Chordata > Mammalia > Artiodactyla > Delphinidae > Stenella > Stenella coeruleoalba. The sequence continues at coordinate 54,918,031 of NC_137152.1, forward strand.
ATAAATAAATGCACACACCAACGGTCAATTAATCTACAACAAACGAGGCAAGAATATACAATGGAGAAAAGACAGTCTCTTCAATAAGTGGTGCTGGGAAAACTGGACAGCTACATGTAAAAGAATGAAATTAGAACACTCCCTAACACCATACACAAAAATAAACTCAAAATGGATTAAAGACCTAAATGTAAAACTGGACACTATAAAACTCTTAAAGGAAAACATAGGAAGACCACTCTTTTACATAAATCACAACAAGATCTTTTTTGACCCACCTCCTAGAGTAATGGAAATAAAAACAAAAATAAACAAGTGCGAACTAATGAATCTTTTTCACAGCAAAGCAAACCATAAACAAGACGAAAAGACAACTGTCAGAATGGGAGAAAATATTTGCAAACGAATCAATGGACAAAGGATTAATCTCCAAAATATATAAACAGCTCATGGAGCTCAAAATCAAAAAAGCAAACAACCCAATCAAAAAATGGGATGAAGACCTAAACAGACATTTCTCCAAAGAAGACATACAGATGGTCAAGAGGCACATGAAAAGATACTCAACATCACTAATTATTAGAGAAATGCAAATCAAAACTACAATGAGGTATCACCTCACACCAGTTAGAATCATCAGAAAATCTACAAACAGAAAATGCTGGAGAGGGAGTGGAGAAAAGAGAACCCTCTTGCTTTGTTGGTGGGAATGTAAATTGATACAGCCACTATGGAGAATAGTATGGAGGTTCCTCAGAAAACTAAATATAGATCTACCAGATGACCCAGCAATCCCACTACTGGGCATATACCCAGAGAGAGCTATAATTTAAAAAGACACATGCACCCCAATATTCATTGCAGCACTATTTACAATAGCTAGGTCATGGAAGCAACCTAAATGCCCATCGACGAATGGATAAAGAAGATGTGGTACATATATACAATAGAGTATTACTCAGCCATTAAAAGGAATGAAATTGGGTCATTTGTAAAAACGTGGATGGATCTAGAGACTGTCATACACAGTGAAGTAAGTCAGAAAGAGAAAAACAAGTATCGTATATTAACACATATATGTGGAATCTAGAAAAATGGTACAGATGACCTGGTTTGCAAGGCAGAATAGAGACACAGATGTAGAGAACAAACGTATGTACACCAAGGGGGGATAGTGGGAGGGGGTGGTGGTGGTTGGATGAATTGGGAGATTGGGATTGACATATATACACTAGTATGTATAAAACAGATAAATAAGCAAATTAAATTTTTAAAATATTAACATGAAATATGAATGGATTAAACAATACAGTCAGATGGCAGGGATTTTCAGACTAAATTCAAAAACGAGATCCAACTATATGCTGTTGATGAGAGACACACTTTAGATTCAAAGAAACAAAGAGGATGAAAGTAAAGGAATGGAAGAAGATATACCATGTAAATAACAACCATAAGAGCACTAGAATAGCTATACTAATATCAGACAAAACAGACTTCAAAACAAAAGAAAATGTTACTAGAGATAAAGAAGGATATTTTGTAATGATAAAAAAGGCTAATCCATCAGGAAGATACAACAATTATAAACATATATGGACCTAACAACAGAGCCCCAAAATACATGAAGCAAAAGTCAACAATATTGAATGGAGAGGTACATAATTAAACAATGATATTTGGGGATGTCAGTGTCCCACTTTCAGTAATGCATATTACAACTAGGCAGAGCATCAAAAAGGATACAGAAGATTTGAACAACACTATGAACCTACTAACCTAACAGACAACTACACCACACTGCACCAGATAACAGCAGACTACACATTCTTCTAGAATGGAACACATTCTAGGCCTTAAAAAGCCTCAGTTGACTTAACAGGATTGAAATCATACAAAATATGTTCTCTCCTTACATGGAAATAAATTAGAAGTAAAGAACAAAAAGAAGTTATTTGGAAATTAAACAACACACTCCTAAATAACCAACGGGTCAAAGAATAAATCACAAGGGAAATTAGAAAATACCTTGAGCTGAATGAAAAAGGAAAACAAAACATACCAAAACTTACTGGATGGAACTAAAGCAATGGTTAGGGGAAATATCCTAGCCATAAACAGCAATATTAAAAAAGATCTCAACCTTTCATCTTAGGGGGAAAAAAAAGCCAGCACACTAAACCTAAAGCAAGCACAGAGGAGAAAAGTCATAAAGATTACAGTGGAAATAAATGGAATAGAATACTTAAAAAAACAATAGAGAAAATCACGAAAACCAAAAATTGGTTCACTGAAAAGATCCAACAAATTGACAAAACTTTAGCTAGGCTAGACTAACCAAGAAGAAAAAAGACTCAAATTACTAAAATCAGGAATCAAATAGGGGTGACATCACTACTGACATTTGGAGAAAGACTATTCATAAATCTCTTGTATAAATCTCTTAATCTCTCCAAATTTCCATTTCCTTATCTGTACAAGATGAAGTTGATCGATATCATTTTTTAAACTCTAAGCAGATGAATCATTTTTTTCAAACAAAATCTTAAAAGGACATACTACATAGGAAACTGATTAAAGTCTAATTTCTCTGAAGCAAGATGGGGATCTTGGAGAAGTGTGAATAAGTCTCCTCCTGTTAAAGGAGATTCTGAAGCTCTTCTGGCAGAACCTAAGGGTACCACAGAACAGTTTCTTAATTTCTGAACTAGATGATCTGTAAGGGTTCTTACAGCTATAAAGTGTTATCTATAGTAAATTATCTTATTAAAATTTCTACTATACAATTTGTTATATTTCCACAAGATGGTGCTAATACATTCCATTTTCCATTAAAACATGTCTTCTATATGATCATTTTTACAGTTAATAATTTTATCATAGTCTATGATCATATAATACCCTTAACTTTTCAAAGTACTATTGTATTACTTATGTTATCTTCATTACAAGCCACCTACACAAATAATGTTGCACTAATTTTTCAGATGATGATATCACAGCACATAGTAGTTAGGTAAGTGACCCAAGGTCACACAGTTGATTAGTAACAGATTTTCTAATGCTAGCTCTGTGTTCTTTCCCTAGATCACACTGCCTGATTACAGATAATATTGTCAAAATCTCAAGGTCTCAGGCTGAGACAGAAGCAAAAATAAAGCAATGAATATTAAGTAGCATTAAAACTGATACAAACTGCCCTTGGGCTCATATACTGAACCATTAATATTTGTGCATATAAATCCATTTATGTATATTTCCTTTACTGTTTCCCTTATTAGAAGACCTCTGGTGTCACATATTCCTATACAACCATAGTAAAGGCTAAATACTGATAAATAAAAATATCTCATTAATACTGTCCTTATTGTAAACATAACTACTTTTTAAAACCATCATAGAAATTACATAATCTGGGTTTACTAACTCTAAGCACTATAAATTTAGAAACTAACACTATAATTTTTGTTAAATTCTCCTCTTTCGATTCCATAAGAGATACAAAAAGTTTTATAGAACAGGAAAGAAACACACTTCTCTTCCCACTTGAGGATACTACGTCTAACATAAAAACTATCCCCAACTACTAAGAAACAACTCACATTAGCTGCCAACTAAGACAGGCTTTAGATTCGTTTTAGAGAAATTTAAAATGGTGTTAGAAAAGGAGCTAAAAAATTACTCCTCCTCTAACATACTACTTACCCAATTATTTATTCACATCCAAAAGTCTAGCAACATTAAGTTTAGGTTGCGTGTGTGTGTGTGTGTCTGTGTGTGTGTGTGCGTGTGTGTGTGTGTGTGTGTTTTTAAGAAAATACGAAATGAGACCTTATGGTCTCAGAAGGATGCTAAAGAAATCATGCTTTCTTTGGATGCTGAGAGGAGAAAAGCAACCCAGGCCCCTCACACAAGGAGCTGAGAAATATTCTCATTTTTGGTAACCCACAAAGGCCTCTCCTCTTCAGAAATTTATAAGCACTTAGTCTCTGACGTGTAGGTTAAGGCAGCAGGGTCATTTAAATTTCAGTTATTAAGATCAATATTAGATTATTGTTTACAAAACACTTTGAGGGTTTTATCCAATTCTTCAGGATTCTATCCAATTCAAATGTTTTCTGTCATTTTCCCAATTTATTTCACTGTCTCTACTACAAGAGGTCACCAATTAGGAATTTTCCTGTGTATAGTTTTGGGCTCAGTTTCATTTCACTAACCTTCTTTATTTACTATACGTTTTGTAAAAACACAACTCCTTAAATCTTCCAAATACATGTCAAGGATTCTCACGTTTTCCTTGTCGTTTAATATATTAAGAGTTTTTAAAAACTATTTTTGAAAAAAAATAAAGAGAACAAAGTAAAATGTTAATACTGAGCATTTATGAGTGTGGGATTACAGGGGACTTTTACTTTCCATATTACTTTTTCTGCGACATTTAAATTTTTATATTTAGCACATACAACTGCTTTAATCAGCAAAGCAGGTTTTTTTGTTGTTTTTTGTTTTTTGTTTTTGCGGTACGCGGGCCTCTCACTGCCGTGGCCTCTCCCGTTGCGGAGCACAGGCTCCGGACATGCAGGCTCAGCGGCCATGGCTCATGGGCCCAGCCGCTCCGCGGCATATGGGATCTTCCCGAAACAGGGCACGAACACGTGTCCCCTGCATCGGCAGGCAGACTCTCAAGCACTGCGCTACCAGGGAAGCCCAGCAAATAAGTTTTTTTAAATATTAATTCTATTTATTTATTTTTAATTTGGCCACTCAGCGTGGCATGTGAGATCTCAGTTCCTGACCAGGGATCGACCCCATGCTCACTGCACCGGAAGTGCAGAGTCTTAACCAATGGACCACCAGGGAAGTCCCCAATCAGCAAAGAAGTTTTAAACATTATTTTTACTATATCCATGAATATTACCCTTTCATTTTGATTCTTCGCTCCCAAATTTAATCTGCCGTAATTAGAAAATAGGTCTTACAGCAAAAGGGGAAAAGTAAGGCTCCCCAAATGTTTACCAGCCAGTAGCTCCAAGGAACACAGGAGTGAATTAGAAAGAACTACTAGAAATCAAGGAAAAATCATCCTTGATAAAGAATATGATTAAGGTGGGACTTCCTGGTGGTGCAGTGGTTAAGAATCCGCCTGCCAATGCAGGGGACACGGGTTTGAGCCCTGGTCCAGGAAGATCCTACATGTCGCGGAGCAACTAAGCCCGTGCGCCACAACTACTGAGCCCACGTGCCACAACTACTGAAGCTCACGTGCCTAGAGCCCGTGCTCCACAACAAAAGAAGCCAGTGCAATGAGAAGCCTACGCACCTCAAGGAAGAGTAGTCCCCGCTCACTGCAACTAGAGAAAGCCCACGTGCAGCAATGAAGACCCAACGCAGCCAAAAATAAATAAATAAAATAAATAAGTTTTTTAAAATAAATTAAAAATAAACAAATTCTATCATGATAAAAGAAAAAGAATATGACTAAGATATGGGGATGAGGACATTTTTCTCCCAGGGGAAAAATAATCTCCAAAGTCTTTGCAGTAAATCAGTGTAATTGCAAAGCCTTTTGAGTTGGACTCATTTCTATTGTTTGGTTTACAGTACTTCTTGTATAATACTAATTAGTTAGAGCACAATTTCTGTAAACCTTTCTAAAAAGCCAAGTTCAGCAAAATATATGTCCAAATTGTTAGACAGGACTTTAAAAGACTAAACACTAAATTTAAATTCTACCAGGGCAACTGAGAGGCCACTAACAAATCCCCTAGAGCACAGAAGAAAGTTCTATATCAAGAGTCTCTTCCCACCTACTTATTCTTGCCTTTGCCAGGAGCAGACAGAGGAGCTCAGTATAGCAAGAATTACAAAAGGGGAGAAAAAGAAAAACTGTACTTTATTAAACAAGAAAACCTCTTAAACATATTTCCAAAGCTCGTTTCAAAGATCTGAAATTTTATATTCTATGGAGTCCTAACTGAATTTGTCATTTGAATACACTGAGGCAGGTACCTTGACGCCAACAGTAAAGTAAGATTAAGGATTCCCAATTTCATTCAGAATTATAGCGACCTTTCTTAATCTGTGGCATCTCTAATAAGGGGACATAATCAAAAAAGTGTGTCAGAGGGACTTCCCTGGTGGCGCAATGGTTAAGAGTCCGCCTGCCAATGCAGGGGACACGGGTTCGATCCCCAGTCCAGGAAGATCCCACATGCCGTGGAGTAGCTAAGCCCGTGAGCCACAACTACTGAGCCTGTGCTCTAGAGCCCACAAGCCACAACGACTGAAGCCTGCGTGCCTAGAGCCCGTGCTCCGCAACAAGAGAAGCCACCACAATGTGAATCCTGCGCACCGCAATGAAGAGTAGCCCCTGCTGGCTGCAACTAGAGAAAGCCTGCATGCAGCAATGAAGACCCAAAGCAGCCAAAAATAAATAAATTTTTTAAAAATCCCCCCCGCAAAAAAATGTGGCAGAAATTAAGGAAAGCAGCAGCTGTTTATGAAGTTTTCTTAGCAAAAGAAAAGGCAAGAGGGAGACAAAGACTGATCAAGGTCCTAAACTGAGATCTGTTAACAAGAACTGAGAGAAAGAAAAGAGCTTTATAAGCAATACCCACTACCACCCTTTATGTTCTAGGCTTCTACTTCAACAAAATTCTAATATACTACAGCAATTTTGGTATCTTATCATTTGTGAAAAAATGAGGGGTTTCCCTTTTAGACTGAATGGGTATTTCCAAATTGTATGTAACCACTAGCTTAAGATATCCACTGTTCTCAAAAGAGTTAAGCCTGTAGAAAGTACACTCACCTTCCATGCCCTCCTTCTAGTACAAAACCTACAGAGAAAGGTGCTTAATTAGCAGCTATTCATTCCTGCTTGTATCACCAACTGCTCCCAACAGTTTTCTCAACACACAGATAATTAAAGCACAAAGAAGAACTGCCCCCAAGAATGGCAGTATATGATAAAAAGATGTGGGTGTCTGTCTTTATAATATTTTTACTTGGGAAGTCAACAAGTAATCTGTGTTTGATTTCACCGTGATAAATTTTAGAATATACTAGTGAAGCAGCCACATTAGTGCCCATTTGCGGTAAATAGCAAACACATCACCTAGCAATAGCAGCAGCTACTGCCATATATTGAGCAGTTTCTATTTCCCAAGCCATGTTACTAAATACTCTACAATATATGCATCATCGTATTTAATCTCTAGAATAATTCTAAAAAGTAGGTATCACAATGTTGATAATTATTTTTGCCTCTTTTTAAATACATTAAAATATAACCCTTTTCAAGGCATTTGACAATACTTCACTAAGTTATTTTTATATCCCCAAAAGATGTGGAAAAATAATCTGGCAGAAAGATTAAAATAATATATAATAACTAGGGCTAGAATTCAAGTCCTTCCTTTTTTTCCCAATCTCATTCTAGTGACAAGAATACAAAAAGAGTCAAAAATATAGTGGTGCTCTATAAATTTGTTATTATCTAAATATGACTGTGGGTCAAATAATGTTCCTAATAATACAGACACTAAACAGAGTAAAAATCTGATATAGTCAGTTTATGATATAAATATCAGTCATGCTCTGTCACTGTCATATTTTCCTTCTGTACGGTTTTCTAAAAAAGATGATGACAGATAAGAGATCAACAATCCATGGCATATACGATAATAACCTACATTTATGCCACTTCAAGCCTCAGCCTACTCTTATAAGCAGTTGCTAGAGAGCATTCATGTTTATGTTCATTCTGGCATAAACTACAGGCTCACCTCCATAGTCTTAAGCTTCCAGAAGCCATCCATGGCACCACAGTATCCTTTTTTTCTTTTTTTTTGTCCTTCCCATTCCTGTCTCCTTGGCATACTAATCTTTTGATAGGTTGATGCCATAACCTTTGTGATTGCTGCTCCCCTAAATACTGCCAAATCCTGGAATAGAACTCATTCAATTCACTTTATAAAAAGGTTGTTCATTTAAAGGAAACTTGTTGTAAACCTATGCTAAACTAGCTAGCTCCTTTAGTATATTTTTAATAATTCAATTGATAAATGTGATTTATAATAAACATTTCAGGTATATTCCACTTGTATGAAACATTCTAAATTGAGACAAGTATACCTCTTGTAACTGCATAAGCCTGCTCTGTCAGGCATAGTTCGTTACAGAGTTTGATCAATCTTTGAGCTCTAAAAAGTCTTTTACATAAACAAGTTATTTGCATAAGTATTTTATTAGAGATATATACGCCTATGAGTACTATAATCTTAATGACCATATTTCTATTTATTTCATTAATGGTAAATGTAATTTTCACAATAGTTAGACTAATCAAGAGAATATCTCCAAATAACTAGAACTAACCCCATACTCAAAGAAGGGAAACATTTAGGAATTGATTTGCTATATTTTACTCCATAATCTTCTGATATTCAAAAGACTTGGGACTTCCCTGGTGGTGCAGTGGTTAAGAATCCACCTGCCAATGCAGGAGACACAGGTTCAAGCCCTGGTCCGGGAAGATCCCACATGCCGCAGAGCAACTAAGCCCATGCGCCACAACTACTGAGCCTGCACTCTAGAGCCCACGAGCCACAACTTACTGAAGCCCGCACACCTAGAGCCCGTGCTCTGCAACAAGAGAAGCCACTGCAATGAGAGGCCCGCGCACTGCAAAGAAGAGTAGCCCCCACTCGCCACAACTAGAGAAAGTCCATGCACAGCAACGAAGACCCAACATAGCCATTAATTAATTAATTAAAAAGGAAAAGAAAATGCGAAGCACTTTATGTGACATCTCCAGAAAAATAGATTTTTCACAGAAATTCACTAGCAATTACTGAGTATCTACTATTATGTCAGGACCTGTACTGGGCATAGGTATTCAGTGAAACACAGGATTCTTGCATATAGTTGCTATATTTTTGCACTATTCCCTGGTATTTCCAGATTCAACACAACAGTACAAATCTTAGTGTAGTTCTAAGCATATAGTAAGTGCTTAATATATACTTACTTAACTGATATTAAAATACCAAGATTCTCTTAAGACTAATAATTTTAGGTGATCCTACTATTTACCCACCTGCCCTTATACTCTGGGGTTAGCAGACAGCAATACATACCAAAGCAAAAAATAAGGATTTCCATATTCTTGATGAAGATACACAGGAGGAATGGAGGGAGAACATGCTTTTATGTTATTAACAATAGAATACATTTTTCTATCAACTGGCAACATATAAGAATAATAAACAATACATGTTAAAGGAGTAACTAAATTTAGCATGTTGACTTTTGAAATCAGAAAATGTTTAAACTGCCAAAGTACCCTATAGTAAGTATTAACTGAACTCTATGATAATAATCGTTAGTTTATATTCATTATTTTTTTATATTACCTGAGCCAGAAAGAACTTTCTTCATATTTATTCTGCTTGTAGGTTTCTATTCCAAAGCTATAACAGAGAATATGAAGATATCCGCTCTACAATATTAAAAAAAAAAAACAAGATACGTCAGATTCATGATTCTCTTAACGTTAAAAAAATCTATAGCATTTCAGAGTCTTTAAGACATACTTAGTGTTCTGTACATCAAAATAACCCACTCATCCTTATCAAAACCTCTCAATTTATATAAAGAGGAACTAAAAAATACTCAGGGTGTGGCATTAGTTACCTATGGAAAGGTAATACAATACATTACTAAAAGGTCCTTTGTAACAGGAAATGGGAAAACTAATCATTGCCCAGCAAAAGAGCAGGCTAAAAATGCCTCTGTAGGTTGCCAGATTCAGTAAAAGGCGTTAGAAAAGAGTATATTCAAAGAAAACAAAATCACCACTGAGGGTGGCAAAAAAATGAATGAATACCTTTCAAAATTAAGACAACTTTAAAAAACGTGAAATGTGTCCAAAGCACTATCTAGTCATAAGACTTTAGAAAGTTAATTTAATGGATCTCTTGATAGCAACAAAAATTTTCTTTACATAAATTACCACTGAGATGAAGGTAGGAACAAGTATGTGAATGATGCCATAGGAAAATACTCTTACAGATTAATCAGCATCTCAGTCGCTGTGTGAATGTCATATCATACAGAATTTTCATTCATCAAAATACTGGGAAATGGCATAAAAGAAAAAAAACTTAATTCTAATAATTTACCCAAATATCCCATCACTATTTGTAGAAACCATCTATCCAGAAACTGATTATATCCATATAAAGGAGTCCTTTATAAGTTTAACCTGAGTAAGACTACAGAAGCAGATCCTCAATTAAGAATCCAAGATCTGAGGGAAGTTATTCATAAGTAATGTGTAAAGAGCTGTCTTGCTTCAAAAAAGTTTCCCTTTGAATTACAGTACAGTACATTCAGAAAGCAGAAGTTCAATATGCATGCCTGAGCACATCAGACCTACTGCATATTTGAATCTAAAATAAAGAACAGTCTTGGTAATGTGGGTCTGGCAAGAATCCAGAAGTATTTAAATGCATTCTCGACATTTCAGCAGAAAAATTTCAGCAGAAAAAGCTTAACTCATTACATGCCCCAGATCCCATAGGTTCACACAGGGCTACACCAGTTATGTAGCTATACTGGAATAATGCAGCTTATACCCACTTGCTGTAGAGAGGCTTGCAACTAACTTACACAGAGAGAAATGGAAAGTAAAACTTTTGATGAACATTTAAATGTACTGAGTCTTTATTCAATTTCCTCAGTGTTTTTTTTTCTTCCCTCACAATCCCTTCAAGTGTACTTACATTATATACTACTTCCTAAGGGAGAAAAGAATACAAAACAATAAACTTATAAGACCAAAGCTACAAAATACTAAGATATCTTTCAAGAGACCTGCACAATATTTTCAATGTAATGACCGAAAAAAAATCTTTTAACTACCAGTACTGCTCCATTCACTCATTCATTTATATATTCAATGATTAATATTTACTAAGCATGTCTTATCTATTAGGTACTATGTTAGGCCTTAGAGACATATAAGTGAACAAAGCAGACAAAAATCTCTGTCCTCATGAAATATTTCTAATGGGGTATTTAGTACTAAGATTTATACAAATATCTCTTTAAAAAATACGTTCCTGGCCTTCCATGGAGTGGTAACATCTCGTTTTGCAAGTAATACACAGTGGCAAAAAAACACAAAGAAAGTAGATCTGTAAGTCTGTTGTATATTGGTCATATAGAAACGGACGTATGGGACCAGAACTCATGGAATCTCTAGAAACTCCAGCCACTGCTACATCTACTGGCCCAGAAATAAAAGATCCAACCGAATACCTAATTTACAATGCCACGATGAGACTATATAGATGATTTTTAAAACTCAGTTAGATACTGCAGCTGAAAATGAGTTTGATCACTAACTTCTGAGTTCAGTATGAGGCTTCTTAAAAAATTATTTATTTATTTATTTATTAGGCTGTGCTGGGTCTTAGCTACAGCACGCGGGATCTTCGTTGAGGTGTGCAGGACCTTTAGTTATGGCATGTGGGATCTTTTAGTTGCGGCATGCGGGCTCTTAGTTGTGGCATGAGGTATCTATTGATAGTTCCCTGACCAGGGATTGAACCCGTGCCCGCTGCATTGGGAGCACGGAATCTTAACCACTGGACCACCAGGGAAGTCCCCTTTTTATTTTTAATTAACTAGATAATTTCATTTTCTGTGAATTACTTTATAAATTAGGTTCTTAAAATTCAGAAAAAGCAAACCTATTATTTTTTTAGTTCCAAGTTATTTTTCTTTGTGATTTTGCTGTCTTTTAAACATTTATAGATCATGTATTTTTACATTTTGTTCAATTATAATTGTGTAACAATAACTGAATGATAATTGCCTGCCTTTCTTCCTTAATGGCTTTAAGACGTTTACCTTCCAATCCTCCCTTACTCAGCTTCCTCTAATCCTCAGATGTCTCAGTAATAATAAACAACAGGTCATTCGTTATTTCTCCTGGTGCTCTAAGATACAATTTTCCAAACACTTTATTTCTCTGCCTCTAAACAATACAGCATTACCTTCTGCCATCATGTCAACACCTTAAGTAATTCCTAATCTAGTTTTGGGATACAGGAAGGATGTCTCAGAAATAAGAGAGTTGGCTTATTTAATTCATTAATTCTTTTTAAGTGAATAACACTACAGTTAGCTCTTCTCCAACCTTTATCCGATCATTTCCTCTCATTATAAGATTTCTTGCCCTGGATTTTCAGGTCTTGTCTAAACCTTAAGCCCATCAAAAGCACACTAAATAATTTCATTGACCTTTAGAATGAAAATCATGAGTTTTCTAACAGTATAGTTTTATCAATCACCTTCTAAACAATATACAAACTCTCAACTCTGAACTTCAAGGTCCTTTACTGGTAGCCCCATCCTAACGAAGGCATAGTTAATAATTACTTTTCTGTTACATATCCTTGATCCTCTAATTCAGTCCTTTCCCCTCTCTTTACATTTGCTTTTCCCTTTATCATCTCTAACTCTGTGCAAGATACCAAATGTTTTCTTTCCCTAAACACCAGCTATGAGTCTCCTTTCATATCTTTCAATATGCAATTCAATGTCCATTTACTCTACAAAGCATATTAAAGAAAGGTGTCCGTCCATCTAGTAATTTATAATGTGAAATAGATAGCAACAGAGCTAGAGACAAAAGAAAGAGATGGTAAAAACATGCAAATGCAAACAATCCAAGAAACTTTACAGATGAAATTATTAGAATTAATAAAAGAGTTCAGAGAAGTTGCTGGATATTAAATAAACATTTAAAAGCAACTGCTTTGAAATGCAACCAATGACAAATAAAAATGTAAACTCTAAGATATCACTTATGACAGCAAGTTGACTGAAATATCTTTATACAGAAAATTACAAAACTATGTTGAAATACATTAAAGACGACTATATAAATTAGGACATATCACATTCATTGATAAGAAGACTCAACATTATAAACACAGTGATACCCTCCAAATTAATTATAAATCAAATGCCATTTCAATCAAAATTTCAATAGTTTTTCACCAAACTTGACAAGGTGACTCTATAAGGAATATAGAAGAGTAAAAGGCCCAGAACAGCTAAAACAACATTGAAGAAGAATAAAGTAAAAGGACTTATGCTATCAAGACTATACTGAGTTAAATAATGCCCTCCTCCCAAAATTCATGTCCATCTGGAACCAGTGAACTTTACCTTATTTGGAAATAGGGTCTTTGCAGTATAATCAAGGTGAGGTAATACTGGATTAGGGTGCATCCTAAATCCATCATGACTGTCCTTACAAAAACAGAACTCAAAAATAATATAGATAAAATGTAATTCTAAAAATGTTCATCTAACCCACAGGAAGGTGGGAAAAAGTAGACAGGAAACAAAAAGCAGAGAAAACAAACAAAAAAGCCAGCATCACATTCCTGTTAAAGATGTCAGACTGAGCACACACAACTACCTCTGCTGTCTCCTAACACCCCAGTAAAATGATAGTAAAAGAAGAAAAGTTTTTAATTGTGGTAAAAAGCATGTAACGAAATGTACCATCTTAACCATTTTTAAGTGTAGAATTTAGTAGTGTTAACTATATTCATATTGTTGTGCAAGAGATCTCCAGAACTTTTTCATCTTGTAAAACTGAAACTCTTTACCCATTGAACAATAACCCTTCATTTGCCCCTCCCTAAACCACTGGCAATCACCATTCTACTTTGTTTCTGTGAGTTTGACTACTTTAAATACCTCATATAGCTTACCATTCCCCCTCCCCATATCCTCAAATCCATTGTCTAGTAGGTCTGTGTCTTTATTCCTGTCTTACCCCTAAGCTGTGACAAAGCGAGAGAGAGGCATGGACATATATACACTACCAAACATAAGGTAGATAGCTAGTGAGAAGCAGCTGCATAGCACAGCTTTCAACAAACTTGAAAGTAAGATCAATAGAAATTATTCAGTTTGAGGAGCAGAAAGAAAAAGGAATGAAGAACAATGAACAGAGCCTGAGACCCATGAGACAACAACAATGTATGTAAAATCAGAGTCCCTGAAGGAGAGAAGACAGAGAAAAAAGCAGAAAGAATACTCAAAGAAATATTGGCCCAAAACTTCCACATTTGATAAAAAGATACAAATCTGCAAGTCCAAGAAGCTAAACAAATTTTAAATAGAATAAACACAAAGATATCCAGGACTTCCCTGGTGGCTCAGTGGTTAAGAATCCACCTGCTAGGGCTTCCCTGATGGCGCAGTGGTTGAGAGTCCACCGGCTGATGCAGGGGACGCAGGTTCGTGCTCCAGTCCAGGAGGATCCCACATGCCGCAGAGCGGCTGGGCCTGTGAGCCATGGCCACTGAACCTGCGCATCCGGAGCCTGTGCTCCGCAACGGGAAGGGCCACAACAGTGAGAGGCCCATGTACCGCAAAAAAAAAAAAGAGAAAGAATCTGCCTGCCAATGCAGGGGACTCGGGTTCAAGCCCTGGTCCGGGAAGATCCCACATGCCGCAGAGCAACTAAGCCCATGCGTCACAACTACTGAGCCTGTGCTCTAGAGCCTGCAAGCCACAACTACTGAGCCCACGTGCCACAACTACTGAAGCCCTTGCGCCTAGAGCCCGTGTTCTACAACAAGAGAAGCCACCACAATGAGAAGCCCACACACCACAATGAAGAGTAGCCCCTGCTCGCCGCAACTAGAGAAAGCCCACACGCAGCAATGAAGACCCAACGCAGCCAAAATTAAATAAATAAATTTATTAAAAACAAACAACAAAAAAAGATACCCACACTGAGACACATTATAATCAAACCATCAGAAGACAAAGAATCTTGAAGGCAACAAGCAAGATGCACTTAGTCATGTACAAGGGATCCTCAAACTTCAGCTGATTTCCCATACAAGCCAGAACGCAGTGAAATGACATATTTAAAGTGATGAAAAAACAACTTTCAACCAAAATTTCTCTATGTGGCAAAACTATCCTTTCAGAAATGAAGGAGAAATTAAGACATTCTCATATACACAAAAGTTGAGAGTTTGTCTCTAGTAGACCTGTTCTACAATGCTAAATAGAATTTTTCAGGCTGAAATAAAAGCATGCTAGGTAGTAATGCAAATAAATACAAATAAGGGTAAAGGTAACTAGGTAAATATAAAAGTCATAGTTATTGCATTTTTGGTTCATAACTCCTCTTTTTTTTTTTCTATACGATTTAAAGGAAAAATACACTTAAAAATAAGCATAGGGCTTCCCTGGTGGCTCAGCGGTTGAGAGTCCGCCTGCCGATGCAGGGGACACGGGTTCGTGCCCCGGTCCGGGAAGATTCCCACATGCCGCGGAGCAGCTGGGCCCATGAGCCATGGCCGCTGAGCCTGCGCGTCTGGAGCCTGTGCTCCACAACGGGAGAGGCCACAACAGTGAGAGACCCGCATACCGCAAAAAAAAAAAGTATAAGTCTATGCTAATGGGCACATAATATACAAATATGTAATTTGTAAATGGAGATGTATAGCAGCAGACTTTTTGTATAATGTTGAAGCTAACAGGTATTGATTCAAACTGGATTCTTACAAGTTTATGACGTTAATTATATTTTTCAGAATAACCAATAAGAAAGTAACTGAAACATATGGTGAAAAAGGTATGAGAAGGAAATCAAAATGGAATACTAGATAAAAGCAATTAAACAAAAAAGAAGGTAGTAGTGGAGGGAATGAGGAAGAAAAAGATATAAGACACATATATAGATATATAGAAAACAAACAGGAAAATGGCAGAAGACCTTTCTTATCAGTAATTACATGTAATTTAACTCTCCAATTAAAAGGCAGAGATTGGCAGATTGGCTAAATTTTTTTTTTAAAACACATCATGATCAAACTATATGCTGGTTACAAAATCTCAGTTTACATCCAAAGACAAAAATAGATTGAAAGTGAAAACATGAAAAAAAGATAGTCTAAGCAAATAGGAACCAAAAGAGAGCTGAGTGCCTATACTAATATCAAACAAAATAGACTTTAAGTCAAAAATTGTTACAAAAGACAAAGAACATTACATATTGAAAAAAGGGTAAATTTATCAAGAAAATGTAACAATTATAAACATATATACACCTAACAACAGACCCCTAAAATATATGCAGCTAAAACTGACACAAGTGAAAGGACAAACAGTTCTACAATTACAGTTGGAGATATCAACACCTCACTTTCAATCATGTACAAAGCCAGACAAAAGATCAAAAAGGAAATAGAAGACTTGAACAATACTATAAACCACCTAGACTTAATAAACATATACAGAACACTCAACCCCAAACCAGCACAATACTCATTCTCCTCAGGTACACATGGAACATTCTCCAGGACAGACCATATGTTATGCCACAAGTCTCAATAAATTTTACAACACTGAAATCATACAAAGCATCTTTTCCTACCACAATGGAATAAAACTTGAAAACTGGAAAATTCAAAAATATGTGTAAATTAAACAACAAACTCTTAAACAACCAATGGGTCAAAGAAGAAATCACAAACGAAATTAGAAAATATGTAGAGATGAATGCAAATAAAAACACAACATACTAAAACTTACGGGATTCAGCAAAGGCAATGCTCAGAAGGAAATTTATAGCTATATACACCTACATTAAAAAAACAGATCTTACAAAACTATAATTCAAAAAAGATACATAAACCCCTATGTTCACAGCACTATTCACAATAGCCAAGAGATGGAAGCAACCTAAATGTCCATCAAAAGATGAATGGATAAAGATGTGGTGTATATATAAAGGAATATTAATTACTCAGCCACAAAAAATAATGAAATAATTCCATTTGCAAAAACATGGATGGACCTAGAGATTATCATACTAAGTGAAGTCAGAAAGAGAAAGACAAACACCATATGATATCACTTATATGCAGAATCTAAAATACAACACAAGTGAACTTATCTATGAAACAGAAACAGACTCACAGACATAGAGAACAGACTTGTGGTTGTCAAGGGGGAGGGGGTTGGGGGAGGGATGGATTGGGAATTTGGAATTAGGAGATGCAAACTAGTATATATAGAATGGATAAACAACAGTCCTACTGTATAGCACAGGGAACTATATTCAGTATCCTGTGATAAACCATAATGGAAAAGAATATGAAAAAGAATTATGTATAACTGAGTCACTTTGCTGTACAGCAGAAATTAACACAACACTGTAAATCAACTATACTTCAATAAAATAAATTTTAAAAATAAAGATCTCAAATCAACACGTAGGAAAAGAAGAGCAAACTAAACCAAAAGCTAGCAGAAGGAAGAAAATAATAAAAAAATGGGGATAAATAAAACAGAGAAAAGAAAATCAATAGAATTAATCAAACCAAAAGTTTGTTATTTGAAAGATCAATAAAACTGACAAACCTTTAGCTAGACTAACAAAAAAAGAAGTTTCTAAAAAGAATTACTAAAATCATAAATGAAAGTGGGAATATTTCTATGGACCTTACAGAAATAAAAAGGATTATAAGAAATTACCATGAACATAGTATGCCAAGAAGTAAGATAACCTAGATGGACAACTCCTAGAAACATATAAACTACCAAAACTGATTCAAGAAGAAACAGAAAATCTGAACAGATTTATAACAAGAGATTGAATCAGGAATCAAAAAACTCCTCTGAAAAAAGTCCAGGACCAAATGGATTCCCTGGTGACTTTTATCCATCAATTAAAGAAGATTTAACACCAATCTTTCTAAAACTCTTCCAAAAAAATACAATATGAGGGAACCCTTCCTAACTCATGCCATGAAGCCAACATTGCCCTAATCCCAAAGCCACATAAAGATATCACAAAATAAGGAAACTACAATGTCCTTTATGAATACAGATGCAAAATCTTCAACAAAATACAGTAAGTCCCCTACATACAAACGAGTTCCATTCCGACAGCGTATTCATAAGTCTAATTTGTTCATAAGTCCAACAAAGTTAGCCAAGTAACACAATCGGATATATAGTACTCTACTGTAATAGGTTTATAGTACTTTTTTACACAAATAATGCATAAAAAACACACACAAAGAAATTTTTAATCTTACAGTACAGTACCTTGAAAAGTAGAGTAGTACAACAGCTGGCATACAGGGGTTGGCACTGAGTGAAGTGAACAGGAGAGGAGGCGGGAGATGGTAGAGCTGAAGGATCATCAGCAATAGGTGACGGAGGGCAAGCTGCAATTTCACTCATGCCTGATGCTGGTGGCACAGGTTCTGGTTCCTTGCTGGATTCAATTCTATCTACTCTCTTGAAAAAACGGTCCAGTGATGTCTGGGTAGTAGCTCTTTTTTTCTCGTCATAGGTGACACCATACCACTGGATTGCTTTCTGAACGGCTGCTACAACCTTCGCGCACTGTTCTACATTTGGTCCTATGCCTCAAAAACTAACAGTGCCTCCTCAAATAAAGAAAATCCGCTGCCATTTCCTGCATCGTGAATCTCTTCAGTACTTCAGTTACTTCTTCCTCTTGTCTCTCTTCGTCCTTTCTCTGGGTCTCCAATTCCATCAGGTCTTCATTAGTAAGCTCCTCGTGTTGCACAGCAAGGAGTTCAGTGCAGTCGTCCTCTTGCACATCTAGCTCCAGCTTCTCGCTGAGGGTCACTAAGTTGCTGAAGACCTCTTTGGACTCCTCATCTACCTTCTCAAATCCACAAAAATCGTGAACAAACTGCAGCCAAAGGTTCTTCCAAACCCCATTCATG
The DNA here is from genome assembly GCF_951394435.1 of Stenella coeruleoalba. Lineage (NCBI taxonomy): Eukaryota > Metazoa > Chordata > Mammalia > Artiodactyla > Delphinidae > Stenella > Stenella coeruleoalba. The sequence continues at coordinate 54,936,849 of NC_137152.1, forward strand.
GTGACAGCCGTAACCTCACAAAAAGCAAAGTCAATGTTTTTTATGGCCTTGTAGATATTATCATCCTTCCGAAATTGCTGCAAAGTTGTTCCTGATTCGTCACTAACCTTTACTGTCTGATGAAAAGTGTGACGTAAATAACATTTCTTGAAAGTCGCTATAAATCCCTGGTCCATAGGCTGGATGAGCAATGTATTCAGTAGTATTTGGTGGCAGATGCACTACTCTGACGTTGGGATGAAAGTCGTCCATGAATGGGGGATGGCCTGGAGCACTGTCGAGCAGCAAAAGAATGTTGAATGGGATGTCCTTCTCCAAGCAATATTTCTCTACCTCCAGGATAAAGTGGTGGAAAAACCAGTCCTGGAAAATGGCCTGTGTAATCAGGCTTTGGGGTTACTCTTCCACACAACAGGAAGAGAGCCCTTGGCTATGCTTTTAAGGGCTCTTGGGTTCTCTGAATGATAAACTAAGGGAGGCTTCAGCTTCAGATTGCCAGAAGCATTGCCAACAAACAACAGAGTTAGCCTATTTTGCTGCTTTATAGCCGGGCATCAACTTTTCTTTCTTACTGATGTAACTTTGGTCTGGCATCCTCTTCCAGTACAGTCCTATCTCATCCACATTAAAAACCTGCTCAGGTAAATACGTGCCTTCATCAATAATTTCTCAAAGCGTTTCAGGAAATTCCCAGGCAGCTACCATATCTGCACTCGCTGCCTCACCACTTACTTTTACGTTGTGAAGGCTGGCTCTAGCCTTGAACCGATGAAACCACCCATGGCTGGCATTAAAAGATGTTCCCTCTGATTCTTCGCCATGTTTCTTTCTCAAGTCTTTTAGGTTTCTCTTGAAGGCTTTTAGCTTTCTCTTGAATCAGCATTAAACTGAGGAGGACTTGACGCTGATGCTGATGCTGATCCTGCATCCACACACTGAGAAGTTTCTCCATCTCCTCCATCACTTTTCCACACTTCTTCGATATTATTGTCGACATCATTGGCACAGCAGACCTCACATGTTCCATGATCTTGTCCTTGTTCTCTAGAATCGTGCCGATGGTTGAATGACTCATGTTATAATAACGAGCAACGTCTACCATCTTTTCGCCTTGCTCCACTCTCAATTATTTTCACTTTTGTTTCCATCATTATCGCTTGGCGCTTCTTAGCAGTACCAGCTACATCACCGCTGCTTTTACGTTTGCTTCCAGACATCCTGGGCTTGAAATAAAGTTACTGTACTACTATGCTCTATACAGTAATGTACATTAAAGCACAAAAAAGCACAACCACTTGTAGAGGACGCATGCACAGACAATGTACACCAGACACGTGAACTAACTTACATGACTGGACATGCAAACACACGTTCGCATCTTTGAAAGTTCTAAACTTGAAGGTTCGTATGTAGGGGACTTACTGTACTAGCTAATAGAATCCTGGAATACACAAAAAGGATTAATTTATACATCATGTCCAAGTGGAATTTATGCCAGGAATACAAAGGTGGTCCAACATAAGAAAATAAATCAATGTACCACACCACATTAATAGGATGAAAGAAAAAAAAAACACATGATAGCTCAACTGACACGGAAAAATGCATTTAACAATAACCTGGCACTCTTCCATGAAAAAAAACTCTAAACAAACTAGAAATAAAAGAGAACTTCAAAAAAAAAAAGAGAACTTCATCCATCTAATAAAGGGCATTTGTGAAAAACCCTCAGCTAACATAATACTCAATGATAAAAGACCGAAAACTTTCCCCTTAAGATGAAGAACGAGGATGCCTGCCTTCACCACTTCATTCAACATTGTACTGGAAGTTCTAACTGGAGGAATTAGACAAGGAAAACAAATAAAAGGCCTCCAGATTAGAAAGGAAGAAGTAAAATTATCTCTTATTCACATATGACATGATCTCAAATGTAGAAAATACTGAGGAATACACACAAGCTAAGTGCACACACACACACATTCTTACTAGAATAAGTGAATTTAGCACAGTTGCAGGATACAAAATCAACACACAAAAATCAGTTATATTTCTATATGTTAGTAACGAACAACTTGAAAAGGAAAGTAAGAGAACAATTCCATTTACGACACCATCAAAAAGATTAAAATACTTAGGAATAAATTTAATCAAGAAGGTACGAGACTTGTACACTGAAAACTATAAAATATTGCTGAAAGAAACTAAAGAAAACATAAATAAATGTGAGGACATCCCATGTTCCTGGAATGGGAAAATTAACATTGTTAAGATGGCAATACTCCCCAAAGTGATCTACAGATTCAATGGAATCCCTATCGAAATCCCAATAACCTTTTTTTGCAAAAATAGAAAAGCCAATCCTCTAACTGAGATGGAATTGCAATGAACCCTGAATAGTCAAAATAATCTTGAAAAAGAAAAACAATTTGGAAGTCTCAAACATCTGTTTTTCAGATGTACAATACAACAAAGCTACAGCAATTGAAACAATAATGGTACTGTATATAACAGGGAACTCTACTCAGTATTCTGTAATAACCGATATGGAAAAAGAAACTGAAAAAGAATGGATATATGTAGAGGTACAACTGAATCACTTTGCTTCACACGTAAAACTAACACTATATTGTAAATTTTTAAAAATAAGTAAAATAAAAAAATTTAAAACACCAGTATGGTACTGGCATAATGAAAAGACACAGAGACCAATGGAATAGAACTGAGAACACAGAAATAAACTCTGACATCTAAGGTCAATTGATTTTTTGACAAAAGTGCCAAAACCAATTAAGAGAAAAATTACTCTCTTCAACAAATGATAAACTGGATTTCTACATGAATTTGGACCCCTACCTAACACCATATACAAAAATTAAGTCAAAATGAGTCAAAGATTCTTACCATTTTAACTGCTAAAACTATAAAAAAAAATCTTAGGAGAAAACACATGGGTAAACGATCATAACCTTGGATTTGGCAGTGGAATCCTAGATCTGACACCCCAAAGCACAAGCAACGGAAGAAAAAGTGAATAAGTTGGATTTCATCAAAATTTAAAACTTTTGGGGCTTCCCTGGTGGCGCAGTGGTTAAGAATCTGCCTGCCGATGCAGGGGACACGGGTTTGAGCCCTGGTCTGGGAAGATCCCACATGCCACAGAGCAGCTAAGCCCGTGCACCACAACTACTAAGCCTGCGCTCTAAAGCCCGTGCTATGCAACAAGAGAAGCCACCACAATGAGAAGCCCATGCACCGCAACGAAGAGTAGCCCCCATTCTCCGCAACTAGAGAAAGCCCACGCACAGCAACGAAGACCCAATGCAGCCAAAAATAAATAAATTAAATAAATTTTAAAAAAAGAAAAGCATTTAAAAAACTTTAAAAAATTTTAAACTTTTGTACGTGAAAGGATACTATCAAGAGAATGAATATACAACACAGAATATACAGAAAATATCTGCAAATCATACGATATATCTGACACAGGTGTAGGAGCCAAAATACTACAACTCAGTCACCAAAAGATAATCCAATTTAAAAATGGGCAAATGGTAATTCCCTGGCAGTCCAGTGGTCAGGACTCCACGCTTCCATTGCACACTTCCATTGCAGGGAGGACAGGTTTAATCTCTGTTCGGGGAACTAAGATCCTGCAAGCTATGCGGTGCAGTCAAAAATTTTTTTAATTAAAAAAAAATTTTTTAATGCACAGACTTGAACACACATTCCTCCAAAGAACAGAAAATGGCCATACAAATGGTGAACATTTGTACAAGCACATGAAAAGATGTTCAACATTAAGTCATTCAACATTAAGTCATTAAGGAAATGCAAATCAAGATACCACTTCACACGCACTACGATGGCTTTAATTTTAAAAGTCGGAAAATAAGAAGCATTGGTGACGAAATGGAGAAATTGGAACCCTCATACATTGTTGATGGTAATGTAAAGTGGTATATATAGCCAAAGTGGAAAACAATTTGACACTTCATCAAAAAGTTGAACACAGAATTATCATATGACCCAGCAATTCCAGTCCTAGGTATATATCTAAAAAAATTGAAAACAGGTACTCAGATACTTGTATTCAAATGTTCATAACTGCAATATTCACAATAGTCAAAAGGTGGAAACAACTCAGATGTCCATCAACCAATGATGGATAAAGAAACTGTGGTATATCCATACAATGGAATATCATTCAGTCACAAATTAAATCCACAGATATAGAAAGCAGATTGGTGTTTCCAACAGTATGGGATTTTACTTTGGGGTGCTAAAAATGTTTTGTAACTAGATAGAAGTGATGGTAGCATAACATTTTAAAGGTACTAAAAGAAGAGGGGTGTGGGACAGGTAATTTTGAAACATGAATTGTAGAATTATTTTTCTCTTTAAACTATGTACATATATACACTGATAAAAAATTAAAATTATGCATAAAAAGTAGGCATAAAAAGTAAACCAGGGCTTCCCTGGTGGCACAGTGGTTGAGAGTCCGCCTGCCGATGCAGGGGACAGGGGTTCGTGCCCCGGTCCGGGAAGATCCCACATGCCGCGGAGCAGCTGGGCCCGTGAGCCATGGCCGCTGAGCCTGCGTGTCAGGAGCCTGTGCTCCGCAACGGGAGAGGCCACAACAGTGAGAGGCCTGCGTACCACAAAAATAAAAAAAAAAAAGGAGTTAACCATATACATTTAAAAATAACAATGATAGCCTGAATTAAAAATAAACATCGATATTTGTTGGAAGCATTAATGTTCTAATGGCTACATAAAGAGCCTCACTGCAGCCAAGAACATAAACAAGTCTGACCAGGCTTTCCATATGCTATAGGTATTTAGTTAAAAAGTATATAACTCACTTAACATTTAATGGAACATGCCATTACAAAGATTCCAGTAAGTCATATTTAAGGCTCAAATGATTCTGAGTTTGTAATGAAGTTGATACCCTTAAGTGAGTTAACGCTCTCCCAGATACACGAAGCAGTGGGTGGGAAGGGTCAGAGAATGCAATCATATCCCACTAGCCACAACAGGCAGAAAACTGAATTTTACTTTCAGAGGAGTAATTCATTTGTGTGCTATAAGATTAGATTTTACTATGGAAGGAGAGACGTACACAATCTTACACATATGTTTCAAATATTTGGCTATAAAATGGTAAGTTTAAGTAGGCAAGAGAATAAAATCACGGTAATAAAGTCCAGGCAGCCTAGACTTCACTTAAAAGCTTTGTGCCCCTACAGAATAGCAATGAAATCTAGGTGAATCTTGAATTAATTACTTCGAAGGGTTCCAGAGGCCCACTGGCCATTTTCCTTGTGTAAATGAAACTTTCATAATGAATTAGAACTCTACACTGAAAATAAATTCTAGAGCAAGCTAAGAACAGAAATGAAAGATAAAAGCAAGTCGAACACATAAATCAACTAATGAAAATAAAATTCTGATTAAAGTTTCAAACTTTGAGGAGAAATAGTTAAATAAGTAAACAACCCTGTTAAGAGATTTCTGCCATTAAAAATGCACACATAGGGCTTCCCTGGTGGCGCAGTGGTTGAGAGTCCGCCTGCCAATGTGGGGGACACAGGTTCGTGCCCCGGTCCGGGAAGATCCCACATGCCGCGGAGCGGCTGGGCCCGTGAGCCATGGCCGCTGAGCCTGCGCGTCCAGAGCCTGTGCTCCACAACGGGAGAGGCCACAACAGTGAGAGGCCCGCGAATCGCAAAAAAAAAAAAAAAAAAAAAAAAAAAAAAAAAAAAAAAGATGCACACACAGACACATACATTCTAGGATCTGGCCCAGGGCTTCTCTAAATCAAGAAGTAGGAATTTTTGTACTGAAGGGACACTTGTGAACTTGTTGTCATGCAATCATTTTACAGATGAGGACAATGATTTTCAGAGCAGTGAAGTATCTTACCACTGGCCACACTAGTAAGTAGTCCCTTCTATAATATTCTACACAGATCATGAACCTTGTTTTGAGTAATTATAAGAGTCTCAAATATCAAAGAAAGTGTCTCTATGTTCTACTTACCAAGGTAAGTAAGTATATGCAAACTTTTAAATAAATGCTTAAATTACTAGAATTTTCTAACTCTCACAAAACGAAGTTCAGTTAAACAACATATCACTATGTCCCAATTAATCCAGTTAATTTTTCACTATGCACCTACATAAGCTATACACCAAACCAATTATTTCCAACCATTTCGCATGATTCTCAATGATTTTGCAACACTTCCATCAAGCTCCTAGAAGTGTTGTGTGGCATACATGTACTTTAAAATAGAAGCTAATTAAGTTTTACTTTAGAGTAGGTATTTTGGTTTTTGGTTTTTTAGAACTTCATAAAATCCTATTCTAAGGAATAGAGACATGTTGACATCAAGTCAGCCATGCCTCATACCCAGTTTCTGTGTATACTTTCTCTTCTCTGTAACATAATCACTTGACTTACAGGATTTTTGGAATTTATTTTTATAGCTCTATAATTTTCCAGAGGGAGAGAGACTCTGGCGACTGCGTGGTTTCCTTGATAAGATTCTAGCAGTATAAGAATGTATTGTTCATTCACCCAGGGGATGAGCATAGAGAGTCAGAGCCCAGTAACAGAGCACCTACATGGAGTAATGGCCAGGCATACGGTGTTGGACCAGGGTGAGGAGGATGTACACCCAGAATAAAGATTCAGAGCATGAACAGGGAGAGTAGGGCACCCTCACACTGGAGAGGGTGGCAGAGGGGATGGGAGACTGGTTACATACAGAGGGACTGATTAAATAAGCAAATATATTAAGGCTAATAGAAGCCAGGTTCCTCATTACTGGAGAAGACAATTAGAAACATGGAAAGGAAGAACACTAAGATGAATACTTTGGTGTTGGACTAGAATTGAAGGTATCATGGTTTTCAGTAGATTAGATAGATAGATAGATGATAGATAGATAGATGACAGATAAATATGGGTAGAAATGTGTGTATATATTACATATGTATATATTATATATAAATATATATGTATATAAACAAGTGTAAGTGTATATAATATGCTCAGTTCACTGAGAGGATCTGACAGCAGTGACACCCCAAAACAATAAGCACACCTAGTGCCCAGATTTTGGCTTCTGAATAACATTTTCCACCAAAAGGAACCAAGGCTCCTGAGAGAAAAAGAGTTAATTCCATGGCTTGAGCAGCAGAGTACAGGATGAGCGTGGAACATTTTAGTGAGCCAGAAAGGAAAGAAATGTTCACAAGTGATGGCAATATGTTAAAAAGACATAGAAGTCAGCTTAAAGGGGCTCCTAGTGGCCAAATCTGGGAAAATTTGAGTATCAAAATAAATGCAGTTACAGTTCTGAGTACGTAAGATGTAATAAACACATGCCACCCTTTCTCTCCCACTGAATGTTAACTATAAAACCTGAACTAACTTCATGGAGCTATTCAAAGTCTCGGAAGAGAAAAGAACAAAAAGCAGATAGGGGAAGAATACCAGAATTCAAAGCAACACCAACCTGGTAGTGAATTTACCATTCTTTTCCTCTGGTATACCCTAGTCTAAATTAATGCACAGCCAAAAACTAAGCAGTGAGCATTGTGCTTCAGACTGAGAAAGCATCTCTAGTTCTGGCTTGAGTTATTCAGAGAGAGTACAGAAATCCTGTTTTGGTTTTTATTTTTTCTTTCCTCCATTCTCTGTGACTCAGTCCCCAGGCAATTCCATGGTGGCAACAATGCAGCTAGGGGAAACCACAAGAATTGAAACTTTGAGGAGAGAAACCTTTCTCTCCGTTCAGGGAGCTTCAGTTCCAAGAGGATGGGGAAAAAACATTGCTTTTTTCCTCTCTGACTTCCCACTGGTTGGCCCCAGATGTAGTCTGACTGCAGATATGGAGAGTCACTGGCTGGAGGACTGAAAAGGGTAGCTCAAGGGAACCAGAAACTACTAAAAAGATGATGGAGAGAGGAGTCCAGAAAAGTAACACCATCATGTTGTTTATAAACAGCCTGAGCAAGCATGGATCTGATCCTGATTAGCATACCAAAGACTGTGAGAACTGAACTAAGGGACAGACATCCACTAGTACCAGACTGACCAATGAGTGTCCTGCACATGCAGGACAAATCTGAATAGCACTGCACAGGCTTTGAAAACTAAATTGATATTGGAACCACAGCCCCCAGAATTTGAAAACTGTGGCATGAATTTAACCAGGTTGATTGACAGCTAAAATAAAAACATCAACATTTCTATAAAATTTAGACAAGACCCAGAGGCTCATAACATAATATTCAAAATATCTAGACACAATAAAGAACTAATCTATGAAGACCTTAAAAATCTCAACTCACATGAAAAAAGACAATCAACAGAAGTTGACAATGAGATGACACAGAATTTGGAATTACCAAGTAAGAACTTTAAAGCAGCCATTATAAAACTGTTTGAACATGCAATTATGAACACTCTCAACAGAAACAGAAAAACAGAAACTCTCATCAAATAAACAGAACAGAGATCAGCAAACTGCAAGCTGTGGGCCAACGCAGACTATGAGCAAAAATTATTTTTACATTTTGAAAGATTGTTGAAAAAGAGTATGCAACATAGACTGTACGTGATTCACAAAGCCTAAAAGATACCTTGTCCTTTACAGAAAGTTTGCTAACACCTGAAATAGAAGCTATAAAGAACCAAACGGGAATGTTCAAACTGGAAAATATAATAAGCAAAATTAAAAAACAAAAAACCCAAACACCTCATTGGATGGACTCAATAGCAGAATGGATGTGAAAAAGGAGAGACAGTAAACTTGAAAATAGATCAATATAAATTATCCAGTCTAAAAAGCAGACAGGAAAAAAGACTGAAAAAAAGGAGAACAGAGCATCAAGTACCTATAAGATTATAATTTAAAAAACCCTAAATTCCCAACCATTGGTGTCCCAGGCACTTGGCTGATACGTACATGAAAATGTACTCAACATCACTAATCATCAGGATATTGTAGATCAAAACCACAATGAGATATTACCTCACACCTTTTAGAATGGCAATTATCAAAAAGACAAGAGATAGCAAATGCTACTGAGGATGTGGAGAAAATGGAATCCTTGTAATGCAATGTAAATTGGTAAATTGGTACAGCCACTATGGAAAACACTATGGGTTCCTCAAAAAATTGAAAACATAACTACCACGTGATCCAACCAAAGGAACTGAAATCATAATCTCAAACTGATATCTGCACTGCCACGTTCACTGCAGCATTAGTCACAATGGCTAAGACATGGAAGCAACTTAAATGTCCACTGATGGAAGAATGGATAAAATGTGGTATAGGTATACACTGGAATATCATTCAGCCATAAAAAAAGAAGGAAAAACTGCCAGTTGTGACAGCACTGATGAACCTGGAGGACATTATGCTACATTAAAAAAGCAGGTGCAAAAGGACAAATATATTACATGATCTGACTTATATGAGGAATTTAAAATAGTCCAACTCATAGAAATAGAGTAAAATGGTAGCTTCCAGGGGTGGAGGAAGGAGAAAATGAGGAGATACTAGTCAAAAGGTACAAAGTTTCACTTATGCAAGATGAATAAGTCCTAGAGCTCTACTTTACAGCATATTGCCTGTGGTTAACAATACTGTATTGTATACTTAAAATTTTTCTAAGAGGGTAGATCTTATATTTAAATGTTCTTATAAAAATAATAATAAATGAAGAGGGTGGCAGGAAACTTTTGGAGGTAATTAATATGTTTGTGGCACAGATTGGTGGTGATGAATTCTCAGATGTATACTTACCTCTAAACTTGTCAAACTTTATATATTAATTATGCAGTTTTTGGTTTGTCAATCACACCTCAATAAAATTGTTTAAAAAAATGAAGCTCGGCAAATCCCTAACAGGATAAGTCCAAAAAATATCATGCTCAGACACACCATAAGCAAACTGCTGAAAACTAAAGACAAAGGAATAATCATGAAAACAAATAGAAAAACAATGCAGTTCTAATAAACGAACAATAAAACCACTATATCACAACTCTAATAGGTAAAAGTAAAAGGACTGACCATACTAAGTGTTGGTAAGGATGTAAAGTAACCTGCACTCTCATATGCTGCTGGTGGGAGCATAAAATGGTTCAACCTCTTTGGAAAACACTGTACTATCTTCATAAAATGTTAAACATACATCTAACATGTGACTCAGCCATTCCACTCCTACGATACCCAAGAGAAATAAAAACATATATCCAGACAGAAACTTATACTTAAATATTTAAAGCAGTTCTACTTGCATTAGATTTAAAAACAGCTAAAAACTGGCAATAATCTGCATATACATCAACAGGTGACTGGATAACCAAATTGTGGTATATCCATATAACAGAATTTTACTCTGCAATAAAAAAGAACAAACTATTGATATGAAAAAACACATGGATAAATCTCAAACTCATTATACTGAGTGAAAGAAGCCAAATCAAAAAAAGGATAGGGCTTCCCTGGTGGCGCAGTGGTTCAGAGTCCGCCTGCCGATGCAGGGGACATGGGTTCGTGCCCCGGTCCGGGAGGATCCCACATGCCGCGGAGCAGCTAGGCCCGTATGCCATGGCCGCTGAGCCTGCTCGTCCAGAGCCTGTGCTCTGCAAAGGAAGAGGCCACAACAGTGAGAGGCCCACGTACCACAAAAAAAAAAAAAAGGATATATACTGTATGATTCCATTTACATAAAAATTCCAGAAAATGCAGACAAATTTGTAAAGACAGAAAATTAATCAGTGGTGCTTGGGTATGAAGGAGGTGGCAGGGGAGGGGGAAGAGGAGGGACAAAAGAAAACTTTTGGAGGTTATGGAAAGGCTCATAATCTTGACTGTAATGATGGTTTCATGGGTGTACACATATGCCAAAACTCATAAAACTGTACAATTTAAATGTATGTGATTTACTATACCTCAATAAACCTCTTCTGAAAATGCCAATTTCATAAAAGATAAAGGCAAATTACTAAGGATACTAAAGAGAGAGAACAACTAAATGCAAAGCATAACCCTGAACTGGATCCTGGACTGGAGGGGAAAAACATATGCTATAAAGTACAATTAGGACTTCCCTGGTGGCCCAGTGGTTAAGACACCGTGCCTCCAATGCAGGGGGCACAGGTTTGAACCCTGGTCAGGGAACTAAGATCCCACATGCTGCGTGGCCAAAAAAAAATTATTTAAAAAAATTAATAATAAAGTACAATTAACAAAATTAGAATATGGATTGTACATTAAAGATTTTATGGGATTTCCCTGGTGGCGCAGTGGTTAAGAATCCACCTGTCAATGCAGGGGCCACGGGTTCAATCCCTGGCCCAGGAAGATCCCGCATGCCGCAGAACAACTAAGCCCGTGCGCCACAACTACTGAGCCTGCGCTCTAGAGCCCACGAGCCACAACTACTGAAGCCCGCGCACCTAGAGCCTGTGCTCTGCAACAAGAGAAGCCACCGCAATAAGAAGCCCGTGCACTGAAACAAAGAGTAGCCCCCGCTCGCTGCAACTAGAGAAAGCCCGCATGCAGCAATGAAAACCCAAAGCAGCCAAAAAATAAATAAAATAAAATAAAACTTTAGGACATGCCCTTAAAAAAAAAAAAGAACTTATGAATGTTAAATCTCTTGAATTTGATCACTGTACTGTGTTTATAAAGAGGGGCTATTCTATTCTTAAGAAATATACACTGAAGTACTAAGCAGTAAAGCTGCCTGAGGAGTGCAATCTTCTCTCAATAAAGAAAACAATATGATGTATCAAAATTTACAGAAAAAAACACACGCAAATCTCAATTGATTAAAAATAAAGCATTTCACAAAATCCAACGACCTTTCACAATAAAAACACACAAACTAGGAATAGAAGGTAACTTCTTCAACATGATGAAAGCTGTATATGAGAAGCAGCTAACATCATATTCAATGGTGAAAGACAGAAAGCTTGTCCTCTAAAATCAAGAATAAGACATGATGCCGGGTGGGATGGGGAGGGTGGGAGGGAGGGAGACGCAACAGGGAAGACATATGGGAACATATGTTTATGTATGACTGATTCACTTTGTTATAAAGCAGAAACTAACACACCATTGTAAAGCAATTATACCCCAATAAAGATGTTAAAAAAAAAAAAAAAAAGACATGATGCCAGCTTTCATCACTTCTATTCAACATAGTACTGGAAGTTCTAGTCAGAGCAATTAAACAAGAAAAAGAAACAAAAGACATCCATATTGGAAAGGAAGAAGTAAAACTCTCTCTATTCACAGGTGACATGATCTTGTATGTATAAAATCTTAAAGAACCTTTTAAAAATGTGGAAGTAGTAAGTGAATTCAGCAAAACTGCAGGTTACAAAACCAACACACAAAACTCAGTTACATTTCTATACACCAGAAATGAGCAATCAATTAAGAAAATTTTTTTAAAAATCCCATTTACAATATCATCAAAAAGAATAAAATATTTAGGAATAAACTTAACCAAGGAGGTGTAGACTTGTACACTGAAAACTAGAAAACATTGCTGAAAGAAATTAAAGACCTAAATAAATGGAAAAACATCTCACTCTCATGGGTAGAAAGACAGTATTGTAAAAATGACACTACCCAAAGAGATACATAGATTCAACGTAACACCTACCAAAAGCCCAATGGCCCTTTGTGAAGAAATTTTGAAAACCTATCCTAAAATTCATATAGATTCTCAAGGGACCCAGAGGAGCCAAAATAATTTTGGAAAAGAACAAAGTTGGAGGTCTCCCACTTCCCTATTTCAAATGTATAGTACAACCAAGTTACAATAATCAGTGTGGTACTGGTATACAGACAGACATATAGACCAATACAATACAACAGAAAGCACAGAAATATAACTCTGATATCTATGGTCAATTGATTTTTTTTACATTAATTTATTTATTTTTGGCTGCATTGGGTCTTTGTTTCTGTGCGAGTACTTTCTCTAGTTGTGGCAAGCAGGGGCCACTCTTCATCACAGCGCCTGGGCCTCTCATTATCGCGGCCTCTCTTGTTGCGGAGCACAGGCTCCAGATGCGCAGGCTCAGTAGTTGTGGCTCATGGGCCTAGCTGCTCCGCGGCATGTGGGATCCTCCCAGACCAGGGCTTGAACCCGTGTCCCCTGCACTAGCATGCAGATTCTCAACCACTGCACCACCAGGGAAGCCCCTGGTCAATTGATTTTTGACAAGGATGCAAGACCATTCAATTGGGAAAGAATAATCTCTTCAACAAATTTTACTAGAATAATTGGATATGCACATGTAAAATAACGAAGTTAGGTCCTTACCTTACACCACATACAAAATTAACTCAAAATGGATCAAATACCTGAATTTAAGAGCTAAAGCTGTAAAACTCTCAGAGAAAAACATAGGGGAAAACCTTCATGACCCTGAATTTGGTCATAGTTTATTAAATATGACACGAAAAGCACAGGCAACAAAAGAAACCGATAAATTGTACTTCATCAAAATGAAAAAAATTTTGTTCATCAAAGGACACTATCAAAAAAAGTGAAAAGACAACCCACAAAATGGGCAAAAATACTTGCAAATCATATAAGGGTTTAATATTCAGACTATATAAAGAAGTCTTACAACTCAACAACCAAAAGAAAAACAACCCTATTTTTCCTGAAGTATAGTTGATTTACAATGTCATCCTATCAGGTGTACAGCACAGTGATTCAGATATATATATATACACATATACATGTATATATATACATGTATATGTATATATATACATGTTTATATATGTACATATATATATATATTATATATACGTGTGTGTGTGTGTGTGTGTGTACATATATATATATATAGAGAGAGAGAGAGAGAGAGAGATTCTTTTCCCATGTAGGTTATTACAGAGTATGAAGTATAGTTCCCTATGCTATACAGTAGGTCCTTGTTAGTTATCTATTTTATATAAATAGTAGTGTGTATATGTTAATCCCAACCCCTAATTTATCCCTCCCCCGACTCTTCCCCTTTGGTAAACAAAAGTTTGTTTTCTATGTCTCTGAGTCTGTTTGTATATTGTAAATAAGCTCATTTGTATCTTTTTTGGGGGATTTCACATATAAGCAGTATCATATTTGTCTTTGGCTGGCTTACTTCACTTAGTATGATAACCTCTATGTCCACCCATGTTGCTGCAAATAGCATTATTTCATTCTTTCTTATGGCTGAATAATATTCCATTGTGTTTATATATATATAAATATATATATACACACACACCACATCTTCTTTATCCATTTATCTGTTGATGGACACTTAGGTTGCTTCCATGTCGTGGCTACTGTAAATAGTGCTGCAATAAACATTGGGGTGCAAGTATCTTTTTGAATTATAGCTTTCTCCGGATATATGCTCAGGAGTTGGATTGCAGGATCATATATGGTAACTCTATTTTTAGTTTTTTAAGGAACCTCCACACTGTTCTCCAGAGTGGCTGCATCAATTTACATTCCCTCTGACAGTGTAGGAGGGTTCCTTTTGCTCCACACACTCTCCAGCATTTATTATTTGTAGACTTTTCGATGACAGCCATTCCTTTTTTTAAATTTTTTTAAAATTTATTTATTTATTTATTTATGGCTGCACTGGGTCTTCATTGCTGAGCACAGGCTTTCTCTAGTTGTGGCGAGTAGGGGCTACTCTTCATTGCAGTGCACAGGCTTCTCACTGTGGTGGCTTCTCTTGTGAAGCACGGGCTCTAGGTGTACGGGCTTCAGTAGTTGTGGCATGTGGCCTCAGTAGTTGTGGCTCGCAGGCTCTAGAGTTCAGGCTCAGTAGTTGTGGCACACAGGCTTAGTTGCTCTGCAGCATGTGGGATCTTCCTGGACCAGGGCTCGAACCCTTGTCCCCTGCACTGGCAGGCAGATTCTTAATCACTGCGCCACCAGAGAAGTCCCTCGATGATGGCCATTCTGACTGGAGTGAGGTGATACCTCACTATAGGAAAAACAACCCAATTTTATTTATTTATTTTTTATTTAAACAACAGAAGAATTTTTCTTACAGTTCTGAAGGCTAGAAAGTCCAAGATCAAGGTTTAGCCAACACTCTTCTATGGTGAAGGCTCTCTTCCTGGCTTGCAGACAGCTTCCTTCTTGCATGGTGGGGGCAGGGGGTGCGAGGAAAGCAAGTTCTCTGGTGCCTCTTCTTATAAGGGTACTAATCTCATCACAAGGGCCCTACCTCGTCTAAACCTAATTACCTCCCAAAGGTGCTATCACCAAACACATTGAGAGTTTGGGCTTCAGCATCTGAACCTGGGGCAGAGGGGACACAGTTCAGTTCACAGCATTTTGTAAAAACTGGCACCAGCAGAAATGCTAATATTTTTAATGTTCATCAGCTTATAACACCATTTATAACAACATTTAACATGATATTAATACATTTGTAATCTTAAAAAAAACCAATTTTAAAAGAGGCAAAGAACTTTAATAGACATTTCTCCAAAGAAGCTATGTAAATAGCCAATAAGCACATGAAAAGATGCTCAATGTCATTAGATATCAGGAAAATGCAAACCAAAGGCACAATGAGAAACCACTTCACACCTACTAAGATGGCTATAATAATATATATTTTTTAAGCCCAGAAAATAAAAAGTGTTGGTGAGGATGTGGAGAAACTAGAACCCTCATTCAACTGCTGGTGGAAATGTAAAATGGTACAGCCACTATGAAAAACAGTTTGGTGGTTCTTCAAAAAGTTAAACATAAAATTACCATGTTACCAAACATTCCAGTCCCAGATATGTATCCAAAAGAATTAAATAAAAACAGGGATTCGAACAGATACTTGTACATCGATGTTCACAGCAGCACTATTCACAATAACCAAAAGGTGGCAACAACTCAAGCATCCATCAACTGATGAACAGATAAATAAAATGAGGTATATACATAAAATGAAATATTATTCAACCATAGGAAGGAATACAGTTCTGATACATGCCACAACATGGACCCTGAAAATATTAATGCTAAATGAAATAAGCCAGACACAAAAGGATAAATATTGTATGATTCCACTTATATGAAATATCTAGAACAAGCAAATTCACAGAGACAGAATGTAAATTAGAGGTTACCAGGGGAGGCAGTAATGAGGGGTAATTGTGTAATGGGTACAGAATTTCTATGGGTACAGAGTGGTGATGGTTGTACAACACTGTGAATGTACTTAATGCCACTGAATTGTACACTTAAAATGGTTAAAATGGCAAATTTTATATATTTTAGCGCAGTAAAAATTATAGTAGAATGTCAGCAAATGAATATAAAAAGAAGGATGGAATTAGAAAAATAGCCAGTTGTCAACCTTCACAGTACTAATTTAGGCAAGAAGTCTCCATGGATGGTGAAAGTGGGATGAGAAATTGGATTTTACACAGTCTCAAACTATCACCTCACAAAACACTTAGGAATAACAAAGGGAAAAAATACATAAGTTTATACTGGCAAAACCTGGAAGACACCATTTTAACCAAGAAATCAAAGTTAGCACCACCAACAATAGAGTAAATTGATCCTGCATGCCACCCAATAGAATCACTTCTGTGATTTTCTAGCCCCAAATTCATAACCTGGTCTAATCATGAGGAAACTTTGAACAAACCTTAATTTGGTTAGGATGGGGGAACTGGGAAGATATACTTTAAGGGTTCAAACTTGCAACTAGTAGATAAGTTCTGGAAATCTAATGTACAACATAGTGATTACAGTCAACAATACTGTTCTATAAATTTTAAAATTGCTAGAAGACTAGAGCTTAACTGTTCTCAACACAACAAAACGATATTACTGTGACATGATAAAGGTGTTAGCTAACACTACTGCAGTAATCATACTGCAACATATAAGTGTATCAAATCAACAGGTCATACACATCAAATTTACACAATATTATATGTCAATTATATCTCAATAAAATTTCTTTTTAATTTTTAAAAAACAAATTAAGTCACATTCTACAAAATGACTGTTCTGTGATCTTCAAAAGTGTCAGGGTCATGAAAGTCAAGGCAAGAATGAGAAAGTGTTCCACTGAAAGAGACTGGTGACTAGATGAATCCTACGTTGAATCCATTTTGTGTAAAGAACAATATTGAGAAACTTGAACAGGGTCACTGGTAAAAGGGTATACAAGAGTTCTTTGTACTATTCCTGTAATAGTTTTGTAACCCCTGAGGGGTGGCTGAGAGGCAGGAGGGATTACCACACCTGGAGGGACCCTCGAGGGCTTGGATCAGGGGTGAGTGCACCCAGCATTTCCCTGCTCAAGGCTGGGGAAGTCTGTCTGGCTCTCGGGCAGGGTCTTACGCCATGAGAGGCCCCCTCTGGGCCGTGTTGGTCCTGGGAGTGCAGGGGGAGAACAGGAGAGGCCAGAGGTGGAGGGGAGAAGAGAGGCAGTCAGGAGGGCCCCTCCAGGACCAGAGGAGTGGGAGAGGAGTGGAGGGCGTTGGCCCTGCCAACCCAAGCCCGGGAGACCTGCTGGGCTCCCAGGTCGGGTCCCCCGCCCTCAATGGCCCCCTCGAGGCCACGTGGGTCCTGGGGGCATAGGAGGGAGGCCAGGGAGATCAGAGGTGGGGGACATGCCAGGACCCCTTCAGTTCCTTTGAGCCTAAGCCCCACCCCCTAAACGCCCCAAGGGCCTTTTCCAGCCCTGTGGGTCCTAAGCATAGGTCCCGCCCACCATCCATCCAAACCCTGCCCCTGCTTAGGCCCCACCGACCACAGCCAAGGCCTTTTCCACTTTTTCTTTTTTCTCCTCCTCTTTTTTACTATTGTGGTTCAGTTTTACCTTCCAGTTGTTTCATCTATATGTTTATTTTTATACTCTTTCTAACATGTCTGTTAGTTTCCTAGTCTAATTTTATTTTTTACTTTGTTTTTGTTCTTTTTTCCTTTTCCACCCCATGTGGCTTGCAGGATCTTGGTTCACAAGTTGGGGGTTGGGCTGAAGTTCCTGCGGTGGGACCTCCAAGTCTGAACCACTGGATTAACAGAGAGCCTCAGACCCCAGGGAATATTCATAGGATGAGGTCTCACGGAGGTCCTCATCTCAGCACCAAGACCCAGCTACACCAAACAGCCTACAAATCCAGTATTGGAAGCCTCAGTCCAAACAACCAGTAAGACAGGAACACAATCCGACTCATCAAAAAATCAGAAACAAACAAAAAAAACATAGACAGCAAAAAAAATACATCACAGGGGCTTCCCTGGTGGTGCAGTGGTTGAGAATCTGCCTGCTAATGCGAGGGACATGAGTTCGAGCCCTGCTCTGGGAGGATCCCACATGCCGTGGAGCAACTAGGCACGTGAGCCACAATTACTGAGCCTGCGCATCCGGAGCCTGTGCTCTGCAACAAGAGAAGTCATGATAGCGAGAGGCCCATGCACCACGATGAAGAGTGGCCCCCGCTTGCCACAACTAGAGAAAGCCCTCACACAGAAACGAAGACCCAACACAGCAAAAATAAATAAATAAACTCCTACCCCCAACACGTTCTTAAAAAAAAATACACCACAGATGAAGAAGGTAAAAACCTACAAGATCAAATAAATTAGGAGGAAATAGGTAAGTAATCTACCTGAAAAGGATCACAGTAATGATAGCAAAGATGATCCAGAATCTCAGAAATAGAATGGAGGCACAGATTGAAAAAATACAAGAAATGTTTAACAGAGATGAACAACACAATAACTGAAATGAAATATACACTAGAAGGAATCAATAACAGAAGAATTTAGGCAAAAGGAGGAATAAGTGAGGTGGAAGACAAAATGGTGGAAATAACTGCCAAGGAGCAGAATAAAGAAAAAAGAATGAAAACAATTGAAGACAATCTCAGAGACCTCTGTAACAACACTAAATGCACCAATATTCGAATTATAGGGGTCCCAGAAGAAGAGAAAAAGAAAGGGTCTGAGAAAATATGTGAAGAGATTATAGTCAAAAACTTCCATAACATGGGAAATGAAATAGTCACTAAGTCCAGAAGTGCAGAGAGTCCCATAAGGATAAACTCTAGGAGAAACACATCAGGACATATATTAATCAAACTAACAAAAATTAAATTCAAAGAAAAAATATTAAAAGCAGCAAGGGAAAAACAAACAATAATATACACAGGAATCCCCATAAGGTTATCAGCTGATTTTTCAGCAGAAACTCTGCAGGCCAGAAGGGAGTGGCAGGATATACTTAAAGTGAGGAAAGAGAAAAACCTACAACCAAGATTACTCTACCCAGCAAGGATTTCATTCAGATTCGACAGAGAAATCAGAAGCTTTTCAGACAAACAAAAGGTAAGAGAATTCAGCACCACCACACCAGCTTTACAGCAAATGCTAAAGAAACTTCTCTAGGGGGGAAACACAAGACAAGAAAAAGACCCACAAAAACAAACCCAAGACAATTAATAAAATGTCAATAGGAACATACATATCAATAATAACCTTGAATGTAAATGGATTAAACGCCCTAACCAAAAGACACAAACTGGCTGAATGGATACAAAAACAAGACCCATATATATGCTGTCTACAAGAGACCCACTTCAGACCTAGGGACACATAGGGACACATGCAAATCAATAAAATTAGAAATGAAAAAGGAGAAATCATAACTAACACTGCAGAAATACAAAGGATTATAAGAGACTACTACAAACAACTATAAGCCAATAAAATGGACAACCACGAAGAAAAGGACAAATTATTGGAAAAGTACAATTTTCCAAGACTGAACCAGGAAGAATTAGAAAATATAAACAGACCTATCACAAATAATGAAGTTGAAACTATAAGTAAAAATCTTCCAACAAACAAAAGTCAAAGACCAGATGGCTTCACAGCCTAATTCTATCAAACATACAGAGCAGAGCTAACACCAATCCTTCTCAAACTCTTCCGAAAAACTGCAGAGGAAGGAACACTCCCAAATTCATTCTACCAAGCCACCATCACCCTGATACCAAAACCAAAAAAAATATCACAATAAAAGAAAAATATAGACCAATATCACTGATGAACATAGATGCAAAAATCCTGAACAAAATACTAGCAAACAGACTCCAACAACATACTAAAAGGATCATACCCCATGATCAAGTGGGATTTATCCCAGTGATGCAAGGATTCTTCAATATACGCAAACCAATGTGATACACCATATTAACAAATTAAGGAATAAAAACCATATGATTATCTCAATAGATGCAGAAAAAGCTTTTGACAACATTCAACACCAATTTATGATAAAATCTCTCCAGAAAATGGGCACAGAGAGAACCTACCTCAACACAATAAAGGCGATATATGACAAACCCACAGCAAACATCATTCTCAATGGTGAAAAACTGAAAGCGTTTCCACTAAAATCAGGGACAGGACAAGGATGTCCACTCTCGCCACTCTTATTCAACATAGTTTTGGAAGTCTTAGCCATGGCAATCAGAGAAGAAAAAGATATAAAAGGAATACAAATTGGGAAAGAAGAAGTAAACCTGTCACAGTTTGCAGATGACATGATACTGTACATAGAAAATCCTAAAGATCTACCAGAAAACTGCTAGAACTAATCAAGGAATTTGGGAAGGTTGCAGGATACAAAATTAATGCACAGAAATCTCTGGCATTCCTATACACTAACAATGGAAAATCAGAAAGAGAAATTAAGGAAACAATCCCATTTACCATCACAACAAAAAGACGGATATACCTAGGAATAAACCTACCTAAGGAGGCAAAAGACTGGGACTCAGAAAACTATAAAACACTGATGAAAGAAATCAAAGATGACATAAACAGATGGAGAAATATACCATGTTCTTGGATTGGAAGAATCAATATTGTGAAAATGACTATACTACCCAAAGCAATCTACAGATTCCATGCAATCCCTATGGAACTACCAATGGCATTCTTCACAGAATTAGAACAAAAAATTTTACAACTGGTATGGAAACACAAAAGACCATGAATAGCCAAAGCAATCTTGAGAAAGAAAAACAGAGCTGGAGGAACAGGCTCCCCAACTTCAAACTATACTACAAAGCTACAATAATCAAGACAGTATGGTACTGGCACAAAAACAGAAATATAGACCAATGGTACAGGATAGAAAGCCCAGAGATAAACCCACACATATGTGGTCACCTAATTTATGACAAAGGAGGCAAGACCATAGAATGGAGGAAAGACAGCCTCTTCAGTAAGTTGTGCTGGGAAAACTGGACAGCTACATGGAAAAGAATGAAATTAGGACACTCCCTAACACCATATACAAAAATAAACTCAAAATGGATTAAAGACCTAAATGTAAGACCAGACACTATAAAACTCTTAGAGGAAAACATAGGAAAAACACTCTTTGACATAAACCACAGCAAGATCTTTTTTGACCCACCTCCTAGAGTAATGAAAATAAAAGCAAAAATAAAGAAATGGTACCTAATGAAACTGCGAAGCTTTTACACAGCAAAGGAAACCATAAACAAGAAGAAAAGACAACCCTCAGAATGGGAGAAAATATTTGCAAATGAAACAATGGACAAAAGATTAATCTCCAAAATATACAAACAGCTCATGGAGATCAAAATCAAAAAAACAAACAATCCAATTAAACAATGGGCTGAAGACCTAAACAGACATTTCTCCAAAGAAAACATACAGATGGCCAAGAGGCACATGATAAGATGCTCAACATCACTAATTATTAGAAAAATGCAAATCAAAATTACAATGAGGTTAACACCTCAAACCGGTCAGAGTGGCCATTATCAAAAAATCTAGAAACAATAAATGCTGGAAAGGGTGTGGTGAAAAGGGAACCCTCCTGCACTGTTGGTGGGAATGTGAACTGATATAACCACTATGTAAAACAGTATGGAGGTTCCTTATAAAACTAAAAATAGAACTACCATATGACCCAGCAATCCCACTACTGGGCATATATCCTGAGAAAACCATAATTCAAAAACGTACATGTAGCACAATGTTCATTGCAGCACTATTTACAAATAGCCTGGACATGGAAGCAACCTAAGTGTCCATCAACAGACGAATGGATAAAGAAGATGTGGCACATATATACAATGGAATATTACTCAGCCATAAAAAGAAACAAAATTGATATATTTATAGTGAGGTGGATGGACCTAGAGTCTGTCATACAGAGTGAAGTTAAGTCAGAAAAAGAAAAACAAATACTGTATACTAACATATACATAAGGAATCTAAAAAATAAAAAATGGTACTAATGAACCTAGTGGCAGGGCAGGAATACAGACATCGAGAATGGACTTGAGGACACAGGGTGAGGAAGGATAAGCTGGGATGAAGTGAGAGAGTAGCATGGACATATATATGCTACCAAATGTAAAACAGATAGCTAGTGGGAAGCTGCTGCATAGCACAAAGAGATCAGCTCGGTGCTTTGTGACCACCTAGATGGGTGGGATAGGGAGGGTGGGAGGGAGTCTCAAGAGGGAGGGGATATGGGGATATATGTATGCATATGACTGATACACTTTGTTGTACAACAGAAGCTAACACAGTATTATGAAGCAATTATACTCCAATCAGATCTATTAAAAAAAAAGAAATAACCCGTATCACTTTTTCAGAAACCCTTTCTAGTAAAGAACAAAGGAAGCAAAATATTTCAAAGCTTGGCTAAGTAAGTATATCTGATCTAAAATATAACCTCTAAAGGATCACATGAAGTAGTAATGATTCTTCCTAGAACTTGATATAGCATATTTTCAAATGCTTGGAGAATAAAGGCAGAGATTTCACTCACCATTTTGGGCAGCCTTATCAACATATCTTTACAGCGCAGTACACATGTAGATGCTCTTTGAAAATCCTGTTGAGCAACTGCCTGGGAAAGCAAAAAAAAGTCAGTAACTGGTTAAAATGAAATAACAAGCTATTTGTCTATAAGTCAAATCTAACATATTTTTAAGTGGTGTTAAAAAGTCTTAATTTCTTTTCTAATCTTCTTAGCAATGCTAACTGGTTGAGCTAAACATAATAGCCAGCTCAAAATACAGAGAAATAAGTGATAAGAATCTTGGGTAAGACAAAGTTGACACTGAATGACAAGAGTTATTTCATTTTTCTGGAAATATCAAAATTGGTGTATTATACAATCTTATTATATTATGATATAATGCCATGTCTGATAATGTTTCCCCAGCTTGAAGAGCTCTTGTATTTATCTCCACATTAAAGGAGTTTTTTACATTAAATAGCAGTCTTTTGTCCTAAAACAGGCTCATAGTAACTTCATAGTCTGAAATGCTGTGAGCATCTGCTATGAAAGGCAGTTTAGTGCAATCCTATCTTGGAGCTAGAAGAGCTACTCTGATATTCATTACGTATAACCTTGAACCTTATGCTCTCATGGCTTTAGCTTCCTCATCTATAAAATGAGGATACTGTACTAAATTATCTCTTAAGATTTCTTTCAGCTCTACCATTCTATGACACTTAAATGAACAAAAACATCAATCACACATTACTTCCACACCTGTAGAAGAGGCTTGTTTCAGTCATTAAAGAATTTAGCTGATGAGGCATATTAAAAGAAATGTGGACATACACAAAAAAATAATTTTCTGAAGTACTTTCTCGGGGGAAAAATCCCTACATTCACTATTTTCTTTTCTTTACGTGGTGTCAAATATTTTTGTGCTTTGGATAATAAAAGAATTGAGTATAGAGAAGAAAAGATGAAGAATGTAAGAAGCCAGCTTCTCTCTAGTTTTCTCCTCTATCTACTTGCTGAATCTTAAGCTTGACATTTTGCTGAGCAGATACCCTTCTCTAAGGCTTTAATACTAAATTTTGTTAAAGGAGAAAAAAAACTGTAAGCACAAGAACTTCAATAAGCCAAATCTCAATTACCTATAGAGATTACAAAATAATATTCCCATCTATACAAATAAATGTTTGATGAATACGTGCTAATTGATTCATTATTCAAGGTGATGAAAATATCATAAAAGAGATACACTGAGTGACAAACATCAATATCAGAGGAGGATGCTTTCTGTTCTTGAAAGATATAAAACAATACAAGCCTTTAACAGTCAAAGAATCCATAAAGTGTCTATCAATACTCAGATTTTACAAAGGTCCAAAGGTCTTTTCATGTTTTCCTAAAACTTATTGAGGTAGAAGGCAACTATTAAAAAACGTATTCAGGGCTTCCCTGGTGGCGCAGTGGTTGAGAATCTGCCTGCTAATGCAGCGGACACAGGTTCGTGCCCTGGTCTGGGAGGATCCCACATGCCGCTGAGCAACTAAGCCCGTGAGCCACAACTACTGAGCCTACGCTCCGCAACAAGAGAGGGCGCGATAGTGAGAGGCCCACGCACTGCGATGAAGAGTGGCCCCCACTTGCCACAACTAGAGAAAGCCCTCACACAGAAATGAAGACACAACACAGCCCAAAATAAATAAACTAATTAATTAATTAATTTTAAAAAATCAGAGAGAACATTTCCTGGCTGTGGTCAGAGGAAGTCCTGACTACTGAATAAAGGCACAGAGAGATGCAACACTGGTGCTTTTGAAGATGGGAGAATGAGGCTAAGAGCCAGGGAAGGCAGGGCTTAAAAAAAAAAAAACTTATTCAATGAGAAATTGATAAAATACAATTTATTGGTTTTTTCTTGTTAAAAAAGAATATATGACTTTTACAGAGATCTTTAAAAATACAGAATGGGCTTTCCTGGTGGCGCAGTGGTTGAGAGTCTGCCTGCTGATGCAGGGGACACGGGTTCGTGCCCCGGTCCGGGAGGATCCCACATGCCACAGAGCGGCTGGGCCCGTGAGCCATGGCTGCTGAGTCTGCACGTCTGGAGCCTATGCTCCACAACGGGAAAGGCCACAACAGTGAGAGGCCCGCGTAGCGAAAAAAAAAAAAAGAATATTTTTAAAGAATAAAATCAACTGTAATCTCCAAACTCAGATGATCACTACTGATATTCGGGTGTATTTCCTTTCAAAACCATCTAGGTTTATATTTATAGAGTTTGGATCTTGTTTTATTTAATTTCTAAATTTGAATTGTTAAGTAAAGTATCTAAAATTAAACATCTTTTACTTTCAATAACAAAAAATATACTGAGATTTTATCACAGAGGAAATAACAGGTCTAATAATTCAAGCTAGTTTTGAAAATTTATTCATCTTGTTGGGCCAGAAATCAATATTTCAAATCCAAACAATATAGAATTCCAGTAAAAGAAGTCTTAAGGAAGAGGCAGCATGATGTAATGCTGTAGAAACCTTTGGTGAGCATCATACTTACCAGTGGAGCTTTCTGAAAATCACACGCCCAGGTCCCACCACTTGGAGATTCTGAATCATTAGGTCCAGGACGATGCCCAGCCTATACTGATGTAGTAAAAAGAATATAGGATTTGGATTCCCAGCTTCCCCTCTTCTTTGCTCAGTGAACTTAGGCAAGTCACAACCTCTTTGAGCCTCAATTTCCTTAACCGTAAAATAGGGATAGTAATGTCTACCACACAGGATTGATCTTATGAGGATCAAATGAGACTACAGATATGAAGGCACTCTGTAAACTGTAAGGCAGTATACAAAAATGTTAACATATTTAACAGTCAAAACTACCACCAGTGCCAAGAATTGTAACAAAGGAAGTTATCTGTTCTTGTGTGGTACTCATTGCTTGTAAAATCATATGCTAGCAGGTCTATAAAGTATTATAGCTTATACTAATGGATCAAGGAATCTTAAGTTTCCCTTCCTTAGAAGAGAGAAGAAAAACTCCAAGGCTGGACCTGAACTGCTGCTGCAAAGGATTATTGCCATTATGCAAGGAATTAAATGTTAGACAGACTATCACCTAATATGCTACTAAGTGATGATGACAACACAATCAATCCAAAGACAGTAAACTATGCTGAATGGATCCACTAAAAATTTATGCTAACTTCAACTGGACCTTCACTTTAGCTCAGCAAACAAGAATGTTACAGCCCCTAGTACCATGTCAAGTATATAGTAAATGCTCAGTAAAAATTAGTTTCCTTCTTTGTTGATTTTCTTAGGTCATTTCCCACCCAGATGTTCCAGCCCTTCTTCGTATTCTTCAAGTGCTCCATAACATACCACAACCTCCTACTGCACCTCTCCCAAAAATTACTTCACCTGCCACCTTGTTAAAAAAAACTCATGCGCTCCTCAACATCTAATTCTTCTTTGCAGTGTAAAATACCTAACTTATGTCCCTTTCCTAACCAGAGAAAATTCACAGTCTTCTTAATTTTTCACAGCATAATTAGTTGTTCACCTTTTGTTTTACTGTGGAACTGGAACTTCATTCATATGAAAGCAATTATCCTAGTGTAATATATCTGCTTATACATCTGTATCTTCCACAAAACTTACCTTAAGCTCCTATAAGAGAGGAACCACACATTAACATGATTATTTTTTTGGCCACACCACTCACGTGGCTTGCGGCAGGGGTCCCTAACCAGGCCACATAGCAGGAGGTGAGCAGCGGGCCACTGAGCGAAGCTTCATCTGTATTTACAGCCACTCCCCATCGCTCACATTACCACCTGAGCTCCACCTCCTGTCAGATCAGCAGCGTCATTAGATTCTCATAGGAGTGTGAACCCTACTGGGAACTGCACATGCGAGGGATCTAGGTTGTGCACTCCTTATGAGAATCCAATGCCTGATGATCTGAGGTGGAGCTGAGGCAGTGATGCTAGAGCTGGGGAGTGGCTACAAATACAGATTATCATTAGCAGAGAGGTTTGACTGCACAGAGACCATAATAAATCAATCGCTTGCAGACTCATATCAAAACCCTATCAGTGAGTGACGAGTGACAATTAAGCTCCATCTGGTGCCAGGCTTTATAGTGGCAAGTGAGTTGATGTACTTCAATTGTACAGTTGCATCTGGTGGCAGGCTTTAAGTCAGGATCCGACACTTATTTTAGAACCCGCGAGCCACAATTACTAAGCCCGCATGCCTAGAACCCGTGCTCCACAACGAGAAGTCAGCGCAATGAGAAGCACGTGCACAGCAACAAAGAGTAGCCCCCACTCACCACAGCTAGAGAAAGCCTGCACGCAGCAATGAAGACCCAACACAGCCAAAAATAAATAAATAAATAAATAAATTTTTATAAAAGAAAGTTTAAAATTTTGGTGAACTCCAATTTAGCGATTTTTTCTTTGCTTGTGCTTGAGGTGTCATATCTAAGAAATCATTGCCCTTACCTAAGGTCACAAAGATTTATACCTATGTTTTATTCTAAGAGTTTTATATTTTCAACACTGACTTTTAGATATTTGACCATAAATATGGGGCTATATTTCTGGACTCTCAGTTCTTTTCAATTGATCTATATGTCTGTCTTCACGCCAGCAGCACACTATCTTGATACTATAGTTTTGCAGCAAGTTTTGAAATTAACAAATGTGAGTCCTCCGGGCTTCCCTGGTAGCGCAGTGGTTGAGAGTCCGCCTGCTGATGCAGGGGACACGGGTTCGTGCCCCAGTCCAGGAAGATCCCATATGCCGCAGAGCGGCTAGGCCCGTGAGCCATGGCTGCTGAGCCTGCACATCCAGAGCCTGTGCTCCGCAACGGGAGAGGCCACAACAGTGAGAGGCCCGCGTACCACAAAAAAAAAAAAAAAAATGTGAGTCCTCCAACTTTGTTCTTTTTCAAGATCGTTTTGCCTGTTTTACGTCTCATGAGTGCTGATATGAATTTTAGGATAAGGGTATCAATATCTGCAAAAAACAAGGAAGCTAGAATTTTGATAGGGATTGAATACAATCTGTAGATAAATTTGCGGGAATATTGCCATATTAACAATATTAAGCCTTCCAATCCATGAATATAGAATATTTTTCCATTTATTTTGATCTTCTTAACTTCTTTCAATAAAATTTTATGGCTTTCTTTCACTTCTTTTGTTAAATTTATTCATGAGTATAATCCCTAAATAAAATTCTCTATTCTCAAATGACATGATCTTATACAGAGAATATCCCTAGAAATCCACACAAAAAAACTAGAAGAACTAATAAAGAAGTTCAGCCAGGTTACAGGGTTCAATAAACAAAAATCAGTTGTATTTCTATTCACTAACAATGAGTAAACCAAAAATGAAATTAAGAAATCAATTCCACTTAAATTACAACAAAAAATTAGAAATAAAACAACTGCAAGACTTATACACTAAGGACTACAAAACATTGTTGAAAGAAATTAAAGAAGGCCTAAATAAACAGACAGATATCTCATGTTCACAGATCAGAAGACTTAATAGTCTTAAGATGGCAATGCTCCACAAATTGAGCCAAAGATTCAATGTAATTCCCATCAAAATTCTAGATGGCTTTTTCTGCAGACACTGATATGCTGATCTTAAGATTCATCTAAAAATTTAAGGGACCCACAACAAGCAAAACCATTTTGAAAAACAAGAACAAAGTCACAAGGCTCACACTTACTATTTCAAAACTTACTACAAAGCTACCACAGTCGAGACTATGGTATTGGCATAAGGAGAGACATATAAATCAACAGAATAAAACTAACAGTCCAGAAAGAAATGCTTAAATTTAGGGTCAATTGATTTTTGAAAAGGCTGCAAAGACAATTCAATGAGGAAAGAATAGTCTCTTTTAAAAAATGGTGCTAGGACTGAATACCCAATACAAAAGAATGAAACTGAATACCTACCTCATGTCATATGAAAAATTGACTCAAAGTAGATCAAAGGCTTAAATGTAAAGCTAAAAGCTATAAAATTCTTAGACTAAAATACAGGAGTAAATCTTCATGATCCTGGATTAGGCAATGGTTTCTCAGATATGACAACTAAAGCACAAGCAACAAATGAAAATAATAGACGTCAATTCTCCCCAAATTGATATATAGGCTGAACATAATTTCAATGAAAATTACAGCAAAAACTCTGTGTAAATGTGAACAAGATTATTCTAAAATTTATATGTAAAGAAAACGGAATTAGAATAGCTAAAATAATTCTGAAAAATAATAATAAAATGGAAAGAATGACTACACATTTTCAAGACTTTATAGCTATAGTAACCAAGACAGTGTGGTACTGAAAGAAGGATACACCCATAGATCAAAAGGAAAGAATAGAGATCGCAGAAAGAGATCCATCCACACAAGTATGGCCAACTGATAATTAACAAATGAGCAAAAGCAATTCAATGGTGGAGGGATAGTCTTTTCAACTACAGGTGCTGGAGCAATTGGATATCCATAAACAAAAAAGGAACCTCAACCTAAACCTCACACCTTACACAAAAAATAACTCAAAATCAATCACAGATTTAAACGTAAAAGGTAAAGCTATAAAACTTTTAGAAGAAAATATAGGGAAAAATCTTTCAGATCTAAAGCTTGGTGAAGAGTTTTGAGACAGAATACCAAAAGCATAATCCATAATAGAAAAAAATTAACTGCACTTCATCAAAATTACTTTTGTTCTGCAATCCGATTAAAAGACTGATCAGACAAGCTACAGACTAAGTGACAATATTTACAAACACATATTGGACAAAGGACTCAAATCTAGAATACATAATTCTCAAAATTCACAGTAAAAAATCAAATAATCCAATGACAAAATGGCCAAGAGACATGAAGAGACATCTCACCTAAGAGTATATACAAATGGTGGGACTTCCCTGGTAGTACAGTCGTTAAGAATCCGCCTGCCAATGGAGGGGACATGGGTTTGAGCCCTGGTCCAAGAAGATCCCACATGCGGCGGAGCAACTAAGCCCGTGCGCCACAATTACTGGGCCTGCACTCTAGAGCCCACGAGCCACAACTACTGAGCCACAACTACTGCCACAACTACTGAAACCCGTGTGCCTAGACCCTGTGCTCGCCAACAAGAAAAGCCACCACAATGAGAAGCCCACACACCACAACGAAGAGTAGTCTCCGCTCGCCGCAACTAGAGAAAGCCTGCACACAGCAACGAAGACCCAAAGCAGCCAAAACTAAACAAATAACTAAACTTTTTAAAAAACAGAATATACAAACGGCAAATAAGTACATAAAAAAAATTCAACATCATTAGCCATTAGTGAAAGGCAAACTGAAAACGATGAGATATCACTACACATCTAATAGAACAGCTAAAATAAGTCACAATACCAAATGCTGGCATGGATGCAGAGAATGGGATCTCTAATATACTGCTGGTGGGAATTAAAATATCACAGCCACTCTAAAAAAACGTTTGAGAGTCTCTTTAAAAATAAATAGGTAGGGGCTTCCCTGGTGGCACAGTGGTTAAGAATCTGCCTGACAATACAAGGGCCATGCGAGCTGTGGCCTGGGAAGATCCCACATGCCGCAGAGCAACTAAGCCCGTGCGCTACAACTACTGAGCCTGAGCTCTAGAGCCCGCAAGCCACAACTACTGAGCCCATGTGCCACAACTAATGAAGCCTGCGCGCCTAGAGCCCATGCTCCACAACGAGAAGCCACGACAATATGAAGCCCACTCAGCACAACTAAAGAAAGCCTGTGCACAGCAACAAAGTCCCAACACAGCCATAAATAAATAAATAAATAAATAAATAGGTAGAGGGGAGCTTCAAGATGGCAAAAGAGTAAGACGCAGAGATCACCTTCTTCCCCACAAATACCTCAGAAATACATCTGCAAGTGGAACAACTCCTACAGAACACCTACTGAACTCTGGCAGAAGACCTAAGACCTCCCAAAAGGCAAGAAACTCCCCACGTACCTGGGTAGGCCACAACAAAAAAGAAAAAAAGGTTTCCACACACTAGGAAGCCAAGTCGCAGGCAAAGACTGCACGTGGTGGAGGGGGGAAGCTTCAGAGCCATGGAGGAGAGCGCAGCAACAGGGCTGCAGAGGGCAAAGCGAAGAGATTCCCACACAGATGATCAGTGCCGACCAGCACTTACCAGCCCGAGACGCTTCTCTGTTCACCCGCCAGGACAGGCAGGGGCTGGGAGCTGAGGCTACGGCTTCGGAGGACAGATCCCAGGGACAGGACTAGGATTGGCTGCGTGAACACAGCCAGAAGGGGGCTAGTGTGCCACAGCTAGCCGGGATGGAGTCCGGGAAAAAGTCTGGAGCTGCCGAAGACGCACGAGACTTTTTCTTGCCTCTTGGTTTCCTGGTGCGTGAGGAGAGGGGATTAAGAGCGAGACGCTCAGGCTGCTTCTGCAGCCACCAAGAAGCCTGTATGCTAGCACAAGTCACTATCCACACCGCCCTTCCCAGGAGCATGTGCAGCCCGCCACTGCCAGGGTCCCGAGATGCACGGAAAACGTCCCCAGGAGAACACACAGCGCACCTCAGGCTGATGCTACGTCACGCCGACCTCTGCCGCCGCAGGCCTGCCCCGCATCCCCACCCCTCCCTCCCCCTGGCCTAAGTAAGCCAGACCCCTGAATTAGCTGCTCCTTTAACCCCGTCCTGTCTAAGTAAGAACAGACTCCCTCAGGCAACCTACACACAGAGGCAGGGCCAAATCCAAAGCTGACCCGAGGAGCTGTGTGAACAAAGAAGAGAAAGGGAAATTTCTCCCAGCAGCCGCAGGAGCAACGGATTAAATGTTCACAACCAACTTGATATACCCTGCATCTGTGGAATACCTGGATAGACAACGAATCATCCCAAATTGAGAAGGTGGACTTTGGGATCAACGATATATATTTTTTTCTCCCTTTTTCCCTTTTTGTCAGTGTGTATGTGTACGCTTCTGTGTGTGACTTTGTCTGTATAGCTTTGCTTTTACCATTTGTCCTACGGTTCTGTCTGTCCGTTTTGGGGGGGTTTTTTTAGTATATTTTACAGTGTTTGTTATCATTGGTGAACTTCTTTTTTTGTTTGGATCTTCTTTTCTTTCTTTCTTTCTTTTCAATTACTTTAAAAGAATTTTTAAATAACTATATTTTGTTTTTTAATGACATTTTTATTTTATTATATTTTATTTTATCTTTTTCTTTCTTTCCTTCTTTTTTCCTCCCTTTTATTCTGAGCCATATGGATAACAGGCTCTTGGTGATCCAGCCAGGGGTCAGGGCTGTGCCTCTGAGGTGAGACACCCAAGTTCCGGAGATTGGTCCACAAGAGACCTCCCAGCTCCACATAATATCAAACGGCGAAAATCTCCCAGAGATCTCCATCTCAACGCCAAGACCCAGCTCCACTCAACGAACAGCAAGCTACAGTGCTTGATGCCCTAGGTCAAACAATTAGAAAGACAGGAACACAACCCCACCCAGTAGCAGAGAGGCTGCCTAAAATCATAATAAGGTCACAGACACCCCAAAACACACCAGCAGATGTGGACCTGCCACAGAAAGACAATATCCAGTGTCATCCACCAGAACACAGGCACTAGTCCCGTCCACCAGGAAGCCTACACAACCCACTGAACCAACCTTAGCCACTGGGGGCAGACAACAAAAAAAACGGGAACTACGAACCTGCAGCCTGCGAAACGGAGACCCCAAACAGAGTAAGTTAAGCAAAATGAGAAGACAGAGAAACACACAACAGATGAAGGAGCAAGGCAAAAACCCATCAGACCAAACAAAGGAAGAGGAAATAGGCAGTCGACCTGAAAAAGAATTCAGAATAGTGATAGTAAATATGATCCAAAATCTTGAAAACAGAATGGAGAAAATATAAGAAACTTTTAACAAGGACCTAGATGAACTAAACGGCAAACAATCATGAACAACACTATAAATGAAATTTAAAATTCTCTGGAAGGAATCAATAGCAGAATAACTGAGGAAGAAGAAAACATAAGTGACCTGGAAAATAAAATCGTGGAAATAACTACTGCAGAGCAGAATAAAGAAAAAAGAATGAAAAGAATTGAGGAGAGTCTCAGAGAGCTCTGGGACAATATTAAACTTACCAACATTCGAATTACAGGGGTCCCAGAAGAAGAAGAGAAAAAGAAAGGGACTGAGAAAACATTTGAAGAGATTAGAGTTTAGAACTTCCCTAATATGGGAAAGGAAATAGTTAATCAACTCCAGGAGGCACACAGACTGCCATACAGGAAAAATCCAGGGAGAAACACACCAAGACACGTATGAATCAAACTATCAAAAATTAAATACAAAGAAAAAATATTAAAAGCAGCAAGGGAAAAACAACAAATAACACACAAGGGAATCCCCATAAGGTTATTAACAGCTGATCTTTCAGCAGAAACTCTGCAATCCAGAAGGGAGGGGTAGGACATATTTAAAGTGATGAAAGGGGAAAACCTACAACCCAAGATTACTCTACCCAGCAAGGATCTCATTCAGATTTGATGAAGAAACTAAAACCTTTAGAGACAAGCAGAAGCAAAGAGAATTCAGCACCACCAAACCAGCTATACAACAAATGCTAAAGGAACATCTCTAGGCAGGAAACACAAGAGAAGGAAAAGACCTACAATAACAAACCCAAAACAATTAAGAAAATGGTAACAGGAACATACTTATCGATAATTACCTTAAATGTAAATGGATTAAATGCTCCAACCAAAAGACACAGACTTGCTGAATAGATACAAAAACAACACCAATATATATGCTGTCTACAAGAGACCCACTTCAGACCTAGGGACACATAAAGACTGAAAGTGAGGGGATGGAAAAAGATACTCCATGCAAATGGAAACCAAAAGAAAGCTGGAGTAGCAATTCTCATATCAGACAAAACAGACTTTAAAACAAAGCTATTACAAGAGACAAAGAAGGACACTACATAATGATCAAGGGAACAATCCAAGAAGAAGATATAACAATTGTAAATATTTATGCACCCAACACAGGAGCACCTTGATACATAAGGCAAATACTAACAGCCATAAAACAGGAAATCAACAGTAACACCATCATAGTAGCAGACATTAACACCCCACTTTCACCAATGGACAGATCATCCAAAATGAAAATAAATAAGGAAACACAAGCTTTAAATGATACATTAAACAAGATGGACTTAATTGATATTTATAGGACATTCCATCGGAAAACAACAGAATACACTTTCTTCTCAAGTGCTCATGGAACATTCTCCAGGATAGATCATATCCTGGGTCACAAATGAAGGCTTGGTAAATTTAAGAAAATTGAAATCGTATCAAGTATCTTTTCTGACCACAACACTATGAGACTAGATATCAATTAGAGGAAAAAATCTGTAAAAAATACAAACACATGGAGGCTAAACAATATACTACTTAATAACCAAGGGATCACTGAGGAAATCAAGAAATACCTAGAAGCAAATGACAATGAAAACACAATGACACAAAACCTATGGGATGCAACAAAAGCAGTTCTAAGAGGGAAGTTTATAGCAATACAATCCTACCTTAAGAAACAAGAAACATCTCAAATAAACAACCTAACCTTACACCTAAAGCAATTAGAGAAAGGAGAACAAAAACACCCCAAAGTTAGCAGAAGGAAAGAAATCATAAAGATCACATCAGAAATAAATGAAAAAGAAATGAAGTAAACGATAGCAGAGATCAATAAAACTAAAAGCTGGTTCTTTGAGAAGATAAACAAAATTGATAAACCATTAGCCAGACTCATCAAGAAAAAAAGGAAGAAGACTCAAATCAATAGAATTAGAAATGAAAAAAAAAATAGAATTAGAAATGAAAAAGGAGAAGTAACAACTGACCCTGCAGAAATACAAAGGATCATGAGAGATTACCACAAGCAACTATATGTCAATAAAATGGACAACCTGCAAGAAATGGACAAATTCTTAGAAATACACAACCTTGAGTGACTGAACCAGGAAGAAATAGAAAATATGAACAGACCAATCACAAGCACTGAAATTTAAACTGTGATTAAAAATCTTCCAACAAACAAAAGCCCAGGACCAGATGGCTTCACAGACGAATTCTATCAAACATTTACAGAAAAGCTAACACCTAACTTTCTCAAACTCCTCCAAAATACAGCAGAGGGAGGAACACACCCAAACTCATTCTACGAGGCCACCATCACCCTGATACCAAAACCAGACAACGATGTCACAAAAAAAGAAAACTACAGGCCAATATCACTGATGAACATATATGCAAAAATATTCAATAAAATACAAGCAAAGGGAATCCAACAGCACGTTTGAAGGATCATAATCAACTGGGTTTTATCCCAGGTATGCAAGGATTCTTCAGTATACGCAAATCAATCAGTGTGATACACCATATTAACAAACTGAACTATAAAAACCATAAAACTGGAAAAGTGGACAGCTACATGTAAAAGAATGAAAGTAGAACACTCCCTAACACCATACACAAAAATACACTCAAAATGGATTAAAGACCTTAATGTAAGGCCAGACACTATCAAACTCTTAGAGGAAAAAATAGGCAGAACACTCTATGACATAAATCACAGCAAGATCCTTTTTGACCCACCTCCTAGAGAAATCGAAATAAAAACAAAAATAAACAAATGGGACCTAATGAAACTTAAAAGCTTTTGCACAGCAAAGGAAACCATAAACAAGACCAAAAGACAACCCTCAGAATGGGAGAAAATATGTGCAAATGAAGCAACTGACAAAGGATTAATCTCCAAAATTTACAAGCAGCTCATGCAGCTCAATATCAAAAAAACCAAACAACCCAATCCAAACATGGGCAGAAGACCTAAACAGACATTTCTCCAAAGATGATATACAGATTGAAAACAAACATATGAAAGAATGCTCAACATCATTAATCATTAGAGAAATGCAACTCAAAACTACAATGCAATATCATCTCACACTGGTCAGAATGGCCATCATCAAAATATCTAAAAACAATAAAGGCTGCAGAGGGTGTGGAGAAAAGGGAACCCTCTTGCACTGTTGGTGGGAATGTAAGTTGTTGATACAGCCACTATGGAGAACAGTATGGATGTTCCTTAAAAAACTAAAAATGGAAATACCATACGACCCAGCAATCCCACTACTGGGCATATACCCTGAGTAAGAAAACTATAATTCAAAAAGAGGCATGTACCACAATGTTCACTGAAGCTCTAATTACAAGACTCAGGACATGGAAGCAACCTAAGTGTCCATCAACAGATGAATGGATAAAGAAGATGTGGCACATATATACAATGGACTATTACTCAGCCATAAAAAGAAACGAAATTGAGTTATTTGTAGTGAGGATGGACCTAGAATCTGTCATACAGAGTGAAGTAAGTCAGAAAGAGAAAAACAAATACCGTATGCTAACACATATATATGGAATCAAAAAAAAATGTTCATGAAGAACCTAGGGGCAAGATCGAATAAACACGAAGACCTACTAGAGAATGGACTTGACGACACGGGGAGGAGGAAGGGTAAGCTGGGACAAAGTGAGAGAGTGGTAGTGTATATATAGACATATATACACTACCAAATGTAAAATAGATAGCTAGTGGGAAGCAGTCGCATAGCACAGGGAGAGCAGCTCGGCGCTTTGTGACCAGCTAAAGGGTGGGATAGGGAGAGTGGGAGGGAGGGAGACACAAGGGGAAAGAGATATGGCGATATATGTATATGTATAACTGTTTCATTTTGTTATAAAGCAGAAACTAACACACCACTGTAAAGCAATTATACTCCAATAAAAATGTTTAAAAAATTTAAAAGAAAAAGAAAGAGAAAAAGATACTACTATATATAAAATAAGCTACAAGGATGTACTGTGTAACACAGGAATATAGCCAATATTTTATAATAACTGTAACTGGAGTATAACCTTAAAAATTGTCAATCATAT
The DNA here is from genome assembly GCF_951394435.1 of Stenella coeruleoalba. Classification (NCBI taxonomy): domain Eukaryota; kingdom Metazoa; phylum Chordata; class Mammalia; order Artiodactyla; family Delphinidae; genus Stenella; species Stenella coeruleoalba. Next base: position 54,973,806 of record NC_137152.1, read on the forward strand.
TGTACACATGTAACATAATATTGTACATCAAGTATATGTCAATAAAAAATTATATAAAGCACTCAGGTTTTTTTCTCACGTGAACTGATACCAAGCCAAATGTACCAGTGACACAGTGTATTACACAGGGAGTTGGTTTCTTAAATATTGAAATCTTATAGGCTTGAGAAGTTTAAGTAACAGCCCAAGGTCATACAGCAAGTTCGTGTAATAGCTGAGATATAAGACCAAGACCTGCTGGACTTCATATCAGTTTTTTATAGTAGTTGCATTAAAGTAGCCCACAAAGGATATTAACATTACAAGGCAAGACAAAATTACCACAAGGGGTTCTCTTTTTAAATAGTCAACCTACGTTGTAGGGTAGGGAGCGTTAGACTAAAAGTCAGAAAATCTTGGTTCTGGTCTTAGATCTTCAACTAACTCACACCTTCTCTCTGAACCTCAGTTTCATCATTTAAAAAATAAGAAGGAATTAAACAAAACCTAAATAAATGGGTAGATATCTCATATTCATGGATCAGAATACTTAACATTATTAAGATAGCAATACTCCTCAAACTGATCCAGATTGAACGCTATTCCTATCAGGATCCCAGCTGATTTGTTGCAATTATTGACAGGCATATCCTAAAATTCATATGGGAATGCAAGAGACCCAGAAGAGCTGAATAACCTTGAAAAATAACAAAGCTAGAAAGTCACACTTCCTGATTTCAAAACTGACTACATAGCTACTGTAATCAAGACAGTGTGGCACTGGTAAAAGGACAAACATATAGATCAATGGAAGAGAATCAAGAGTCCAGAAATAAACCCTCACATTTAGGATCAATTAATGTTTTTTTTAAACACAAAGTCTTTTATTGAGAAGCTGCACAAATTAACTCCAAATTACTGCCACAGAGAAGAGGAGGCTTCAAGGCACAAAACTTGTTGCTGCACTCCATCTTACTTTATTGTAGTGTCTTCACTCAAGTACTAGAAGCTAAAAGCCATCCCTTTTACAGTATCACATCTTTTCATCTCTGCTCTTGCCCCCTGTAGTTTCATTAAAAGACAATGAACGTTTTAAGGTAGTCAAATGGAAAATATAAAATTGCACCATTTTAACAAAGCTTAAAGTATTTCCATTCTAAAGCATGAGAAGAATTCAAAATAACACACTTGGTATTTTATTACACTCCATTCCCTGTGTCATTTCCTCATCAAAAGGCTCTTGGTTGGAACAGCCTTTGGAATCGGAAAGGCGGTGCAATCCCAGACTGATAAATAGAGGTAAAATTTTTAAAAACAGTGGCCAAATTAGATCAATTTGATTTGTTCTCTAGATCATTAAACTTGATTTTTAGTTTCAAAGATAACATTATTGTAACTCTCTATTCCTCCTATGTTTAGTTGACACAGATCTAAAAATTATAGCCTTTTTTGGGGCTTTTTCTTTTTAACTTCTTTATTGGAGCATAATTGCTTTACAATGCTGTGTTACTTTCTGCTTTATAACAAAATGATTCAGCTATACATATATATTCCCATATCTCGTCCCTCTTGCGCTTCCCTCCCACCCTCCCTATCCCACCCCTCTAGGTGATCACAAAGCACCGAGCTGATCTCCCTGTGCCATGTAGCTGCTTCTCACTAGCTATCTATTTTACATTTTGTACTGTATATATGTCCGTGCCATTCTCTCACTTCCTCCCAGCTTACCGTTTCCCCTCCCTGTGTCCTAAGTCCATTCCCTATGTCTGCATCTTTATTCTTGCCCTGGCCCTAGGTTCTTCAGTCCTCTTTTTTTTTTTTAGATTCCATATATATGTGTAAGCATACAGTATTTGTTTTTCTCTTTCTGACTTACTTCACTCTGTATGACACACTCTACGTCCATCCACCTCACTACAAATAACTCAGTTTTCTTTCTTTTTATGGCTAAATAATATTCCACTGTATATATCTGGCAGAATAATATTCCACTGTATATATCTGCCACATCTTCTTTATCCATTCATCTGTTGACTGACACTTAGGTTGCTTCAATGTCCTGGCTATTGTAAATAGAGCTGCAATGAACACTGTGGTACATGACATTTTCTGAATTATGATTTTCTCAGGGTATATGCCCAGTAGTGGGATTGCACGGTTGTAGTTTTAAGGAACCTCCATACTGTCCTCCATAGTGGCTGTTATCAATTTACATTCCCACCAACAGTGCAAGAGGGTTCCCTTTTCTCCACACCCTGTCCAGCATCTACTGTCTCTAGATTTTTTGATGCTGGTATTCTGAGTAGTGTGAGGTGATACCTCAGTGTAGGTTTGATTTGCATTTCTCTAATGATTAGTGATGTTCAGCATCCTTTCATGTGTCTGATGGAAATCTGTATATCTTCTTTGCAAAAATGTCTATTTACGTCTTCTGCTCATTTTTGGATTGGGTTGTTTGTTTTTTTGATATTGAGCTGCATGAGCTGCTTGTAAATTTTGGAGATTAATCCTTTCTCAGTTGCTTTGCTTGCAAATATTTTCTCCCATTCTGAGAGTTGTCTTTTGGTCTTGTTTATGGTTTCCTTTGCTGTGCAAAAGCTTTTAACTTTCATTAGGTACCCTTTGTTTATTTTTGTTTTTATTTCCATTTCTCAAGGAGGTGGGCCAAAAAGGATCTTGCTGTGATTTATGTCAGAGTGTTCTGCCTATGTTTTCCTCTAAGAGTTTGATAGTGCCTGGCCTTACATTTAGGTCTTTGATCCATTTTGAGCTGATTTTTGTGCGTGGTGTTGGGGAGTATTCTAATTTCATTCCTTTATATGTAGCTGTCCAGTTTTTCGAGCACCACATATTGAAGAGGCTGTCTTTTCTCCATTGTATATTCTTGCCTCCTTTATCAAAAATAAGGTGACCATATGTGCGTGGGTTTATCTCTGGGCTTTCTATCCTGTTCCATTGATCTATATTTCTGCTTGTGTGCCAGTACCATACTGTCTTGATTACTGTAGCTTTGTACTATAGTCTGAAGACCGGGAGCCTGATTCCTACAACTCTGTTTTTCTTTCTTAAGACTGCTTTGGCTAATCGGAGTCTTTTGTGTTTCCCTACAAATTGTGAAATTTTTTGTTCCAGTCCTGTGATAAATACCATTGGGAAGTTAAGAGGGATTGCATTGAATCTGTAGATTGCTTAGGGTAGTACAGTCATTTTCACAATGCTGATTCTTCCAATCCAAGAACGTAATATAGCTCTCCATCTGGTTGTATCATCTTTAATTTTTTTCATTAGTGTCTTAACAGTTTTCTACATACATGTCTTTTGTCTCCTTAGGTAGGTTTACTCTTAGCTATTTTATTCTATTTGTTGCAGTGGTAAATGAGGGTGTTTCCTTAATCTCTATTTCAGATTTTTCTTCCTCAGTGTATAGGAATGCAAGAGATTTCTGTACATTAATTTTGTATCCTGCTACTTTACCAAATTCACTGATTAGCTCTAGTAGTTTTCTGGAAGCATCTTTTGGATTCTCTTTGCATAGTATCATGTCATCTGCAAACAGTGACAGCTTGACTTCTTCTCTTCCGATTTGGATTCATTTTCATTCTTTTTCTTCTCTGAGTGCTGTGGCTAAGACTTCCAAAACTATTTTGAGTTACAGTGGCGAGAGTGGACAACCTTGTCTTCTTCCTGATCTTAGTGGAAATCGTTTCAGTTTTTCACCACTGAGAACGACGTTGGCTGCGGGTTTGTCATATATGGCCTTTATTACGTTGAGGTAAGTTCCCACTATGCCTACTTTCTGGAGGGTTTTTACCATAAATGTGTGCTGAATTTTGTCAAAAGCTTTTTCTGTATCTATTGAGATGATCATATGGATTTTCTCCTTCCATTTGTTAATATGGTTTACCATATTGATTGATTTGCATATACTGAAGAATCCTTGCATTCCTGGGATAAACCCCACTTGATCATGGTGTATGATCCTTTTAATGTGCTGTTGGATTCTGTTTGCTAGTATTTTGTTAACGATTTTTGCATCTATGTTCATCAGTGATATTGGCCTGTAGTTTTCTTTCTTTGTGATGTCTTTGTCTGATTTTGGTATCAGGGTGATGGCGGACTCATAGAATGAGTTTGGGAGTGTCGTTCCCTATGCTATATTTTGGAAGAGTTTGAGAAGGATAGGTGTTTGCCCTTCTCTAAGTTTTTGATAGAATTCGCCTGTCAGGCCATCTCGTCCTGGGCTTTTGTTTGTTTGAAGATTTTTAATCAGTCTCAATTACAGTGCTTGTGATTGCTCTGTTTACGTTTTCTATTTCTTCCTCGTTCAGTCTCAGAAGGTTGTGCTTTTCTAAGAATTTGTCCCTTTCTTGCAGGTTGTCTATTTTACTGGCATATAGTTGCTTGTACTAATCTCTCATGATCCGTTGTACTTCTGGAGTGTCAGTTGTTACTTCTCCTTTTTCATTTCTAATTTTATTGAGTCTTCTCCCTTTTTTTCTTGAAGAGTCTGGCTGATGGTTTATCAATTTTGTTTATCTTCTCAAAGAACCAGCTTTTAGTTTCATTGATCTTTGCTGTTTCCTTCATTTCTTTTTCATTTATTTCTGATCTAATCTTTATGATTTCTTTCCATCTGTTACATTTGGGTGTTTTTTCTTCTTCTCTAACTGATTTACGTGAAAGGTTAGGTTGTTTGAGATGTTTCTTGTTTCTTAAGGTAGGATTGTATTGCAATAAACTTCCCTCTTAGAACTGCTTTTGCTGCATGCCATACGTTTTGGGCCATCCTGTTTTCATTGTCATTTGTTTCTAGGTATTTCTTGATTTCCACAGTGATCCCTTGGTTATTAAATAGTGTATTGTTTAGCCTCCATGTGTCTGTATTTTTTACAGATTTTTCCCTGTAACTGATACCTACTCTCATAGCACTGTGGTCGGAAAAGATACTTGATACAAGTTCAATTTTCTTAAATTTACCAAGGCTTGATTTCTGACCCAAGATATGATCTATCCTGGAGAATGTTCCATGAGTACTGGAGAAGAAACTGTATTCTGTTGTTTTTGGTTGGAATTTCCTATAAACATCAAATAAGTCGATCTTGTTTAATATATTTAAAGCTTGTGTTTCCTTATTTATTTTCATTTTCGATAATCTGTCCATTGGTGAAAGGGGTGTCAAAGTCCCCTACTAAGAGTGTGTTACTGTCGATTTCCCCTTATATGGCTGTTAGCATATCCCTTATGTATTGAGATGCTCCTATTTTGGGTGCATACATATTTACAATTGTTATATCTTCTTCTTGGATTGATCCCTTGATCATTACACGGTGTCCTTCTTTGTTTCTTGTAATACTCTTTAAGTTTTCTTTTGTCTGATATGAGAATTGCTACTCCAGCTTTCCTCTGATTTCCCTTTGTATGGAATATCTTTTTCCATCCCCTCACTTTCTGTCTGTATGTGTCCCTAGGTCTGAAGTGACCCAGCATATATACGGGTCTTGCTTTTGTATCCATTCAGCCAGTCTATGTCTTTTGGTTGGAGCATTTAATCCATTTACATTTAAGGTAGTTATCAATATGTATGTTCCTATTTTCATTTTTAGTTGTCTTGGGTGTGTTACTGTAGGTCTTTTCCTTCTCTTGTATTTCCTACCTAGAGAATTTCCTTTAGCATATGTTATAAAGCTGTCTTAATGGTGCTGAATTCTCTTAGCTTTTGCTTGTCTGTAAAGGTTTTAATTTCTCCATCAAATCGGAATGCGATCCTTGCTGGCTAGAGTAATCTTGGCTGTAGGTCTTTCCCTTTCATCACTTTAAATATGTCCTGCCACTCCCTTCTGGCTTGCAGAGTTTCTGCTGAAACATCAGCTGTTAACCTTATGGGGATTCCCTTCCATGTTATTTGTTGTTTTTCCCTTGCTGCTTTTAATATTTTTTCTTTGTATTTAATTTTTGATAGTTTGATTAACATGTGCCTTGGCATGTTTCTCCTTGGATTTATTGTATATGGGATCCTCTGTGCTTCGTGGACTTGATTAACTATTTCCTTTCCCATATTAGGGAAGTTTTCAACTATAATCTCTTCGAATATTTTGTCAGTCCCTTTCTTTTTCTCTTCTTCTTCCGGGATACCTATTATTTGAATGTTGGTGCGTTTAATGTTGTCCCAGAGGTCTCTGAGACTCTCCTCAATTCTTTTCATTCTTTTTTCTTTATTCTGCTCTGCTGTAGTTATTTCCACTATTTTACCTTCCAGGTCACTTATCCATTCTTCTGCCTCAGTTATTCTCCTATTGATCCCTTCTAGAGAATTTTGAATTTCATTTATTGTGTTATTCATCATTGTTTACTCTTAGTTCTTCTAGGTCCTTGTTAAAGGTTTCTTATATCTTCTCCATTCTATTTCCAAGATTTTGGATCATCTTTACTGTTACTATTCTGAATTCTTCTTCAGGTAGACTGCCTATTTCCTCTTCATTTGTTTGGTCTCATGGGTTTTTGCCTTGCTCCTTCATCTGCTGTGTGTTTCTCTGTCTTCTCATTTTGCTTAACTTACTCTGTTTGGGGTCTCCTTTTCGCAAGCTGCAGGTTCATAGTTCCCGTTGTTTTTGTTGTCTGCCCCCAGTGGCTAAGGTTGGTTCAGTCGGTTCTGTAGGCTTCCTAGTGGAGCGGCCTGGTGTCTGTGTTCTGGTGGATGAGGCTGGATCTTGTCTTTCTGCTGGCCAGGATCGTGACCAGTGGTGTGTTTTGGGGTGTCTGTGACCTTATTATGATTTTGGGCAGCCTCTCTGCTAATGGGTGGGGTTGTGTTCCTGTCTTGCTAGTTGTTTGGCATAGGGTGTCCAGCACTGTAGCTTGCTGTTCGTTGAGTGGAGCTGGGTCTTATCGTCAAGACGGAGATATCCAGGAGAGCTATCGCTGTTTGATATTGCGTGGAGCCGGGAGGTCTCTGGTGGACCAATGTCCTGAACTTGGCTCTCCCACCTCAGAGGCAAGGCATGACACCCTGCCATAACACCAAGACCCTGTCAGCTACACGGCTCAGAAGCAAAGCAAGAAAAAAAGAAAGAAGAGAGCAACCAAACCAAAAAAATATCCACCAATGATAACAAGCACTAAAATCTCTACTAAAAAAAAAAAAGGACAAACAGAACCCTAGAACAAACGGTAAAAGCAAAGGTATATAGAAAAATATCACACAAAGAAGTGTACACATACACACTCACCAAAAGAGAAAAAGGAAAAAAGTATCTACCTATCTATCTATCTATATATATATATATATATATATATATATAAGGAAAAGGAAGAGAACAACCAAATCAATAAACAAATCTACCAATGATAATAAACTCTAAATACTAAACTAAGATAAACATAAAACCAGATACAAATTAGATGCAGAAAGCAAACCACAAGTCTACAGTTGCTCCCAAAGTCCACCGCCTCAATTTTGGGATGATTCGTTGTCTATTCAAGTATTCCACAGATGCAGGGTACATTAAGTTGACTGTGGAGATTTAATCCGCTGCTCCTGAGGCTGCTGGGAGAAATTTCCCTTTCTCTTCTTTGTTCACACAGCTCCTGGGGTTCAGCTTTGGATTTGGACCCGCCTCTGTGTGTAGGTCACCTGAGCGTGTCTGTTCTGCACTCAGACAGGACGGGGTTAAAGTAGCAGCTGATTAGGGGGCTCTGGCTCACTCAGGCCGGGGGGAGGGAGGGTTATGGAATGTGGGGCAAGCCAGCGGCAGCAGAGACCACCAACATGACGTTGCAACAGCCTGAGGCATGCCGTGTCTTCTCCCAGGGAAGTTGTCCCTGGATCACAGGACCCAGGCAGTGGCAGGCTGCACGGGCTCCTGGAAATGGAGGTGTGGATAGTGACCTGTGCTTGCACACTGGCTTCTTGGTGGCTGCAGCAGCAGCCTTAGCGTTTCATGCCCATCTCTGGTGCCCGCGCTGATAGCCGCAGCTCACACCCGTCTCTCGAGCTTGTTTAGGTGGTGCTCTGAATCCCCTCTCCTCGTGCACCCCAAAACAGTGGTCTCCTTCCTCTTAGGCAGTTCCAGACTTTTTCCTCCTGGCTAGCTGTGGCACACTAGCCCCCTTCAGGCTGTGTTCACACAGCCAACCCCGGTCCTCTCCCTGGGATCTGTCTTCCAAAGCCGGAGCCTCAGCTCCCAGCCCCCGCCCGTCCCAGCAGGTGAACAGACAAGCCTCTCAGGCTGGTGAGTGCTGGTCTGCACCAATCCTCTGTGTGGGAATCTCTCTGCTTTGCCCTCTGCACCTCTGTTGCTGCGCTGTCCTCCACGGCCCCAAACCTTCCCCCCTGACCACCTGCTGTCTCCACCAGGGAAGGGGCTTCCCAGTGTGTGGAAACTTTTCCTCCTTCACAGCTCATTCCCAGAGGTCCAGGTCCCATCCTTATTCTTTTGTCTCTGTTTTTTCTTTATTCTTCTGCCCTACCCAGGTACGTGGGGAGTTTCTTGCCTTTTGGGAAGTCTGAGGTCTTCTTCAGCATTCAGTAGGTGTTCTGTAGGAGTTGTTCCACATGTAGATGTATTTCTGATGTATGTGTGGGGAGGAAGGTGATCTCCACGTCTTACTCCTCTGCCATCCTGAAGTTCTCCTCTAGTAGCCTTCTTATTTAAGTATTATTTACTCAATGTGTTATTGGTTTTAGGGCATTCTATCTGAGCTTCAGGCTCCTCATTTGTAAAATCGGGATAACACCACCTCACAAACTCTCCACGCCACAAAGTCAAATAAGAGTTCCAGAGCCTCGCCAGAATCAATTTTTGACAAGAGTGCTAAGACCATTCAATGGGGAAAGAATAGTCTTTTCAATAAATGGTGCTGGGACAACTGGATAGCTATATGCAAAAGAATGCAGCTGGACTCCAACCTCATGCCATACTCAAAAATTAACTTGAAATGGATCAAAGACCTAAATGTAAGTGCTAAATCTATAAAACTCAAAGATATGCAGAAATTGGAGCCCTCAGAGACTAGTGGCAGTGTAAAATGGTACAGCCACAGTGGAAAACAGTCTGGCAGTTTCACAATAGGTTAAACATAGAGTAATAATGTTATTCAGCAATTCTACTCCAAGGTATATATCCAAGAGAAATGTAAAAATGTACACACAAAAATATGTACATGAATGTTCACAGTAGAGTTATTCATAATAGCCCCAAACTGGAAACAATCCAAATGTTCATCAATAGATGAATGGATAAACAAAATCTGGTATATCCATACAGTATAATATTATTTAGTAATAAAAATATTGATACATGCTACAACATAGATGAACCTTGAAAACATGCTAAGTAAAAGAAGCTAATCACAAAAGATCAAATATAGTATGATTTCATTTATATGAAATGCCCAGAACAGGTAAATCTATAAAGACAGAAAGTATATTAGTGGTTGCTAGTGCTGGGGTCAGGAGGAATAGGGTGTGACTGCTAATGGATAGGGGGTTTCTTTTGGGGTAATGAAAATGTTTTAAACTTAAGACTGTGGTGAAGGTTGTACAATTCTATGAATATACTAAAACCATTGAATTGTACATTTAAAATGTGTTAATTTTATAGTATACAAATTATAAATATCTCAATGAAGATGTTAAGAAATAAAACTAAGATTACGCTAAATGATTCTTAAGGTCTCTTTCATTTCTAGAATTACATAATTTCAGAGAGTAAACTCATCACAGCTTACATTTTTTCAACTGAAAATGCACACCTAACTGCATGGTGACAAAAGAAGAAAACCCACAAGCCAAACTGAGGTAAAGTACAACTCTGAACACTGACACCAGCAGACTTTTAGAAAACATCAGCGAACAACCCAGAATAACTGCAAATGTGAAGGCTCTTTTTGGGCAAATATTTTAGGTAGACTGTGAATGTAAGATATCCACAGAGACAGGTATTTCAAGTAGAAGCCACTGCCACAAATAAATGATAGGTATTACATGCAGTGGTTGAAAATGATGATTAGTTATATAAGTCTTTTCAATCTCACCCACCCCGATAGGTACTAATCACCATTAGTAATGTCACCTTCAGATATAAAACAGAGATTAAAAAGGCCAAATATAATATCCTATAAAAGACCAATGACACCTGACTTTCTTCTAATAGGTTATATGTCATCACTTTTGCATTTACGTATATAAAATGCCCCACTGTGAGGCCCTACTGACTATGATACCTACTGACTCTGCTTGGTAAGAAAGCACTCTGAAAAGGTCACTCTCCGTAGCAGTCTTCTGCATAGTCACATGGACCTCAGTGGAGCAACTCTGCATTAATTTGACATATAACTTCTCCAGACCCTGGAAAATAAACCACAATACAATGTAATGATGAGAATAACCACAATTGTTACTAATAACTGCCACAGCTAAAAATCAATGGTAACTTACAGCCATGGCAGCTTGAAAAAATTCATCAGCGATCACAGCATTTCCACCATCCACCCATCCTTTTCCTGTTTTCATATTCAGCTGGAAGAAAGAAGTTAGAAAATAATTTTTAAAAACTCACACCTCTTCAAAACTGACTGAGGATTATTGGAGAAAATATTTAATCCTCTGTTCATATTCAGTAGTGTAATCCACAGAAAACAAAAAACTAACAGCATTTATTAGACTTCTGTGCTCTGCTCAGAACTCCATAATTAAAGAGAAACGGTCTTAAGAAAAGCAATAATAAAAAATTAATATACTTGAAAACACATCTTCTAAGAAAATACTAAAAGAAAACATTGAGATAATTTAGACAGGAAGAGAAAGTTCTAAAACTTAATGCCTGGGGCTTCCCTGGTGGCGCGGGGCTTGAGAATCTGCCTGCTAATGCAAGGGACACGGGTTCGAGCCCTGGTCTGGGAGCATCCCACATGCCACGGAGCAACTAGGCCTGTGAGCCACAACTACTGAGCCTGCGCGTCTGGAGCCTGTGCTCCACAACAAGAGAGGCCGCGATAGCGAGAGGCCCACGCACCACCATGAAGAGTGGCCCCCGCTTGCCACAACTAGAGAAAGCCGACGCACAGAAACGAAGACACAACACAGCAAAAATAAATTAATAAACTCCTACCACCATCTTAAAAAGAAAAACTTAATGCCTCACATACTTGAAGAAAGTTATATGATAAGCACTAGACTGTAAGTCAACATACCTCGGTTCTAGTTTTTAACTATGTCTCTAATAAAATTTTTCTTAATCCAGCAAACGTTTATTATGTATCCTTTACATGCCAGGCACCGTGAAGAAGCTCACAGTATTATAACTGACCGACACCTAAATAAATAGTTAAGTAATATGCACAAATACTGTGGAAGCAAACAAGGACTGAATCAAGATAGAGGATTGAGCACACACTACAGCCACCCCTTCTATTATAAATCCCTAGAAATGATGTGTATATAGTACATACTATGATATATATATATAATATATACTATAAATTTTATATACTATGAACCCCTAGAAAGGATATATATATATATTTATATGATATAGTATATATATATATATATCCTTTCTAGGGATTTATATATATTTTCTAGAAATAAAAGAAAAATATACATATTTTTCTTATGAATAATAGTCCTGAAAAATAAGGGGCATTTTCAGTTGATATGAAATTATGAAGAACCTCTGAAAAACAGCAAATGGAATGAGGCAAAATCCCATATCCTAAAATGCACGAAAATGCAAAATGTGGAAACATTCTGGATATGAACAGGAGGAGTATCAGGCAGTAGGCTTCATCCCCAACAGATATATTCTCCCCTCCTCCCCAGAAAGGAACAGTAAAGTACAATCACTTAGGCTAGAGAAAAACAGAGTTCCAGGTGGCTGACAACACAGGTCAATGCAAAACCTCTGGTCTTAATTCTCCATCAGTCACTGGATTCAGTTACAGTAAATAGTGTGACACAGAAGACTATCAAGGAATCTCAAATTAAATATAAGCAAGAATCACCAAATGTTTGAGGGTAACCAATAATATGAAAGGACATCACACTCAACAAACAGAATACCTAAGGAAATAGAATTAAGACAGCAAGTAGATGGAAACATAAAAAGAGAAATACCATTATTATCCACAGAATTAAACAGTAGTCATAATCGATAAAATGCTCCTTTTAGGTTCCATTCTTTGAAATCAATAAAGCCAAAAATGCAAATGTGAGAGGTAACAGAAGTTGGAAGGGTAATGGTGGGGAAAGGGAGAGAGAATGATAAAGGTACTAATATCTTCACAGAGTTGAAAGTAAAGATATACTCTCCAAAACTGATGGAGAAATAAAAACTTAAATATATTAAAATAAATAAATTTCAATTAAAATAATAATAAATAAAATAAATTAAAAACAGTATCATTAACAAAAACTGAAAGGAGTAGGGGAGGTAATATATGATGAGATAAATCTTCATCTATCATAACAGAAAGAAACAGATCATATATGGAGCTGATAAATCAAGATTTAATTATTGTAGGCTGAATTGTGTCGACCCCTCCCACCAAAAAATTCATAAGTTGAAGTCCCAGCTCCCAGTACCTCAGAATGTGACTGTATTTAAAGATAGGGCCTTTAAGAAAATGATGACGTTAAAATGACACCATTAGGTGTGCCCCAATCCAATCTGACTGGTGTCCTTTTAAGAAGAAATTTGGACACACAAAGGGACACCAGGTGTGTGCCCACACAGAGGAAATGCCATATGAGGACACAGAGAAAAGGCAGCCATCTGCAAGCCAAGGAGAGAGGCCTCAGGAGAAAACAAACCTTCCAACACCTTGATCCTGGACTTGATTTTGGATCATGATCTTGGACACAATTGTGGGAAAATAAATTTCTACTGTTTAGACCACCCACTGTATAGTATTTTGTTATGGCACCCCTAGCAAACTAATACAGTGATACAACCATATGATTAAGATATATGAAAGTAAACGTGAGAAGTAAAAACAAAAATGGTTACAAGCAATAGCCTTAAAATAGGAAAAGATATATGCACAAGGCAATTCACTGCAACATCCAAATGTCCATCAAAGAGGGCTGCTTAAATATGACAAGTTACATGCACCAACTGAATGCTATGTAGCTAAAAACAAAAGAAAACGCATATCTCTATATACTGCTATGGAGTGATCTGTCAGATATAATGTTAAATTGGGTAAAAAAAAAGGTGGAGAAAAGTATACGTATGGAATACTACCAATTATCTAAGACACTCGGGGCAGGTAGAGATATGAATAAATACCTATTTGCTTATATTTAAAAAGCAAAAGTAGAGAGAGGAAACAAGATGGTGGAGCAGAAGGACGTGCTCTCACTCCCTCTTGTGAGAACACCAGAATCACAACGAGCTGCTGGAAATCATCGACAGGAAGACACTGGAACTCACCAAAAAAGATACCCCACATCCAAAGACAAAGGAGAAGCCACAATGAGACGGTAGGAGGGGCGCAATCACAGTAAAATCCAATCCAATAACTGCTGGGTGGGTGACTCACAGACTGGAGAACACTTATACAACAGAAGTCCACCCACTGGAATGAAGGTTCTGAACCGCATGTCAGGCTTCCCAACCTGGGGGTCCGGCAACAGAAGGAGGAATTCCTAGAGAATCAGACTTTGAAGCCAAGTGGGATTTGTACCACATGAAGGAACAAGATAACCCCCCCAAAAAAAATCTAAATGAAGTGGAGATAGGCAACCTTCCAGAAAAAGAATTCAGAATGAGAGTGAAGATGATCCAGGACCTCAGAAAAAGAATGGAGGCAAAGATCGAGAAGATGCAAGAAACATTTAACAAAGACCAAGAAGAATTAAAGAACAAACAAACAGAGATGAAGAATACAATAACTGAAATGAAAACTACATTAGAAAGAATCAATAACAGAATAAGTGAGGCAGTAGAACGGATAAGTGACCTGGAAGACAGAATGATGGAATTCACAGCTGCAGAACAGAATAAAGAAAAAAGGATGAAAAGAAATGAAGACAGCCTAAGAGACCTGTGGGACAACATTAAATGCAACAACTTTCGCATTATAGGGGTCCCAGAAGGAGAAGAGAGAGAGAGAGGACGAGAGAAAATATTTGAAGACATTATAGTCGAAAACTTCCCTAACATGGGAAAGGAAATAACCACCCAAGTCCAGGAAGCGCAACAAGTCCCATACAGTATAAACCCAAGCAGAAACACGCCGAGACACATAGTAATCAAATTGGCAAAAATTAAAGACAAAGAAAAATTATTGAAAGCAGTAAGGGAAAAATGACAAATAGCATACCAGAGAACTCCCATAAGGTTAACAGCTGATTTCTCAGCAGAAACTCCACAAGCCAGAAGGGAGTGTCACGATACTCTTTTAAGTGATGAAAGTGAAGAACCTATAACCAAGATTACTCTACCGGGCAAGGATCTCATTCAGATTCTATGGAGAAATCAAAAGCTTTACAGACAAGCAAAAGCTAAGGGAATTCAGCACCACCAAACCAGCTCTACAACAAAAGCTAAAGGAACTTCTCTAAGTGGGAAACACAAGAGAAGAAAAGGACCTACAAACACAAACCCAAAACAATTAAGAAAATGGTCACAGGAACATACATATCATTAATTACCTTAAACGTAAATGGATTAAATGCTCCAACCAAAAGACACAGGCTTGCTGAATGGATACAAACACAAGATCCATCTATAAGCTGTCTACAAGAGACCCACCTCAGACCTAGGGACACATACAGACTGAAAGTGAGGGGATGGAAAAAGATATTCCATGCAAATGGAAATCAAAAGAAAGTTGGAGTAACAATACTCATATCAGATAAAATAGACTTTAAAATAAAGAATATTACAAGAGACAAGGAAGGACACTACATAATGATCAAGGGATCAATCCAAGAAGAAGATATAACAATCATAAATATATATGCACCCAACATAGGAGCACTTCAATACATAAGGCAACTGCGAACAGCTATAAAAGAGGAAATTGACAGTAACACAATAATAGTGGGGGAATTTAACACCTCACTTACACCAATGGACAGATCATCCAAAATGAAAATAAACAAGGAAACACAAGCTTTAAATGACACAATAGACCACATAGATGTAATTGATATTTGTAGGACATTCCATCCAAAAACAGCAATTACACTTTCTTCTCAAGTGAGCACGGAACATTCTCCAGGATAGATCACATCTTGGGTCACAAATCAAGCCTCAGTAAATTTAAGAAAATTGAAATCACATCAAGCATCTTTTCTGACCTCAACGCTATGAGATTAGAAATGAACTACAGGGAGAAAAACATAAAAAACACAATCACATGGAGGCTAAACAATACATTACTAAATAACCAAGAGATCACTGAAGAAATCAAAGAGGACATCAAAAAGTACATAGAGACAAATGACAATAAAAACACAATCCAAAACCTATGGGATGCAGCAAAAGCAGTTCCAAGAGGGAAGTTTATAGCTATACAAGCCTACCTCAAGAAACAAGAAAAGCCTCAAATAAACGATCTAACCTTACACCTAAAGGAACTGGAGAAAGAAGAACAAACACAACCCAAAGTTAGCAGAAGGAAAGAAATCACAAAGATCAGACCAGAAATAAATGAAATAGAAACAAAGAAAACAATAGCACAGATCAATAAAACCAAAAGCTGGTTCTTTGAGAAGATAAACAAAATTGATAAACCATTAGCCAAACTCATCAAGAAAAAGAGAGAGAGGACTCAAATCAATAAAATTAGAAATGAAAAAGGAGAAGTTACAACAGACACCGCAGAAATACAAAGCATACTAAGAGACTACTACAAGCAACTCTAATGCCAATAAAATGGACAACCTGGAAGAAATGGACAAATTCTTAGAAAGGTATACAACCTTGCAAGACTGAACCAGGAAGAAACAGAAAATATGAACAGACCAATCACAAGTAATAAAATTGAAACTGTGATTAAAAATCTTCCAACAAACAAAAGTCCAGGACCAGATGGCTTCACAGGTGAATTCTATCAAACATTTAGCAAAGAGCTAACACCCATCCTTCTCAAACCCTTCCAAAAAACCACAGAGGAAGGAACACTCCCAAACTCACTCTATGAGGCCACCATCAACCAGATACCAAAACCAGGCAAAGATACTACAAAAAAAGAAAACTACAGACCAATATCACTGATGAATACAGATGCAAAAATACTAGCAAACAGAATCCAACAACACGTTAAAAGAATCATACACCATGATAAAGTGGGGTTTACCCCAGGGATGCAAGGATTCTTCAATATACACAAATCAATGTGATACACCATATTAACAAACTGAAGAATAAAAACCATATGATCATCTCAATGGAAGCAGAAAAAGCTTTTGACAGAACTCAACACCCATTTATGATAAAAACTTCAGAAAGTGGGCAGAGAGGGAACCTACCTCAACATAATAGAGGCCATATATGACAAACATCATTCTCAATGGTGAAAAACTGAAAGCATTTCCTCTAAGATCAGGAACAAGACAAGGATGTCCACTCTCACCACTATTATTCAACATAGTTTTGCAACTCCTAGCCACGGAAATCAGAGAAGAAAAAGAAATAAAAGGAATACAAATTGGAAAAGAAAAAGTAAAACTGTCACTGTTTGCAGATGACATGATACTATACATAGAGTACCCTAAAGATGCCACCAGAAAACTACTAGAGCTAATCAATGAATTTGGTAAAGTTGCAGGATACAAAATTAATGCACAGAAATCTCTGGCATTCCTATATACTAATGATGAAAAATCTGAAAGAGAAATTAAGAGAACACTCCCATTTACCATTGCAACAAAAAGAATAAAATACCTAGGAATAAACATACCTAGGGAGTTAAAAGATCTGTATGCAAAAAACTATAAGACACTGATGAAGAAATTAAAGATGATACCAAAAAAAAAAAAAAAAGATGATACCAACAGATGGAGAGATATACCATGTTCTTGGATTTCAAGAATCAATACTGTGAAAATGACTATATTACCCAAAGCAATCTACAGATTCAAGGCAATCCATATCAAATTACAAATGGCATTTTTTACATAACTAGAACAAAAAATCTTAAAATTTGTATGGAGACACCAAAGACCCCGAATAGCCAAAGCAGTCCTGAGGGAATAAAACAGAGCTGGAGGAATCAGACTCCCTAACTTCAGACTATACTATAAAGCTACAGTAAGCAAGGCAATATGGTACTGGCACAAAAACAGAAACATAGATCAATGGAACAAGATAGAAAGCCCAGAGATAAACCCACGCACCTATGGTCAACTAATCTATGACAAAGGAGGCAAGGATATACAATGGAGAAAAGACAGTCTCTTCAATAAGTGGTGCTGGGAAAACTGGACAGCTACATGTAAAAGAATGAAATTAGAACACTCCCTAACATCATACACAAAAATAAACTCAAAATGGATTAGAGACATAAATGTAAGACCGGGCACTATAAAACTCTTAGAGGAAAACAGGCAGAACACACTTTGACATAAATCAGAGCAAGATCTCTTTTGATCCACCTCCTAGAGTAATGGAAATAAAAACAAAAATAAACAAATGGGACCTAATGAAACTTAAAAGCTTTTGCACAGCAAGGGAAACCATAAACAAGACGAAGAAACAACCCTCAGAATGGGAGAAAATATTTGCAAACGAATCAACGGACAAAGGATTAATCTCCAAAATATATAAACAGCTCATGCAGCTCAATATTAAAGAAACAAAGAACCCAATCCCAAAACTGTCAGAAGACCTAAATACACATTTCTCCAAAGAAGACATACAGATGGCCAAGAAGCACATGAAAAGCTGCTCAACATCACTAATTATTAGAGAAATGCAAATCAAACCTGCAATGAGGTATCACCTCACACCAGTTAGAATGGGCATCATCAGCAAATCTACAAACAACAAATGCTGGAGAGGGTGTGGAGAAAAGGGAAACCTCGTGCACTGTTGGTGGGAATGTAAACTGATATAGCCACTATGGAGAACAGTATGGAGGTTCCTTAAAAAACTAAAAATAGAATTACCATATGATCCAGCAATGCCACTACTCGGCATATACCCAGAGAAAACCACAATTCAAAAAGACACATGCACCCCAATGTTCACTGCAGCACTATTTAAAGTAGCCAGGGCATGGAAGCAACCTAAATGCCCATCGACAGACAAATGGATAAAGAAGTTGTGGTACATATATACAATGGAATATTACTCAGCCATAAAAAGGAACGAAATTGAGTCATTTGCTGAGATGTGAATGGATCCAGAGACTGTCATAGAGAGTGAAGTAAGTCAGAAAAAGAAAAACAAATATTGTATATTAACGCATGTATGTGGAACCTAGAAAATGGTACATATGAACTGGTTTGCAAGGCAGAAGTTGAGACACAGATGTAGAGAACAAACGTATGGACACCAAGGGGGGGAAAGTCACGGTGGGGTGGGGATGGTGGTGTGCTGAATTGGGCGATTGGGATTGGCATATATACACTGATGTGTATAAAATTGATGACTAATAAGAAGCTGCTATTTAAAAAAATAAAATTAAATTTAAAAAAACTAATACTAAACTTTCTTTGGGTTATTTGTATGGAAATATGTTAATATAAATGTTTCAGACATTACATGAAATTCCTAAAAATCTTATATGTTCTGGTATAATGTTATAAGTCATAATTCTAGTTATTACTTTAAAATGTATATGTCAGAAATAACTAGATTTCCTTGTCAATTGCATTATTATGAACTTCCATCAAATCTTTAACCGTGGTCATTTTTAAGTCTTTTGTCATTTACAGACAGTTCTGCCTGTACTCTGATTCTTTTGCAAAAATGTTCCTATAGGGCTTCCCTGGTGGCGCAGTGGTTGACAGTCCGCCTGCCGATGCAGGGGACACGGGTTCGTGCCCCAGTCCGGGAAGATCCCACATGCTGCAGAGCGGCTGGGCCCGTGAGCCATGGCCGCTGAGCCTGCGCGTCCGGAGCCTGTGCTCTGCAACAGGAGAGGCCACGACAGTGAGAAGCCCGCGTACCACAAAAAAAAAAAAAATTTTCCTATAAAAGGGTTTCATCTTCAAGGAATTCATGGAAAAGACTCTGATAAGTACAGGTTTCTGGTAACTGACTATACTGCTGAACTGAATGAATAAGCATTTTCTGAACTCTAATGGAAAACTGATGAATTCATAAAAGTGCTAACAACAGATCAAGATGAAATAAATATTAATTACATGGGAGTGAGTGAACGGATGAGGATGATGATAATTTTTGTGACTTTCTGTTTGAATAAAAAAATGTGATGTAACTTTATGTAAAAAGAACTTAATGCAAAACAATGTCACTCTTCTCACATATTTTCTCTTGCTTTGGAAAATATAGATATTTTCTGCTAAAAATGTGATTTATGCTGACACGTAATACCTTGATTATTGTTATTATAAATGAATTAATAAATATTTTTAAGTTTCAAAAAAACAATAGGAGAGAAAGACAAATAATCTATGTTATCACTTATATGTGGAATCTAAAAGATAAGACAAACAAATATATATAACAAAACAGAAACAAACTCACAGATATAGAGAACAAACTAGTGGTTACCAGTGGGTAGAGGGAAGGAAGAAAGGACAAGAAAGGGGTTGGGGATTTAGAGATGCAAACTATTATGTATAAAATAAATAAGCAACAAGGGTATATTGCACAGCACAGGGAAATATAGCCATTATTTTGAAATAACTTTAAATGGAGTATAATCTATAAAAATATTGAATCACTATGTTGTACACATGAAACTCCTATTGTAAATTAACTATACTTCAATAAAATACATAAAGTCATACATACATGCATACATACACACATATCAAAAGGATAAACAATAAAATAAACAAAATAGTTACCAACAGGGGAAGGGAGGGAACAGAGTAAAGAGGACAGAGATAGAAGCTAGACTTCTCTGAATATACTTCCTTTAGATTTGACTTGACCTCAGAACCATGTCAGTATTTTACATAATTATAAAACAAAATTCAGGGACTTCCCTGGTGGTGCAGTGGTTAAGAATCCGCCTGCCAATTCAGGGGACATGGATTTGATCCCTGGTCTAGGAAGAGCCCACATGCCGCAGAGCAACTAAGCCCGTGCACCACAACTACTGAGCCCACACGCCACAACTACTGAAGCCCACGCACCCTAGGGCCCACGTTCCGCAACTACTGAGCCCACGTGCTGCAACTACTGAAGCCCACGTGCGTAGAGCTAGTGCTCCATAACAAAGAGAAGCCACCGTGATGAGAAGCCCAGGCACCGCAACAAGAGTAGCCCCCGCTCGCCACAACCAGAGAAAGCCTGGGTGCAGCAACAAAGACCCAATGCAGCCATAAATAAATAAATAAAATAAAACAAAATTCAATCAAAATGGGTAGGTGGGAGCAATCACAAAAATCAAAAGCAAGCAGAAGCAAATAAACCTAGCTATATATCAAGTCGATAGCTTAATCATAGGGAAAGGAATTATTTCAGGTAATTTTAAGATATTTTAATAATATGAACACAATATTTTGACTGTACATCCCTAGTGAGGTATATCCTAAGAACAAAAGTGCAAAAAAATTCCTAAACGTTTTTAGAAATCATTCTTAGTAATAATATCGATATTGCTATATCCTGAAACTGTTTCAAAAATACATTTTCTAGGATAAAAGAGGTTATTCATTACTTTAATGTTAGGCACCAAGATTTTTAGCACCAAAGACACACAAATATAAAATCAAGAAGCTAAAACCCTATAATCCTAAATATCAATTGGAAATATCAGTATGAACTCATTATATACTTTCTCTCTTAAAAAATATATATGTCATAGCTCTGTCCACTAAAAAGGTCTAGAAACAATAATCAATGCAATAGTAATGAGCATTTGTGACGTCCAGACTGTGGGTTCTAAACAACGTTCTCCACTAAAAGAAAGCAGAGCTCCTTAGAGGAATGGCTGATTCCAGGTCTAGGGTAGGAACTATACAAGATAAGCCTGGATATCTTGCCATATCGGAAACCAAATGAAACTATTAAAGACTGCTGAGGTCGTGCCAAAAGGACTCAGAATCACTTAAAGAAGCTCCTTCCAGCCCAAAATAGGACATTGTGCTTCAATAAGCATAATAACTACAATGAACTGAAAGTCATTAAATATGTTAAAATCCATGAGTTCACAGTAATACTTTAAAAAAAAAAACCCACTCAGTCATCATTTAAGGATGTTACAGAATCAACTCATTATTCTGAAAACTGTTAAATAAAGGGGAAGAGTCAGGACTTTCGTATACAAAATATACTTCAGAGTAACCAAATAGTTGATGAAAGTTTCTCTCTATTCCAGTTAATAAACAAAATAACTACAGAATTAGAATATGCAGACCCCCACAGAAATAATGGATCTGGGGACAATAATCATCAAAGGACACTAACACAACAGAAAAGAGACAAGTAGACATTAGTGCCTCCTGATGGAAGTACACCATACCGCCTATGAATTATTCTTGACAAAAATGAACCTGAATCAGATCAAGCTTCTAAATCTAACTACCAGTTTACAGGAAAAACAGAGGACAAAGTACTACATTAAATGACACCATAAGGATGCAGTTATCAGAATCCAGAATTTAGGTAAACTATAGAACATATTAACAAAATACAAGGTGTGGACTTTAATCCTGATTCTAAAAAACCAACTGGAAAGAAGTGGGGGGAGGGAGGTGGGAAGAGTTGGGGGGAGGGAAGACTAGATATTTGATGATTTTAGAAAAATCTTTATTGAATTTTATCAGGTATGATAATGGATATTGGGTTTGAATAAAAAAGATATCCGGTCTTTTAGAGACATGTACTGAAATATTTATGGGAAAAATAATGCTTCTTTGGATTTATTTCAAAATAATCCATGGGGCCAGGGGTTTGCTGTTAGAGGAGATATAGAAGAAACAAGAGTGGTCATGAGTTGATGATTACTCTAGCTGAGTGATAGGTAAATAGGGGAATCATATTATCTTTTCTACTTCATGTGTACATTTGAGCTTTTCAATAAAATATTGTTTTAAAACACTAGGAAAAATACTTTCCACTAAAAAAACATACTTGCCTCTAGGAAGCAAGACAGGGGGTAGAAAGGGATGGAGCAGAAAACTATTACCTTTTATTATTTTCCTTACTTTTCATAAATCCTGAATTATAAGTTCAATATTTAGTCCACTAAATCACTGTAATAACAACTACAGTACTGCTGAGACCTTTAATTGTAATAGATATAATTATTATAAAAGTAACATTGCCAGAACTAAAGGATATAACCCCCTTCCAGGTTTACACTAACTTCAACCATCTACACAGGAATAATGACTCTCTCACTGAATCTGCACTTTCTCCTGATTTAATTAGGACTTACCAAAATTTGTCTTTGAATAGCTTCTTCTGAAGCAGCTGAGCCTTCACACATACACATCAACTTGCAAGCAACGTGCCGTACTGCAAAACAGTAATTAGATACCCATAAACACAAAACATTCATTCCCCTTTTATATACACATATAAAGAGAAAAGAGGAGTGAAGTGAAACCACTTTTGTTGTTAAAAATAAGAACTTTAAAGGTCTTTTTAAAAAATCAATTATCAAAAGTAAATGACCTGAAAACTACCAAATGAATCATGGGCTTAATGCTTTAGTCAGACAGATATCTAATTTTCAAATTTTAATTTCTGCCTGTCTTGAATCCCAAAGACTCACATGATGCTCTTGTATGTACCATGCTGGCAGCAAAATAATTCTAAGTAGAATTGGAATCTAAAGCTATTCAACATCTGACAAAATTCCTGAACATCAGAATAGTTTAAGATTATTCTCCTAAAATGTGAAACGGTCTAAATATATTATTTTCTGCAGATGAGGTAAAAGTTCTTGAAGCATAACTTAGAAAATACAGGTATCGTCATTACACAGTTCATTTACCCTGAAAATAGGAAAGTTTGAATAATTGTAACCTCTTTAGTTGTGTGGTTTCTTTCATCATAAAACATACCCAATTTATTAAAGATGACTTCACATATAACTGAACTAGTTGTCTTGATGTTATTAAATCTCAGCAGCCATTCTACTTATGCTAACACCATTTTTAATTAATATTCCAATGAAAAAGAGAAGATTTGCCCAGCTTAAATTACGGGTAATTGAAGTAGTCAAATTTTTTTTTTTTTTTTTTGCGGTACGCGGGCCTCTCACTGTTGTGGCCTGTCGCGTTGTGGAGCACAGGCTCCAGACGTGCAGGCTCAGCGGCCATGGCTCATAGGCCCAGCCGCTCCGCGGCATATGGGATCTTCCCGGACCAGGGCACGAACACGTGTCCCCTGCATCAGCAGGCAGACTCTCAACCACTGCGCCACCAGGGAAGCCCCATGTAGTCAAATTTTTATTAACATTACAAAATGTAAAATTTATTCATCCCTCAACAAATTTAATTTGTTTCTGGGAAAAAAACTTTCAGTAAAATAATTTCTAAACATATATTTACATTGTCCTGCATTTCCAGTTTTGTTTTGTTTTGTTTTTCTGAGGTACGCGGGCCTCTCACCGCTGCGGCCCCTCCCGCCACGGAGCACAGGCTCCGGACGCGCAGGCCCAGCGGCCACGGCCCACGGGCCCAGCCGCTCCATGGCACGCGGGATCCTCCCGGACCGGGGCACAAACCCACGCCCCCCGCATCGGCAGGCGGACTCCCAACCACTGCGCCACCAGGGAAACCCACATTTCCAGTTTTGAAAATGTTTCCTTTATTGTTTTCAAAGTTTACTAATTCTTCTGTACTCTCAAGGACCCTGATCTCAATTATTTTCCCTCTCCAAAGATATCTTCAGTGCTTCCGTCTCAATTTACTCCTTTCCCTCTACCTTCAAATATATCCATCTCCCTTCCTTGAAAAACTTCAACTAACCCCACTGTGCTTCAAGCTTCCCTCCCATTTCTCCTCTTCCTCCCATTGTCAAACTTCTTGAACTGAATGAGCTACTATGTT
Organism: Stenella coeruleoalba; assembly: GCF_951394435.1. Lineage (NCBI taxonomy): Eukaryota > Metazoa > Chordata > Mammalia > Artiodactyla > Delphinidae > Stenella > Stenella coeruleoalba. The sequence goes on from NC_137152.1 coordinate 54,997,933, forward strand.
TTATTGCTACTCCCTCGTCTCCTTAATGCCCTGCAATCTGTTTTGCATCTTTACCACTTTACTAAAGCTGCACTCCCAAAGATCACCTTCCCTGACTTCACAGCTACATTTCACAATGATCATAATAACCTTTTTGAAAAATACTACTTCCTATGCCTCACTCTATCCTGGTTCAGCATTGAGCAGTGTCCCTCTGTGGGAAATGTCTTAGTCTAAGAACTTTGCTCCAGCCCCACATTCTTGATCCAGCTGTGTATAGTTATCACCAATAAAGCCTTCAGGCCAAAGGCACCTGAGGCTCAGACAGAATGCTACTTCAGTATAAAGATGTTGTCTTTGTTGCTGTTGCTCTACCCTTGTCTTCTCATCAGCCTCTTCTTGGCCCCTCTATACTATAAACATCTTGGTTAGGTGCTTGCTGACTGACTCCTTGCATCTGCCTTACTCTGTTCCATCAGTGCCCACAGCTTGGTATTTGAATTGACTTTAAACAACATATAAATTTGCATCCTCTGGCATTTGTGAATTCTTTATTTTTACTGTTTATTTAGCTTTAACCCATTCCTTCCTAAATCCTCAAGCATAATGTATGCCTGGTATTTTTGCCCTGGAGTCTTACCTTGTCCCTTTCACCTACTGCCTGCCATAACATGGTTTGACAACCCTATAAAAGATTATGTACTCGGGCTTCCCTGGTGGCGCAGTGGTTAAGAGTCCGCCTGCCGATGCAGGGGACACGGGTTCGTGCCCCGGTCCGGGAAGATCCCACATACCGCGGAGTGGCTGGGCTCGCGAGCCATGGCCGCTGAGCCTGCGCGTCCAGAGCCTGTGCTCCGCAACGGGAGAGGCCGCAGCAGTGAGAGGCCCGCGTACCAGAAAAAAAAAAAAAAGAGAGAGACAGTATGTACTCAATAAGTGGGTAGCGAGTCTCCTCTAGAATATTTTGACTGTTACTTGTGGTATCCTATCCTTGCTCTTTTTCTTCCCAGTCCGTAACTGGAAGAATTAAGGTTAAAATCTCAGTACTCTGTTCTCTCAACACCATTGGTTCTTAATATTTGGTATGCATGAGAATTCCTGAGAAATTTTTTCAAATTACAGACATGCCCAGGTTTCATCCTAAACCCCCCAGATCAAAACCTCCAATGGTGGAGCCTGGGCATCTGTATTTTAAAAGGCTCCACAGGTTACTCTCATTTATACCAGTATCTAAGAACCACTGCTCTTTATTTTCTCCCTCAGAGAACTCAACAATTCTTGTGGCTTCAACAGTCATCTCCATGTGAATAACCATCAAATCTACAGGCAGCCCGACCTTTCTCACAAGCTCCAGTCTCACATCTCCAACCTTATTGTCACCTCAAATACAACAGGTCTAAAACTAAAGTTTAAGAGTCATTCTTCTACTTCTGCCTTTCCTATTTCTGTTCATTGTTCCATAATTCTTCCCAATAATAATAAATTGTAGTGCATAAATCTTAATGACGTTTTGATCACAACACAATCCAGGCACACTGAATTTGTTTTTGAGACAAAGTATCTTCCAATCAACAGATTTTGAGAATAAAACTTTTTAAAAATCAGAGGCTTCCTGCACTACACCCTGTTTTCCACTGTATCTTAAAAGTATTATACACGTAATAAGCACCCAAATATCTAAGAACTGCTACATACAAAGTACATTAGGAAAGGTCGGTCCTAGGGCTGCAGCTCCCACTTCATCTACCAAATCCCCACTATTTGACAAGCAGTGAAAAACAGCCAGAGCAATGTTCCTTGATATGCGGAATGCAAGAAGTTTAGAATTAAAGCATTTTAACATCGCACAGTTCACCTGTGTACTAAATTTCTCCCACAGACAAATTTCCAACTCTTCCCTCCTCACAACTATAAGATCTAAGGCTTCTAGGAGCAATGATATCAACATTTATCTGAGAGTTAAAGAGACAGAACTGTTCTCTAAACATCCTAATAGAGGAGTGGGCTAAAAAGTCAGTATATTATTGACTGTATCAACCACTAATTACCCTATACATACACTGAAGTCGTATACAGTTTGGTTTATATTCATAAAGATAAATACTTAGTATTAAATTCTATTTGTTGCATACAGACAAAATTCATTTGTCTACAAGCCAAGCACTCCAGAGATTCACCTCTTGGTTTGTTGCCTCAATGTATCCTTTATAATGGGACATATACTTTCCATAAATGCATTAACTGTCCCTATCCTTGATGGAAATCAGTTAACTGTCAGCACACTAGACCCTGCCCATTTAGCTAAAGCACTCAAACTCTGCCAGACAGTAGATCACATTTAACACATCTAAGCAGCTGAATATGGTTTTGGGGTTTTGTTTTGTTGTTATTATTCTTGTTTGCTCTCACAAAAAACTTCTATAATTTTTCTCAGTAACTCAGTCCAATGTTCATTAACCCACCTCATGAAGACACTATTCTTTACAGACTTTTTAATCTGAATTCCTCACATAGCAACATTTTTCATTATTTTATTAATTAATGGAGAGGAAAAACTACTATTTGATGGTTCTTCAGAATCCTGAAGATTCTGATCATCTCTCCTCCAAGGAAATAATCCACGTCCTTTGAAATTTTTCAAGTTCTCATTTTCCTGCCTCATTTTTCACCAGCAGACTATTTCTTGCAGTTACGTTTTTAAATTTCTATTAATAAGGAGCTAAGCTCTGAAAAACCACAAAACCAAGGCAGGGTTTGCTTGGAAACCACTGCTTATGGGTTGTTTTGTTTAGTTTTCTTTTAACAAATCTGCATCTAAGAACAGGTCAAAATATTATTTAAACTGCAGGAACACAATCTCATGTATAATAAGAATACTCCTCATAATATGAGTCACAAAACATATACGTACATTTAGCGCTCTGCTCTTCACTTAAACCCAAAGCTCCTTTCTTGATAATTGCCCAGTTCCACAGGTTTACTGCCATTTCTTCAATCTGTACAACAGAAACATTTTCTTAGCCACTTAAAATACTGTCCACCTCCAATAATATTTTCTTTCGTGCATGTTTCACGTTTATGTGACTACTGTGGGTCATTTACAGGTCCTCCATAATCTAGTCCCATTTTAACTTTTCTCCCAAAAACTTACCCACAGAATAATTATCTTATTGTCCCATGAACACAACTTGTTCATTCCTGCGTACCTTTATTCATACTGTTGGCTTCACCTGATATACCTCCTCCCATGATCTTTATGTAACTCAAATCCAAATTCACCCGCACCAAGAACATACATAAAGTTTTCAGCAACCATTACAGTCTTCATTGGTCTCTCTCTTCTTTGAATTCCTATATTAACTAAGTTTTACATAATTGAGCAATTAACTATGCTACTGTGTATCATTTATTCTTTGTTTTTATTGTTACTCTCATTTCCCAACTAGACTCCCTGAAATCAAAGATCATATCTCACTCAATTTATGTAGCACTTATACTACCTGCCAAAGTGCTAAATAAAGAATACATATTAAAATAATAAGATTTATTGTTTTATTATGTTCTGTTCTAGGGATTATGGGGGCAAAGATTCTAGTAGCTTCTTCTGGTTTTATCTATCAGATGGAACACAGTCAACTGGACGGAAAAATAAATCAAGCTCATAGTATCTCAGGAATAAAATTTGCAGTAGATTGGTTTCTGGCAAGAGATCTCTGAAGGCCAACAGTTGGTCCTGGGTGCTATTATTGCCTCAGACCAATATGCCATAGCTCTGGTCTAAATCTTCTGGTGTGCTATAGTGACTATGATAGAAGCTATATACCATTATCTTATCATAAACATATTGGTAGTAATATGACTAAAAGGAATAACTGGAAAAAAATTAGACTCAGTTTGTGTACAATAACGGTGCACAATTGTATTTTAGTTTATTTCCTCAAGACCACTTTTTCCCCCTACAATTCATTTCCCTGATGAGCTTCCCTTTAAATGGATTATTTATGTAGCATGGCCATCATTTCACTACTATTCTGCAGCTAATTATTATGCTCATCTCCATCTCTCTCACACAGTATCCCCACGCCACAGTTGACCTAATGATGACTTTCATATGAAATATTATTTGATTTGTTTCATCAGAAGCACATGGAGTTAATATTTGACTTAAAATTTCCCAGAGGAACAAATGGTATTTAGGTGGAAAAATAAACATGCACAGTAAAACAGCTTAAAGCTGCCACTTTGGGTATTTTGGAAAGCAATTTCACAACATGAGCCAAAAAATGTTCATACCTTTTTTTTTCTAACATTTTTATTGGAGTATAATTGCTTTACAATGGTGTGTTACTTTCTGCTTTATTACAAAGTGAAACAGTTATACATGTACATATGTGCCGATATCTCTTCCCTCTTGCGCCTCCCTCCCTCCCACCCTCCCGATCCCACCCTTCTAGCTGGTCATATAGCACCAAGCTGATCTCCCCGTGCTATGTGACTGATTCTCACTAGCTATTTATTTTACATTTGGTAGTGTACATATGTCCATATATACACTACCACTCTCTCACTTTCTCCCAGCTTACCCTTCCCCCTCCCCACGTCCTCAAGTCCATTCTGTAGTAGGTCCGCCTCTTTATTCCCGTCTTGCCTCTAAGTCCTCTTTTTTTTTCTTTTAATATATATATTTATTTATTTTTGGTTGCCTTAGGTCTTCACTGCTCCTCACGGGCTTTCTCTAGTTGCGGCGAGAAGGGGCTACTCTTCGTTGCAGTGCGCGGGCTTCTCATGTTGCAGGGCACAGGCTCTAGGCGTGTGGGCTTCATTAGTTGTGGCACGCGGGCTCACTAGTTGTGGTGCACGGGCTTAGGTGCTCCGCGGCATGTGGAATCTTCCCAAACCAGGGCTTGAACCCATGTCCCCCGCATTGGCAGGCGGATTCTTAACCACTGCACCACCAGGGAAGTCCCTGCACCTAGGTTCTTCAAGACAAATTTTTTTTTTGAATTCCATATATATGTGTTCTCATACGGTATTTGGTTTTCTCCTTCTGACTTACTTCACTCGGTATGAGACCCTAGGTCGATCCACCTCACTACAAGTAACTCGATTTTGTTGCTTTTTATGCCTGAGTAATATTCCACTGTATATATGTGCCACATCTTCTTTATCCATTCATCTATTGATGGACACTTAGGTTGCTTCCATGTCCTGGCTATTGTAAACAGAGCTGCAATGAACATTGTGGTACATGACTCTTTTTGAATTATAGTTTTCTCAGGGTATATGCCCAGTAGTGGGATTGCTGGGTTGTATGGCAGTGCTATTTTTAGTTTTTTAAGGAACCTCCATACTGTTCTCCATAGTGGCTGTATCAATTTACATTCCAACCAACAGTGCAAGAGGGTTCCCTTTTCTCCACACCCTCTCCAGCATTTATTGTTTGTAGATTTTTTGATGATGGCCATTCTGACCGGTGTGAGATGATATCGCATTGTAGTTTTTTGTTTTTTAATTAATTTATTTATTTGTATTTGTTTTTGTTTTTGGCTGTGTCGGGTCTTCGTTCTGTGCATGGGCTTTCTCTAGTTGCAGCGAGTGGTGTGTGGGCTTCTCATTGTCGTGGCTTCTCTTGTTACAGAGCATGGGCTCTAGAGAACAGTCTCAGTAGTTGTGGCACACAGCCTTAGTTGCTCTGTGGCATGTGGGAATCTTCCTGGGGCAGGGATCAAACCCATGTCCCCTGCATTAGCAGGCAGATTCCCACCCACTGCAACACCAAAGAAGCCCCTCATTGTAGTTTTGATTTGCATTTCTCTAATGATTAATGATGTTGAGCATTCTTTCACGTGTTTGTTGGCAATCTGTGTATCTTCTTTGGAGAAATGTCTACTTAGGTCCTCTGCCCACTTTTGGATTGGATTCTTTGTTTTTTTGATATTGAGCTGCATGAGCTCTTGTAAATTGTGGACATTAATCCTTTGTCAGTTGCTTCATTTGCAAATATCTTCTCCCATTCTCAAGGTTGTCTTTTCACCTTGTTTATGGTTTCCTTTGCTGTGCAAAAGCTTTTAAGTTTCATTAGGTCCCCTTGGTTTATTTGTTTTTACTTCCATTGCTCTAGGAGCTGGGTCATAAAGGATCTTGCTGTGATTTATATCATAGAGTGTTCTGCCTATGTTTTCCTCTAAGCGTTTGATAGTTTCTGGCCTTACATTTAGGTCTTTAATCCTTTTTGAGCTTATTTTTGTGTATGGTGTTAGGGACTGTTGAAATTTCATTCTTTTACATGTAGCTATCCAGTTTCCCAGCACCACTTACTGAAGAGGCTGTCTTTTCTCCACTGTATATTCTTGCCTCCTTTATCAAAGATAAGGTGACCATATGTTCATGGGTTTATCTCTGGGCTTTCTATCCTGTTCCATTCATCTATATTTCTGTTTTTGTACCAGTGCCATATTGTCTTGATTACTGTAGCTTTGTAGTATAGTCTGAAGTCAGGGAGCCTGATTCCTCCAGCTCCGTTTTTCTTTCTCAAGATTGCTTTGGCTATTCAGGGTCTTTTGTGTTTCCCTACAAATTGTGAGACTTTTTGTTCTAGTTATATGAAAAATGCCAGTGGTAGTTTGATAGGGATTGCATTGAATCTGTCGATTGCTTTGGGTAGTAGAGTCATTTTCACAATGTTGATTCTTCCAATCCAAGAACATGGTATATCTCTCCATCTATTAGTATCATCTTTAATTTCTTTCATCAGTGTCTTATAATTTTCTGCATACAGGTCTTTTGTCTCCTTAGGTAGGTTTATTCCTAGGTATTTTATTCTTTTTGTTGCAGTGGTAAATGGGAGTGTTTTCTTAATTTCACTTTCAGATATTTCATCATTCGTGTATAGGAATGCAAGAGATTTCTGTGCATTAATTTTGTTTCCTGCTACTTTACCAAATTCATTGATTAGCTCTAGTGGTTTTCTGGTAGCATCTTTAGGATTCTCTATGTATAGTATCATGTCATCTGCAAACAGTGACAGCTTTACTTCTTCTTTTCTGATTTGGATTCCTTTTATTTCTTTTTCTTCTCTGATTTCTGTGGCTAAAACTTCCAAAACTATGTTGAATAATAGTGGTGAGAATGGGCAACCTTGTCTTTTTCCTGATCTTAGTGGAAATGGTTTCAGTTTTTCACCGTTGAGCACGATGTAGGCTGTGGGTCTGTCATATATGGCCTTTATTATGTTGAGGTAAGTTCCCTCTATGCCTACCTTCTGGAGGGTTTTTATCATAAATGGTTGTTGAATTTTGTCAAAAGCTTTCTCTGCATCTACTGAGATGACCATATGCTTTTTCTCCTTCAAGTTGTTAATATGGTGTATCACATTGACTGATTTGCATATATTGAAGAATCCTTGCATTCCTGGGATAAACCCCACTTGATCGTGGTGTAAGATCCTTTTAATGTGCTGCTGGATTCTGTTTGCTAATATTTTGTTGAGGATTTTTGCATCTATGTTCATCAGTGATATTGGCCTGTAGTTTTCTTTTTTTGTGACATCTTTGTCTGGTTTTGGTATCAGGGTGATGGTGATCTCGTATAATGAGCTTGGGAGTGTTCCTCCCTCTGCTATATTTTGGAAGGGTTTGAGAAGGATAGGTGTTAGCTCTTCTCTAAACGTTTCATAGAATTTGCCTGTGAAGCCATCTGGTCCTGGACTTTTATTTGTTGGAAGATTTTTAATCACAGTTTCAGTGTCAGTGCTTGTGATGTTCGTATCTTTTGACATAGTAATTGCTTTTCTGAGACTCTATCCTTTGGAAATAATCCAAAATATGGAGGGGATAACCTCTGCACTGAATAGTGTTCCATAAATCATTATTTACAATAGTGAAAAGTTAAGAACAACATACGTGTCCAATAATAAAGAAATGCACAGAAAAAATACGCTAAATCCACTAGAAGGAATATTATTCATCCATTTAAAATAGTGGTCACATTGGCACAAGAATAGACATATAGATCAATGGAACACAATAGAGAGCCCAGAAATAAACCCATGTACCTATGGTCAATTAATCTATGACAAAGACAAAGGAGGCAAGAATATACAATGGGGAAAAGACAGTCTCTTCAGCAACTGGTATTGGGAAAGCTGGACAGCCGCATGTAAATCCATGAAGTTAGAACACTCCCTCACACCATATGTAGAAATAAACTCAAAATGGCTTAAATGCTTAAATAGAAGACATGACACCATAAAACTCCTAGAAGAGAACATAGGCAAAACATTCTCAGACATAAATAATAGCAGTATCTTCTCAGATCTGTCTCCCAAGGCAAAAGAAATAGAAGCAAAAATAAACACATTAGGGACTTCCCTGGTGGCACAGTGATTAAGAATCCGCCTGCCAATCCAGGGGACACGGGTTCGAGCCCTGGTCCGGCAAGATCCCACATGCCACGGAGCAACTAAGCCCATGTGCCACAACTACTGAGCCTGCGCTCTAGAGCCTGCGTTCCACATCTGTTGAAGCCCACACGCCTAGAGCCCATGCTCCGCAACAAGAGAAGCCACCGCAATGAGAAGCACGCGCACCGCAATAAAGAGTAGTCCCTGCTCGCCGCAACTAGAGAAGGCCCGCGTGCAGCAATGAAGAACCAACACAATCAAAAATAAATTAATTTTAAAAAATAAACAAATGGGACATAATTAAACTTAAAAGTTTTTCCACAGCAAAAGAAAAAAAAAAACCATCAACAAAATGAAAAGACAACCTAAAGAATGGAAGAAAATATGTGCAAATTATGGAACTGATAAGGGCTTAATTGCCAAAATATACAAATAGCTCATAAAACTCAGTATCGAAAAAACAACCCAATCAAAAATTGGGCACACAGGGAGATCAACTCGGTGCTTTGTGACCACCTAGAGGGGTGAGATAGGGAGGGTGGGAGGGAGGGAGATGCAAGAGGGAAGAGATATGGGGACATATGTATATGTATAACTCATTCACTTTTTTATAAACCAGAAACTAACACACCATTGTAAAGCAATTATACCCCAATAAAGATGTTAAAAAATATATAAATAAAAAATAAACATTTTTTAAAAAATAAATAAATTGGGAAGAAAACCTAAATAGACATTTCTCCAAAGAAAACATACAGATGGCCAACAGGCACATGAAAAGATGCTCAACATCACTATTAGATAAATGCAAATCAAAACTACAGTGAGGTATCATCTCATACAAGTCAGAATGGCAACTACAAGTTATCAATAAGTTTACAAATAATAAATACTAAAGACAGTGTGGAGAAAACTGTTGGTGGGAATGTAAATTGATACAGCCACTATGGAGAACAGTATGGAAGTTCCTTAAAAAAACAAAAATAGAGTTACCATATGATCCAGCAATGTCACTCCTGGGCATATATCCAGAGAAGACAAAAAACTAATTCAAAAAGATATATATACCCCAATGCTCATAGCAGTGCTATTTACAATAGCCAAGGCATGGAGGCAACCTAAATGTCTATCAACAGATGAATGGATAAAGAATATGTGGTATATGTGTGTGTTTGTGTGTGTGTGTGTGTGTGTGTGTGTGTGTGTGTGTGTGTGTATGTATACATACATACATACACAATGGAATGTTACTCAGCCATAAAAAAGAGAGAGCTCCCTGGTTGCCTAGTGGTTAGGACTCCAGGCTTTCACTACCATGGCCTGGGTTCAATCCCTGGTCAGGGAGCGGAGATCTCACAAGCCATGCAGCATGGCCAAAGGAAAAAAAAAGAATGAAATAATGCCATGTGCATAATGTGAAGTAAGTCAGACATAGAAAGACAAATATCATATGATATCACCTATTTGTGGAATCTAAAAAAAAAATGATACAACTGAACTTATTTACAAAACAGAAATAGACTCACAGACAGAAAACAAACTTATGGGGCTTCCCTGGTGGTCCAGTGGGTAAGACTCTGTGCTCCCAATGCAGGTGGCCCGGGTTCAATTCCTGGTTAAGGAACTAGATCCCGCATTCATGCCGCAACTAAGGAGTCCACATGCTGTAACTAAGAAGTCGGCATGCCGCAACTAGATCCCACATGCTGCAGCCAAGATCCCAAGTGCTGCAACCAAGATCCAGCACAGCCAAAATAAAGAAACAAATAAATATTTAGAAAAAAAGAAATGTGGGGGAGGGATAAATTAGGAGTTTGGGATTAACAGATATACACTACTGTATATAAAACAGGTAAACAAGGACCAACTGTATAGCTCGGGGAACTATATTCAGTGTATCGTAATAATCTATAATGGAAAAGAATCTGAAAAAGAACATATATCTGAATCACTTTGCTGTACACCTGAAACTAACACAATATTATAAATCGACTACACTTCAATAAAATTCTTTTTAATTTTAAAAAAATGACATTGCAAAAAAATGAAAGAAAGGGTAAGATTAATTCTGACTATAAACACTGCATATTCACAAAATGCAGATTTATTCGGCTAATATATACTGAGCACCTAATATGTGGCAAGACTTGTGCTAGGTTTATATAAATGTGTAATGATAAACACAATAAATATATGCAGCAAACAGAGGTAAATAATATGATGATTAGGCTTTCTAGAAAGAAAAATTCAAGGTACTTCTAAAACCAAACAGAACTTCTTGCAAAATAAGACCAAACTCTTACTCTGAACCTCATAACCTCTTTTCACTAACAACTTAACAGAGTAAAAAGAGGTTATAATCTAAAAAGAGACTTCTTTTAACATCTTTATTGGATTATAATTGCTTTACAATGGTGTGTTAGTTTCTGCTTTATAACAAAGTGAATCAGTTATACATATACATATGTCCCCATATCTCTTCCCTCTTGCCTCTCCCTCCCTCCCACCCTCCCTATCCCACCCCTCTAGGTGGTCACAAAGCATCGAGCTGTTCTCCCTGTGCTATGTGGCTGCTTCCCACTAGCTATCTATTTTACATTCGGTAGTGTACATATGTCCATGCCACTCTCTCACTTTGTCCCAGCTTCCCCTTCCCCCTCCCCATATCTTCAAGTCCATTCTCTAGTAGGTCTGCGACTTTATTCCCGTCTCGCTCCTAGGTTCTTCATGAACTTTTTTTTTTTTTAGATTCCATATATATGTGTTACCATATGGTATTTGTTTTTCTCTTTCTGACTTACTTCACTCTGTATGACAGACTCTAGGTCCACCCACCTCACTACAAATAACTCAATTTCTTTTCTTTTTATGGCTGAGTAATATTCCATTGTATATCTGTGCCACATCTTCTTTATCCATTCATCTGTTGACGGACACTTAGGTTGCTTCCATGTCCTGGCTATTGTAAATAGAGCTGCAATGAACATTGTGGTACATGAGTCTTTTTGAATTATGGTTTTCTCAGGGTATATGCCCAGTAGTGGGATTGCTGTGTCATATGGTAGTTCTATTTTTAGTTTTTTAAGGAATCTCCATAGTGGCTGTATCAATTTACATTCCCACCAACAGTGCAAGAGGGTTCCCTTTTCTCCACACCCTCTCCAGCATTTATTGTTTGTAGATTTTTTAATGATGGCCATTCTGACCGGTGTGAGATGATATCTCATTGTAGTTTTGATTTGCATTTCTCTAATGATTAATGATGTTGAGCATTCTAAAAAGAGACTTCTATGTAAAAAAATACACTAACAACTTTAGAACTAATTAACAAATTTAACAAGGTTGCAGGATACAAGATCAATACACGAAAACCAATTACATTAGCAATGAATAATCTGAAAATTAAATTACGAAAACAGTACATCTATGATAACATCAAAAGAAATGAAACGTAGAAAATTTAACAAAAAACTACAAAACTTACACTCCAAACTAAAAACGCTGAAAAATTAAACAATAAATGGAAAGACACGCCATTTTATGGCTTAGAACACTTAATATTGTTAAGTTGGCAATACTCCCCAAATTGATCTATGGATTTATGCACTACCCATCAAAATTCCAGCTGTCTTCTTTGCAGAAATTGGCTAGCAGATCCTAAATTTCATATGGAAATTCAAGGGACCCCAGAATAGTCAAAAGAATCTTGAAAGAGAAGAACGAAGTTAAAGGACTCACATTTCCAATTTCAAAACTTTCTACAAAGCTACAATAATCAGGAGAGTGTAGTACTGGCATAAGGACAGACATATAGATCAATGGAATAGACCTGAGAATCCAGAAATATACCCTCATATTTATGGTCAATTGATTTTTGATAAGGATACTAACACAAATTTAATGGGGAAAGAACAGTCAACAAACATACTGGGACAGCTTGATATCTACATGCAAAAGAATGAATTTGGATCCCTTCCTCATATGATATGCAAAAGTAAACTCAAAATGGATCATAAACCTAAAGGTAAGAACTAAAACTATAAAACTCTCAGAAGAAAACATAACAGTAAGTCTTCACGACCTTGGGTTAGGAAAAGCCTCCTTAGATATGACACCGAAAGTATAAACAATAAAAGAAAGACTTGATAAGTTAGACTTTTACAAAATTTTAAACTTTTTTGCTTCAGAGAATACAATCAAGAAAGTGAAAAGATAACTCACAGAATGGGAGAAAATATTTTGCAAGTCACGTATCTGATAAGTGACTTGTATCTGGAATATATAAAGAACTCCTACTACTCATAATAAAAAGACAACTCAGTTTAAAAATTGGCACAGGATCTTAATAGATATTTCTCCAAATAAAATATGCAAATGACCAATAAGCACATGAGAAGATGCTCAACATCATCAGCCATCAGGGAAACAAATTAACCACAATGAGATACCACCTCACACCCATTAGGATGACTACTATCAAAAAATAGAAATAACAAGTGTTGGTAAGGATGCAGAGAAACTGGAACCCTTGTGCACTACTGATGGGAATTTAAAATGGTGCAGCCACTATGGTAAACAGTATGGCAGTTGCTCAAAAAAAAAAAAATAGAATTACCAGATGATCCAGCAATTCCACTTCTGGGTATATACCCAAAAGAATTGAAAGCAAGGACTTGAACAGATACTTTTATACCCATGTTCACAGCTGCATTATTCACAAAAGCCAAAAGGTGGAAGCAGTTCAGGTATCTATGGACTGATATATAGATAAACAAAATGTGGTCTGTACACATAAAGGAATATTATGAAGCCTTAAAAAGGACAGAAATTCTGGGGGAGGGGAAAAAAAGAAGGCAGAAATTCTGACACATACTACACCATGGATAAATCTGAGGACATTATACTGAGTGAAATATGCCAGTCACAATGTGAGAAATACTGTATGATTCCACTTATATGAAGTACCAAGAGTAGTCAAACTTATAGAGATAGAAAGTAGAATTGTGGTTGCCAGGGTCTGGGGGAAAGGGAGAATGGGGAGTTGTTGTTTAATAGGTATAGAATTTCAGTTTTGCAAGATGAAAAGAGTTCTGGAGATTGGTTGCAAAACGATGTGAATGTACTCAATACTACTGAATTTTACATTTAAAAATAGTTAAGATGGTAAATTTTACATTATGTATACTTTACCACAATTAAAAATAAAACAAACACAATGAGATACTACTTCACACTCACTAGGATGGCTATAATCAAAAAGCTAATAATAAGTATTGGTGATGATGTGGAAAAACTGGGTCAATTTTTGACCCAATTTGATATGCTGCCGGTGGGAATGTAAAATGGTACAGTCACTTTGGAAAACAATCTGGCAGTTCCTCAAAATTTAAACAGAGTTACCATACGACCAGCAATGTCACTCCTAGGTATATACCTAAGAGAAATAAAAACATAAAAACCTGTACATGAATGTTCATAGCAGCATCATTCATAGTAGCCAAAAGGTGTAAACAACCCAAACGTTCATCAACAGATGAATGGATATACAAAACATGATATATCCGAAGAATGGAATATTATCAGCCATAAAAGGTAATGCAGTACATGGGACTTCCCTGGTGGCGCAGTGGTTAAGAATCTGCCTGCCAATGCAGGGGACATGGGTTCGAGCCCTGCTCTGGGAAGATCCTACATGCCGCAGAGCAACTAATCCCAGGTGCCACAACTACTAAGCCTGTGCTCTAGAGCCCACGAGCCACAACTACTGAAGCCCACGTGCCTAGAACCCGTGCTTTACAACTAGAGAAGTCACCGCAATGAGAAGCCTTCACACCGCAACAAAGAGTAGCCCCCCGCTCGCCACAACTAGAGAAAGCCCACGCTCATCAATGAAGACCCAACGCAGCCAATCAATCAATAAATAAAACTCAAGCTTTCAAATGGAAATTAGAATTAAAAATAAAAGTAATGAAGTACAGATACATGCTACAACATGGAAAAATCTTGAAAACATTATGCTAAGTGACAGAAGTCAGTCCCAAAAGACCACATACTGTATGATTCCATTTATATAACATGTCCAGGATAGGCAAATCCACAGAGATGGAAAGTAGACTAGAGGTTGCCTAGAGCTGGAGGAGAGAGGAGGAAATGGAGAGTGTCTGTGAATGGGTGCAAGGTTTCTTTTGGAGGTGATGAAAATGTTCTAAAGTTAACTGTGGTGATGGGTGCGCAACTCTGTGAAATACTAAAAATCACTGAATTGTACACTTCAAATGGGTAAATTATACGGCATATGAATTATATATAAAGTTATATATATATGAGACGTATTTACAACAAACTTTATTCTCACCTTTCCATGTGTGCAATCACCAAAATGGAAGGATCTGCCCAAGGTAAACATTCCCAAAAGTATTTCAGAACCTCAAGGCAATTTCTAAATTAAGTGACAGACCTCCAATTAAACACTAGAAAAAAAAAACCCAAAAAAGCACCACTGAAGCCTTATATTCAACTGAGTTCCCCGCTACCAAGTACCACGTAGTTTCTTACTTTGCTGAAGAAGGAAGGAAAAGAGAACTATTATTTTTTTTTTATGTATTAATTTTATTTATTGGCTGTGTTGGGTCTTCACTGCTGTGCGCAGGCTTTCTCTAGTTGCAGCGAGCAGGGGCTACTCTTCGTTGTGGTGTGCAGGCTTCTCATCATAGTGGCTTATCTTATTGTGGCACACGGGCTTAGTTGCTCCGTGGCATGTGGGATCTTCCAGGACCAGGGCTCGAACCCATGTCGCCTGCGTTGGCAGGCATATTCTTAACCACTGCGCCACCAGAGAAGCCCAAGAACTATTATTAAGTGACTAACTGCTATGCACCCAGGACCTTAAATATGTTATTTTGTTTACTATTCATAACAACACTGGGAGGTGGGTTTTATTATGCTCCTTTTAACAGATGAGAAAACTGAAGCCTAGACAGATTAAATAGTACATATTAAATTTGAGGCATATTTTTCCATTGGTTTCTAAAACAGTATTTTCCCTAAATGTGCCATTAGGCTTGATTTCCATGTATTTAGATTTCATGTTAATCATGAAGTCTATTTTTTTACTTATACATTAATTAAAACAGTGAATCATCAAAACTTATAAACAAAATCATCAAAACTTATAAACAAAATACCAACCTGAGAGTCCTGCATTTCAGCCATAGACTCCCTGTTGATATTTGCTATGTCCGCGAAGAGTCTATCAATTGTCTCAGGTATCATAGATGAACCGTCTTTTATAAGCAGGTTTTCAACCATTTCTGAAATAACAATAAATGATAAAAGTGCTGTGAACTATCACCACTGGCTGAAAGTAGCAAATCATTCTGAAATCTGTTCCTAGACCTTTTGTCAAATGAATACAGCATGGAGAAACTTCAATACTCCTTAGAGTAAAACCAAACTGGAGATAAAGTTTATTCTAGCTAAAGGCAAAGTATAATTTTCAAATAACATTTGTATTTCCTGGGAGTCACTTGTTTATAACTTAATCATCATTACTCATTCTCAAAGTAAAATGCATTGACTTCACAAATAGTCATGTTATTATAGGTCATCTTAAAACTACAGAAGAGAAATTAACAATGTCTTCAAAATTACAAAATGTAGAAATTCTGAAGGGAGACTTAGATACATGCCCTGTAAAACTAAAATACTTATTAATACTTTAAAGCATTAGACAGACATACGCTGAAGTCTTGACCTTACTTTGAGAGAAAAAAAATGACATGCTCAATTAGCAACAACATTAACCAGTTACTGAATCTGTACAATGATGTCACCATTTTCTAAACGGTCTTGAGCTCCAGACCCGATATAGCTGAATCTTATTAGGCCACAGAATTCCTTAAAACCCAAACATGATGTAGAACCATAACTGATGCCTTTCATATTATCAAAATTGAGGTTTTTCCAAACTCGTGTAACAGAGGTCTCCATAACCTACATGTCTCTAATTTCTTGCAACATTTCTGAGCATTAACTAAAAAGAATGTTGTTAACATTCATAACAATACCATAAGAGCACCTTCTGGAAGATTTTTAATCTGCTACAATAAACAGGTTTTTAACCTGCTACAACGAACAATAAATCTGCTAACTGAAAAATCTTCAGGACTTTCCTGGTGGCACAGTAGTTAAGAATCTGCCTAACAATGCAGGAGGTATGGGTTCGAGCCCTGGTCCAGGAAGATCCAACATTCTACGGAAGCAAATAAGCCCGTGCGCCTCAACTACTGAGCCTGCACTCCAGAGCCCGTAAGCCACAACTACTGAGCCCGCGTGCCTAGAGCCCATGCTCTGCAACAAGAGAAGTCACCACAATGAGAAACCCGCACACCACAACAAAAAGTAGCCCCCACTCGCCGCAACTAGAGAAAGCCCGCGAGCAGCAACAAAGACCCAACGCAGCCAAAAATAAATAAATAAATAAAATATTTCTTTAAAAAGAAAACTTTTCAGTTAAATATCAGAAAACAGATTCACATAGAGACTTCACAAAGAAACTTATTTTCAAATACACTCAAACATTTTTTAAAGCTCATAGACTCTTTAGTATCCACTGCATGATCAAAGATATTAGGGAAAATATACCATACATATTTCATATGCCTCAAGTAATGATACATACGAAAAGAAAAACCTCTAGCTTCCTTACTCCCATAAATTGGTTAACAGAAGGACTAATATTAAATATCTTGATTCATCTAAGATTAGGTAAGCATTAGGCTGAGAAATATATATATTATAGTCCTTGCTCAAAATATTGATAACAGAACTAGGAAAGTTTAGACTGGGAGAAAATATTTGCAAATCATATATCTGATAAGGGCTTAATATTCAAAATATATAAAGAAATCATACAACTTAATAGCAAAAGAAAATCCAATTTAAAAATGCCTGAATAGACCCTTTTCCAAAGAAAACACAGTGAAGGCCAACAGGTACATGAAAAAAAAGATGTTCAACATCATTAATCATCAAGGAAATGCAAAGCAAAACCATAATGGTGCAAATAATTGGTGCAGCCACTATGGAAAACAGTAGGCAGGTTCCTCAAAAAATTAAAAATAGGACTACCATATGATCCAGCAATTCCACTTCTGGGTATTTATCTGAAGAAAATGAAAACACTAACCTGAAAAGACCTGTGCAACCCCATGTTCATTGCAGCATTATTTACAATAGCCAAGATGTGGAAAGAACCTAAGTCTCCATCGATGAATGGATTAAAAAAATGTGCTAAATATGTACAATAAAATGTTATTCAGCCATAAAAAAGAATGAAATCTTGCCATCTGCAACAGGTATGGACCTTAAAGGCATTATACTAAGTGAAATAAGTCACACAGAGAAAGACAAATACCGTATGATCTCACTTACATGTGGAATCATTTTTTTTAAAAAAAGGCTCAGAGATACAGGAAACAGACTGGTGGTTGTCAGAAGCAGGAAGCGGAGGGGGGCCCAAATGGGTAAAGGAAGTCAAAAGGTACAAACTTCCAGTTATGAAATAAATAGGTCATAGGGATGCAATATACAGCATGGCAACCATAGTTATTACTATACTGTATATTTTAAAACTGTTATGAGTAAATCTTGGGAGAAGTTTCAAGATGGCAGAGGAGTAAGACGTGGAGATCACCTTCCTCCCCACAAATACATCAGAAATACATCTACATGTGGAACAATTCCTACAGAACATCTACTGAATACTGGCAGAAGACCTCAGACTTCTCAAAAGGCAAGAAACTCCCCACCTACCTGGGTATGGCAAAAGAAAAAAGAAAAAACAGACACAAAAGAACAGGAGTGGGACCTGGACCTCTGGGAGGGAGCTGTGAAGGAGGAAAGGTTTCCACACACTAGGAAGCCCCTTCGCGGGCGGAGACAGCGGGTGGCGGAGGGGGGAAGCTTCAGAGCCACGGAGGAGAGCACAGCAACAGGGGTGCAGAGGGCAAAGAGGAGAGATTCCCGCACAGAAGATCGGTGCCGACCAGCACTCACCAGCCCGAGAGGCTTGTCTGCTCACCCGCCGGGGTGGGCGGGGTCTGCGAGCTGAGGCTCGGGCTTCGAAGGTCGGATCCCAGGGAGAGGACTGGGGTTGCCTGCGTGAACACAGCCTGAAGGGGGTTAGTATGCCACAGGTAGCCAGGAGGGAGTCCAGGAAAGAATCTGGAGCTGCCAAAGAGGCAAAACACTTTTTCTTGCCTCTTTGTTTCCTGGTGCGCAAGGAGAGGGGTTCAGAGTGCACATAAAGGAGCTCCAGAGACGGGCGCAAGCCACGGCTATCAGCGCGGACCCCAAAGACGGGCATGAGACGCTAAGGCTGCTGTTGCAGCCACCAAGAAGCCTGTGTGCAAGCACAGTTCACTATCCACACCGCCCCTCCCGGGAGCCTGTGCACCCCGCCACTGCCAGGGTTTCGGGATCCAGGGATAACTTCCCCAGGGAGAACACATGGCGTGCCTCAGGCTGCTGCAACGTCATGCTGGGCTCTGCCGCCGCAGGCTCACCCCAAACTCCGTACCCCTCCCTTTCCCCCCAGCCTGAGTGATCCAGAGCACCCGAATCAGCTGTTCCTTTAACCCCGTCCTGTCTGAACGAAGAACAGATGCTCTCAGGCAACCTACACAGAGAGGTGGGTCCAACTCCAAAGCTGAAGCCCAGGAGCTGTGCTAACAAAGAAGAGAAAGGGAAATTTCTCCCAGCAGCCTCAGGAGCAGCGGATTAAATCTCCACAATCAACTTGATGTACCCTGCATCTGTGAAATACCTAAATAGACAACGAATCATCCTAAATTGATGAGGTGGACTTTGGGAGCAATGATATATATTTTTTTCCCTTTTTCTCTTTTTGTGAGTGTGTATGTGTGTGCTTCTGTGATTTTCTCTGTATAGCTTTGCTTTTACCATTTGTCCTAGGGTTCTGTCTGTCCATTTTTTTTGTTGCTGTTGTTTTTAGTATAGTATTTAGCACTTGTTATCATTGATGGATTTGTTTTTTGGTTTGCTTTGGTTGCTCTCTGCTTTCTTTCCTCCTCTTTTTTTATTACTTAAAAAAATTTTAAATTATTTTTTATTTTAATAACTTTATTTTATCTTCCCCTTTCTTTCTTTCTTTTTATTCTCCCTTTGATCCTGAGCCGTGTGAATGACAGGCTCTTGGTGCTCCAGCCAGGCATCAGGGCTATGCCTCTAAGGTGGGAGAGCCAAGTTCAGGACACTGGTCCACAACAGACCTCCCAGCTCCACGTAATATCAAACGGCGAAAATCTCCAAGAGATCTCCATCTCAACACCAACACCCAGCTTCACTCCACGATCAGCAAGCTACAGTGCTGGACACCCTATGCCAAACAACTAAAAAGACAGGAACACAACCCCACCCAGGAGCAGAGAGGCTGCCTAAAATCATAATAAGGCCACAGACACAACAAAACACACCACCAGATGTGGACCTGCCCACCAGAAAGACAAGATCCAGCCTTATTCACCAGAACACAGGCACTACTCCCCTCCACCAGGAGGCCTACACAACCCACAGAACCAACCTTAGCCACTGGGGGAGACACCAAAAACAATGGGAACTACGAACCTGCAGCCTGCAAAAAGGAGAACCCAAACACGGTAAGTTAAGCAAAATGAGAAGACAGAGAAACACACAGCAGATGAAGGAGCAAGGCAAAAACCCACACCAAACAAATGAAGAGGAAATAGGCAGTCTACCTGAAAAATAATTCAGAATAATGATAGTAAAGATGATCCAAATTCTTGGAAATAGAATGGAGAAAATACAAGAAACGTTTAACAAGGACCTAGAAGAACTAAAGAGCAAACAAACAGTGATGAACAACACAATAAATGAAATTAAAAATTCTCTAGAAGGGATCAATAGCAGAATAACTGAGGCAGAAGAATGGATAAGTGACCTGGGAGATAAAATAGTGGAAATAACTAGTGCAGAGCAGAATAAAGAAAAAAGAATGAAAAGAACTGAGGACAGTCTCAGAGACCTCTGGAACAATATTAAACGCACCAACATTCGAACTACAGAGGTCCCAGAAGAAGAAGACAAAAAGAAAGGGACTGAGGGGCTTCCCTGGTGGCACAGTGGTTGGGAGTCCGCCTGCCGATGCAGGGGGCACGGGTTCATGCCCCAGTGCGGGAGGATCCCATGTGCCGCGGAGCGGCTGGGCCCGTGAGCTGTGGCCGCTGAGCCTGCACGTCCGGAGCCTGTGCTCCGCAACGGGAGAGGCCACATCAGTGAGAGGCCCGCGTACCGCAAAACAAAAACAAAAACAAAAACAAAAAAGAGAAAAGAAAGGGACTGAGAAAATATTGCAAGAGATTATAGTTCAAAACTTCCCTAATAGGGGAAAGGAAATAGTTAATCAAGTCCAGGAAGCACAGAGAGTCCCATACAGGATAAATCCAAGGAGAAACACGCCAAGACACATATTAATCAAACTATCAAAAATTAATTACAAAGAAAAATATTAAAAGCAGCAAGGGAAAAACAACAAACAACATGCAAGGGAATCCCCATAAGTTTGACAGATGATCTTTCAACAAAAACTCTGCAAGCCATAATGGAGGGGCAGAACATATTTAAAGTGATGAAGGAGAAAAACCTACAACCAAGATGACTCTACCCAGCAAGGATCTCATTCAGATTTGATGGAGAAATTAATACCTTTACAGACCAGCCAAAGCTAAGAGAATTCAGCACCACCAAACCAGCATTACAACAAATGCTAAAGGAACTTCTCTAGGCAGGAAACACAAGAGAAGAAAAAGACCTACAATAACAAACCCCAAACAATTAAGAAAATGGTAATAGAAACATACTTATCGATAATTACCTTAAATGTAAATGGATTAAATGCTACAACCAAAAGACATACACTGGCTGAATGGATACAAAAACAACAAACCGTATATATGCTGTATAAAAAGACCCACTTCAGACCTAGGAACACATACAGACTGAAAGTGAGGGGATGGAAAAAGATATTCCATGCAAAGGGAAATCAAAAGAACACTGGAGTAGCAATTCTCATATCAGACAAAATAAGACTTTAAAACAAAGACTATTACAAGAGACAATGAAGGACACTACATAATGATCAATCCAAGAAGAAGATACAACAATTGTAAATAGTTATGCACCCAACAAAGGAGAACCTCAATATATAAGGCAAATACTAACAGCTATAAAAGGGCAAGTCAACAGTAACACCAGCATAGTAGGGGACTTTAACACCCCACTTTCACTAATGCACAGATCATCCAAAATGAAAATAAATAAGGAAACACAAGCTTCAAATGATACATTCAACAAGATGGACTTAACTGATATTTATAGGACATGGCATCCAAAAACAACAGAATACACATTCTTCTCAAGTGCTCATGGAACATTCTCCAGGATACATCATATCTTGGGCCACAAATCAAGCCTTGGTAAATTTAAGAAAATTGAAATCGTGTCAAATATCTTTTCCGACCACAACGCTATGAGACTAGATATCAATTACAGGAAAAGATCTGTAAAACATACAAACACATGGAGGCTAAACAATACACTACTTAATAACCAAGAGATCACTGAAGAAATCAAAGAGGAAATCAAGAAATACCTAGAAACAAATGACAGTGAAAACACGACAACCCAAAACCTATGGGATGCAGCAAGAACAGTTCTAAGAGGAAGTTTATAGCAATACAATCCTACCTTAAGAAACAAGAAACATCTCAAACAACCAACCTAACCTTACACCTAAAGCAATTAGAGAAAGGAGAACAAAAAAACCCCAAATTTAGCAGAAGGAAAGAAATCATAAAGATAAGATCAGAAATAAATGAAAAAGAAATGAAGGAAACGATAGCAGAGATCAGTAAAACTAAAAGCTGGTTCTTCGAGAAGATAAACAAAATTGATAAACCATTAGCCAGACTCATCAAGAAAAAAAGGAAGAAGACTCAAATCAGTAGAATTAGAATTGAAAAAGGAGAAGTAACAACTAACACGGCAGAAATACAAAGGATCATGAGAGATTACTACAAGCAACTCTATGCCAATAAACTGAACAACCTGGAAAAAATGGACAAATTCTTAGAAATGCACAACCTTCCAAGACTGAACCAGGAAGAAATAGAAAATATGAACAGACCAATCACAAGCACTGAAATTGAGACTATGATTAAAAAACTTCCAACAAACAAAAGCCCAGGACCAGATGGCTTCACAGGAGAATTCTATGCAACATTTAGAGAAGAGCTAACACCTATCCTCCTCAAACTCTTCCAAAATATAGCAGAGGGAGGAACATTCCCAAACTCATTCTACGAGTCCACCATCACCCTGATACCAAAACCAGACAAAGATGTCACAAAAAAAGAAAACTACAGGCCAATATCACTGATGAACATAGATGCAAAAATCCTCAACAAAATACTAGCAAACAGAATCCAACAGCACATTAAAGGATCATACACCACGATCAAGTGCGGTTTATCCCAGGAATGCAAGGATTCTTCAATATACGCAAATCAATCAATGTGATACACCATATTAACAAATTGAAGGAGAAAAACCATATGATCATCTCAATAGATGCAGAGAAAGCTTTCGACAAAATTCAACACCCATTTATGATAAAAACCCTGCAGAAAGTAGGCACAGAGGGAATTTTCCTCAACATAATAAAGGCCATATATGACAGACCCACAGCCAACAATTATTCAACATAGTTTTGGAAGTTTTAGTCACAGAAATCAGAGAAGAAAAAGAAATAAAAGGAATCCAAATCAGAAAAGAAAAAGTAAAGCTGTCACTGTTTGCAAATGACATGATACTATAGAGAATCCTGAAGATGCTACCAGAAAACTACTAGAGCTAATCAATGAATTTGGTAAAGTAGCAGCATACAAAATTAATGCACAGAAATCTCTGGCATTCCTATACACTAATGATGAAAAATCTGAAAGTGAAATCAAGAAAACGCTCCCATTTACCACTGCAACAAAAAGAATAAAATATCTAGGAATAAACCTACCTAAGGAGACAAAACACCTGTATGCAGAAAATTATAAGACACTGATGAAAGAAATTAAAGATGATACTAATAGATGGAGAGGTATAACCATGTTCTTGGATTGGAAGAATCAACATTGTGAAAATGACTATTCTACCCAAAGCAATGTACAGATTCAATGCAATCCCAATATACTGCCATTGGCATTTGTCACAGAACTAGAACAAAAAATCTCACAATTCGTATGGAAACACAAAAGACCCCGAAAAGCAATCCTGAGAAAGAAAAACAGAGCTGGAGGAATCAGGCTTCCTGACTTCAGACTATAGTACAAAGCTACAGTAATCAAGACAGTATGGTACTGGTACAAAAACAGAAATATAGATCAATGGAACAGGATAGAAAGCCCAGAGATAAACCCAAGCACATATGGTCACCTTATCTTTGATAAAGGAAGCAAGAATATACAATGGAGAAAAGACAGCCTCTTCAATAAGTGGTGCTGGGAAAACTGGACAGCTACACATAAAACAATGAAGTTAGAACACTGCCTAACACAATACACAAAAATAAACTCAAAATGGATTAAAGACCTAAATGTAAGGCCAGACACTATCAATCTCTTAGAGGAAAAAATAGGCAGAACACTCTATGACATAAATCACAGCAAGATCCTTTTTGACCCACCTCCTAGAGAAATGGAAATAAAAACAAAAATAAACAAATGGGACCTAATGAAACTTCAAAGCTTTTGCACAGCAAAGGAAACCATAAACAAGACCAAAAGACAACCCTCAGAATGGGAGAAAATATTTGCAAATGAAACAACTGACAAAGGATTAATCTCCAAAATTTACAAGCAGCTCATGCAGCTCAATATCAAAAAAAACGAACAACCCTATCCAAAAATGGGCAGAAGACCTAAATGGATATTTCTCCAAAGAAGATATACAGATTGCCAACAAACACATGAAAGAATGCTCAACATCATTAATCATTAGAGAAACGTGAATCAAAACTACAATGAGATATCATCTCACACCGGTCAGAATGGCCATCATCAAAAAATCTACAAACAATAAATGCTGGAGACGGTGTGGAGAAAAGGAAACCCTAATTGCACTGTTGGTGGGAACGTAAATTCATACATCCACGGTGGAGAACATATGGAGGTTCCTTAAAAAACTAAAAATAGAACTACCATACAACCCAGTAATCCCACTACTGGGCATATACCCTGAGAAAACCACTATTCAAAAAGAGTCATGTACCAAAATGTTCATTGCAGCTCTATTTACAATAGATAGGACATGAAAGCAACCTAAGTGTCCATCAACAGATGAATGGATAAAGAAGATGTGGCACATATATACAATGGAATATTACTCAGCCATAAAAAGAAACGAAATTGAGTTATTTGTCATGAGGTGGATGGACCTAGAGTCTGTCACACAGAGTGAAGTAAGTCAGAAAGAGAAAACCAAATACCGTATGCTCACACATATATATGGAATCTAAAAAAAAAAAATTGGTCATGAAGAACCTAGGGGCAAGATGGGAATAAAGACGCAGACCTATTAGAGAATGGACTTGAGGACACAGGGAGGGGGAAGGGGAAGCTAGGACAAAGTGAAAGAGTGGCATGGACATATATACACTACCAAACATAAAATAGCTAGCTAGTGGGAAGCAGCCCCATAGCACAGAGAGATCAGCTCGTTGCTTTGTGACCACGTAGAGGGGTGGGATAGGGAGGGTGGGAGGGAGGGAGAGGCAAGAGGGAAGAGATATGGGGACATATGCATATGTATAACTGATTCACTTTGTTATAAAGCAGAAATTAACACACCTTTGTAAAGCAATTATACTCCAATAAAAATGTTTAAAAAAAAGAGTAAATATTAAAAGTTATCAACACAAGAAAAAAATTTTCTAACTATGTATGGTGATGGATGTTAAACTAGACTTATTGTGCTGATCATTTTGTAATATACACGAATATTGAATCATTATGTTGTACACCTGAAACTAATATAATGTTGTACGTCAATTATACCTCAATTTAAAAAATAATTAGGAAAGTTTTTAAACAATGTTTTTAAAAATCCAAATATCTTTTAAAAACAGATTTCTTGAAATGTTTTTGAAAAGAAAAAATCCAATATAAATTTTTTAATTTGACTTCCTTTTAAAAAAAATCCAAATATATTTTATTAGAATACCAATTATAAGTCCTAGTGACATAGTATATGAGACTGTGAAGGCGTTAATTTTGATTTGTGAATGTTCTCTTAATATTTTATATAATTCATTCTTTGTCAAAATAATTCTGGTCCTTTCCAAACATATTTTCAGTGTCATTCAGTTGAGCAACTTGACTAACACCAGCTGAGGCAATGAGAGCACTGCAGTTCTTGAGGATAAAATGCAGTCAGCAAAGCTGAGTAAGTAATAGAGATCACATAGCTGAATGGTTGAGAGTTACACTATGAAGAAGAGACTTGCTTCTGGGAGAAGGTCAGAAAAGAGCTTGTATAAATACAGCCTATTCCTGAGATGTGAAAACAACACTCTGTATTAAGGTTATATCAGGCAATATTGTACATTTTGAAAAAAACGATTAAATTATCTTCCTGGCTACTGAAATAAACTATGATTTACAACATGATTGCAGTCAATTTTTTTTTTAATTTTTTTTGCGATCCGTGGGCCTCTCACTATTGTGGCCTCTCCCGTTGCGGAGCACAGGCTCCGGACGCGCGGGCTCAGCAGCCATGGCTTACGGGCACAGACACTCCGCGGCATGTGGGATCCTCCCGGACCGAGGCACAAACCCGTGCCCCCTGCATCAGCAGGTGGACTCTCAACCACTGCGCCACCAGGGAAGCCCCCAGTCTATTTAATTTAAATGAGATTCATCCTAGTTAAAACTGGGGAGTCACTCTATTGAGGCAGCCACGTTAATCTGTACCAATTAATTCTGATTAGATAGACAGCATTCCAGGTACAGTATAATAGAAAATAAACTTCTTCCCTTTCCTTGAGGAAGGGAGCTTCTGTTACAACATGGAAAAAAATCTATCAACAGTCCTGCCAAGTCTCTCCCAGTGACCTCCATCAACTCAACCAGTCATTCAAAAGCCAAAGCAGTTCAAAGACTTGCCAGGGTCAATTCAAGATTTTACTCCAAATCACAATGATTACTTGCAATTTCTTCAGTGAGAAAAGAACCAAAAATGACAATAAAATTAACATTTGCATAATGCTTTACAGTCTCAAAGCTTTTTCACATGCATTCTCATTTAATCATCAATCTACTCTGTAAAGGAGATACTTTTATAAGACGCAGGAACTGAGATATAACAAAGTATAGTGACTTCTCAAAGGTGACAGAAAGAGGAAGTAGCAAACTAGGAGCTGAACTCAGGCTTTCTAATTTGAAATCCTGTCCTTCCACTATACTAGGCCTATTGGAAAAGGCCTGGAAGAACTGACTTGCCAGGACTCTGAGACAACTAAAAAACAGTAGAAAAAGAAAAAATGAGCCAACACCATTCAGAGTGTTGAGGATACTGGGAGAGGGAAGGGTAAGCTGGGACAAAGTGAGAGAGTGGCATGGACATATATACACTACCAAACGTAAAATAGCTATAATTCTGATTGTAAGCTAAGAAAAACTATTCCAGCAGAGGCTACTTTTAATGAGGACAGTCGAAATGTCCAAAACAGTATCAAAAGGGCATGGCAAAAAAACTCAAGCAAACTCAGGACAAACAGGTTTAGTGACAGATAAAACCACACTGTAAATCATACTTTCTATCTAATGGTCAGAGAGACGATCATTTTTCATATACAATGTTCCGGGAGGACCCAACTGACAAACTGGGTATGGCACAAGAGAATCCAAGCAGCGAATCATAATGCACAAGTCAGATGAAACTGCATGAACCATAGTTCCAAGAGAATTATTCACAGCAGTGTATTGTAGTTCTGAGCAGCATCTTGGTCCTGGAGAGCAACTAGGAAAGGATACAGGGCAGGCTAGCTCCATGAAAATCATGACAGTCAGT
Organism: Stenella coeruleoalba; assembly: GCF_951394435.1. Lineage (NCBI taxonomy): Eukaryota > Metazoa > Chordata > Mammalia > Artiodactyla > Delphinidae > Stenella > Stenella coeruleoalba. The sequence goes on from NC_137152.1 coordinate 55,025,471, forward strand.
AAAGATACAGTTCTAAAGCTCAACAGGTGCCTACAGTATGCCCCTAGCATGTTAAATCTCAAATCTGATGGCCAGTATGACTTCATTCCAAACCAGTCTCTTCCCTACAACATAATACTGTTATTCTTTCTTGCCCTGTACAGAACTGGCTCAGGGACTGAAACAAACCTAGACCTGGGCTCATTAGGAGATAAAGCTATGTAAAATTTTGGAGGGCAACTGGCTGGATGGTGGCGGGAGGTAAAAAGGCAAGAGCTGACTATATCATGCTAACCAAAAAAGGAATTTCCAACTTGATTCTGGTGAGGAAAGACATCCAGTCACATCCAGGGTACTAAACTTTAAAGACTAAAGGGTAGAATTATACTTACATTGAACAAACCATAGCAGTAGGAGGAATATCTCAAAAAAGCCACAACTCAGTCCTCTAAACCAAATGCACATTGTATAAATGTTGCAATGAATCTGGTATTTTATTTCTTTCACACTCCTATAAAATGCAAGGTCAATAACCAATCTCAATTTGCCAATTCATCCAATCCTACCCCTAAGCATCTGTATATATTTACAAAGTATCTGTATGTATTACTCTTTTATTCTCATTACATCATCTTACCCATTGTAGCTGAACCCTACTGCTCTTGACTGAGTCTTCTGTTCAGCTAATATCTGCTTTGTTTTAGTGACCATGGTTACCAAAGGCTATTTCTGTCTATTTAACAACTTAATTAATTAACTTGTTTACTGAGTGTTAACAATGCACTAGGCACTGAAGACAGACTTATCCAAGACACCTTCCCAGTAGATTCACATCTAAATCAGACCAAAACATACATGGAAACGTTGGGAATGCAGTAAGTAGACTATAACAACACAGTTGGAAGGTTGAAGTGGATTAGCTGAGTACATTATAGCAACTCTCACCAAAGAGGTCTTTGAAGGAAGAAAGAAACCTAAGTTGATTCAACTGTCTTTGTGATTTCTTATCTCTATACTATTGTAAACTACACATAATACACATAAAACTTGCTTGCAAAATATTCATCAAATATTTAATGAAACCAAATGCATGACGGCTAATCTTCCACACAAGATATCTTTAGCCTTTCCATTCCTAACAGAATGCACTAGTTATTTAGAGGATTGCTAAGCAAAATGTCATAAACAATTAAGCATCTTATGAACTGCTTTTTTTATTTTTTTGCGGTACGCGGGCCTCTCACTGTTGTGGCCTCTCCCGTTGTGGAGCACAGGCTCCGGACGCGCAGGCTCAGCGGCCACGGCGGCTCAGCGGCCACGGCGGCTCAGCGGCCACGGCTCACGGGCCCAGCCGCTCCGCGGCATGTGGGATCTTCCCGGGCCGGGGCACGAACCCGTGTCCCCTGCATCGGCAGGCGGACTCTCAACCACTGCGCCACCAGGGAAGCCCCATGAACTGCTTTTGATGGTGATAGAATAACACAGGAAAGTTTTATCTGAGCCCATGTGCATTTCCAAATCATCATCAGAAATATATAGCATCATTCCTGGTGACAGTGTTACTATCCTTGTGGGCAATATGAATGAATAAGACAAGAGTTATTTCATTCATTAATTCAATAAACATTTAATGATATCAAGTATTCTGCTAAGCACCAAGAATAATGTAAACAAGACACAGTTCCCTCCCTTGAGGAGCTTACACACATTTCCACACAAGATGTATGGTATACACATGTATCAATCAACCAATTTTTTAGAGCTCTAAGTCACCTTAAAATTCTAGTAACCCACTCTAATTTTACAATTAATTAAAATAAGCTACAGGGAAGTTAATTAACTTGCCCAAGATCAAAGCTATTAGTAGTACAGCATGAACAAAATCCACAACTGTACTTTCTGCTTTGGCTGGTGTCTATATTTCTCCTTGTAAAAGTTAATACAACAAACATTTATTGAATGCTTGGTATCAGGCAGATACTAGGGATCTTACTTACTAGGAATACAAAGATGAGTGAAACAGTCTATACCATGAAGCAGATCACACAATATTAACAGAAATTAAAATGAGAAAACTTACAATATAATAAGTGCTGTGAGTGCAAGACACTACAGAAATATAAAGGAAGAATTAAGTAACTACCCGTTTGAGAGTTGGCATATAGGAATGGCAGAATAGGCTTCACTGAGTGCTATTTGAGGTGGGTCTTGATGGATCACTTAAGAGTTTGCCAGGCAACATGCCAAACACAAGGAAAAACATGCAGGTGTGGAAAGCACAATGGGTTCAAATAACCATAAGTAGTTATGTATGGTTGGAAAAAAGGGTAAAGGAAGATTATAGGAAATACCATTAGAAAGGTATGTAGGGGCCAGAGCTTGAAACACACTGTATGGTATACTAACAAAGTTCCACTTTGTTAGTTAACACTGTCTCTTTATTTCATAAACTATATTATTTCTACCTAATATGTGCATACCAGATGACTCCAACAAGTATATCAACAAGATTTCTGCACAGGCCAAACAGACGCTGTGCTTATGACTCTGAGCTACATGGCACACTCTTGGGACACTTCCTAATAATTCCATCACTCCTAATCTGAGGATCCCACTGTGGCATTTAAAGGAATGGGAAAAAATTGTTGAGGGAGGCTTTCAAATGAATAAAGTCCTCTGAGATTCAATGAAAGTCAATTATCTTGAGTGAGTTTTCCTACTAAACTTTTCAGTCTAGACCTGCAGTCTAACATGGCAGTCACATGTGATTACTGAGCACCTGAAATGTAGTTAGTCCAAATTGAGATGGGCTATAATTGTAAAGTACACACCAGATTTCAAAGATTTAGTATAAAAAATGTAAAATATCTCAGTAATTTTCTATATTGATTACATGTTGAAATAATATTCTGGATGTGTAGGGCTATAAACAGAGTATCAAAATTATTATTACTATTATTATTATTTAAAATAATTGTACCTGTTTCTCTCTGCTTTTTAAATGTGGCTACTAGAAATTTTTAAATTACACTGTAGCTCACATTATATTTCTATTGTACAGGGCTGGTCTAAAGTATATACTGTCATTGGCTTCTGAAGATTTAATGATACAAACTTGTTAATACCTACTTCCTTAACAGTTGTCACAGATTTAACAGAAAAAAGAAAGTAAAAACTTGGATTTTTTTTTTCGCCAGCCTCTCACTGCTTTGGCCTCTCCCGATGCGGGGCACAGGCTCCGGACGCGCAGGCCCAAAGGCTATGGCTCACGGGCCCAGCCGCTCCGCGGCATGTGGGATCCTCCCGGACCAGGGCACAAACCCATGTCCCCTGCATCGGCAGGCAGACTCTCAACCACTGCGCCACCAGGGAAGCCCCAAAACTTGGTTATTTTAATAGACCATAAGGATATTTATATTAGAGCAAATACAAAGATGTTAGAAATCTAGAAAAAGGAGAATTGTCTTCAAATTAACAACAGGAAAGGGAGTTCCAAAGCTTGATAAACAGTTGCCATTCTTTAAGAAGAAATAACGCTCATGTTGAGGTGGAAAACTGGCCTGAATTATCTTGGTACTACTATTCAACAACACTCAACTTTTTGCTATTCCCATGTTAAGTCACCTTCTATTTTGTATGGTCCTGGTGCTTGTCAAGATGAGGAACTTTTTCTTTCTGAATCAAGCAGGACAGTTTTAGGAAACACCCCCAGCCCAGATGCTACTGTTTCTTAAATTAAGAATTTGGGCCTTTCAAAACCTGTCCTCCAAAAAGGAAATAATCTGTAAAACCTGGTTACAAAAGCACTTTACATCTCAGCAAATCCATTCCTAGATATTCTCCCCAAGAGAAATGAAAACCTAAATCACTTAAAACTTATACATGAATATTCATAGCAACTTTAGTCATGATAGTCGAAAATGTCCACCAACTGATGAATAAACAAATTGTGATCTAGTCATTCAGTGGAATGCTACTAAACAATAAAAAAGAATTAACTATTTATATATGAAACAATATGGATGACTCTCAAAACGATTATGCTTAGTGAAAGACACCATAGCGGGGCTTCCCTGGTGGCAGAGTGGTTAAGAGTCCGCCTGCTGATGCAGGGGACACAGGTTCACGCCCCAGTCCGGGAAGATCCCACCTGCCGCGGAGCAGCTAGGCCCATAAGCCATGGCCACAGAGCCTGTGCTCCGCAACCAGAGAGGCCACAAGAGTGAGAGGCCCGTGTACCGCAAAAAAAAAAAAAAAAAAAGGACACCATAGGAAAAAAGTATATACTGAATGATTTCATTTATAAACTAATCTGCAGTGACAGAAATCAGAACAGTGGTTGACTGGGGTAGAGGGTTGTGGGTAGATTGACAGCAAAGGGGTATGGTAGAATTCTCTGAGATGAAAATGTTCTATTTCTTGATTGTAATGGCGGTTATACAGGTTACATTTGCCCCCCCACACACACACACACACCCAAAAAAAAAGCATCAACCTATACACTTAAAGTGTGTGAATTTTGGACTTCCCTGGTGACACAGTGGTTAAGAATCCGCCTGCCAATGCAGGGGACACAAGTTCAATCCCTTGTCCGGGAAGATCCCACATGCCGTGGAGCAACTAAGCCTGTGTGCCACAACTACTGAGCCTGTGCTCTAGAGCCCGCAAGCCACAACTACGGAGCCCACGCACAACTACTGAAGCCCACGCACCCTAGAGTCCACGCACTGCAACTACTGAAGCCCGCGTGCTCTAGGACCCATGTGCTGCAACTACGGAGCCTGCGTGCTGCAACTACTGAAGCCCATATGCCTAGAGCCCATGCTCCACAACAAGAGAAGCCACCAAAATGAGAAGCCCGCACACTGCAACAAAGAGTAGCCCCCACTAGCCACAACTAGAGGAAGCCCGCATGCAGCAACGAAGACCCGATGCAGCCAAAGAATAAATAACTGTTTTTTAAAGTGTGTGAATTTTATTGTATGTAAAGTATATCTCAGTAAAGTTAATTTCTAAGAAAGAAAGAATAAGAAAAGAAAAGGAAAAGGAAAGAGGAAGTTGAGGAGAGAGAAAGAAGGAAAAAGTACTACAGAGCTGAAATCCCTGGAGGCTGTAGGTCAGGAGCAGGATAGCATAGTGTGGCATCAAACTTTGTTCACAATCAAGAAGGCAGCCTCAACGGTGAACAGGAGGTTCATCCACTTTCGCCACCCTCACCCATTTCCCTCATCCCTCCCCAAAACTGTAACTATGTGAGGTGACAAATGTCTTAACATTATTTCCATAATCACTTTGCAGTACATACATATATAAAAATCACTATGCCATACACCTTAAACTTATACAATATTATATGTCAATTATATCTCAATAAAGCTGGGAGAAAACGTTGAATAGGAGTTGGTAACAGACATTCACGTACAGACAGCCCCAAGAACCCTTCAAAGAGATGAACAAAAATTCTAAATCTAGAGATAAAGCCAAGTATAGAACAAGACAGTTGCCAGGCTTTGTCAGGCAGGTTGAATAGGCATTCTCAGAATACTAGAGCAAATCAGGCAGGTGGAATAAGCATACTCAGAGGACTAGAGCTCATCAATGAATTTGGTAAAGTTGCAGGATATAAAAATAATACACAGAAATCTCTTGCATTCCTATACACTAACAATGAAAGATCAGAAAGAGAAGTTAAGGAAACAATCCCATTTACCATCGCATTAAAAAGAAAAAAAATAACTAGGAATAAACCTACCGAAGGAGGCAAAAGACCTGTACTCAGAAAACTATAAGATACTGATGAAAGAAATCAAAGATGACACAAGCAGATGGAGAGCTATACCATATTCTTGGAAGGGAAGAATCAATATTATCAAAATGACTATACTACCCAAAGCAATCTACAGATTCCATGCAAACCCTATCAAATTACCAATGGCATTTTTCACATGACTAGAACAAAAAATTTTACCATTTGTATGGAAACACAAAAGACCATGAATAGCGAAGCAATCGTGAGAAAGAATAATGGAGCTGGAGGAATCAGGCTCCCTGACTTCAGACTATACTACACAGCTACAATAATCAAAACAGTATGGGGCTTCCCTGGTGGTGCAGTGGTTGAGAGTCCGCCTGCCGATGCAGGGGACACAGGTTCGTGCCCCAGTCCGGGAAGACCCCACATGCCACAGAGCGGCTAGGCCCGTGAGCCATGGCTGCTGAGCCTGTGCGTCCAGAGCATGTGCTCCACAACAGGAGAGGCCACAAAATTGAGAGGCCCGCATACCACACACACAAAAAAAAAAACAGTATGGTACTGGCAGAAAAAAAGACAAATAGATCAATGGAACAGGATAGAAAGCCCAGAGATAAACCCACGCAACTACGGTCAACTGATCTATGACAAAGGAGGCAAGAATACACAATGGGGAAAAGAGAGTATCTTCAATAAATGGTGCTAGAAAAACTGGACAGCCCCATGTAAAAAAATAAAATTAGAACATTCTTTAACACCACACACAAAAATAAATTCAAAATGGATTAAAGACCTAAATATAAGACCGGATACTATAAAACTCTTAGAGGAAAACAGGCAGAACACACTCTGACATAAATCTCAGCAAGATCTTTTTTGATCTACCTCCTAGAGTAATGAAAATAAAAACAAAAATAAACAAATGGGACCTAATGAAACTTAAAAGCTTTTGTACAGCAAAGGAAACCATAAACAATACAAAAGGACAACCCACAGAATGGGAGAAAATATTTGCAAAGAAGCGACCAACAAGGAATTAATCTCCAAAACATACAAACAGCTCATGCAGTTCAGTATCAAAAAAACAAACAACCCAATCAAAAAATGGGCAGAAGACCTAAGTAGACATTTCTCCATAGAAGGCTACAGATGGCCAACAGACACATGAAAAGATGCTTAACATCACTAATTATTAGAGAAATGCAAATCAAAACTACAAGTTATCACCTCACACCAGTCACAATGGCCATCAAAAAATCTACAAACGATAAATTCCGGAGAGGGTGTGGAGAAAAGGGAACCCTCCTCCTACACTGTTGGTGGGAATGTAAATTGGTGCAGCCACTATGGAGAACACTACGGAGGTTCCTTTAAAAAAGTAAAAATAGAGCTACCATATGATCCTGCAATCCCACTCCTGGGCATATACCGGGAGAAAACCATAATTCGAAAAGATACATGTACCCCAATGTTCACTACAGCACTATTTATAATACCTGGGACATGGAAGCAACCTAAATGTCCATCGACAGAGGAATGAAAGAAGAAGATGTGGTGTATATATATATATACAATGAAATATTACTCATCCATAAAAAAGAACAAAATAATGCCATTTGCATCAAAATGGATGGACCTAGAGACTGTCATACTGAGTGAAGTAGATCTCAAAGACAAATATCATGTGATATCACTTATATGTGGAATCTAAAAAAATGGTACAAATGAACCTATCTATAAAACAGAAATAGAGTCACAGATGTAGAAAACAAACTTATGGTTACCAAGGGGGAAAGAGGGGGGAGGGATAAATTGGGAGATTGGGATTGACATACACACACTACTATATATAAAATAAATAACTAGGGGGCTTCCCTGGTGGCGCAGTGGTTGAGAGTCCACCTGCTGATGCAGGGGACGCGGGTTCATGCCCCAGTCCAGGAAGACCCCATGTGCCGCGGAGCGGCCAGGTCCGTGAGCCATGGCCCCTGAGCCTGCGCATCCAGAGCCTGTGCTCTGCAACGGGAGAGGCCACAACAGTGAGAGGCCTGTGTACCGCAAAAAAAAAAAAAAAAATAGATAACTAAGAATCTACTGTATAGCACAGGGAACTCTACTCAATACTCTGTACTGACCTATATGGCAATAGAATCTAAAAAAGAGTGGACATATGTATAACCAATTCACTTTGCTGTACAACAGAAACAAACACAACATTGTAAATCAACTATACTCCAATGAAAATTAATTTTAAAATAAACAAATATTTTTTAAAAAGCATACTCGAGCTTGCTGCTTAATGAACTGATGTCAACCTGAAGTTTTTATTTTTTTAATATTTATTTATTTATTTGGCTGCATCAGGTCTTAGTTGTGGCATGTGGGATCTTCAGTGTGGCATGCGGGATCTTTAGTTGAGGTATGCGGGACCTTTACTTACGGCATGCGGGATTTTTAGTTGCATCATGCGAACTCTTAGTTGCAGCATGTGGTATCTAGTTCCCTGACCAGGGATCAAACCCAGGCCCCCTGCATTGGGAGCGCAGAGTCTTAGCAACTGGACAACCAGGGAAGTCCCTGAAGTGAAGTTTTTAATGACATAACATTCTGTCCTTGGCCCTCTCCTATTTAACAAATTTATCTATGATTTGGATGAAGAAGTTGAGAGAGAAACAGATAACAAATAAGACAGAAGATATAATCAGGAGCAAAAATTAAATCTCCAGTTATAGCAATGACATTAATGTAAGAAAAAATTAAAGCCCTGCACTTATGTCTCCAAAACTAACTGCACCAATATATGACAGGCAAGATGTAGCTTAATAGAAGCATGTATTAAAAAAAGACTGAGGGGGCTTCCCTGGTGGTGCAGTGGTTGAGAGTCCGCCTGCCGATGCAGGGGACACGGGTTCGTGCCCCAGTCTGAGAAGATCCCACATGCCGCGGAGCGGCTGGGCCCGTGAGCCATGGCCGCTGAGCCTGCGCATCCGGAGCCTGTGGTCCGCAATGGGAGAGGCCACAACAGTGAGAGGCCCACGTACCGGAAAAAGAAAAAAAAGACTGAGGGTCTTCTGGGGACCAAAAGCTCAAAATGAGTCATTAGTGTGGTGTGACTGCCACCACTCAAAAAAAGAAAAAAAAAATCAATCTTAGCTATATCGGTATCTAAAGACAATGATGATCATTCCTAAATCTAAAGAGAAAAATTATTTTGAGCTGATCATATCGAACCTAGAGAATTGTGTTCTGTTCTGGGTACCATGCTTTAAGGAATAACATGAAAGGAACAGAGCATGTTCAGAGGACAGCACACAAAATGATGAGAGGACTAGAAACCATGTAATATGAGAAATGACTAAAAGAACTAAAAATGCTGAATCTGAAGAAAAGACTTCCCAGGGGACATAACTACCTTCAAATAGTTGAAGAGCTGACATGCAGAAAAGGAGTTATAATTATTTAGACCCAGTGAGTAAAACTTAGACCAATTTGTATTCCTTTTTGGCCTTGAAATTGATTGGAATTCATGGTACAAAAAGAGGGATGTTATGTCAATTCTCCCTGAGAAGAAAATAAGCTAAGCCATCACATGGCCCTTTGTGGTCCATTTTTACAAAATCTGACTGAAAAGGCTGTGTACACAGAAAAGAAAACTCAAATGGTCCATAAATTTATGAAAATATATCCAAGTTCACTAGTTGACAGGGAAATGCAAATTAAAACACCCATGTAATATGATAACATGAGAGAAAATAGAACTGGCTGATAGGTTTCTGGGAACTCTCTGCACTATCTCTGTAACTATTCTGTAAATCTAACATTACCCCAGGATAAAATGTTAATTAAAAACACCACCACCAGACTTCCTTGGTGGCGCAGTGGTTAAGCATCCGCCTGCCGATGCAAGGGACGTGGGTTCAATCCCTGGCCCGGGAAGATCCCGCATGCCGCAGAGCGACTAAGCCCGCACACCGCAACTATTGAGCCTGCGCTCTATAGCCCGCGTACCACAGCTACTGAAGCCCGTGCACCTAGAGCCCGTGCTCTGCAACAAGAGAAGCCACCGCCATAAGAAGCCCGTGCACCACAACTACTGAGCTTGCACTCTAGAGCCTGCAAGCCACAACTACTGAGCCCACGTGCCACAACTACTGAAGCCCGCACACCTAGAGCCCATGCTCCGCAACAAGAGAAGCCACCACAATAAGAAGCCTTCACACCACAACAAAGAGCAGCCCCCACTCACCGCAACTAGAGAAAGCCTGCGCGCAGCAATGAAGACCCAATGCAGCCAAAACTAATTAATTAATTAATTTTAAAAACCCTTCACTCATGAACAATTTCTAAAGTCTGGCAATACCGAATATTAGCAATAATATAGGGAAAGAGAAAAGAAGAGGGAGTATAAATTGTTAAAACTACTGTGGACAGCAATTTGGTAATATTTGTTAAGTTAAACATGCTTGTAGCTTTTGACCCAGCAGTAAAACTTCTTAATGTACACCCGAGAATAGCACTGCCACTATAGAGCAGCCACTAGCCACATGTGACTATTGAGCGCTTGAAATGTGGCAAGTCCAAAATGAGATATGCTTTAACTATAAAATACATACCAAATTTCAAAGACTTTGTACAGAAAAAAAAAGAATGTAAATATCATTAATAATTTTTATATCAATTACATGTTGGTATGATAACATTTTGGATGTACTGAGCTAAATAATCTGTATTGTTAAAATTAATTTCATCTGTTTAACCTTTTCTAATGTGGTACTAGGAAATATAAAATTATCTGTGTTTGCACTGTGTTTCAACTGTACAGCACTGCCCTAGAGCCTCATCCACTAGTGCTCAAGAAATAAATTTAGTGAGTCATAACCAACATTTTGTAAATGAAAAAGCATAGAATAGGAAATATCATAGTGTGCTGTGTGTAATAAGGGTAAAATGATTTCATTAAACTTTTGATACTGGGATGTGATGTAAAATATAATATTTCCTTGCCATAGGTGGCAGTCAAAAATTTTTGAAAGCTCCTAATAAACACTACAAAACACAATGTTGTAATGCTGTTGAGATTAGATAAATTGTGGTACACTTATATTCAATGTATTATTACTAGTCAGCGGTGTAAATAAATGAACTAGAGCTAAAATATCCATATGGGTAAATATCCAAAACATAATACTGAGCAAAAAATACAAGTTGCAGGGAAAAAACTATACAAAATGATACAATTTATGTAATACTTCAAATGATGAAAAACGGGCACCTCAATCTTTTCATTCTTTGGAACAGTGAAATATCTGAAGCATATGACAAAATGTGAAGATTCAACAAAACTTAGTGGTAGTTTTAGAGGCGTTCATTATATTATTCTCCTTACTTTTCTGTGTGCTTCAAATATTTATGTAAATACCAGGTCTCAAATACCATATACTTAAAAGTCATAATCCCTATTCAATACTTATATCTTTAAGATAGTATATCCTAAATTAAAACTTCTGGTAGGTGGTAGTGGGCTTTGTTGCTGTTTTAAAATGACAAGCATTAACAAAATACTGACCTAAACTTTCTTAAAGCATAGATTTGTAGCCACCCTGGTTACAACATATTTCATTATTATATAAACGTGAATGCAAATGTACCACAGGTCTAATCATGTCCCCAGAAAAAAAGAAGTATGGTGAACTCTCCCATATCTGGCATGGTCGAGGAATCTGGGGTCTAGTCCATCGAATTGCTTCTGTTTACTAAGAACTCCCACAAATATCATCCATAGAGGGCTTCCCTGGTGGCGCAATGGTTGAGAGTCCGCCTGCCGATGCAGGGGACACGGGTTCGTGCCCCGGTCCAGGAGGATCTCACATGCCGCGGAGCGGCTGCGCCCGTGAGCCATGGCCGCTGAGCCTGCGCATCCGGAGCCTGTGTGCTCCGCAACGCGAGAGGCCACAATAGTGACAGGCCCGCGTACCGCAAAAAAAAAAAAAAAAAAAAAAAACTAAAGCTTCACAGGATATAATTTATTTTTAACTGATGATTATGGAAAGGCACTTCAGGATCTAGCCGTAATTTTTTAATGTACTTTTAACGCAGGAGATTTCTATTTCAGATTAAACCAGTGTTATTATGCATGCTACCAAAATCCTGAGAAAACAAGCTGTGAATTGTGAATTCTATTTCCCTACGCTAGTTTATAAAAGGGTTCCGGTGTCTTAAACATCAACACTGCTTTCCGATACCTATAGGAGAAAACTTGGAGCTGTGAATAGGCCAAAGAGATAAAATTAGGAAAGAAAATACATTCAGAAGATCTTAGATAAGGTAGCGAACAGTCTGACATTTTCTAGTGCAAAGCTAAATACCTTTAAAGTCCATGAAACGAATATCAACGGCGTCCATTTTTAAATCTCCGGTTCAGGCCTACGAAATAAGAAAATATTTTAATATTCTGTCCTTTATTCTCCAGCTTCTCAATAAATTTCTTTTCAAAGTTTTCCTGTTAGTTGTTACCCAAAAAAATGCTGAGGAAATTTTAAAACCCAGAAAAAGCAGTTACTGAGAGGCAGCAGCAAGCGGTCCGGCGACGGGACTCCGGCCACGGGTTTCCGGCTCAGAGGAAATTTTCGTCGGACTTCTTTTCTAAGGACAATCCGCCTAATTGGTTCAAAATCCCCTGACCCCGACGCACATACGTTCTAAGCATCCAATCACTGACGGTCCTTCGCCCCCCCCACCCACCCACCCCCGGGCCGGCGCACCACTCCACATACTTCATCCAAGTCCCGCGCCGCCGCACCACTCCACATACTTCATCCAAGTCCCGCGCCGCCGCACCACTCCACATACTTCATCCAAGTCCCTCCGCCGCACCACTCTCCATACTTCAAGTCCCAAAACCCTGTCTTTCCCCGTCTTCCTTCACCGGAGAGTCAGCTCCATAGTTCGAAATCACTGCCTCAGGGCCACTTTAAAAAGTGTTGACCTAACGACCGCATCTCCTTGCTAGTTAGAAACAACTAACCTGTACACCTCCGCCAGGACAGCCGACGCCACAGTGCTCCCTGCGCAAACCAAGTCCCCAGTGCCAGTGAAGACGCTTGGAAAGCTCCTCCCCCCATAGCGATGTCAATGAGAGGCCTCTCCCAATTGACGTTTTCCCTTCATCTCGAAGCCTGAGTTTCTGGGCACAGTCCAGGCGTGAAGTTCTGGGGATGCAGTTCAGAGAGCCGGGGTGAGAATCAATGAAAGTGAGGGAGTATAGTGCAATACTGAAACATACTGCAGTTACTGCGGGAAGAGTGCAGATGGCGAGGGTTACAGGAAAGAGGAGAGCAGGCCTTCGAAAGAAAAAAAGAAAAGGGACAGGGCTTCCCTGGTGGCACAGTGGTTGAGAGTCCGCCTGCCGATGCAGGGGACACGGGTTTGTGCCCCGGTCCGGGAAGATCCCACATGCCGCGGCGTGGCTGGGCCCGTGAGCCATGGCCGCTGAGCCTGCGCGTCCGGAGCCTGTGCTCCGCAACGGGAGAGGCCACAGCAGTGAGAGGCCCGCATACTGCAAAAACAAACAAACAAAAGAAAGAACAGGGACAGAGGGAGGGAGGAAGAAACGGAAAGTAAACAGTGTTGCCCAATGGTTATTCAAGAGTGCAAAGGTCAGAAATATAAGAAGTTGAGAAGGCCTTCCCTGGTGGCGCAGTGGTTAAGAATCCGCCTGCCAATGCAGGGAACACGGGTTCGAGCCGTGGTCCGAGAAGATCCCACATGCCGCGGAGCAACTAAGCCCGTGCACCACAACTGCTCAGCCTGCACTCTTAAGAGCCCGTGAGCCACAACTACTGAAGCCCCTGCACCTAAAGCCCGTGTTCCGCAACAAAAAAAGCCACCGCAGTGAGAAGCCTGCACACCACAATGAAGAGTAGCCCCCACTCACCGCAGCTAGAGAAAGCCCACACACAGCAACGAAGACCCAACATAGCCAAAAATAAATAAATAAAATAAATAAATTTATTTAAAAAAAAAAAGAATCCACCTGCCAATGCAGGGGACACGAGTTCGAGCCCTGGTCTGGGAAGATCCCACATGCCTCAGAGCAACCAAGCCCGTGCACCACAGCTACTGAGGCTTCACTCTAGAGCCGGAGAGCCACAACGACTGAAGCCCACGCGCCTAGAGCCCATGCTCCGCAACAAGAGAAGCCACTGCAATGAGAAGCCCACGCACAGCAACAAAGGGTAGCCTCCGCTTGCTGCAACTAGAGAAAGCTTGCGAGCAGCAATGAAGACCAAATGCAGCCAAAAATAAAAACTAATTAATTAATTAATTAAAAAAAAAAGAAGTTGAGGAGACTGAACAACCCTGTAGTTCCAAGACATGTTTCTGCTGCCCTGCCATTGTCAAATCTGAAGGAAACTACACAGTGACTCCCCTGCAGGCTCACAGCAAGGGCAGGGGTCCTACCCAACTCCAAACAAATGGTTTCAGGGATGGTATGGAATATATATATGTGAACATGTTTGATTCCAGCTAAATCTATGAGTGATGCTTGCAACCAAGGAGTTGGCCTCTACTAAAATCTCCACTCAGAGACAACAGTGTTAAGGCATGAGGCCTCCAAATTTGGGGACACGCCAAATCAAAGCATTAACAAGCCTCCCACCCCTTCCCTCACATATCCCTCTTTTAAGCCTTGTGCACCTCAGTCAAGCCAGATGTGGAGCTGGCTAATAAGATGAAGAGAAGAGATTGTGGCTTCAAGTCTGGGAACACTAACAGAGTTGCCTCCTGACCCTAAGAGTCTCAGAGTCAGTCGTTATTTATCGTGGAAAAGATGGGATTTCTAAAAATAATTTCTTTTCCCTCTTCAAAATTTTCTGCATCTAGATCACATAGTATAGTGAAGAAAAGGGGGAAAACAGGAAGTACTGCTATTAACTACTTTTCTTTTGGATCCTCCTCTATTAAATCCTGCAACTTAATATATATTTCCACAATCCTAGATTGCTAAATTAGGGGAAGAAGTCTGGTGGTATCCCATAATTGACTGAATCCTCACGCACTACATACTGCGTGAGCTGGCGCTAGCTACTTAGAATCTCAGCGCCTCAATTTCCTCATCTGTAAGATGGGAATAAAAGTAAAAGTAATTCTAGGCTTCTGGTTCAATGCAATAGTGTACATAAAGCATCTAGAACAGTGGCTGGCACATGGTAGGTACTTAAAGAATGTTAGTTCCCATTATCACTCCCCATTTCCTGGTTGGCAGTTAAGGGCTCCCAACTTCTATCATTCCACCCAAGCTCCTGGCTCTAGCATAACTCCTTTGTTCACGGATGAACAGATGAAGAAACAGGACAATAATTAGACCTCAGCTCTCAAGCCCACAGGGGTCCTTTTAGAGCTCTTAGTGATTAATAATGTCTGTAGTAGAATGGATATTATATTATCCAAGATTATATCACGCATACAGGAATCAAATGACTCTGTTGATTAATACTGACTGCAAATAAGACTCCAAAGTCAGGGCTACTCACTGAGCTGACACCACTGCACTGAAAGGGCCAGTGGAATAAAGGAAAATATGCAGAAAGGGTAAAAAACCCTTATGTTGTATGGGTGGCCCCAATGTTTTTGGTTTTGATCTAGATGGCCTCTCTAGATGTTAAAAGTAAATGAGAATTAAGAGACAGAAAAAAAAAGTCAAAGAGAGAAGAGGAAAAGAGATCATAAAAGAAGCAGTTACATATTGGGGAGGACATGCAAGAGTGAGTAGTAAAATACCATTAAGCAGCACTCAACATGCTGTAAATTATCTTACCTTACCCCTAGCATAAACTATAAATTTTCCACTGCAACCCTTTAACAATTTAGTGCAGAAATGTTGAAAGAGATTGTTACATAAGGCAGGTGAACAACTTGGACTCTAATGAGCGCTTATTAAGACTCTCATTAATAGACTGGATTAAAAGAGAGTAAGCAACCGAGAATGCAAAGTAGTGCAGAAGGTAGCATTACACCTTGTTAAAAGAAGAAAAACACCTCCAGAGTAAATACGCAATTATAGTCTGGAAAATTCTAAAAACAAAAGTAATAATAAAGTAAGGGACAGGGGCTTGTTCTACCAGATATTAAAACTACCGTAAATACAACTGTATGGTAATAGTGCATGCAGACAGATAAATGGAACAAAATACAGTCCACAAACAGGCCCGAGTATATATAGAAATGATTCAAATCAGTGGAGAAAAGAGCTGGTCCGGAAAAAGTATTGAAACAACCGGATAGCCATTTAAAAAAATAAATAAAACCAGATCCCTGCCTTACTTCATATACCAAAATGAACTCTGGATTCATCAAAGATTAAATTGAATCATAAAACTTCTAAAGGAAGTTTGGGTGAGTATTTTATAAACATGACAAGATCTAAACGTGACCTGAAACCAGAATCAAAAGGAAAAATAATGATAAGTTTTACCACATAAAAATTAAAATCTTCTGAATGGTACTATAAGCAAGGTTGAAAGACAAACCACAGATAAGAAAAAGATTTTTTCAACATATATAACAGATAAACAGTAAGAGCTCTTAAAATTAAAAAAACAAATAGTCTAGCACATAAATCAGCGAAGGACTTGATCAGACAATTTGCACAGGAAGAAACATAAATAGCCAATAAACACATGAAGAGATGTTCAACCCCACCAGTAATCAAAGAAACGCAAATAATAAAGCAAGGTGAATTTTTTTCATTTATCGGATTGGCAAAGGTTAAAAAGATTAACAAAACCTCAAATTGACAAGATGCACAAAACAGGCACTCTTGTGCACTGTTGGTTAGGAGTACAAATTACTGCAAATTTTCTGGAGGGCAGTTTGGCAATTGGTATCAAAGTCTTAAATGTGTGTACCGTTTCCCAACAATTCCTCTTCTAGGAATTTTCCTGAAGAAGAAATTGGAAAATTTTGCAAAGATAGATTAACAGAAATGTTCACTGAGGCGTTGTAAATCTCTTATGTGTTCACCTAGTTAAATGTGGACTATTTATACAACCTAGTGTACATTAGTACCATATAGTGGCATACTTATACAGCCTTTAAAAACACTGCTGTGAAAACAACGTAGAGTTATAAAACTTGGGAAATACCTATATCCTACCGTTGAGTTTAAAAAAAGAAAAAAGTTACCAACTGCTCAAAAAGGTGTAGGGACTTCCCTGGTGGTGCAGTGGTTAAGAATCCGCCTGCCAATGCAGGGGACACGGGTTGGGGCCCTGGTCCGGGAAGATCCCACATGCCACAAAGCAACTAAGCCCGTGTGCCACAACTACTGAGCCTGCGTGCCACACTACTGAAGCCCACATGCCTAGAGCCCGTGCTCCGCAACAAGAAAAGCCACCGCAGTGAGAAGCCCCTGCTCGCCGCAACTAGAGAAAGCTCGCACACAGCAATGAAGACCCAATGCAGCCAAAAATAAAAATCAATTAATTAACTAATTTTTAAGAAGTATGATTTTATAGATTTGAGTGACTAAAAAAACTACTACACATACAATAGATAAGCAACAAGGATTTACTGTATAGCACAGGGAATTATAGCCAATATATTATAATAACCTATAAATGGAAAAGAATCTGCAACAAAGCTGAATCACTATGCTGTACACCTGAAACTAACAGAATATTGTAAATCAACTATATACTTCAATTTAAGAAAACTATTGGGATGGTCTCCACCTGGGTGTGAATGGGAAGAGACAGAAGTGGCTACAGCGACCAACCAATCCCACTAATATGTAAACTGTCTCACAGAAAAGATAAACACTTATGTATGCATATTTGAATGAAAATGTCTGGAAGAGTATTTACCAAAATATTAACAATGTTTATCTTTGAGTGTTGGGATTTGGGAGAATCTTTACTTTCTTCTTTATATCTTTCAGTTTTTCAATGTCCTACAATGAACACATTTTTATCATTAGGGGAAAAAAAGAAAAGCTATTTCCATTAAAAGAAAAATCCACAGGAAGATAAGGGAGTTTTTATCTGATGGGCATGCGTTTTTGCAATAAAGTATGAGGCAAAGTCAACAGCAGACAGTAGGAGGGAGAGATTTGAAGAATGTGAGGAAGGTAAGAAACAGTTGTCTCAGAGAGCAGGGGAATCGGAGAGAAAAAGATGATTTCCGGCAGAAATCCTCTTTGAGGGCCTGATCAAGGTTGATGATCATTAATCTGCCCAGCTGTGTGATTGCCTCCAACAATCCTGAGCTACACAGGTGACAGTATGGAGAAGATGTTTGGATTCCTCCGGGTGGGGTGGAGAGGACTCGGGAGTATTGCCTAGTGAGGTGAAGATATTCGCAAGAGTGATAATGATAATAAATTCAGACATTTAAGTGGTAAAGGGAACAAGCAAAGATTGGAGGAAACTGATAAACACAGAGAAGGTGTATCTGGGGAGCAGGGGAGTGTGAATTGGAGGATTCACGAGGTCAAAGAATTGTTGCAGTGGGGTTACTTGAGCAAATGAGCTGGAGCTTGGGAAGATGTAGACAGAGAATTTGATGTTTGAAATAGTGATTTCAGAGGTGACATTCTGGCAAAATCTAGGATATAACCATATGAGTAGGTAGCTGAGGTTAATTCATTGAAACAAATCACAGACCCACTCTCTCCTTCACATATTGTAACACTCTTATCCACACACTTCCTGCCTTTTACTTGCAGGCCCTGGAATTGAGTTCTAGAGTGACTGGAATCTGCCTTTCCTGCCTTCTTTTTCCACTTCACTTCAAAATCCTAGGCTCTGGGCAAACTGAATTATAAACTTTCCCATCTTCTTGCCTTTGTGCACAAGGTTCCCTCTTCCTGAAATGCTCTCCCACCATATCTGAAATTACGTATTTTACCCATCCTTTAAAGCACAGCTTAAAAGCCTCAGCTTCCATGAAGACTTCACAGAACTCCTTCATGTGAATTCCCATGGTACTTCGTTCAGACCTCTCTTAGACCTCTATTATTTCCCACTTTGTGTCTGTACTTATTTGGGCCAATTTTATCTCTGGCTCCTTGAGGAGATCAAGGTTAGACCATGCCTAAAGCAATTTTCTACTCCAGCGTCAAGCGTAGTGTCCTACGGAGATATTATTCACTGTGTTAACTGTTTCCAAAATATGGTATATGTGATTATTTTAGGTGGTGCACAGCCAAACATTTTTTAATAGTTGGATATTTTAATGTGTATTAGGAAAATACTTTGTTTTCCACTTATGATAGTGGTAAATGTTTTCTTTTTTAAAGAAGTGTATTTAAGCTTAAAATTTGGTGTTTTTTTTTAAATAGTACAGGAATTACACAAAAAGAGAAAAATTCATGAAGGCTATACTTACCTGTCTGAGGTCTGGGAAACACGGCACTGAATGAAAAAAGACCTAGAGTACCAAATCAAAGAACTACTCCTTCCTCCACAAAAGATTTATTTAAACAGTAGTGCCAGGATTTATCGCTCTCTCCACTGACAATCTCCTTTAAGCATGTAAATGCAAGAATTGCCCATCTTGAAACAAAACAAAAAACCCAAACCTCTCCTTCAGCTCCCTCCAGCGGTGCCCTGAAATGCTCGCCTATAGCCCAGGTCCTCTTCCTCACCCTCCATTCACAATCCACTGCAGTCCCCCCCACCATCTTGACAGAAACTGTTCTTGAAGTGATCAATTACCTACTAACTGACAAAACCAATGAACCCTTTCTGTCCTCATCTTATTTAACTCGGCTCTCTAGGCAGCATTTGGCATTGTTGACTGCTACCTGAGAGGTCCCTTCCTCCCTAGACTTCCACATCACTCTCCTGTTTCCACCTCCTCCTACACTGAGTCCTCCTCCTCCTGTATCACTTCAATGTTAGAGTTCCTCCAATCTTTTACTATCATACTGATTTTTAAAAGCAATTTAAAAACTAATGTTTGGGGACTTCCCTGGCGGTCCAGTGGTTGACTCCACGCTTCCACCACAGGGGACATACGTTGGATCCCTGGACAGGGAACTAAGATCCCATACGTGCAGCCAAAAAAAATTTTTCTTTTTAATTTTTTAAAAAATAAAATAATGTTTGTACCTGGTGAAAAACTGAAAAAGTACAGAGGAGAAACCAGAGGTTTCTGGTTAATTTTTCAAAAAGAATAAAAGGTATAAATGCATCCTCTTTTGCTCTTTCACACAAATATTCTGCACCTTGGGGTTTTTGTTCCATTTTGTTTTGTCTCTACTTAAAGTGTGACTTGGAGCTCTTTCCATATCACCTCTTGGCACATATAATTCTATCTTTTTTTTCTCTTTTTTTGAGTAAATGCCATGTTGTTTTATTTAACCTAGATTTATAATGAGCTTTTATGTCCAGGAAAGCAAGATCTCATCTTTTAAATGGCTGTATGTCTTCCACTGAATTAATATAACTTAACTAGTTCCTGGCCAGTGCACATCAGGTAGCTTCCAAGTTTTACGCTATTATGAATAATGTTACTGTAAATATCCTCATATACGTAAATTTTTAATTCCTATAAATGAAATTGTCAGATCAAAAAGAATGTGTTTTTAATTCTGGTATCATCAAATTACCCTCCGCAAAAGTCACAAGAATGTATATCCCCATCATGTATAAGATTGCCTGTTTACCCTCACTTTTGCCAATGCCTTGTCATCGAAATTTGTTTTGCCAGTCTGGAAGGTAAGAACTGAATTCTCATGGTTGTTTTAATTAGCATTTCTTGTTGAGTGAGGTTCAGTATCTTTTTTTATATTTGTTGGTATCTTATATTCTTTTTCTGAACACTATAACCTGTACTCATTTTTCTGTCAAGTTATTCATCTTTCTTATTTTTTATGAGTTCTTTGTACATAAAGGAAATGATATCATTTGTGCTTCAAAAGTTTGATTGTTTATTTTGCCCCAAGGCAATCTTTAGCCCCACACACAGCTTCCATTACATACTCATTTGCCCTCTGAGTTGATGATTCCTAAATCTGTAACTCTAGCCTAGCTCCAAGTTCCAATGGGTGATTATGTATCTTCACCTATATGAAGCTAAACTCATGTACATGTTTATAAACTCAGCATATCTGGAACTGAATTTATCTTTCCCCAGATATGCTCTTCCTCTTACGCTCTCCATCTTGGCTAATAATTTGACCATTCACCCAGAAAGTTCACCCAGAAATCTAAGTCATCCACTTCTTTCTTAGCTCCAACATCCAAATGACCAAAAATCCTGAAATATTTTGCCCAAATGACTATGATGCTCTTCTAACTAATTACTGCTAGCAATGTCACACAGTGGTTAAAGAGCACAGGCTGCAGAGTCAGAACTGGGTGCATATCCCGGCCCTGATCACTCCAAGTTATGTGACCTACAGCATATCTCTTACCACAAACCTGTTTTCCTCATCTGTAAAAAATAATTACCATAACATCTACTTCATGGGGTCATTGCAAGAACTAAAAAGAGATTATATGCACAGTATCTGGCATAAAATAAATACTGAATAAATGGCAGCTATTATCACACTGCTCTAACTTCCCCCACCCTCTTCCAAGCCATCCTCCTTGCTGCTGCCAGACTAATAAATCCAACCACCCCTTTTGCTTGGAATCATTCAGTGACAACACCCCCTCCCCCGCTCCACACACACACACCATTTTAAGATAACATCTGAATTCCTAGGTAGGGTATACAAGGCTATTCGTGTGGTCTCTTACCTTTCACCACAACCCCATATATGCTGCCCTCCAGCCACATTAAACTATGTCATACCCCCAACACAGTACGCCTTTTCACACTGTTCACTGGCAGATAAGCCCTCCCCCTCAGTTCACTTCATAAACACCTACTCAAGGGAATTCACTGGCGGTCCAGTGGTTAGGACTCCGCGCTTTCACTGCAGAGGGTCCGGGTTTAATCCCTGGTCGGGGAACTAAGATCCCACAAGCCGCAGGGTGCACTCAGGTCAAGCACATCCTTCTTTGTGCCTCTGCAGCTCTCGGCACTTACCCCTGCCCTGAGACAAATCGCATTGTTTCCTGTTTACCTGCTTGTCTCCCCCACTAGATCATGAGTTCCTTGAGGGCAGGGACTATGTTTTATTCATGTTTGTATCCGCAGCACCCAGCACGGGCCTAGCATTTTACAGGCGCTCCTCATATGTTTGTTGAGTAAATGGAGGAATGAATAGTTCTTGGTCTGAGCAGCTCTAACCTCTGTTTCCTTACAACAACCAGTAGCTATACATATGCACAGTCCTTTACCCATCCTCTCCTATTGTCCACCCCTTCCCAGAAGTACTAAACACCACAGCCAAAATTTCTGTTGTCCAGGTAGTCATAGGAGTCTGGGACTGGTCCAACTAGAAGGGGTGGAACAGAAGACAATGGTCTCAGTGTAGGCCCTGACCAATGCCAGTGTTGAGATCAGAGTCCACCCCCAAATCCCAGAGACGAGTCTTGCTGTCTACTGATTCAGAACCTAACCTTTTGTGTAGCAAGGGGAAAACATATCTCAAGATCGTTCCTTGAAGTGTGACTAGACTTGATGGCTACTTACACCACCCTACTCAAACCCCAAGCCAACAAGAAAGCACACACAGGCACAGCAGATACTTTT
Source organism: Stenella coeruleoalba (assembly GCF_951394435.1). Classification (NCBI taxonomy): domain Eukaryota; kingdom Metazoa; phylum Chordata; class Mammalia; order Artiodactyla; family Delphinidae; genus Stenella; species Stenella coeruleoalba. Next base: position 55,047,852 of record NC_137152.1, read on the forward strand.
GCGGTGACGGCAGCAAACAAAGGACACTTATCTGAAGCTCTCCACACTGAAAGTCAGGCTCCATATCATCTCCAGTAAGCAAAGAACAAGACATAGTTTCTATTTCTAGTTTCTTTTAATAATTTTTTAAAAGCCAGTAAGCAGCTACAGATACAGTTAAAAAGTAGACGAGTGAAAAAAAAAAGACAAGAAAGAGCAGACACATCCTTCACTCCACAATAAATACAGAGCTCTATCTGTGTTGCCCCACCAACATCCCATGGGAAGCCTAGCTCTCTGTGTGGTCAGGAGTACTCTCCATTATTGTGCGGGGAGAACAGACAGCATTCAGGTGTGATGATGTCAAATCGAATGTGTACAGGCACTGCTGAGATCCAGGTCTACAGTTTTGGCCCTAGACTTGAGTGGGGGTTGGTCACTCTTAACCTCTTCCAGGCTGTGCTGCATCCCATAGCCGAAGTAGATAGCAAACCCTAGTAGGGAAAGGTAGCTGTGAGGTAGGGAAAATAGTGGCCTGTAAAAGCTTACTAGGGCTCCTACTCAAGAGGGAAAGGAGGTGGGAAAGGAGACCCGAGAGGCCTACTCTTCCCAAGTGGATACCTACCAATCAGCATCCAGACCCCAAATCGGGCCCAGGTACCAGCTGTCATCTGCATCATAAGGTAAATATTCACAAAGATGCTCATTAGTGGGAGGAGAGGCAAAGCAGGTACCTGGGAACAAAGCAAAATCTTCTTTGTACAGACCACAGGGTGATATAGAAAGAGATCCCTAACCTACTCAAGCCAGGAAAGGGAGAGTCCGACTCCTACTCATGCCGTGTATTTCAGTGTCCATTCATGTAATGTACCTCATATGGGACTCCAAGAATATGCAGAATTTGTGGAAATGGAAAAGGAAGGGTCAGAGAAGACATCTTTGGCCTAGGTATCTCCTATATCTTTCCCTTCTTGTCCAATGAAAGAATATGTATGAGACTGCAAGGTATCTGGAACGTATTCTTCCAAGATGGGTTGGTGGAGGGGAAAAAAAGAGGTCATTTACCTTAAAGTGAAGTGGAGTGGAGCTCTGTGGCTGTCTCCAGATGACTCCAGTGATCCCAGTAATGAGCATCAGGAGCAGCACAAACACTGCAATCCACACTGGGTCTCCAGAAAGCAGTGGAGTGGACCACTGGGCCAGCACCAGGCAAAGGACACTCAGCAGTAGAGCTTCAAGGGTCAAGTTGAGAAACATCAAAACCAGTTCTTGAGAGCAACATATTAAGACATTAGGCACCCCGCTCCAAGGAGGGTCACCCTCTCTCAGCCACCAAATGCCACACACTCCCCTCCTTCCCATCGTGCTGACCCAAGAGAAAAATGCCAATGCTCACCAAGTAGTGAGGAACAAACATAGACAACTTGGCCAGAGAGTGGAGTGGGGATGGAGTTGAGTGGACAAAATAGTCCCTGTAGGGTCAGCTTCTCTGCTTCATGGATCTTCTCCTCCTGCAACTCCACTTCACCTTCCTCATTCCTCATCTCCTGGTCAGGCTGATACCTGAGACAAGAGGAAGATGGCGGTATTAAGAACAACCCTTAACCACTATACCATCTTCTCCCAGGCAGCTTAACCTTCCTCGTCACCATTAAGGGTAGCCACTCTTTTTGGCAGGGAGGGATGTCCCTATTCCTCAAGGAAAGTCAGGATGATGAAGGAAGAGAAGGAGGAGCAGGTCCCCATCACTCCTCATCTCAGACTCAAAACCCAAACCACAGCATGCAGAGGAAAGGAGTCTCACCTGAGGATGAGAACACAAATAGCCACCAGGGAGTAAGCAAGCAGGGTCCCAATTGACATGAGGTCCACCAGATCAGTGAGTTCAAAGAGGAATGCCATGAATGCTGAAATTGATGGGCAGAAAACATGAGCAAAGGCAAGAGCAAAGTGAACGGAGTTGCTGAAACAACGAGGGGAAGGGCAAAGAAGAGTTTTCACCTGCGATAATGCCAGAGACCACAGTGGCCACGATGGGGGTGTGTGTGCCGGTGTAGATCCGGGCAAGGACACGAAACAGGAGGCCATCCTCTGCCATCGCGTAGATCACCCGAGGCATGGGGAACATAGAGCCCAAGAGGCTGGAGAGAAGTACGCCCAAAGCGGCGTTGACGGGGCATCTCTCTCCTCAGGACTGTGAGCTTAACGAGTCTCCACCTTCTGCTCACAGCCGTTTTAGGGACTACTTAAGGGCCTTTTAAGGGGTATTCTCTGGTGTGGAACACTATCACCTGAGACTCTGACAGCAGAGGAAAACAAACATTTGACACTGACCTGGTAGAAAGAGCACAGAGGGATCCGATGGCTACAACATAGCGGGCAGGGTCCCATCCAGTATAGAGAAAGGCCTCAGGCAAGGGGCTCTCGGGTTGAAGCTGGTAGTAAGGCATCATGAGTGTGAGTGCCGAAGAGACACCAAAATAGGCCAAAAAGCAGACGAAGAGTGAAATCACAATGCCTGTGGGGATGGAACGCTGGGGATTCTGGGCCTCTTCCCCTGCAGGAAGGGGCACAAGGTTCTGAATCAGAGAAGCAGGCTCGCTCCTCTACCACTCCAACCCGCACACCGCCTGAGCACACGCAGATGCCCAAGCCCCAGACAGAACGGAATGACTGTGTTACCAGTGGTAGCAATACAGTCGAAACCAACAAATGCATAGAAACAGGTCGCTGCTCCACGGAGAATCCCCTCGAAGCCGAAAGGCACAAACCCTCCAGAGCCCAGAGGGCCCAAGCTAAAGTGAAAGAAGGGGTAGAAAAGGTAAGAGCGTGTTCAGCCAACTCTTGTTCCTTTTCTCTAAGGCCCAACTATTTAGCTGGGTCTTCAAGGCCTAGGCTCCCATTCCTCCCCACTGCCAATCCAGAATCCCTCAGCGCAGATCCCTCTGTTCCCCGTCATGCTCCCAGCTCTGCATCTCCTGAATCTCCTAACCTATAGGTGTCATTGAGTCCAGCCACGGCCAGTTTGTAGTCCTCTTCTGTGAGCTTCCAGTTGTGAAGATCTCCCTTAATGAAGCCAGAGATGATGACAAAACCGAGAACCAAAAGATTCACCACCGTGAACACTTTGGTAACCAGGGCTGACTCACTAGCCCCCAGAGCCAGCAATCCTGTGGGAAAGAAAGGCCTCAGTCCAAGCTTTGTTTCCTTGCCTCTATGTGCAGACCTTTCCTTCCCAGCTTCTTCTTTCTCACTGCTCTCACCTCCACAAGCTCCCAGGCCTAGTCCCCACTAGCCCCACCCCCGTCACTGTCCCTGTCCCTTGCCTCACCGGTGAGCAACAACACAAGGCCCATAGCAAAAAAGTCTGGATATTCTGCGAGGACATGGGGAACGTGCAGTGAGATGCTCCCCTGCAGGGTCTGAGAGATGTGGTTCCCAATCAGGTTGTCAAAAGCTGAGCTCCAGGCCCGGGCCACACTGGCTGTACCTGATGGACCAGAGGCAGAAACACGGGGTCAAGTTTCCTCTCTCCTCTCCTCCCTCCCCCAGACCAGTCTCACAAGAATACCTGCTATTTTCACCTACTCTTACCTTTTAAGAACCAAAGCCAGTCAATTAAGGACACCAAGACAGAGGTAAGTAGAACAAACAATTTCTCCACAACTTCAACCCTCCCAGCCCCTCAACAAATACACGCATTTATGGATATTTAAGTCCTGTGAATGAACACCTCACTTCACCACTCCACCCAGATTTCCTGACTCCATGCCCCTTCATTGGTTGTGCAGTTGCCCCCTGCCCCACCATCTCACCGATGACATAGGAGAGGATGAGGTTCCAGCCAGTGGTGAAGGCCCAGAGTTCACCCACAGTGACATAGCTGTAGAGATACGCAGAACCAGAACGGGGAACCCGAGCACCAAACTCCGCATAGCACAGCCCAGCCAACATAGAAGATAGGGCGGCCACCAAAAAGCAGATCACAATGGATGGTCCTGCTTTATCTTTGGCCACCTCGCCAGCCAGGACATACACGCCTGCACCCAATGTGCTGCCCACACCTAGGGCCACTAAATCCAGAGTGGTCAGGCATCTAGCAAGGCGAGTCTCAGCCATGCCTGGCTCCAGTGTACGTCTGCGTACCAGCTTTTGACCAAATCTGCAAAGCGCCTGCCACAGCATTCTGGCTGGAATTGAAGAGGATGCTAGGAAGGATCTGGTGAAAAACAAGACAAAAGACCTTCAATAGGGCTCATTATCCCTAAGCTCTAAGAGTGAATTACAATACCCACTCCACCAAGTAAAGGAGCTGGGGGGGGGGATGGGAGGAGGATGTTGAAGGGACAAAGGCAAGTCACTTTTCCTCTAACCTCAGTTTCTTCATATGCAAGTAGGAATAACAATACCTCACAGGTTTGTGGAAGGACTAATTTCAGAAAAGGCATGTGAAACCTCCCGATAGTTCAGTGGCCTGGCACCTAGTAGGTGATCAATCAATATTAGTCTCTTCTTTCTTTGGCGGGGAAACTATAGCGTTTATCCTAGACCCCAACCCAGGAGCCAGAGAAGCTCAATTGTGTCCGTTCCCTGGCCTGTGGTTCTTTGGGGATTAAACAGAACTCAACCCAGTAAAAGCCAGCAGCTCTGGGGAGAACCCCCTTCTCACACCCAATATCCACATTCCTTTTCGGCGCTCGCCCCCAGGGCTTCAAATAAGCAAGGTTCCTAGATCTCCCGGAGGGAGGGGGGACCGACCTCGGCTACAGATCAAAAGTGAGCACCGACTCAGTTCCATCCTTCCTCTCCAAGCCCACACTGTGTAACTGGCGCTGCCATCGCCCAGGGGGGTAAGCAAATGTTCCCCCACTTCCTCCCGCCCCGCAAGGCTGACCAGCAAGGATCAACAGTGAGGCGGGGCTTCGACATCTAAAGATTTGGAGACGCCCCCCGAGAGGGGCCCCTGAGCAGCCAGAAATTGCTCACACCCGAGAGGAGGGGTTCCGCCCTATGCCCCGCGACTCAGCTCCCAGTTTCTTATGCCCCCATCTAGAAAAGGTCTGGGGCTGAGGTGGAAATGGGAGCCTTGGCTCCCAGGGCTGGGGTCTCGCCAGCAACAGGTCACGGCCGTGTTGATGCAACTGCATGCCATGGTTGCCAGAGAATCCTAGGTATGCCCAGACCCTCGCCCGCCCCCTCCGACACACTTGTCGGCCTCCAACGCTTACCGGGGAGCTTTTGCAAGCCCAGAGCGCGGAGCGTCTCGGATAGGGTTCGTTGAGGCTGAGTTCAGCCGAGTTGGGCTCGGTTGCTCAAGCTTCAAAGCTGCTGCTTGGGGTCGTTGCGCGCCAAGCGCCCGTTTTATACACCCGGAGGCGGAGCCGGTAACGTCATGAAATCCCACCCCCAATCCTCCTCGCTACACAACACACACACACACACACACACACACACACACACACACACCTCTCAATCCTCCTCGCTACACAACACACACACACACACACACACACACACACCTCTCAATCCTCCTCGCTACACAACACACACACACACACACACACACACACACACACCTCTCTCTCTCTCTCTCTCTCTCTCTCTCTCTCTCTCTCTCTCTCTCGCCCGCCCCTCCCTCCCTCTCTCTCTCTCTCTCTCTCACTTGCAAAAGCAAGACGAGCGTGGCAGGGAGCGAGAAAGGGGGGAGGGCAGCCTTTTCCCATTCTCCTCGCTGAGCGTCAGAGCCGGACAATAAGAGGCTTCCTGGCCTGAAACCCCAGGGGATTTTCTACCTTTGTGCCTTGATAGTCAGAATCGGTGATTGGCAGGAGTGGGGGAGGGGGGTGAGAGGTGGAGGGGAAAACAGCACCGGGGAGTCTCCAACTCAACTCTCATTCTTACTAAGCTTTCTTTTCTACATGAGGTTACCTCACCCCTGAAATCTTTCCCAAGGACCCTACCAGATTGTGGACAGCCATCTGACGCCAACCCCTCAGCCCTGACCCTCAACTGTGGGTGTTTCCTAATGCAGTCAGCAGGAGAATGGAAGATGATTTCAACTACCACCTGTACACAGATAATTAATCCCATCTAGATTTCTAGGCCCCAGTTTCTCCATAGTGTACCTCCAGCTACCTATAAATGTTAAACTAAATATTAACTATGAAATTCTGACAGTACTGAAATATTAGAGGAGGGAGCTTATTTAATTCCATTTTACTGATGAGTAAACTGAGGCTCAGAGGCATAACTTGCCTGACATACACCATAATTATTTGTTGACCACCTTACTGATAAAACCTGGTGTATTGGACTTCAATACCGGCCTCTATGTGTACCATACCTCACTTAAATGCACAAGAAAAGGAGGCATGGCAGCAAGCAAAGCCAAACCAGGAGAAGCACCAGCATGGAGACAAGCCCTTTTAGGCTAGTTTCTGGGAAACAGAAGAGGAGCAGAAGAATCAAAGAAAGATCACACCGGGTATCAGACCCTAAAACCCCATCCAGCCTAATCAGTTCTTAGAATGGAGCACCAAGGGTTGTGAAGGTGTGGTTCTCTTCCACCAAGACATCTCAGGGATTAAGGATGGGCCTAAATATCCTTGTTTCCTTTAAATAATCCATTATGAATATGTCACCAATAAATCTATCTAAAATATAAATCCTTTTTGAAGTAACTGGTAGTTTCAGCTAGCTACAGCTCCATTTTGGCTTTCCTTAAGTATTCATTGAGCACTGACTATGTATAGCAGCTAGCATAGCAATGAAGAGACTACAAAGGATACAGAAAATAAAATCCTGGCCCTCGTAGTCTTAAAAATCTAGTTAGGGAAAGAACACACACACAATACAATTGAAACTGTATTACCTAGTAGTTAGGAGTGCAGTCTTTGGCGTTAGACCTAGGTTAAATTTCCAGCTCAGATACTGTGTGGCCTTGAGCAAATTACCTAACATCTCTGAGCCTCAGTTTTTGGATATAATATACACGTTTCACAGGGTGGTTGAGATGCTTAGATGAGATTATGAAGTCAACTCTTCCTGCCTGGCACATGGGAAGTATTCACTAAAAACTTAATTCATATTCAGAATAATACTTTGGTGTGTGTGATAATTATTTGGTTACTTAGATTAGATGATTGATTCAATTATGAGATTAATCAACAAGTTGCTGTTGTAAATATTCAGGGAAAGAAGTCCTTGGTACAGACTGGAATACTAAGAAGTAGTAACTAAGTAGAAACTAATAAGGCCTCTTAGTTTGCAAGGGGTTGAGGCATGAAGTAAAGTCAGGGTCCCATGTAGAGACTAGCCTAGCATGTGCAGGTTAACAGTGGACTTAATGGGCATTCAATTATTCAATAAAAACTTGATCAGTTAATTAGAAGCATTAGGAGGTGCTCTCCAATTGTAGCGTTCCAAGATTTTATGCAACTCTTCTCATTCACCTACCTATCCCTTTCATGAATTTGTAGGATTCAACCATATTTCCTTCCTCAGCTTTTATTTTTCCAGAAGTTCCCTGATGTCCTCCACCATTATGGATTTCTCCAGCTTCATTAACTCTTTCTTGTGGTATAATGGCCAGGTGCAAAACATTGAATTTTTTTGTTTGTTTTTATTATAAAACAATTTAACACTAATGAAAACTGCAAAAAAAGAAAAAACCCACCCAATATTATCATATAATTTTGCATGCTTCTGTTTTCATGATCAAATAAATATTTTTCAAATTACTTCTAGTATTCAAAATTGTCATTGTTAGTGGTTGCATAATATTCCATAGCACTGATGTACCATTATTTATTTAACCATTTAAACATTTATTCAGGTTGTTTCCAGTTTTCCTTTGTTCTAAGAAACACCTTCATTAATACAATGTCTCTAGTTGAATTACTTTCTTAGGCTTCATTCCCAGGATTGGGATTACTGAGTCAAAGATAACGAACATATTTGTAAATTTTGATACTTGTTACAGTGCTTTCCCAAAGGATTTTTATCAGTTTACAGTGCTATCAGCCATGTTACAGCAAAGCAACATTACCACAATCTCACCAGCATAGCTATAATTTAAACAAGTCATTTGCTAATAAAATAAAAGTAGAAGTGCATTCTGTTTAGAATTACTATTTCTTTTGGAAATTGTTTATTCATATCTTTTCTTTTTCCAACTTAGTTATTTGGGTCCTGATGCTTTCCTCATAAATGAGAATTAATTCTTTATATAGATATTAACCTTTCTTCTGTAATATTCGATTCAAATATTTTCCTATGTTTGTTGCTTTCATTTACAGAGCTTAAAATTTTCTAACTTTTTATTGAGGTACGGTATACACAGAGAAATGTGCACACTGGTATCGTAAGTGTACAGCTCAATGAATGCTCACAAAATGAACACACTCCTGTAACAGCACCCACATCAAGAAACAAACCATTATCAGTGCCCCAGAAATCCCCTTCATGCTTCCTTCCAGTAACTACTTTCCCTTCTGACAAGGGCAACCTCTGTCCCAACTTCTAACAGCCTAGATTTTTTTTTTACCTGTTTTTGTTCTTTATATAAATGGAAACATATAGTACGTACTCTTTTGATAATTGAGATAAAATTCACATACCATAAAATTCAACCTTTTGGGGCTTCCCTGGTGGCGCAGTGGTTGAGAGTCCGCCTGCAGATGCAGGGGACACGGGTTCGTGCCCCGGTCCGGGAAGATCCCACATGCCGCGGAGCAGCTGGGCCCGTGAGCCATGGCCGCTGAGCCTGCGCGTCCGGAGCCTGTGCTCCGCAACGGGGGAGGCCACAACAGTAAGAGGCCCGCATATCGCAAAAAAAAAAGTAAAATTCAAACTTTTGAAGTGAACAATTCACTAGTTTTTAGTATAGCCACAGAGCTGTACACCCATTACTACAATCAATTGTATACATATTCATCATCCCAACAAGAAACCTTGTTCCCATTTCCAGTCATTCCCCATTTCCTCCCAAACCCCTCACTCCAGCCCTAGGCAACCACAATTCTACTTTCGGTCTCCATAAATTTGCCTATTTTTCTAGACATTTTCACCTAAATGGAAGCATGCAGTATGTGGTCTTTTGTGAACCAGCTTCTTTCATTTAGCATAATGTTTTCAAGGTTCATTGATGTTCTACCATGTATAAGTACATACTTCATTCCTTTTTATTGCCAGATAATGTTCTATTGTATTGGAAAAAAAAACGTATTTATCCATTAATCAGCCAATGGACATTTGGGTTGTCTCCCTTTTTTTTTTGCTATTATGAATAATGCTGCTATGAACATTAGTATACAAGTATTTCTGTGGACATATGTGTTACATTATTTTGAGTACATACCTAGGAGTAGAATTGCTGAATCATATGGTAACTCTATCTTTAATCTTTTGAGGAACTGCCACACTGTTTTCCACAAAGGCTGCACCACTTTACATTCCCACCAGCAGTATTATGAGGGTTCCATTTATTCGACATTCTCACCAACACTTGTTATAATCCATCTTTTATTTTATCATAGCCATCCTAGTAAGTGTGAAGTGGTATCTTATTGTGGTTTTGATTTGCATTTCCCTAATGACTAATGATGTTGAGCATCTTCTCATGTGCTTATTAGTTCATCCATTTTTAATTGGATTGTCTTTTTTTTTTTTTTCTTTTTTGCGGTATGCGGGCCTCTCACTGTTGTGGCCTCTCCCGTTGCGGAGCACAGGCTCCGGACATGCAGGCTCAGTGGCCATGGCTCAGGGGCCCAGCTGCTCCGCGGCATGTGGGATCTTCCCGGACCGGGGCACGAACCCGTGTCCCCTGCATCGGCAGGCGGACTCTCAACCACTGCGCCACCAGGGAAGCCCTGGATTGTCTTTTTATTGTAGAGTCTAGACACTAGATCCTTATCAGATATAAGATCTGCTAATATTTTTGCCCATTCTATGAGCTGTCTTTTCACTTTCTTCATAGTGTCTTTTGATACACAAAAGTTTTTAATTTTGACAAGTCCAATTTATCTATTTTTTCTTTGATTGCTTCTGCTTTAAGTGTCATATGTAAGAAACCATTGCCTAATCCATGGTCACAAAGATTTACACCTATATTTCCCTCTAAGAGTTTTATGGTTTTACCTCTTATATTTAGGTCTTTGATCCATTTTTGAGTTAATTTCTGTACAAGGTGTGAGGTAGGGGTCCAAATCCATTTTTTTGCAAATGGATATCAAGTGTCCCAATACCATTTATTGAAAAGACTATTCTTTCCCCCATTGAATTGTCTTGGCACCCTTGTCAAAAATCAGCTGACCAAAAATGTGAGCGTTTATTCCTGGACTCTCAATTCTATTCCACTGAGTTATATGTCTGTCCTTATGCCAGTCCCACACTCTTGATTACTGTAGCTCTGTAGTAAGTTTTGAAATTGGAAATGCAAGTCCTTTAATTTTGTTCTTCTCTTTCAAGATTCTTTCGACTATTCTGGGGTCCCCTGAATTTCCATGTGAAATGTAGGATCTGCTTGCCGATTTCTGCAAAGAAGACAGCTGGAATTTTGATGGATATTGCCTTATATCCATAGATTAATTTGGATAGTATTGCCATCTTAACAATATCAACTCTTCTGAACTGTGAACATGGGATGTCTTTCCATTTTTTAAGGTCTTTTTAATTTCTGTCAACAATATTTTATAGTTTTCAGAGAGTAAGTTTTGTACTTCTTTTGATAAATATATTCCCAAGTATATTATTCTTTTTAATATTATTGTAAATAAAATGTTTCCTTATTTTTTTCATTGATCCTATAGAAATATAATTGATATCTGTATATTGATCTTGTACCTTGCAACCTGGCTGAGCTCACTTATAAGTTCTAATAGTGTTTTAATGGATTCCTTAGGACTTTCTATATACAAGATCATATCATCTGCAAACAGAGATGGTTTCACTTTTTCATTTCCAATCTGAATGCCCTTTATTTCTTTTCCTTACCTAATTGCTCTAGCTCAAATTTCCAGTACAGTGTTGAATGGAAGTGGTGAGAGTAGACATCCTTGCCTTGTTTCTGATTATAGGGGGAAAGCACTCCGGTTTTCACCATTAAGTATGATGGCTAGCTGGGGTTTTTTTTTTTTTTTTTTTTTTTTTTTGGCTGCGTTGGGTCTTCCTTGCTGCGTGCAGGCTTTCTCTCTAGTTGCAGCAAGTGGGGGCTACTCTTTGTTGCAGTGCATGGGCTTCTCATTGTGGTGGCTTCTCTTGTTGCGGAGCACAGGCTCTAGGCACACGGGCTTCAGTAGTTGTGGTGCACAGGCTTTGTTGCTCTGTGGCATGTGGGATCTTCCCGGACCAGGGCTTGAACCCATGTCCCCTGCATCGGCAGGCAGACTCTCAACCACTGCACCACCAGGGAAGCCCATGGAACTCTGATATTTTTTAAAAACAACTATAAAGGACATTATTGGGGCTATTGGGGAAATTTGAATGTGGACTATGTATTAGACGATGATAGTGTATCAGTACCAGTTTCCTGTGCATGATAATGGTATTGAGGTTATGTAGGAGAATGTCCTTGTTCTTAGGAGACACGTGCTGAGTATTTAGGGATGAAGTGTCACAAATGGGTCAGCAAAAATAATGTGCATATGTGTGTATGCACGTGCATGCACATGAGAGTGTGTGTAGAGGGAGAGAAAGAAAGCAAATGTGGCAAACACTGACAATTGGTGAATTTAGGTAAACAGTATATGGGTATTCATTACACTACTAAAATTATCCATAGGCTTGAATTGTTTTAAATTAAAAGTTTTAAATGGGGCTTCCCTGGTGGCGCAGTGGTTGAGAGTCCGCCTGCCGATGCAGGGGACACGGGTTCGTGCCCCGGTCCGGGAAGATCCCACATGCCGTGGAGCGGCTGGGCCCGTGAGCCATGGCCGCTGAGCCTGCGCGTCCGGAGCCTGTGCTCCGCAACGGGAGAGGCCACAACAGTGAGAGGCCGGCGTACCGCAAAAAAAAAAAAAAAAAAAGTTTTAAATGATCACCCTCTTATAGATGATATCTCACTTTTTCTACTTAACCCTGTAATCCATCTGGAATTTACTTTGGTGTTTGAAATGTGATATTATATATATTATGTATATAAATAATTTGAAGTTTTGTCAAAATACAAATCAGTCGGCCTAATACAATTTGTAAGGCCAACTGGCCCGAGGCAGGGGAACACAATCAGATTCACAGGTTGCATCAGACCGAAACTCTCCGGACCACCCAGTTCCAGAAACTGACCTGGAGACTTTCGGACCACGCAGTTCCAGGAAATGACCTGGGGACTTTGCACCCGGCCCAGCCTTCCCGCCTTTCGAGGGGCGGGACTAACGGTCCCCCCGGATACCCGAAAAGACCACCAAATAAGGAATACCCTGTGCCCTCCCAGATTCACCACACCCCTTTCCCTTCTTCCCCTATAAAATCTTGCCCAACCCTCGCCCGGGTGTGACTTCTCTGGCCCCTTTCTCTGGGACCAGTGAACCTCGCCCCGGAGTGCTCCCTAATAAAGCTCACTTGAAGCTTTCTTCTGTTTCGCGGTGCCGTTTGTTAAGATCCGACCTTACACAATTCATTGGTCATTTTTTCTCGACTGTCTGATTATGTCTACTTTATCATGTAGTAAATTCTCAAATATACTAGCATATAGCTCTGGATTCTCTATTTTTCACTGATCTATGTCTGCTTTTATGCCTGCACATTAAATTTAGTTTTTAATTTAAAAATTACAAAAGCAAAACATGTAAGACAGAAAATAAAAATCCACTTCCACCTACTGTGAGATCTCCACTGTTAACAGTTTGGTTTGCTTTCTTCTAGATTCCGTGCCTATACAAGAAAATATACACATAATTTAAATACAGACAGCTTTTTTTTTAGTTAATTAATTAATTAATTTTTGGCTGTGTTGGGTCTTCCTTGCTGTGCGCGGGCTTCCTCTAGTTGCGGCGAGCGGGGGCTACTCTTCGTTGGGGTGCACGGGCTTCTCACTGTGGTGGCTTCTCTTGTTGCAGAGCACGGGCTCTAGGCGAGTAGGCTTCAGTCGTTGCAGCACGCGGGCTCAGTCGTTGTGGCACACAGGCTCTAGAGCACAGTCTCAGTAGTTGTGGCACATGGGCTTAGTTGCTCCACGGCATGTGGAGTCTTCCCCAACCAGGACTCGAACCCGTGTCCCCTGCATTGGTAGGCGGATTCTTAACCACTGCGCCACCAGGGAAGTCCCCAGATAGCCTTTTAAAATACAAATATGATTATACTATACATGTTCTTCTGGGTTTTTTTTTCTTGAAAATATATTTTGAACTGCTTTCCAGATCAGTATTCATGGGCCCCCCTCACTTTTTAAAATGGCTGCCTAGTGTTCCACAGTAGGGGTGGCCCATAATTTATTTAACCAGTCCCCTATTTATGCACATTTATGTGGTTTCTAGTTTCTTTTCCCAGCACATTTTAAATAATGGGTGCTTTACCATATTTTAACATTTGTTAAGGCAAAACTTACTCCTTTTACAAAGTACTCCAATCAGTTTATTTTTCAGAGACAGTCATTTCACAGTCATTTCTGCTATCTTGCTTGTTTTGAAAATGAGATTTTGTTCCAAAGCGATTGATCTACCAAGGCGACAATTTTAGCAGAAATCCCACTTTTGAAGCCATCCTGCCTATAGAGAGGGTGCATTCTGATTTGCTCTCTGAGGGTGGCCTAGGTTGCCCGACCAGGTGAGTTAAGTCTCTCTAATTCAGGGCAGAGAATTAAAGAAAATTAAAAGGCCCACTTGACTGCAGCTCTAAAGTCACGTCCACTCAACAGTTTCATCAGTAAGAATGCTGACATTTTAATCTCCATTTACTGGTCTCCTATGCCTTATTTCTCAGTTGGTTAGAAATTATGAAGGGGGAAAAGGAAGCATTATGTATTGACTCCTTTAAAACCTTAACATCCACTACTCAGGTAGTGTTAATCTCTTGTTCTTCTGGTTTTGTTTGTTTGTTTTTGTTTTTTCCAACAAAAATTAGAAGGATTTTAATATCCAAGTCTTCTTTTAGAAAGCAAAATTAATGCAATGCAAATAAGAACATTTAACTAATAAAATTAACAACAAACCAAAGTAATTTTGTTACATAAATTAACCATTTATTATAGGCTAGCAACATTTCAAAAGGTGGTGCTTCTACTGGTCCTTCAATTCCTTCAGACTTCTGATGGCAGACTTCACTGTGACAGCAGAAGTGGTGGTGTGGTCCAAACACCACCAGCTACCGTTTTCATGCAGGAATCACAGTGCCAAATGCCCATAGCTCATCTCTTCATCTTGGTTTTGCCACCGAAGGAGCAAGTGTACTTTGCGTGCTGGCTGATTTCAATTTTCTTCACCATTTTCCTGAGGGAAGCACCGTAACGGGTCCCGTATTTACCCACGATTCCGACCTTCTTGGTGCGTTTAGCCATGTCGCCAAAACCTAGGTCCGAGCCCAGAGAGCTTTTTCTTCTGTTTATATATCTAACATAGTACTTCTTCTATAAAAGAATAATCGTATTCAGGGACTTCCCTGGCAGTCCAGTGGTTAAGACTCCATGCTTCCCATGCAGGAGGTTCAGGTGTTCGATCCCTGGTTGGGAAACTAAGCTCCCACATGCCACATGGCCAAAAAAAAGAATAATCGTGTTCATATTTTTCGTATCCCCCACTAGGCAGGCCTTCTCAAGTATAAAGATCATTTTATTCTTCTAACCCAGCACCTGGTATCTTGCTAAGTTGCTGGTCTTTAAAAAGGATATTTCCTTTTGAATTACCTTTGAAATAAAAGCTTCTCAAAAACGGTTTTCGAAGTTTCATTAGATTCCATCCACTAGTTGCTCATCTATATGCTTACTTATTAGCCTTTTAATAAGCTCTTAATATTAGGAATGCTAACTCTAATGAAAACCATGTTGCCCCGCATCTAGATTATGTCTCCTTAATTACAGGTTCTGCAAGTTTGCCTCATGGAGGGGAGCCCGTATGATTCAATGACCTTTGAACTAGATAAGAGAAAATGCACCCAAAGGTGGATGCTAGAGTTGGATGAACCAGCTCCTGATGAACGGGCAAAAGTATGCAGTTTCAGAGCTGAGAGCAGCGTGGGAAGAGAGAGCCCAAAAAGAAAGCAATAAGAAGGCACAGATATACTAAAGTGTAAAAATGGAGGTGATTATAAAGGTATCTGGAAACAGTTGCTTGGAATCTGTGTGCTCATATGTTGAGACATAATATCATAGTTGGGTGAACCTGGAAGACCACAGCAATACAAGGTTCCTGCTTTGACATCTCTTACAGTGTGGTCCCATAGAAAGAGAAAATTAGTAGTCTAAAGTACATGATGTGGATGCTTTGATTTAAACATCTTCTCAGGATGGGAATTCATAGTTAGATGTCAAAGAAAGGGCCAGATGAAAGGTTCTACAAGGGTTTCATTGTAGGGTAGTGGATAGTGGTGTTATTGCAGTCCAGAAATGAATCCCCCGGTTTTCAGATTAAAAAAACAAGTTTAAAAAAACCCTTTTAATTGAGGTACAATTGACATAACATTATATTCGTTTCAGGTGTACAATATAATGATACAACATTTGTATGTATTGCAAAATGATCACCACAATAAATCCAAGTTAACATCCATCACCACACACAGTAACAAAATTTTTTTTTCCCGTGATGAGAACTTTCAAGATCCACTCTCCTACTTTCAAATATGCAATACAGTATTATTAACTACAGTCACCATGCTGTACATTACATCCCATGACTTAGTCATTTTATAACTGGAAGTTTTACCTTTTGATCCCCTTCACGCATAAAAACAAGTCATTTTAAATTATTTTACTCAAAAGAGAACCAGTCAATAGGGTCAACCTCACTAGAGCTTGACTTATAACAGAATGCCACTTATAATTTAACAATTGATATCAATTTTTCTGCCACATTTATCTCCCCTTGTCTTCTATTCTTGAAGGTAAATTGATTTAGTCATAGAATTAAGGGAAAAAGGAATGAATTTTTAATGTAACTTTTATTGCATTTTTCCATTATAGAATACGTGCTCATTGTAGAAAATTTAGAAAATACAAAAATACATAAAGAAGAAAAATTTTAAATTATTCATAACTCCCAAACCCTAAGAAAACCATTATTAATATTTTTGAGTATTTCCTTCCAGTCTTTTTCAGCATATGTTTATACGATTAGAATCACACTAAATATTATATCCTGCACTTTTATTCATATTGTAAAACTTTCTCCCGTTGTATGGACTGAACTGTGTTCCTCCAAAATTCACATGTTTAAAGCCTTAACTCCCAGGACCTCAGAATGTTACTCTATTTGGAGATAGGGCCTTTCAAGTTAAAATGAGGCCATCAGGGTGGGCCCTAATCCAATCTGACTAGTATTCTTATAAGAGGAAATTTGGACACACCAGGGATGGGTACACACTGAAAAATAAAGTCATGTGAGAACACAGCAAGAATGTGGTCATCTGCAAGCCAAGGAGAGAGGCTTCAGAAGAAACCAGACTTGCCAACACCTTGATTTTGGACTTCTAGCCTCTAGAACTATGATAAAATAAAAATCTATTGTTTAAGCTGCCCAGTCTGTGGTATTTTGTTATGGCAGCTCTAGTAAACTATTACCCTTAGCATTGAACATTCTTCAAAATCTACTGTAATATCCTTTTGAAGTATTCTAAAATAACTATTATGGTAAATTGATGTTGTTCTCAAATTTTCACTATTTTAAAGAATGCTTCAATGAATAGGAAATTGGATATTCTTAGATATATTTTTCATCAAATAAGAATAGTTGGATTAACTCCTGTACTGTACTCTGGAGAAAATTATGTCTGCTCTCAAGGTCAAGCCTGGTGATATACTCACAAATTCTTACTTTTGG
This sequence comes from Stenella coeruleoalba, assembly GCF_951394435.1. NCBI lineage: Eukaryota > Metazoa > Chordata > Mammalia > Artiodactyla > Delphinidae > Stenella > Stenella coeruleoalba. The sequence goes on from NC_137152.1 coordinate 55,064,798, forward strand.
TTCCATTATTTCTATTCTTCTCATAGAATACCAACTTTCTGGCAACCTCAAACAGATTATATTGATAATACAATTAAATGAATTCATTTTCTTTACATCGGTTACATTCCAGACTTGAGGATTAGCCTTTGATACCCTCTGTTAGATCTGAGAATTACTCTGAGCTCTTCCTTAGGTTAGGGAAGATATTCAGGTTTCCCTGATAAAAATTTAGGGAATGTCCTTGCCTCGTAAGTAATACACTACGCTCAGAGGGTGTCAGTTCTTGATTCCACTCCCAACTCTTGGGGGTTCGCTATCACAAAGTAGGAAATAAGCACTGATGTAGATATCAGAAAGAGGAGGAGCTGGCAATAATTCCCTACCCTGTGAAATGTATTTAGCCTATTCTACCTGTGACTCAGGTACTCAGGCTCCATTAGTTTCTGCCATGAGAGTGTCTTTGTGATATTGTGATTTGGTCTTTGCCTCCTTTCTTGAACAGAGATCCTAAAATCCTTGGAATTCCCTAAAAGAGGAGCGCAATCAAGGTGTCTTTTGTTATGTTAATGAGTGACTTTTGGACCTAGCCTAAGAATGGGGGCTGGTTGCCAGGAGAAACAACTTTCAGTCCCACCCTCTGACCTTGGGGGAGGGGAAGGTTCTGGAGGGTGAATCAATCACCAATGGCCAATGATTTAATCAACCATGTCTATGTAATGAAGCTGCCATAAAAACCTCCCCAAAAAGGGAATTCCCTGGCAGTCCAGTGGTTAGGACTTGGCGCTTTCACTGCCGAGGGCCTGGATTCAATCTCTGGTCGGGGAACTAAGATCCCGCAAGCTGTGTGGTGCGGCAAAAAAAAAAAAAAAAAAAAAGCCCCAACAGACGGAGGTTTGAAGAGCTTCTGGGGTCTGGGTGCTCTCAGAGAGGGCACGGAATCTCTGTGCCCTTTCTTCATACCCTATGTATTTCTTCCATCGGGCTGTTCCTGAGTTGTACCTTTTTATAATAGACTGGTAATCTAGTAAGTAAAATATTTCTCTGAGTTCTGTGAACTACTCTAGCAAGTAATTAAAACCAAGGAGTGGGTTTTGGAACCTCCGTTCTATAGCTGGCCGTTCAGAAGCACAGGTGACAACCTGGACTTGGAATTGATGTCTGAAGTTGGAGGCGGGGCAGTCTTGTAGGACTGAGCCTGTGGGATCTGATGTTATCTCCAGGTACATAGTGTCAGAACTGTGTTGAATTTAGGACACCCAGCTAGTGTCTGAGAATCGCTTGGTGGTATGGGAAAAACAACACGTGTGCGTGTTGTAACTGGGTGCAGAATTATAGTCTTGAACTAAATGTACCTGTCAAGCACAGCTAGGTCAGGAAAGGGGCCACCATAAGCTGCAATGGACATAGGGAGGCCTATGATCATAACTCTATCCCTAAGTGACAGAATAGGGGCAGAATTCACCTTAGAGGGGGCTTGAAATTTTCATGGAGACCTCAAATCGTATCTTCCTTCAACCTCTTCTGTTTAAGTCCTATGAAGCATTTCCTGTTATTCATCACCTCTTCTTTCATTTTATTCATACAACAAAAAGAATTATTGAGCTTCTATTACATGTCAGGCACCGCACTAAGACATGAAAAGTCAAGGTCCCTGTCTTTGAGGAGTTCATAGTCTAGTAGGGAAAGATGAGCGTGTAAGCAGATAATTACAACACGCTGTAATAATGCTATTACACAGTAAGTCCCCTACATACAAACGAGTTCTGTTCCGAGAGCGCATTCGAAAGTCCAACAAAGTTAGCCTAGGTACCCAACTAACACAACTGGCAACATAGTACAATACTGTAATAGGTTTATAATACTTTTCACACAAATAATACATAAAAAACAAACAAACACAAAAATAAAGAAAACATTTTTAATCTTACCTTGCAAAGTACAGTAGTACAGTACAACAGCTGGCATACAGGGGCTGGCATCGAGCGAACAGGCAAGAAGGGTTACTGACTGGAGGAGGGAGAGGAGGTGGGAGATGGTAGAGCTGAAGGATCGTCAGCAACAGGAGACAGAGGGCAAGCTGCAATTTCACTCACGCCTGACATTGATGGCATGCACGTTCACATCTTTGAAAGTTCACAACTTGAAGGTTCGTATGCAGGGGACTTACTGTATCTCAAAAGAAAGAACAATCCACAGTGTATTAGGGGAAAAGGACAGAGAAAAGCCATCCAGGAAGAACTCAAAGAAGAGGATATAAAACCTATCAAATAATCTACATGCTAGAACACTGATTCCAAACCAAGAAGGTGGGATTTAATGGTAATAAATACTTAAATGTCATATATTCAATTTTAAAACTTGACTTCGAAGGAATAAGATGGAGTAAACTGGCTTAAAATGATATGAAGAAAACCTGGAAGCTCTAAATGGGTCAACAATTTAAGTAAATCAGTTTTCTGTTGCTGTGTAACAAATGACCGCAAATTTAGCAACTTAAAACAATCCCATTTATTACTGCATAGTTTCTGTGGGTCAGAGTCCCAGCACAGATTGGCTAGGTCTCTGCTTAGGATCCCAGTAGGCTGAAATCAAGGTATAGGCCAGGACTGGGGCCTCATCTGGAACTTGGGATGCTCTTCCAAACTCACATAGTTGGCAGAATTCAGTTTCTTATGGTTGTGGGACTGAGACTCTCAGCTCCTAGAGGCCACCAGCAGTTCCCTGCTACATGGCCCTCTCCATAGGCAGTTTATTTCCTAGCAGTTTGCGTCTTCAAAGCTAGCAGGAGAGTTTCTCTCATTCTAGTTTGCTGAGATAGAGTCTTATATAACCTAATGTAATCATGAGAGTGACATACCATCACCTTTGCCATATTCTATAGATTAAAAGCAAGTCACAGGTTCTACCTGCACTCAGGGGAGGGGATTATACAGGGTGTGACAAATTGGGGGTCATTTAAGGGTATGTCCACCCCAGTAAGACAGGTACTAAATATTATAAGAGAAGCACAGTATCCATCTTGTTCATTCAAACCACATTTACAGACAACCTACAATGGGCAAGGAGCTATGTTAGGCACTGGAGATGCAGACATGAAGAAAAATCGTCCCTATTCTGTAGAACAAATAGGTAGCTATCTAGAAACAAATAAGTTGGATTCATAGATATATCCTGTACCAAAATACAATAAAATAAATTCCATATGGATAAAAAAACTTAAATATAAAATGAAACCATAACAGTACTAGGAAAAATCCTACACATCTTTTTTTTTTTAATCTCAGAGCAGGGAGGGGAGGTGCAGCAGGAAAAAACTACTGCAAGTCCTTAAGGCCCTTGCCCAGCTAGCCTGGAGGGCAGAGGTTCCACACTGGCAAGCCTAGAAGACCAGAGGCTACCAGCCCTTTTCAGTGCCCAGCTCATAAAACAGGGGTGTCACTCCAAGAGGCCACTGTCCCTGACCTGATCTCCAGAGTAGAGGCTCAGAGACTTAGCTCAGGAGGAGAGGCAGTTCTCAAGAGCTATAAAAAATCCATTTTGTTGTGCAGTGGAGGCTAACACAACATTGTAAAGCAACCATACTCCAATAAAAATTAATTAAAGAAAAGGTGGTTGAAGCACACACACACACACACACACAAATCCACAGGTAACATCATACTTAATGGTGAAAAACTGAATGCTTTCCCCCTATAATCAGGAACAAGACAAAGATGTCTACTCTCACTACTTATATTCAACATTGGAAGTTTGAGCTAGAGCAATTAGGCAAGGAAAAGAAACAAGATGCATGCAGATTGGAAACAGTCACTATTTGCAGATGACATGATGTTGCATATAGAAAATCCCAAGAAATCCACTAAAACCCAACAGAACTAATAAGTGAGTTCAGCTGGGTTTCAGGGTACAAAATCAATATATAAAAGTCAATTGTATTTCTATACAGGAGCAATAAACAAACCAAAAATGAAATAAAAAAGTAACTCCATTTATTTATAACAGCATCAAAAAGAATAAAGAATAAAATACTTATAATACATTTATCAAAAGAAGTACAAAACTTACATTCTGAAAACTACAAAATATTGTTGACAGAAATCAAAGAAGATGTTAAAAAATGGAAAGCCAGGGGCTTCCCTGGTGGTGCAGTGGTTGAGGGTCCGCCTGCCGATGCAGGGGGCGCGGGTTCATGCCTCGGTCCGGGGAGATCCCACGTGCCGCGGAGCGGCTGGGCCCGTGGGCCGTGGCTGCTGGGCCTGCGCGTCCGGAGCCTGTGCTCCGCGACGGGAGAGGCCGCAGCGGTGAGAGGTTCGCGTACCGCAAAAAAAAAAAAAAAAAAACACCAACGAAAAAGAAAGCCATCCCATGCTAATGGACCAGAAGGCTTGACATTAAGATGGCAATACTCTCCAAATTTATCTATGGATATAAGGCAATACTCATCAAAATTCCAATGGGCTTCTTTGCAAAAACTGACAAGCTGATTCTAAAGCTCATATGGAAACTCAAGAGACCCAGAATAGTAAAAATCATCTTTAAAAAGAAGCACAAAGTTAGAAGACTCACACTTTCCAATTTCAAAACTTACTACAAAGCTACAGTAATCAAGAGAGTGTGATACTGGCATAAGGACAGATATATAACTCAATGGAATAGAATTGAGAGTCCAGAAATAAACCTTCACATTTACGGTTAACTGATTTTTGACAAGGGTGCCAAGATAATTCAATGGGAGACAGAATAATCTTTTCAACAAATTATGTTGGGACAACTAGATAGTCACTTGCAAAAGAATGACTTTGGATGCCTATCTCACACCATACACAAAAATTACCTCGAAATGGATCAAAGATCTAAATATAAAAGCCAAAACTATAAAATTCTCATAAGAAAACATAGGTGTAAATCTTCATGACCTTGGAGTCAGCAATGGATTTTAGATATGACACCAAAAGCACAAGCAACAGAATTAATAGATAAATTGGATTTCATCAAAGTTAAAAACTTTTGTTCTTCAAATGACACCTTGAAGAAAGTGACATGACAACCCATAAAATAGGGGGAAATATTTGCAAATCATTTATCTGATAAAAGATTTGTGTCTAGAATATATAACGAAGTCTTACAATTCAATAATAAAAAGATAACCACTTCGCATCCACTAAGACGACTATTTTAAAATAAAAAAAAAAAACAGAAAATAACAAGTGTTGTTGTGCCTTGCTGGTGGGAATGTAAAACGGTACAGTTGCTGTGGAAAACAGTATGGTGATTCCTAAAAAATTTAAACATAGAATTACTATATGATCCAGCAACTCCACTTCTGAGTATATACCCAAAAGAACTGAAAGCAGGGACTTGAGCAGGTATTTGTACACCTATGCTCATAGCAGTATTATTTACAATAGCCAAAAAGGTGGAACAACTCAAGTGTCCATTGACAAATGAATGGATAAACAAAATGTGGTATATACATACAATGGACTATTATTCCACCTTAAAAAGGAAGGAAATATTGACATGTGGTACAACATAGATAAACCTTAAAGACATCATGCTAGAGGAAATAAGCCAGTCACAGAAGGACAAATATTATATGATTCCATTTATATGAGGTTCCTAGAGTAGTCAAATGAATAGAGACATAGAGTAGAATGGTAGTTTCTAGGGGATGGGGAGAGGTGAGAATGGAGAGTTATTATTTAATAGGTACAGAGTTTTAGCTGGGGAAGATGAGAAAGTTCTGGCAATGGGTGGTGGTGGTGGTTGTACAACACTGTGAACATACTTTATGCCACAGAACTGTACGCTTTAAAATGGTTAAAATGGTAAATTTTATGTTATGTATATTTTACAACAATAAAAAATAAGATAAATAACTCAGTTTTAAAATGGGCAAAGGATCTGAATAGACATTTCTCCAATGAAGATATGCAAATGGCCAAAAAGAACATGACAAGATACTCAACATCACTAGCCATCAGGAAAATGCAAATCAAAACCACAATAAGGGGCTTCCCTGGTGGTGCAGTGGTTAGGAATCCACCTGCCAATGCAGGGGACACGGGTTCGAGCCCTGGTCCAGGAAGATCCCACATGCCGCGGAGCAAGTAAGCCTGGGTGCCACAACTACTGAGCCTGCACTCTGCAGCCAGCGAGCCACAACTACTGAAGCCCGCGTGCCTAGAGCCTGCGCTCTGCAACAAGAGAAGGCACCGCAATAAGAAGCCTGTGTACCTCAACAAAGAGCAGCCCCCGCTCGCTGCAATAAGAGAACCCACTGCAATAAGAAGCCCGCGCATTGCAACGAAGACCCAACGCAGCCAAAAATAAAAATAAATAAATAAAATAAATTTATTTAAAAAAAAACACACTGGCAGTCCAGTGGTTAAGACTCCACACTTCCACTGCAGGGGCCGTGGGTTCGATCCCTGAAAAAAAAAAGCCCACAGTAATATACCACTTCACACCCACTAGAATGATCAAAAAGACAGATAATAACAAGTATTGGTGAAGATGTAGATTAATTGGAAGCCTCATACATTGCTGGTGGGAATGTAAAATGGTGCAGTCTTTGTGGAAAACAGTCTTGGCAATTTCTCCAAAGGTTAAACATAGAATTACTATATGACCCAGCAAATGTACACCTAGATATATACCCAAGAGAAATGAAAACATATGTCCACAAAAAAACTTGTACACAAATATTGATAGCAGCATTATTTATAATAGCCAAAAAATAGAAACAAATGTCTATCAATTGATGAATGGAAAAATAAAATGTGCTATGTCCATACAGTCAAATATTATTTCTCATTATAAAGAAATGAAGTACTAAAAAAAATACTAAAAGAAAGAAAAAGAAATGAAGCACTGCCACATGTTATAACATGAACCTTGAAAACTGTATGCTAAGAGAAAGAAGACAGTCACAAAACAGCATACACTGTATGATTCCATTTATATGAAATATCTAGAATAGGCACATTTATAGATATGGAAAATATATTAGTGGCTGCCAGGGGCTGGGAGGGTTGAGAGGAATGAGGAATGACTGCTAAACTCTGTGAATATACTAAAACCCATTTAAATAGGTGAATTGTATGGCACATGAATTATAGCTCAATAAAGCTTTTTTTTTAATATACAAGTGAATTTTTGTGTGTGTGTGTGTGTGGTACACGGGCCTCTCACTGCTGTGGTCTCTCCCGTTGCAGAGCACAGGCTCCGGACGCGCAGGCTCAGCGGCCATGGCTCACGGGCCCAGCTGCTCCACGGCATGTGGGATCTTCCCGGATCGGGGCACGAACCCGTGTCCCCTGCATCGGCAGGCGGACTCTCAACCACTGCGCCACCAGGGAAGCCCCAAGTGAATTTTTTTTAATGAGGGAGATCTTTAGGTTTGTGGATGTATACAAACATATATATATATCTAATAGAATAGATGTAGATACATACATAGATCTCCAATACATATGGTTAAGTGAATAAAGATGTAAGACAGCATATAAGATTACATCATTTCTCTAAAAAAGAAGAAAAATTATATACATATATAATATATATATGCACAGTTGCTGTTATATACATAGTTTATCTCTACTGCTTTTCTCAACTGGGGTTCAGAGATTAAAGCCCTATAGAACATTATTTGTGTGAATATTTTCTTAATTTTCCCAAGAACTGTACATAACTAATGCCATTCTAGATGCACGGGTGATAAGTTTATTCATTACATACAACGGATGCCTTAGGGCAGGGGTCCCCAATCCCTGAGCCATGGACCGGTATCGGTCCTTGGCCTGTTAGGAACCAGGCTGCACAGCAGGAAATGAGCGGCAGGTGAGCGAGCGAAGCTTCATCTGTATTTACAGCCGCTCCCCATTGCTCACATTACCGCCTGAGTTCCAACTCCTGTCAACATAATGGTGAGTTGTATAATTATTTCATTATATATTACAATGCAATAATAATAGAAATAAAGTGCACAATAAATGTAATGCACTTGAATCATCCTGAAACCATCCCCACCCCTGGTCTGTAGAAAAATTGTCTTGCATGAAACCGGTCCCTGGTGACAAAAAGGTTGGGGACCACTGCCTTAGGGCATTAGGGCTGGGCTGCAAAGGGTGTGTATGCAGAAACTGAAAACGCTGGTTCCCACTGGGATGCGAATGGGAGGGAAATTTTTCCTGGTATGACCTTTTATAACTTTTGAATCTTGAACCAAAAAAGAAATATTAATAGGGACTTCCCTGGTGGTCCATTGGTTGGGACTTTGTCTTCCAGTGTGGCAGGGGGTGGGGTGGGGGGGCGGGGTGCAGGTTCAATCTCTGGTCAGGGATCTGGGATCCCACATGCCTTGCGGCTAGAAAACCGAAAGGTAAAAAAAGTGGAGGCAATATTGTAACAAGATCAACAGAGACTTTAAAAATGGTCAACATCAAAAAAATCTTAAAAAAAGAAATATTAATAAAAATTTTAAGTTAAGTTTATGAAAAAAGGAAGAAAATAAAGTTAACTAAAGCTGGATATAGAATTAATGAAGTATACATTTTTCTCACAATACAGTAGATCCTAAAGCATGTTTACTAGCTGAGGGCAAAAATCTGTGATGAAGATAAAAAAGTTTAAGAGATAAGAAAGAGAAGGAATAATATTGGCCAAGTCAGGACCCTGTAGAGATGGGAGGATATAGGACGCCGAGCACAGGCAGAAGATTATTGGCTTTTCACAAAGGGAGGTAAACAGGAAAGGCTGAGCACAAATTTTGTAACTATATTTTGAAGTAGAAGAGCTGGTATTTGGCTTCAATTTTCTTTATTAAGGGGAGGCAAGAACATCTTCAAAATGGGAGGGAATGGAGATGGAGCAGGCAACCTGAGAAGAGAGGTGAGGGAAGGTTTGAAACAGCATCTATGGGGAATGGGAGCAAAATCTAGCTAGTAATAGTGAAAGGATTGCTAGGTCACTGTGGTTCCTTTGGGGGCTTTGTGCATTTCACTTGGGGCTCCACATCTAAGAAGGGCTCTGCCAGCTACATGTAAGTTCAACAAAGATGGGAAGTTTTCTGGAAACTTTGTCATATGAGAACTGGCTAAATAAGCTAGAACTACTGAACTTAAATAAAATGAATCTAAAATGGGCAGATGGGAAAGGAGCCACGAACAATAGTCAAATATGTGATGGTTTGCCACATAAAAAAAGGTCAGAATTAGGAAACCTTCTAGCTCTAAGATTCTGTGATTTGCTCCATACTACTGTTATCTTCCCAAACAGACTATAAGCATTCACTGGCTGGTGAATGAATCTGCATAAGGACTGAAAGCAGACCACCACTGGAGTGATGGGGGTTAGAATGTAGTAGACTAAAGGGTGAATGAAAGGGGAGGAAAGGAAGACAATAAATACAGACTGCTCTTTTTAAAAGCAGAGCTATGAAGGAAGAGAGAAAAATAAATTGAACTAAAGAGAAATGCAGAATTCAGGAAGGGCACAGTGATAATATCTAATAGCATTTCATCGATTCAAAAATGCACATTTCTGGACTTCCCTGGTGGCGCAGTGGTTGAGAGTCCGCCTGCCGATGCAGGGGACGCGGGTTCGTGCCCCGGTCCGGGAGGATCCCACATGCCGTGGAGCGGCTGGGCCCGTGAGCCATGGCCGCTGAGCCTGCGCATCCAGAGCCTGTGCTCTGCAACGGGAGAGGCCACAACGGTGAGAGGCCCGCGTACCGCAAAAAAAATAAAATAAAAAAATTTTTTAAATGCACATTTCTTCATGTTTTTAACATTTCTGAAATTGGCATGCAGTTTATAATTAATGGAATGTCACAATTGCTGTTGGCCAGGCAGCAGTTGTGATATAATTGTCATTGCCTGACACCTTCTGGTAAGATCGAGAAAGTACCAGCATCAAAACTTGCAGAATGGTTGTCAGCGACGTGGAAGAAAACCCTGGACAAAAGTAGAATACTTCTTTCCCCCCACCAAAAATACTGTATTGCCAATATCCTTAATGACAAAGAATAATATTGTGAGGAAAATCCAGAACATATTGACTGAGCCAAAAAGTAATTCAGAAGACTCAGATTCCAAATGTGAAGATGTTTTAGAAATACCTTAACCAATTTTCATTTCAGGGTTCTTTGTAACATATGTACAAGAGTTATAGATGATAAAAATCCATTTCTAAACAAGTCTTAAAGAACGCTCCCAATAATTATAAAGTATAAATTATAAAAGCTAAAATAGTATTGTGTTATAATTTATTTGGCTGTATTTTTTCTTTCTTTTTTGTTTATTTAATTTTTTATTGAAGTATAGTTGATTTACAATGTTGTGTTAGTTTCTGGTGTACAGCAAAGTGAAATTTTTTTCTTTCTTAGTGGTGCATAAAACAAGGGTATGTCTTACAGTCAATGCTGTTTCAGATTAGATGAAATACAAGTTCTACATCTTGAATTAGAGTACCATACTAGTAGGTGTAAAAAAAAAAGCTCAATTATAGGGCATTAAAAAATGTATTCAGGCTTCCCTGGTGGCTCAGTGGTTGAGAGTCCGCCTGCCGATGCAGGAGACACGGGTTTGTGCCCCGGTCCGGGAAGATCCCACATGCCGTGGAGTGGCTGGGCCCGTGAGCCATGGCCACTGGGCCTGCGCGTCTGGAGCCTGTGCTCCGCAACGGGAGAGGCCACAACAGTGAGAGGCCCGCGTACCGCAAAAAAAAAAAAAAAAAAAAAAAAAAAGTATTCATTCATTTATTCAAGAAATATTTACTTAGAGTTTACTACATGCCAGGCACTGGACGCTGGATATACAGTGGTGAATAAGACAGACATTGTCTTCACTCTCACTGAGCTTAAGTGCTAGATAAGACAGCAGTTCCCAAACTGGTCCCTCAAAATTAGTTCCTTAAGATACTCCAAGAAAAAAAATAGTTCTGTGATCAGATTAGTTTGGGAAATGCTGCACACTAAATTCACTTTTTCACAATGTACATTATCACACTAAAGGCTTTTTAAGCTTTTGTTTCACTCTGCACATCCCAAACTTATTAATTATGTAAACCCAGAGTCAGAATTGTGATGCATAATATAAAATGAACTCGTACAAATCAACTCAAAAAAGACAAACAATATGGGCGAAGGACATCAACAGGCAATTCACAGAAGAAATTGGTTAATGACTAATACATCCGAAAAAATACTCAACCTCACTCATATTTAAGAAATACAAATTAAAATAATGAGAGCGCATACTTCTGCCCATTTGAGTGGCAAAAATGGAAAATGATAAATGACAAATAGTGTTGTGAAGATGTGGGGGGAGGATACTCTCATTCACTGATAGTTGGAGTGTGATGTGGGTCTATGTTTTAAGAGTACAATTTGGCAATATCTACCAAATTTACTTTATGAATTTATCCTACAGAAATACTTGCATGGGTGCCCAAAGATGTATGTACAAAGGATGTCTACTGCAGCATTGTCTGAATAGTGAAAAAACTGGAAAGAACCCAAATGCCCATCAATTGGACCTTTAATAAACTATATTACATCTACACAAAGGTCTACCATGAAGCCATTATAAAGATAAGAGAGTTCTAATTGAAGATATCTGAGTAAAGATGTGTGCTTATCTCTTCCCTTTTGACATCCATTAAAATGATAATAAAGGAATAAGGCCTTAACAGTGAAAAAAATGGGCTTAACGAATTTCTGGAAGATTGGAAATGTGTCAACTGATGAAACAGAATGGAACAAGGCAATGTACCTGGCAGAATCCCAGAAAGGCTCCTATTTCAGAGCTGGCAAGTATTCAAGGTCAAACTAAGAAGGGAGTCTGAAAACTATGGGGTGCATTGAAAGCCTGTCTATGAAACAAATGTCCTCACTGTTTCCCCATGATCTCCCCACCCATCATCCTCACATTCAGCATAGTTCATCCAATCTTTACCTCCCAGCAAAAAAAGAAAAGAAAAGGAAGAAAAAGAAAGAATGAATGAATGAAAGAAAGCAAGCAAAGAGAGAAAGGAAGAAAGAAAAGAGAGAAACAAAAAGAAAAAATAAAAGAAGACGAGGACTCAGTAGAAATAAAATAAACACCTGGAGAAAACTAAAGGGTAGTATAGGTTTTGGTGCTCCAGTGCAAATGAAAACGCTTCTTAATCTGGCATTTGGGGTTCCCCCGCCTAAAGGCAACTTCCAAACACAAGTCTAAATAGAAGGCTGCTAGTCACAAGCCCTGACCAGTTACAAAGACGTCTAGTCCAATCCCTTATTTAGAGGAGAGAACTAGTAAGAAAATGGATCTACATACATAAAGCAGAAAAACCTATATCAACTGCCTATTCTTTCATTTATAAATATGAAGAGACAATTAAAGACCATCAGACATATGAAGAAAAACAGCATTATGAAAAGAAAGGCCAAGAGAAGCAAGCAGAATTAACCCCAGAGGAAACAGATAATTCAGAGAAGAGAAGATTTTAAGGGCCTACTAAGACCAAAGGGGAAAAAAGACCCATACTTAGACACTATATCATTTTATACCATCAGAAATAGAGAAAATTATAAATGCTTCCAGAAAGAAAAAGCAGGTTACCTGTAAAGAAACAAAAATCAGGTTTCTCATTAGCAACACTGGATGTTAGAATAACTCTAAAATTCTGAGGGAAAATTATTCTGAACCTAGAATTTAAAACCTAGCCAAATCACCAATCAAGTATGAGTACAAAAAGATATTTTCAGAAATGTAAAGATTCAAAAGAATAACTCCTGCACAGCCTTTCTTAGTTTGTTACTCTAAGATGTACTTCAACAAAACCAGGGTAAATCCCAGAAAGAAAAAGACATGGGAAACAAGAAATAGGAGACTTAACTCATGAATCCAGTGACAAAAACCCTCTAGGATGACAACTGGGAAGTAGGCCTGGAAAGCAATCAGTCCAATTTAGAATAAGAAACCAGAGTGCTACAGAAAGAATGTCTTCAAGAAGAATGAAATTGATTCCAAGTGATGGATAAATTAAGAAGCTAGAAAATATTAATGATTAGAAAAAGTGATCTCTTTCCTCAAAAAGAAAATATAAAAGGCAATTAGAAAATCCAGGAAAAACAAACAAAACTATACAGGAGAATAATAACAGAAATATGAAGCATTCCTGGTTATATGGTGGACTAGGTATCTGAACAAAACCTCCGACAGAAAACCACTTAAGACACTGGATAAAACATAAAGCACCTTATTAAAAGCATCAAAGAACTGGTAAGATAAAAAGAATTAATAAGATAAAAGGGAACCCATATAGACATGTGATGCACTGAAGCTGTTTTGCCCTGGGAGCATTTGCAAAACCTGGTGACCTTCAGCTAAAACATTTGTGGACTCCTAGGTCCCTCCAAGGTGGGGAGTCTAAAAAAAGCCTTCTTCCTGTACCCCTGGATTCTAGCTTTCTGAAAGAATGCTCTTTTACCCTACTCCTCGAAAAACTCCCACAAATAACTTCCTGAGGAAAATGAGCAGCTCACTCTCAGAAATGAGTAAAACACACCTCTCTCACCAGAAAGCCTATTTTTTTAATATTGAAAATACCAATTTTGACAAGAATGTGGAGTGATAATTACTGATAATTACTAATGGCAGTGTAAATTGGTATAATCACTTTGGAAAACTATTTGGTAGTATCTAATAAAGCTAAACATGCATTTACTTTACAACTCAGCAATTCTACTTCTTAGGTAAACATTCAACAGAAATTAATGTATATATCCATCAGAAGACATGTATAAGAACACTCATAGCAGCTTTATTAATAAAAGTCAAACATTACCAATCCACCAACAGGAGAATAAATGAATAAACAGTGGCATATCCATACAAAGGAATATACTTAGCATTAAAAAGGAACAAACTATTGATACAGGCAACAACATGAACGAATCTCAAAAACATTACACTGAGCAAAAGAATCCAGACACAAAAAAGTATACATACTGTTGATTCCATTTATATGCCATTCTGGAAAAGGCAAATCTATAGTAACAGGAAGCAAATAAATGGTTGTCTGGTGCCATGAGTGAGAAGGATTGACTGGGAAGGAGCACAAGGGAACTTTCTGGGATGATAAAAATGTTTTCTCTTGACAGTGGTGGTAGTTACACAGGTGTATTTATTTGCCAAAACTCATCAAACTATATGTGTAGAATAGGTACACTGTATTATATTTTATTTTATGTAAATAATATTTCAGAAAGTTGATTAAAAACTTTAAAAACTTGTAAAAATGAGAGATATAATAATTGCAATTAAAACTTAATGGAGGGACTTCTCTGGTGGCACAGTGGTTAAGAATCCACCTGCCTATGCAGGGGACACGGGTTCGAGACCAGGTCCAGGAAGATCCCACATGCTGCAGAGCAACTAAGCCCATGCACCACAACTACCAAGCCTGCGCTCTAGAGTCCGTGAGCCACAACTACTGAGCCCACGTGTCACAACTACTGCAGCCCACATGCCTAGAGCCTGTGCTCTGCAACAAAGAGCAGCCACCACAATGAGAAGCCCACACACTGCAACAAAGAGTAGCCCCTGCTTGCTCCGCAACTAGAGAAAGACTGAGCACAGCAACGATGACCCAAAGCAGCCAAAAACAAATAAATTTTTTTAAAAAAAGAAAAAAAACAAGGGACAGGGTGATTCTTGGAAGGTGGAAAAGAAAAAATAGGGACTTCCCTGGTGGCACAGTGGTTGAGAGTCCGCCTGCTGATGCAGGGGACACGGGTTCCTGCCCTGGTCCGGGAAGATCCCACATGCCACGGAGCGGCTAGGCCTGTGAGCCATGGCCGCTGAGCCTGCGTGTCCGGAGCCTGTGCTCCGCAACAGGAGGCCACAACAGTGAGAGGCCCGCGTACCACAAAAAAAAAAAAAAAAAAAAAAAAAAAATAGGATAGCCAAACCCAAAACCTATGGACAATATCTGCAACAAAACTAGGTAACAAGATACCCCCACGAACCTCAAAATATGAGGAAAGGGGACAAATTACCAGCACCTATAAGACATATGTGGGTTTCAGCAAAAGGAAGCAGAGGGAAGCAATGGGGCATCTAAAAGACCAGAGAATCCCTAAATAGCCAAAGTTACTAAGTGGAAAGCTCAGAGGGACAATTGAAGGACAGCAGCTAAAACTGGGAGAGATTTTGCACATGATTATAGCAGGGCAGTGGTAAGACCCAAAGAGGCTGGAACAATCTGGGCCTGGAGTAGTGTGAGCCCCATGAACTCTCAAAACTAACCAGCTAAAGCTCTATCCTAGGATAAAGCCCACACTGAGGAGAAACTTCTGGGAGTAGAATCCAAACTAGGCAGTGCAGCAACAGAAGGTCCAGATGAAAATAGGAGAGGGGAGCAGCACCATGATATCATTTGTTTTCATATTACACAAAAGCAACAGAAGAGGGAGCTCAAAAGCCATGAAATTTAAAAATCTACTCTAAATCCAACCTTCTTGTAAAATTAAAAAAAAAACAAAACTTTTCATGTAAAAATGAGCAGAAAAGGATCAAGGTTATATTTATTATAATGGAAAAAATAAGGCTTATAACATCCCTTGACAACAAAAACATGGCAGATAAATAACAAAATATGAAAACTATAACCTACTATTTTAAAACAAGTAAAAAGACATTAAGAAAATGATACGAGATGTGAAAGAACAACATAATGCAGAATTAGAAAAACTCAAAAGTTAGATGATAGAAATAAGGAAAGAATTGGAAATAAAAGAAAAAATCAGAAATGAATTCGAAACTAGAAGGAGCACAAGAGTGAATAAACGCAACACACAATGCCTTAAGGAAAAAGAAAATGAAAAGAAGGAAAAAATTTAAAACTAAAAAGAAAAGAGAGATAGAAAATTTGAGGAAAAGTGACAAATTCAGAAGATAAAGAAAATCCAACATACATAAAGAAAACCAAAGCAAGGGAAAAAGAATGAATAATAAAGACCATAGGAAAGTTTTCTTGAAATAACTTTTGACACACTTGAAACAACATTTAAGAAGGGAATTTGTGGGGCTTCCCTGGTGGCGCAGTGGTTGAGAGTCCACCTGCCGATGCAGGGTACACGGGTTCGTGCCCCGGTCTGGGAAGATGCCACATGCCGTGGAGCGGCTAGGCCTGTGAGCCTAGTGAGAGGCCCGCGTACCGCAAAAAAAAAAAAAAAAAAAAAAGGGGGAATTTGTGTAACTGAGAAGATTAACCCAAAATGATCATATTGTAGTAAAATTACTGGACTTTAAGGAAAAAAATCTTATGTACCCAAGTAAAGAGAACAAGGGAAAGAAAATCAGCCAGTCATCAGATGTATTGACAGAAATGGTTTATGCCAGAAGAAAATTAATTTACATATTCAAGATATACAAGGAAAGAAAATGTGAGGTAAAGAGTTCATATCCAGCTAAACTGACTGGTGTGAGCTGAATTGTGTCCCCCCCCCCCGCCAGTGTTCTTATGTTGAAGCCCAGTATCTCAGAATGTTAACTATATTTGGAGGCAGGGCTTTTCAAGGTGATTAAGTTAAAATGGGGCCATCAGAGTGGGCAGTAATTCAATCCCACTGTCCTCATAAGAGGAAATTTGGACACAAAGAGAGATACCAGGAATGTATATGCACATAGCAAAGATTATGCAAGGACACATTGAGAAGTTGGCCATCTGCAAGCCAAGGAGAAAGGCCTGAGAAGGAATCAAACCTGCCAACACCTAGGTTTTGGACTTCTAGCCTTCAGAACAGTGAGAAAATAAATTTCTGTTGTTTAATTCACCCAGTCTGTGATATTTTGTTACGGCAGCCCTAGCTAACTAATACACTGACTTTCTAGATTAGAGCCTACAAATATTATCAACATGTAATCACTCAGGAAAGATTGGTCTTGTGAACCCTATCTGAGGAATCTACTAGAGAATAAACTTCAGAAAACCAAAATAACTAGAAAGACACTGACATAAGGACTGGTAGTGAGCATTAAATAAATATAATAAACACACACACACACTAAGATTCAATGAACGTTCTAAGTAAGAGCATAGAATATAATTGCTACAGAAGGGGGGTAAATGGAGAGATGACATGCAAAAGAAATGTTTAATTGTTTTTGTAATCATACTGGTGGTGGTAGTATTAATATTGTTATTCTGAGACAGTTGTGTATGTCAGTGGGACAAAGCAAATGAGTAATTATGTGATATTCTATTATTCCCTGTATCTTTGGGAACCGAGATTCTCAAGTTTGAAAGAAAGGAGATTCAAATAAAACACAGGAGTTAACTAAAATCCCGTAGGCCTGACTTTGAATTAAAATATCTGTGTGAACTCATGAGGCATTTTTTCTTAAAAGGCTTAGAAATAGTGACCAGCCCTGCACCTATGAGCACCACTAGTATCTAAACTGTGGCCTTGAAATACCATTTCCCACTGAAAAGAAACCAGGGCTTTTTGGAGAAGTGGCTGATTCCAGGTTTGGGGCAGGAAATGTGCAAGGTGAGTCCGAGATATCAAACATATTCAAATCCATGAGTTCATAATGATTTAATTTTTGTTTAAAAAATAAATAAAATCATACATATCAGTACTATGCAAAGGGCCCCTATAAATGTACAGCAAATAGTTAACAGAGCTTATCTCTTGGGACTAGGACTATAGAGAATTTTTCTTTCAAAGTCACAACTTTCTAGGTTGTCTGTTTAAAATTTAATGAGCACACATTACTTCTGTGATTAGTGAAAGCAGTGATTAAAGAAAAATAATTTAAAGACTGTGATAATCACATAGTTCTCAGGAATCAGTTTATAAAACGAAGCATTCTCATTGACGTAACCAAAATTGAGCAATGACTAACACTTGGCTTTGGTAAATGGTATGAATAAAGTTTCCTAATCTCACTTTTAGAATGTTGTTGTATTATTGTTCAAAATTCATAGTTTTGAATAGCTAGCAGACTATTGTTATCAATAAAAATTCATATACCCTCACAAATGGATTTCTGATCAGGTGGTTCAGTAGTTAAAAAAAAAAGTAGAACCCTGCTTTAAGTTTTAGCCATTTCTTCCCTTCTGCTTTGGTGGGATGTGAGGATCAAAGGGAAAAGCTTCACAGAAACATTCTTATCTTTCACCATTTAACCTATGTGCCATGGATCTCAAAAGTGGTCTCTAGACCAGCATGCGTAAATTCTCAGGCCCCATCCAGGCCTACAGATTCAAAATCTCTGGGAAGTGAGGCCCAGCAAGCTGTGTTTTTTTTTTAATTTATTAAATTTATTTATTTATTTTTGGCTGTGTTGGGTCTTCGTTGCTGCACATAGGCTTTCTCTAGTTGCGGTGAGCGGGGGCTACTCTTTGTTGCGGTGAGTGGGGACTACTCTTTGTTGCGTGTGCAGGCTTCTCATTGCAGTGGCTTCTCTTGTTGCTGAGCACGGGCTCTAGGCTCATGGGCTTCAGTAGCTGTGGCACGCAGATTCAGCAGTTGTGGCTCGCGGGCTCTAGAGCACAGGCTTGGTAGTTGTGGCGCACGGGCTTAGTTGCTCTGCAGCATGTGGGATTTTCCCAGACCAGGGCTCGAACCCGTGTCCTCTGCATTGGCAGGCAGATTCTTAACCACTACTCCACCAAGGAAGCCGAAGCTGTGTTTTAATAAGCCTTCTAGACAAGGTTACCAGATAAAATACAAAATGGCCCAGTTAATTTTGAATTTCAGATAAACAACAAATATTTTTTTCCTATAAATATTTGCAATATTTGGTACATAATTATATTCAAATTAAAATTTAATGGGCGTCTTGTTTTTGTTTGGTTGGTTTTTATTATTTTTTCAACATCTGGCAACTTGACCTCCAAGTAATTCTGACCCATGCTAAAGTTTGAAAACCACAGGGGTAAAGGTAAGAACACGGGGCCTTGGATTCGGATAGATCTGACTCCACCATTTTGTTAATAATGGATGGAATCTCACAAATATGACTGGTATCTCCATGTGACAAAGGAGACCATGGGGGAGAGAGCCAACCAGCCTCAGGGACTGGAGTAAAGTTTGTTAGCAGAAAGGGCCTGGATTTTACCAGAAAGTTCAAAAACACCCTGAGTGACTGCTACTCTAGTGCCCATGGGGTGCGGTTCTCATACAAAGCATAACTTTAGCCTAAATGGGAGAAAGGGCTGGGGCGGGGTTGGGGGACCCAAGGAAGGGAAAAACAGAAATATACAAGAGAGGAAGGAGAATAAAGGGCACAGAAAAGGTCTATGACTTAGAACTGGCCAACGTCAACTTGTATTCATTTCAGCTTCTCTACCACTGACTTTGTAGGGAGAAAAGACTGGGGAAGAGTCCCTCTCTTTGAGTATAAAGAGGCTCCTGGGCAGCACCAGCCCTGTTCTGTGAGCCTCTAAAGCAATGATTCTCATCCAGGGGTGATTTTAACTGTCCACAATGTCTGGAGACATTTTTGACTGGCACCATGTGGTGGGGTGGGAGGGTGTGCTACTGACACCTAGTGGGTAGAGGCCAGAGATACTAGTGAACATCTTATATGCATAGGACAGCCCCCCACAACAAAGAATTACCCAGCTGCAAGTATCAAATTTCAAGGCTGAGAAACCCTGCTCTAAAACAGGTCAGTGCCCAGAAAGAGCTACCCTCTTTGCCACAGCCTCACCCCCTTACCCCAAACCACAGACCTGCGTTTGCACTGCACCACATTTTATACATGCACATTCCCATAATGAGCAGGCTACTAAATTCTCTAAGCCTTTGTATCCAAATCTATACAATGTGGGTAAAATTATTTACCTCATAGGGTTATTGCGGGGATTAAATGAGGTAATTTAGCTCTTTAGGTTCAAACACTTATTGAGCATCGACACTATGTGCCGGGTGTTGAGGGTACAGACACAGTCCTTGCTGTTAAGGATTTAAGTCTAGTGAGTTCTAAGGCCCAGAGTAGATTTTCAAACATAGGCTAATTTCCTTCACACTCAGCCCCTACCCATGTCCTTCTCTTTCATTATTAGACAGGAGCCGAATCCTCTCTCTTCCTTGCCAGAGAACTAGAAGGAAGAGCAGAATTAATACCTATTATGAAGAGGAGTTACATCACAAGTTTGTGCTATTTTGCTGATGCTTCTCACCATGAATTCTAAACACAGCACTGAAGCGAAAGTATTGTTCTTAATATCTAAAGAGGCTAGCATCTGCTCTGTTCTCAAAATTGACTATTACCCTTGAACGTGGTCAGGAAATAAAAAGCAAGCTCACCCTCTTTCTGACCCTGACCTGCGTGGCTCCTACATCCTGCTCTGGGAGGGCTTCAATGAGCCAGGTAAGGTTATTGGAATATTAGAAAATTTAGGTGCTCTCCCAGCATTCCCATTTGTTCATGAAATGGAATGAGAGAAAGGGATGAAAGGGAGGACTCAAGCATCATATCCAGGTTTGGGGGTTGAGAAACTAAGTGATAGTGGTGCCATTTACTGAGATTGGAAAGTTTTGGGAAGCAACTTTGGAAGGGAAATCAGGAATTCCACTTTGGACATTTTAGAAAATCTCTCTTCCTCTTGCCTCTAACCTCTCCTTCTCTCAGCCTGTACAAATGATCAAGTCTCTTCTCTTAAAACAAATGAAGCCCTCCCCAAACCTTATAATCCCTTTAACTGCTACCTTCTCTCCCTCCCTTTAGGTCTGAACTTCTTTAAAGGATCATCTATTTCTCACTATATCTACTTCCTTACCTCTGAGTCTCTTCTCAACCCCTGCAATCTGGTTTCTGACCTCACCATATTATTGGAACTACATTCACTAAAGTGACAAATAATGCCCTAATTGCAAATCTAACAGATACTTTTCAGTCCTAATCTCACTGGGCCTCTCTGTAGCCTTGGACATGGCTGATCACATCCTTTTCTTTGATGATCTCTCCTCCCTTGGTTTCCCTGGCATCACTCTCTCCTGCTTCTCTCCCTCCTCTGTAACTTTTCCTTCTCGCATTCTTCCTGACTCTATCTGCTGCTTAAATGTATTTGCAGGGGTTCTGTTCAGCTCTTTCCTCACTTTACACTGTTTTCAAGGATGATCCTATCATTTAGATCCCATTTAGATGATTTTGGCTCTCATCTATAAACTGTCAACTCTCAATTTGCTATCTCCCAACTCTAATTCTCTTTGGAACTACAAACTCATATTCTGAGTTGCCTACTAGACAGGTCATCTAGATGCTCCTAGATGACAAACTGAACACATTCAGAATTCAATTCTAAACAAGGCAATTTACAGAAGAAATTCAAGTTGCCAAAAACATATGAGAAGATGCCCAATCTCACCTAGTAATCAGGAAAATGCAAATTAAAGCAATAAATGCAATGTTTCTCACCAAGGCTGGCAAAAATTCACAAGAATGATAACATCCAATGTTGTCAAAGATTAGGGATAATAGGGACTCTCATACACCTCTGGTAGAAGTAAGACTTACTGTAACCTTTCAGGAAAGTAATCTGGCAATATCTATTAAAATATGAAATACATGTATATATATATCCCTTATATACCAAAGAAATTGCCACACAGGTCCATAGGGTGCATGTATGAGTATGCTCATCACATTGTTGTTTGTGTTAACAGGAAGGTGGAGGTAATCTGCTTGTCCATCACTGGAGAAGCTGATAGGGAAAATATGGTAGACATATACCTTGGAGTACTATACGGCAGTTAGAGGGAATGCCTTAGATGCTTTTTTTTCTTTCTTTGTTTTTTATTTTATTGGAGTATAGCTGATTTACAATGTTGTGTCAGTTTCAAGTGTATGGCAAAGTGATTCAGTTATACATATACATATATTCATTCTTTTTTAGATTCTTTTCTCATATAGGTTATCACAGAATATTGAGTACAGTTCCCTGTGCTATACAGTAGGTCCTTGCTGGTTATATATCTTCTATACAGTAGTGTGTTTGTGTTCATCCCAAGCATCTGATTGGAGTGGCTTCTACAACAGTGTGCAGAGTGAAAAAAAAACACTGGAATGTCTAACACAATATGATTTATGTAAATTAAAATAATATACACATAAACTAACAAATTGCATTTTATAAGAATATATTCAAACAAAAGGATATACATTAAGGAATGGTTGCCTGGGGGTGAAGAGGGGTGGGAGTGGAGAATGGGGCTAAAAGAAAACATACAAACAAGGGAGGAATCTTGCATGGGCCAACCATGACAATATGTTATAAACTGAGGAATATGATTCCCTCAGCCCACAGCACTGAGGACATCCCCCCAATTAATAACACACTCTCTTTGATCTTACAGTCTATTCCCAATTTTTGCCACTAACAATAATGCTGCAATAAATATTCTTTATATGTATATTTTTGTATTAGTGATTATATGTCTGTAGCATACATTTCAATTGTGATATCTCCACATATAGAATAGTATGCGGCTATTAGAAAGGATGAATTACAAAGAAATCCATGCTAAGACACATCATAATTGAACTTCTGAAAATGAAAAACAGAAAAAATCCTGAAGTCAGCCAAAGAAAAAAGATGCACTACTTATAAGTGGACATCAATTTGAATGATAACAGATTCCTCACCTGAAACCAAGCAGGCCAGAAGATAGTGGCACAAAATTTTTCAAGCACAGAAAGAGCAGAACTGTCAGATTAGGGCAGGAAACACATAAGATGAGCCTAGAACACCTTGTAGAGCCAGAAAGTAAGAAAGTGCTCAAAAGGAAAAATAACCACAATGATAGGGGTATGTCAAAGGGACACAGGAGCCAACTAAAAGAGCTCCCAATGGCAAAAGCTAGAACAATTTGAGCAACACAAAAAAGTAGTATTGGGGCTTCCCTGGTGGCGCAGTGGTTGACAGTCCGCCTGCCGATGCAGGGGACATGGGTTCGTGCCCCGGTCCGGGAAGATCCCACATGCCGCGAAGCGGCTGGGCCCGTGAGCCATGGCTGCTGAGTCTGCGCGTCTGGAGCCTGTGCTCCGCAACGGGAGAGGCTACAACAGTGAGAGGCCCGCGTACCGCAAAAAAAAAAAAAAAAAAAAAAAAAGTAGTATTGGATTATAATCCAAAGTATAAAATAAATACCCATGAGTCTATACTGATATAATGATTGACTGATTGGATGGATAAATACATACATACAAACATACATTTATTCATACACACATACATACATATATGGGGGGAAAGAGACAAATCTCCCAATCAAAATTCTAAATAATTTATGTAGATAGTTTGCTCTCAAGGAGGTAGAGCAAAACTCTACTCAAGTTTGGGTGCACACAGTGACTTCCAAGAGTACAATATGGGAAGGGCGATAGAAGAGTAACTTTACTGTGGAGAAACCTGACAAACACCAACTCAGCCAGGTGCTCAAGGTGAATATCTAAAGTGATAAGTCATTCTGATAATATGTACCCTTGATATGATGCAATGAAAATGGTACTTCACCTCTGTGGTCTTCCTCCACAAAACCCATAACTCCAGTTTTGTTATGCATCAGACAAATTCCAGCAGAGGATATTCTATAAAACAGCTTTCCAGTGATCCTCAAAACTATCAAGGTCATCAAAAGCAGTACAAATCTGAGAAACTGTCACAGCCAAGAGGAGCCTAAGAAGACATGATGACTAAATGTAATGTGGTATCCTGGATGGTTCTGAAACAGATAAAGGACATTAGGTTGAAACAAAGGAAATTTGGATAAAGTATAAACTTTAATAATAAGGTATCAATATTGCTTCATTAATTGTAATAAATGTACCATACTAATGTACTAATATAAGATATTAACAATAGGCAAAATTGAATGTGGGGTATATGGAAGCTCTCTGTACTATCTTCTCAATTTTTCTGTAAACCTAAAACTGTTCTAAAAAATAATTATTCAAAAAAACCCCTGTCAACCACAAATTCTATGTCTGGTAAAACTATCCCTGATACAAAGGAAAACTGAGAGAATTTGTTGCTAACAAACCTGCCCTTAAAGAACAGCTAAAGGAAGTTCTCTAAACAGAAAGGAAATGATAAAAGAAGGAGGCCTGGAACTTTAGAAAGGAAAGAACATCAGAATGGGCAAAAATAAGGGTATACTATCCTCTTAAGAAACCATGTTTGATGGTTAAAGCTAAAATTATGACACCGTCTGATGTGGTGTCTCAGTATATGTAGAGGAAATACTTAAGACAATTATACATTTTTAAAGTGGATACAGTAAAGGGATCTAAATGAAAGTAAGGTCTCTCTACTGCACTTGAAGTAGTAAAATACCAATATCAATAGACTGTTATAAGTTACATATTTATATTACAATTCCTAGAGCAACAACTAAGAAAACTATATAAAGCAGTGTGCCCAAAAATACTATAAATAAATCAAGATAGAATCCTTAAAAATGTTCAAGGAAGCACAGGAAAGCAAAAAAAGAGAAAGAAGAACAGGAAACAGAGGAAACAAACAGAAAAGAAATAATAAAATGGCAGACTCAAGCCTTAACATATCAATAATTACTATTATAGGTTGAATTGTATCCCATAAAAAGATATATTGAAGTCCTAACACCCGTACCTGTGAATGTGGCCTTATTTGGAAATAGGGCTGTCTTAGTTCAGGCTTCTATAACAAAGTACTACAGAGTGGGTAGCTTATAAATAACAGAAATTTATTTCTCACAGTTCTAGTGGCTGGAAGTTTGAGATCAGGGTGCCAGCATGGTTGAATTCTGGGGAGAGCTCTCTTCCTGGTTGCAGACTGCTGACTTGTATTCTCACATGGCAGAAAGGGCAAAGGGAGCTCTCTGGGGTCTCTTTTGAAAGAGCATTAATTCTTATTCATGAGGACTCTACCCTCATAATTTATTCACCCCCAAGGCCCCCCACCTCCAAATACCATCACATTAGAAATCAGATTTCAACATATGAATTTTGGGGGAACAGGAAGATTCAGTCTATAGCAAGTGTCTTTGCAGATGTAGTCAAGTAAAGTTGAACTCATCAGGGTGGACCCTAATATAATATGACTTCTGTCCTTATAAGAAAAGGGTTTCATTAGGTCCCATTTGTTTATTTTTGTTTTTATTTCTATTTCTCTAGGAGATGGGTCAAAAAGGATCTTGCTGTGATTTATGTCAGAGTGTTCTGCCTATGTTTTCCTCTAAGAGTTTTATAGTGTCTGGTCTTACATTTAGACCTCTAATACATTTTAAGTTTACTTTTGTGTATGGTGTTAGGGAGTGTTCTAATTTCATTCTTTTACATGTAGCTGTCCAGTTTTCCCAGCACCACTTATTGAAGAGGCTGTCTTTTCTCCATTGTATATTCTTGCCTCCTTTGTCAAAGATAAGGTGACCACATGTGCGTGGGTTTATCTCTGGGTTTTCTATCCTGTTCCATTGGTCTATATTTCTGTTTTTGTGCCAGTACCATACTGTCTTGATTACTGTAGATTTGTAGTATAGTCAGAAGTCAGGGAGCCTGATTCCTCCAGCTCTATTTTTCTTTCTCAAGATTGCTTTGGCAATAAACAAAGCAAAAAGACAACCCTCAGAATGGGAGAAAATATTTGCAAATGAAGCAACTGACAAAGGATTAATCTCTAAAATATACAAGTAGCTCATGCAGCTCAATATCAAAAAAATAAACAACCCAATCCAAAAATGGGCAGAAGACCTAAATAGACATTTCTCCAAAGAAGATATACAGATTGCCAACAAACACATGAAAGGATGCTCAACATCACTAACCATTAGAGAAATGCAAATCAAAACTACAATGAGGTATCACCTCACACCAGTCAGAATGGCCATCATCAAAAAATCTACAAACAATAAATGCTGGAGAGGGTGTGGAGAAAAGGAATGCCTCTTGCACTGTTGGTGGGAATGTAAACTGATACAACCACTATGGAGAACAGTATGGAGGTCCCTTAAAAAACTGAAAATAGAACTACCATACGACCCAGCAATCCCACTACTGGGCATATACCCTGAGAAAACAATAATTCAAAAAGAGTCATGTACCAAAATGTTCATTGCAGCTCTATTTACTATAGCCAGGATATGGAAGCAACCTAAGTGTCCATCAACAGATGAATGGATAAAGAAGATGTGGCACATATATATACAATGGAATATCACTCAGCCATAAAAAGAAACGAAATTGAGTTATTTGTCATGAGGTGGATGGACCTAGAGTCTGTCATACAGAGTGAAGTCAGAAAGAGAAAAAAAAATACCGTATGCTAACATATATATATGGACCAAAAAAAAAAAAAAAGGTTTTCTGAAGAACTTAGGGGCAGGACAAGAATAAAGATGCAGATGTAGAGAATGGACTTGAGGGGCGGGGGAAGGGTAAGCTGGGACGAAGTGAGAGAGTGGCATGGACTTAAAAGTACTACCAAATGTAAAATAGATAGCTAGTGGGAAGCAGCCGCATAGCACAGGGAGATCAGCTCGGTGCTCTGTGACCACCTAGAGGGGTGGGATAGGGAGGGTGGAAGGGAGACACAAGAGGGAGGGGATATGGGGATATATGTATATGTATAGCTGACTCACTTTGTTATACAGCAGCAGCTAACACAGCAATGTAAAGCAATTATACTCCAGTAAAGATGTTAAAAAAAAAAAAAGAAAAGGGAAGCTCCTCCTCTTGACGATGGTAAGAATCCCATATGGAGTATATCGGTGGAGTAGAGAGATGTAGCTCAGTGGGGTACCCTGCAGCGCCTCGCAGGCACAGCTCCTCCAAAACCGTGATTGGTCTGGCCTGGGTGGGGAAGGGGGGCAACCTGGGACTGAACCCCCTCCGGCAGCTGGCCCTCTCCTTCTTCTCTCAGCACTCCCCGGCTCTCAGCGGCACACTTGTTTTTCCACCCAAATCGCTCCCTTCTCCCCTCTACCCGCTCCCAAGTCCCCAGAGCCCCTGCCGGCCTCCACCCCCTGGCCCCACGGTGCTCAGTCCCCGCCCCGCCACCTTGCCTATGCACCCCTGCCCAGGCGCTTCAGTCGCCTTGCTCTAGCCACCCCACCCCCAACCAAATCAGGCAATCTCCAAGATGTGAATAAAGCAGAGGGGGAGCGGACAGCAAAATGAAGGCTGCCCACCGCCACAGGACAGGTATGTAGGTGACCAGGAAAATGACCAAAGAAACACACGCAGGTGAGGACAGCTATATTGTGTGCGTCAAAGCTGTGGTTATGACCTCAGATGACTCCAGCGGGTGGGATGGTTTCCACAGGAAGGAAGGTGGGATCGGTAAGGTCACGCACCCGGATGACAAATCGGCTTTCTCATCCATGGTGAACGACAGAAAGACAGACTGGTGGTATTGGAACGCTATTTAAGAAACGAATTGGCCTACACCAAAGCCAACCCAACCTTTCATCATTGGAAGGTCAAACAATAGTAAGTTTTGACTTACTGTCTGAAGCCTTGAGTGAGGAAAGCAATCGAAGACCTTATAGAAAGCTCAACATCATCTTCCACCATCCGTAGTGAAGGTGAGCTTTGCGATGACGTTTTTACAACAGCTACAGACAGTTCTTCTATCAATAATCCGTCTCAGAAGAAGGAACAACTTATTCGGACAATCTCCTCCCTCACATCCTGTGAGCACCAGAGGATTTATACCCTGGGTCACCTCCACGACACATACCCCACAGACCATTATCACCTGGAACAGTTGATGGCAAGGCCCTACTGCCAGGTGAGCTTCCTGGACGACTAGGAGATCGTGCACATCAACCCAGGGAGAAGACCTGGATGACGCACACTACGAGAATTACCGGCGCCGGCGAGGGACAAATACCTGAACCCCTTGGAAGACGCGGGCTCGTACCTGCGCTTCGCCAAGGACAAGGTCCTTAAGCACGACTACAATTACCCCCATGAGGACTCCTCAGACTTTGGCATCAGCGCGGGGCCAGCATGATCAAGACACAGCCATTCCGGGGCAAGTCCCGGTGGTGGAAGGAGGACAGGGAGCGCTCCGAGTGGGCGGTGCGCGTACTGCCAGGACGCTCTCAACCATGAGGAAAACCGGAGGGGCCACTGTCAGGACGCGCCTGACTCCGTGAGAACTTTGCTTCAAGCGGTGAGCTGTATGTGGTGAGGACAGCATGCTCTATCACTGTATGTCGGACCCTAGGGAGACTATACAGACCTGTGCCTGTGCAATACGAGCTACGAGTTTTGCCTCCCGTGGATGGCTCTTACTGACTTGTGTTTCTTGGCCCCCTGTTCTTGCTGTTACCTACCCCTTCGGGCCTGCTACCACTGCGGAGTGATGTGCAGGTGCTGTGGAGGGAAGCGCAAAGCGGAGAAAGAGGGAGGTGGGGGAGGGGGGAGAGGGAGGGAGAGAGAATATGACCTCATCTTTATAAAAATTAATCATCGAGCTTCCCTGGTGGCGCAGTGGTTGGGAGTCCTGCCAATGCAGGGGACACGGGTTCGTGCCCCGGTCTGGGAAGGTCCCACATGCCGCGGAGCGGCTTGGCCCGTGATCCATGGCCCCTGAGCCTGCGCGTCTGGAGCCTGTGCTCCGCAACGAGAGAGGCCACAACAGTGAGAGGCCCGCGTACCACAAAAAAAAAAAAAAAAAAAAAATCATCGTATCTGTGTGCATAAATACACACACATGAAGAAGGTGTGAAAGGCTGCACAAATTGGTACCCTCAATGTTACAAGGGGAGGGGAGGGGAATATGAAAGGGGAGATTTTTAACTTTATCTTCTTGCATTTTTTATTTCACTTGTTACAGTGAGAACATACTGTATTTGTAACTTAAAAGAAAATTTCAATTAAATAAATTTTCGAGAGAAATTTTTTCCCTCAAACCTAATTTTGCTCTTGTTCTCTGCTTGGGTGAACTGGTACCATCATTCACTTCCAAGACAAGAGACCTACAAGTAATTCTAGATCTTTCCTTTTCTGTAATCTTCCACCCTTCCACTTAATTAGTCACCAAATCCAGATTTTAGTTCATAAATATCCTTACCTTCCTCTAATTAATAAATCTTGTCTATTCTAGTTCCTAAATCTCTTTTAAAGTCCTTCCCCTCTTTACCATCCCTGCCAATAAGGCTGTTTTTAGTTCAGAACTTCATCATCTCTCGGTATTTCAATAGCCTTTAAAGTAATCCCCTGTTTGACTCCTCCATCCACTCTCTCTCATATAACGCTCTCAGAATTATCTTTCTAAACAGTTATAGTGTACCACTGTTGGGAGACAAATGAATACATTTTTATTTTAATAGGCATACTTTTTATTTTAATATTCATAAGAAAATATATTAAACTCATAATTTCAAAGATATTATTGCCTAGATTTAAGAAATTAAAATGGTGAAGGTAGAATATGAATAAGTGAAGTTGGAAAACATTGGTCTATAAGGATAAAGTCCACACTCCATGAATCTTTATGATCTAGTCCCATCCTACCTTTCCAACTTTGTCATCATAAATGTACCATTTCAATTAGGGAAAACTTTCTGATGGCCCCCAAACATGCCATGTTCTTTCATCCCTCTCTGCCCTTCCTCATGCTGTTCTCACTCATTCTGCTTAGTAAACTTTTCCTTTTCCTTCAATATTCAGCTCAAATATTTCTTCTGTGAGGATCTTTTTTTTTTTTGGATGTGAATGCTTATAGCAGCTTTATTCATAATTACTAGAAGCAACCAAGATGTTCCCCAGTAAGTGACTAAATAAACAAACTGTGGTACATCCAAATAACGGGATACTATTGAGGGATAAAAGGGAATGGACTATCAACCCATGCAAAAACATGGATGAATCATAAATATATATTTCTAGGTGAAAGAAGCCAGTCTGAAAAGACTACATACTGTATAATTCCATTTATATGACGTTCTAGAAGAGGCAAAACTATAGTGACAGTAAAAACATCACTGGTTTACAGGAATTTGGAGAAGAGGAGGAGGGTTGAATAGGTGAAGCACAGGGGAATATTTGTGGACAGTGAAACTATTCTCTATGATACTGTAATGGTGGATGCTTTACACGTTTTTCAAAAGCCATAGAACTTTATAGCACAAAGAGTAAAACTTAATATATGTAACTAAAACAAAAAATCATTTAGGAGATCAAGAGATACAAGGTCAGAATGCAGAATATGAAAAAAGAATCTGTGTTACAAATGTATGAAAGAACCTTCCTGAAGTGGGTGGGGGCAAAGGTGCAAACCTAAGTAACTTTGTAAATGAGTTGTGTCTAAGAATATAGGCAAAAGGGATTGTACATAGCACTCTATTCTGGTTGATAAAGTTGTTTCCCCTGAGGGTACAGGCTAGCAATTCTGAAACCACTATACATGTATACTGGAATTAAACAATTAAGTACCTGATGGTGGATTATAGGGGCCAGTTTTCTTACTGTTGGAGTGAGAGGGTACAGATAAGCAAAGGGAAGAAGCTAAAATGATCCACAGGGTAATAGATATGAATTGGAGACATTAGTAAGAACTCATGTTTAGCTTAATACAGATACATGTATAAATATTTATATATATATGTTGTTAAATTAATTAAATAAGGAGGCCATTAGACTGATGTGGCTCTAATGCCATGGTGGCCTATGTAAGCAGGCCAGAATCTAAGCCTATAAACGCCTCAAGGTTTCAAAATCACAGCGATAAGGACAACCAATCACACACAGCCAACTAGACTTCAAGTAATAGCCAATCAATAATTTCCTTACTTTGCTTCTGCCTTTTCTCCACAAAAGTCTCTCCCCCCACCTCCTATAGTTAGAGCGACCCCAACCACCTCCAGTTTGGCGCTGCCCAATTCAAATTGGTTTTTACTCAAATTCCCCCAAATTTTAATATGCCTCAGCTTACCTTCCAACAGCTCTGGTGTCCGTAGAGGGAAATGAAGGAGACCCTGATGGTCCTCGGGAGCAATGAGCAAACAGGTGAAGGCACCCGCTGAGCTCCTTGAGCCGCCCCCCTCCCGCTGCCTCTGGAGGTGGTGGGCAAGCCACTACCCCTTCCCAGCTCCGCAGCCTTTGCATTATGAGCTTGTAGACTCCACCTGAGTTTCTTTTTTCCGGATTGTCTCCGGAAACCAGCAGGAGTCGACTGGGTCTGGCCCCAAAACCAGACTGGCTGAGGATTTTTTTACGGACAGCGCCCCCCACAGCACCTCTATTCTAGTACTTGCACTTTATAATATGGCAATTATTTGTTCATATTTGTGTGTTCCCCACCAAATTATGAACTCTTCCTGGACAGGGACTAAATCTTACCCAAATCCTTATCTCAAAGTCTCACCAAATACCTGGCCTAAGTAAGTACTCATAAAATTTAAGTTGAATGAAAAAATTGAAGTCTGGAACCTGGAGCCAAGGAGAACATTCCCTAATTCCAAATCTGCTTTACATGTTACTATAGCTTCCTGTCTTCTTTTAAATATCACCCTGGTCACCTAGAAAAGAACACAAAGGCCAGAGTCATAAAGGTTTCAGGGATAGGTACAGAAGAGATTAGAAGGGTTTAAGGTGGGGCCAAGCGGCACTAAGTTGACTATAATGTCGAGCCGTTTCAGTTTCTGTGGACCAAGCCTTCCTTCCTATCTTCCCTGTCTATCTGGTTTCTGACTATCTGGGGTGAGTTAAACCCACCAAGAATTTTGGCCTCAGCCTACCTCTGGGTAGCAAAAAGTGCCCTGGACAGGAGGTAACAGAATGGACATTGCTCTGCTGAGGTTTCATTTCCATGTTGACTTTGGAGCTCTCTGGACTGGTATTTCACTTCTAGATAAATCACAGTAGTTGTAAAAGTTGTTAGTGGTAGTGGGGGACAGAGAGACAGGCAAGAGAGGAGAGAGAGAACTAAGATTGACTATTATCATACAAACCTCACACAGAAAACATTTAAGCACTTTCACTTAAGGTCATCCCTAACAATAGCCCCACTTCCTGTAGGAATACTAACTGGGCAGGCAGAGAGAACTGGGGAAAGGCCGTAAGTCCTCGAAGTGACAGTCTTGGAGTGATCCCTCTATATGCCTGTTCTTCCCTTCATACTAAATATAACCGTTATGGTTTACCATCTCTGTGTGGTCTTTGGTTACAGCACCTTGACAAAGGAATTAAGTGCATAATTGGGTTGATGTTTCCAGCTTTCTAGGGGCTCCTTGTCTTGGGAAACCCCACAGATACAGTCCCCACAATCCAAGAATAAGCAATATGGCATTGACCTGCCATAAAACTGTTAATATAAAAGGGTTTTTATTGAAAATTAGTTTTTGCTTTTTTAATTATTGTTTGGGGAGTAGGAAATGGTGCCAATAAAGAAGCAGTAGATAAAAAGGGAACCTAAGTCCCTTTACTAAGCTTTTCTCCCTTCAGCCACTTGATTCTGAAAGCCAGAAAAGATTAAGCAAATGCGTGGACAGGGGTTGGGGGGTGGGGAATGGCTCACTATAGAAAATGTGAAGGTACATGGCAGACATAGGAACTACAAACCTGAGAGCTCACTAAGCATTAATATCCAATATTTTAGAAGATACTTATCATTTTATTTTTTTAATTTTTATTTTATTAGTTTTTTAAATAAATTTATTTATTTATTTTTGGCTGCGTTGGGTCTTCGTTGCTGCGTGAGGGCTTTCTCTAGTTGTGGCCAGTGGGGGCTACTCTTCGTTGTGGTGTGTGGGCTTCTCATTGTGGTGGCTTCTCTTGTTGTGGAGGATGGGCTCTAGGCACGCGGGCTTCAGTAGTTGTGGCACGTGGGCTCAGTTGGGGCTCACGGGCTTTAGGCATGTGGGCTTCAGTAGTTGTGGCACGTGGGCTTAGTTGCTCCACACCATGTGGGATCTTCCCGGACCAGGGATCGAATCCATGTCCCCTGCATTGGCAGGTGGATTCTTAACCACTGTGCCACCAGGGAAGTCCAGTATTCATTATTTCTAAAGTTGGAGTCACCAACATTGCAGATGGTTAGATTCCACCTTGGGTTCTACCAGAGCCTAGCTGATCTGGAGGAATAGAAATACCCCATCCAGCCCCCTCTAGCTTTCCTGTTTCACCTAAGAAGGGGTGGGGTGTGGAATGAAAAAGCACTTATAAAGATTACAGCCCAGGAAATAGGAATATAGAATCCTTCCCATCTTCTGATGTCATACCACCACATCAGTAAGACTCATGTATAAAACAGGGAATTACAATGGAAAGAACTGCACATCTCAGACCTTATTTAAGAAGGACTCTCGGGCTTCCCTGGTGGCACAGTGGTTGAGAGTCCGCCTGCCGATGCAGGGGACATGGGTTCGTACCCCGGTCCAGGAAGATTCCACATGCCGCGGAGCGGCTGGGCCCGTGAGCCATGGCCGCTGAGCCTGCGTGTCCAGAGCCTGTGCTCCGCAACGGGAGAGGCCACAACAGTGAGAGGCCCGCATACCACAAAAAAAAAAAAAAAGAATAAAAAAGAAGGACTCTCTAGGGAAACTCAAAGATGACAGGGGAGACAAAAAAACAGACACTGTAGGAAATTTTACCTCTGACACAGCTACAGTAAACAGTAAACTCAGCCTAACTCCTAGCCAAATAAACATACAATCTCACACTACATGCCAATTTACCTGAGTTCCTTTTACCTAGTACATCATATGTCTACCTTTCAACAACACATTACAAGGCATACTAAAAGGCAAAAAACACAGTATAAAGAGACAGAGCAAGCATCAGAACCAGACTCAGATATGGCAGAGATTTTGGAATTACCAGAACAGGAATTTAAAATAACTATATGCTAAGGGCTCTACTGGAAAAACTGGACAACATACAAGAACAGATGTGTAATGTAAGCAGAGAGAATGGAAACTCTAAGAAAGAACCAAAAAATAATGATAGAAATAAAAACCACTGTAACAGAAATGAAGAATGTCTTCTATGGGTACATCAGTAGATGAGACATAAATGAGGAAAGAATCAGTGAGTTTGTGGTATATACAGAATGGATAAACAACAAGGTCCTACTGTATAGCACAGGGAACTATATTCAATATCCTGTGATAAACCATAATGGAAAAGAATATTAAAAAGGATGTGTATGTATATATATATATATATGTATGTATGACTGAGTTACTTTGCTGTACAGCAGTAATTAACACAACATTGTAAATCACCTGTATTTCAATAAAAAATAAATTAAAACAAGAATCAGTGAGTTTGAAGATATGTAAATAGAAACTTCTAAAAATGGAATGCAAAAAGAAACAAGAATGAAAAAGATGGAATATGAAAAAATTGTGAGACAGTTATGAAAGGTGTAATATATGCATAAAGGGAATACCAGAAAGAGAAGAAAGAAGGAAAGGAACAGAGGAAATGTTTGAACTAATAATGGCTGAGAATTTTCCAAAATTAGTGACAGATAACAAACCACAGATCCAGGAAGGTCAGAGAACACCAAGCAGGATAAATACCAAAAAAAAAAAAAAAACTACACACAGGCAAATCATATTCAAATTACAGAAAATCAAAGACAAGATCTTTAAAGAAGTCAGGGTTAAAAAACACCTTACCTAGAGGTACAAGGATAGAATTACATCAGACTTCGCTTCAAAAACCATGCAAGCAAGAAGAGAGTGCAGTGAAATATCTAAAGTGTTGAAAGAAAAAACCCAACCTAGAATTCTGTATCCAACAAATTTATCCTTCAAAAGATAACAACAAAACCAACCTAATTTAAAGATAGGCAAAAGACTTGAATAGACATTTCTCCAAAGAAGATATACAAATAGCCAAAAAACACATGAAAAGATGCTCAACATCACTAATCATTAGGGAAATGCACATCAAAACCACAGTGAGATACCACTTCATACCCATTAGGATATTAGGATGGCTATTATTTTAAAAAATCAAAAGATAATAATAAGTGTTAGTGAGGATGTGGAGAAATTGGAACCCTTGTGCATTGTTGGTGGGAATGTAAAATGGTGCAGTATAGAGGTTTCACAAAAAATTAAACATAGAATTACCATATGAGTCACCAATTCCACATCTAGGTATATACCCAAAGAGAACTGAAAACAAGAACTCGAACAGATATTTGTATACCTGTGTTCATAGCAGGACTACTCACAATAGGCAAAAGGTGAAAACAACACAAATGACCATCAACATATGAATGGATAAACAAAATGTGGTATATATATATATACAATGGAATATTATTCAAACTTAAAAAGGAAGGAAATTCTGAACACGCTACAACATGGGTGAACCCTAAAGACAGAATGCTAAGTGAAATAAGCCAGACACAAAGAGACAAATATTGTATGATTCCACTTACATGAGGTACCTAGAGTTGTTAAATTCATGGAGACAGAAAGTAGAATAGTGGTTTCCAGGGGCTGAGGGAGGAATGGAGAGTTATTGTTTAATGGGTACAGAGTTTCAGCTTGGGATGATAAAAAAGTTCTGGATATGAATAGAGGTGATGGTTATACAAAAATGTGAATGTAATTAATGCCACTGAACTGTACAATGAAAAATGATTAAAAGGGTAAATTTTAGGCTATGTACATTTTACCATAATAAAAAAGGGAAAAATGAGACAGATCTGTAATACGAACAAGGAAGTATTTCTACATAGTTTCTGTTGTAGAAAAACGAAAAGACATGTAGAAATACTGTTGTAATCTTAAAAGCCTATAAAAATTGCTTGTAGAAATGCTTTCTTTAGTTACCTCCCAGTTCTAAAGCTGTATCTTGATTAATTTGATTGTTTCCTATGTTTCCATTAATAACACACTTGTAAACCACTTCTACAGTTGGCTAATCTCATCTCTTAGATGACAATTCTTATTAAAATTTCAGTAAGTAATTTTTTTCCAAGTTTTTAGCTTCCAACATACTCATTATAGCACTAATTATTTTACCTGGCAATATCTATACACTAATCAATTCCCAGTGAGAATTATAAGACAGTCATGTCCAGTAGCAAGAAGGAACAAAAAAACTAGAATCCCTAAAACAGATGGTTAGTGATATGCTTTCAAATCTAGAATGTATGGAAAATGAAAATGTGACTCCTTGGTGATTCCCAGAAGAAATAACATTAACATAATACACTGTGTGGCTTATCAAATAAGTACTGTAGAAACCTAACTGGGACCATTTGGAATCTGACAGATGAAAGTCTTGTGGAAGTGGTTAGATCGAGTTTGGCTCTATGCACAGCTATTACACACAGAAAAAAGGGCCTGAAGAACATATACCAAAATGCTAGTATTGATTATCTCTGGGGAGTAGGGTACCCAAGTTCTCTATCTTTTCTGTTTGTTTATCTGTATTTCCTGAAGTTCCTAAAATAAACATGTTAACTACTATAATAAAAAAACTCCAAACAATAAAATTTATTAAGGACGTCACCAAAATGGTGACATAGGAGACCCTGGCCTCCATCACCCAACAAAGATCAACAATTAGACAGCTATCCATTAACAAAAACAGCTGTGGGAGAGCTCTGTAGTCCAATTAAGAAACTTTGGCAACACAGTAGAAAAACAAAACCTGAGAATAACTGCCCAAGAAGAGAAAAAAGATAGTTTCATTTTGCCTGCATCATCACATCCCCCAAGTAAGCATTGTTCAGTACCAAGAGGGGGTTTCTCAGGTAGAGGGTTCCCCTCACCAGAAAAGGAAGAGTGGGATGGGCGACCAGTTTCCAGCCTTTTGGGCACCACATGAAGGTCCCACTTCAGTTTCATTCCACCCAGACCATCAAAACTGAGACATACAGAGATGGCTAGGAATAAGGAAAAAACAGGGGCTACCAATACAGTCATTCAGTGGCAGCAATCGCAGTTCACAGTGACCTGCCCTGCAGACAAACAGCAGATTCTGCCACTGAAGAAACTAAAGGCCAACCCAGCCGCTGAAGACCCTCTAAAGATTTCACCATCTTTTCTCCATAGGTACTCACATTTGCTGATGCTAGTCACTGGAGTCCCTCTCCACACACACCCCACCAGAGCCTGGAAACTATAAAACTCCTTGAAGAGAACATAGGCAGAACACTCT
Organism: Stenella coeruleoalba; assembly: GCF_951394435.1. Taxonomy (NCBI): domain Eukaryota; kingdom Metazoa; phylum Chordata; class Mammalia; order Artiodactyla; family Delphinidae; genus Stenella; species Stenella coeruleoalba. The sequence goes on from NC_137152.1 coordinate 55,101,904, forward strand.
CTGACATAAATCACAGGAATATTTTTTTGGATCTGTGTCCTAAGGCAAAAGAAATAAAGCAAAAATAAAACAAACAGAACTTTATTAAACTTAAAAACTTTTGCACAACAAAGGAAACCATTGACAAAATGAAAAGACAAACTATGGAATGGAAGAAGATATTTGCAAATGATATGACCAACAAGGGGTTAATATCAAAAAATATATAAACAGCTCATACAATTCAATATCAAAAAACAAGCAACCGAATTTAAAAAATGGGCAGAAGACCTGAACAGATAGTTTTCCAAAGAAGATATACAGATGGCAAACAGGTGCATGAAAAGATGCACAACATCACTAATTATTAGAGAAATGCAAATCAAAACTACAGTGAGATATCACCTCATACCCGTCAGAATGGCTATCATCAAAAAGTCTACAAACAATAAATGCTGGAGAGGGTGTGGAGAAAAGGAAACCCTTATATACTGTTGGTGGGAATGTAAATTGGTACAGCCTCTATGGAAAACAGTATGGAGGTTCCTCAAAAAACTAACAGAATATCAGAGATACCTGCACCCCAATGTTCACTGCAGCATTATTCATGACAGACAAGATATGGAAGCAACCTAAGTGTCTATTGACAGATGAATGGATAAAAAAGTTGTGGGATACACACACAGACACAGACACAGACACAGACACACACACACACACACACACACACTTACATACATCCGATGGAATATTCAGCCTCAAGAAAGAGAAATTCTGCCATTTGCAACAACATGGATTAACTTTGAGGGCATTATGCTAAGTGAAATAAGTCAGACAGAGAAAGACAAATACTGTATGCTATCACTTATATGTGGAATCTAAAAAAGCTGAACTCATAGAAACAGAGAGCATAGTGGTGGTTTCCAAGGGCTGGGGAGTGGAGAAGGAGAGATGTTCAAAGGGTACATAATTCCAGTTATAAGATCAATAAATTATGGGTATCTAATATACAGCATTGTGATTATAATTAATAATATTGTATTATATACTTTAAAGTTGCTAAGAGTAGATCTTAAATATTCTCACCACAAGAAAGAAATGGTAATTATGTGGCTGGTGGTAATCATTTTGCAATATGTAAGTGTATAAAATCAACACATTGTACACCTTAAACTTATACAATGTTATATGTCAATTATATCTCAATAAAGCTGGAGAAAACAATTAACAGAGAGACAGTTCATTTTTTTTTGCATTTCTTTTATTTATTTTAAAAAAATCACTTATTTATTTATTTATTTTTTGCTGCGTTGGGTCTTAGTTGCTGTGCACAGGCTTTCTTTTTAGTTGCAGCGAGCTGGGGCTACTCTTCGTTGCGGTACGCAGGCCTCCCATTAAGGTGGCTTCTCTTGTTGCGGAGTACGGGCTCTAGGTGTGCGGGCTTCAGTAGTTGTGGCACATGGGCTCAGTAGTTGTGGCTCGCGGGCTCTAGAGTGCAGGCTCAGTAGTTGTGGCGCACGGGCTTAGCTGCTCTGTGGCATGTGGGACCTTCCCGGACCAGGGCTCGAACCCTTTTCCCCTGCATTGGCAGGTGGATTCTTAACCACTGCGCCACGAGGGAAGCCCAGAGACAGTTCATTTAATAGTAATTGAACTGAGTTGCATTTTCTAGTAGCTTTTTCAACTAAGGGAGTAAACAAAATCTTCTAGGACAAAGTAACACGGTAGATCAGACCCAGAGAGAGACTGATTGTACTCTATGATAAGTATTCTCTAGAATATAAAAGGAAGTTATGGACAGGAGTCCAAGCTTTTGTTCTCTTGTGTCTCTCTCTCTCTTGCCTCTTCTCTGGTTTTGTTCCACACTCTGAGCATCCTAAGCCAACTTATATGTGGTGGTCACCAGAAGATTCTGTAAGGAAGACTGTCTCTCTAGACTCTGTCTCTATCAATTTTCCCCTTTCACCTCTATTTTTTTTTTTTTTTTTTTTTTTTGCGGTACGCGGGCCTCTCACTGCCGTGGCCTCTCCCGTTGCGGAGCACAGGCTCCGGACGCGCAGGCTCAGCGGCCATGGCTACGGGCCCAGCTTCTCCGCGGACTGGGGCACGAACCCGTGTCCCCTGCATCAGCAGGCGGACTCTCAACCACTGCACCACCAGGGAAGCCCCACCTCTATTTTTAACATTTTCTTTTTTTTTTTTATGGAACATTTTCTTGTCTACCCACAGACATACTTAACTTTCTCCACTCGAAACAAACTACAAACACTTATATCCACCCTATTTCATCACAAACTCCTATCCTTTCTCCCTCCTTCCATTCATAGCCAGATTTCTGGAAGGATTAGTCTATATCCACTGTCAGTACTTTCTCCTTTTCCATTCATTCAATTCACTACAGTCTGGCTTCTGCCAAGATTCCATAAAACTATAAAGGAAAGCTTCCTGGTTGCTGAATTCACTGGCTTGTAGTCACATTGCCTAAAGCTATTTATTGTTTTTATTTCTCAAAAGTTCTTCTTCTTGGTTTCTGGGACACTACCGTCTCCTCATTCTTCTTTCTTGCCTTTGTCAGACGCTCCTCTTCTGTCCAATCCTTACTCATTGGGGTTAAGAAGTTCATCTGCTTACACAGCTTCAACTATCAACTATACAGTGATAGATCCCCAACTTTTGTGTGCGTGTGTGTGTGGTACGTGGGCCTCTCACTGCCGTGGCCTCCCACTGCGGAGCACAGGCTCTGGACGCACAGGCTCAGTGGCCATAGCTCATGGGCCCAGCCGCTCTGCGGACTGGGGCACGAACCCGTGTCCCCTGCATCGGCAGGCGGACTCTCAACCACTGCGCCACCAGGGAAGCCCCTAGATCCCCAACTTTTTAATACTAGCCCCAAATTCCTGCTTAAGCTTTCCAAGTTACTTATAAACATCTCTACCTATAGACTACAAGGGTACCTTAAGCGCCACTGGTCTGAAATCAGACTTGTGTTCTCTACTGCCCCAATCCTCCACAATATATTGGATTCCTTAATTATATTCTCATTCTCAGTCACAAACCAGGTTCCCAAACTAGAAACCTTTGCTTTTGCCCCAACTACCTCTTCTTCCTAACCCTGCATATTCAATCAAGCAGCACGCAATTCTATTGATTCTACCTCAGAAATATAATTCTGCCAAACCTGGCCTGCACTGCCACAATCTGGGTTCAGGCTCTTATAATAGTAGTTTGAACTACTTACTACAACACCTGCTAACTAGTCCTGTCACCATTCCCTCCCCACTCCAGACCAGTTCAGCTTCCACACTGCTTTCAAAATGATCTTTACAAAACAAAAACAAAACCACACTTTTGACTTCCAAATTCCTACAGGATAAAATCCAAACTCCTTGGTCTAGCATATTAGGATCCAGTCTACCTTATGAGCCTCACTTCCTACCCCACCACCAACTCCAGCTATGAAGCTTCTCACCATTCCACAAACACACCAGGCCCTTTTATGTCCTCATGTCTTAACACATTGTATTCCCTCTTAGAACGTCCTTCTCTTTCTTCCTCACCTGACAATGTCCTAGGTGTCTAAGAAGGGGAATTTGCTTTTTTCCCTACAGCATCTTCCACATGTCTGACATGTAGACAATCTGCAATAAATACCTATAGCATGAATGAATGACAGATTTCATGCTTCAACCTAACACTTCACCTTCAGCCATACAGAATTTCAAATCCCTGCATACATGCTATTACCTCCATGCATTTGTACACACTATAACCTTCTAACTCTCAGGGAAAAAATGTGTACATGTCTTCTCAGGAAACACAAACTAGCTATCATTTATTGAGCAGTTTTACTAAGAAATTTATGTTCATTAGCTTATTTTAATCCTCAATCAATACCGTCATATGGGACTTCCCTGGTGGTCCAGTGGTAAGACTCTGTGCTCCCAATGCAGGGGTTCAATCCCTGGTCGGGGAACTAGATCCCACATGCATGCCGCAACTAAGAGTCTGCGTGCTGCAACTAAGAAGTCCGCGTGCCACAACTAAGAAGTCTGTGTGCCGCAATCTGAGTTTGCATGCCGCAACTAAGAGTTGGCATGCCGCAACTAAGAAGCCCTCATGCTGCAATGAAGATCCCACATGCTGTAACTAAGAAGTCTGCATGCCACAACTAAGAGTTCACATGCTGCAATTAAGAGTTGGCATTCTGCAACTAAGAAGCCCCCATGCTGCAACAAAGATCCCATGTGCTGCAACTGACCTGGCACAGCCTAAATAAATAAATATTTTTAAAAATACTGTGGTATTATTATCATTTTATAGATAAAACCCCCTGAGATTTAGAGGAGTTAAATAACTTTTCCATCTTGTAAATTGTGGGATTTAAATACAGCCCTTCAAAGGCTGAACCTTTAACCATTGTGCTTCAGACAATGTGTATTACACACAAATGATTGCTCTGCCCTCTATGTTCCTATAGCATTCTGTTCACCGCTCTGTAATGGCAGTTACTACACTGGAATGTAATATTTCTGTTTATACAATATCATCCCCATTAGACTGTAAATCCATAGTGATAGCAACAAAGTCCCACTAATCTTTGTATCCCCAGTGAGTTTAGCACATTGTAAGCGCTCAATAAATGTTTACTGTGTAAATGAATTCCAAAACCTCTCTTTGGCAGTAGCCTTTTTGTTGCTGCCTTGCTTTTCTTCTTCTTGCCGTATCCTTTCAACACTCAACTACAAGAATTGAATGCGAACAACTTGGTAGTGTTTAATAAAGATCACTTTTCATATACTAAGTGAATTTGTCTGAAGTGATCAACAGAGGAATAGATCAGGAGTGCTTCTTTATTTTTGGACTTTATTCTGTAACATTATTGATCATGTTAATACTGTATTTTAAAAAACATTTTCTTGTATTTGATGCAAAAACACATAATAGTGATGATGTGTTTTATTTTAGGAATCAAGGTTTTCAGTCTAAAAGGAAAGGAAATACAATCAAAGAATCAAGAATTTAGGCACTGTTGAGGATTACTGTTGAGCTTGTTAATCATGTTAGTATTAACTCTTTTACTGGTATTATGAAGAATATAGAAACTGTTAAGGAGAGCAGTTAGGAGACATTTTCTGACTCAAGGGGAATATTAGTAGAATGAACCTTTTAAGTTCTGACCTTGAGTCAGAAGAAGCCATGCGAAATATCCAAAATTCAACTGGATCAAATTTTAAGGATGCTTAAGAGCTATATAGTCCTATGATTGTGAAAAATGCCCAATTCCATCAGGTGCTATACGTTAAAATTAAATGCAAAAGACATTACTATAGAACATCAAGTTTAAGAGTCTCTGGAGACATTTACATATATTTACTTTTTTAAGCAACATGTATACATTTATATATCTTAAAATTTCAAAACTCAATAAATTGATCAACTTGGGTAGGAACTGCAGACTTTAGGGAGAAAAAAAAACTAACATAAAAATTGAACCCAGGGGGGCTTCCCTGGTGGCGCAGTGGTTGAGAGTCTGCCTGCCAATGCAGGGCACACGGGTTCGTGCCCCGGTCTGGGAAGATCCCACATGCCGTGGAGCGGCTGGGCCCATGAGCCATGGCTGCTGAGACTGCACATCCAGAGCCTGTGCTCCACAATGGGAGAGGCCACAACAGTGAGAGGCCCGCGTACTGCAAAAAAAAAAAAAAAAAAAAATTGAACCCAGGGAAGCCAGCTAGGTGATCACTCCCTATTTATGTACCTAGATATACAGTATTTATGTATTAACTTTTTCTTTTTTTGTCTGGAGTATTTTAAAGCAAATCCCAGACATCGTATCATTTCATTCAATTATCTCCCCACCTTAAAGTTATGGAATCATGAACATAATCATATATCAAGTTTAGTGTTGCCCATTAGGGCCTCAAACAAGGTTTCTCAGCCTCCCACCCCAAGTGTCTGCTAGCAAATAGCTTCACTTAACTAGTATTTTAACTGCCTTCTTAGATGGGTAAACATCTTTTAACTTGGGAAGCTTTAGAATAAAGTATAGAAATATTTAAGAGACCCATTATATGAATATTTTTGTGTTAAAAAAGATGGCTTTGCATATTTGATGTTTTATATGTTTGTCACCAGAGGGTGGATTTGTTTTGGTAGAATGGCAGCTTTGTAACCAACTTGAAATGCTTTTTTTTAAAATAAATTTATTTATTTTATTAAAAAAAATTTTTTTGGGCTGCATTGGTTCTTTGTTGATGCACTTGGGCTTTATCTAGTTGTTGCAAGCCAGGGCTACTCTTCGTTGTGGTGCGTGGGCTTTTCATTGTGGTGGCTTCTCTTGTTGCAGAGCATGGGCTCTAGGCACGCAGGCTTCAGTAGTTGTGGCTTGCGGGCTCTAGAGCACAGGCTCAGTAGTTATGGCACATGGGCTTAGTTGCTCCACGGCATGTGGGATCTTCCCGGACCAGGGCTCGAACCTGTGTCCCCTGCATTGGCAGGCAGATTCTTAACCACTGTGCCACCAGGGAAGCCCAACTGGAAATGTTTGAGCAGTTTACATTTTTTTAAGGTGAAATCTTACTAAATTATTCTTTTTTTTATCTAGATTTATTGAAGCATGATTGACAAAGAAAATTGTATATAGTTAAAGCTTACAATGTGATGATTTGATATATGTATACTCTGTGAAATGATTACCACGATCAGGTTAATTAACACATCTATCACTTCATATAATTATCTTTTTTGTGTGTGGTGAGAATATTTAAGATCTACTCTCTTAGTAAATTTCAAGTATACAACACAGTATTATTAACTATGGTCACCATACTATATGTTGGAGCCCCAGAATTTATTCATCTTATAACTGAAGGCTTGTACGCTTTGACCAATATCTCTCCATCTTCCCCACCTCCAACCCCTGGTAACTACCATTCTACTCTCTGTTTCTATGAGTTCAACCTTTTTTCCCCCACATATAAGTGAGCTCATACAGTATTTGTCTTTCTCTGTCTGGATTATTTTACTTAGTATAATGTTCCATATGGTGTCAGGATTTCCTTCTTTCTCATGGCTGAATAATATTTCACTGTGTATATATACCACATCTCCTTTATCCATTCATCTGTTGATGGACACTTAGGTTATTTCCATAGTTTGGCTGCTGTGAATAATGCTGCAATGAACATGAGAGTACAGATATCTCTTTGAAATTCTGATTTCATTTCCTTTGGACATATACTCAGGAGTGGGTTTGCTGGATCATATCATAGTTCTATTTTTAATTTTCTGAGGAATCGCCGTACTATTTTCCATAGTGGCTGCACCAATTTACATCCCCACCAACAGTGTACAAGTGTTCCTCTTTCTTCAGATCGTCGCCAACACTTGTTATCTCTCATCTTTTTGGTAAAAGTCAGCAGTACTTCTTGAATTAACTTCCTCTTTCAACAGCCTAATCTACTGATGCCTTTTCTTCAAGCTATTAATGTTCTCAAGCCTTTGCCTATCTTAATAAATATAGTGCTCCTTCTACCACACTTTTTTGTCTAACTGCTGCCTCCTTTCCCTATTGCCCTTTCCTTCTGCCAAACATCTTCAAAGATTGGTCTGCATTACCACACCTCCCATTCACTTTTTTAAAATTTGGAAATACTCTAAGCAAACAAAAAAAGGGTAGAAAATAATATAATGAACATCCATGTACCCACAACTCAGTTGGTTAAATACTAACATTTTGCCAAATTTCCTTCCTATTTTTTAAAGAAATAAAACATTACTGCTATAGTTCATGTATCATGTGTACCTATCATTCCCTATTCCTCTTTGTACCTCCCCAGAGGTAACCACTATTCAGCCTTTGGTATTTCTTATTTCCATACATGTTTTGATATTTATACTACATATGTATATATTCCTAAAAAATATGTAGTCATGGAAGATATCGGATCAATGGCCCCCAGTGAACCATGCCTCCCTGAATCCACACCCCTGGGGAGTCTCCTCCTGCATTGACTCTGGATTTGGCCACGTAATTTGTTTTGGCCAATGGGATATCTACAAATGTGATGCAAGCAGAAGCTTGAAAAGCACTTGTACATCAGAGCTTGCTATCATATGAACGGATCCAAACCTTCTGGAGATGTCACATGGAAGAAAATCTAGGCAGCCTGGCTGACAGCCTGCCAACTGCCAGACATGTGAGTAAGGTCATCTTAAATCATCCAGCCCCTACAAAGTGGTCAGCTGACTGCCACAGCATGAGTGAGCCTAGGCAAGACCAGTAGAAGAAATGCCCAGTTAAGTCTAGTCCAAATTGTCCACAGAATTTTGAGCAAACAAAATAAATGTTGGTTTAAGCGACTAAGTTTTGGGGTGGTTTAGCTTTATATTAGTGGTATCATATTATACATGGCATATCACAAGCACATATAACAATTTGCTTTTAAAGCTGGCAGACTTTAACCAACTGATCAACGTTAGTGTCACCAGTAATGGCACAAATAGGTATCACATGACTCCTGATACCATGCACTGAGAAGGACACAAATTACTTCTGTGGTATTCCCATCCACATGCATGATTGAATCTAATCATGTGGAAACGTCAGACAAATCCAAAATGAGGGGCACTCTACAAAATAACTACTCTATACTCTTTTTTTTTTTTCTGGCTGCGCCGCATGGCTTGCAGGATCTTAGGTCACCAACCAGGGATCGTACCCATGTCCCCTGCAGTGGAAATGCAGAGTCCTAACCTCTGGACCACCAGGTAATTCCCTCTGTACTCTTAAAAAAAATACCGATGTCACGAATGACAAAATCTAAGAACTCTTCCAGATTAAAAGAAACTCAATTTGGTGGTTCCTCAAAAAGTTAAATATAGAATTACCGTATGACCCAGCAATTCTACTGCCAGGTATATACCCCAAAGAACTGAAAACAGGTGCTCAAACAAAACCAGGTGCACATATGCTCACAGCAGCACTATTCACAATTGCTGAAAGGTGGAAACAATCCAAATGTCCATCAACAGATGAATGGATAAACAAAATGTAGTACATCCAAGCAATGGATTATTATTCAGCCACAAAAAGGAACAAAGTACTGATACATGCTACAACATGGATGAACCTTGTAAACATTATGCTGAGTGAAAGAAGCCAGACACAAAAGGTCACATATTGTATGATTCCATTTGTATGAGAGGTCCAGAATAGGTAAATCCACAGAGACAGAAAGCAGACTTGTAGCTGCCAGGGGCTAGGTATTAGCAGGGGGAAGAGAGGCAAATGGGGAAATACTGCTTAATGTATATGGGGTTTTATTGGGGGGTAATGAAAATGTTTTGGAACTTGATAGAGGTGGTGGTTGCAGAGCACTGTGGATGTACTAAATGCCACTAGATTGTTCACTTTAAAACAGTGTTATGTGAATTTCACCTCAATTTTAAAAAAAAGAAACTAAAAGAGACATGACAATTCAATGCAACGTGTTATCCTGGATTGGATCTTGGACATTTTTTTTTCTTTTGCAATAAAGGACATTAGTGGGACAATTGGTAATTTGAATAAGGTATGTAGATTAGATAGTAGTATCGCATTGATGTTAATTTCCTTATTTTGATAATTGTCTTGTAGTTATATAAGAGAATGTCCTTGTTTTCAGGAAAAACACTCTGAAATATTTAGGGGTTGAGGAGCACTATGTCTACAATTTGTGTGATTCAGAAACAAATGAAGAGAGTGAGAGAAAAGAGAGGAGGAAGAGGAGGAGGAGAAGGGAGAGAGGGGAAATGATAAAACAAATGTGGTAAAATATTTACAATAGGGAATCTGGGTGAAAAATAAGATAATTATATTTACTACTTTTACAACTTTTCTGTAAGTCTGAAATATTTCAAAATAAAAAGTTTTCACTATGTCAAAGAGATATCTGCACCCCAATGTTCAAATAGCACTTGACTATCTTACACCACTCACAAAAATTAACTCGAGGGAATTCCCTGGAAGTCCAGTGGTTAGGGCTCCACACTTTCACTGCAGGGGGCAGTGGAAGTCTGATCCCTGGTCAGGGAACTAGGATCCTGTAAGCCACGCAGCGCAGCCAAGATAAACAAATAAATAAATCAACAAAACTCTTTAAAAAAGTTAACTCGAATTAGATTAAAGACCTGAAACCATGAAACTCCTAGAAGAAAACATAGGAAAAAAGCTACTTGACATGGGTCTTGGTAGTGAATTTTTGGAAATTACACCTAAAGCACAAACAGCAAAAATAAAAAATAAATAACTGGGACTACATCAAACTAAAAAGTTTCTGTACAGCAAAATAAACCATCACCAAAGTGAAAAGACAGCCTACGAATGAGAAAATATTTGCAACCATATATCTGATAAAGGGTTAATATCCAAAATATATGACGAACTCACACAACTCAACAGCAAAGAACCAAGTAATCCAATTAAAAAATGGGCAAAGGACCCAAATAGATATTTTTCCAAAGAAGATCTGCAACTAGCAGGTACGTGAAAAGATGCTCAATATCACCAGTCATTAAGGAAATGCAAATTAAATCCACAGTGAGGTATCATCTCAGGCCTGTTAGAATAGCCATCATCAAAAAAGATAGAGGGGACTTCCCTGTTGATCCAGGGGTAAAGAATCCGCCTTACAATGCAGGGGACACGGGTTCGATCCCTGGTCAGGGAACTAGGATCCCACATGCTGCGGGACAACTAAGCCTGCGTGCCACCACTACTGAGCTCGTGCACCTCAACTAGAGCCCGTGCGCCTCAAACTACAGAGCCCACGTGCTCTGGAACCTGCGCACCACAACTACAGAGCCCATGTGCTCTGGAGCCTGCGTGCCACAACTACAGAGCCCATGTGCCCTGGAGCCTGCGCGCCACAACTAGAGAAGAGAAAAGCTGCATGGCACAACTAGAGAGAAGCCCACGCACCACAATGAAGAGCCCGCATGCCACAACTAAGACCCGATGCAGCCAAAAATAAATAAAATAAATAAATCTTTAAAATAAAGATAAGAGATAAGAAGTGTTGGTGAATCTGTAGAGAGAAGGGAACCCTTGTGCACTGTTTTTGTTTTTGTTTTTTTAAATTGATTAATTTATTTATTTTTGGTTAGGTTGGGTTTTGTTGTTGCGCGTGGGCTTTCTCTAATTGCGGTGCATGGGCTTCTCACTGCGGTGGCTTCTCTTGCTGCGGAGCACAGCCCCTAGGCGCACGGGCTTCAGTGGTTGTGGCTCACGGGCTCAGTAGTTGTGGCTCGCGGGCTCTAGAGCACAGGCTCAGTAGTTGTGGTGCACAGGCTTAGTTGCTCCATGGCATGTGGGATCTTCCCAGACCAGGGCTCGAACCCGTGTCCCCTGCATTGGTAGGCGGATTCTTAACCACTGCGCCACCAGGGAAGTCCCCGTGTGCACTGCTGATGGAAATGTAAATTGGTACAGGCACTATGAAAAACAGTATGGATTTTCCTCAAAAAATTAAAAATAGAACTACCATATGATCCAACAATTCCACTTCTGGGAATGTATCCAAAGAAAACAAAAACACTAATTCGAAAAGATATCTGCACCCCCAAGTTCATAGCAGCATTATTTACAATAGCCAATGTATGGAAACAACCTAAGCATTCATCAAAGAATGAATGGATAAAGAAGTTGCAATATATATGTATAAAAAACTCATATATATATTATTCAGCTATATATGAATATTATTAAGCCATAAAAAGAAGGAAATCCTGCCATTCATGGCAACATGGATGGATGGTCCAACATGGATGGACCTTATGCTAAGTGAAATAAGTCAGACAGAGAAAGACAAATACTGTATGATCTCACTTACATGTGGAATCTAACAAAACAAAACAAAAAACCAAATTCATAGAAAAAAGATCAGATTTGTGGTTATGAGAGGCAGGGGGTGGGGGAGGGGGAACTGGACAAAGGTGGTCAAAAGGTACAAACTTTAAGTTATAAGATGAATAAGTAGGGGCTTCCCTGGTGGCGCAGTGGTTGAGAATCTGCCTGCTAATGCAGGGGACATGGGTTCAAGCCCTGGTCTGGGAGCATCCCACATGCCGCGGAGCAACTAGGCCCGTGAGCCACAACTACTGAGCCTGCGCTCCGCAACAAGAGAGGCCGCGATAGTGAGAGGCCCACGCACCGCGATGAAGAGTGGCCCCCGCTTGCCACAACTAGAGAAAGCCCTCGCACAGAAACGAAGACCCAACACAGCCAAAAATGAATAAATAAATAAATTTTAAAAAAAGATGAATAAGTAGTAGGGATGTAATGTACAACACGATGATACTATAGTTAACACTGCTGTATGTTGTATCTGAAAGTTAAGAGAATAAATCCTAAGAGTTCTCATCACAAGGAAAAAACCACTTTTTTCTCTCTTTTTTTTTGTATCTATATGAGAGGATGGGTATTAACTAAACTTATTGTGTTAAGTCAAATAATTATGCTGTACACCTTACACCTATACAGTGCTAGATGTCAATTGTATCTCAAAAAGCTAGGAAAAACAAAAAAAATTTTTTTTAACTTACTGTAAGTTACCCAGATGGGGGAGAGGGAGAACATATAGTGAGCTGCTGAAGTGCTAGTAATATTTTATTTCTTGAATTCAGTAGTGGTTATACAGGCTTTCATTTTATAATTATTTGTTAAACTGTAAATATATGTTATATGAATATTCTATATGCATATTTCACAATTTGAAAAGTAAAAATGAATAAATAAATATCCTAATGTAAAAATGAAGAACAGAACGCCATAAACATATACTTGTCTTTCAAAGAGAAAAGAAGTCTCTGCTTCTAATATACCCAGGTTCTTTTATGGTGATGGGTGCGACACAAGCACTGCCCTGAAAGACTGGGTGGTGATGGATATTTTGCTAGCCCTAGCCTTTCTCCTACTTCTCTGGCCAATCCTTCTTTTAGTTTTCCTTCTCCATTTCCTCTGCCTCATTCCCTACCCACCTTAAATGCCTGTTTTCTACGTCTTATCCTCAATTCTTTTCTTGTCTCATGATCCAAATTCTCGCTGAATGACTGCATCATTTCTCATGGCTTCAGCTAATAGCTATAAAACTGACAAATCCTAAATCTCATAAATTTTAAACCCATATATCCAGGTATCCACCATACATCTATACTTCGATTTTCCACAGGCTCTCAAACTCAACATATACAAAAATGATGTTATCATCTTTCACATCCTCCACAAATCTCAAATCTTGTCCTCCTGAATTCTTTTTTTTTTTAACATCTTTATTGGGGTATAATTGCTTTACAATGGTGTGTTAGTTTCTGCTTTATAACAAAGTGAATCAGTTATACATATACATATGTTCCCATATGTCTTCCCTCTTGCGTCTCCCTCCCTCCCACCCTCCCTATCCCACTCCTGAATTATTTATTCAGTGAATGGTACTCAAGTCTGGAGCACAGGATTCATCCTTTACATCTATCTCAATTAGTCCCCACATATGATCTTCCAGAGCTTCTTGACTTGGCCCTAAATTTCTCTCAAATCTGCCCCCATCTCCCCATCTTCACTGCCACTGCATAGGTTCAAGCTCTGAATTTTTTTTTTTTTTTTTTTGCGGTATGTGGGCCTCTCACTGTTGTGGCCTCTCCCGTTGCGGAGCACAGGCTCCGGACGCGCAGGCTCAGTGGCCATGGCTCACAGGCCCAGCCGCTCCACAGCATGTGGGATCTTCCCGGACCGGGGCACGAACCTGTGTCCCCTGCACCGGCAGGCAGACTCTCAACCATTGTGCCACCAGGGAAGCCCAAGCTCTGAAATTTTTTAACTGAATTGTTCTGGTAGCTGTCTAACTAGTCTTCATGCTTCCAGTTTTGTCTCCTCTACCAATCCAGCCTTCACATAACCACCAGAGTAAATTTTCTAAAATGAAAATTTGACCATGACTGCTCTACTTAAAGTCCTATGGTTTCCCATAGCTTCAAAATAAAGTCTAAATACCTTGGTACAGCATGACCTACAATACTCTTTATGGTCTAGCCCCTGACTCTCTCCAGACTCATTTCTAAGCACTCTCTTATGTTCTCTCATTTCTGTCCCTTTGCCTAGAATCCCATTTCCTCTAATATTTCACTTAGAAACACTAACTCCTACCTTTCCTTCAAAACACAGCTTGATCATCATCTCGTCTAAGAAGTCTTCCTTAACATCCTTCTAAAATGGGTTAGAGGGACTTCCCTGGTGGTGCAGTGGTTAAGAATCTGCCTACCAGTGCAGGGGACACAGGTTCGTGCCCTGGTCCGGGAAGATCCCACATGCCACGGAGCAACTAAGCCTGTGCACCACAACTACTGAGCCTGTGTTCTAGAGCCCCCGAGCCACAACCACTGAGCCCGAGTGCCACAACTACTGAAGCCCACGTGCCTAGAGCCCGTGCTCCACAACAAGAGAAGCCACCGCAACGAGAAGCCCACACACCGCAACAGAGAATAGCCCCCGCTTGCCGCAACTAGAGAAAGCCCACGTGCAGCAATGAAGACCAAATGCAGCCAAAAATGAATAAATAAATAAAACGTATATTAAAAAAATAAAATTAAATGGGTTAGTTACTTCTCTTATATTCTTTCATTGTATATGATGCTTACTTTTGTCACAGTATTTATCACAAGGTGCTACAATTATCTGTTTACCCATATGTCTCTCACACCAAGCTGTGAGTGTCGTAAGGATAGGGACCATAGCTTATTTTTCTCTGTATTCTTGGGGCCTAGGATAATGTCTGGTACACATGGGTTCTCAATAAGTTCCTGTCAAATAAAATTAACCATTATGGTCAGGGGGCCACAGAGCTCTCAGTCAATAATGGGTTTCATCATAGGTCAAGGAATTCAAATTGATTGTCTAGTCCAATTAGAATTTAGGGGATCCATCAACAGATGAATGGATAAAGATGTGGTATATATACACAAAGGAATACTACTCAACCATAAAAAAGAATGAAATTTTGCCATTTGCAGCAACATGGATGGACTTGGAGGGTATTATGCTAAGTGAAATAAATGTCAGACAGAGAAAGACAAATACCGTATAATATCACTTATATGTGGAATCTAAAAAATATCACAAACTAGTGAATATTACAAAAAAGAAACAGGGCTTCCCTGGTGGCGCAGTGGTTGAGAGTCCGCCTGCCGATTCAGGGGACACGGGTTTGTGCCCTGGTCTGGGAAGGATCCCACATGCCGCAGAGTGGCTGGGCCCGTAAGCCATGGCCGCTGGGCCCACGCGTTCGGAGCTTGTGTTCCTCAACGGGAGAGGCCACAACAGTGAGAGGCCCACGTACCACAAAAAAAAAAAAAAAAAAAAAAAAAGAAACAGACTTACAGATATACAGAACATACTAGTGGTTACCAGTGTGCAGAGGGAAGGGGGGAGGGGCAATACAGGGGTAGGGGATTAAGAGGTACAAACTATTATGTATAACATAATGTACAACGCAGGGAATATAGCCAATATTTTATAACTATAAATGGAGTATAACCTTTAAAATTATGAATCACTATATTGTACACCTGTAACTTACATAATATTGTACACCAACTATACTGCCATTAAAAAAGATTTTATAGGATCCTATAAAAAGAATTAAGAATTTTAACCTTTGTACACTTAATCTTATTACTTAAATGATGTACCATCTGAAACAGGCAGATGGTAAAAGCTCAAAAAAAAAGCAACAGTGTCACTGACTTTTAATGGAATTAGAGAGATATATGTTAAAGATTCACTACTGGTTAAAGGAAAGATATAATCAAGCATGCCTGCAAGTACCCATAACAAGTCTACCTTTTGAGTCTGTCCATCCCACTTCACTCCTATTGCCATGTCAGACTCTCATCATCTCTCTCCTGGATTACTGTAATGGCCTCTTGTACTGAGGTGAATAATGTCCCCCAAAATTCATGTCCACTTGGAATCTCAGAATGTGGCTTTATTAGGAAATAGGGTTTTTGCAGATATAAGCAGCTAAGATGAAGTCATATTGGATTAAGGCAGGCCCTAATAAAGCCATGTAAAGACATGCAGAAAAGAAAGCCATATAGACACGAGTATTTACAGGAAAGAGGCAGAGAAAGCTACATAACAGGGAGGCAGAGATTGTAATGATGCAGCTACAAGCCAAAGAATGCCAAGGATTGCTGGGAGCACCAGAAGCTAGGAAGAGACATGGAAGGATTCTTCTCTAGAGCTTTCAGAGGGAGTATAGCCTTGCCAACATCTTGATTTTGGACTTCTAGCCTCCAGAAATATAATACATTTCTGTTACACTAAGCCAACTAATTTGTGGTAATTTGTTATGGCAGCTCTAGGAAACTAATATACCTCCTAACTGATCTCCCTGCCTTGGCTTGCTTCCTTCTAATCCATTTTCTACACTGCCACCAGGATGGCTCTTTCTAAAATACACATGTAGTCATATCACTCCTCTGCTTAAAAGCCTGCCATGGTTCCCCATTGATCCATGCTGATCTTTGCAGCTTCAGCTCTTGCTACTCCATTACATAATCCCTACACATTAATAATATATTACTTGAAATTCTCCCCAAATACTATGGTCATGCACACTTCTGTGCTCCCTCTGCCTAGAATACCATCAAATTTTTGCTTGCTTTGTCTCCACAACCACATATGCAAGGAGTGGCAGTAATGAATATAGAATGTTTTTTCAAGAAATCTGGCTGTGAAGGCTGAGAATCTTTTGTCAGTGACAAATTTTGAAATCAGAGATTCTGGAATCTGCTTTCTAACAAACACTGCTATAAAGGGATCCCTTACTTATATGAAGCCATTCTCCCAAGTTCTGTCATTGGTCCTCTTCTGTTTTCCCTCTACTATTTTCTCCCTCTGCAATGGCATCCAGCCTATGGCTTCAAATACCATCAATTATAATTGAGACTAGCAAATCTCTATCTCTACTTTCAATATCTCTCCCAAGTTCAGACCACTTGAAGTTGTCCCAAAGTATACTGATGCTCTGTTAATTTTTTCTTCTAGTCATTTTTTCCTGTGTGTTTCATTTCAGATAGTTTCTACTGCTGTGTCTTCAAGTTAACTAATTTTTCCTTTGGTAGTGTCTAATCTGTTAAAGCAATCAAGTATTTTTTTTCTCTGACATTGTATGTATCATCTCTAGAAGTTTAATTTCAGTCTTTTTATGTTCTCCATGTCTCTCCTCAACATGATCACATTTCCTTTACTTTACTGAAAAAATAGAGTACATTCAAAATAATTATTATAATGTCCTTGTCTACTAATCCTATCATCTGTGCTATTTCTGGGTCTGTATCTGTTGATTAATTTTGCTCTATCTTCCTGCTTTGTATACCTCATCATTTGTTACTAGATACAAGACATTGTGGATTTTATGTTGTTGGGTGCTGGAGTTTTTCTTTATTTTTCCTTTAAATACTTTTGCAATTTGTTCTGAGATATAGTTAAGTTACTCAGAAACAGTTTAACCCCTTCAAGGCTTGCTCTTAAGTTTTGTTAGGCAGAACCAGAGCAACCTTTGGTCTAGAGCTAATTTGTCCTCACTACTGAGGCAATACTCTTTCTTAGCCACTTCAGCTTCCCTGAATTCTCAACTCTGCCTCCTAAACTCAGAGAGACCACTAGACTCTATCCAGGCTCACTCTCTCTGAACTGTTGTTTCATATATTTTGTCCAGTTTTGCAGTTATTTAAGGCAGAAGGGTAAATCCAGTCCTTGTTACTCCATCATAACCAGAAGGATAAGTCCTTACCCTTTTGAAAAGATCACTGTATCTACTCTAGAAAAAAATGAATTGTTGAAGGGCAAAAGTGGAAGCAGACAGACTAAGCTATCACAATAATCCAGGTAGAATTTATCATCTAGGCGGGTAGCAGTGGAGATGGAGAGAAATACTAGATTCTGGGTGCATTTTTGTTTGTTGTTTGAGAGTAGCAAGTGGATCTGTTACTTACCACTAAATCTTTAACACAGTACCTGCCCATTGTAGATGTTTAATAAACAAAAGGCAATATGTCACCTTTGAGTGACTAGCTCAAAGATAAATAATACAGAGTCACTGTCCACAAGAAATTAACAATCCAGTGCTGAAAAAAGGATCTGAATATGTTACCTTGTTGGCTCAAAAGCCTTTTTTTGATGGCTCCCCATTACTTGCAAAATAAAGTCAAAAGTCAGTACATCATGCAAAGTCCTCTTTGATGAGCTTCTTTCTTTCTAGCCTGTCTGCAACTGGACCCCTACCCTGACAAACTCTCACACTCTAATCTCACCAAACTACAAATAAATAAATCTTGAATAAACAAATAAATGACATTATACAAAAAATACATATATAGTTCTAATATTTTCTAGTTCCTGACTATATCTTAGGAAGATATTAAATTCAGAGAATGAGCATCTCACACCAAGCCACAGCTATTTCGAATTTTTAACAATCTAGAATAGATTATTTACCCTAACACTTGGCTCCCCTTCTCAAATATCCCATTCCTGTTAGTGGTACCACAATTCTTCCAGTCTTTTAGGTAAAAGTCTCAGCCTCATCTTCGGATACAGGGTGCAAAAATAGATCTGTCATTTATTCCATTATAATGTGTCTCATTTACACATCCTTCTTCAACGATAGTGGGATCACCCAGGATCTCATTGCTGCACACCTGGTTTGCATGACAGATTCCTAGCTGGTCTCCCTTTACTGTTTCCCAGTATATCTTACACACAGCTTTGGGAAAATCTTCCTAAAGCACAGCTTTCATCATGCTATTCTCTTGCTCAAGGAACCTCAACAGTTCTCTAGTTGCCTCAAGTTGAAACACTTCATCTTGGTTTTCAAAGTCTTCCATTATCTGCTATCCTTCTGCCAATATACTACTACCTTATTTCCTGTTACTCTCACACTTGTAATTGCCACTAGTTATACCAACTTCTTCCTCACTCTTTCTGGAGCACACCAGGTACATTCCTATCTCCATACCTTTCTTCATACTGTTGCCTCTTCTTAGAATGTCCTCCCACTACCTCTCCCTGTGCCTAAATCCTCCTCTTGTTTAATAAACAACCCTAGGGACTTCTCTGGTGGTGCAGTGGTTAAGATTCCGCCTGCCAGTGCAGGGGACACGGGTTCGAGCCCTGGTCTGGGAAGATCCCACATGCCGTGGAGCAATTAAGCCAGTGTGCCACAACTACTGAGCTTGAGCTCTAGAGCCCATGAGCCACAACTACGGGAGCCTGCGCACCTACAGCCTGTGCACCACAATGAAGAGTAGCCCCCGCTCACCACAACTAGAAAAAGCCCATGTGCAGCAAGGAAGACCCAACGCAGCCAGAAATAAATTAATTAATTAAAAAAAACACCTAGTCCCACCTCTTCAGTGATGCTTTTTAAAATTACTGTAACTTGAGAGCACAAGGTATCGCACACCATAGATAGCTTCCAAAGCTCTTGGCATAGCACTGGGCATGAAAAGCTCAAATAAATACCTTCCCAAACTGATGAGCATAAAAATTAACAAGAACTAAATTCATAATATTGAATGAACATAATCTCAATCTCCTTTACTGGCTCTTCATTCTCTTTTCACTTAATTAATAAAAATGGGGATTATAGTAACACCTCATTTAACGTTGTGAGAATTAAAATAAGTACATATAAAGCACTTAGTATAGTGCCTGCCACACAGTGGGCTCTCAATAAATGTTAGCGATTATTATATCACAGTCACCACTCTCCAAACTTGTTTTACTGCTAACCATTTTGTTTGTTTGTTTGTTTTTGCGGTACGCGGGCCTTTCACTGTTGTGGGCTCTCCCGCTGCGGAGTACAGGCTCCGGACACGCAGGCTCAGCGGCCATGGCTCACAGGCCCAGCCGCTCCGCGGTATGTGGGATCTTCCCGGACCAGGGCAGGAACCCATGTCCCCTGCATCGGCAGGCGGACTCTCAACCACTGCGCCACCAGGGAAGCCCTACTGCCAACAGTTTTATTCTTAGTTAATGGTCTCATCACTGACCTAGTCTCCTAAACCAGGGCCCTTTAAGGCTTTAAGCCATTTTAATCCATTTAAAGGCTTTAAGCCCTTCTTAACTCCTTTCGTTCTCTCCATATTTACTTAGTCAGCAAAGGTCTATTGAATCGTCTTCAGAAATACCTCTCTAAATCTATCACTTCCTCTCTTTGTTCAGGACCTCATTTCTCCCTTGAGACAATTCCAATAGCCGCCTAAACTAATCTCCCCTTCCTCTGGTCTTTCCCAGTCTATTCTTCACATTGTAACCAGCTGTCTAAAACACAGTGCACTTTCCCCTTTAAAACTCTCCAATGGGAATGCCCTGGTGGTCCAGTGGTGCTTTCACTGTGGCCTGGGTTCAATCCCTGGTCGGGAAACTATGATCCCGTAAGCCTCGTGGTGCGGCAAAAAAACCCCAAAACAACAACGACAAAAAACAACCTCTCCAATGGCTACCACACAGTTTGGTATACAAGGCCCTTTTGTTTTGTTTTTGTTTTTGTTTTTATTTATTTATTTGGCTGTATTGGGTCTTAGTTGAAGCACGCAGGATCTTCGTTGTGGCATGCAGGCTTCTCTAGTTGCTGCACATGGGCTTCTCTCTAGTTGTGGTGCGCTGGCTCCAGAGCGTGCGGGCTCAGTAGTTGCAGCACGCAGGCTCAATAGTTGTGGCACGTGGGCTCCAGAGCATGCGGGCTCAGTAGTTGCGGTGCGTGGGCTCTAGAGCGCATGGGCTCAGTAATTGCGGCACACAGGCTTAGTTGCCCCATGGCATGTGGGATCTTAGTTCCCTGACCAGGGATCGAACCCGCATCCCCTGCATTGGAAGGCGGATTCTTAACCACTGGACCACCAAAGAAGTCCCTACAAGGCCCTTTTGTGTTCTGACCCCTGCCCACCTATCCAACTTTATCTTCTATCAATTCCTTATTCTATACCTATAGTTCAGCTATACTAGTCTATTTTCAGTTACAAGAATGGGCCATGCTGCTTTACCATTTCATGCCTGGGCAATTCAGTTTCTTCCTGAAATGCCCTTCCTTACCTTGTGCACTTAGTAAATGTTTATTCTTTCTCTGTCTTTGTTTAATTGCCTTCTCTCTGAAGATGTATGTCTCTAATCTCACTCTCTGTTGTTACTTTGTCACATTTTCTCTAGTTATGTTTCCCTTACCACTAGATTGTCTTTATTCCTTAAGAGCAAAAGTCACATCTTATTCATATTTTTATTCTCAATGTGTTGCAGTGTCTAGTGAATAAAAGTATCACCTCCAAAGATCCTGATTTAGTAACTGGGGGTGGAACCTGGGAATTGGCTTGTTAAAGAAGCATTCCAGGTGATTCTGATGCAGGTGAGTGGGTCTGTACATGCCCTTTGGGAGGTTCATGAACTCCATGAAATTACATGAAAACTGTGTAAATATATAAATATATGTGCATTTTTCTAGAAAGATCTCCCACAGTTTATATCATCTATGACCTCCAAAAAAGTTTAAAACTCACTGATTAAATGGGAAACATATATTAATTGACAAGTTACCAAACAATTAAGCTAAATGCTAGAACAAAAATATAAATAAGGTGCTGTGGGAACATAGACTAGGGAGCAATTAGGTGTGCCTGGGGCAGCTAGGAAAAGCTTCACATGAAGGTAACATTTGAGCAGAATCTTCCAAAGTGAGTATCAGTTTGCCAAGTGGAATAGAAAAATATTAATATTCTATTTCATATAAATGAAATCATACAGTATGAGGCTTTTTCTGTCTGGCTTTTTTCACTTAGGATTATTCTGCTCATTCATCCATGTTGCAGCATGTATCAGTACTTCATTCATTCATTTTTTTTTCTGAAGTGTTCCATTGTATGGCTATACCACATTTTGCTTATCTGTTAATCAGGTGATGGATATTTGGCTTGTTTCCATTTTGGGCTATGATGAATAATGCTGTCATGAACATTCATGTACAAGTTTACATTTGAAAGCCTGCTTTCAATTCTCTTTAATAATATACCTAGGAGTGAAACTGCCAAGTCATATGAAAATTCTGTGTTTACCTTTTTTAGGAACCCCAACAGAGACTTTTAAGCAAAGAAATGATCAGTAGGATAGTAGCTACAGCAAAGTGTTGAAGAAAGCTGGAATGGGGAAGAGATAGGAGGCATGAAGACCACAGGGATGACTACTGTAATAGTCTAATAAGAGTAGATAAGGGTTTAAATTAAAAAGAGGCTAGAGAAAAGGCAAAATAACAGTGTGTATAATGTTCAGGATAAGGAACAGGGATAAGTCAAGAAGATGACACTGACTTTGCCAGCTTAAAAAACCTGAGGGATGGTGACATTAACTGAAACTAAGAACAAAGGATGGTGAAGAAATTTAAGAACGGTAGTAGAACACAGTGGTTAAAATTAATGGCTCTAGAGCCAGACTGCTTAGGTTCAATTTCAGGCATAGCCACTTACTAGCTATGTGACCTTGGACAGGTTACTTACATTTCCATGTATCAATTTCCTCATCCGGAAGATGGATATAATATGCCACTTCATCAAGGTGCTGTGAGAAATAAAATGAGTTAAAATACGTAAAGCACCTAGTACTCAGCATGTAATAAGTGCTCAATATCATCTACTGTCATGTTTTTTTTTTAACGATTTCAATCTTTTTAATTTATTAAGACTTGTTTTGCAGCCTAACATGTGATCTCTCCCAGAGAATGTCCCCCATGCATTGGAAATGAATGTGTATTCTGCTGTTGTTGGGTGGAATGTTCTGTACATTAAGTCCCCTACATACAAACTTACAAGTTACAGACTTTCAGAGATGCGAACGTGCATTCCACCAACATCAGGCATGAGTGAAATTGCAGCTTGCCCTCCATCTCCTATTGTTGATGATCTTTCAGCTCTACCATCTCCCAGCTCCTCTCCCTCCTCCAGTCAGTAACTTTTCTTGCCTGTTCACTTGATGCCAGCCCCTGTATGCCAGCTGTTGTACTGTACTACTGTACTTTGCAAGGTACTGTACTGTAAGATTAAAAATGTTTTCTTTATGTTTTTTTAATGTATTATTTGTGTGAAAAGTATAATATTATACTATATATCCAATTGTGTTAGCTGAGTACCTAGGCTAACTTTGTTGGACTTATGAACAAATTGGATTTACGAATGTGCTCTCAGAAAGGAACTCATTCATATGTAGAGGACTTACTGTATATGTCTGTTAAGTCTAGTTGGCTTTTTGTTTTTTTATTTGCATAATATTTGGTACATACATAAGAATATATAACATATAAAGCATAAGGTGAAAATCCGTGAAGCCACCACTCCCCTTGAGCATGAGAATGTCATCAACACCTTCACTCTCCCCAAAACACACCCCTGTGCCATCCCCACAGGGAAGCATTGTGGCCACTGTGTTGATTCCCTTGCTTTCCTTCATAATTATAGCACATATGTATGAATCCAATGAAATGTATATTTAGTGTTCGGCTTTATAAAAGTGGCATCATATTGCATGAACTTACATGACTTGCATTTATCCTGCACCATCTGAGAAGAATCCATGGTGATGTCAGGGCTGTGGTCCCTGTTCCACTGCCCTGACATTGCGGTACAGTCACCCCTCATGTCCATTATCCATCTTTTTGTGGGTGGGATTTTGGGTGGCTTGCAGCCTTTTGCTCATCTCCATCTCCTGATTTCTCTGTATTCCACTCAAAAGCACCCAAAATGTAAACGACTGAGGGTGAAGAGATGCTCAATGAGACCACATGGTAGGATGACACCCTCAGTTATGCCTACACCCCCAGAAAGGAGGGCCTGCTATTGTTAATGATGATGATATTATTTGAGATGAAAAATCTAAGTCTTAGATGCTAAGTTTGAAATATTCAGGGAAGAAGAGTCCAGTACACAGTTAGAAATACTAAACTGAATTTTGAAAAAAAGAGTATTTAAAGCCACTGGTATAGATAAGACTTCTTACAGAGAATGTGTAAAGCAAAACAAAACAAAACAAAAAACCCCAAGGATAGAAGACAGAAATCTTCCTGGGCTATTCCTTAACTCATCCTCTAAAATTCCCTTGGGTACTAACATTAGCCTGTTCCTCTTGTTATAATCTCTGTAAGTGATCTCTTATATTCCCATGCTTTTAACCATTAGCTAAGTGCTGATAGTTCTTAAATCTCTACTTCCCGCCTTCATCTCTCTTTTAAGCTTCGAATTCTTATATCCTGTTGCCTGATTACTGCCTCTTCTTGAGTGCCCTAAACATCTCTAAAACTGAACTTATTGTCACCCTGGCAACCAAACTTGTTCCTCCTATATTGCTTATCTCAGTCAATGGTACCATTTTCCTCCTTAAGTCAAGCCAGAAACCTGGAAGTCATCTTCTTATTCAACAATGACACCACCAATATATACATATCTTAGTTCTCACTAAAGTTGTATTCTACTCTTATAAAGATCTCTAGAATCCATCTTCTCCAACTTTACAATTGCCCTAGCTCACGCCCTCACCATTTTGTACATGGTATAGCTATTATATCCTCACTGGTCTCCCAGCCTTGGATCTTGGCCAACAACTATTTCATTCCCACCCACCACATAGCCACCATTATTATCGATTTAAAATTCAATTCCATTCTGTTTTCTTAAAACCTACTTGAAGCGCTACAGGGCTCTTTTCCAATAACCACAGCACTGATAGAGGTTAGCAGTCCCCAGCAGCCTAGCCTCTACCTGCTTATCCTCATCTTTAGCCACTCATCACTTGCTACTTCTCAGTGCTGTCTGAAGTTCATCAAAGGAGAGAATTAACCAGCAATATTAACCTACTTTAGGTCTCCCTTGTTAGAACAGGAGAAATAGAAGACATCCTGCAGTATGTTGAGAAGAGATTGAATGGGAAGTGAGAAAGAACACATTCAGATACCCAGTGCCAGTGTTTTGACAAATTTATCCCAAAAATAAGAGTGAAAGGAAAGAGGGAAACTATAGTTTGAGAAGAGGCAGAGTATTTCTTCCTGGATGGAGGATTTGAGTATATTTGTAGATAGGGAGGAAGGAAGCAGAAGAAGAAGGGAGAGGAAGAGGATGAAGATACAAGAGAGAAGAGCATAGCTGATGGAGCAAGGTCATGGAGAAATAGGGAGGGAATCATCAAGAGCAAAGATAGAGAGTGCTTTTCTCTACTTCTTTTACTGTTTAACTTTTTATAATAAACGTTATCATTTGGGGAAAACAAGCAAATTCATTATTTTAAATTAAAAAAGAAAAAAAGGTGGAAGAGTTAGCCTAAGACAGGAAGGCTGGAGTCTGAAGGGAAGAAGGTAAAAAATGGGTGTCACCACTAGTCAGCTTGGAGGTAGAGAGAAAATTCCTCACTTCATAACTAATATATTCTCTGAAGCAGAAGACAGGCTCGTGAGAGAGTAAGAAGGCCACAGTGGAGGGCTTAATAAGAATGGCAAATTCTTAGAAGAGATAAACAGGAGAGTGAGAAAGCGTTGACGATGGATAAGTAAAAGGCTGCAGAACAGTGTAGCAAACCAAGCTGAGCTTGGGAATGCTATTAATTTTACAGTTGCTCCTATCTACGGGACTATGATATTTACTCCATGTCAGGAGCATGAGGGATGAAAGCACATGGCTGCATTTGCCCAAGATTGGGGATAAGTTGAGCTTGTGTAGGGAAATTTAACTTTAACACAAAATACGTGTCTATCCCCACTACTAGCTATACTTTGTTGACCTTTCTATGCCCTAGAGCCTTGTACATATTAGGCTTTCAAATATTTCATACTTAAGGACCATTGATTAGATGGTTTTCACACAAGAAGAAAAAAAAAAAGAATACTAGTCATTGTCCATTCTCCTACATTTCACAACCCAGCTTTTAAGACTTGTTCCCCTACAGGTAGCAGCTTTACCTAACAACTTCTTGTAAAAACTGATAAATATGCAATCTTCAATTGAAGGGATCCTGGCCTTAACGTAGTGTGTTACTTTCTCAGGTCATTTTGGGGCAACCAAAAAGGTTTGTAAATTCCTGCCCACGTGCCTCCCCCAAATTATCACCCATCGCAAACTGTCTTTAGTAGTAGTTTTAGGTGCAACCAACTACTACTAAAACCCTCTGGTGTCTGTTAAACACACCTTGTAACAAGTCACTATGCAGCCAGAAAAGAAGAGGACTGGTAGAAAAGGAGCTCAGGGAAACTTTGAAACAAGTTTTTTAAGCTAAGGGTTTTAAATCTATCTTAGTTCCAACATATCCTAATACTCCCTCTAAGGTTATTTTCTAAAACCTATTTAAATATAGAGAAACTCATGAAGTATCAAACCCCAGAATGCTACACATTAGACGCATCCCTCATTAAATATAACCACTGGAAAAATGATTAAAAAAATTAAAATGTTACACTAGAAAACATTCACTTAATACAAAACAAAGCAGTGAAGGAAGACTAGAGAAACAAAAAAGAGATGAAACAGAAAATAAAAACGAAAATGGCAGATATAATCCAACTATATCAATATCATTAAATGTGAGTGGACTAAACAATCCAATCAAAAGGCAGTTATTGTAAGATGGATTTTTAAAAGCGATCCAACTATATGTTATATACTGGAGGAACACTGTATTTTATTATCTTTATTGAAGTATAGTTGATTTCCAATATTATACTCGATTCAGTTGTACAACATAGCAACACAATATTTTTATAGATTATATTCCATTTAATGTTATTATAAAACACTGTCTGTGTTCCCTGTGCTGTAAAGTATATCCTTGTAACTATTTATTTTATACATAGTAGTTAGAACCTCTTAATCATCTACCCCTATTTTGCCCCTCCCCTCATCCCTCTCCCCACTAAAAACCACTAGTTTGTTCTCTATATTTGTGAGTCTACTTGTATTTTGTTATATTCATTCATTTATTTTTTAGAGTCCACATATAAGCGATATCATACAGTATTTGTCTTTCTCTGCCTGACTTATTTGATGAAGCATAATACCCTCCAGGTCCATTCATGTTGCTGTAAATGACAAAAAAAATTCATTCTTTTTCATAGATGAGTAATATTCTATCATATATGAATATATATATGTATATTATGTATATAATATACATATACATATATATATATTTTATATATATATATATATATATATATATATATATATATATACACCACATCTTCTTTATCCATTGATCTGTTGATGGACACTCAGGTTGCTTCCACATCTTGGCTATTCTAAATAATGCTGCTATGAACCTTGGCGTGCATGTATCTTTTCACATTCATGTTTTCTGGGTTTTTTTTGGATATATACCCAGGAGTGGAATTACTGGATCATATGGTAGTTCTATTTCTAGTTTTTGGAGGAACCTCCGTACTGTTTTCCATAGTGGCTACACAAATATACAATCCCATTAACAGTGTACTAGGGCTCCCTTTTCTCCACAGCCTTGCCAACATTTGTTATTTGTGGTCTTTTTTTTTTTTTTTTTTTTTTGTGGTACGTGGGCCTCTCACTGTTGTGGCCTCTCCCGTTGCGGAGCACAGGCTCCGGATGCGCAGGCTCAGCGGCCATGGATCACGGGCCCAGCCACTCCGCGGCATGTGGGATCTTCCCGGACCGGGGCACGAACCCGTGTCCCCTGCATTGGCAGGCGGACTCTCAACCACTGTGCCACCAGGGAAGCCCTATTTGTGGTCTTTTTGATGATAGTCATTTAACAGATATAAGGTGATATCTCATTGTGGTTTTGATCTACACTTCTCTGATGATTGGCAATGTTGAGCAACTTTTCATGTGTCTGTTGGCCATCTGAACATCTTCTTTGGAAAAATGTCTATTCAAGCCTTCTGCTCATTTTAAAATCAGGTTGTATTTTTGATATTGAGTTGTATGAGCTATTTATATATTTTGGATTAGCCCCTTATTGGTCGTATCATTTGCAAATACTTTCTCCCAGTCGGTTGTCTTTTCATATTGTCAATGGTTTCCTTTGCTGTGCAAAAGCTTTTAAGTTTAATTAGGTCCCATTTTTTATATTTGCTTCTGTCTCCTTTGTCTTAGGAGACAGATCCATAAAAATATTGCTACTATTTATGTCAAAGAGTGTTCTTCCTGTGTTTTCTCCTAGGAGTTTTATGATTTCCAGTCTTACATTTAGATTTTTAATCCATTTGAGTTTGTTTTTGTATAAGATGTGAGAAAATGTTCTAATTTCATTCTTTTACATGTAGCTGTCCAGTTTCCCAGCACCACTTACTGAAAAGACTGCCTTTCCCCCCATTATATATGCTTTCCTACCTTGTCGTAGATTAATTGACCATAAGTGTATGAGTTTATTTCTGGACTCTCTATTCTGTTCCATTGATCTATGTGTCTGTTTTTGTGCCAATAAATCAGTGAGCATGATACCTCCAGCTTTGTTCTTGTTCTCAAGGTTGCTTTGGCTATTGGGGGGATCTTTTCTGATTTCCATATAAGTTTTAGGATTATTTGTTCTGGTTTTGGGCAAAATGTCATTTTAATAGGGACTGCATTAAATCTGTAGATTGCTTTGGGTAGTATGGTCATTTTAACAATATTAATACTTCTAACCCATGAACATGGGATTATCTTTCCATTTTGGGGGATCATCTTTAATTCCCTTCAGCAGTGTTTTATAGCTTTCAGAGTATAGTCTTTCACCTCCTTGGTTAAATTTACTACTAGGTATTTTATTCTTTTTGATACAATTTTAAACAGGATTGTTTTATTACTTTCTCTTGCTGATAGTTCATTATAAGTGTATAGAAAAGCAACAGAGGGCTTCCCTGGTGGTGCAGTGGTTAAGAATCTGCCTGCCAATGCAGGGGACATGGGTTCGAGTCCTGGTCCGGGAAGATCCCACGTGCCGCAGAGCAACTAAGCCCGTGCGCCACAACTACTGAGCCTGGGCTCTACAGCCCGCGAGCCACAACTACTGAAGCCCATGTGCCACAACTACTGAAGCCCGTACACCTAGAGCCCGTGCTCCGCAACAAGAGAAGCCACTGCAATAAGAAGCCTGCGCACCACAACAAAGAGTAGCCCCTTCTCGTCGCAACTAAAGAAAGCCCGCACACAGCAACGAAGATCCAACACAGCCAAAAAATAAACAAATAATAAATATATAAGTCTGCTTCCCTTTACATATGTTGGTCCCTAATAAATATCTTTAAAAAAAAGAAAAGCAACAGATTTCTGTATATTAATCTTGTATCCTACAACTTTACTGAATTCATTTATTAAGTTCTAATAGTTTTCTGATGGAGACTTGAGGGTTTTTTATATATAGTATCATGTCATCTGCAAATAGTGAGTTTTACTTCTCCCCTTCCAGTATGGATGCCTTTTATTTCTTTTTTTGCCCGATGCTGTGGCTAGGACCTCCAATACTATGTTAAATAGACATGGCAAGAGAGGGTATCTTGGTCTTGTTCCTGTTTTTAGAGGAAAAGCTTTCATCTTTTCACCACTGAGTATGATGTTAGTTGTGGGTTTGTCATATATGGCCTTTATTATGTTGAAATATGTTGCCTCTCTATCCACGTTGATGAGAGTTTTTATCATGAATGGATGCTGAATTTTGTCAAATGCTATGAGATGACCATGCATCTACTGAGATGACCATGTGATTTTTATCCTTCCTTTTGTTAATGTGATGTATCACATTGATTGATTTGTGGGTACTGACCCACCTTTGCATCCCTGGAATAAATCCCACTTGATCGTGGTGTATGATCCTTTTTATATATTGCTGAATTCAGTTTGCTAATATTTTGTTGAGGACTTCTGCATTTATATTCATCAGAGATATTGGCCTGTAATTCTTTTTGTAGTGTCTTGTCTGGTTTTGGTATCAGGGTAATGGTGGCCTCTGGGAATGAATTTGGGAGTGTTCCCTCCTCTTCAATTTTTTGGAATAGTTTGAGAAGGATAGGTTATTAGTTCTTCTTTATATGTTTACTAGAATTCCCCTATGAAGCTGTCTGGTCCTGGACTTTTGTTTGCTAGGAGTTTTTTTATTACAAATTCTATTTCACTATTTATTATTGGTCAGTTGAGGTTTTTACTTCTTCCCAATTCAGTCTTGGAAGGTTGTATGCTTCTATAAATTTATCTATTTCTTCTAGGTTGTCCAATTTTTTGGCATATAACTATTTGTAGTATTCTCTTATGATATTTTGTATTTCTGTAATATCAGATGTTATTTCTCCTCTTTCGTTTCTTATTTTGTTTATTTGGGTCCTCTTTTTTTTCTTCATGAACCTCGCTAAAGGTTTATCATCTTGTTTGTCTTTGCAAACAATCAGCTCTTGGTTTCATTGATCTTTTCTATTGTTTTTTGGGGGGGTCCTCTATTTTATTTATTTCCTCTCTGATTTATTATCTCCTTCCTTCTGCTGACTTCGGGCTTTGTTTGTTCTTCTTTTTACAATTTCTTTAGATGTTAGATTGTTTGTTTCAATTTTTTCTTGTTTCTAGAGGTAGTTCTGTATCATTACAAACTTCCATCTTGGAACTGCTTTGCTGTGTCCCATAGATTTCTGGACATTGTGTTTTTATTTTCATTTGCCTCAGGTATTTTCTGATTTCCTCTTTGATTTATTCATTGACCCACTGGTTTTTAGTAGCATGTTGTTTAGTCTCCACGTGTTTTTGTTTTTTCCATTTTTCTTCCTGTAGTTGATTTCTTGTTTCATACCGTTCTGGTAGGAAAAAATACTTGATATAATTTCTACCCTCGTAAATTTGTTGAGACTTGTTTTGTTGCCTAGCATGTGATCTATCCTGGAGAACATTCCATGTGCACTTGAAAAGAATGTGTATTCTGCTGTTCTGGGATGGAATATCCTGCAGATATCAATTAAGTCCAATTGCTCTACTGTATCATTTATGACCATTGTTTCCTTATTGACTTTCTGCCTGGATGATCTATCCATTGATGTAAGTGGGTTGTTGAAGTCCACTACTATTATCGTATTATTGTCAATTTCTCACTTTATGTCTGCTAATATTTGCTTTATGTATTTAGGTGCTCCTGTATTAGGTGCACATGTATTAATGACTGCTGTATCCTCTTCTTGTATTAAT
Source organism: Stenella coeruleoalba (assembly GCF_951394435.1). Lineage (NCBI taxonomy): Eukaryota > Metazoa > Chordata > Mammalia > Artiodactyla > Delphinidae > Stenella > Stenella coeruleoalba. The sequence continues at coordinate 55,133,110 of NC_137152.1, forward strand.
CCCTTTATCATTATATAATGCCCTTCTTTGTCTTTGGTATAGACTTTGTTTTAAAGTCTACTTTGTCTAATATGAGTATTGCTACCTCCACTTTCTCACCATTTCCATTTGCGTGAAATATTTTTTCTATCCCTTCACTTTCAGTCTGTGTGTGCTTTTAGCTCTGAAGTGAGTCTCTTGTAAGGAACATATAGATGGGTCTTGTTTTCTTTATCCAATCAGCCACCCTCTATCTTTCGATTGGAACATTCAGTTCATTAACATTTAAAGTGATTATTGATAGGTATGTTCTTATTGCCTTTTTATTAACTGTTTTCTGACTGTTCTGGTAATTCTCCTCTGTTCCTTTTCTCTTCTTTTAGTTTCTTCACTTGTTGTTTGATGATTTTCTTAAGTGGTATGTTTGTGTTCCTTTCTCTCTAGTTTTTGTGTATCTACTGTAGGTTTCTGATTTGTGGCTACCATGGGGTTCGTATATGTTGACCTATAACTATATGTACTTGTTTTGAACTGGTAGTCATTTCAATACAAACACCTTCTAAAAGACCTTTTTTTTTTTTTTTTTGCGGTACGCAGGCCTCTCACTGTTGTGGACTCTCCTGTTGCGGAGCACAGGCTCCGGATGCGCAGGCTCAGCGGCCATGGCTCACGGGCCCAGCCGCTCTGCAGCATATGGGATCTTCCTGGACCGGGGCACGAACCCGTGTCCCCTGCATCGGCAGGCAGACTCTCAACCACTGCGCCACCAGGGAAGCCCCTAAAAGATCTTTTTTTATTCCCTTCTTTTTTACTGTTTTTACTCCCCTCTCCCACATTTTTATGTTTTTGCTGTCATATTTTATATCTTCATGTTTATTCCTTAACTGTTTATTATAGTTATAGTTAATTTTACAATTTTTGTCTTTTAATCTTTGTTATAGCTTATTTATTTAAGTGGTTGATCCACAGCCTTTACTATATATATTTGCCTTTACTAGTGGGATTTTTTCTTTCCTATAGATCCTTACTTCTTGTTGTAGCCCTTTCTTTGCAACTTAGAGAAGACCCTTTAACATTTCTTTTAGGGTCAGTTTAGTATTGATGAACTCTTTTAGTTTTGGCTTGTCTGAGAAGTTCTTTATCTCTCTGCCAGTCCTGAATGATAATCTTGCTGGGTAGAGTATCCTACTTTGTAGGGTTTTCCCTTTTAGCATTTTAAATATATAATGCCACTCCCTTCTGGCCTGCAAAGTTTCTGCAGAAAAATCAGCTGATAGCCTTATGGGGGTTCCATTATATATGACTCTGTTTTTCTCTTGCTGCCTTTAGAATCCTCTTTAATTTTTGCCATTTTAATTATGATATGTCTTGGTGTGGGTATGTTTGGGTTCATCTTGTTTGAGACCCTCTGTTCTTCCTGTACCTGGATATCTGTTTCTTTCTTCAGGCTCCGGAGATTTTCAGCCATAATTTCATCAAATATATTTTTGACCTCTTTCTCTCTCTCTTCTCCTTCTTGGACTACTTTAATGTGAATGTTGGTACACTCTGTGTTGTCCCAGAGGCCCCTTAAACTGTTCTTATTTAAAAAAAATTTTTTGTTTTGCTATTCTGATTGTGTGGTTTCCATTATTCTATATTCTGGATCACTTACACGTTCTTCTATATCACTTAGTCTTCTGTTAATTCCTTCTAGTGTGCTTTTCATTTCAGTTTTTATAGTCTTCAGCTCTGACGGGTTCTTTTTTATATTTGCTAGGTCCTTGTTAACATTCTCACTGTGTTCATCTATTCTTTTCCCAAGTTCAGTTAGCATTTTCTGAGTAATGCTTTGAACTCTTTACCTGGTAAATTATTTATCTCTGTTTCATTAGTTGTTTTTCAGGGTTTTATAAATTTTTCTTTGGTTTGAAACAAATTCCTTTGTCTTCTGATTTTGTTTAATTTTCTCTGTGTCTATGAAATTAGGTGAAACAGTTACCTATCCTGGTCTTGAAGGGGTGTTCTTGTGTGGGGACATCTTTATACAGTCTGCATGTGCCCAGTGGCTTTGGTGGGAGAGTTGGATCTGAAGTGAGCACAGGTCATGTCTTCCCCCAGTGTTTGATGGCAGTTATCACCTTGGTGGGAGGTGGGACTGGAGATGGAGGTGCTAGAGCCAGAGCGAGGGCTTCTCCTATGCTCAGTGGTCGGTACCAGGGTCAGGGTTGGGTGCCAAGGTGCTAGAGCAGAAGCCCTGAGGGTAGGGTCTGAGCTGGCTCTGTTCCTTCTAAGTGTGTGCTCTCCTCACTCCTGGCAACAGCACCTTCGCCCCAGAAGGTAGCAGTGCTGGAGCAAGGGGTGCTGAACTAGGCTCCCGGTATGGGTCACAGCATGTGCTGGGGTGGTCCCAGCACACCAGTCAGAGTTCCAGACTGCTCCTGATCTGCTGCCTCTGTGAGCACCAGTAAGGCTGCCCTAGCCCCGTTCAGATGCAGTGCCAGGTATGAGCCATCTCTGTCCCAACCAAGTGTGCACTTTCCTTGGCAACGTCAGCCTTTGTCCTAGTGCAGAGCTGTGTTGAAGGAGCTAGCCAGGACAGAGCAAGCGCTCAGCATGGGCCAGTGCACACAGTGGGATAGTCCTGGAATGTCAGTCAGAGCTCCAGACTGCTTCTGATCTGCCACCTCTGCGAGCACCAGTAATGGCTGACCTCACCCCATTCAGATGCAGTGCTGGCTCTGAGCTGGCTCTGTCCCCACTAAGTGTGCACTCTGCTCAGCAACAGCAGCCTTCATCCTAGTGGGGAGCTGTGCCAGAGCTAGAGGGGTCAGGGAATGCACTGGGGTGGTCACGGGAAACCAGCCAAAGCCCCAGGCAATTTCAATCTGATTCCTCCACCTTGTTCCTAGGAGCAAGCAAGCATGTGTATGCTCTTCATGAGTAGAGTCTGAGTTTCTTACAGCCCTCCTGTACGTACCACTGGTTTTCAATCCAGCTAAGGGGACTCATATTCCTCTTATCGAACCCCTGGGTTGGGGTGCCCAATACATGGTTCGAACCCCTCCCCAGGGAGGATCTCCTAGCCTGTGATATTCCCTTCCTCTTCTGTGTCCCCTCCTGGAGGCACAGGTCCTGAACTGATTGCTTTTCCTCCCTTCCTAACTGACTCTGTATGGATCTTTCTTTACAGGCTCAATTGTAGAAGAATCTTTCTACTAGTCTCCAGTTTGTTTTCAGTGAGAATTACTCCACTTGTAGATGTATTTTTGATGTGTTTGTGTGGGACGTGAGCTCAGCGTCTTCCTACTCCACCATCATGATCTCCTCCCTACAGGAGAAACACTTTAGATCAAAGATACAAATAGGTTGAAAATAAAAGGATGGAAAAATATATACCATGCAAACAGCAACCATAAGAAAACTGGAATGGCTAGACTAATATCAGACAAAATAGACTTTAAGAATAAAATGTTACTAGAGACAAAAGGGACATTTTATAATGACAAACACATCATGAATATATAATAATTATAATATACACATACCGAACAACAGAACCCCAACGTATGTGAAGCAAAAACTGACAGAATTGAAGGAAAAAAAAGAGAATTCAACAACAGTAGTTGGAGACTTAAATATCCCACTTTTGATAACGGCTAGAACAACAGGACAGAAGATCAGGAAGGAAACTGAAGACTTAAACAACACTATACACAAACTAGACCTAATAGATATCTATAGAACACCATGTCCAACAATAGAAGATTATACATTCCTCTGAAGTGCACATGGAACATTCTCTAGGATAGACTATATGCTAGGCCTCAGTAAATTTTAAGTGACTGAAATTATACAAACTATATTCTCCAATTACAATGGAGTGAAATTAGAAATTAAGTAACAGAAAAATTTGGAGGAATTAACAAATATGTGGAAATTAAACAATGCATTCCTGGAAAAGCAAGTGTTGTTTATTTTTAATATTTATTTATTTGGCTGCATTAGGTCTTAGTTGCGGAATGCGGGATCTTCGTTGCGGCATGTGGGCTTCTCTCTAGTTGCAGAGCACAGGCTCTCTAGTTGCGGCAAGTGGGCTCAGTAGTTATGGCACATGGGCTTAGTTGCCCCATGGCACGTGGGCTTAGTTGACCCATGGCATGTGGTATCTTAGTTCCCCAACCAGGGATCAAACCTGTGTCCCCTGCATTAGAAGGCGGTTTTTTTTTTTAATAATCCTGGCTTTTATTTTTTAATTAATTAATTTATTTATTTATTTATTTTTTGCTGTGTTGGGGCTTTGTTGCTGCACACGGGCTTTCTTTAGCTGCAGTGAGCAGGGGCTATTCTTTGCTGCAGTGCGCAGGCTTCTCATTGCAGTAGCTTCTCTTGTTGTGGAGCATGGGCTCTAGGTGTGTGGGCTTCAGTAGTTGTGGCACGTGGGCTCAGTAGTCGTGGCTCGTGGGCGCTAGAGCACAGGCTCAGTAGTTGTGGTACATGGGCTTAGTTGCTCCACGACATGTGGGATCTTCCCGGACCAGGGCTCAAACCTGTGTCCCCTACATTGGCAGGTGGATTCTTAACCACTGGACCACCAGGGAAGCCCCAAGCAAGGGTTTAAAAGAAGAAATCACAAGGGAATTTAGAAAATACTATGAGATGAATAAAAATGCAAACACAATATACCAAAACTTATAGAATGCCACTAAAGCAATGCTTACAAGAACTGTATAGATATAAATGTCTCCATTAAAAAAGAAAGATCTCAAATCAGCAACTTAAACTTCCATTTGAAGACACTGGGGAAAAAAGAGAAAACTAAAGTGAAAGCAAACAGAAGAAAGAAAATAATAAGGATTAGAATGGAAACTAATAAAATAGAGACTAGAAAAACAATATAGAAAGTCAATGAAATTAAATGTTGAATCTCTGAAAAGATAAAAAAAACTGCCAAACCTTTAGCTAGACTGATGAGGAAAAGAAGATTGAAATTACTAAAATCAGAAAGGAAAGTGGAGACTTCACTACTCACATTAGAAATATAAAAAAGATTATTAGGGAATGCTATGAAAAATTGTATGGCAACAAATTAGATAACCTAGTTGAAATAGACAATTTCCTAGAAAGACACAAAGTAAAATTACTCAAGAACAAATCAAGGACTTCCCTGGTGGCACAGTGGTTAAGAATCTGCTTGCCAATGCAAGGGACACAAGTTTGAACCCTGGTCCGGGAAGATCCCACATGACGTGGAGCAACTAAGCCCATGTACCACAACTACTGAGACTGCACGCTAGAGCCCGCATGCCACAACTACTGAGCCTGCATGCCACAACTACTGAAGCCCATGCGCCTAGAGCCTGTGCTCCGCAACAAAGAGAAGCCACCACAATGAGAAGCCTGCGCACCACAATGAAGAGTAGCCCCTGCTTGCCACAACTAGAGAGAAAGCCCATGTGCAGCAACAAAGACCCAACACAGCCAAAAATAAATAAATTAATTAATTAAAAAAAGAAGAAATTGAAAATGTGAATAGGTCTAAATAATAAAAAGGTTGAAATGGTAATCAAAATGCTTCCCACAAGGAAAAGCCCAGATCCAGATGACTTCACTAGTGAAGTCTACCAAACATTTAAGGAAGAGTTAATACTAATTTTTCATAAACTCTTCCAAAAAAAATAAAAGGGGGGAACACTTCCCAACTCATTCTATGAGGTCAGTATAACCCTGATACCAAGACCAGAAACACCACTACGAAAGAAAATTACAGAATCTCTTATGACTATAGACACACACACACACACATTAATCCAGCAATACATAAAAGGAATTATAAACCATGCCCAAGTAGGATTTATCCCAATAATGTAAGGTTGGTTTAACATCCAAAAATCAATTGGTGTAAAACATCATATCAATAGAATAAACAAAAACCATATTATCATCTCAATAGACACACACTGACAAACTTCAAAAACCTTTCAGGATAAAAAACATTCACTAAAGCAGGGAAAAAGGGAACTTCCTCAACCTGGTAAAGGGCATATATGAAAAACCCACAGCTAACATAATATTTCATGGTAAAAGACTGAATGTTGGGGCTTCCCTAGTGGCGCACTGGTTGAGAGTCCACCTGCTGATGCAGGGGACACGGGTTCATGCCCCGGTCCAGGAAGATCCCACATGCCGTGGAGTGGCTGGGCCCGTGAGCCATGGCTGCTGAGTCTGCGCGTCCAGAGCCTGTGCTCTGCAATGGGAGAGGCCACAACAGTGAGAGGCCGGCGTACCGCAAAAAAAAAACAACAAAAAAAAACAAAAAAAACTGAATGTTTTTCCCTAAGTTCAGGAGCAAGACAAGTATGTCTACTCTCACCACTTGTATTCAACACTGTATTGGAGGATCTAGCCAGGGCAATTAGGCAAAAAAAAAAAAAAAAAAAAAAAAAAAAAAAAAGAAGAGAAAGAAAAAAGAAAAGAAATACAAAGCATCCAGACTGGAAAAAAAAAGTAAAACTATCTCTATTTGTAGATGACATAGTTTTGTATATAGAAAATCCTAAGAAATCCACTAGAAAATAATTAGAATTAATAAATGAATTCAGCAGCATTGCAAAATATGAGATAAATATACAAAAACTGATGGTATTTCTATACACTTGCAAAGAACAATCTAAATATGAGATTAATGAAACAGTATCATTTATAAACGTTAAAAAGAATTGTGAATAAATATATCAAAAGTACAACATGTATATTCTGAAAACTATAAAACATTGTTAAAAGAACTTGAATAAGAACTAAATAGGAACTTCCCTGGAGGTCCAGTGGTTAAGACTCCACACTTCCATTGCACAGGGCACAGGTATGATCCCTGGTTGGGGAACAAAGATCCCTCATGGCACGGCCAAATAAATAAATAAAATGGTAAAGACCTCATTTTACAAAAAAGAACGAAATAAGTGGAAAGACACCCCATTTCATGGATGACATTTTAACAATATTAGACATAATATTGTTAGACATTTTAACAATATTAGACATAATGTCTAATGTCTAACATAATGTCTGACATTGTTAAAATGTCAATACTCCCCAAATTGAAGTGTAGATTTAAAGTAATCTCCACGAAATTTCCATCTGTTTTCTTCACAGAAATTTATAAACTGAACCTAAAATTCATATGGAAATTCAAGGGACCCAGAAGGTCAAAACAATCTTGAAAAAATGAAACAAGGCTAGAGGAATCACATTTCTCAATTTCAAAACTTACTAAACACAGCTACAGTAATCAAGATAGTGTGGTTCTGGAATTAGGGACAGACATATAGATCAATGGAATAGAATTAAGAGTCCAGAAATAAACCCATGTATCTGTGGTCAATTGATTTTTGAAAAGGGTGCCAAATACATTCAATAGGGAAAGAGTTGTCTTTTCAACAAATGGTGCTGGGAACATTGGATAGCCACATTCAAAAGATAAAGTTGGACCCTTATCTCACATCATATACAAAATTAACTCAAATTGGATCAAAGACCTAAATGTAACATAAATGTAAATATTCATTACCTTGGATTGGGCAATGGATTCTTAGGTATGACACCAAAGACATGAGTAATCAAAGAAAAAAATAGATGTACTGGACTAACAGAAATTTTAAACTTTGGTATTTCAAAGGACATATCAATTAAGTGAAAAGATTTTCCATCAGTAAAAGGATCCATGGCAAGATAGTCCATGTCAGATCCCAGGAGAATAAGACATGAGCTCCCAAAATATAAGCAGGGGCTAAAGAACTTGGACAAGGAGAATAAAGAGGTCATAGCTGTAAACTGCATCTAAATTAATTTTCTTACAGTTTTAAAGTACAAGACATCCAGGATTATGAAGGTCTCTCCAATTGCGATCAACTTATCTAATTTTATTCTTGAAGGTAATCTCACATACCCAAATTCAAAATGCTCAGAGATAACATAAATAAGAGATACCACTTTACCTATGAGAATAACTACTCAGAGAAGGCAGATGCACAGGTACCTGAGATGCACAGGACACTTATAAAGAGACAATTCAGCAGGGAAACTATTTTTAAAGCACAAAAATTTACTTGGGGAGGAGAATTCAGAGGATGATTTATTTAGACAATAATTTGTGTTTTATTCTCTCTTCTGTGAAACATCAAAAAATGAGAGGTATTAGACCCTCCCCATTCTAAATCAGTAGCCACACGAATGTGTCCAGAATCTAGGCTCCCTAAGTCAAGGACCTTAATGACTGTTCTGTGACATAACCTAAAATAAGACGTTGACAAACACATGAAAGACAAAAATCCCCCAGTTCCTGCCATCAGATCTTGTTTGAGAGATGGCAGCTCATAAAAAGGTACTGGGATAGAAAGTGGTTAAAACATCTGGGGGAAGAAATAACTCAAATTTAGAGGAAAAGGTTGAGCTTCTCCAGGACAATGAAGAAAGAAGGTACTAGACTTCCAGGGAGTAATGAAAAAAGAAAAAGAAAGAAAGTGGAAAGACAACTCACAGAATGGGAGAAAAATATTTGCAAATCATATATATGTTAAGGGACTTATATCAAAATATATAAATTCTTACAACTTAATACTAAAACAAATAATCCAATTAAAAATTGACAAAGGAGCCTTCCAATTTCTAGTCTGGCATATAAGGAGAAGTCACCACTCCATCTTAACAAGTAAAAAGCTGAACAAACTAAAAAAATCAACAACTCTTCTAGATCTGTCAGTGAGGTAACAAGGCAAACACTGCCCCTAAAATTGCAAAGACAAACAGGCAGATACAGAGAATCACAACTTGACAGAACAGAAACCCATGAGCAGAAACCTCCATGGGAACCAGTACTGGGGTAGAAAACTCTGAACTATTGATGAAATGCTGGAGTATCAGAGTCGACAAGCCTGAGAGATTAAAAAAAAAAAGCCAGGGAGACCCAGTCATGGGGAACCCACAACTCTCAGGATTCCAGTAGGAGGAGGAGAAAGTAATCATTTTGAAATATGCTAGACCATTCTGTTCTACCCTTAAGAGAAACTATTTCACCAGAGCCTAATCTGTTGGGGTCTCATCAGAGCCTAACCAACTTAGAGGAAGGGAAATACCCAACTCTTGCCCCCTCTAAACACCCTGTACCACCTAAGTGGGGAGAAAAAACTGAGAGACACATAAGGTTCACAGCCCAGGGACACAGGCTCACTAAAAGACTAAGACTTAATCAGAGGATTATAAAACACTTCTCCTCCCACCGTACCTTACCAGTACATTACTACAGTGCTATTTACCAAAGTTCCTTTTACCTCATACACCATGTCTGGCTTCCAGTGAAAAATTACAGGGCATGCCAAAAGGCAAAATACAGTTTGAAGTGAAAGAGCAAACATCAGAACCAGACTCAGACATACCAGATGCTAGAATTATCAGGCTATGAATTTAAAACAACTATGATAAATATGCTAGGGGATGTAATGGAAAAAGCAGATAATGTGTAAGAACAGATGAGTAATTTAAGCAGAGAGATGAAAATTCTAAGAAAGAATCAAAAAGATTTTCTAGAGATCAAAAACACTGTAACAGAAATTAAGAATGCCTTTGACAGGCTCATTAGTAGACTGCACATGGCTAAGGAAAGGATCTCTGAACTTGAGGATATATCAATAGAATCCTCCAGAAATAAAAAGCAAAGTAAAAAAAAAGACTTTTTTAAAAAAAGGAAAAGACTATCTAAGAACTGTGGGTCAACAAAAATAAAAGTGTAATATATGCATAATGGGAGTACCAGAAGGAGAAGAAATAAAAAAAGGAACAGAAGAAATTTTTCTCATTCTAAATTGATCTTAAATACCAGTTTGCTCAAATAGCAACAGTGTATTCAATTATGTATGCTTGTGTGTGTGTGTGTGTGTGTTTATAATGAAGCAAAATGAGTGACAGCAATGATACAAAGAATGGGAGGGAGGAATTAGGATTATTTTGTTATTATAAGGCACTCGTGCTACCTGTGAAGCAGTATACAGTCATCCCTAGGTATCCACAGGGGATTGTTTCCAGGAGCCCCCAATCCGTGGATGCTCAACTCCCTTATATAAAATGGCATAGTACAGTTGCCCCTCCACATCTGCGGGTTTCACATCTGTAGATTCAACCAACCGCAGATGGAAATTTCAATATGCAGTTAGTTGAATCCACAGATGCAAAACCCGTGAATACAGAGGGCTAACTGTATAATTATTGGAAAAAATCTGCATATAAATGGACCTGTGCATGTTGTTCAAAGGTCTACTGTAGTGTTACTTGAAAAGTAGACTTGGACTAGCTATAAATGTATATGGAAAACTCTAGGGCAACTACTAAAAAGGGGAAAAAAAGTATAATTGACATACTAAGAAAGGAGACAAAAAGGAACCATAAAAAATGTTCAGTTAAAACCACAGAAGACAGAAAAAGAATGGAAGATGAAAATGGGAACAAAGAACAAGGGCAGCAAATAGAAAACACTAATGAATATGATAAATATTATCACTTTGAATGTTAATGGTCTAAATGTACCAATTAAAAGACAGAGGTTGTTAGAGTGAATAAAAAAATAAGACCCAGCTATATGCTGTCTACAAGAAGCCCATTTTAAATATAGACACACATAGATTAAAAGTAAATGCATGGAATAAAATACACTGTGCTAACACTAACAACAACAAAACAGGAAGTAGTAGCTATATTAATTTCATACAGAGTGGACTCTGAAGCAAGAAAAGTTATCTGGGATAAAGAAGAGCATTACATAATGATAAAAGGGTCACTTCTCCAGGAAGACATAACAATCCTTAATGTATATACAACCTAACAACAGAGCATCAAATTATGTGAGGCAAAAACTAATAGCATTGTAAAGAGAAATAGATAAATCCAATATCTTGGTTGGAGACTTCAACATCCCTCTGTCAGGAATGGACAGATCCAGCAGACACAAAATCAGTGAGGATGTAGTTGAACTCAACAATACCATCAATCAACTGGATATAACTGACATCTATAGACTACTTCATACAACAACAACAGAATATACATTCTTCTCAAGCTCACATGGACCATGCACCAGGATAAAACACACCTTAACAATTTAAAGAACAGAATTTAAAAGAATAGAAATGATAGAATTTCTGCTGTCAGGCCACAGTAGAATGAAACCAGAAATCATAACAGAAAGATGACTGAAAAAAATCCCCAAATATATGGAGATTAAACAACACACTTCTAAATAATACATGGGTCAAAGGAGAAATCTCAAGAGAAATTTAAAAATATTTTGACTAGATGAAAATGAAAACATAACTTGGGGATTTCCCTGGTGGTCCAGAGGTAAAGAATCCACCTTACAATGCAGGGAATGTGGGTTCGATCCCTGGTCAGGGAACTAAGGTCCCACATGCCGCGGGGCAACTAAGCCCACGTGCCACAACTACTGAGCTCATGCACCTCAACTAGAGAGGCCATCTGCTGCAAACTACAGAGCCCACACACTCTAGAACCTGCACACCACAACTACAGACACCATGCGCCCTGGAGCCTGCATGCCACAACTAGAGAAGAGAAAACCCGCACGCCACAACTAGAGAGAAGCCCACGCGCCACAACAAAAGATCCTGAGTGCCTCAATGAAGATCCTGTGTGCCGCAACTAAGACACAACACAGCCAAAAATAAATAAATAAATAAATAAATAAATAAATTAATAAATCTTAAAAAAAAAGAAAACATAACTTATCAAAATGTGTGGGATACCACAAAAGCAGTGCTTAGAGAGAAAGTCATAGCATCAAATGCATGAAAGAAGAACAATCTAAAATCAGTAATCTAAGTTTCCACCCTAGGAAACTAGAAAAAGAAGAGCAAGTTAAATTCTAAGTAAGCAGAAGAAAAGAAATAATAAGAATGAGAGCAGAAATCAATGAAACTGAAAATAGAAATCAGTAGAGAAAAATCAATGAAACTAAAAGCTGGTTCTTTGAAAAGATCAATATACTAAATTATACATTGGATTGTACACTTTAAATGGGTGACTTCTGTGGTGTGTGAATTAGACCTCAATAAAGCTATTTTTAAAAATCAGATCAAAACTATAGAAACAGTAAAAAGACCAGTGGTTGCCAGGGGTTAGGAGAGAGGGATAAATAGGAAGAACACAGAAAATTTTTAGGGTGGTGGAACTATTCTGTATGATACTATAATGGTGGCTATATGTCATCATACACATTTGTCAAAACCCACTGAATGTACAATACCAGGAATGAACCCTAATATAAACTATGGACTTTGGGTGATAATAATGTGTCATTGCAGGTTCATTGATTATAAGAAATGCACCACTCTGGGGCAGAATGTTGATTGTGGGGGAGGCTGTGCATGCATGGGGTCAGGAGGTACACAGGAACTCTCAGTACTTATAGCTCGGTTTTGCTGTGAACATAAAACTGCTCTAAAAATAAAGGATATTTAAAAAGAAAAACAAATTTAAATCAGAGACTCTTCAAATAGAACGTGAAATAACAACACAAAAAATCCTGTACCTTTATACTTTCTCTTGCATGGCTCCTTTTTAGGCCTAGCAAAACTAGGTCCATAAAAAGCACAGTCCATGTCCTCCTTTGCTATCTAGACTGAGAAGCCTAACTCCTCCTCCTTAACTTGAATAGGCTGGCCAGAGAGCCTCATTAGGACCTCTGTTTTAGACTCCCTGTGGCACTTCAACTCCAGGCATTCTGTTTCACTCTACCCAGACAAGTGACCTAATGAGTTCAATCCAAAAGGTGATCTGTACTAACTATGGAGAAATCTTTACCTTTTATACTCTTACCATCTTCTCTGTTTTCAACTAGCATGGTCTATCTACCTGACCTGTCCTTCATTTTGCCATCTTCCCCAAAATTCAAGATCTAAGTCAAACAAACAAAAATATTAAAAACACTAATGACAAATCTAACTAAAAATACTAATGTTAAAAGCACTGTTCTGGAAGGAAAGTGTAGAACACCTAATTTGTTACAAACTCAGGAAACAAAGGAAGCTACCTTCCTTCAAACTGGCCTAATTAGCACCCACTAGCCTGATCTCCAAGATGTTCTGACCCTGAAACTTCTTGCTGCAAACTGTTGACAAGAAATAACTGATTGCATGCCTACCTGTGAAGAATCATTTATCACAGTATTGAACTTCCATCTCATATACTCTCCTTTCCAATGCCTGATAATAGTGACTGTATATTGAGCTCTATGTATGTGCTAGGCATCATGTTTATGCTTTATATATTTTTTCATTTAATTCGTACAATAACCATGTAAGTATAAATAATCTATTTGATAGGTAAAGAAACTGAAGTTTGAGAAGGTTAACCAATTTTCCCATGATCACATAGCTAGTAAGTGAAAGAGCTGGGATTCATTCTCTTAACTATTAAATATTAAAGAAATCTTTAAAATATGATTATCATCTATAGAGAGCTGATGTTTCTTTAGAAAAAGATACTTCATAACTGAATCATTTTACTGTACACCTGAAACTAACACAACATTGTAAATCAACTATAGTCCAATATAAAATAAAAATTTTAAAAAACAAACAAAAAAATAAAATATTGGTATAAAAAGAAAGAAAGAAAAAGATACTTCATTAAAATTAAACTTCTATCCATCTTAACTTCAAAGCATACTTCCTTCCTATTTAACCTTGCCTTCATAGGTATTTTTATTGCAGTTCAATCTAAGTTTCTTCATTCTTGAAGTCAAGCCAGGTCTCAAAACAGACGTAATTCTCCCAGCGTTTTTTTCATGAATACCACTCTAGTGAACTTGTACATAACCCCCAGGGTCATCTCCATCTGTTTTGCTGCTTATGGCCCAAGGCTTAACTTCTACTCTAGGGCCTAAGATTCATATCTAGATTTTTCCATACTCCCCTCCTTTGCTTTTTTTCTTTCTTGTTCTTTTCAGAGAACAAGGAATTAGTCCATAGGGACTACTCACCTGGCTAGACCAGAATGACATAGATTGCCTCATGAACTGGAATTCTGACAGCCCAAGAGCTCAATATCCCAGGTCACAAATGATGAAGACGACTGTACAGGCAATCGCTTTTCTGTGATCTCTTTCCTGATGGCTACTGGAATGACAAAAAAAGAGAAATATTACATCTATAAGAGTAACCATTAAACTCTTTCATATTATTACAGAGTAGAATCAATAAAACAAGTCCCCAGCATAATCATAAATAATTTTTCTGCTGTTATCAACCAATGCCAAATACACAGTATTAATATAAAAACAGCTATAAGGCTTCTTGCCAGCTAACCAACTCCCCTCCTCCATCCCATTGCCAGCAATTATGCACCTCAGTATCCAATTATTTCAATGTTCTTTCAGTTCATAACAAAGGATAGCTAGAATTGAAAATACACCAGATTACCATCACAGCAGTTAATCTTCTTAAAGTTTTCATAGCTGGAGCTCTACATCTACAATTCAGTCTCATTTTTGCTTTACATTTTCTCTTCTCCTACGTTCCTATGTTTCTTATACATAGACACAATCACATCAAATAGAGTTAGTCAGGGCAACTGAGATCAAAATCCTCACACTAAAGCAGATCCTACACAGTCTTCTATATATAGTGAATTACATATGGTTCTGGAAAAGAATAGATTATTCCAAAAAGTCAATACATTTTTTTTACATCTTTATTGGAGTATAATTGCTTTACAATGGTGTGTTAGTTTCTGCTTTATAACAAAGTGAATCAGTTATACATATACATATGTTCCCATATCTCTTCCCTCTTGCATCTCCCTCCCTCCTACCCTCCCTATCCCACCTCTCTAGGTGGTCACAAAGCATCGAGCTGATCTCCCTGTGCTATGCGGCTGCTTCCCACTAGCTATCAGTTTTACATTTGGTAGTGTATATATGTCCATGCCACTCTCTCACTTTGTCCCAGCTTACCCTTCCCCCTCCCTGTGTCCTCAAGTCCATTCTCTAATAGGTCTGTGTCTTTATTCCCGTCTTGCCCCTAGGTTCTTCATGACCAATTTTTTTTTTTTAGATTCCATATATATGTGTTAGCATACTGTATTTGTTTTTCTCTTTCTGACTTACTTCACTCTGTATGACAGACTCTAGGTCTATCCACCTCACTACAAATAACTCAGTTTCGTTTCTTTTTAGGGCTGAGTAATATTCTATTGTATATATGTGCCACATCTTCTTTATCCATTCATCTGTTGATGGACACTTAGGTTGCTTCCATGTCCTGGCTATTGTAAATAGAGATGCAATGAACATTGTGGTACATGACTCTCAAAAAGTCAATACATTTTTAAAGCTCCAATCTTTTTCTTTGATAGACGGCAAACTTTTTTTTTCAAATGTATTTATTTTTGGCTGTGCTGAGTCTTCGTTGCTGCGCACGGGCTTTCTCTAGTTGCGGTGAGTGGGGCCTTCTCTTGTTGCAGAGCACAGGCTCTCGGCTCGCAGGCTCAGTAGTTGTGGCGCATAGGCTTAGTGACTCCATGGTATGTGGGATCTTCCTGGACCAGGGCTCGAAACTGTGTCCCCTGCATTGGCAGGTGTATTCTTAACCACTGTGCAACCAGGGAAGCCCTACAGCTTCAATTTTCTAATTACAAAACACCTAAACTCATCAGTCTACTGGATACATTCCTATCAAAATTATGATTTACAGTCACCTTCAATTCCAATGGTGGCATTAATAACTTATCAAACCTACACCAGTTCACATTTGTCACAGTCAAAATATTCCAATGCTGTCAAATTGTTTCCCAGCTACCAATACCAGTTCCAGAATTTCCCTAAGATCTAAACAAAATAATTTCAAAAAGTTTCCTTAGTGTACCATCTAACTAATATTTTAAAAATAACCCTAGTTATATTTTAGATTCAAACTAACCACATAGATTCCAATATTATCTTCTAATATACTCCTAATTACACCTATGCTTAAGCAAAAAAAAGAACTATCCACCATTTCCTAAAACCTTCTTGCTTTTGGTCTTGTTCATCCATTCAATCTCTATCTCTTCTCCTTAACTCTGGGTATCCAAAATTCGGTTTCCCTTGCAAAGTTCATAATTGGAAGCTACTCATTTTCCTTTATTCATCCTTCCACATAAGTCAAGACCAAGTTAGCATCTTCTCATGTCTTGTTCGCTGGATCCCCAAAGTATTATTTTAACATCTTCTCTCAACAGCCCTTCTTTCTTCAAAATTTATACTACTCAGTTTTATCATCCTGTTAATGTTAAATGTCAACTTCCAGATCTCTCCCTGACACTCACTGAGAACTTTGGTACCAACGGTTTTCTTTCCCCTTTTCATCCTGAAAGCCTTCACTATCCCCCCTTGATGATCTAACATCCAAACTTCGCAGCTCTATGACATATCCTATTTTAATTTCTTCAGCTCAACTCCATTTCAGTCATCCATTTCTGTAGTGCCACCTGGAATGGCTCTACCTCCAAAACCAGAGTCCACACTCAGAACTACCCATTTTTCTACCTGTCCTACATCTTACACTATTTGAATTTACCCTTCAACTTTCCCAAGGCCTTTGATTCATCAACCCTCTTACCTATTCTCCAAGGCCTCAATGTCCCTTTGGACTTCACTTCCTTCTCTACCTAGGAAAGATTCCATGGACAGTGGGACTTCAATGACAGTAACCAGCGCTCTCAATTCTCCTATCCCCTTGATTTTCCACCATACCTATCCTGCCAATCCCCACCCACAAATCAACCCAACTATCTCTATTTGCTATTCCTGTTTATAGATTACAAACTACTACTGAGTAAAATCCTCTACTCCTGACCACTAGTTTTCCCTCCACCCAAGTGATCTTCCATTGCTATCAGAATGATCTTATAAAACATAAATTAAGCAGGACTTCAGGAATGGCAGAATGAGGGGTTCAGCTAATTGTCTCTCCCCAAAACAATGATACAACTGTACAAATTTGTCAAAAACAACCATTTCAGGATTCTGGAAATAGATCAAAATTAAATAATAAATTAAGAAGTATTTAAGAAAACTTATTGAACCTTGGGTAAGAACAGTGGGAATCTATGGTGTTTTAGCCTGAGGCTGTTCACATTCCCACTTCCCTCCCCAGCTCTACTGGAGCTGATTTTACAAGGGTAGGCCAAGTCAAGCCATAAAATCCAACAACTTGGCTGCTGGAGGGGAATTACTTGTATAGGAATGAGCTCAAAAAAAGTTCTATGCCCAGGGGTGTTGAAAATAATAGCAAACTCCTTAGATCAGAGAAAATGAACATCACAGTTACCTGAGATTACAACATCGGTTGGGGCAAGCAACAGAACAGCAGGCCTGCTGAAAGTTTAGCAGAGAGATCCAGAGAATAAGACAACCCTAGCAGGGCTTGATAAGCTCACTCATATCCCTGGGGTCTAGAAGGCTATACATATGTACATGGCTGCACTCAAGCTCAAGGTACTGGAGAGGGTCCTAGTTACCTACATTTCCCTGTCTGAATGTGAAGCCTTACACAGGTACAGAGGAGACATGAGAAGGCCTAGCAGAAAGTAAAAATCAGGGAAGATTTGTAAACTCCCTGAACTTCGACTATACTTCCCAACCTATACACAATTCCATCAACAAAGGGTGGAAGACAATACTGGCCCAAGGAGTTTAGAGACAATCTCTAACAAATCACTGGCTGAACACTAAGCTATCCTGACCCAGGTATGACACCTAGGAAGCCAGGCTTATAAATAAAAAGAGTAGAAACATTAATAGGTTACAAACTGAAGAGGAGACAGAATCTACAGAATTAGTCGAGGCAAGTCACCACAGAAACCTCAGAGGAGGGGTGGGTAGGGATCAGAACCTGAAATTAACCTTTTGAGGAACTGCCAAGTGTTTTCCAAAGTGGCTACACCCACTAGGATGGCTATGATCAAAAAGATGGACAATAAACAAGTGTTGGCAAGGATGTGGAAAAAACTGGAACTCTCATACACTATTGCTGGGAATGTAAAATGGTGCAACTGCTCTGGAAAACAGTGTGACAGTTCCTCAAAAGCTTAAACTTAGAGTTACCTACCATATGTCCCAAACAACCCAAAATATCCAACAACTGATAAATGGATAAACAAAATATGGTATATTCATACAGTGGAATACTATTCAGACATAAAAGGAATAAAGTAAGTTCTGATACATGTTATAACACGGATGAACCTTGAAAACACTGTGATAGGTGAAAGAAGCCAGACCAAAAGGTCATATATTGTATGACTCCATTTATATGAAATGTTCAGAGTGGACAAATTCATAGAGACATAAAGTAGATTGTTGGTTGCCAGGGCCTGGGGGGAGGGGGAAAAAGGGAACTGACTGCTAACTGGTACAGAGTTTCTTTTTGGCGTGATGAAAATGTTCTGGAATTAGATGGTAGTGATGTTTGCACAACCTTGTGAATACACTAAAAACCACTGAGTTATATACTTTGAAATGGTGAATTTTATGGTATGTGAATTACATCTTAATTTTTTTAAAAAAAACTAATGCTAAGTGAAAGCAGCAAGATGCGAAAGGTTATATAGTGTATGATTCTATTTATATGAATTCTACAGAAAAGGCAAATCTATAGAGGCAGAAAGTAGATTAGTGGTTGGCTAGGGGTGAGAAAGGGAATTGATGGGAAAAGGGTACAAAAGATCTTGTAGTCTGATGGAAATGTTCTAAAGTCAGATTGTGGTCATAGTTGTACAATTATATAATTTACTAAAAATCACTGAATTGTATACTTCAGATAGGTGAATTTTATGGTATGTAAATTATACCTCAATAAAGCTATTGTTAAAAAAGAAAACATAAATAAACTAAGGCTCCTTAGAGAAATGGCAGGTCTCAGGCAGGAAATATACATGATAATCTTCGTGCCAAAAATCAAGCAAACTCTAGAAACCTAATGAGTAGTGTGGAAAGGATACAGGAGGTAACATTTGGGCAAGATATGGGACAATTTGAGCATTAACAAGGATAATGAATGCAATCAATTGAAACCCACTGAATGTATTTTTAAAAACACCAGCTCATAATGATAAAGAGAGAACAGACACATACAACTCATTGGATATCATTGAAAGTAAGTAATCAGGGCACCAAGCCTTTATTCTAAAAATTGGCAATAAAGTCCAAGATGAAGAATTAAGCATCTTTCCTGTCCTCTCTGTGCAGGTAACTCGATAGCCATAACTGATGAGGGAAAGTTTATTTTCCGAAGAATTCCAGCTAACTAATGTAGAAGATAAAATTAGGAAATCACCACTTTGAAATTCCTAGTGAAATAATTAATTCTGGAAATGATCATCAATGGATTAAACTATTAGATGAAAGGTTAATGGGAAACATCATAAAGAAGGAATCAGACTGTCACCTGCTCATTAAAGATGGAGCAGACATGAGCCTCCAGATATGATTCAAAGTGCATTACACACCAACCCCCGTGAAATATTCTTGACAAAAAAAAAATAATTGAACCTGAATATCATCAAGCTTCTAAAGCTAACTTCCATTATAGAAAAATATGGGGTGTATAGAAGAATAAAGTAAATGACAGTGTAAGAAAGATAACAGACAAGTCCAAAATGCAGGATTTTCTAGGACAACTGACACACTTTCTGTGACAAGTCGATGGCTTGAAAAAGAAAAAGTGAGGTGCAGACTTCTTTAGGTTAAGAGAGACTTAAGAGGGCTTCCCTGGCGGTGCAGTGGTTGAGAGTCCGCCTGCTGATGCAGGGGACACGGGTTCGTGCCCCGGTGCAGGAAGATCCAACATGCTGTGGAGCGGCTGGGCCCGTGAGCCGTGGCCGCTGGGCCTGCGCGTCCGGAGCCTGTGCTCCACAACGGGAGAGGCCACAACAGTGAGAGGCCCGCGTACCGCAAAAAATAAATAAATAAAAATAAATCATCAAGTTGTACACCTTAAATATATGAATTTTTTTTTTTGGCTGTGCTGAGCGGCTTGCAGGATCTTAGTTCCCCAACCAGGGATCAAACACGGGTCCCCTGCAGTGGAAGCACAGCGTCCTAACAACTGGACCACCAGGGAATTCCCTAAATATACACAATTTTTATTTGTCAATGACACCTTGTCTTAGTCTGTTCATCCAGGCTGCTATAACAAAATACCATATACTTGGTAGCTTATAAACAACAGAAATTTATTTCTCACAGTTCTAGAGGCAGGGAAGTCCAAGATCAACGCACTGGCACATTAAGTGTCTGGTAAGAGCCCGCTTCTTGTTCATAGACAATCCTCTTTTCGCTGTGTCCTCACATGGTGGAATGGGTGAGGGATCTCTCTGGAGTCTCTTTTATAAGGGCACTAATTCCATTCATGAGGGCTCTGTCCTCATGACCTAATCACCTCCCAAAGGCCCCACCTCCTAACACTATCACACTGGGGGTTAGGTTTCAACATATGAATTGTGGGGGGTGACACAAACATTTAATCTATAGCAATCTCAATAAGCTGATAAAAAAGATAATAACCAATTGTAATATAAGAACATTGTTTGGATCTTTATATGAACAAACCAACCGTTAGACAACCTTTTGAGATAATCTGAGAAATTTTATAATGGACAGGGTATTAGATGCTATTAAGGAATTATTAATTTTGTAAGATAGCCTAACGACAGCATGGTTATATAAGAAAATGTTTGTACTTTTTAGACATGCCTACTGAATATGCACAGGTGAAATAACATGATGTCTGGAATTGGCTTTAAAATACTTCAGCAAATTTTAAGAAAGAAAAAAAGAGATAGCTGAAACAAGATCGGCAAAATCTTGATAATTATTGAATGTAGTTAATGGGTACATGAAGGTCCATTATACAATTTTCTTTACTTATGAGTACATGTGAAAACATTTAATAATTTTTTAAAGTCACAAATCTGACCATGTAACTTCCAAGTATAAAAACAACTTCAATTGTTCCCCAAGGTCCACAGAGATAAAGCTCAAATCTACAGCATGGTCTATAAAGCCCTCCATAATGTGGTCCCCAACCTCATCTCCTACTGCTCCCTAAATTCCAGCCACTAAACCTATTTCATACCTCCATGCCTTTGCATCCACTGTTTCTTCTGTCCTTTGTTATCGCACTTCTTCCCAAACCTTTCTGACCTGAGGAGAGCTTTCTGAATCCAACACAGGTCTCTGTGAAGCCTTTCTTGACCTCCAATATTCAGTCTACTCTGGTTTTGAACCTTATTCTCCTATCACATAATGTCTGGGTTCTCATCTGTAGCCTTAGAGTCTTTGGTGAGGTTCGAACTCCTGTACCCAGGAACTCTTGCACCTAGTCCTTCCATGGCTCTCACTGGTCTGTTTCCCACTGACAGAGCTCAAAGTCACTGTCCTACAGCACAACATTTAAGGAGGCACTCACTCTCAGGGTCAAGCAAGTGTAGCATCGGCACTACAGGCACCTCATTTGCTTCACCCTAGTTCTGGCCCTGGTCCCTCCCCACACCTATGTCCAAGCATTAAAGTCCTTCCTCTTATATTTTACCACTCTAGTCTCAGGTACACTCACCCACATTCACCTCTTTAACTCCCTTCTAATACTTGACATATGGGAAAATGTGCCTCTCTTCATTTGTAAGCTGAAAATTTCCCCTGATTGTGGGCCCTGGTTGCTGAGTATAACAGAAGTGTTGGTATTACATCAGTCACAGAAATGGAAATAGCTTAAATGCTTAGTGAAATTAAACATAAGAACCAGTGCCATCAAATTCTAAAAGCTCTTGAAAATACTCAGTGGACCCCTTCAAATCACCATAAGTATGCATCTACATCTTCTTCCTCTAAGTGAAACTGCCTTTCTCTCAAGTACTAGCACTCAAGTTAAACTTCAAAAACTCATTCAATTTTCATTTGTTTAATAACTAATATTACAAAAATATTTTCTATTTTTCATTGCTTATATGTAATGTTTAATTTACCCTGTGGATTAAGTAGGCTTTTATCTGCTATTCTGGAAACACAACCACTACTCATAAATGGTTTCTCTGATAAAATTGTCCCAAACTTCAAGTCACTAATTTAAATAAACGTTTAAAAATATAATCACAAAAGAATTAAACATTTACGTCACCAATCATGTACAAACTGTATTTCAGTATACCAAATAGACCTAGTCAGTAAGGGAAAATTCTTTATGAAAGAATTCCAGCTAACAGATGTAGAAAGAATGATAGAACTAGAAAAATCACCAGTTTGAAGCCCCTTATGAAATAACTGATTCACATAATGATCACCACTGGATGCTAAAACTAATAGAAG
The DNA here is from genome assembly GCF_951394435.1 of Stenella coeruleoalba. Lineage (NCBI taxonomy): Eukaryota > Metazoa > Chordata > Mammalia > Artiodactyla > Delphinidae > Stenella > Stenella coeruleoalba. The sequence goes on from NC_137152.1 coordinate 55,155,476, forward strand.
ACAAATAGGGAACTTTACAGTGGGAGGATCAAGTGGTCACCAATCTGCACTCACCGCTCAATCACAGCATCACTAAAAGTGGAACAACCAGACACTGGAATAGCATGTGTGAAGGTTTGGATTCGAGAGCAAGAGAGCATGGAGTTGTCCAAGAATGGAAGAAGGAGTTTAGAATGACTGAGATAAAAGAGTTTGAGATGGAAAGTTTTGATAAATGAAGCGGATGCAGGAGCAAGATGTAGGGCCTTGGAAGCTACTCAAAGAATTGTGGACTTTCTCTTATGGGGACTAGGAAGCCACGGAAGGGTTGTGCTTTAGAAAGTGTTTTCTGGCTACAGTGTGGAGAATGATTTGGGGGTAGGAAAGAGTGGGAGCAGGGAGATGAATTAAGAGACAGTTGCAGTAGTTCAGGTGAGAGGTGATGGTGGCCTGGACCAGAATAGTGGCAGTAGGAGTAGAGAGAAGTATATGGATTCAACAGCTATTTAGCAAATAGGACTAAAAGGATTTAGTGGTAGAATAACTAGAGGGAGGATGGTATGAAGGTTTCAGGCTTAGGTGACTGAGTTGACAGTGGTGCCATTCTCTGAGATAAGGAACACAAGAGGAGGAACAGGTTTAGAAGGAAAGGGGAAGAACAAGCTCAATATGGGAAATGGTGAATTTGAGATGCCTATCCACATAGGCAGAAGGATACACAGGGTCTGAAGCTCAGGAAAGAGGTCTGGGTTGGACATACACTTGTGTGAAGTGAGTGTATAGTAAGCAGTTGAAGCCATGGGAATGGATAAGATAACCCTATTTAAAAAAAAAAAAAAACTGGGAGTTCCCTAGTGGACTAGTGGTTAGGATTCCAGGCTTTCACTGCTGTGGCCTGGGTTCAATCCCTGGTCAGGGAACTGAGATCCCATAAGCCACATGGTGCGGCCAAAAAACAAAACAAAACCGCAAAGCATAACACATTGCCTGTGGCCTCATATCTTTAACCACTAGCAACTCCAGGCCAATGGCAGAAGAGAAGTCAGATGACTTGAAGAGCAAGAGGTGAGGAAATAAAAGGTGACTGAAGGTAAAGAAGGAGAGAGGACAGGAACTGAAAGAGAATATGAATTTGCATAGCATTCATCCATGCTGCCCAATTAACCCTTTACTAAATACTGTCCTATGTTATAAATATATAGTGTTATCTTCTTCAAGAAATGCCTTAAATGCATGTCTACTCTTCTCAGTAAAACTATAAGCTCCTCATGGAGCTTTTTAAAATGTCTTTGCATCCCACACTATACGTACAGAAGTCAAAGAGCTGTTTAAGGTCAGAAGGCTTGTTGCCAACTACAGAAGAATGACCTCCTAGGTAGGCAATATCTTTGTGGCATCTCAGTGGTCCAAGGTATGGTGCTTAGGAAGCCAAATTAGTCAATCCCACAATTAGCCAGATTATATGCCAAAGTGTTAATTTACAAAAGGGAAGCAGAATTACTTTAAGAACCAGCACCAGGTCATCTGTACAGGACAGTCCCTCTAGGGGGGCAGGCATATTCGGCAGTCCAGACTATATATTAAAAGGTGGATTTGTGAGCACAATTTTAAAACAAAAGGAGTTTATATCCACAAAGGATATATACCCATCAAATTATAAGAGCCTGATAAAATACCCTTCTCTACTCAAGATATTTCTATAAAAAGCCGACCTAGTATGCAGAAAACTATAAGACACTGATGAAAGAAATTAAAAATAATACAAAAAGATGGAGAGATATACCATGTTCTTGGATTGGACGAAGCAACACTGTGAAAATGACTATTCTACCCAAAGCAATCTACAGATTCAATGCAATCCCTATCAAACTACCAATGGCATTTTTCACAGAACTAGAACAAAAAATTTCACAATTTGTATGGAAACACAAAAGACCCCGAATAGCCAAAGCAATCTTGAGAAAGAAAAATGGAGCTGGAGGAATCAGGCTCCTGGACTTCAGACTATACTGCAAAGCTACAGTAATCAAGACAGTATGGCACTGGCACCAAAACAGAAATATAGATCAGTAGAACAGGAGAGAAAGCCCAGAGATAAACCCACACACATATGGTCACCTTATTTTTGATAAAGGAGGCAAGAATATACAATGGAGAAAAGACAACCTCTTCAATAAGTGGTGCTGGGAAAACTGGACAGCTACAGGTAAAAGAATGAAATTAGAACACTCCTTAACACCATACACAAAAATAAACTCAAAATGGATTAAAGACCTAAATGTAAGGCCAGACACTAACAAACTCTTAGAGGAAAACATAGGCAGAACACTCTATGACATAAATCACAGCAAGATCCTTCTTGACCCACCTCCTAGAGAAATGGAAATAAAAAACAAAAATAAACAAATGGGACCTAATGAAACTTAAAAGCTTTTGCACAGCAAAGGAAGACATAAACAAGACAAAAAGACAACCCTCAGAATGGGAGAAAATATTTGCAAATGAAGCAACTGACAAAGGATTAACCTCCAAAATTTACAAGCAGCTCATGGAACTCAATATCAAAAAAACAAACAACCCAATCCAAAAAGGGGGAGAAGACCTAAACAGACATTTCTCCAAAGAAGATATACAGATTGCCAACAAACACATGAAAGAATGCTCAACATCACTAATCATTAGAGAAATGCAAATCAAAACTACAATGAGGTATCACCTCACACCAGTCAGAATGGCTATCAATAAAAAATCTACAAACAATAAATGCTGGAGAGGGTGTGGAGAAAAGGGAACCCTCTTGCACTGTTGGTGGGAATGTAAATTGATACAGCCACTATGGAGAACAGTACGGAGGTCCCTTAAAAAACTAAAAATAGAACTACCATACAACCCAGCAATCCAACTACTGGGCATATACCCTGAGAAAACCATAATTCAAAAAGAGTCATGTACCACAAGGTTCACTGCAGCTCTATTTACTATAGCCAGGATATGGAAGCAACCTAAGTGTCCATCGACAGATGAATGGATAAAGAAGATGTGGCACATATATATAATGGAATATTACTCAGCCATAAAAATAAACGAAATTGAGTTATTTGTAGCAAGGTGGATGGACCTAGAGTCTGTCATACAGAGTGAAGTCAGAAAGAGAAAAACAAATATCGTATGCTAACAAATATATATGGAATCTAAAAAAAAAAAAGGTTCTGAAGAACCTAGGGGCAGGACAGGAATAAAGACGCAGATATAGAGAATGGACTTGAGGACACGGGGACAGGGAAGGGTAAGCTGGGACGAAGTGAGAGAGTGGCATGGACTTAAAAATACTACCAAATGTAAAATAGATAGCTAGTGGGAAGCAGCCGCATAGCACAGGGAGATCAGCTCAGTGCTTTGTGACCATCTAGAGAGGTGGGATAGGGAGGGTGGGAGGGAAACGCAAGAGGGAGGAGATATGGGGATATATGTATACGTATAGCTGATTCACTTTGTTATAAAGCAGAAACTAACACACCATTGTAAAGCAATTATACTCCAATAAAGATGTTAAAAAAAAAAAAAAAGCCTACCTAACCAGAACCAGGGGCAAGAGAATTGGTGAAAGGACACTTATTCTTACCTGTAATGTTTTAATATTATTTACAGGAAGAAGTATTCACATATTATCGGTGTAATTTAAAACAAATAACAGAAAGAACCCTCAGAAAAGGCTAAAGAAACAAAATATCACTCTTCTCCTTTCCAGGCTCCTTGCTGATAACCACCCTTCCCCTTCTATGCATGGATCACTATGTCAGATGGCCAAGTTATAACGCAGTTGAGTAAGTTGGGATTTCTTTGCGTTATTACATTTCATTCTCTTCTTCCTAAGACTACACTCTGATCTTTGATGGAAACTTGAAAGTTACTCTAGTCTCATTAAAAGAAAACCTAGAAACTCTCTCTTAAGGTAGGTTAATTCTGTTAGATGTATGCTTTCAGATAGCTGCTTTTATCCTTCATATTTAATTTTAAGACAATAACCTTTCCCTATGCTTATTTGCAATTCTGAGAGCACCTTATAGAATAAGGCATATTTCCTCCTTTTTAATAAGGTGTATAAGTACTTGTTGACTGATTTAGCAGATTAAAAGAGAAGGGTACATTAATAGGAGGTTTTTGTCAGTCAAATTTTTGAAGCTTGAACTAGATGACCCTTAAAGTTCCTTAGATTCAATGAAGATTCTATGATTAAAGTAGAATAGTCTTGGCTCCCTGAAACATTTCTCTTTGCCTCTGTCACCAAGGAGGACAGAGAAGGAGCCAGACCAGGTCAATTTCCACTCAAGAATAAGTTTGGACTATGTGAAAGGCCTCCATTTTACAGGAAATAAGCCTTCCTATGACCTTGAAGCATTGACCCTATGAAAAAAACTTAAAAATTGGACCTATTTTGTGTACTGTGATAGGTCTGTTAGCTCAGATCCTATATACAACAGTAACTGAAGGTAGATGAACAGCAGTAACCCTTATTTGATGGATTGATTTCAACATGGGAGAAAGTCTCTAGTCAGGCTGAAAAGATTTGAGCTTTACCTTGCCCTTCTTGATATTTTTAAATAGTTACTTGTATGAACACACTAATGGCATACTAATCAAATTTGCAGATGATAGCTAGAAAGAAAGCTAGTACAACTGGATGACTTTTGGGATTCAAAATAAGCTTGACAAGCAGGAATAATAGGCTAAATTTAACAAGGTGAAGAGAAAGAGATCAACTTAGACATGTACTGGGTCCTAAAACACAACTGTGCAAGCACCAAATGGATGCACACAGCAGCATAATTAGTCTTAGGGATTTCAACTACCTTCCTCAACATAAGTCAACAGAGTGATTGATGTGATTGTGAAGAAAGAAAAAAAAAAGAAAAGAAAAAAGCTAAATTAATCTTGGCCTGCATTAGTAGTAGCATAGGGTCTAGAACAAAAAATGTCATTGAACCACTCCTCTGTAGTGATCAGAACATTACTTGAAATAGTACGTTTCATTTTAGATGCCAATCTTTAAAGAGAGATATTAATGAACTGAAATATGAAGAGAACAGAATAACCAGAATGATGAGTAAATCTTAAAATTCTGCCATGAGAATAATGGCAGTAAAGGAATTGCAGATGTTTAGCACAAAGAAGACAAGACTTAGTAGAGCAAACCAATGACCACTGTTTTCAAATGTAAAGGGTCGTCAAGTATCAGAGCTGACCAACAATGGAAGAGACTATCTCTGGAGCAGTATCCTCAAATAATGAAGTGTTCAAGCACAGACCTAGACAATCACTTGGTGGGAATATTGAGAGAGATTCAAAAGCCTAGGATAATTCCTAGGCCTCTCTGCTTTTAGCCAAAAGCCATGACACTTCAGTAGCAATAAATATACCTAGCACCCAGATCTTGGTTTCTAAATATCATTCCTCATTTAACAGAGCCAAAGCTCCTTGAAGAAATAGCTGATTCCAGGACTACAGCAGGGAAAATATAAGATAAGGCTGAAATATTCTTGTTGTCCCAGAAAGTAAGGAAGTGCTAAAGAATGGTGGGGACATGTAAATAGACACAGAAATCAGCTTGAAAGGGCTCCTACTGGCCAAGTCTGGGCCAATTTAAGTATCAAACTGAATAATGATAGTAAAAACATTATAACCCATGCAAAAAATAAGAATCCATGTGTCCATACTGATAATCAAGAATCAATCAATCAATACATGGGGTAAAGGGAAAGCTCTTCGTTACAGTAGAATGCCAACTAATAAATGTAGAAATAGAGATGTATTTAGAAAACCACCATTTTTCAAACAACACAGTAGTAACTGATTCAGGCAAGAATCATCAATGAATGTTAAAAACTATTGGGTGAAAGTTTGATGAGGAACAAGACGTTTATACAGTCTCAAATTATACCTCCACAAATTAGATATTAATTACAAAGGGAAAATAGTAAATTTATAATGGAGAAACCTGGCAGACTACGCTTTAACCGAATAGCCAAACTTAACATCAGCGATCGTGGGACAAACTGACATCATGTACCTCCTGTTGTAATGCATTAAGAACATACCACTTCTGCTATATTCCTCTAAAAAATGCATAACCTGAAGCTAATCATAGATAATCCCAAACTAAGGGACATTCTACAAAATAACTGGCCTGAACTCTTCTAAAATGACAACACAATGAAAGAAAAAAAGACAGAGGAACCATTTTAGATTAAAGGAGAATAGGGATTTCCCTGGTGGTCCAGTGGTTAGGACTCGGCGCTTCCACTGCAGGGGGGCATGGGTTCGATTATGCATTTATTTATTGTACATAATAGTTTGTACCTCTTAATCCCATACCCCTCTCCTGCCTCTCCCCCTTCCCTCTCCCCACTGGTAACCACTAGTTTTTTCTTTATATCTGTGAGTCTGTTTCTGTTTCATTATATTCATTTATTTGTTTATTTTTAAGGTCTCACATATAAGTGATAACATACAGTATTTGACTATCTCTGACTTATTTCACTAAGCATAATAGCCACCAGGTCCATCCATATTGTTGTAACGGCAAAATTTCATTCTTTTTTATGCCTGAGTAATAGTCCATTTTATATATATATATATATATATATATATATATATATATATATATATATATGTATACACACACACACGTCTTCTTTATCCATTCATCTCTTGATGGACACATAGGTTGCTTACATAACTTGGCTATTGTAAATAATGCTGCTATGAACATTGGGGTGCATGTATCTTTTCAAATTAGTGTTTTTATTGTCTTTGGATATGCACCCTGGAGTGGAATTGCTGGATCATATGGTAGTTCTATTTTTAGTTTTTTGAGGAACCTCCATACTGTTTTCCATAGTGGCTGTACTGCATTCCCACCAACAGTGTAACAGGGTTCCCTTTTCTCCACAGCCTTGCCCACATTTGTCATTTTTGGCCTTTTTGATGATAGCCATTCTAACAGGTATGAGGTGATATCTCATTGTGGTTTTGATTTACATTTGTCTGATGATTAGCAATGTTGAGCACCTTTTCATGTGCCTGTTGGCCAACTGCATTTCCTCCTTGGAAAAATGTCTATTCAAGCCTTCTGCCCATTTTAAAAATCAGGTTGTTTGTTTTTGATACTGAGTTGTATGATCTGTTTATATATTTTGGATTATTAACCCTTTATTGGTCATATCACTTGCAAATACTTTCACCCACTCAGTTGTCTTTTCATTTTATCAATGGTTTCCTTTGCTGTGCAAAAGCTTTTAAGTTTAATTACATCCCATATTTTATTTTTGCTTCTGTTTCCTTTGCCTTAGAAGACAGATCCATAAAAATATTGCTACTATTTATGTCAAAGAGTGTTCTGCCTGTGTCTTCTCCCGGGAGTTTTATGGTTTCCGGTTTTACATTTAGGCGTTTAATCCATTTTGAGTTTATTTTTGTATGAGGTGTGAGAAAATGTTCTAATTTCATTCTTCTACATACAGCTGTCCAGTTTTCCCAGCACCACTTACTGAAGAGATTGCCTTTAACCCCATTATATATTCTTGCCTACCTTGTCATAGATTAACTGACCATAAGCGTATGAGTTTATTTCTGTGCTCTCTATTCTATTCCATTGACCTGTGTCTATTTTTGTGCCAAGAAATCAGTGAGCATGATACCTCCAGCTTTGTTCTTTTTCTCAAGGTTGCTTTGGCTACTGGGTGGGGGGGGGTCTTTTCTGATTTCCATATAAGTTTTAGGATTATTTGTTCTGGTTCTGTGCAAAATACCATGGGTATTTTAATAGGAATTGCATTAAATCTGTAGATTGCTTTGGGTAGTATGGCCATTTTAACAAAGTTAATACTTCCAATCCATGAACACGGGATATCTTTCCTCTTTGTATTGTTTTCAATTCCCTTCACCGGTGTTTTATAGTTTTCAGTGTATAGGTCTTTCACCTCCTTGGTTAAGTTTACTCCTAGGTATTTTATTCTTTTTGATGTGATTTTAAGCAGGATTGTTTTCTGGCTTTCTCTTGCTGATAGTTCATTATAAGTGTATAGAAAAGCAACAGATATCTGTATATTAATCTTGTATCCTGCAACTTTACTGAATTCATTTATTAGTTCTAGTAGTTTTCTGATGGAGACTTTAGGGTCTTCTATATATAGTATCATGTCATCTGTAAATAGTGAGAGTTTTACTTCTTCCCTCCCAATTTAAATGCCTTTTATTTCTTTGTCTTGTCTGATTGCTGTGGCTAGGACTTCCAATACTATGTTAAATACACGTGGTGAGAGTGGACATCCTTGTCTTTTTCCCAATTTAAGAGGAAAAGCTTTCAGCGTTTCACCATTGAGTGTGATGTTAGCTGTGGGTATTTCATATATGGCCTTTATTATGTTGAGATTTGTTCCCCCATATCCACTTTGATCAGAGTTTTTATTATGAATGAATGTTGAATTTTGTCAAATGCTTTTTCTGCATCTATTGAGATGATCATGTGATTTTTATCCTTCCTTTTGTTAATGTGGTGTATCACATTGATTGATTTGCGAATGTTGAACCATCCTTGCATCCCTGGAATAGATCCCACTTGTTCATGATATATGATCCTTTTTATATATTGTTGACTTTAGTTTGCTTATATTTTGTTGAGGATTTTTGCATCTATATTCATCAGAGATACTAGCCTGTAATCTCTTCTTTTGTAGTGTCTTTGTCTGGTTTTGGTATCAGGGTAATGGTGGCCTCGTAGAATGAATTTGGGAGTGTTCCATCCTCTTCAGTTTTTCGGAAGAGTTTGAGAAGGATAGGATTCTTTACATGTTTGGTAGAACTCCCCTGTGAAGCCATCCAGTACTGGACTTTAGTTTGCTGGGATTCTTTTTAATTACTAATTCAATTAGTACACTGTACACTCTCCTCAGCAACAGCAGCCCTCGCCCTAGTGGGGAGCTGTGCTGGAGCAAGAGAGGTCATAGTGGGTGCTTGATGTGGGCCAGGGCACATGTTGGGGAGTTCGTGGGATACTGGCCAGAGTCCCAGGCAGTTTTGATCTGCTTCCTCTGCCTTGTTTTGGGAGTAAGCAAGTGTGTGCATGCTCTTCAGGGGCACAGACTATGTTTCTTACAGCCCTCCTGTTAGTCCCACTAGCTTTCAAAGCAGCTAAGAGGACTTGTCTTCCCAGTGTCAGACCCCAGGGCTGGGGTGCCCAATATGTGGTTTGAACTGCTCACTCCCCAGGGAGGATCTCCAAGTCCACATAATCCCTCTCCTCTTCTATGTCCCCTCCAAGGTGCACAGGTCCTGACGAGATCACTTCTCCTCCCTTTCTACGCAACTTCGTTTGGATCTTTCTTTACAGCTTTGGTTGCAGCAGAGTCTTTCTGCCTCTCTCTAGTTTGTTTTCAGTGAGAACTGCTCCACATGTAGATGTATTTTTGATGTGTTTATAGGGGTAGGTGAGCTCAGTGTCCTCATACTCCACCATTTTGATCTCTTCCCCAAAGAGACAATAATCTTAAAGAATTTTTACAAGTCTTTTTTTAATAAATGTATTTATTTAATTATTATTTTTTTTAATTTTTGGCTGTGTTGTGTCATTGTTGCTGCGCAGGCTTTCTCTAGTTGTGGCGAGCAGGGGCTACTCTTCGTTGTGGTGCGTGGGCTTCTCATTGCGGTGGCTTCTCTTGTTGCGGAGCACAGGCTCTAGGCACGCGGGCTTCAATAGTTGTGGCTCATGGGCTCTACAGTGCAGGCTCAGTAGTTGTGGCACATGGGTTTAGTTGCTCCGCAGCATGTGGGATCTTCCCGGACCAGGGCTTGAACTTGTGTCCCCTGCAATGGCAGATGGATTCTTAACCACTGCACCACCAGGGAAGCTCTACACGTCTTGAAAAAGTTATAAAGAGACTAAAAATAGTCTTTATGTAAAAGAAGGAACATGGTATTTTGTGTCACACAGGCCAGGATTCAAATCCTTGCTCTGCCACTTATTATTTGCATGACCTTGGGCTTAGCTTTTCTCAGCCTCAATTTCTTCATGTTGTAAAGACAATACTATTTACTTCTCTAGTTACACTTACACACACAGACACACAGAAACACACACACACACAAACACACCCCTCCCTAACTTACAAAGAGCTTTCATAAATCATTACGAATCAACATGAAAATGATGAACTCCTCCCAAAAGAAAAATGGGCAAAGAAAAAGAACAGGCAATTAATGGAAAATTATATACAGATAATCAATAAATACAGTTTTTGAAAAAATGTTTAACCTCACCACTAGTCAAAGACATGCCAATAAAAATGAAATATAATTTTTAACCTATGAGACTGGCAAGGAATAAAAACATTGATAAAATCCAGTGTTGATGAAAGTATGAGAAAATGTACTATTGGTGATAATGCAAACTGGTACAACATTTCTATAAGGCATTTGATAACATCCATTAAAACTGATCTAGAAACTTCTACACTGAAAGCTGCAAAACATTCTAACGAGAAATTTTTAAAGGCCTAAATAAATGGATATACCATGTTCCTAGACTGAATGACTCAATATTGTTAAGGTGCTAAACCTCCCAAAATTCATCTATAGATTTAATAAAATTGTAATAATAATCCCACCAGGTTTTAAAAATAGAAATTGACAAGCTGATTTTTAAATGTCTGTGGAAATGCAAAAGACCTAAAATATCCAAAGGAATCTTGAAAAAGAATAACAAAAGTTGGAGGATCTATATTCCTGACTTTAAGACTTACTACAAAGCTACAATATTTGACAGACAAATAGGTCAATGGAACAGAACAGTGAGTCCTATACATATAAAGTAATTTGATTTTTGACAAAGCAATATTGAACTGGGGAAAGGAAAAGTCTTTCGACAAATGGTGCTGGAATAACTGGATATCAATACAGAGAAAATAAACCTCAACCCCAACCCTACACCATTCACAAAAAACTAACTGAATGTCAATTATACCTCAATAAAGCTGAAATTTTTAGAAAACTAATTGAAGATGGATCATGGAACTAGCCATAAAAGATAACTGTTAAAACTATAAAGTTTCTAGAAGAAAACTCAGGAAAGGATCTTTGAGACTTGGGGATAGGCAAAGCTTTCTTAGAAAGGACACAGAAGGCAGTAATCATAGAAGAAAAAACTTATAAATTAGATTTCACCAAATTAAAAGAACCTGTTCATCAAAAATCACCACACACAAAAAAAATCACCACTAAGAAAATGAATAGGTAAGTGACAGACTAGGAGAAAATATTTGCAAAACATATACCTGACAAAGAACTTGTTACCAGAGTATAGAAAGAACTCCTATCTTAGAAAATGATGTCAAAATATATAGAATGTGTTGAAAGTCACAATGTAGGAGAAAGATAAATGGCATCTCTGTTTACCAGATGGTCTGTGGTCATAGCAACCAGACCTGTAGGTACAACAGGAGGTGTCTTCCGCACAGTCTTAACAGGAGCTAAAGGAACCACTTCCACAGGCACTGCATGAGTATACTCGTTTCGCTACCTCTCTGCCAGCAACACGTATAAAAACTTCATCTGTAAGCATAGGTACAGGGAGTATATGGGAAATCTCTGCCCCTTCCCCTCAATTTTGTTGTGAACCTAAAAATTTCCCAAGAAATTAAAGTCTTAATTTAAAAATACAGAAAAAAGAACTCCTACAATTTAATAATTTAAAAAGTCAAGCAATCCAATTTGAAAAATGGAGAAAATATTTAAATAGACACTTCACAAAGAAAGATGTATGAATAGTCAATAAGCATGTGAAAAAGTGCTTGACATCACTAGTCATCAGAGAAACGCATATTAAAACTATAATGAGATACTACTACACACCAAAATGGCTAAAATTTAAAAGACTGACCATATCAAATGTTGGACAGGATGAAGAGCAAGTGGAATTCCTATACATTGTCAATATGAATATAAAATGGTACAACCACTTAAGAGAATTGTTCTGAAGTGTCTTATAAATTTAAATATACTTCTACCCTACAGTCTAGAAATGCCACTTCTAGATACTTACCAAAAACAAAGGAACAAAAACAAAAAAAGCATATGTTTACAAAAAGACTTGTACTAGAATGTTCATTGCAGCTTTAGTCATAATAGCTAAAAAACGTAAACAATTCAAATGTCCATCAATAAAAGAAAGGACAAACTGTGGTGTATTCATACAATGGAATGTCACTCAATAATGAAAAGGAGAAAACTTGATATGCACGATTAACATGGGAAAACCTCAGAAACATTATGCTGAGCAAAAAAAGCATTACACAAAAATTGTTCCTTACAAGCTATAGATTTTGGAATAAATGTTGGTTAATAAATGCATTAATAAGTAATACATTTTACTTTAAGGAGAGAACCAGACAAGTACACAAAGATGCATGGGTAAGAATGTTCATCACAAGAGCTTATAATAGCAAGAAGACAATCTAAATGTCCAGGGGCTTCCCTGGTGGCGCAGTGGTTGGGAGTCCACCTGCCGATGCAGGGGACACGGGTTCGTGCCCCGGTCCGGGAGGATCCCACATGCCGTGAAGCAGCTGGGCCCGTGGGCCATGGCCACTGGGCCTGCGCGTCCGGAGCCTGTGCTCCGCGCTGGGAGGGGCCACAGCAGTGAGAGGCCCGTGTACCGCAAAAAAAAAAAAAAAAAAAGTCCATTAGGAGAAAATTAAATAAAATTATGTCACATTCATACAATGCAATGCTACACAGCCACTTAAAATGATGATATAGTCTATATTCATTGACACAGAAAGAAGTTCAGAACATAAAGAAGTTCAGAACATACTGCTGAGTGCAAACAGAATGGATTACAAACAACATGAAAGAAAGAACAAGAAATTTCTCATCTATCATATTGGTAAGGATGAAAAATGACTGATAATACCCAATATTGACAAATATGTGGGAAAAACATATCAATACTTTCATATCCTATTGGTAAGGAGTGTAAAATGGTAGACGCTAGAAGGCTACATGACTATAATTAAAATTCTAAATGTGCATACCATTTCACATAGCAATAATTTCTAAAACTTCATCCTACATAAATACTCACATAGGCACACAGTTATGTGTACAAAGAATGTAGCAGTACTTGTAATAGTCAAACATTATAACAACCCAAATGTCTATCAGTGGATTTGGCTAAATAAAATGATGGTCCGTATATACAATGGAACACTATGCAGCTATTAAAATTAATTAGTTGGCATTGAATCAGAAAGTGGAATGGTGGCTACCACAGGCTGGGGGGGGGGTGGGGAAAGAGAAGATAATTTTTTTTTTATCAAAGGGTACAAACTTTCAGTTATAAGATAAATAAGTTCTGGAAACCTAATGTACAGCATGGTGACTGTAGTTAATAAAAATGTATTACATTGCTAAGAGAGTAGATCTCAAGTGTTCTCACCACATACACCAAAAAAAGATAACTATGGGAGGTATGTTAAGTAGTTTGGTTGTGGTAGTCATATCACAATGTATACATTTATCAAAACATCACATTTTATACCTTAAATATATACAATTTTTAAAAATACATATGTATATACAATTTTTATTCATCTAAATAAATAAATAAAATATTTTTTAAATGAGTGAGTTAACACCCCAAATAGGCAAAGCAATCTTGAGAAAGAAGAACATAGTACCACACTTCCCAATTTCAAACTATATCACAAAGCTAGAGTAATCAAAAGAGTATGGTATGGGCATAAAAACAGACACATAGATCTATGGAATAGAATAAATAGCCCAAAAATAAACCCATGCACTTATGGTCAATTAATCTATGACAAAGGAGACAAGAATATACAATGGAGAAAGGGCAGTCTCTTCAACAAATGGTGCTGGGGAAACTGGACAGCTACATGTAAAAGAATGAAATTAGAACATTTTCTAACACCATATACAAAAACAAACTCAAAATGGATTAAAGACCTAAATGTAAGATTGCATACTATAAAACTCCTAGAGGAAAACATAGGTGGTAAGTTCCTTGACTTGGGTCTTGGTGATGATTTTTTGGATTTGACATCAAAAGCAAAGGCAACAAAAGCAAAAACAAACATGTAGGACTACCTCAAACTAAAAAGCTTCTGCACAGCAAAGGGAACCATCAATAAAATGAAAAGACAACCTATTGAATGGGAGAACATATGTGCAACTCATATATCTGCTAAGGGGTAAATATTCAAAATATATAAAGAACTCATACACTCAAGAGTAAAAACAAACAAACAAAACAGAAACCTGATTTAAAAATGAGCAGAGGGGGACTTTGCTGGTGGTGCAGTGGTTAAGAATCCGCCTGCCAATGCAGGGGACACAGGTTCGAGCCCTGGTCCAGGAAGATCCCACATGCCTTGGAGCAACTAAGCCCATGTGCCACAACTACTGAGCCTGCGCTCTAGAGCCTGCGAGCCACAACTACTGAGCCTACATGCCACAACTACTGAAGTCCACAAGCCTAGAGCCCATGTTCCGCAACAAGAGAAGCCACCGCAATGAGAAAAGCCTGCACACTGCAACAAAGAGTGGCCCCCACTCGCCACAACTAGAGAAGGCCCGCATGCAGCAATGAAGACCCAACACAGCCAAAAATTAATTAATTAATTAATTAATTTTAAAAAAATGAGCAGAGGATCTGAATAGACATGTTTTCAAAGAAGACATACAAATGGCCAAGAGGCACACGAAATGATGCTCAACATCACTAATCATCAGGGAAATGCAAGTCAAAACCACAATGAGATATCAACTCACAATTGTTAGAATGGCCATTATCAAAAAGACAAGAAATAGCAAGTGTTGGCAAGGATGTGGAGAAAAGGGAACACTTGTGCACCATTGGTGGGAATGTAAATTGGTGTAGCCATGAGGGAAAACAGTTTGGAGGTTCCTCAAAAAATTAAAAATAGAACTACCATATGATCCAGCAATTCCACTTTTTGGTATTTTTCTGAAGAAAATGAAAACGCTGGACTTCCCTGGTGGCACAGTGGTTAAGAATCTGCCTGTCAATGAAGGGAACATGGGTTCGAGCCCTCTTCCGGGAAGATCCCACATGCCTCGGAGCAACTAAGCCCGTGCACCACAACTACTGAGCCTGCGCTCTAGAGCCCGCGAGCCACAACTACTAAGCCCGCACGCCCTAGAGCCCATGATCCACAACAAAAGAAGCCACTGCAATGAGAAGCCCACGCACCACAATGAAGAATAGCCCCTGCTCACCACAACTAGAGAAAGCCCACGTGCAGCAACAAAGACCCAACGCAGCCAAAAATAAAATAAAGATATATAAATAAAAAAGAAAATGAAAACGCTAACTCAAAAAGGTATATGCACCCCCATATTCAGTGCAGCATTATTTACAATAGTCAAGATATGGAAACAACCTAAATGTCCATCAATGATGTGGAACAAGCCTGTCTGTACATCTGGTAGCTCTCTCTTGCTTTCTTTTCCTTACCAGTATTCTGCCCCACGTTTGCTTCTGTGATGGTTATATTGCGTATCAAGCACACCCACGGTTGTAAAAATAGTATAGCAAAAAAGAAAAAAACTCAGTTACTGATGTACTAGATTTGTGTATGTCTTTTAAACATACATAGTTTCCACCTTACATGGAATAATCAGGAAAAGTGCAAAAACTCAAAAGTGAAATAAAAAAATAACTGTCCATCAATGGATAAATGGATAAAGATGATGTGGGAAATATATACAGTGGAATATTATTCAGCCACAAAAAAGAATGAAATCTTACCATCTGTGACAACATGGATGGACCTTGAAGGCATTATGATAAGGGAAATAAGTCAGAAAAAAACAGATACCATATGATCTCACTTGTATGTGGAATCTAAAAGCAAACAAACACACAAAAAACAAAACAAACCAAGCTCATAGACATGAGAGAACAAATTAGTGGTCGCCAGAGGTGGGGGGCAATATGAGTAAAGGGAGTCAAAAGGTACAAACATCCAGTTATAAAATAAATAAATCATGGAGATATAATGTAAAGCATGGTGACTGTAATTAATAATACTGTATTGCATATTTGAAAGTTGCTAAGAGAGTAAATCTTTTTTTTTTAATAATCAACAAGGACCTACTGTATAGTACAGGGAACTATACTCAATACTCTATAATAACCTATATGGAAAAAGAATTTGAAAAAGAATAGATATATTAATATGTATAACAATCACTTTGTTGTACACCTGAAACTAACACAATATTGTAAATCAACCATACTCCAATATAAAATAAATTTTTTAAAAAAATGAAAAAAAGGGACTTCCCAGGTGGTGCAGTGGTTAAGAATCCGCCTGCCAGTGCAGTGGACAAGCGTTCGAGCCCTGGTCCGGGAAGATCCCACATGCCTCGGAGCAACCAAGCCCGTGTGCCACATTACTGAGCCTGAGCTCTAGAGCCCATGAGCTGCAACTACTGAGCCTGTGTGGCACAACTACTGAGCCCGCGTGCTGCAACTACTGAAGCCCATGTGCCTAGAGCCTGTGCTCCGCAACCAGAGAAGCCCGCGCACCACAACGAAGAGTAGCCCCAGCTCACTGCAGCTAGAGAAAGCCCACATGCAGCAACGAAGACCCAATGCAGGAAAAATAAAAAAGAGAGTAAATCTTTAAAAGCTCTCACCACAAGAAAAAAAAGTTTGTAGCTATGTATAGTGATGGATGTTAACTAGACTTATTTTGGTGATCATTTCTCAATATACACAAATGTTGAATCATGTTGTACACCTGAAACTATTATAATGTTATATGTCCATTTATACCTCAATAAAAAATTAAGTTTGAATTTAGAAAACATGAATGCATTGATGCTGTATGTATAAAAAGACAAAAATGTCCAAAATATATTATGCAAAAAGGAAGTTGCAGAATGGTGTACAAAATATAGCATGCGGGGACTTCCCTGGTGGTCCAGCAGTTAAGAATCCACCTTCTAATTCAGGGGACACGGGTTCAATCCCTGGTGGGGGAACTAAGATCCTACATGCTGCGGGGCAACTAAGCCTGTGCACTCTAGAGCCCTCGCGCCACAACTAGAGAGCCTGCATGCCGCACACTCTAGAGCCCATGAGCCACAACTAGAGAGAAGCCCGTGCACCATAACAAAAGATCCCGCATGCCACAATGAAGATCCTGCGTGCTGCAACTAAGACCTGATGCAGCCAAATAAATAAATAAATATTAAAATAAAATATAATATAGTGTGTACCCATTTATTATAAAAATTATCTGAAAGTATATGTGTAGATGAAACTCTGGAAGACTTACACTAAATTCTTAACAGGGGTTATCTCAGAGTGATAGAATTACCAGAGACTTACACTGTCTAGGTTGTAGGTTTATATTATTAAGCAAATCTATTATAACACATATTATGTTTAAAATAATAATAACACGTTTGAAAAATAAAGTGGAGGGGTTATGGATCTGAAGGGCAATTACAAAGGATTAAGGTAGTGAGAAAGCTGGAACAAACCAAAGTCAAGGACAAAGAATGAGATAATGGAATTTTACATTTTCAGTAGAGTAATTCTGGGAAATGACCAAATCCAGGAGCAGGTGGAGAGATTTTTGTCACAGAAGTAGAGTGGAGAAGAACACTAGCTGTGGCCAGGGAACTGTGAAGCTAGGGTGTTGCTTGGCCAGTCCAATCTCAGAGCATTGTGATCGGCTAGCAGGTGAAGAGCTGGAGTTTGGGAAGAGGGGAGAATAAGAACCAGATGCCCGAGTTCTCAAAGAATATAAGGAAATATAAAAGAAGTTAATAAATGACTACATCAAGAAGGAATAAAGAATTCCCAGCAGGAATTCCCTGGTGGTCCAGTGGTTGGGACTCCACATTCTGACTGCCAGGGGGCCGGGTTCAATCCCTGGTCAGGGAACTAAGATACCACAAGGTATGGGACGCGACCAAAAAAAAAAAAGAAGGAATAAAAAGTAATACTACCAGAAGGCATGAGCCTCAAAGGAGAAACTTTTAATCTGAGAGTTGAAAGCAATGGTCTGAAAACAGTGAAGAATAAGAATGATAACTTCTCCTGTGGAACAAATAAAAATGACTAATGACTGAAAAAGATAAATAACTCTCCAGTAATGGTGAGGTGTAAGAATATGGGCACTCTCATGTATGGCTGGTAAGAATGTACATTAGAACAAACTTTCTGGATAAAATTAATTTGGCAGTATTTATCGAATTTTTTAATTCTCATGCCATCTAATTCAGCAGTTCCAATTCCATAAATCTATCCTACAAATCCATTCACATGTACTCAAACATAGATGTAAGGATGTTCATTGTGGCATTGTAATAGCAAAAACAAAACAAAGCTGGAAACAACCTAAATGTTCATCAGTAAGGACACTGGTTAAACAAATAACATGAGGCTTTTACTCAAGAGCCATAGCAATAAGGGAGGTGTATCCTTGGGGAGAAGCAAGGCTTCAGTTAAAGCAACTGAAAAGAGAATTGGGGGAGGAAATTTAGTGTACACTTGAGTTTGTTTACAATGAAATCAGTTTTGCAGAAAACACCGTGCAAAGAATTGGCAAGAGAGGCAACAGTGGGTGGACGAACGGGGTAAGGGAAGGTGTGGAAGGGTAGCTGGAAGCTCAAAAAAGAGTGAACAAAAAGGCAAATGATCAAGGAGGCTTGCAGGATAAACTGGCTTTCAGGTTAACTGGATCCTTCAGTGTAAGATGCCCTTACCCCACCCTTGAAAGTCCAGGAAACTCCTACTCATTCTTTAAGTCTCAGACCAAAGATTATCTTTAATGAGGCTTTCCCTAATACCCTGTGGTAGAGTTATGAAATCCTTCCCTCAAATCCTATAGCAGTTTATACAACCACTATTATAGGATTTATCACTTTTGATGAGGGATACTTAACATGAGGTTTATGGATGGCAGCAGGTACACTCAAAAAATTCACAGATAAGAAAAAGAGAGAAGTAAACAAAGGATTACAAAATAGTATAAAACATAAATGAAAATCTAAATAAATGGAAAGATATACCACGTTCCTGTTGGGAAAACTCAATAACGTAAAGATATCAACTCCCCCTCAATTAAGCTGAAATTTCAATGTAATCGCAACTAAAATCTCAGCAAGATATTTTGTGGAATTTATTGGCTGATTCTAAAAATTCTCATGGAAGGAAAAATGAGGTAGATTAGTCAAGAAATATTTTAAATACAACAGAGGAAAACTTGCCTTACCAGGTATCAAAATTTGTGATAAAGCCTTAGCAGTAATTTTCATATTGATATTGATATTGACATTAATAGTGGCATAAGAACAAACAAATACATCAGCAAAACAAAAAGATGGTCCAGAAACACACTGATGTGTATAGGGGAATTTAGTATATGATAAAGGTGGCATTTCAAATCATTGGAGAAAGTCAATAAGTAGTGCTGGGACAATTAGCTACCTGTTTGGAAAAAAATTAAATTATAGCAATACCTCACACCACTCACAAAAATAAATTCTAAACAGTTTAAAGAATAAAACCTAAAAAACAAACTCAGAAACAACCTATGTTGGGCAAAGATTCCTTAGATATGAAACCAAAAACATGAGTCATAAAAGAAAAAATCGATATACTGACCTTCATCAAAATTATGAATTTCTGCTCTTCAGAAGATACTGCTAAGAGAATGAAAAGACAAGCTACAGACTGACAGGAAATGTTTGCAAATCACATATCTGATAAAGGACTTGTACCCAAAAATACATAAGAACTCTCAAAACTCAATAATAGGGCTTCCCTGGTGGCGCAGTGGTTGCGAGTCCGCCTGCCGATGCAGGGGACACGGGTTCGTGCCCCGGTCCAGGAAGATCCCACATGCGGCGGAGCGGCTAGGCCCGTGAGCCATGGCCGTTGAGCCTGCGCGTCCGGAGCCTGTGCTCCGCAACAGGAGAGGCCACAACAGTGAGAGGCCCACATACCGCAAAAAAAAAACAAAAAACCTCAATAATAAGAAAACAATCCAGTTTTTTTTTAAGTGGGCAAAAGATTTGAACAGACATTATACCAAAGATGCTCAATATCATTAAGTCATCAGGAATATACAAATTAAGACCACAATGAAAAACCATTACATAAGGCTTCCCTGGTGGTGCAGTGGTTGGGAGTCCGCCTGCCAATGCAGGGGACACGGGTTCGAGCCCTGGTCCAGGAAGATCCCACATGCCGCGGAGCAGCTGGGCCCATGTGCCACAACTACTGAGCCTGCGCTCTAGAGCCCGTGAGCCACAACTACTGAGCCCACGTGCCACAACTACTGAAGCCTGTGCGCCTGGAGCCCGTGCTCCACAACAAGAGAGGCCACCACAATGAGGGTCCCGTGCACTGCAACGAGGAGTGGCCCTGCTCCCCGCAAGTGGAGAAGGCCTGCGCGCAGCAACAGGGACCCAATGCAGCCAAAAATAAAATAAATAAATTTATTTAAAAAAAAAACATTACATACCTATTAGAACATCTTAAAAAAAAACAAAACCAAAAACTGACACTACCAAGTGCTGGGGAACTAGAAGTAACTGGAACTCTCATACATTACTGAAAGGAATACAAAATTGTATAACCAATTTGGAAAACAGTTTGGCAGTTTCTTACAAAGTTAAACACACACTGACTACACAACCTAGCAGTCCCACTCCTAGGCATTCACCCAAGTGAAATGAAAACTTGTGTTCACACAAAAACCTGATGCTAATGTTTACAGTGACTGCATTTGTAATCACTAAACGCTGGAAACAACCCAAACGTCCCTCAACTGGGGAATGGAAAAACAAACTGTGGTATATCCATACATTGGAATCTACTTAGCAATAAAAAGGAACAAAGTACTGATGATACAAGGAATGACATGGATACAATTTAAAGGCAATGTGTGGATTGGAATAAGCCAGTTTCAAAAGGTTATATTCTGTATGATTTCATTTATATGACAGTTTTGAAAACGTAAAACTATAATGACAGAAAATAGGTAGTGAGTACTAGGAAGTAGGGAGTTCCCCTTGACCATAAAGGGGAACTGGGGAATTTTTTGAAGTGATGGATCTATTCCATATCTTGATTATGGTGGTTGTTACACAACTGTATGCACTTGTCAAAACATGCAGAAATGCACACTAAAAAGAGAGAATTTTACTATATGCAAATTATACCTTAATTAAAAATGAAAAAAAATAATCCTAGCACACACATGCATACACAAACATACACACTTAGAAATGTATGAGAACAAAGGAACAAGAAGATTTTCGGGGGTGATGGATATGTTCGTTGTGGTGATAGTTTAATGGGCGTGTACATATGTCAAAACTCATCAAATTATATCCTTTATGTACAGTTTATTGTACATCAATCATACCTCAGTAAAGCTGTTTAAAAAAGGAGGAAGATATGTATGAGAAGAAAATATAAGTGACTATGTTTAAAACCTCGGAGTAGGGACAGCCTTCTTAAACAGACAAAAAAAGCAAAAGCCATAAAGGAAAAGAATGATATATATTTGACTACATCAAAATTTAAAGTTTCTATTCTAAAGACGTAAAAAATAAATACAAAAGAAGGGTAGATTGGGGGAAATGTTTGCAACATACATAGACAACAGATAACTAATATCCCCAAAATAAAGAACTCCTACAAATCAATAAGAAAAAACAACTCAATAGAAACATGAGCAAAAGATATAACAAGCAAACAATACAAGAGGAAATACAAATATTAATAAACATATGAAGGGAAGACATATAATTTGGCTAATAATCAGAACTATGAATCAAAACATCAGCTTTTGCCTTACAGATTTTTAAGTTTAAAAAGATTGATATCAATTGCTGGCAGGGGTATGGGGAAATAGGTGCTCTCATACACTGTTGTTGGAAATATTCAGCCTTTTGGTGAACAATTTTGTACCATCTATGAAAATGTAAAACGTGCATACCCTCCAACCCAGTAATTCTATTCTTCATTACCTACCCTAGAGAAACACTTGCATATGTCCACAAAAATATAAATTAGGAGTTTGGGATTAACATATACACAATACAATATATAAAATAAACAACAAGGACCTACTGTATAGCACAGGGAACTATACTCAGTATCTTATAATAACCTATAACAGAAAAGAATCTGAAAAATCACATACATATATATGTATGTATATACATATGTATAATATATGTATTATACATATATGTATATACATATATATGTATATGTATTATACATATATATATGTATGTATGTATAACTGAATCACTTTACTGTGCACTTGAAACTAACACATTACAAATTAACTATACTTCAATAAAAAAAGTTTTTTAAAGCCTTAAAAATGCAATATGCTTTGAGCCACTAATAGCAGTTCTAGGAACTAATTCTAACAAAATAATGAGATGCAAAAAAAAAAAAGATCAACACACAGGGTGTTTATTACAGTATTGTTTACAATAACAAAAAATTCAAGTGTACATCAATAGGAGACCATGAGATAAATTTTAGACATGGATAGAAAAAAGATTGACATCTACATAATGACATGTTGTGTTGCTATTTCTTTTATTTTATTTGTATTTTCTTATTTTCTACAATAAAGATGTGTTATACTTCCATAAGAAAATAATATAAAAGTTTTAGTAGTAAAATTTTTTTTAAAAGAGTTAATGGGAAAAAACCCAGAAAACTAGAAACTATCTCTCAGTGATTCTCAAACTGCATGTGGTAAAGGACCAGTAACACCTGTAACTTATGTAATATTGCACATCAACTACATTTCAATTTTAAAAATGAAAATAATTATTAAATGGTAAATGTTATGTTTATTTTACCACAATTAAAAAAAGGGAAGTGGGAAATGCTATATGCATACTATAGAATACTATGCAGCATGTCTTGTATCAGAAACACTGATTTACCTCATTCCCTTAGGTATATTGCCAAGTGGAAAAGCAAGCTGTGGAACAGTGTGGAGTATATCACTTATGCAGGAAAAAATAAACAAAAAATATATTTCTAGTTTGAAATACACAGAAGATGATCTGGAAGAACAAACACCAACCTAGTAACATTGGTTTCCTCTGGGACAGGGACCTGCATTGCAGGGGCTGGAAAGAAGAACTATCTATAATGTTTGACTTAATAAAAATATATTCATGTATTACTTGAAGAATCAAAATGCTTTTTATAAAAAATTAAAAGAATGGGTCAACTACAGAAAATATATAGTATGGTAAGGAAAAAAGGCACAGGTGCTGTGGGGATACAGAGAGACCTAAGTTCCCAGCCTGGGAAAACCAAGGAAGGCCTCCAAAAGGAAGTTGAAAGGAAAGCCTGAAATGAGCCTTGAAAGATGAGTAGAAACTAGCCAAGAAAAGTGTGAATGGGAACAAAAAGATGGAGAAGGTATTATAAGCAGAGGGAATTGTATGTGTGAAGGCATGGAGGCATGAAAGAACATAGCTTTCTCTGGGAACTGGAAATAGTTCATCAGGCTTGAAGCATAGAATCTATGTAGATGAATATAGGATTTGACTTTTACACTGAAAACAGTAGGGAATTTTTAAAGCTTACTGGAGTCACCTACCTGTTTTAGAAAGATCACTCTAGGTGCTGTGCAGAAAATAGATTGGACAGTAGTTGTAGACACAAAAAGGCCACTTTGAAAGCTACTTTAGCAATCCGGAAGAGAAATGATAAAAGGGAGTGGGAGTTGATGAAGAGAGGCAGGCAAGGAGCAACAAAGTGTTATTTAATAATGGACATTTTAAGTTTGAGAAGGATTTCCAAGTGGACATGTTCAGTAGGAAGTTGGATTATACAGGTCTGGAACTTGAGAGAGAGGTCTGATTAGAACCACATTCGGGAATCAGGTTACTGAAACCATGAGAATTCAGTCCTTTCTATATCATTAAACCTTACCCCCTCAACTGGGTCCTTTCCATCATCATTTATAAGTAGATGCAAGTCACTCACCTTTAAGAGGGGAAAAAATCCTTTCTCAACTCCATCGTGCCATTCTCTACTGTTTCATAAAAATATTTGAAAACTTTTTTATATATAATTTTTTAACTTTATTAATTTTAATGATTTTTTTTCTTTTTTGCGGGGTGGGGGGCACACCGCACAGCATTCAGGATCTTAGTTCCCTGACCAGGGATAGAACCCGTGCCCCCTGCAATGGAGGCACGGAGTCTTAACCACTGGACCACCGGGTAAGTCCCTGAAAACTCTTAAATGAGCTCTGTACTCAATGTTCTTCCCACTTCCCATCACTCCACGGAAATAGCTATTGCAAAGGTCACTAAATCTAACAGATGCCTTTCAGTCCTCATCTTACTTTACTCTCTCAGCAGCATTTAATACAGTATTAAATGTAACCCCTTCCTTCCTTCCTTCCTTTCAATAATACTCTATTCCCTTGGTTTTCATGACACCTCACCCTCCTGGTTTTCCTCTTACATCTCTTCCCATTCCTCAGCTTCCTTTGTGAGCTTCTCCCTTCTACCTCGTACTGCCTCTATAATCCAACCAAAGGCAGATAGTATATGACTGGGAAATTATTATGGGAGGGTTACAAATTCTGTTGCGTATAATCCTGCAAGCCTAAAAGATGCTTCTCTACCCACTATGAATCAATATCAAATGAATAAGCATAGCCTTCTGCTGAAGTAACCCACTGTGGTAGGCTAAATAGCCAAAGATGTCCATGTCCTAATCCCCAAAACCTGTGAATATTTTACCTTACATGGCAAGAGACTTTGCAGAAGAAAAAAAACTTTGATGATGTGATTAAGTTAAAGATTTCAGTGATTTAAGTTAAAGTTAGGGAAATTATCCTGGTGGCTTCTACATAATCACAAGGGTCCCTATAAGTGAAAGAAGGAGGCAGGAGAGTCAGGGAAGGAGATGAAAAGACAGAAGTAGAAGTTGAAGTGGAGATTGCTGGCTTTGAAGATGGAACGGAACCATGAGCCAAGGAATGCGGATATCCTCTAGAAGCTGGAAAAGACAAGGAACGGATTTCCCGGAAAGCCTCCAAAAGGAACACAGCCCTGCCAACACGTTGATTTTAGCCCCGTAAGACCTATTTGGACTTCTGACATCTAGAGCTGTAAGACAATAAATCTGTGCTGTTTTAAGCCATTGAGTTTGTGGTAATTTGTAACAACAGCAATAGGAAACTAATATACCCACTTTAAAAGGAAAAAAAAATAGAGGAACAAACTGAATCCTAAGGAAAAGATGGCTGACCCAAAGAAACCTCTTAGGACTTTCTATCATGACAAGAAAAAACTCAAGGAACCTCTTCTCCAGAGTAAGTCTAAAGAGACCACCTGGTGATTTTTCTTCTATCTTGCCTTAAGGGCTGTTTGTCTGGATGGGCTAGGTACTCTCCCACTCCCACCCTCCAAAAGATACCTGGAACTAGGCTGCTTCTTCCCTTCCCTTCATCCCAGATGAGGATTTCTCTAGGAAGATGTTAGCTCACCTATAGACTACCTCTTTCCCAGCATGAGGGTGGAGGCCAGGAAAGAGCCACTGCCATATAGGAAGTTCCCACTGATTGGCAGATGAGAGCTGGGTGTGGGGATGCTGGACTCTGAATAGGATCCTTCTTTACAGGAAATGACCCCCTCATCAGGTGTCCCATTGAATGCAGCCAACTACTAAGGTCAGAAAACATCATGGACAAGACTTCAATTGAGGAACCCTGGAGATTCACAATCCTAAATTCCCTTTATTCTTTGCTGTATTCTCTGCTGTATTCTCATCTATTTTCAAAGATGGTCCTTTGAAAATAAAGAACAAAAAAATATAAGTCACTCACATCATCCACAAAAATAAATCCTAGCTGTATCAAAGATGTAATCAAACACACAGAAACCCCTGTACAAGAAAACACGGAGGAATGTTTATGACCTTGGCATATGGAAGACCTTATTAAACAAAACACAAAAATCAAAAGCCAAAAAACAAAAGATAAATCTGACCTTGAAATTTAAAACTTCTACTCAGGAAAAGATACCATAGGGCTTCCCTGGTGGTGCAGTGGTTGAGAGTCCGCCTGCCGATGCAGGGGACACGGGTTCATGCCCCGGTCCGGGAAGATCCCACATGCCGCGGAGCGGCTGGGCCCGTGAGCCATGGCCGCTGAGCCTGTGCATCCGGAGCCTGTGCTCCACAACAGGAGAGGCCACAACAGTGAGAGGCCTGCATACCACAAAAAAAAAAAGGAAAAAAAAAAAGATACCATAAAGTTAAAAGGCAAGAGATTGAGAGAAAATATTTGCAATATATATAAAACAAAGGACTAATATTTTTCTTTATTTATCCTGGATAAGAAAAAGACAAACAATATAGAAAAACAGGTAAAGGATATGAGCAGGCACATCACAGAAAAAATACAAATTGCCAATAAACATATGAATGGATGTTCAACTTCCCTCTTAATCAGAGTACTACAAATAAGCAATGAGATTCTATTTTCTACCTATCATATTGGCAAAATTTAAAGTTTGGTAATATTCAGTGTTGGGAAGAGTAAAAAGAATTGAGACCTCTTACACTCTGCTGGGGGGAGCATAGACTAGTACAGCCACGTTGAAGGGGCATTTGGTAATATCTACTAAGATTACAAATGCATATAGTTTACGATACCACTCCTAGGTATATGCCCTAGAGCAGATGTTCAGATGTTCTCAAAAGGTGGTCCACAGATACCTGGAAGCTCCCAAGATCCTTTCAGGCGGTCTATGAGATTCAAAACTATTTTCATAAAAGTATTAAGATGTATTTGCCTTTTTTACTGTGTTGACATTTGCACTGATGGTGCAAAAGCAAAGGTGGGAGAAATAGAAAAAGCAAAGGTGGGTAAAAGGCAGTAGCACCAAACTGTACTAGTAGTCACTGTATTTTTTCACCACTGCACACTTAAGAATGTCCTTGATGAAGCAGTAAAAATTATTAAATCTCTATTGCTGAGTACACGGCTTTCTAATATTTTACCATGGCTATTCGGACTTGTGTTCTTGGCAGGTATTTTCTCAAAATGGACAAAGTGAACCTGTCACTTCAAGAAAAACAACTGACAATATTCAGTGCTGATAAAATCTGAGCTTTGGAGCAAAAATTAGAACTTTGGAAAACTTGCACCTCCACCATAGGTTTGGCAGCTTTCCAATACTTAACGACTTCTGATGAGAGCAGTGGTGATATGAATGAATGTGATTTTTTGACACTGTGTCAACATTGGAAAGACCTGCATAACTCAGTGAAACCAACATTTTCTAAATTGCCAGTGCAGGGCTTCCCTGGTGGCGCAGTGGTTAAGAATCCTCCTGCCAATGCAGTGGACAAGGGTTCGAGCCCTGGTCCGGGAAGATCCCACATGCCACAGAGCAAATAAGCCAGTGCGCCACAACTACTGAGCCTGCGCTCTAGAGCCCATGAGCCACAACTACTGAGCCCGCGTGCCTAGAACCCATGCTCTCCAACAAGAGAAGCTACCACAGTGAGAAGCCCACACACCACAATGAAGAGTAGCCCCTGCTCGCAGCACGAGAGAAGCCACCACAATGAGAAGCCCGCACACCACAATGAAGGGTAGCCCCCGCTCGCAGCAACCAGAGAAAGCCCGCGCACAGCAATGAAGACCCAACGCAGCCAAAGATAAATAAATAAATGAATTTATTTTTTAAAAAAAAAACTCTTCAGCAAAAATAAATAAATTGCCAGTGCATGTTATAAAATCATGCACCCGATAAAAGATCTATTAAAGTACAGGGTAGACTAATGGATTTTTTTTTTTTTTTTTTTTTTTGCTGTACGCGGGCCTCTCACTGCTGTGGCCTCTCCTGCTGCGGAGCACAGGCTCCAGACGCGCAGGCTCAGTGGCCATGGCCCACGGGCCCAGCCGCTCCGCGGCATGCGGGATCTTCCCGGACCGGGGCACGAACCCGCGTCCCCTGCCTCGGCAGGCGGACTCTCAACCACTGTGCCACCAGGGAAGCCCAGACTAATGGATTTTAATGCAACAAAATATGAAAAGTTGACTGATACGGTTTCAAAATCCACATTAAAGTAATCTTTAAAAATGTAATCTTTAAGAAACTACCACTTGTTGAGGATTGATGTAGTATGAAAGAATATCCACAATTATCTGAAAAGGCTATTAAAATACTGCTTGTTTTTCTAATTACATCTGTGATATACTTCAACCAAAACATCATAATAGATCAAATACAGAAGCAGATATGAACATCCAGATGTTTCATATTAACTCTATTAAAGAGACTTGCAAAAAATGTAACACAATTTTACTGTTCTAATTTTTTTTGCTTTGGCAAAGTTATTTTTCATCTAAAAATATTTATGCTAACATGTAATGGGCTTATTGCTGTTATTTTTAATGAAAAATTTTAAATTCTCACTATTAATTTCTAATACATTGAATAGTGATAGATATAAACCCACATAAATTCTCTTAGGAGTGTAAAGGGGTCCTGACATCAAAAAGTTTGAGAACAGGGCTTCCCTGGTGGCACAGTGTTTGAGAGTCTGCCTGCCGATGCAGGGGACGAGGGTTCGTGCCCCGGTCTGGGAGGACCCCACGTGCCGCGAAGCGGCTGGGCCCATGAGCCATGGCCGCTGAGCCTGTGCGTCCGGAGCCTGGGCTCCGCAGCGGGGGAGGCCACAGAGGTGAGAGGCCCGCGTACCGCAAAAAAAAAAAAAAAAAAAAGTTTGAGAACCACTTCCCGAGAGAAACTCTGACAAAAAAGTCATGTCAGGAATGTTCATAGCAGGACTGCTTGTAAAAGCAAAAAAATTGGAAAAATCTAGTAGTCTATCGATAAGGAATGGTTAAATAAACCATTTAGTAGCCATTCTATGGTGTATTATGCCACATTTTTTTAAAGTGAAGTAAATCTTGATGTAGTGAAATTAAAATGTTTCCAAAACATTTAATGAAAAACTTTCAGGATATGTACAGTATGGTATACTTTTTGTAGAAATAAAGACACGACACGTTTTCTTAAAGAAAAAAACCTGGAAGGCTACCAGGATACATACCAAACTGCTGACCTTTGGGAAGGGGAAGAGGACTAGGATTGTGGGTAATGGCCAGTGTGTACTTTAGCACTATCCTTGTATAATGTTTTGAGGGTTTTTTCCCCCCCCAAGGAAAATGTACTAGTGTAATTAAAAATTATTGGGGAAAAGGAATAAAGCAACGAGGTCAGGTCCATTGACACTGAGAAAGAAAGGGCACTGGCTCTGAATCCAGGCTGAGAGGGCCAGTGTATTTGCTGCAGGGCTTCTGGAGCTGATGAGTCTAGGAAGAAGCGACGAGGGGTGAAATCAGGCGACGGAGGGAATGGATGGCTCAAACGGTGGTGACCGCCTGGATGGCGGAACTTTCTGAGTCAGGCACCTCCTGCTCCCTTCCTGGGATTAATTCAAAGGCCTTCACCGCCACACAGCCCAGCCTCTCCCGCTTCCGGCGTCACAAACCTCTTCCTGTTGCCAGCAAATTCTTGCCCCAGTCCGGGTCCCCGACCCCCACTCCCTGGGCCGCATCAGAGGAAGAGCTCCGGGCTGGCGGTGGTGGAAGGAGCCCTGCAGGCTAAGGCATGGCCCCGCTAAGTGCTATACATGGAGACTACAGCCAGAGTCGCGGCGGCACACCCGGAGACACTCTAAGACGCCGAAGCGTGACAGGGCCCGGGGTGATGGGGTGGGGGTGGGGATTAGAGGGTAGCTAGGTTGCGGGGTGCAGGCAATTACCAAACAAGCCGAAGGAGGTCCGAGGCAACCCCGCCGACTCTTCCAAGTGCCGAGAGGAAGGCTTTGCTTTCGAAAGCAGCGCCACAGGGTCCCCATTGGTCTTCCATTCCAGCCAACCAGCAGGTCTCCCTATGGCCCACCCCCTCGATTAAGAAGCCAATCAGAGGAGAGTATGTGCTTCCCGTTGCGTAAGACCAACTAAAAGTTTGCTCATTTCTGACTGACGTGTGGGTAGCCAACCAGAAGAGCCAAGGCCTGGTAAGTCGGCTTCCTATTTCAGTCGCCGTCTCGATCTACGTCACTGTCCTTGTCCCGTCCCTACCTGTAATCTAAGGTTTGGATCTGGGAGAAATAACCGAAAAGGAGATCCAAGCTGGAGGAATCGTGGCCCAAGAGGCAAAGTGATATCTCCCTGAGTTTCCAAGAAGGTTGGCCCTGAGGTCAGATGAGCCTGTGGTTGAGCTGTCAGTGCTGCTCTGGGACTGGCCTCAACGAGTGCCAACCTGAGAAAAGTATTGGTCATGAGAATGCCTCAGATACGTTGCTTTGCCACTGGGCTAGTTGTTTCATTTCCCCCAAATTTAGGTGGGAAGAAGGCTAGGAACATCCAGGGCCTTTAATTGAGATTATTGGTTTTTCTATAGCGAGGAGTGTAGGGATACTCAATTAGCAGTAATAAATACTGCTTCTAGAACAACTAAAATGAAATGTGTGGAGAAATTTTTGAAAACCTGGTAGTGGTATCATTACAACTAAATATGCCAGAAAATGCAAATTAAAACTAAGAAATACCACTTCCACCAACTAGTTTGGATAATTATGAATTGTTTAATATTCTTCCACTTTTGGCAAAAAAACTACTTATAGGGAAACAGGGATTTCTCCACTTTTGGGAAGAAACAGAAATTCTCATTTGCTGTAAGTGGGAATCTAAACGGCACTTTTTTTTTTTTTTTTTTTGCGGTACGCGGGCCTCTCACTGTTGTGGCCTCTTCCGTTGCGGAGCACAGGCTCCGGACGCGCAGGCTCAGCAGCCATGGCTCACGGGCCCAGCCGCTCCGCGACATGTGGGATCTTCCCGGACCGGGGCACGAACCCGTGTCCCCTGCATCGGCAGGCGGACCCTCAACCACTGCGCCACTGAAGCCCTAAACGGCACTTTTTAAGAAAGTAGCTTAGTAGTACGTATCAAAATCTAAAATGCACACATCCTTTGACCCAGGAATTCCTTCTCTCAAAATCTATCCTACAGAAACACTTAAAACACACGAGCAAGGTTATATGCAGCGTTACTTATAATAGTGACTGATGATACAACTACACTATGAAATGTTATTTAAAAAAATGAGGTAAATTTCCATGTACTAATGTGAGAGGAAGTCCACACTATATTACACAGTGATAAAGTTGCAAAATACTACATAAAATATCCCATTGTTTTCAAAAAACTATATATTCGATGATTGTATATGTGTGTATGAATATACGTATATATTCATATACATATATTTGTGCATAGAAAAAAGTCTAGGAAAACACATACCAAATTAAGTTATTCTTGAGGAATGGGAATAGGATTAGGGAATAAGGAGAAATCTCACTTTCTACATAGTTATGTTTTGTTTCAATTTTGTCAATTAGCATTAATTACTTTTGAACTTTATCACAATAAAACATTTTAACAAAATAGGCACTTTTATAATCAGATCAAGTTATAATTTATAATACTGTAATTTTCTGTAATCAGATAAGTTATAATTTTGTAATCAGATCGTTATAATTTATATATTTTAAATCAGATCAAGTTATAATTTATATATTTTGTAATCAGATCAAGTTATAATTTATATATTTTAAATAAGAATAATTACATATAGTTATGAGGTGACTATTTCATTAAAAAATTTCGGCTAGGGACTTCCCTGGTGGTCCAGTGGTTAAGACTCTGCCCTTCTACTGCGGGGGCGCAGGTTCGATCCCTGGTTGGGGAACTAAGATCCTGCATGCTGTGTGGCCAAAAAATATTTTTTTTAATTTAAAAAAAATAATAAATAAAAATTTCAGCTAGAAGACCTATGATAAAATTAGGGCAGCTGTAAATCAAATCACCACGGAGATTCAATGGGAGTACTCATGATTTGACACAACAGGATATAGGCAAACAAAATCTAATCAGGATAAGTGAAGAGTCTTTCATTTCTGGGAGAGAAAACTAACTGCACTACAGCAAACTCCATCACACAGGGAAATTGTGCTTTCACCTTTTTGGTGGCATCACCTCCAGGGTTTCTCAACTCCTTGGCAAGGGTCAGAAATCATAAGCATTAGAGATTTAAGATAACTCAGATATCATTTAGTCAAATCCCCTCACTTTAAAGCTGAGAAAACAGGCCCAGAGTGGTGAAGCAATTTGCCTAAGGAGCTATAGCCAGCTAATAGCATAGCCAGCTCCAGAACCCAGGTTTCTATTCCAGGCCTATTACTCTTTCTACTACTTTTCAGATTTTCCTGAGTCTTTATTCTGATGACGTATTAGGGAAGATTTTTTAAGTCTTATGAATATCAGACATCCCTATATTTAAATTTTAGAAAATGCATAGCAAAATAAAAAAGTATATCCCTCTACTAGCACAGATGATCAAAAGTTGACTGTATCTGGATGAAAGAAATTATTGGCATAACAATTTTCTTGAAAAGTAATGCATAAATTTCTGTGAATCTAACTATTTTACTGTTCACTTAAGAACTACTGTTTTATCCAATTTCTGATTGTTCTTCAACTGGCAGTGCCTCTTAATCCTTTACCTTCAGTTTCTCTACATTAAGTAGTTGTTGATCTATATACAAACACTTAAAACCACCATAGGAAGCACCTATTTAAAGAAACCCTGTCATGATTTAAAGAATCCTTTATTCTGTATAATGTGAATAATTACCCCCATTTTGTCTGTTTTGTAAGGAATGACTTTTCTGTTCTCAATAGCAGAGACAGACAGATAGATAGA
Source organism: Stenella coeruleoalba (assembly GCF_951394435.1). Taxonomy (NCBI): domain Eukaryota; kingdom Metazoa; phylum Chordata; class Mammalia; order Artiodactyla; family Delphinidae; genus Stenella; species Stenella coeruleoalba. The sequence goes on from NC_137152.1 coordinate 55,188,368, forward strand.
CAGGTAGACAGACAGACAGGAGGGAGAGAGAAAATAAAAGTAAAATAGGGAACAATTTTTTTTGTACAAGGCAAGAAAACAGATAAGAAGAATGAGGGGTGGTGGGTGGTCGGGAAGGGAGTGGCAGAGAACCACAAGCTAAATTAGTCACAAAGTGTTTACATTTTAAAAGTAAACTTGAACACTGTGAAGTATAAATGGACTAACAACCACCTAAACTTCAGGGTATAATTAAAGTGGTGTCCAGTTTTAGACTCTATGACTTAGGGACATATGAGGACCTTGGAGAGATTTAAGAATAATAAAGATAAAAGGGTTAAAAATGAGTGAAGTGAGGAAAACTTAGAACTGTTATTGTGTCTAAGAAGAGAAGACCAGAGATGACTCAACAGTCCTCAAGGATGGGAAGAAATATCCATTTCAGTGAGCAGCTGGTCTGCATTTCCAAAGCAAAAAAGTAATTTTACTTAAATTATTACAGCATGTATTTGAAGATGGAAGTGGCTTAAATAGGACACCTCATCCAACAAAAACTCCAGAGAAGCCTGAATGCTGTCCACCTCTCCCACCCTTTACTAGCTCAACTCATCTCAAAGAATGGTTCAAAGGGTGGATAAGGCATCTGTGGAATGTGAGGGTTTAGACTTCTTTTGGTTGTAGCTACTATGTTCAAAAATTTTTGTTAGTCTCTGTCCCCCAGGTCCCAGTGAAAGGTTGAGCTGCTTTCTGTGCTATGGATAAAGGGGATTAATTAGTAGCAAATACCTAGATGCATGCATAAACTTGAATTCCTTATAAAAGTATGCTTCTCCTTCTCAGTGTTGATGGGCTTGGATTTGGGGTTCTTTCAGGACCGTTACATTTGACTCCAAAGAGGGAATTTACCTGATATTAAAAAAGTTTAGACAACTAACTAGATGCATCTGGACCTTTTATTTTGTCTCTAGCATTTTTTTGTCTTGTTTAGATATCTCCTGAACTAAAGTATAAGAAGTATAAGGTCTTTGAAGAAAGAGAATGTAATCATTTTATTTTACCTCAAGCACCCCGCCCCATCACAGCCCAGCTTAATATTTTATTTTACAGCTGCTTTTTCTAGTTATTCTCTATTCATTCTCCAACACTGCTGCCTGTGAAGGTTGCATTTCTCTTATTACTCTTCCTTTCTCTTATCTCACAGAAACAGCTATTCTTCCCTATCCTCTCATATATCTTTAGTCATCTAATTCCTGAACTACCAAAATCTCTTAACTTCTTCAATTCAGCCCCCACTCTTCTACTTGTACCCAAATACCATTGTTAAGTCATCTTAATTCATAATGTTTTGACCACATCACTTTCTATACCTTCTTTCCACACTCAACTACATGATTAAAACTACCTTTGACTCCCCAAATGTCAAGATTCCTACCTAACCTCTCATCACAAACCTTTCCCAAAACCCACTTTGTGGATGAAGCCATTTCAGAATCTACTGGTCAAGTGAAAATATCCATCCATCAAAAATTCTCAGAGTTCACTCACCTTTCTGCCTGCATCAAATCTATGTGTAAGAAAAACAGCTCAATTGAGGTAAAAAGCCTATGAAAGAAATAGTGTTTGTAAGGGGTGTGAGGGTGTGTCGGAGGATAAGCGTATGCACAAACGTATTTATGTACACAGATAGCATATACATATACCTATACACACACACACAATAAATATATTTTGCCCAAATTAGCACACACCCACAAGCTTAAAAACCAAATCTACTAAATCTGACCGAAACCACAGTTACTGAGACCTATGGCTACTTCCTGCAAGCAGATGCATTACCTCTGTGACAAAGTCAATTGCATGTTGCAAGAAAGATAGGTAAATACTGCTACAGGCAGCTAGGATTCTGCTTTTTTTTAAATTTAAATGTAAAAATTACTTATCACTTCAGGACATTGACCATGTTGTATAATTTCTGCACAATATCCAGAATATCCTAGAAACTAAAAAGTACTAAATTTACAACTTAAGCAGGAAAACAGAGGCTTGCTTCACAGTGGTTTAATATGAACAGAGTTGAATATGACATTGTCTGACAGAAGAATGAACATTTTGCTGAATAAAAGCCCCGAGTCAGGATATATACACAGCAGAAATGGGGCCTCAGGCTCTCAGCACTTGTGCACAATGAAAGGAGGAATCTTTTTTAAAAAAAAAGTCAATAACAGAGGATACAAATGAAAAAGGCAGCAACAACACCAACACTGGGAAGGTGGGAAAGGGAGCAGAGCCTCACTCTAGGGGCTGCTCAGCCCCTGGCACAGGCCCGGCAGCTGAAGAGCTGATCTGTGTCAGGGAACTTCAACATTTAGATGGACTCCAAACCCCATATCAAAATCCAATCCTAATCTCTCCGATCAGGGTCTTGTCAGAATCAGTAATCCTTTTCCTCAGGACCCTATATAAAGAATTCCAGTCCTTCCATGATAGGGTGTCTAAGCAAAGGGCCCCACTTTTGACCTGACACCAGAGTTAACCTGCTCCCATCCCACCACCTGGGACAGATATCGGGCCCCAGCAAACAAACCACTACATCCCAGACAGAAGCCCAGGAAAGTCACCAGCCTCAAGAAGCTGCCTCAGACTCTAAGTTTTAAGAAATCTATACCCAGGTGCTAACCCTAGCTCAGCTTCCGGGGAGAATGCTGGGGTTCCATGGGAAACAAGTGCAGGCAGTTCAATAACCCTGTGACCAAGCTGGGGAGGGCAGCGACAACTCTTGCCCCTAAGCCCCATCAATAGCTCAAAGTGCTTAGGAGAAGTCAGAGACTGTGTGGTTTGTTCATGTGTTTTCTGTCTCGTGGCAGCACTAAATGGGATGGGGGGAAGGGAGAATGGAAGGAAGAGAGTGGTGATGCCCTTCCCTACCACTGGGAGGTACCTAGAAAATGATCCACTCCCACCCTTCAGGGAGTTACCTGGCAGTGGTGAGTTTCCCCTAGCCCTCAAGCCTCCAAATCTGCAAAGCTAACCCATAAAAGTAGCGAGGGCTTGGGGAGGGAGAACTGCCGGCCCAGCCCATTCTGACTCACCTGCTGGTGAGCGAGAATAGGCAGCCAGAGCGGGGAGCCACAAAGGAAAGGGGCTAGGCAACAGGAGCTCCCCAACTGCCCTATGGCTTTCTTCTGACTCTGAAGCAGCCATGATGATGGGCCTAGAAAACCCACACACCTTGCTCCACACAACAGACTGCTTAGACTCTAGAATTACTGCCATGAAAAGCAACAAGGGAGAGAGAAAGTACAACAAAAGAAACTCTTGAGAAAACTGGGAACGGGCCTAGAGAAAACGAGAGCTTTTCGGTCTCTGCCACCTTCCCCACAAGGAAAAAAGTTCATGCAGGTAGGAAAGGCAGGGTCTTTCCCTGCTCAGTGTTCCTGGTTAAACCTAAGAGTAAGAAAAATCCCCTGGACTTGCAGCATCAGTATGTACCCAAGTGCCCCACCAGCACAAGACCCGCCCCCCGCAAGGTTAGCCTTCTGGCATGGGTAAATGCCCAAGAAATTGCCTTCCAGTCCAATCCCCCCACCCACCCCCCAACCCCAAGCAAAGGGCATCTGCCTGTGGTTTCCCACCTCTCCTCAGAGGAGAGGATCCTAGCAGAGTGCCCATGGTATAGTCAGGTACCAAGGAACACAATGCCAGACAGTCTATCAGGCCAGGGGATGGAGAGCCAACTTCAGATCAAAGAGAGAGAGAGAGAGGCTTAGTGTAAAAACCAATGTCATTTCAGCAGGAAAGTAGAGGGCAAGTGGTGAGAGGGGCTCCTACTGGCGCACCTTCCCAGGGACGTAGTTCCTGTCAATTGCCTCCTCCTGCAGGAACATGTGTAGGCAGCGTTCGTTCTGAGCCAGTGGGTGCCCAGCAATTCTATAAAGAGACCAAGACGGTTATCAGTTGTATTTGGGATCAGAGAGAATTTGCAGAGGGACAGGGCTGTGGATGTGGACAGGGGAAGAAGGGCAAAGTCAGCCCTGAAGTTCAAGCAAGTAGAGGACAGCAGCAGGGTACCACTTCAACCCTAATATTGCAGAAGGGAAGGGGATAGAGGTGTAAGGTGGGGGAAATCCCTAGACACATCCAACATGCAGCGCTTTCTCAGGCCCTGAGGTACAGGATCGGAATTCTGCTCAAAGGAATGGAGTTTTACTGTCCAGTGAGCCCAGCACACAATCGGCACCACATCATATTACCCATTACAAAAGAGGAAAGAGACGAAACATATAGAAAGACCAAAATGGCAAAAGTAGCAAAAGGAATCCCCAGGAACTTGGCTTACTTGTTAATAAACTGTTCGAGGCCCTGCCTCCTTTCTTCAATAAAGGACTCCTCAAAGATCCCTTCATCTCCTCGAAAAGGGAGCTGCCGCTTCAAGGCTTTCCCAGGCAGTGGTGGTACTACAATCTGTAGGCAGACGCAAAATATCAGTCACACGGGAGAGCACAGAGACGGAATAAGGTGGTAAAGCACTACACACTTCATTTCCTATTAGGCATAGGGTCCATCCTATGCCATAGTTCAGCAACTTGCAAGAACTGAGGTTATAAGAACAGTCAGGGGGTGGCTCAGGTCAAAAATTAATCCAGTTCTGTTTCTGTGGGAGGACAGGTTTACCATCTCAAAAGAAAGGAAGTAAACTCCAAATATTCTTCACTTTCTTTGACAGTCCACTACCATCCAAAAATTTAGCTACACTTTCCATTTTTAGCACCTAAAGGAATTAAGTTGTATGACTTTTCTAGCCACTAAGTCAACTAATAGTTTTTCTTTACAATTTCTCCTGAACTTACCACTTTCAAGTTTCAAAGGGTATCACCCAGATCCAATATATTGGGATTTGGTAGACAGAGTGTGTTCACCCTCTCTGTTGCCTTCAAGATTTTATAAACCTATGCAGATCTCCTCTCTCAAGGGTGCCACACAGGAAACAGGGCCATACCTTACTATCTCGCTCCAGCTCATTTTTTAGCCACTCGAAGTCACTGTAGCGCCGTCGTACACAGGACTCCTTCAGCTTGAAGATAGGTAGGTTTGTCTACAGGGAAGAAAGAATGTGAGAGAAGAGAGATGGTAAGAAATGTCAGCCTGTGATGGCCACCTATCACAACCACTTGGACAGGTCCTAAGAAAGAAACAGCTCCTATGGACCATGTTCCTAGAACCCTTTCAAAACACCACCAGGTGAATACCAATCCTTACCACATCCAGCCTTGTCACAGGTGGTGATTAGAAGTCCCTTGCTGCTTAGAATTTATCCTACAAATAGACTTGAAGTTGTACATAAATATGTATGTACAAAGGTTTTCACTGAATTTTCTCATTTGTAATAATAATAAATGTCCATCAACAGATAACTGATTAAATAAATTATAGTACACTTGTACAGTGGAATACAACTATGAAAAGAATACAAAAGATATATATGTCCCAGTATGGAAAGATATCAAGCATTAAAATCAAGGCACACGACAGTATATACAGCCTGCCTCTATTTGTTTTTAAAAGGGATATGTATATGTATATATATTTATACTTATGAATTAAATATTTATGAAAAATACTGATAACAATGATTGACTTTGGAGAATAAGACTAGACAACTGGAATGGGTAGGTCACATTTTTCATTGTGCAATTTGAATTTATCATATGCATGCATTACATTTTCAGTTGAAAAGTGAATTTAAGTTCCCTGGAAAGAACAAGAGATAAGCACCTCCAAAGTATGCTTTCCTCTGCTTTTCCTGTCCAAATCCTCTCCATTCTACAAGCCCAGCTCAAGTCCCACTTCATCCAGGAAATCTGTCCTGACAACACCAGTTTAATTTATTGGTCTCCCTCTCCTCTGAACTCCTATGACACACAGACTTTAGTACTGCCTGACACACCACTGTTTCAAGCATTATGTTAGTCTTGCTACCTAACTAAATTATAATTTCATTGAAATCGGGAGCCATGACTACTGCTGCATCTCCCTAAATGCAGATTATGCAAGTTACTCAGTAAATACTCAATTGATTAATAGTGGCCCTATGTATATCTGTTTACCCTTTCCTTATCCAGAAAGTGCAGCAGAAATAGCACTTACATTAAGTTGGCTTACCATGGCTCGCTCCCTGATATAAATCGGCTTATTCCCACATCTTAATCACTGAGAATTTTCCCAAGGCTCCAATGGCAACAGGAACCTCCGACAAACAAAAAGCCCTGATCCTCACTCCTATCTACAAGTTCTAAGTAGAAATGGCCAAATGTATTAATACTGGCTATATTTCCCACCAGTCAATTCAAATCAGTAGATGGGAAAAAAAGGAGCTAGTTTCTCTCCTTTCTCCACAGCTAACTCAGAGCAGGTAAAGAGCATTGGAGCTATGCTAGAGTTTCACACATTCCTCACTATGTCATGCTTTGTAGTCCTCAAGTCTGGAAACTGTCTTTTCAGGATCTAGCTCTAGGTATAGGGCATCAAAAGCCAAATAACTGGCCAACTTACATTAGTTACAACTCTACTCAGGATCAAGGTCCCAGGAATGTCAATGGGTTGAAGTGGAGTGAGATATATGTAAAGTAATATCTTATTACCTAAACTATTTTCTAGAAGAATAAATAAGAAAATGGAAACAGTGGTTTCTTCAGAAAGGGGAACCTCTGTAAGGCAGAGGGAGAGAGGGAGACTTCATTTTTAAGTACAGTTGACACTTGAACAACACAGGTTTGAACCGCATGGGTCCACTTATACACAGATTTTTTTCAATAACTATAGTATATCATTTTTATACCTTTTGAATTTTGTACCATGTGCACGTATTACCTATTCACAATAAGCCATTATAGAGAACATTCTCAGAATCCTGCACAAAGTATATATGTGTATCAAATCATCACGTTCTATACCTCAAACCTACACAAAGTTATCTGTCAATTATATCTCAATAAAGCTGAGAGTAAAAATAATCATTCAAGAAAAAAAGCCCTTCAGTATCATGAGATTCCAGGTTTCCACCAGAGTTCATTACAAATACTGTGATCCTCAAACAGTAGAACCTTAACCAGTAGGCCTTTACAGAAGCCAACAGAAGGATCTAAGAAAAGAAAAAAAGTGCTGAGTAGATTCTTCCAAGACACAGCAAAACCACCCACTGCCATTTTGTGAACTTCCTCCTTTGACTTACAAAAATGCTATTCTTTCCCCACCCCCACAGGATGGTGACAGTAACGGCCTTTCATCTCAGCACCTAGCCATCTAAGGAAGGGGATACTATGTACTAGGATACTCTCTCAACTCCAACCTACAAATTATATGAGGGAGACACGATCGTGTAGTACAGCATATAGAGTCCTTTGGCTCTGATCAACACAAAATCAAGGGAAAGGGGAGAAAGAAGCAAAGTTCAAGTCCACAGGACAACTGACATTTGAAAAGTTCCATACATATCTTGTTAAGCCACCAGAATACCTCTCCAGACTCCTTATTTCTTGGGGTGGGTACTCCTTCCCTGAGCTATTATACAAAGAAACAAGGCAGTGCCATCTACTTCTACCATACACAATGCTTAATTCCCAAAGCCCATTCTCTTGAGTCTCATGCTCCCTATAATGCCTACCGTGATCAGTCACTTAAATTAGCAATTTCAAACCAAATGGTTTCACCAATTTTCCCCAAAACAGAGTTCAACAAAAATATTAAAAGCCTATATGGCCATACAAAATTAACATAAATACAAATTAACTCAAACCCACAGAATTAGGAACTGCCATCAACCCTATCATCAATCACTATACAATTAGTAATTGTGGAAAAGACTGATGAAAAACTTAGTGGGTTAAAAAAAATTTTTGCACACTAAAGTTTTGCAACTAAGCATTGCCAGAGAGACTAAAGTGTAGTGGAAAGAGTATGGTGGGCTTTGGAGTCAGACGGACCTGGGTTCAAATCTCAACCATGACACTTATTAGCTATGTGTACTTGGGCAAATTACTTAAACTGCATTCCTCCTCAGTTTTCTATCTGTAAAATGGTGTTTTTGTAAGGATTTAGAAACTAAAACCTAGTTCAGTGCCTGGCACACAGTAGGCACTAGATGAACAATTCCTGTTTTATTAGAATGCCTGAAGTAGAGAACAATTCCATTCATAATCCCTACAGCTCTTGGGTAATACATCAAGACAATGTCTCCAAAACCCCACAGCAGAGAGTTCTTACACTGAACAAGTTATGCCCAGGATTCCTCAGGTAATTAAGTTCTCTGCCATTAACAGTTCCCAGCTTTTATCATATTTTGAGGGCTCTAATGTCCATTCTTCCCCAAAGAGATGATTTCAAACAGTTCTTATATAGACAAGTTTTTCTCATTTTTTTCTATTCGCGTTTCTTTCTTCAGTTTGGACTTTGCCAAACTTGGAATTTGGAGATCATCGCTTCTTAATTAGGTTTCAAAGCCCAGGTGGGAGAGCACACTCTCTCATTCAATTCATTCATTCAAAAATAAAAGCACATATACTCTTTTAGGTCTTCAAATGCTGTTTGAGCAGCATGCTGTCCATAGAGAATATTCTGGCCCTCTAGTCTGAGAAGAAAACATAAGGAAAATTAGGAAATGGCTCTCAAACTTTTTGCTTGTAACCACTTCAGTGGGGCCAAAGAAACTGCAAACCATGTACTCTGCACATTCCATCCTTGCATCGTGGACTAAGAACTAGAGAATAAAGTCCTCTGCAATGCACACTGGAAGAAACCACTCCTGGGGCAGTCCTGAAATGTCATATATTAAAGTTAACTACAGACTAGGGACTAATATAATGAATCCAAAAGGTTAATCTAGAGCAGAAAGAGCAAATGGCCATTCATACACAGAAATGCCAAATGAGAGCCAGTAAATATTGAAATAAATATTCTGGATACTTCAAATCTAAAGGGTCAGCCCAGGATGAGGGTAGCGACTGACAATCCGCCAATCCGAGTGCAAGGTCAGGTTTTCCAGTGAGCATGTAGTACCTGAGAAAACTTAAGCATTAAACACTTCTCTCCTTCAGATGTTAATTCTACACAAGTCTGGGAAGCACTCAGTCTCAAGGAGACTCCCCTTCTTATTTCTGCTCCACCAAGCCCACTGTCCTGTCTCCCGTTCCTGGAATCTCTCTTCCCTTTAATCTAGGCTTTGCTCAACTCCATCATCCACGGAGACCTCATTAAGAAGAAGCTCCTCTGGGCCTTCCTGTCCCCCTTCTTCAGACTGACTTCCCACAACCTAGTTTAGTTATGGGACCCTGCAGCATATCGCCTTGGCTCTCCATCCCCCAGCCCTCTTCCACTCCTCCTTCCCTCCTTCTGTCGCTACAGTCCTGATTCCTATTTCCTGGGATTCCTCACTCTAATCCTCTCCATCCTTCCCCACCGTCTCCAGCCATGCTTCACTTCTTGCTCATGGGTACTTGTTTTCCCTCACGCCGGTCCGATGTCCCCCCTCAGGAGTTTTCTGTATCCTCGGGCCACAACCGAGTGGGCAGACCTCTCTGCAAACCTATTAAGCCCCTAACCCCCAAATGACCCCTCCAGCGTCTTCTCCACCGTTGGCCGTCCCTATGGCAGCCTCACCCCCCGCCCACCCCCGCCCTCCCCGCCCAGTCGCCCGGTCCTCCCTCAGCTGTCTCCCTCACCCCGTGACTCACCCGCATGCGAACCTCATAGGTGGTGAAGCGCGCGCGGCCCACGCCCACCGTCTGTGGGTTAAAGATGTCGATCTCCAGGAAGTTACTTGGCGGCCCGTAAGCGTCGGTCAGGTCCTGCGGCTTCGAGTTAAGGCGCCGAGTGTCAGCTACTGCCGTGTCCGACATCTTTCCGAAGGAGAGACCGGGACCGGGGAAGGGGGGATGGGGGACAGAGACCGAAGGCAGGAGCGCGCACGGCCCCTCCCGCTTGCAAAATAACCAGCCAACCCACAGACTGCGGCGCCGCGCACGCGCGCCCACGCACGCACGCGCGCACGCGCACGCCGTCGCGGCCCGGGGCCCGGCACCCTGAATAGAGGCGAAGCGGACGGCTGGAAGTCCTGTACCGAGGAGGCGTCATTCAGACTTCCGGGCAGTGTTTGTGGCCGCCCCGGAACCTGCGTCTCCAATACGCACTCCCAGTATCCTAGGAAGCACTACAGGGGAGATCCGCCAATCGCTGCTCCTCAAGCCAAGAAATTGTCTTATACTGTGCATCAATCAGCAGTGGGCACTGCCCCGCAAGCTAGGACCGTACAGTGATAGGCCGAAGCCCCGTGACCTGAATAAGTCCTGGTTTTGCGCGAAAATAGAATGGTGGTTTCCCGACGGTGGGGTTTCAACAATGGTACTAAGAACCTAAAACGCAGCCCGGCCACTTGTGCCACTAGTAGTTTCAAGTCATCTCACACACAATTGAGCACTCAGTGAGCGCTACTTATGGTGTCAGGAAAGCAGCGAGGATGGGGTATACAAAGATGATTTCTCATTCTCACTTTTCAGGAAAATTTGGGCATATCTTCATCCTCCACTTGTTGCCACATAAAAGCTAATTTCAGGTGTACTCGGATATTACATCTCTCAGCAAACTGAGGGCATTTATTTCAACACCTTCTGTCGCTACTCTGCAAAACTCCAAATTTGGCGCTGCTCTGAGGTTGCTTACAGCCCATAATGGAGATAGAATATGTGTCTACATGAGAATATCTATAGAAATACTAATATTTGTATGACTAATTTGCACATGGCCCACATGAAGAGGGTAGTGCCCACAGTAAAGGTGGTGATTTTAGGTCATCCTTTCTCCTCCTTGCACCAGCCCTCTTCTGCTCAAAAAAAAAATTTCCCATATCATTGATGCCTGAAATTCTTTCAACGGAGTACAAGGCCCTATAATTTCACAGTTAAGTTATTTAATTCAATTTAAGTGATATCTCCTAAGCAACTACTTATGCGTCAGGCACCATGCTAAACACTAAAGACCTAGAGTTCAATAAGAGAGTCCCCGCCCTCAAGGAGTTAATGTTTTAGAAAAGGAGACGAGTAAATAAACTAATATAATGTGACAAATACAAAATAAGTGAATATTCCAAGCAGCACATAGGACATGAGTAAGTAGAGGAATTAAGGAAGGCTTCCTGGAGGAGGAAACATCTGAGTTTGACAGACATGAAAAGACAAACAGGAATGGAAATGGGGAAAGGTAATTTCTTGCAGAGGGAATAGCATATGCAAAGTCATCCAGATAAGAAACAGCATGATATTTTTAGGCAATTATCACCAATTCAGGTTGTGTAGTGGAAGTGCTTAGAGAGGTAGCCTGGCTGAGGATGGGCAGATGAGGATGATCCTTCTATATTAAGCAAAGGATCTTTGGTTTTATAATGTAGACGATAAGAAGCCACTGAAGGATCTACAACACACACACACACACACACACAAAGGCATGATCAGATTTGTGTTTTAGAAGGATTATTTTGCAAGCAACATGGAAGATGTATCTGAGTTGAGTGTGACCAATTATGAGTATCTATTGATACAGTAGTACTTGGAATCAGATGATGGTGGTGGGAATGGAGAAAAGGGAAGAGAGAAGGCTGAGACTGAGGAAATAAAATAGATAGGAGTTGTATCTGATAGATATGGTGGTAGTATAGTGTAGGGCTTAAATGTGTGAGCTATGGACTTAGGCTGCCTGGGTTTAGATCATTGCTTCCTAGATGTATAACCTTGAGCATGTTATCCAACAAGTTTTCCTTCTCTGTAAAATGGAAATAAGACTAAAAGCTACCCCGGGGCTTTTGTGAGAATTCAATGAAATAAAATATGTGCAAATAGTAAGTCCTCAGTAACTATTAGCTATTATTACTATTTGATGGGAGAGAGAGAAAATAGATAAAATGACTCCTAGGTTTCTGAGGTAGGTAACTATGTGGATTGCTGGTATCACCAATCGAAATTGGAATTACAGAAAGAAGAGTGAGCTTGGGAGGGAAGACAGTGAGTTCAATTTGGATAAATCTGGGGTGTCTGTAGGACATCCAAATGTCCAGGAGGCAGCTGGAAATACAGGCCTGGACCTCGAGGGTGTGACTAGAATTAGAGATTTGGGAATTATTAGCATACAGTGTAGAAAGAAAAATGTGAAGAGGCAAGGACAGAATATTTAAAAATTGATGAAGGCATGCAATGTTGATGAGAGTGTAAATCTGTACAATCTTTCTGGGAAGCTAATTGACAGTATGTATTAAAAAAAACAAACAACACCTTTGACCTCAGGAAACTTGTAATACTGGTTGTCTCTGGAGAGCAGAACTGGAGAACAGGAGTCAGGGACAGCAGGGAGAGTTGTTTTGCATTTTCATTTCATTTATGTTTAAGTGCTTTTGTATTGTAAAAATATTTTAAATGGGAATTCCCTGGCGGTCCAGTGGTTAGGACTCAACTCTTTCACTGCTGGGGCCCGGGTTCAATCCCTGATGGGGGAACTGAGATCCTGCAATCCATGGGGCGCCGCCAAAAAAAAAATTAATGTTATTTATCAAAACTTTTGGCTCAAAATTTTCACCTCGATCATAAAACTCAGTGTCTTGTGTAAATGGCCAAATTCAGGGTTCTCCTATGTATCCATGTAAAATAATGTTCTTATATTCGTTGATATGGAGTGATGCCCACGAAAAAAGTGAAAAAAAGCTGGTAAAAAAATACTGTACACCATGGCGGTCAGCAAGAAGAAGCGCCTTACAAAAGGCAGCAAAAAAGGAGCCAAGAAGAAAGTACCATGATTGAAGCTCACGTTGACGTCAAGACTACCGATGGTTATTTGCTTCATCTATTCTGTGTGGGTTTTACTAAAAAAATGCAACAATCAGATTCGGAAGACCTCTTATGCCCAGCACCAGCAGGTCCACCAAATTCGGAAGAAGATGATGGAAATCATGACCCAAGAGGTGCAGACAAGTGACTTGAAAGAGGTAGTCAATAAATTGATTCCAGACAGCATTGGAAAAGACATAGAAAACACTTGCCAATCTATTTATCCGCTCCATGGTGTCTTTGTTAGAAAAGTAAAAATGCTGAACAAGCCCAAGTTTGAATTGGGAAAACTCATGGAGCAACATGGTGAGTTTGCATGGTGAAGGTAGTAGTTCTGGGACTTCCCTGGTGGCACAGTGGTTAAGAATCTGCCTGCCAATGCAGGGGACACAAGTTCGATCCCTGGTCCGGGAAGATCCCACATGCCGCGGAGCAACTAAGCCCGTGTGCCACAACTACTGAGCCTGCGCTCTAGAGCCTGTGAGCCACAACTACTGAGCCCACGTGCCTGGAGCCCGTGCTCCACAACGAAGAATAGCCCCCCACTCTCCGCAACTAGAGAAAGCCCGCGCGCAGCAACAAAGACCCAACACAGCCAAAAATAAATAAATTAATTAATTAATTATTTTTAAAAGGGGAAAAAAAGGTAGTAGTTCTCGAAAAGCTACTGGGGTTGAGACAGGTGCTAAAGTTGAATGAGTTGATGGATATTAGCTGCCAGTCCAAGAATCTGTTTAAAATTCAGACTTTTAATGGTGACAAATAAAAGATCTTATTTGTGAAAAAAATATTGTAATGTGATACCATTTGTATTACTGTATATGATATATATGATAATTTTTAAAGACTAGAAGGATATAAATTAAAAATGTTAGTGGTAGTTACCTCTGTGGTGGTGGGGTTTCAGTTTTATGTTTTTATTTATAATTTTCTAAAGGACCTGATTTTTAACAATAAACATGTACCTTTTTTTAATCAGAAAAAATAAAACTATTTCCATCTGGGAAAAAAATTAAAGGACAGGCACAGGAAGAGAAGCTTGTGAAGGAAACCCAGGAAGGAATTTTCGGAGAGGTAGAAAGAGAACCAGGAGACAATAGTGATCTGAAGGAGTGGGATAAAAAATGTTTCCAAAAGGAAAGTAGGTGGTTAACAGTGTTTAATACAGTAGAATGGTCAAATAAAACCTGGGAAATGTACACTCAATTTGACAATTACCTAAAGGTGAGAGGTTTGGTAGAGCGCTGGGAGTAGAACCCAGATTGCAGCAGATTAAGAATTGAATCAGGGCTTGCCTGGTGGCGCAGTGGTTGAGAGGCTGCCTGCCGATGTAGGGGATACGGGTTCGTGCCCCGGTCCGGGAAGATCCCACATGCCGCGGAGCGGCTGGGCCCGTGAGCCATGGCCGCTGAGCCTGCGCGTCCGGAGCCTGTGCTTCACAACGGGAGAGGCCACAACAGTGAGAGGCCCGCGTACCGCAAAAAAAAAAAAAAAGAATTGAATCAGAGGTGAAGTGGAAACATTTAGTACAGACTATTCTTTAAAGAAGCTTGCCCAAGATTTGAGGAATGTGGTAGCTAGAGAGCAATGCATTGACAAAGAAGGATTTGTTTGTCTGTTTGTTTAAAGAGAAAGGAGGCTTGAATATGTTTAACGACTGGCGTGGGGGGGAAGAATTTCATAGAAAGAGAGAAGTTGAATATACAGGTAAGTAATAGGAAAAGGCTTAAAATCAAATAGCCCTTGGAGAATTGCGAAAGTTAAATTCACAATGAGGTGTAAATACACGGTCTTTTTTTTTAAGAGAAACATTTGATAACATGGAGAGGAGAGTAGCAGGGTACTGGGCTACTTAAATGTTTTGCAGTAATAATGCAATTGACAGCTGTTATCAGCTGGCTCCTATACACACACACACACACACACACACACACATACACACAGAGAGAGAGAGAGAGAGAGAGAGAGAGAGAGAGAGAGAGAGAGAGAGAGAGAATAGAATAGAATAGCCAAGGCAAATCTCTTGGCAAACAGGTGACATCAGAGCATGATGTGAGAGCAATGCGCGTTTTCCTCTCATTGGATTTCTTTGACTATGTTCATTCTTTGCCAAAAGGAGTCCAGTGTTGGGAGGGGAATGAGAGAGAGAGATTTAGGATCCTCAAATTGGAAGGAATCTCATTAGTTCATCCTCCTGCCCACAGGCAATACTGGACCTTAAACATACATCTATCCATCTTTCTGCCTTTAAATTTTTCCCAAAGGAGATTGCACAATCTCCGAATCAGTCATACGCAATCATACTGACAAGAACTTCTTTCTAGTCTCTATTCAGACTGTCCTGAGGAATTGGCAAATCAAGAGCCCCTATAATTTGGAGTGTTTGTGTTCTTGGGAGCAGGGGTCTGGAACTGCAGGGAGGGAGTAGGGGGAGGGTCTGAGTGTAAAAGAGGTAGTGTAGAGAGGAAATCCAGAGAGCAGGGCTCATGACATACAGTCTACTCCAGGGAATGTTGATCCAGAATTTACCTGCCTTTCTATGGAGCCCCGCTCTCCTTCTGCACACATCCATCCAACTGCCTACTACTAGTAGTGACTTCTCCTCTTGAAGTTCCTTTAACCCTAATTTCACCTGGCGCCTCCCTAGGGATCGTCTCTACTTTAACTAAATCCCTTCTGAAAGTTGGATGAAATGTTAATGAAACATTTCCAATGTTGATGAAAAGTCCTTTAAATACTCAACTTGTCTACTTAAGTTGGTGATTGTATTTACTTTACTAAAGTATCTCTCGATCGCCTAAGGGTGAGGGCAATCTGAGGAAAAGTGGTGCGGCCTAAGTGTGTGAGTAGCTATGCATGTTTATCAGGTGTTGCTAAAGACCTAACCCTTTAGCTGACAAGAGTTTGGCCTCCAGCTTCCATACAGGTGTTTGTTAATTATATAATGAATCATCTAGCAACAATAAGACCTGGAAAGATGATAATGTTGCAATTAGCCAGCTTTCTTCCCTTAATAAAAGCTAACATTTATTGAACACTTACTATCTGCCAGGCACTCTTTTAATCACTTTATGTATTTTAACTCAGTTAATCCTCAGAACAATCCTATGACATAGGTGCTATTTTTATAGCTGCATTTTACTAATGAGGCACAGACAGATTAAGCAATTTGCCCAAAATCACACAGCTAATTAGTGGTAAAGCCAGGATTTGAACCCAGCCAGTCTGGTTTTGGAGCCCAGGTTTTCAACCTGCCGCCCAGAGAAGATCCTTTTAGCCCATACAGGGCTAAAAAGGAGTCATCATAAAGGGTGTAAGATGGAAAAAGAATTAGGAAAGGAAAAAGGAGAGAAATAAAGACCAAAAAAAAAAAACTTTAAGGGGTAGAATGTCACTAACAACAGCTTAGTAACATTCTGGTGTAAGTTGCCTGCTCCTGCCTAGATGTTCTTCATCTGGCCTTTAATCTGAAACTTTTTGTATTGAATTCTATCTTCTTAATACCTATGATAACTTCAAGCCTATTTAATTTCTGCCCATCCTTCAAAGCCCAGTGCAGGTCCCACCTCCTCCATAAAGCCTCCATATTTATCCAGTCTACAGTAATCTGTACTTTTGAAATTTTTTACAGACTTCTTGTCTGTAGCGTTCATTTGGCTCTGACTCGCATTTTTAATTAGTCTTGTGTACATTTATGTCTCATCTTACCAACCATACCGTAAACTCCCTAAGGGAAGAGACTATGACTTTTATTTCTCTTGCATCGTGTATCCCCCATAATGCCTAGCATGGTGTATTGCAAATAATAGGCACTCAGCAAATATTTGTTGGTTGACTAATTGATTGGGAAAGGTCAGAGACTACATCAAATCTTGGTTAACCCCTGAATCATTAGTGAAGAGCTATGCACTCAATGTGTACTCAATAAACATTAATGATGATTACAAAATCATTCAAAGAGTTTTTATAGAGCTTCTACACTGTGTAGAGAATGGTGTGTGGGGATAGAAATTAAATAGAGGATACAGCTTCTACCTTTGAATACCTTAGCTTAGGCTTCTCTTACTACTTCAATGCACACTATCTCCTTTCTCTGAATTCCTGCAGCATTTGAAGTCAGGACTAGCTATCACTCAGTTGTTGTCTCCCCTGATTCAATTGCAAGCTCCTTGAAGGAAATGGATAACACTGTGCTGGGACCATAATGGAATCACAGAATTAGAAAGGACTTTAGAGATTTCCCTATTGTCAAACTTCCCACCCAACGCAAAAATCCCTTTTGCAACAGCCCTGATTCAGCTCTTATTTAATTATACACTTCCAGTATCAAAATTAATCAATATAGGAAGCATAGGAGGAAGAATAGGTTCAGGAGCTACATAATGAGTTGGATTCTGACTACATGCAGTTTACTGTGATTGTTAGACAACGAAGTGGAGACAAACAGCTGAAATTCAAGTCTCAATCTCAGGAGAGATGTCAGGACTGCAGACAGAGACTTGGAGTCTTGGGTATGTAAGTAGTAGTTGAAACACTAAGATTAAGACTACTAAGGACAAGAGAACAAAGCAACCAAGGACAAAATCTCCGAGAATTCCTCTAATTGGAAAATGAGAGGAGAAATCAATGAGGTGAGAGAACTGGAAGATGAAGAAGAGAGTTTTAAGGAGAGACTGGTCACCAGAGTCAATGGAGGATGGATCAATGAAGTTAGAAAGGATAAGACTGAGATAAGGTTATTTGATCTGGTGATTAAGAAGCCAGATGTTTGATGACCTTGAAGAGAGAGGTCTCAGTGAAGCAGGGTCTATTTTGACTTACTCTTCTTACCTATAATGCCTAGTTCAATGCCTGGTTCAATACATATTTGTTGAATAACTGAATAAATGGTTGGAAGAACTGTAGTTCCTGATAAAAATAGGAGGTGATGGGGAAAAGTAAACAAGTTAGCCTTTCTTTTTCTCTGAAGCAAGAGGAGAATATGGGTAATAATATAGAGAAATGTTAAGGTGAAAAAGAAAGGGGCAATGATTTTCCCCCCAAAATGTGAAGTAAGCTCATCTGAGATTCTCTCACAGGTTTGATGGAATAAACTCTCAACCGGTAACAACTATAAACTCTGGACAAAATACACACACACACACACACACACACACACACACACACACACACACATGAAAGCTCCAGAGAGTAAACAAAACTAGGCGGATATTGGATGGAGGTTGGAACTTAGAAGAAGGGAACAGCAGGGGCCAGGGTTCCTATTTTTATGGATTTAGCCTGAGGACAGGCTGTAGTCATCAGCCACATCACTAAAACTACAACAGGAAGCCCTCATCTTTCTAGCCTATAGAACCAGAGGACAGGATCTGGGGAAACGACAGTCTCTAGAAAATGAGGGGATATATCAGAAAGACATCCTGAGGAGGAGCCCTAAATTATCTGTATAAATTCCTCCCAAGACTTATCCTAAACCATACATGCACAGGGTGGACTGAAAACAACTTTCATCTAAGACTAAAAGAATGGAACTGACATTTGAGCTGCCACCCACCACAGGCAAGGCAGGGTTTTTAGTTTGAATCTAACCAAGTTAATTGCCTGCTGAAACAAATGCATCCTCACTCTTCAGAGAAGTATAACAGTATCCAGAGACTCCACAAGATAGCATTCACAATGTCCAGTAAACCCTCTAAAATTGCTCACTATATGAAGAATCAGGAAAATGTGGCCCATTCTCAAGGGAAAGACAATTCATGGAGGCCAACCCTGAGATGATGATGCTCAATGAGGAGAGGAAAAATGCCCTGGTAATGAATGAAGAGATAGGAAACTTCAGCAGAGAAATAGAAAATATAAAAAGGAACTAAATGGAAATTCTAAAACTGAAAAACACAATGTCTGAAATTTAAAAAATTAACTAGGTGCACTTAATAGCAGAATGAAACACCAGAGGAAAGAGTAAGTGAACTTGAAGGTACAGCAATAAAAACTATCTGATCTGAAGACGAGAGTTGGTTGAAATAAAATGAACAGAGCCTTATAGACCCATGAGAGAACATCAGTGGTCTAAAATAGGTGTGATTAGCATCCCTGAAGGAGAGAAAAGAGAGAATGGGGCCAGAAACAGTATTGGAAGAAAAAATGGTTGAACCCTTCCCAAATTTGGTGAAGGACATATATTTAAAGATTCAAGCTCAGCAAAGCCCAAACAGGATAAATATGGAGAAAATTGCACCTATGTGTATCATAGTCAAACTGCTGAGAACCAAAGATCAAGAGAAAATCTCGAAATCAGCCAGAGAAAAACAGCACATTACATATAATGATTCAAATAACAATGGACTCCTCCTCAGAATCTGTGGATGCTAGAAGACAGTAGAAAAACATCTTTAAATTACTGGGGGAAAAAAATCACTGGCGACCCAGAATTCTATGTTCAGTAAAAATATTCTTCAATAACAAAGGCAAAATAAAGACTCTCTTCAGATAAAGAGAGTCTCTCTCATGCTTATAATCCTTTATTCTTGCTGTTCCTTATGTCTGGAACACACAGTCTCTCCTCTAGTCCCCTCCCTATCTTCAGCCTGCTAACTCCTACTCATCCTTCACAACTAAGCTTAAACGCCACTTCCTCCAGGAAGCCTTCCTGATCCCCCAAGTCCAAGTTAGGTGTCCCTCACTAATACATCAATAGCCCCCCACATTTCTCCAATCTTAGCATTTATCATGCTGTATGTAATTACATGAGTTGATTGTCTGTGACTTCACTAGACTATATGTTCCATTAGGGCATGCATCATGTTTTCCTTATTGGTGTATTTACAGTGCATGCAATAAGCACTCAATTAATATTATCGAATAAAGAAAAGAAAGTCTGATTCCAAAGTATTTTTTCCTTTCTACTATGCCAGGCTGTCATCATCGAGAAGGAGGTCCTGACACTACTATAAGATTGACTACTATTATACTTTCTTAAACTTTATGGAGAAATCTACTGTGCTTTGAAAAACTGAAGCTTTCATTGAACTATCATTTTCCTGTGATTTCATGGGCAATTACTGTTTGGAGGCTATCCATATGTGCTTAACATAGATCCTTGGTAATCAATGCTTGTGAAAATCCTCATTCAATACCACTTCAAGATAAATGATGAGTAACGTGGAAATGATTAAACTATGGTGCATCCAACTTATAGAATATTATGTAGGCACTAAAATTATATTTATAAACCTGTGTAATCATTTGAAAACACACTTATATGTTAAGTGGGAAAAAGACAAAACCAAAAATACAAAATTGTATGTATAGTGTGATTACATTGTTTTTGTAAAAAAAAAAAATCTATGTGGAAGGGGAAAATAATGCTGGAAAGAAATATAGCCAAATTATTGGCTGTGGTTTTCACTGGGTGATGGAACTACAGTTACTTTAAACAATTCTTTTCTGTATTTCACAATTTTTCTTTAATAAACACATTATTTAAGCAGCATTATTCCTATAGTGAGTGGGGGGGGACTTTCTTTTTTAAAAAGTTTAAAATAGAAAGTCTAAGGGTAGGTAGAGGTCCCCTGATACACCAGACGACAATCACAAGTAAAACAGGACTGTGTTTAAGCCTCCTTTCTCTTTAACTTGTACCTTAATGGCCTGATACCACTCATAGATTAACTAAGTGCATGACCTTGTTGAAGGATGCTATAAGACTGGCCTCAGGAAAAGAAGAAAGGGGATCAGCAGTGGAAACTGCCAGAGGCAGAAGAAGAAAGAGACTAAGCAAAGAGATCAGAGAAAGTAAACATAAAAGAACAGGAAACGGGAGGGGGGAGGGAAAGACAAGAGGATAGGTATATGTATATACATACTTTCATACATTGGCACCCGCATGAAAAAGAGGAGCTGGTCATGGATTTTTATTACAGGCATAGCTAGCATATTTTTCATGTTATTTTATTATTATCTGTATTAAGAGTATGTGTGTTTGTGCCTCGTGCCTCACTATTCCCCAGGGGCACACTATGTATTTCTTCAGCCCACATGTGCTGTCATATCTGCCTGATGTTGCCAGGGAAGATCAACTGGACACTAGGTCTGGACATTCTGGAGCCTACTCTGGGAGCAAATTGCATAACCACGTGCCTTTCTACGTGAGCTATAGATTTAGCAGACTATGTGGGACAGTCGGGAACATTCTGGGTGATAAAGGAGATCTGGATGGGGATTCGGGAAGTCCCAGAGGCATTTATGGAAAACAAGAAAGTAGATTAGTTCTCTCCGGGTCTAAACCCATTTATGACAAACAACTCGACAGCTCATAGCCAAGATTGTTTTTAAGATATTCATATTATTCTGTTGACTTTGTATATTGCTTCCGTCATCCTTGAAACTTTCACTGGGCTAGTGGGATGGCTGATGGGGGGGGTTCGATTATTAAATGTCATGCGAGAGTGTTGGAATTAGAAGTTAATTTCTACATGGTTTGGTTTGAGTATAGTCATTTCCCAGAAAGGATTTCCAGCAACCTTGTCTTTTCTGTATGATAATCCATCTTTTAACCCACCTGGAAATCAGGAACAAGGAGACTTAAAAGTAGGACATGTAAAGGGACCAACACAAGATCTTAGCATCATTCATTGACCTTTAGAGGGTGGATGCAATTGTCTTAGAGCTCCTGATGATATAATTTGTAGGGTAAAAAACTGTGGCTTCCATTACCGTACGCTAGAGTCTTGCACCATCCAATACAGTAGCCACTAGCCACATGTCACCAAATTTAAATTAAATTAAAACTTCAGCTCCTCAGTTGCCTGGCCACATTTCAAATGCTGAATAAGCACATGTGGCTAATGGCTACTGTATTGAACAGAGCAGATATAGAATATTTCCATCATCATAGAAGGTTCCATTGGACAGCACTGTGAATCTAGACTCGCAGGATGATGATCTGAGGATCAGGCATCTCTGCGTCTGCATGTAAAGTGACTTTTAAAAAAATTTTATTGGGGTATAGTTGATTTACAATGTTGTGCTAGTTTCAGGTGTACAGCAAAGTGAATCTGTTATACACATAATATATCCACTCTTTTTTAGATTCTTTTCCCGTATAGGCCATTACAGAGTACTGAGTAGAGTTCCCTGTGCTGTACAGTAGGTCCTTCTTAGTTATCTATTTTATATGTAATAGTGTATATGTGTCAGTTCCAATCTTCCAATTTATCCTGCCCCCCCTTACCCCCTGGTAACCATAAGTTTATTTTCTACATCTGTAACTCTATTTCTGTTTTGTAGATAAATTCATTTGTAGCCTTTTTTTAGATTCCACACATAAGTGATATCATATATTTGTCTTTCTTGGTCTGATTTACTTCACTCAGTATAACAATCTCTAGGTCCATCCATGTTGCTGCAAATGGCATTATTTCATTCTTTTTTATGGCTGAGTA
Source organism: Stenella coeruleoalba (assembly GCF_951394435.1). Taxonomy (NCBI): domain Eukaryota; kingdom Metazoa; phylum Chordata; class Mammalia; order Artiodactyla; family Delphinidae; genus Stenella; species Stenella coeruleoalba. Next base: position 55,210,650 of record NC_137152.1, read on the forward strand.
ATATTCCATTGTACATGTGTACCACATCTTCTTTATCCATTCCTCTGTTGATGGACATTTAGGTTGCTTCCATGTCCTGGCTATTGTAAATAGTGCTGCAATGAGCATTGGGGTGCATGTATCTTTTCGAATTATGGTTTTCTCTGGGTATATGCCCAGGATTGGGATTACTGGATCATATGGTAGCTCTATTTGCAGTTTTTAAAAGAACCTCCATACTGCTCTCCATAGTGGCTGTACCAGTTTACATTTCCACCAACAGTGTAGGAGGGTTCCTAAAGTGACTTATTTTTTTTCTTACTTCAGATTGTCTCTTTGCATCAATGTGCTCCAAGTGACACCAGGGAAACTAAGGCAGTTTAGCAGACCTTTTAACCCTCTTGCCACACACACACACACACACACACACACACACACACACACACACATAAGAATTCTCCCTTGGGGAATGGCTAAATAAAATGTGACATATTCGTTAAATGGAATACAATACAACAGTTACAGGGAATGAGCTAGAAGTATCAACAAGGATAGATCTCAAAAACATTTTTGTGTGAAAAAAGTCAGTTGCTGAATGTAATCATTTATTGCACACAAAACAATACTACATTTTTCCTATGTAAGAGTATTTTTTTAAAAGGTCTGGAAGAGTACATATCAAACTAATGACAGTGCTAACTTCAAGGAGGGAGGAAAGGTGAATGGGATAAGGGACCAAAGGGATTTTTTTTAAAGGGATTTTTAGATTTTTCTGTAATGTTCTAAAATTTTAAAGAAAAATCTATTCATGTATTACTTGTGTAACTACAATTATTAAAACAGGACACAAATTTATATACATAACGTGAATATAAATATGTAAAAATATGGTGGTGAAAAAAATAAGGGAAGTATACAAAATCCTGATGATAGTTGTGTTAAGATGGTGGGTTTGTGGGTAATTATTTTATTCTATTTCCCTATTTTTTTTTTTTTTTTGTCGTACACGGGCCTCTCACTGTTGTGGCCTCTCCCGTTGCGGAGCACAGGCTCAGCGGCCATGGCTCACGGACCCAGCCGCTCCGCGGCATGTGGGATCTTCCTGGACCGGGGCACGAACCCGCGTCCCCTGCGTCGGTAGGCGGATTCTCAACCACTGGGCCACCAGGGAAGCCCATATTTCCCTATTTTTAAAAAGTTTTTTTTTTGTTTTATGGCTGTAATGCTAATACAATAAAAATTCTTAAATAAAAAATGAATCCGGGGACTTCCCTGGTGGCACAGTGGTCTGCCTGCCAACGCAGGGAATACGGGTTCGAGTCCTGGTCCGGGAAGATCCCACATGCCGTGGAGCAACTGAGCCTGTGGGCCACGGCTGCTGAGCCTGCACTCTAGAGCCCGTAAGCCACAACTGCTGAGCTTGTATGCCACGACTGCTGAGGCCCGCGTGCCTAGAGCCCATGCTCCGCAATACGAGAAGCCACCACAGTGAGAGGCCGCGCATCGCAACGAGGAGTAGCTCCCGCTCGCCGCAACTAGAAAAAGCCCCCGTGCATCAACTAAGACTCAACACAGCCATAAATAAATAAATTAATTAATTTAAAAAAATGAATCCACCTTTATTCTGCTGACATAGTGTTATCACACATTAGATGTAGTTCTTAAGAGGCAATGGGCTCTGGTATACAATTAGTGCCAGAAATAACAACTCAATCTCATTTATGTAAAAATTTTCAATTGTCCTTGGTGACAGTCTCCAAGATTCAATTGGTCAATATAAAACCCCATTCTGCAGCTAATTCATACTGGCAGACACACTGGGACCCTACAGTTCCTAAAAACAGAGGATCCATTGGAATATTTACGAGAATTCCCTTCTTATGCCCAGGACACCTGACTGGTTATGGGCTTTGAAAATTGTTCAGATCAAAAATGCCTCCTCTGGGGATTTCCCTGGCGGTCCAGTGGTTACGACTCTGCACTTCCAGTGCAGGGGGTTCGGGTTTGATCCCTGATCGGGGAACTAAGATCCCACATGCCATGCGGCACGGCCATGGAGGTAAAAAAAAAAACTCTCCTCTGTGGTGTGGAACTCAGTTCCAAAAGCTGTTTCCTAAGACAAATCTGGCTTCACCTGCACCCTACCTCCATGGGGATGCAAGGTCAACTTCCACGCAGGCAACAACACTGGTCAAGCTTCTCAACTTTCAAGCCAGAATGTTAACCCTGTCACCCAACCACCTGTTCATCTGGCTTCCAAAACATATGGATCCTGCCTCAGTCAACAACAGAGCATACCAACTCTTCTGGGCTTCATCAGAGAATAAATGTAGTCAGCCTCTGAGGTCCTGTCAAAAGCCTGGCTGTGAGAAGAGATATTTATGGAATATATTATAAGGGACATTCTATCCATCCACTTCTTTAGGTGGCATTTTAAGTTGTGTCCTCAGATCAAGTTAGAGCACCAGAAGGTTACATGCCTGAACCATATTAGCTCAGCCCCTGCAGAAATGCTTTAATGTTATACCCTTGGCTTTTAGCCAGGGTAGTTACAAGAAAGTAATATGAAAATCTCTTCTGTGTGCATTATAAAACTGTTACTGAGGACATTGTCCCTTATGGTAAATCCCACATGAGAAATTTCTTATGGAATTTAGTGTCAGCGATGAACCATTATGTAGCTGTTAAAAATTGTAATTCTGGAAGACTAAATATGAAAACGTGTTTATGATATGTTCATTGAAAAAAAACAACACAGAATGGTACATAGGGTCTAATTGCAGCTATGAAAAATTATTTGTGTCTGTGGACAAGGACGGAAAGCTATAGGCAAAGATGAAAATTGCATGAGGGCAATGGGATTACGAATCTTTTATTTTTTTCAAAAAATTTTGTTTGCTGTAGCCCTGTCTTTTCAAGTGAGGGGAAAAAAGAATTTAGTGACGAAAATCTCTATCTCTCTTGAGGAATTGCCACGTGTCTTTCTTTCTGATAAGAAGAATTGTGTAATTTACTGTGTTTTCCCCGTTCCCCTGGGCGGCCCAGAAGATTAATTTAATGTTCAGTCATCGCACATTAGCTGCTTTTTCCTCTACATGCCTCTGATGTTCTACTTCTATAATCTGATGACATTTGTACTGTTTTTTTTTCTGGTAAAGTGCCTCAAATCCCTTATAGAAAGAGCAAAACATAAGGCATTTCCCACATTTTAAAAGTTATACACAAAGAAAACTGGAAAAATATAAGAAAGTAAAAAGAAAAAATAACCACTGTTAACACTTTTGGGTATTTCTTCCTATTTTTTTCTCAATGTATTTTAAACAAAATTATGAGCATATAGCATATAAAGCATCACATCTAGCTCTTTTCATGCAATTTTAAAATACAAGCATCTTTTTGTGTATTGGACGCTCTTCTGGTAATAAGCCTAGTAAGTATCATGCCATTCGAAGGTTGAAACCATAGAGGCCTATAGGAATGGTTAATGAGAAAGCTCAAAGGTCAGTTCAAAGAGCCAGAAATGTGAGAGATGAAGCTTTGTGGACCTTATTCCTGCAGGGGACCAGGACAGAATTTGTGTGGGTGTGAAGTGTAAGCTCAGGGCAGTCTAAAGCCAAAAGGGCAATCTGGAGTCTTGTACCCATATCAAACATCACAGAAAATAGAATTTTAGACCTAGGAGAGACTTTAGAGATCACCTAATACAGTATTCCCATTTTACAACGGAAAAAAACAAAGCCAAAGAGGTGAATTGATTTGTATAGGCTCTGGAGTCAGATGGCCTGGATTTGCACGTCTGCCCTACCACTTAGTAACTCTGGATCTTAAGTAGGTTCCTGTACCCTCTCTAAGTCTCATTTTCCTCTGTGAAATGAAAATAGCAATAGCATTTAATTTGCATGCTTATCGTGTGGATTAAACCAGATAATCTGTGTAAAGCACTTAACACGGTGCCTAATACATAATAAAAACTCAATAGATGTTACTTATTAACAGTAGTGTAATTATTATCATTATTCAACTGTTAGTGACAGAACAACGACAAGGACTCAGATCTCCTGACTCAACCTAGTGCTCTTTTTACTACATCAGACTGACTTCCAGGGTTTGGAAAGGACTGAAAGCTGCCTCGATCTTAGTAGTGGTGCCAACTCAAATCTACTTGGGGCTAAATCTTAGGACTTTAGTCTGGGGTGTACTTTATGCAAAAGCACGTAGCCTGGTGTCTGGAAATGTAGGCTCTTACGAAATGTTTATTAACTAAAAAGATTTTTAAAAACAACGACAGGGTTGGGAGGGTGTTGTTGGCTTCTACGAGAAGAACAAGAAATCTTTCACGGAAACACATAAAAGAAGGATTTAGGGAAGAGGGCTACAAAAACATGGATGTTCCATACACGTCTGTGAAGACCAGGGACAAGCTGAGGTTCCTTGAGCTTTCTCATTGTTATTTTTGTTAACCCCTTCATCTTTCTCTGTAGTTACTAGCAAAAACCCTATGCAAACCCTAGATGGGGGGAGGGGTGTTTTCAAAGCTGGGCAGGGTAAGAAAGAAGTGGGGAAATGTCTATCTCAATTCAAATGAATAAAGCCGGTTTGGCAGCAGGCTTGGGGGGTGGCACCCAGGTAGAAGAGTGGGTGGTGGTGGTGAAAGAGGCAAGAGAGCCAAACATCTTTGACCTTCAAGAGGAAAAAAACACGTGGGAATGGGGAGCCAGTTGAGATCATAAACTCCTGGCTTACAACTGGGAAAAAGGCCTGTGCCCCCCATATCCTACCATATTTCTGTTTGTAACTTATAACTATAGCAGTTTTCTGGGGGCCTGCTGTTGGTCCTCTTTTTTTTTTAGTTTTATCGGAGGATGGGTGACTTACAATGTTGTGTTTAATTTCTGCAGTACAGCAAAGTGACTCAGTTATACATATATAAATTCTTTTTCATATTCTTCTCCATTACGGTTTATCACAGGATATTGAACATAGTTCCCTGTGCTATACAGTAGTAGGTCCTTGTTGTTTATCCACCCTATGTATAATAGTTTGCATCTGTGTTGGTCCTCTTTCATGACCAATGTCTCTTCTATTTTCCAAGGCCACCATGCTGACTCTCTCTCTTGACTAATGTATATTCCAACACTGCCACAGTAATAAAGTGCATAATTCTGACCTCTCTGGATGCATGCTTTAAAGTCTTGGTGTTCTTACCATTCCATCGATCCTTCAGCTCACCCTCCTAAAGCATCTGGAGGTCCTATGGTTTATGGTCATTTTCATCTGTCTGGAGTTACAAGGTATACCCTCATCTTAACAGTAAAGGCTCAATAAGCATTTGTGGATTGACTGAAGAATTTATACTCTAGTTGGGGAGACAATATGCCCTCATGAAATGAAAAGCCATGTAACCCCAAGCACAAAATGAAAGAATACAAACTGAGTTCATAGAGGCTCAGGAGATGCAAAGTTGTTAAGTGATCTGTCAGGTTGGGCTAGTTGGGGAAAGTTTCCAAGAGCATGTAAGTTTTGAGCTTTGAATTGGAAATTTAAGGTGATGGACATGAGTTGGTAGAGAGGTGGACCTTTCCAAACAAATGCACAAAGGGAGACAACACAAGATATAACTCAAGCCATGACAGGTGCCTGCCCCACCCTGCCATTTCCCTGTCTCAGCAGCTCTTCATGATCTGCCACCACACCTGTTTCAGTTAGAAGAGAGCTCCTTGTGACCTAGTGCCCACCAGGCTCCCTCTTCTACCAAATTCACTGCTCGTGCAGCACTTTCCGCGTACTCCAGGCTGTTCTGGAAGAGGCGTAGGCAGGAAATGTTCGCAGACATTGTGAGCAACTATCTCCTGTCCCTCTAGTCTGGACCTCAGGTGGGAATACACAGTCTTCTCTTTACCCTCTATATGACAACTGCGTGTTGGAATAGAAGAAGGCAGGGATATGTAGAACCAAGATGGTTATGTTACCATGAGCAGACTAATATCACTTTGAAGGTCTAATGTGCTGCGGCCTCTGAAAAACTTCAGGTGGTATGGCTTTACAACCGTGATGGGAGGAAAGCCTGGTCATCACAGAGCACGTATCAAGCAACACTGCCAATGGTATAATGCTAGGCACTATACAGATAAGTTAAATTACAGTCTCTACCCCTAGGAGCTTGTCATCTAACAGGAAAAATGGGACATGGCCAGGCAGTAAATAAATATGATACATTTATTAAAACGTTGTCAAATGCACAAGTGCAATGGTCACTCGATTCCTGACCTCATTCATTTGACAAACATTTATTGAATGTCTGTTATGTGGGCTCACAGAGATACATAAAACTTGTCTCTGCCTTCAAGGAGTTCACAGTTTAGTGAAAGAGACATGCATACACATAAGCAAATAATTACAGTATAATATGGTTTATGCTATATAACATAAGCCTGCACAAAATGCTTGGGAATGCATAAGACAGAGAACTAACTGTACGTGAGGGAGACCAGGAAGGCTGAGTAAGAGTTTTCCAGAATAAGAGACTTGGGGAAGGGATGATGAGAGGGAGGACATCCCAGGATGTGGAGGGAAAGGTATAAAAGGGTATGTATGGCATTTCCAGGAAATAGTGTGAAACTCGAACTGGTCAGAACTTAATGTGCCCAGTGAAAGAGGAAGCAGGAAAGGTGGCCTGAATCTGAAGAGACCTGTATGCCTTGCTAAGGAGTTTGAACTTTATCACATAGGCAATGGGGAAAATCAAAGGAAGTTTTAAGCAGGGAAATGCTATGATCACATATAGGTGATATTCCAGTTCTCCTGCCTCCTAGCTGTGTGACTTTGGGCAAGTCACTAAATCTCTGAGCATTAGTGTCTTCGTCTGGAAAATGGGGATGACAGGGGTACCTACCTCACAGGGTTGATTTGAGGAGTAAAGGAGCTAGTTTATATAAAGCAGTCAGCACAGCGCCCAGCACATAATAAGTGCTCCATAAATTTTAGTTATTACCAGGAGTGTTTCTTAGAAAGGTTACTTTGTTGACAGCACAGAACGTAAACTGCAGTTGGGAAAAGATTCGTGGTGGGAGGTCTGATTAAGACGATGCTGCAATTTAGTCCGGTGATAAATAAGATCCTGAACTGGGATTTGGATGTGGGAGGTTAGGGAGATGAAAAGATGAAGGGTAAATCTAGCTTAGGAGACTGGGTAGATTAGGACAACCATTAACCAAATTCAGAGATAAGAGTATCCAGAGGATAGGGGTGTGGGTGCAGGAACAGATAATGAGTTCTGTTTGGAACCTGTTGAATGAGAAGTGAAGCCGCCGAAGATGGGAACCTGGAGAATATCAATATTTGAGGAGAGGCCAGAAGAGCCAGTGGAGAAAACTGGTTAGCAACCGCACTATCAATGGGAACTGCGTATGGGGAGTCGAGAGCGGTGGGGGAGACACCATCATCAGCTAACCATTTGTTTATGTTCCCCAAGCCCTCCGCCCATCTCCTCAACACGAAAACAAGCCTATTCTTTAGTCAGTTCTTTGCTTCGTGCTTCTCGGTTTTCTGCTTCTTGCAGAGACCGCATTTTTTCCTTTTGCCCTCTTCCGATGGAAAGACGGAACGGTCTAACATCTCTCGACACGCTCATCTAGGCGATCCCGAATCACAAGGGAGGAGGGGGGAAGGGGAGAAAAGGAAGAAAATGATTTTTAAAGAAAAGAAAAAGTCCGCGACGACCTCTAATAATTAATGTTCCCCCTCTCTATATCCTGCCACGCCGCTCTCCTGCCACCCAGATCGGGCTCCTGGCCGCGAAGTAGGACGGGAGATGTAGTCCCCAAGCCCGACCAGGCTGGCACGACTAGAGAACTCTGTTTCCCAACCCGCTCTCCAGGCGCGTGCGCAGATGGCTGCCCCGGCGAGTGGTAAACAGAGACGTCAGGCGGGGGCCGCAGCTTGGAGCAAAACAAAAGGGAAACCCGGGGGGCGGGGGGTGGGGGGGTTTGATAGGGGGATTGGTGCGGGAATTCGAGAGGCTGGGGCCGCGGGGACGTGGACCCGAGTAAGAGTTGGGGGGAGGGAAGAGGCGGGGGGAGGGGGAGTCAGGGGAGGGGCGAGTGACGCGGGGGAGCGGGGCGTGGGGGAGGGCAGTGATCCGGGTGGAGGAAATTCGGGAGGAGTGTCCGGGGGGCAGCAACTTAAAAGGGGGAGGGAACTGCGGCTAAAGAGACGTTCGGTGATGGGAGCGCGATTTGTGAGGGGATACGGTGCCTCAGGTTTAAAAGAGCAGGAAGCTGAGTGAGAGGTTGGGGAAAAAGTGCCTTCGCTAGGCGAAGGTTACAGGTGGTGTCTCGGAAAGAGCTCCGAGGCTGCAGGCTGTAGTGGAGGAGAGGATCAGAGAACTAACTGTGTGCAAGGGACAGCTTAGGGGCTAGCGTCCAGGGGCGAGGGGGAAGTTCGAGACTTTCTGAGGACTGGCAGGAATGTGCCTCCTGGCCCTCGGTGCTTCCCCCCTGGGGGGAGGCATCGCGAGGGACTGTGGCAGGCTCCTCTGAACGCTGAGCGGCGGAGGTCCAACTCCACGTATGGATCCAGTGAATGAGAATTCAGCCAGAGAGGCTGCCGCGCTCGTAGACCTCGATCCCGACTTCGAACCCCAGAGCCGTCCCCGCTCCTGCACCTGGCCCCTTCCCCGACCAGAGCTCGCTCCCGAGCCGTCCGAGCCGGCCGAGGTGGAGTCAGGTCTGGGAGAGAAGGTACACACGGAGGGGCGCTCGGAGGGGCGCTCCCAGCCGACCCTGTTGCCCTCCCGGCTCCCTGACCCGGCAGGGGGCCCCCAGCCTGGGATCCTGGGGGCCGTAACAGGTCCTCGGAAGGGAGGCTCCCGCCGGAATGCCTGGGGAAATCAGTCATATGCAGAACTCATCAGCCAGGCCATTGAAAGCGCCCCCGAGAAGCGACTGACACTCGCCCAGATCTATGAGTGGATGGTCCGCACAGTGCCCTACTTCAAGGACAAGGGTGACAGCAACAGCTCAGCAGGATGGAAGGTAACTATGACCCCCTTACCTCCGTCCCAATACCCGTCTGCTCCTGGTCCCCCCAGTCTCCTTACCTCTACTCTGGGGCCCCTTTTACACCCCTAGCCCAGAGGTCCACCTTCCGTCGTCATTTAGACAAACATTTACTTAAGACATAGTATATGCCGCTGGGTGCTTGATGCTGGAGGATCACAGATGAATAAGACACTGTCCTTGCCCTGGAGAAAATTGAATTCTCTGCTCACTGCTCAACACTCCCAGCACTTTGGCTTGGCCTGCCCCAAACACTTATCCCCACAGAGAAGTCTTTATCCTATGTACAGCAGGAACTGTGTGGATTCCCCACAGGAACCTAGCCTTCCCTCCTCCCCCACCTCCCACCCCAACACCTTTTCTCCCATTCCTGTGGGATCACTTGGATTCCCTGCTTGCCTCCCAATACCTCAGGGTAGAAGTACTGTTCTAGGACTCTGCTACCCAAGAAGATGGAGTGAAGTGGCGAAAGGTAAAAAGAGTGATATCCATGTGGTAAGGTAGCAGATCTTATGCACTAAGAAAAAAGGGTGGGCTGTCTCGGTTTACCCTATATAATGCCAAGAAACTCTCCTTAGTAAGGGGCTATCCAAGTTGTGGGGGGAAGTTTTCATTTACTGTTGAGGAATATTTACGGAAAAAATAGATAGGGCTCTGACTTCAGAGCACAAGGTTGGGAGCTCCCTTGGCCTTCCACGAGGAAACTGCGAGGAAAGATCTCGCTAGATGCTCTGAAAGCTTGTCCTGAGAAATATGGGACTCTAATCACAAGATTTGGTAGCTTTAACTCCTATTGACGCCTTGTGCCCCCATAGGTGGTGAGATCAGCATGCAAGGAAATGCAGAGGGTTGAGTGAGCAGAGGAGGGTCTTGTCCTAGGTATAAGAGATCAAGGGATCGGATCCGCAGTATCCCTAGGGGTTGGGCAGAACAGAAAGCAGGACAGCTGACTGAGACCCTTGGCACTATTTCTGGGTAGACTGCCACACCACAGTCTCAGCTCATACAGAGCTCCCCTCCTTGGACCCAGCCTACACAGCTGTTTTTCTTTTCTCTTAGGTTCATTTTCCAGGGTAGAAGAAATAACCATGAGTCGTTAGTTATGCTGTGGTAGTGTAGTCCCTCCTTAGAATTTACACTTGTACGGGGTTTTTTAGTTTACAAAGTAATTAAAAATTTTAATTTCATTTATCTTCACAGCAATTCTGAGATTCCACATTTTACATATTAGGAAACTAAGGTACAGAAAGGTTAGGAAACTCGCCAAAATCGATAGAATGAGGACTTGAACTCAGGTCTAACTATAAATCATATGCTCTTTCTGCTAATCCATGCTGCCATGGAATGATGGCAAAGTCAAATCAGGCCAAATCTGGGGCCTCCAAGGCCCTCACCTCCCACTCCCCACCCCCACCCCACTCCAAGGGGGAGACCTCAAGACTGAGCTGGCTTCCCTGGTGATGTGCCAAGGTTACTACCACTCCACCAGGGGGCGGCACTCACCTAGAACAAGAAGGCTTAATTTAGGTGGCTGGGGGAGCAATTAGCAGTCACCCCCCTTCCAACAGGTTAGAACGGTAGGCTTCTAGGGAGCCGACCTCTCCAGGTAGGAGGCTGTACAATGTACTAGTTCCAAGGCCTAAAGAAGAGAGGATGAACAAATGGCACTCGTGGGTACTGAGTAGTAGGGAAAGGAATGAGCCTTCTCAGTAGACCCAGAGTTAGAGGATGGGAAGGCAGGGGGTGCGGGGGGCGGGGAATCACAGTGCCAAAAGTCACCGTGGTTCTCAGTTACTAAGAGCCCAGGCTGGATGGACAAGTGTGATTCCTTGAAGGAACCAAAAACATTAACGCAGCCAGAGGAGTTGGAATGCCATTACTACAGACAATGACTTCTAAAGAGCCCTGGAGCAAGAGGCTGCTTAAACATCTTTCCCCAGGCAGAGGGTCTCCTTATCTAGAGCATCAGTCTGAAACACATGAAGTGATTTCTGACTGTCCATAGCCTCAACCTGCTAGTTGCTCTAAGCCCTTCTGGGCTCCTCCCAAGTTTCTAAACACTAAAGACCTTCATGTGGGAGGTCAAATGCCTCTAAGGTTGGAGATCCTATGCACAAATTCCTGAGGAGAAGTGGGGAAAAGGAGGTAGGAAAGAGAAGGGAGGTTCCTGGAGGGTGGGGTGGGGCGGACACAAAAGGATGGTGTAACTAGCCTGGAGCAGCCAGTAGAAATAAGCTGCTCTGGGGGCTCAAGAAGCTGCCAATCTCAGCTCCCTGGGCCCCTGGAGAAAAAAACTTATCTCTAGCAGAAAATCAGCAGCGAGGGAGGAAGGAAGAACACAGCTTCTAATACTCAAGGCACTCAAGAGCTGACGGAGCCTCAAGGGGAGATTCACCATCCGTCACCAGAGGGCCACCCACCAATCAGGCAACAAATATTGATTATGTACTGGGAGATTGGCACTCTGAGGGGGGCACTGCTGGGGGCTGCCCACCTGGACAACGTGTCCTGGCGTTTACACTTGATAAGACGAATTACTTGAAACCATAAACAGCATAATATAGATTGGGGAAATTTGTGTGGAACAGATGAAAAATGCTGTACAAGAAATTTGGCTGCAGAAGTCAAGCAACCACTTTAGAAAAGAGAGAGGACTTCAGCTTTATCTTGACGAGCTAGTAGAATTTAGAGAGGGGGGAGATCCTTCCCCGGACAAGGAGGGAGGGAGGGGAGGGATGGGCCTGGTGTATTTGAGGCACAGAGAGAAGCCTGGCCTGAATGTACTTGAGGGTGTGTGTCCAGGAATTGGGAGAAATCAGAAAAAAGGAATCTGCCGATCCTATAGAGAGTCGGGGCCCAAATGCCCTGTACAGAGTGGAGCACCAGCCTTGCTGAGGTTCCAGCCCCTCAGCCAGTTCCGAGGACCGGCTCAGGACAGGGTGGGTCTGTCCTGGGCTGCTGTTGCGCCACTGTCCTGTAAATTCCACCCAAGCCTGCACTCAAGGAAAGGGGTGGAGCTGTGGAACGCTCTTTCCCACTTGAGCCTAGTTCTTGCTGAACCAGGAGTGCGTCTTCTCAACGCCCACAAGCCCCAGACAGCCACCAGAGGCTTGGGAGGGGTAGAGTGCTGTGAGCTCTTGGGGGGGGGGTGCGGGGAGGGGGGCACGGTGCCCTCTGACTAGCTCATTGCTCGGGTGGGAACTGTGTGTGGTCTCATCCCCTGCCACCACCCCCCACCCCTACCTTTGCCTCTTTTCCCCCTGGATTTGAATAGCTTTGCGTCTCCAGGAATGCCCCCGCTGCATCCCAGCGTCCTTTTAGACTGCACTGCCGGCCGCTGACCTTCCTTTCCTGTTGCCTCTGCCCCCTCCAGAACTCGATCCGCCACAACCTGTCCCTGCACAGCAAGTTCATCAAGGTTCACAACGAGGCTACCGGCAAGAGCTCTTGGTGGATGCTGAATCCAGAGGGAGGCAAGAGTGGCAAGGCGCCCCGCCGCCGGGCAGCCTCCATGGATAGCAGCAGCAAGCTGCTCCGGGGCCGCAGCAAGGCCCCCAAGAAGAAACCAGCTGTGCTGCCAGCTCCGCCCGAAGGTGCCACTCCGAGGAGCCCTGTTGGCCACTTTGCCAAGTGGTCAGGCAGCCCTTGCTCTCGAAACCGCGAGGAAGCTGATGTGTGGAGCACCTTCCGTCCACGAAGCAGTTCCAATGCTAGCACTGTCAGCACCCGGCCCTCCCCCAGGAGGCCAGAGCCTGAGGTGCTGGCGGAAGAGGAAATGCCAGCCTCGGCCAGCAGCTATGCTGGGGGTGTCCCTCCCACCCTAAAAGAAGATCTGGAGCTGTTAGATGGGCTCAATCTCACATCTCCCCATTCCCTGCTGTCTCGGAGCAGCCTCTCTGGCTTCTCTTTGCAGCATCCTGGGGTTTCAGGCCCTTTACACACCTACAGCACCTCCCTCTTCAGCCCAGCAGAGGGGCCCCTGTCAGCAGGAGAAGGGTGCTTCTCAAGCTCCCAGTCCCTGGAGGCCCTGCTCACCTCTGATACGCCACCACCTCCTGCTGATGTCCTCATGACCCAGGTAGATCCCATTCTGTCCCAGGCTCCGACACTTCTGTTGCTGGGGGGGATACCTTCCTCCAGTAAGCTAGGCACAGGGGGTGGCCTGTGTCCTAAGCCCCTAGAGGCTCCAGGCCCCAGTGGTCTGGTTCCCACCCTTCCGATGATAGCACCAGCACCGCCTCCAGTCATGGCGGGTGCTCCCGTCCCCAAGCCCCTGGGGGCTCCTGTGCTCACACCTCCTACTGAAGCTCCAAGCCAAGACCGAATGCCTCAGGATCTCGATCTTGATATGTACATGGAGAATCTGGAGTGTGACATGGATAACATCATCAGTGACCTCATGGATGGGGGCGAAGGACTGGACTTCAACTTTGAGCCAGGTACGGCACCGCCGAATCACGGTAGCATCTCACAACCTATACCTCCTCCTAGGTGTCCAGCTAGTCCTGTGATTGAGCAAAGGAGAGCTAGAACAAGGGGTAGCTGGAGGTCCCGGGGAACTGGAAGGGCGATGTCATGTTAGAGTGGCATAGTTTCCAGATGGGACCTCCAGGCCCCTCAGCAGTGCTCACCCCTACAAGGTAGCATGGGAGAGGTGGGGAAGGGGCCGTCTCTGTTTTCCTTGGTGTGGATCTTGATGGTGGAAAGTTGTCATGCCCCAGATGAGCCTCTTACGTTGTCCTCCGTTTTCTCTTCCCACAGATCCCTGAGCCATTGGCTGGCAGCTTTATTCCCTGCTTCAGAGACGGAGCCAGGCGTGCCCATATCCACTCTTTACCCTTGACCCCTCCCTGGGAATTTGGGACCCTGCTTTAGAGCTAGGGTAGGGTCTGCTCACCTGGGTGTTGAGGAAATTATAAAGCTGGGGGTGGGGAGGGAAAGGGGAGGGGGAAAGGGAGAGGGTTTATTCTCACTGTGCCAATTAGGGGGTAAGGCCCCCCTCTCAGGAGCCATCCTTGGGCCCCTCCCATTCCCACCCCATAGGTTTTGTAGCAGGGGCGGGCAGTACTGTTGGAAATGTGAAGTCACCAGTGGCCTTACCCCTGCCTTTGGGAGCAGGATTTTTTGTAGAGTCTTATCTGAGCTGGTCCAGGCTGGGTTGAGCCTGGGATTTTTATGCAGTGGCCCCTTGGGCCAGTGGTGTGGGACTGGGGGGGTGGTAATGGGGAGCTGGAAGGGCCGAGGTCTGAAGCCTGGAGTGGCTCACCAGGCCAAATCACCCTTGGACGGCTACAGATAACAGAAAGGCTTTTTATAAACTTTTAAAGAAATATAAACACAAATATAGAGATTTTTAACAGTGGCAAGGTGCTAGTGATGGGGAGAATGCTTTCTTCTTTCTGAAGGCTTTGTCATAGTGACCTGATGCAAACACTACAGACATTACTCCGGGAAACATGGGGGAAATAGGGGAGAGAACCCCAGGTCAGCAGAGAGCAGGGGGCAAGGGGAAGAGCTCCCGTGAGGACCAGGTGTAAAACATGGCCTACACGGAACTAGCTTGGAGTTTCCCTAAGCCAGGTCCCCTCACTCTGTCACCTTGTGCCTGGGAGTGTGGTGTTGGGGTACAGTCACACTCTCGTGTGACCCCCTGTGGGTTCGTGCTATGGTGGGAGAGTGTGTTGAGGGCCAGGAATGAGTTTGTGGCCTGGGAAGGGGGTGGGAGGGGGGAGAAGAGAAGGAGGGAAGGATTTAGGGTGGTAAAGTTAGGCACAGAGACCTCCCTGTTCAAGGCCCCAGACAGCTGTCCCTGCCCTTCTTCCCCTTGCCTGACTGCAGGGGTTATGTGGAAGTGTGTGCAGTAGCAGGCAGGGGGAGGGGCGGAACAGGGAAAGGGGAGCTGGGGAGCTTGGCTGAGGGTCTGGGAAATGAGCAGGGATGGAGGGGAATGTGGATCAGGTTTACTAGCACCTGCTAGGAAAGGCCATCTGGGGCTCCTTCTCCACCCTAGCCCCCAAAGCAGCCCCTCCCCCAGTCCCCTTTGCATTGTCCCCTCCCCCGCCCCTGCTGTGGGTTCCCATCATTTCCTGTGTCAGCGCCTGGCCTACCCAGATTGTATCATGTGCTAGATTGGAGTGGGGAAGTGTGTCAAATCAATAAATGAATAAATTCAATAAATGCCTATAACCAGCTCTGGTTTCTGCTGCCTCGCTGTTCCCCGCGGATAGCGGAGGGGGAGGTAGGGACTGCCCAGAGGCAGACTGATGGGAGGTGGGGGAATTTCAGACGGGGACTTGGTGGAGTGTGGCGGGGGGGGGGGGATGCCCATCCGTCACCTAACCCCAGCAGGAGTAGGCGGGCTGTGATAGGTCTCCCAGGGGGAGGTAGTCTGGTTGGAGAAGACCCCACCCCCCACTCTGTCCCTCAAAGGCTCATTGTGCTAGACTTCGCTGTCTTTCCTCACCCCCACCCATGTGCTTGCCCTCGCTGCTCCTACCCACCCTGAGAGCCTCCACAATGCCTGGCGCAGACTTAAGCCTTGGTGCAGATATTGGGAGAAGAAGTCTTTCTTGAAAAAAGGAACCTCACATTAAATGCCAGTAATTTCATACCTAGTATTGCTGCTCTCAGTTGGTCACTTTATTTTGCTGGCGACCTTTATCCCTACTACGAGTTAAGTTCGCTTTGGTCTTAACGGGTGGACCACTGCGAGTGGTCCCTCCTCCATCTGAGCGTCCTGATGATTTGGGCTGGAAAAGGATAGGGTCAGTAAGTAGAGAAAGAGGCCCCTGCAGGGAAGCTTTCTACAAACTAGGACCGAAGGCAGGACAAAAGAGGTGAGAGGCAGGTCTTGGGCATGGATGTTGGATTTGGAAAGGAAATTCATCCCAGAGGGCCAGGGTGGAGAAGCCTTCGGTAGACTGGCGGGGGAAAGGAGGTTGCTGAGACAGACCATGTTTGGGAAGGCTTACTGGGAGTTTCACTGATTTCCCTGACGATTTCCCTGACGATTTCCCTGACGATTTCATTGACGATTTCATTGACGATTTCTTTGACAATTTCTTTGACAATTCAGCTCGAGCACGTTTCTTGGCTTCTTGTCTTCTAAGCATTTTTATTTGACCCCTCCGCAGGAGGTCACATTGTGTATGCAAGGCATCTAGGAACCAGGAAAAGGCACCCCCACCTCCGAGGACTGGAGAACTTCCCTTCCCATCCTGTCCCTCCCATCATTCAAATGATCACTTGGAGTAACCGGGCCTAAAGCTAGGCTGAGGAGTGACCTGAAGGTGCCCAAGCTTTGCTCTTTTCAGTGGCAATCGGGACACCAAGACTCCAAGAGCGAAAGGTGAAGGGAAGGATGGGAATGATGTGGTGGGGATAGGGAGATGTACTGAGGAGATGGCTGAGAAACAGCGAGGAGGGATGAGTGACACAGGCACACTGCACCTGGTTTGAGCTAAACATCCCTTCTGAAGTGGCCCTAGACCCTATTCCCCTTTTCCTAGGATCTTGTGATCCTGCCTGATGGACTACACCAGCCCCACCCTATATTCTCCATCACCCACCATTATACAGTACCCTCCATGTGCCTTCTTCCTCCACCATGCTCCTTACCAATTAGCTTGGGATCTGGGTTCTTCAGGAGGGGCACAAAAGCTCTGTAGACATTCTGAAGTACAGTTCCTGTGAACACGGCAGTGCATGATCCCCAGCCCCCGTCACCCAGCCTCCACCCTTCCAAAGCCCAAGATTTCAGGACCCTAACACTCAACACTACCTTGAGCTGGTGTAACTTATTTTCTCCCCTCTGGTCCATCCCTAGGTCAGGTCAGGGGAGGGGGGGAGCGGTGCATAGAATGTGCTAACCTAACCAATGTCATAGAGGCAGTGCCTTTCCTTAGGCTGACTAGAGACGGTCAATTTGGATCTGGTTTAGGGGCCCTATTTGAAGGGCCAGGTCCACAGTCCATCTTTGGGGCCTTGCTCTATCTCTGGGGAATGCTCCCAAGCCGCTACCTGCTAACCCATACTCCACCCTGCAAACGTAGTAGGTGTCTCGAGCTGTAAGGAATTTGTTGGCATAGTCTCCAAGGGTCTTCTTCAGGAAAAACATCTTCATTGTCCCCATTGCATCACACAAATCGATGACGTCTGGAGGGAGACCACAGGGTAATTGGGGCAGCTAAGGAGGGAGAGAGGGAGCAAAAGAGGCCAGTGATCCTATTCAGAACGTGTTGGAGGAAGCTGTCTGGATTCAAGAAGCTCTCTTCTTGGCAGGAGGAGGACTTGACGGCTAGAGATGACTCTGCTACTTCTGATCCTTGGCCATGAGTCTCCTCCCCACACTCCTCACCTGTTTTAGGCACCCCCACTTCATGACGGACATATTGCAGCAACAGGAGGACAGAACAATTAGTATTGGCCAGAAACTGCTGATTATCTGAGAAGAGATGGCACGGGGTATGTGGTCCTTCCGCAGTTATACCACCTCTGTGATCTCCACTGCCCTCCAACATCCCCAACCCTACACATAGACATCAGCTATGTGATACCCCTCACCTCCATGTTCGACATAGATGAACATGCTCTGAAGATCTTCTCATTCTTCAGAGAGTCTTAATAAGTCATGGCAGAAGGAGGGTGTTCTAGAGGCCTTGGGGGGCCAAGTGGGCCCATAAGGTCGGGGGACTGGAGAGGAAGATGGATTAAATTGGCTGAGGAGGTCCAGACTGTGCAAACAGGAGAGAGCTATGGGCAGTTGTGGATAAGCAGCATCCCTAGGGGTAGGGCCTGAGGCTGCAGCTGAGGGATTATGAGGTCAAAAGTGGTATGTGTGACAGAAGGTGAGGTAAGGCTAAGGAAAGAAGAACCTGGGTGGGGTCTATAAAAGATTTGTTAAAATGGGGGCAACAAAAACAACAACAGAAAATGGGGGCAGCATGGTAAATCTAACTCTAAACTGGCCCTTAGAAGGAGTGTAGGACACCTAGAGAAAAGTCCGTTTCTGGAACAGCACTCTTTTCGAGTGAGTCTGTAGTGCCGCTGCCTCCGCGGCATGAGTCCACCGCGCCTCTTTCCTCCCCTCGGCACCATGCCTCCCACCCGCATTGCACCCCACGTTTCCATTGCTTCCCCCCCCCCGACAGCAGACTTCCTTGATGATTATCAACAGAACTTTTATTTCTCATTCGTTTCTGGAACAGTTGAAGGGTAGATGGAAAGGGGGAGGGAGGGAGGGACAGCAGAAGCAATGCTGTGAGGAGGAAGGGCTGGGCTGGGGGAGATGAGAAACATGGACAGGGCAAAGGGGCAATTCTCAAGTAGGAGATATTAAATGAGAAGGCAGTTATAGGGGGCACAAAATTCAAAATCTGCCACAGGGGGGCGAGGTGAGCCCTGGACCCAGGTTGGTTGGACAAGGGCAAGTTAGTAAAATTTAGGGCTACAGGGCCCTGGGGTTCTGTCAGGGTGTCAGGGCTCAGGTTTCAGGGTGTAACATGGAGGAGCCCAGTAGGGGCTATGCTGGCTGCAGGGGGAGCCCCCAGGCCCTTCCCCTCCTTTTGGGGGGATCTCACTGACGTGGCAAAGCCGTTCACTGTAGTCTGGCTGCAGACTTTCTGCCAGTCCCTTAGACACACCACTCCAGGCCTAAAGACAGATATCTCCAGGTCAGGGCTCAATTAGGAGCAGGAAGTAGAAGACCCAGGCTCTGTGCCAGGGGAACTCTCCCAAGATCTGCAACCACTGTGATTACAGAAGGGACACACACACTCCTGGGCCCTCAATACCACTGTTTCCATCTGCCTCAACCAATCTAGGATCAGTTCTTCTGGGTGTCTCTCTGCGTCTAGCCTATCCCCCAACTGGTCGGCCACATCCTGTTAGTGCAGGCCTCCCTCCCCTCCCCTCTGCCCCCCATGCTCTGTCTGTCTAGCTGGCAGGCAGTTGGCCATTGACAGACTGCAGTCTGCCTATGACAATGTTCTCACCGAAAAGTTCCCGTGGTATTCAGTAACCAGATCCTCTAGGTTCTTGAGGGTAGGAATTCGGGGCATCGTCCTGAGTGGGGAGAAAGAGGGAGCAGGAACACATCAGTTACGCTCTTTTATTACCCTTCTCGCAGTTCTCCCACATGGAATGAAGCGATTCTGTGTTGTCTGCGCCTGCATCTTCCTTCCATCACCATGCCCACTTGGGTGATCCCTCATTCCTTACTGTCCCGCCCTCTACTCCTGGAGACCCGGTAACAACCCTCTTCCCCTATTCCCAGCCCCCACCTCATTTTTCTGGGATTCCGAATTCTCACCGTTCCAGCCAGCAGTACAAACAGATGAGGATCACGATAGATGCCATGGAGACAAGGGGGATCAGCACAGCTTTCCATGCAAACAACGAAAGAGTCTCAGGATTCTCAGGATTCTCTATGGAAAAGAGGAAAGGAAAAGAGACTGAACATTTGTAGCGCCCCTACTACGTGCCAACATTTAGAGCCCCAACTTGGTGCCAGACACTGTGCCAGACGCTATCTGTATACTTAATCCTCATAACTCCTGAGCGGGGCGGGGAGCAATTATTATCTCCATTTTACAGATGAGGAAACAGAATCAAAGAGGTGAGTGATGTGCCCAAGGTCAAAGAGGTAGGAAGTGGCAGAGGCAGGTTTAAACCCTAGATTTGCCTGATTCCAAAGCCATCTTTACCATGCAGCCTTTCTGGGAATGCTGCGGGGAAATTTTATACATTCTGTATCCCCTTTGAGGACCCCCTCAGCCTCCTTCCCAATCCACCCCCCTACTGTAACAACACACTGATCCAACCCTACACAGAAAAATCCTGCTTCCTGGGGGTTGGAGTTGAACAGTGAGGGGAGATGAGCCACCAAGTTTGGGGGCTTAGGGGTAGGGAGGTAGGGCAAAAGACAGTGGTGCTAGAAAGGTTCCTGGGCTCATGGGTTGGGGTGATGCATTAGGCCCATTTTACCCTTTGAAGTATTGCTGCCCCAGTGAACGGGGCAGCTCCAGTCACTCCATTGCTGAGCGCTTCCACAGAGTGGGTTATAGCGGCTTCGAACACGGAACGTGTAGAATTTCTGTGCATCCACGCTAGGCAGAGAGAAGCTATGTCTGTGATCCACGGCTTGTTCCTTGAGGTGAAAGAGGGTGAGGGAAAGATGGGTGTCTATAAAAGAAGGGAGAATGGAAACTGCTGCCCCCCACCCCCACCCCAGGTCATCTTCTGGTTCTTCCCAGTTTCTCCCTCCTCTCTTGACTACTCAAGCCACACTGCTCCCTTCACTGCCTAGAATTTAATGCCTCCTTAAAGGCTTGCCTTTGTTTACTTGCCTTTCTGGCTTTGGGAAGAGCATGGGTAGGGAAACCTTGAGGAAAACTCACTGGTGATGAGAGGGAAAGGAGTCAGAGGAGGGTGGAAGGTGGGCAGGGGAACTGGGAGGCACAGAACAGGAGCTGGGGATCAGACCTTCCTATTGGCTAATTGAATCCTTCATCCCCACTTGCTCAGCCTGAGCTGCTATCCCCACTCACTCACAGTCCAGCTGTGGTCCCGGTCACTCCGGTACTGCACCAGGTGCTCCAAACAATGGTCCAAGTGTCTGTTGCTCCAGCTCAGTTCTAGCTGGAATTCACTCAGGTTGCGAAGTGTCAGATTCTCCGGAGCCCAGGGGATCACTGGAGATATGTGTGCGTGTGTGGTCATTCCCCTGGCCTAGACAAGTCAGGATCCTGAAGGTAGTGCGCCTGAGCCCTCCTCCCTTCCCCATTCTATTCCTCGCCTCTTTTCTGCCCAAGTACCCTTATGGTGAAAGAACACTAGTTTATATACCCCTTTCCTCAATACCCCACAATATCCTTTGACCCTCCTATCCAAATTACCCAGATCCTGCAGTTTTAGCAACTGTTCGGGCTGCCTCCTGTGTTCCCATGGGTCCTGGAGCTGGACAACAAATGTTTGGTAGAGATGGATCTCCTTTTTTCCAAACCAACAGCCAGAAGTGATCCCTTCAGAGAATAGATAGTGGCCACACTCTTGGAGTTTATCATCATCATTAAAGTTCTTGTACCTAGAGAAGGATTTCAAGGAAGAAGAACAGTGAGGTAAACTTGGGTACTCCGGATTTCCACAGCCCAGCCTCAGCTCCTCTGAACTGACTTATGACTCACCCCACGAGAAAACAGTGGGGAGCCTGGGATACTCTTGGTCCCCACGCAGTCTCTCACATCTAGCCCACCTCCTCTTCCTCCCCCGTGCGATTCCCTCTCCCCTTCTCATACCCATAATGCAGAGTCAGGTTGGTGCGCTGGGGCTCAGAGCTGCTGTTCCAGGTGCAATTCATGTACTCGACATTGAACACAAAACACTGAACCTTTGGGAGGGGCAGAGTGGAAACACTGAGGGTCCCAGCGGGTGTAGAGGTCAGGAAGAAATCTAGGTTGGGGAGAAAATGAAGTGGGGGAGGGTAAGAGAAGACACGATGGTCAGAAGAAGCAGCGTGAGGCAGGGAACCCTTCCCCTTGCCCTCCCCATGGTACTCTTAAAACTCTGCCCGCATCCTAATGTCCAGTGGCAGGTTCCAGAATTCAGTAGGACCCCTTCCCACAGCTTCCCTTCTCACCAACCTCCTCCAGTCCCAGGTTTCCCACCAGCTGTGATGTCTTCATTCCCATTGGGCGTGAGGACCTTTGGGTTCAGCCCCACCCCCAGCAGAGGCAGTTGCAGGAATAAGAGGGATCTGAGTGGCAATGGTGGCTTCAACATGGCGCTTACTCTTCGTTCTCTGGGTGTAGACTGTGTCAGGAACCTGGGCCCCTTACCCACTACCCCTCCCCACCCACACATTTCCTTCTGTCATAACTTCCGGTGGAAAGAACCTTAGAAGCCAGGGCTTTACGGAGGGTGTGGTGAATGTGTGCTATGACACAGGCTAAATCCTCTGGGAGATTAGGTGTTAATCTAATCTGTAGAAGTAACACCACCACTGTAATGTGGTGTTAAGTAGAGACTAAAGCTGGGTATCCAAAATTGTCACAGACCCAAGAAGCCTCAGACTACCTAGATCCCGGGAAGGATCTGCTCATCACCACCACCATTCCCGGCCACCTTCTCATCTAAATTATTTTATCCCATATAGTGGAGTGTCTGAACCTCCCTCCATCCTATGCTATGCTCCTTCCTTGGCTCAGTCACCCTGAAACCGCTATCAAAGCTCTACTGTCTTGGCTGGATGGAAATTGCAGTCTTGGCTCCCGTGGGCACATCTATAGCTATCTCTCCCCTGACCTTATCCAAACCAGAATAGCCACCCTTAGCTGTTGCGAGAGCTGGGTCCCCATTGTGACTGGTGAGGAGGTCTGACTTAGAAGTAGATTCTGGAAATGAAGGAACAACAATACTGGCTTCAAACTCCTCATCTTCCCCTGAATCTGCTTCTCTTCCTGTGTTCCGTATCTCAGTTAATGGTATCATCACTCTCTCAGTCACCCAGACTTCAAACCTCAAAGTCATCTTCGATTCCTCCGTCTCTCTCACCCTGAGAATCCTATCAGCTCTACTTCTGTTGTGTTTCTCCCAGTCGTGTCCTCCTTTCCATGACCACGGCCATGGTGCTAAATC
This sequence comes from Stenella coeruleoalba, assembly GCF_951394435.1. Taxonomy (NCBI): domain Eukaryota; kingdom Metazoa; phylum Chordata; class Mammalia; order Artiodactyla; family Delphinidae; genus Stenella; species Stenella coeruleoalba. The sequence continues at coordinate 55,233,317 of NC_137152.1, forward strand.
AGCCTTTCATTCCCTCTAGTCACGATTAGTACTAGAACCCACTAACTGGCCTCCCTTTCTAAAGGCCCCCTGCTCTCTAAACCACTCTTCATTCTGTTGCCAGATGTATCTTCCCCCAAATGCAGAGCTGATTGGAGACACTATTTACATAAATAGTTTATTTAGTAAACATTTACTGAGCCTTTAATATGTGCCAGGCACTATGCTTATGTTCTAACCCACCCTAATTTTCCGTGGGTTTAAATTCCTCAGGGTTAGCGCAAATGTTACCTCCTCCAATATGTCTTCCTCTCCCCAATCAGAATTAATTTGTCTTTCCATTGTGATTCAATAGCATTGTGTTATTGTTACTTTTATTTGTTATGTGCTAGTTTTATTATTTTTTATTTATTGTTATTTGTTACTTTTATTACAGCACTCTATCTTTTCTCTAAAAGGCAATACCATCATAGAAAGAATATCAAGAGTCAAGAAAAGTATGATATCACTTATATGTGAAATCTAAAAAAATACAACAGGGAATTCCCTGGTGGTCCAGTGGTTAGAGCTCCGCCCTTCCACTGCAGGAGGCACGGGTTCCATCCCTGGTGGGGGAACTGGGGAACTAAGATCGTGTGAGCCGCGCGGCCAAAAAAAAAAAAAAAAAGATAAAAAATACAACAAAGTAGTGAATATAACAAAAACGAAATAGATTCACAGATACAGAGAACAAACTAGGGGTTACCAGTGGGGAGAGGGAAGGGGGGAGGGGCAATATAGGGGTAGGGGACTAAGGTACAAACTATTATGTATAAAATGAGCTACAAGGATATATTGTACAACACGGGGAATATAGTCAATATTTTATAATAATTATAAATGGAGTGTAAACTTTAAGAATTGTCAATCACTATGTTGTACACCTGTAACTGATATAATATTGTACATCGAATATACTGCAATTGAAAAAGGCAGGAAAAAAAAAGAACAGCAATGAGATGATACACTTCTTTAAAGAGAGAGAGTGAGAGACAGAGACAAGAAAAAATCCTAGTCTCAGCTCTGTTACACAGTAGCCATATAATATAGGGCAAGCAAACTTCCACTCTTTGAAAATCAGCTTCCTCATCCACAAAATGGAGACAATAATAATCCCTAACTCATAGGAGTTTTTTGCGGATTAGAGGAGACAATGTCTGAAAAGCATCTGACACTCAGTAGGTGCCTCTTTCGATACAGCAAGCGTTCTTAACCTGGAGTTCATGGACCTTTAGGAGATATGTGAGTGAACTTCAAGAGGGGGTCTAAGAATCTCCCGGCAAAGTATCTAACATTTTGTATATCTTTACGTGCAGTTTTCTGGGAAGAAGGGCCATAGCTTCCATCAGCATTTTAAAGGGACTGTGAAGCAGAAGAGGTTAAGAACCTCAGTGCTAGACCATAAAGACCTTGAGCCGACCTTTCAGGGTTTAATTGGTGCTTTCTTATGCATACATAGTTTCTAATAAAGATTAGAGCCGACCTTTCAGGGTTTAATAGGTGCTTTCTTATGCATACGTAGTTTCTAATCTTCGCAACAGTCCCTTGAAGGTGTTAGTACACCCATTTTTCAGATGCAGGAACTAAGAAACAAAGAAGCGGTTTGCAAAAGGCAGAGTTTCTAAGCAACGCACAGACGATAGAGCACTTATTCTAGGCCGAGAACTGAGCGAGGCGCTGGGAATCCAGTTCCAGTCGGAGCTCAGCGCCGCGTCCGCCTCCCGCCTCGCAGGTTCGTATCCCCAGCGCCTGGCTGTCGGACGTTGCAGGGATCTTGACTGAGTGAAATCGATTCTCCGGCGGCCGGGGTGGAAAAGCTCCCCGAGCGCGGAGCTCCGCCCCACGCCGGGCTGGGCCCCGCCCCCACCCCCGCTGCTGTCGGTATTGTCCGATGGTTCCCGGCGCCCCTCGGTTTCCCTCGGTAGTTTCCGGCAATGATCGAGAGTTTCTAATGTGCCCCCTTGTCTCTCGGCTGCCGTCCTCGCCACCGCCGCCCCCCTTTTCGGCTCCCTCTCCCCCTCCCCCGCGGCCGGGCCCGGCTGGCGCCTCTGGCGCTACGGGCTGGGCAAGATGGCGGCCTTCGGGATCTTGAGCTACGAACACCGGCCCCTGAAGCGGCCGCGGCTGGGGCCTCCCGATGTATACCCTCAAGATCCCAAACAGAAGGAGGTGCGTTCAGAAATCCGGGCTCCCACGGGGCCAGGGGCCAGCGATCGCCATAGGAGGAAGAACTGATGGCTCGGGGAAGGGGGGGGCGGGGCGGTTCGGTGGGAGCGCAAGTCCCGAAAGGGGGAAGAGTAAAGTGGGCTGGTGTAGGAGAGTAGGACCTAGTGGGGGTGGGGGTTGGTTCCTGGGCGCGAACCGGGAGTGATGTCGGGGCCCCGCTGGAGGCGCCCCCCTCTCCACACACACACACCTCAGAAAGTTGTCTGAGGCGGTTGGGTGAGCTACGGCTGCTTGCAAGCTCGCAGGGGCACAGTGCTGTTGAGCGAGCTCTGGGGAATTGGGAATCTTAGTGAGGGTGGGGTCCAAATGAATATAAGGGCCTAGCTTTAAATCACAATCTGTTCTCCGAATCCTTCTCCTACCTTTTCCCCGGCTTGTTCCCCTCTCTTCTACCCTCCTCTCCCATCACCCCCACCCCCAAGGGAAAAAAAAAAGCTAAAATGTTGTTTTCCTGCCTCAGGATGAACTAACGGCCTTGAATGTAAAACAAGGTTTCAATAACCAGCCAGCTGTCTCTGGGGATGAACATGGCAGTGCCAAGAACGTCAACTTCAATCCTGCCAAGGTGAGACAACCCTGCCAGGCTGAAGGAAAAGGCTGGAAGAATCTGAGAAGGAGCAAAGGCCCTGGGTTGGGAAGACTTAAAGGGATGACCTAAATGGCCGAGTTTTCCTTCATAACCTAATGCTACCACATTGGCATTTGCCCATCAAAGGCACGACCACTTCTTTGCCCCTTCTTCCCACCCTGAGGTGTAGTTTTCTTCCCTCAGATCAGTTCCAACTTCAGCAGCATTATTGCAGAGAAGTTACGTTGTAACACCCTCCCTGACACCGGTAGAAGGAAGCCCCAAGTGAACCAGAAGGACAACTTCTGGCTGGTGACTGCACGATCCCAGAGTGCCATTAACACCTGGTTCACCGATCTGGCTGGCACCAAGCCACTCACACAACTAGCCAAAAAGGTGAGGTACTGTTTCCTGTTCTTCAGGCCAAGGAGGGGAGCGCGGGTACCAAGTACCCTCCGATTTCCAGATGAAGCTACACGGGTGCCAGCTCATGGGGGTGAGAGAGGTCTCACTATTTGCGATGTCCATCCAGGTCCCCATTTTCAGTAAGAAGGAAGAAGTGTTTGGGTACTTGGCCAAGTACACAGTGCCTGTGATGCGGGCTGCCTGGCTCATTAAGATGACCTGTGCCTACTATGCAGCGATCACAGAGACCAAGGTTAAGAAGAGACACGTCATTGACCCTTTCATGGGTGAGTAACTCCTAATACCAGAGGTCCCACCACTGATCGCTTCAAGGAGCGGTAGAGAGACCCTTGCAATTATTCTCCTTCCTCATCTGTATTCCTTGCTTCTGCTTGTATCTTGCATTCACTCAATTAGTAAGCATCAAGTATCTTGAGTATCTGCTGTGTGCATGTACTGGGCTATAAAGATGACCACTACCTAATCCCTGCCCTTAGGATGCTTATAGTCTAGTAGGGATGCTAAGGCATACGTACGAATCCCATAATTGAATATAGAAGCGTAGTGTCAAAAGTGGAGGCAGAAACTTCTTTGAGAATTCAGTGAACAAAAAGATTACTTTCTTTTGGGAACACCTGGGAAGGCTTTAGGAAGGTGGCATTTGTTTCTTTGTTTTGTTTTAATTAATTTTTTTGAAGTATAGTTGATTTACAATGTCATGTTAGTTTCTGGTGTACAACGAAGTGATTCAGTTTTACATATATATACATATATATATATACACTCTCTTGCATATTCTTTTCCGTTATTGTTTATTATGGGATATTGAATATAGCTCCCTGTGCTCTACAGTAGGACCTTGTTGTTGAAGGTGGCACTTGACTTGAGCCTAAGGGGATGAATAGGATTTAGAAGTATGGTGACTGGGGGTGGGGGACAGAAGGTGTTCTAAGCAAAGGGACAGTATAAAATAGCCCTTTTCCCATCTTTCCCCTAGAATGGACTCAGATCATCACCAAGTACTTATGGGAGCAGCTGCAAAAGATGGCTGAATACTACCGGCCAGGGCCTTCCGGAAGTGGGGGCTGTGGTTCTACTATAGGGCCCTTGCCCCATGATGTAGAGGTGGCAATCCGGCAGTGGGACTACAATGAGAAGCTAGCCATGTTCATGTTTCAGGTAGGAAGAAGGCATGTCGTGTGGGATGTGGGATTGAGCCTGACCTCACACTCTGCCAGCATAGAACAGAATCCGCCTGCCACCTTGCCCCACTCGTGGTTCTCTTTATTATTTCATTTACTTTCTCTGCCTCATCTCTAATAGTCCCTTGGCAAAACTAATCCTCTTCCCATCCCTTGTACCCATAGGACGGAATGCTGGACAGACATGAGTTCCTGACCTGGGTACTTGAGTGTTTTGAGAAAATCCGCCCTGGAGAGGATGAATTGCTTAAACTGCTGCTGCCCCTGCTGCTTCGAGTAAGGCCTAGGATTTGGGGGGGGGTCTAGGGAGGATGTGAGGAGATATAAGACGTGAAAGCAATGTCCCTTGGAGAGAACTGTTTTTTGTTTGTTTGTTTGTTTTCCTAATATTTATTTATTTATTTGGTCGCGCCGGGTCTTAGTTGCGGCTCCAGGGTTCCTCAGTTGTGGCAGGCGAGCTCCTTAGTTGTGGCATGCAAACTCTTAGTTGCGGCATGCATGTGGGATCTAGTTCCCTGACCAGGGATCAAACTCAGGCCCCCTGCATTGGGAGTGCAGAGTCTTATCCACTGCGCCACCAGGGAAGTCCCCAACTGGGGGGTTTTGATCGTCGTGTCTTCACAGTACTCTGGGGAATTCGTTCAGTCTGCATACCTCTCCCGCCGCCTTGCCTACTTCTGTACGCGGAGACTGGCCCTGCAGCTGGATGGCATGAGCAGTCACTCATCTCATGTGATGTCTGCTCAGTCAACAAGCACACTGCCCACGACCCCTGCTCCTCAGCCCCCAACTAGCAGCACACCCTCTACACCCTTTAGTGACCTGCTTATGTGCCCTCAGCACCGGCCCCTAGTTTTTGGCCTCAGCTGTATCCTTCAGGTAGGTACTAGGTGGGCCCATGGAAGTATTAAAAGGCATCTTGAGAAGACTCAGGTGCCTGTCCTGGAAAATGGGACTGGTTCTAAATTGGAGGCGAGAGTAGGCACTGAGTACTTGCTTGGAAATTGTTGGCTTCTCATTTCTGGGGTGTTAGTTCCTTTTCAGTTAGTTCCCTTCCAGGTCTAAATAGGAGGCCCAAAGCCTTTTAGGAGAGTGGATGAGGGGAGGGGCTCAGAGATGGAGTGATGCCACCTCAGGGGCTCAGAATAACTTTGGATCAGAAACTGAAGGGTTGGGTCTTATAATGGGCTTCTAGACAGGTAGCCGTGATAACTGAGTTTGACTTAGCTGTTCCTGTCTGGCAGACCATCCTCCTGTGTTGTCCTAGTGCCCTGGTTTGGCACTACTCACTGACTGATAGCCGAATCAAGACTGGCTCACCACTTGACCACCTGCCTATTGCCCCCTCCAACCTGCCCATGCCAGAGGGCAACAGTGCCTTCACTCAGCAGGTAAGTCTGACCAATAGCCTGGTACTCCCAGGCAACTGGGATGTGAGAGGCTTAAGTTACTCTTTCAGAAATAGTGACTCGGAGTCTGCTACTATTCTTCTAGCTTGGAGCCCCGGCCTTTTTTGTATGCCTTGCTACATCCTTAAAGCCTTCCTCTTTGCAGGTCCGTGCAAAGTTGCGGGAGATTGAGCAGCAGATCAAGGAGCGAGGACAGGCCGTTGAGGTTCGCTGGTCTTTTGATAAGTGCCAAGAAGCTACTGCAGGTGGGTGCCAGAGGACAGACAGTAAGAAGGATGTTTGAGGAAAGGATGGGGACGGTAAGGACATATAGATCTGAAAGTTGGAGTACATCGGGCCTCTAGTTAAAGTCCCCTTTACCACTTTCCTCCTCAGGCTTCACCATTGGACGGGTGCTCCATACTTTGGAAGTGCTGGACAGCCATAGTTTTGAGCGCTCTGACTTCAGCAACTCTCTTGATTCCCTCTGTAATCGAATCTTTGGATTGGGGCCTAGCAAGGATGGGCACGAGGTAATAAGCAAGAAGGGGAAGAGAAGAAGTGAAAAACAGCAAGAGCAACATTATATATGAGGGGAAGGCTTGGCAAGGCATTGAAACCAGAGGATGTCTGAAGAGACAGCCGGTCTTACTGGGCCTAGGATGTTTTAAGATGGGGCCTAGTCGCTGGGAGACTGGAACTCGGTTCTTTGTCCCCAGCTCTACCTTACTCACCCTTTTGGTCTTCCTTTGGTCTCCAGATCTCCTCAGATGATGATGCTGTGGTATCATTACTGTGTGAATGGGCTGTCAGCTGCAAGCGCTCTGGTCGTCATCGTGCGATGGTGGTAGCCAAGCTGCTGGAGAAGAGACAGGCAGAGATTGAGGCTGAGGTTAGGGGGCCCATGGGGCAGTGGCAGCTGGGGTTGGAGCCACATTGAGCTGGTAGTGGGACCAAAGTTGAAGTTGTGAGAGTGAAGAAGGGGTAGAGAATGTACAGGGAAAATTGAGGACATAAGGCAAAAGTAGAAAGGAGTGGATCGATGTCAGAGTTAGAGAAGTGACCAAGGCTGCAGCTGGGAGACGGTAAAGAAAATGGGAGTCAAGGGGGGGAGGGTAGAAGTGAAAAGCTTGGGATGGATCCAAAATAGGCAGTAGTTCAAGGATTGCACATGGACGAGTGAAGAAACAGGTAAAACCCAATCCTACAGTTTGTTCTCTCATCTTACAGCGTTGTGGAGAATCGGAAGCCGCAGATGAGAAGGGTTCCATAGCCTCTGGCTCCCTTTCTGCTCCTAGTGCTCCCATTTTCCAGGATGTCCTCCTGCAGTTTCTGGATACACAGGCTCCCATGCTGAGTATGGACCCCTGCCACCCTCTGGTTACCTCTGCCTAGACTCACCCATCCCTGTCATCAGAAAGCATATGAAGGGCCTTCTGGATATATTTCTGTCTTGAGCTCTATGCAGAATGACTTTGGGACATAATTCTAGGCTTTGCTCATCTTACAGTTTAACAGAGTAGAGAAGTAAGGAGAAGAATAAAAGGAGCATACGATCGAAGCATTTTCACGTATAAATAGCAGAGATGCTGTATTCCTTTATGAGATGGTGTGTGGGGCAGGAGTTTGGGTAACCAACCACACTTTATCCTTCAACAGTTTTGGTTTTATTGTTGTTGTTGTTTTTGGTTTGGCTTTTGGTTTTTCGGGTTGTTTTTTTTTTTGAGTCATTGCTATTCTTGCCTACTTCAGGAACCCTAGGAGCACCATGCCTTAGGTGTGTCTCTCTCTCTTTCTGCCCATCTCTTTTGTGCTCCCCTAACTCATCTTTTCTCATCCCCTCTCTCCAGCGGACCCCCGAAGTGAGAGTGAGCGAGTGGAGTTCTTTAACTTGGTACTGCTTTTCTGTGAACTGATTCGACATGATGTTTTCTCCCACAACATGTACACTTGCACCCTCATCTCCCGAGGGGACCTTGCCTTCGGAGCCCCTGGTCCCCGGCCTCCCTCTCCCTTTGATGACCCTGCCGATGACCCTGAGCGCAAAGAGGCTGAGGGCAGCAGCAGCAGCAAGCTGGAGGTGAGGGGGCTTTTCCTCGCCCTAGATCATTTCTTCTGACAGTCCCATCTTCCTGGCTCCTGGAATCCTCTGAGAATCCTTTACCTAGTGACAAGGGTAAGATTTGCTTAGTGCTTTGCAGTTTAGCAAGCACTCTCATATCAGTTTTTTTCATTGGATCCTCACAGCAGCCCTGTGAGGTATTCTTTTTTTTTTTTTTTTTGGCTGTGTCGGGCGGCTTGCAGGATCTTAGTTCCCCCACCAGGTATCCAACCAGGGTCCATGGCAGTGAAAGTGCTGAGTCCTAACCACTGGACTGCCGGGAATTCCCCCTTGTGAGGTATTCTTATCCTCATTTTAAAGCTGAAGGAAACCAAGGCCTGTGGTGGTAAATGGACCAGTCAAGGCTTGCATCTGGAACTGGTGCTTTTCCCAATATGGTCTCCTCTCTTCGACTCCCTGGTCAACTTTTCTAGATGGTGGGGAGCAGCTCCTCGGGGCTAAAGCAGCTTCGCTTCTGTTCTCTGCCGTCAGGATCCAGGCCTCTCGGAGTCTATGGACATCGACCCTAGCTCCAGTGTGCTCTTTGAGGACATGGAGAAGCCTGATTTCTCAGTAAGTTAGATCCTGGTGTGGGAGAATCCAGCTCCTGAGGTCCTCCCGTTATGCCACTTTGGGGAGTTTCTTTGTGCCCCCTCATCCCTTTGTCTTCCTCTAAATGTTCTGCCCTTTCGCCTTTCTCTTAGTTGTTCTCCCCCACTATGCCCTGTGAGGGGAAGGGCAGTCCATCCCCTGAGAAACCAGATGTTGAGAAGGAGGTGAAGCCCCCACCCAAGGAGAAGCTAGAAGGGACCCTTGGGGTTCTTTATGACCAGCCGCGGCATGTGCAGTATGCCACGCACTTTCCCATCCCCCAGGTACCGTTCCCCAACACCTTGCGACCATCTGTTCTGAGCCCAGGTTTCTGTCCAAGGACTGTGCTGAGGGGTTGGAGCTGTTCTTAAGGGTGTGGTATGCTGGGAAGGGCTTGAGCACTGGGATGCTGAGGGGCATGGAGCATGCTTTTAAGAGGAGGGAGAACGATCCGTGCTGGAGTCTGATGGTGCCGCTGGGATGCAGGAGGAGTCATGCAGCCATGAGTGCAACCAGCGGTTGGTCGTACTGTTTGGGGTGGGAAAGCAGCGAGATGATGCCCGCCATGCCATCAAGAAAATTACCAAGGATATCCTGAAGGTTCTGAACCGCAAAGGGACAGCAGAAACTGGTGGGTTTGAGGCACCTTAAATGGATCTCCCCCAAAAAGCGCCCTAGTCAGTCTTCCCTTCCCCAGTGTAGGGAACTCCCAGTCATGTCCCGATGTCCTGTCTCTTGGAGTCTCCTGAGAGCTCTAGTCCTTTTGAAACTTCCCCCCTCATTCCCCCCCTCTGCAGACCAGCTTGCTCCTATTGTGCCTCTGAATCCTGGAGACCTGACATTCTTAGGTACCTCACAGTAAGCCCCATACTGCCCGCCCTCCCTCTCCCTTCCCTCCCTCAACCTAGCACCTCCCTGTACGTATTCCTCTAAGGTCCACATAGTCTGTGGTCCTCCAAACCTTTGCTTCACTGTCCCCTTCCCTTCATCCCTCCCCGCCCCTTCCTTGACCCTCCCTTCCCATCTTCCCTCTTCCTTCCTTCCCTCTCTCCCTCCCTCCCTTCCTTCCCCTTGCCCCCCCAATAGCCTTCTCTCCATACCCCCCCTCCCCACCCCCAGTCACCTAGTTATCTTCCCTGTCCTGACTGGTCCCTTTCAACTGTCCCCTCAGGTGGGGAGGATGGGCAGAAGCGGCGGCGCAACCGGCCTGAAGCCTTCCCCACTGCCGAGGATATCTTTGCTAAGTTCCAGCACCTTTCACATTATGACCAACACCAGGTCACAGCTCAGGTGAGGGCCTAAGTCCAGCCCCCTTCCCACATTCCGGCCTCCTTGTCCCGTTTTCCTTTCCTCCTTGTCTTTTTTCCCCCCTCAGGCAGGCTAAGCCTCCTGGTCTCATCCCCTTCCACCATCCTTTCCTGCTTCCTTGGTTTTTCCCACCTCTCTCCATTCCTGTCTCACTCCCACTGCCCTTATTAGGTCTCCCGGAATGTTCTGGAGCAGATCACGAGCTTTGCCCTTGGCATGTCGTACCACTTGCCTCTGGTGCAGCATGTGCAGTTCATCTTCGACCTCATGGAATATTCACTCAGCATCAGTGGCCTCATCGACTTTGCCATTCAGGTGGGGAAGCTGGGGAGATGAGGGTGGAGGAAGGAGTTTGTGCTGTACAGGGTCATAAGGACAGGAGGAGAGGCTCAAGCCAGTGTCCCAGGCTATTTGGAGGGACCGAAAGACTAGTGTGGGGGGAGTGGCCCATGAGCTAAGCCAGCAGGAATAGAGACTCAAGTGCTCCCTGAGGAGACCCGAGAGATGGATTAGAGCACTGGGCACAGACTGTCCTCCCATCGTGAGGTTCATAGGATTGTATCCCGGAGACTGGTTACATCATTGACGTGACTTGTCGTTACTAGAATAAAGGACAGTGGGATATGGCACCAGGGCCCTTCCAGGCTGAGGCAGCTCCAGCAGGAAGGGGCTCCAGTTTTCTCACAGGAAGGCGGGTTATGTGTAATACTCAAGGCCTCTTCTCATTTGTCAACCCCCGCTCACTCTGCTCTAGCTACTGAATGAACTGAGTGTAGTTGAGGCCGAGTTGCTTCTCAAATCCTCGGATCTGGTGGGCAGCTACACCACCAGCCTGTGCCTGTGCATCGTGGCTGTCCTGCGGCACTATCACGCCTGCCTCATCCTCAACCAGGACCAGATGGCACAGGTCTTTGAGGGGTAAGCAGGGCTTCAAAATGCAGGGCCCTGGTGCAGGGCCCTGGTGAATGCTGGTGGAAGTGGCCTGCGAAGAACATGTGGGGCTCTCACTGTGCGGAAGTGCGTGCCATTCAGGTGGGGAGGGGAGAGAGTATTGCCAAGGGATGGGAATCTTTGCGCCCCGGCCTGCCATTGCTTCAGGCACACCTCCCGACCTTGCCCCTTCGTGACAGGCTGTGTGGCGTAGTCAAGCATGGGATGAACCGGTCCGATGGCTCCTCCGCAGAACGCTGTATCCTTGCTTATCTCTATGATCTGTACACCTCCTGTAGCCATTTAAAGAGCAAATTTGGGGAGCTCTTCAGGTAAGAGAGGTGGGAGGTAAGGGGTAGAGACTGGGACCTCGTCCCGTCTCCTTCCCATTACTGCCCCACTCAGGAGCAGAGCACAGCCCAGGACCCTGCTGTCTCTGAAGGGTCATTTGGGGATGGTGTCCTCTGCGTGTTCTTGGTTCCTGAGAGTGGGCCTCCTTCCTCATCAGCCTTGCCTCCAGCCCATGTCTGCGGGGCCCACATTCCTCCTCCCTGCCTCCAGAGGCCCCTGTGCCTTCTTCTCACTGGGTTCCTTTCCTGCCCGGTTGGTCTGCTTTGTCCCATTTCCCCTTTTCTTGCCCTAAGGCCCCTTGTCCCTCACATTCTCCTTTTTTTTCTTTCTTTTCTCGCCTTTCCTGACCATCCCTCTAGTTCACTAGCCCTTCCTCAACGCTGCTCTCTCCTTTCCCCCACCCCTGCAGCGACTTCTGCTCCAAGGTGAAGAACACCATCTACTGCAACGTGGAGCCGTCAGAATCCAACATGCGCTGGGCACCTGAGTTCATGATTGACACTCTGGAGAACCCTGCTGCTCACACCTTCACCTACACAGGGCTAGGCAAGAGTCTTAGTGAGAACCCTGCTAACCGCTACAGCTTTGTCTGCAATGCCCTTATGCACGTCTGTGTGGGGCACCATGATCCCGATAGGTATGGGGCGTACTGAGTGAGGAATGGGCACCACGCTCCCGCCTGATATTGGGAGGGATGAGATGCCTGGGAGGTACTGCAACCTTGGTTATGGCCGGGGTGGAGATGAAAAGTTAATGAGTCTGAGGTTTTGCCGGGAACAAGGTTTTTCCTGAGGGCATTTGTACTTTTCCCCAGGGTGAATGACATCGCAATCCTGTGTGCAGAGCTGACCGGCTATTGCAAGTCACTGAGTGCAGAGTGGCTGGGAGTGCTTAAGGCCTTGTGCTGCTCCTCTAACAATGGCACTTGTGGTTTCAACGACCTCCTCTGCAATGTAGATGTGAGACTGGGGGTGGGGGAGTGCTGGACACCGGGCATGTCCCGGGGCAGGGGTCTGCTCCCAGTAATCACAGGAGCGGAGGGACAGAGTTTTGCAGAGTGGAGGCCAAGCGCTCTGAGTAGCCGCCCTCTCTCCACACTGAGTCCTGGTGTCTGTCTGCTTTTTTCCTCCAGGTCAGTGACCTGTCTTTTCACGACTCCCTGGCCACTTTTGTTGCCATCCTCATCGCTCGGCAGTGTTTGCTCCTGGAGGATCTGATTCGCTGTGCAGCCATCCCTTCGCTTCTTAATGCTGGTGAACTACCAATCCATAACCCCTAGAATGTCTAGACCCCCCCAGTCTCAATACACACTGGATGGTCGCACTCTGGTTGTTCAGTGTGGGGCTCCTGGTGGCACCAGAGGCCAGTCCTGTGGTGTGCCTCAGGCTGGGAGGGGCGTCTTTCTAACCCTGCATTTGCAGCCCCGATCTTTCCGGTTCCTGACCCTTCCAGGTACTCCCCTTATACTGCAGAACAGTTTGCTACCCCTCTCCTCCAATGTTTTATCTCTTTTCGCCTGGCCTCAGCTTCCCTTTTAGCCCCTCACCACCTACAGATCCACATACAGTCCGCCTTCATCCTTTCCCCTCTGCTTTGTCTTCCTCTCTGTAGCTTGCAGTGAACAGGACTCTGAGCCGGGGGCCCGGCTTACCTGCCGCATCCTCCTCCACCTTTTCAAGACACCTCAACTCAATCCTTGCCAGTCGGACGGAAGTAAGTGACCTTGATCTGAGCCGGCCAGCCGTGGAAAGTGTGGCCACCCCACCCACACCGTTTCTACTTTTGCTTCCCCTGACTTCAGCTGTCTCCCCAGACAAGCCTACGGTAGGAATCCGCTCCTCCTGTGACCGCCACCTGCTGGCTGCCTCCCAGAACCGCATTGTGGATGGAGCTGTGTTTGCTGTTCTCAAGGCTGTGTTTGTACTTGGTATGGGGGTAGGAAGGGAGTGGTGCCAGAAGTGTGTATAGGGTGGAGCGCCAGCTAAACTACAAAGGACAGTCTTTCTCTCTCCTGAAGGTGGTCTCTCTGACCTTTGGGGAGGAGACGAGGGAGGGAAGTATATTTCTGTCCCATAGGGCAGGATCTGGGGAGTTGCTGCTTCTGTGGGTCCGGGGTGGGTCTCCACACAGCATTCGGATCTCACTCTGCCCTCCCTATCTCCTGCCTGTGAACCACAGGGGATGCGGAACTGAAGGGTTCAGGCTTCACTGTGACAGGAGGAACAGAAGAACTTCCAGAGGAGGAGGGAGGAGGTGGCAGTGGCGGTCGGAGGCAGGGTGGCCGCAACATCTCTGTGGAGACAGCCAGTCTGGATGTCTATGCCAAGTACGTGCTACGCAGCATCTGCCAGCAGGTCAGTCTCACCTTCCCCCCACACCTCCTAAACGCCGCTATATAATATAGTCCTGTTTCCTACCGTGATCGCACCACCTCCCTGCCATACATCATGTCCCTCACCAACCCCCCAGTCCATCCCCCTTATTCCTAACCTGCTTACTGGTTGCCCCAGTCCCCCGATTCTCGGCTTCCTCAGGAATGGGTAGGAGAACGTTGCCTTAAATCGCTGTGTGAGGACAGCAATGACTTGCAAGACCCAGTGTTGAGTAGCGCCCAGGCCCAGCGCCTCATGCAGCTCATCTGCTACCCACATCGGCTGCTGGACAATGAGGATGGGGAAAACCCCCAGCGGCAACGCATTAAGCGTATTCTCCAGGTAGGCCAAAGCGATGGGGGTCTTGGAGGAAGCAGTGGGGCCTGAGCCTGGGGTGAGACGATGGGGACCTTGAGAGGAAAAGAGAGAGGGAGTGAAGTAGGAAGGCTTCATTCGAGGATGTGGGTGAAAGGTGGTGAGAGAAACAGCTCCAGCATGGGTTTCGAAGTTAAGCCAATATGGTCTAGACTGGAGAGTGAACTGTTGGGTGAGTGCACAGCTATCTGGAGTAGGACTCCAGCTTATCAGTGGGAGGCATAGCATCTGGGAGGCCTAGTTTTTGGCCTTGTATGTTTGGCATGTTGGTCGTGGCTCTGTCATGAGTAGTAATACTACCGAAGAGCTATTACTTATCGAGCGGCTGCTTCACGTGGGGTACCATGCTCAGCACACTACGTACATTTTCTCATTTACTCTTTACAGCCCTGTGAAGTAGGTAAGAATATCCCTATTTGACCAGTGAGGAAACTGAGGCTTGAAGAGGTTAAGTAACTTGCCCAAGGTTCAGGAACTCACACAGCTAGGAAGTTTATGAGCCCAGTCAGTATATGAGCCCAGGTCTGCCTGTGCCCTTCCTGCCTCACCACGCTGCTGCAGACATTCATGTGACTGGAGGGTGGAAAAATAAAGCCGTTGAGGAAAAGCTAAAGGAATGAGGCCTCTTCAGCCTGGAGGAGATAATGCCAAAGAGAGATTAGCTGAGACTAGCCTTCGGGTCTGTAAAGGACTTTGAGCAGCTGGTTGGAAACAGGAGCGGCGAGCTTCAACTTCAACATCAAAGATTTAGGTTAAGCATTAAGCAGAACTTCCTGATGCTAAGGAATGTGAGGCTCTGGAACAGGAAACTGGGGAAAGATGTGAAATCTTTCCAGAACCACTTTTAAAATAGGATAGACTTTTCAGTCATTTTGGACTATTTAGGTATGATCTTCCCTGAAGAGGGGACATAGAGGTCCCTTTCAGACCTCCAGGCATATGTGATTCAAGTTTGTGAGAGATCAGGAGCTGGCATCGGGGTGCTGAGTGGCTGGGATGACACAATGATGACTAGCTTGTGGGTGGGGTCTCTGTCACAGAACTTGGACCAGTGGACCATGCGCCAGTCTTCCTTGGAGCTGCAACTCATGATCAAGCAGACCCCTAACAATGTGAGTGGTGCCCGGGCCCTCTCTTTCCCATGCTTACTTCCAGCGACACATGTCAGGGAGGCGGGCCGCCATAGAAGAACCTAGGTCCTACCTTTGGGTTCTGGAGATCAGAGAGGATGGGAAGATGGCGGACGTTTGGAGCCGATGATAAGGCACATGGATTGGGATTGTTGGGGCTCTGAGCTGTGGGGAAGGTTGGTGGCGGTGGCCATAGAGGCTGTTTCTCTGGCCACAGCTGTAAGGAGGTATGTAAAGGAGAAGACAGTGGGGCATTGGAGAGATACTGCGAGGTGCTGGAGGACACGACACCCAGCAGAGTTGTGTCCGTTACCCTCCTATCAACCTCCATGGATGCCTTCCTATGTCCTCATCTCCCAGCTCTCCTACCATCTCTTTGCCTTTGCCGCCAGCTACCTATTTAGCACCCCTGTGCCCTTCATCCTCCTCAGGAGATGAACTCCCTCTTAGAGAACATCGCCAAGGCCACAATCGAGGTTTTCCAACAGTCTGCAGAGACAGGGTCGTCTTCTGGAAACACTGCAAGCAACATGCCCAGCAGCAGCAAGACCAAGCCCGTGCTCAGGTTGGGTAGAAACGTGTTAGGACCCATCCCCTTCTGAGTTTTCTCCTCTGGTAGTGTAAATGATTTCAGCCACCTGGAGATGCCAGGCATGTCCATCAGGAAAGGAGAGGATGGGTCGTTCCAACCTTGCCCGGCTCCTCTGTAACCCTGTGCGCGCCATCTCTCCAGCTCCCTAGAGCGCTCTGGTGTATGGCTGGTGGCTCCTCTCATTGCCAAACTGCCCACCTCAGTCCAGGGGCATGTGTTAAAGGCTGCTGGGGAAGAATTGGAGAAGGGCCAGCACCTGGGTTCCTCTTCGCGCAAAGAACGCGATCGACAAAAGCAAAAGAGGTAAAGCGGCTACGAGGGGGCCGGGATTGAGGGGTAGAAAGGAGAGGAGGCATACCCAGGGAAGAAGAAAAGTTGGGGCAAAGAGGTGAGGATCAAAATCAGAAAAGTGGACAGAGGATAAGAGTGATAGTTGAGCAAGAGGCTAGATCTTTTTTTTTTTTTGAAGAAGGCTAGATCTTAAAAGAGTAGAGTCTGGGGCTCAGAGGAATGAGGTTGCAAGTCGCCTGACCTACAACCCACAGTCCTGTACTTTTCTTTTTCTTTTCCTCCCATCTCTAGCATGTCCCTGTTGAGCCAGCAGCCCTTCTTATCCCTGGTGCTGACGTGTCTGAAGGGTCAGGACGAGCAGCGCGAGGGACTCCTTACCTCCCTCTACAGCCAGGTCCACCAGGTACAGGTCTCTGGGCCCTGGAGCCGGGCAGGAGGGCAGAGAAGGATGCAGCCAAGAGGCCACTGAATCTTCAGTGTTTTCTGACAAGAACACCCTGGGTGCTTTGGCATGGAAACGAGAAGATCCCTGAGCTGTGTGTTGTACTTGTTTTTATCTTAGATTGTGAATAATTGGAGAGATGACCAGTACTTAGACGATTGCAAGCCAAAGCAGCTAATGCATGAGGCGCTCAAACTGCGGCTCAACCTGGTGAGAGAGGGAGCTGGGGAGACGAAGGAAAGGGGTGGGGCTAGGACTGCAGACAAAGAAGCCCCAGCCCAGGGAGGCGAGGGTGAGGATGGAGGGCCCAGGCTCTTCTGGGTCTTCACGTATTAGCCCAGCTCTCCTAAAGGACGCAGGACCTGAAAGTGGTTAAGGAGACTGGATCCTTGCAGGGAACCTGCCTCAGTATCCTAGATTCTGGCTGGGCCCGAGAAGCCCTAGACGTCTATTGTGGAATGTTGAATGAGATCCTGGACATCCTTTGGTCTAACTCCATCATTTTATAAGTAAGGAAACCAAGGCCGAGAGATGTCAAGAATTAAGTCGTTGGCCTGAGATCATGTAGCAAATCATAGGTACAGCTGGAACATTGACCTCAGGTGTCCCGAGTCACATCCAGCCCAGGTTCTAATCTAAGCTTTCCTTAAATGCTGCACTCCGCCCCTGAGCCATCTGACTGACTTGTTGTGGCCCTGGCAGGTGGGGGGCATGTTTGACACGGTGCAGCGCAGCACCCAGCAGACCACGGAGTGGGCTGTGCTCCTCCTGGAGATCATCATCAGCGGCACTGTCGACATGCAGTCCAACAAGTAAAGCATCCCCATCCCCTCCCTCCAGTTTTGTACCCGAGAGGATCCCCTTCCCTGACACCAGGTGCACGACCCGCCGCAATCGGTGTGGCTCATACTGCGGACTCTGCGGTCCGGGGTTCCCCACACGGTTTTGGTGCCCGCTCCCTGCTCGTGTCCAACCCGGCTGTCTCTGTCTGTCTGAACTCTTTCTCCTCTGGTTTCCCCCCCGCCCCCGGCTTCCTGCCACAGTGAGCTCTTCACCACCGTCTTGGACATGCTGAGCGTGCTCATCAATGGGACCCTAGCTGCGGACATGTCCAGCATCTCCCAGGGCAGCATGGAGGAAAACAAACGTGCCTACATGAACCTGGTGAAGAAGCTGCGGGTGAGAGGAGGGGACGAGGGCGAGGCCTAGAGGCCTGGGGTCTCAGCCCCCTATTCCCTGACCTTGCGTTTGCTGTCCAGCCTCAGTGGCATCGTCCTGCCCAGAGCCCCTTACCCTTCCCTTTCACGTCCGTGTTTTCTTTGTTATTCATATGGTAAGGATTTACCGAGTGTCTTCTTCCTGCTAGCTTCTGTACTGTCCCCTGAGACTTCCCGTCCCTCTTTTCCTGTGTCCTTGAACTCTTGTCCTGTCTTTCTGTGCCTGCAGAAGGAGTTGGGGGAGCGCCAGTCAGACAGTCTGGAAAAAGTTCGCCAGCTGCTGCCGCTGCCCAAGCAGACCCGAGATGTCATCACATGTGAGCCGCAGGGCTCCCTTATCGACACCAAAGGCAACAAGATCGCCGGCTTCGACTCCATCTTCAAGAAGGAGGCATGTTCCATTATCTTCCCATCCCCTGCTCCCCGCTCCCCACCTTTGTTCCCCTTTGGGTCAGAGCCTCCCCTGCATTAACCTCTGTAGCTGCAACAGGTTTATCAGGCTCTGTGGGCGAGAGCCATCCCTGGGGTGTTGAGCTAATCACTTAATTTTCCTCACATTTCTTCTTCCCATCTTGGGAGTCTCCCTCTCTTTCCTTGGTCTCTCCCTTCACCCCTCTGCACCTCCCATCACCCCCACCCACCTTTATACGTACCACCCATTTCTCAGCACCCTACCCTCCTCTTTCCTCTGCCCCACCTGCCTCCCATACTGCTCCACCCCGGCCTGCACCCCTTTTATCCCTGCATCTCTCTCCCCCCAACCCTGTCAACCCATCTCTGCACAGTTTTCTCTGTCCCCTCTCTTTGTCAGTTACAGTATTTGTTGAGTAACCATAATCATTGTGTGAGTAGAGGGAGAGGAGAAAGAGAACGCGGAGTTCAAAAGCCAAAGTCCGACCCATTCATATAGCCATACTCTTCGTTCTTTTCCTGGCTCAGTGTGTCTCTGTCTGTCTTTCTGCCTGTCTTTGTCTCTCTCTCTCTCTCTCTCTGCCTGTCTCTCTCTTCCTGTTTTTCTCTCTCTCTCCCTGTCTCTGTCTCTCTCTCTGCCTGTTTTCAGTCTCTCACTGGCTTTTCTTTCTCGACCTTCCTGTTTCTGTATCTGTCTTCCTCTGTCAGTGTCTGTCTCTGTCTCTGTCTCCCTCTGCTCCCCGCCATCTCCTCTTAACTCTCTCTCCCCTGTGTGTGTGTGTGTGTGTGTGTGTGTGTTTCCGTGTGTCCGTGTGTCTTCCTTTCACCATCTTCCCTGAATCTACCCATGACTTTCTTTTTCTTTTATTGCCAACAGATACTTTTCCCTCTCCTCCAAGTCCTCAAGTTTTCCAAGTCTTCTGTCTTCTGTTTTCCAAGTCTCAACAGCTCACTGTTTCTCATTTTCCGGAGCAGGGTCTACAGGTTTCCACCAAACAAAAGATCTCCCCCTGGGATCTTTTTGAAGGCTTGAAGCCATCAGCACCACTGTCTTGGGGCTGGTTTGGAACAGTCCGGGTGGACCGGCGCGTGGCCCGCGGAGAGGAGCAGCAGCGGCTGCTGCTGTACCACACGCACCTGAGGCCCCGGCCCCGCGCCTATTACCTGGAGCCACTGCCGCTGCCGCCGGAAGATGAGGAGCCCCCAGCCCCCGCCCTGCTGGAGCCTGAGAAAAAGGCTCCAGAGCCCCCCAAAACTGACAAACCTGGGGCCGCTCCCCCCAGCACTGAGGAACGCAAGAAGAAGTCCACCAAGGGCAAGAAACGCAGCCAGCCGGCCGCCAAGACAGAGGTGAGCGCCGCTGCCACCTCGCCACAGCCCCGTCATGCCCCTTTCCCAGCCCCTCTCTCTTCCGGATGCTGTCGAGCGACTGGTTTGTGGGAGGGCTGGGGGCATCTGGGGAAGGGGTACCTTTAGAATTAGAACAGGGAACCACGTACATCCAGCTCCTGTTCCCCCCTCCTACCCCACCTGACCCCAGCCCTCTCCCCTTCCTCCTGTGCCGTTCACACAGGACTATGGAATGGGCCCAGGCCGGAGTGGCCCCTATGGAGTGACAGTGCCTCCGGACCTCCTGCACCACACCAACCCTGGCTCCATATCCCACCTTAGCTACAGGCAGGGCTCCATAGGCCTCTACACCCAGAACCAGCCACTGCCGGCAGGTGAGTGCCAGCTACCAGGCACGAGGGACTGACCCGAACATGCCTTCCGCCTGAGGGGCGATGCCACTCCTCCCAGGAGCTGTGGATGCCCGGGGCGCTGAGCAGGGCGCAGAGGGACGAAGAGCCTAAAGAGGTCAGCCTGCTCCCCTTTCCAGGTGGCCCCCGTGTGGACCCGTACCGCCCTGTGCGGTTACCGATGCAGAAGCTGCCGACCCGACCACCTTATCCTGGAGTGCTGCCCACCACCATGACTGGCGTCATGGGACTGGAACCCTCCTCCTACAAGACGTCTGTGTACCGACAGCAGCAGCCTGCGGTGCCCCAGGGACAGCGCCTTCGCCAACAGCTCCAGGCAAAGATAGTGAGAGGGGCCGTAGGGAGGGCCGTCAGGGAGAGGGGCTTTTGGGGTCACAGGGATTGGGATCTTCACAAGGACACACAGAGAAGGAGATACAAGAAACGAGGTGGCAGAAAGCCCTTCCTGAGTTTGAGTTTGTCTCCTTTTTCCCTCTAGCAGAGTCAGGGGATGTTGGGACAGTCATCTGTCCATCAGATGACTCCCAGCTCTTCCTACGGTTTGCAGACCTCCCAGGTAAGGGCACGAGATGGTGAGAATCAGGGAGCTTGAGGCAGGCTGCGCTGCACAGTCTTGGCCCTGACTCCGTCTCTCTTCCTTCCCTCCAGGGCTATACTCCTTACGTTTCTCATGTGGGATTGCAGCAACACACAGGCCCCGCAGGTACCATGGTGCCCCCCAGCTACTCCAGCCAGCCTTATCAGAGCACCCACTCTTCTACCAATCCTACTCTTGTAGATCCTACCCGCCATCTGCAGCAGCGGCCCAGTGGCTATGTGCACCAGCAGGCCCCAACCTACGGACACGGGCTGACCTCTACTCAAAGGTACCCAAGGGAGCCGGGGGTCGTGAAGACACACTGAGGCTTTCAATTAGGGAGAACCTGGGCCTGGAGGTGATGGGACTAGTCAGAACTTTTGGAGGCATCAAGAACACTTATCTGGCCACCTGGCCTGTCGCCACAAAATGCCGGAGCTGGAAGGGACCCTGGCGGCCAGTGTTCTCACACCTGCTTCCCAACATTTCTTCGAGGACCAAAGAGGGGAAATCATTTATATATGACTATGAAAAGGAAAGATCGGGGGTTCATAGATGCAGTGTGTGGTAAGGAGTCATCCAGCCACTATTAGAGCAGTTTAGTGCTGGAATGGACCAGCGAACACATTCTCCCACCATGCCGAACGTCTGTCAGGCCTTAGTTAAGACTTTGGAGTCATGGCTTGAGGCTCTGCAGCTTAGGGTGGAGAACATTGCAGGGTGGACCAGAAGCAAAGTCCCTTACTTAGACGTGCCTTAGGCCCCCTGTGTGGCCAGCACTATGCTAGGACCAGGTGGGGTGAGGAAAGCTATTTGAAAAAAATACAAAGTCCCTCACCACAGAGAATTTCTACTATACCTGGGGAGAGGAGACTTACTCAGAAGAACACTTAGGGAACACAGTGATGAAAGATATAATCAGCTGTGCAGTTGGGTGCCGCGAAGTAAATGGGAATTCAGGAAGAGTGCGGGATGATATCACTGTGGGCCTGAGTCATCAGAGAAAGTTCCGTGAAGGAGGTCAGACTTGAGTTGGCCTTTGAAGCATAGCTGTGATTTGGATTTGCGGGGAGGAGGAGAAGGAGGGGGATCCCAGGTAGAGGACGTAGCATGAACAAAGACATGGGGACCCGAGTGAGTAGGGTGGCTGGGAGGACAGGAAGGAGAAGAGCTTGGCTGAAATGTAAGACTTGTGCCAGGGAAGGAGTAGGGATAAGCTGGGAGTGTGCAGGTTGAGAGAGAGCCTTGAACGTTCGGTGAGGGATTGAGACACAATCCCAGAAAGCATTCTTTTTTTTTTAACAAATTTATTTATATTTTATTTATTTTTGGCTGCGTTGGGTCTTTGTTGCTGTGCGCGGGCTTTCTCTAGTTGCGGCGAGGGGGGGCTACTCTTCGTTGCGGTGCGGGGGCTTCTCATTGCAGTGGCTTCTCTTGTTGCAGAGCACGGACTCTAGGCATGCGGGCTTCAGGAGTTGTGGCACATAGGCTCAGCAGTTGTGGCTCGTGGGCTCTAGAGCGCAGGCTCGGTAGTTGTGGCGCACGGGCTTAGTTGCTTCGCGGCATGTGGGATCTTCCCGGACCAGGAATCGAACCCGTGATCCCTGCATTGGCAGGCGGATTCTTAACCACTGCACCACCAGGGAAGTCCCCAGAAAGTACTCTTTTGATCAGGAAAGTGATGTGATGATTTGGGCGTGTTGAGAGATTAATGTGGAATTCATGGAGAGGATGCGTACGGAAGGTGACAGAAGACTTGAGACGGGCCCAGCCAGTAGCCTGTTGCAGTGAAGTACAGATTGGGGTCAGAAAGGTGTAAGGAGCAATAGAACACAACAGTCTTCAAGACCCTGACGGTTACTGGGGACCAACAACAGTGATAAGCAGAACCACCTCAGTGGTGTCTATGGAATGCCTAGCTTGTGCTGAGACTGTGTTTCATTTTCATAAGAGAAAACCAGCTACAACAGAATTGAAAAATTCCTAACCACGAAGGTTAGGAGACACTAAAATGGAGTGTTGTCTTTGCTCCTCATTCCCCAACCTAGAAATCTGTCAGAAGCCAAAAAGTCTCTTCTGGTTGGTGACAGGAGGAGTGAATGAAATGGCCTGTTGATGTTTCTTTGGGGTCAGGGACCTGGGGCTCATCTGCACCCCCATCTCCCACAGCCCGTGCCTTGATCTCTGCGCCTCCTTGTCTTTGTAGGTTTTCCCACCAGACACTGCAGCAGACACCCATGATAGGCACTATGACCCCACTGGGTGCCCAGGGTGTCCAGGCTGGCGTCCGGTCGGCTTCCATCCTGCCTGAGCAGCAGCAGCAGCAGCAGCAGCAACAGCAGCAGCAGCAGCAGCAGCAACAGCAGCAGCAGCAGCAGCAGCAGCAACAGTACCACATCCGGCAGCAGCAGCAGCAGCAGATCCTGCGGGTAAGGCCCTAGGATTTTCGCCTGGGACCTGGGAGCCCGAGGAGGAGGGGGAGGAGGAGGAAGGGGACTGGGAGCGGAGAGGAGGAGGGGGAGGAGAGGCACAGGCTCTTCCAGGTGGTTTTCAGCGCTGAATGAGGCAGTGTAAGGGCATACCCCGGCAGGGCAGCTGGCACATAGTGGGGGCTTAAGAAGCCAGTTCCTTCCCTCCCCCTTTTTCCGGGGGTCCTGGTGGGAGAGTGTTGGGGGTCATCTGCTTGGTGCTCCACATTTGATTTTCTCTGCAGCTCTCCGAGCGGGGAGGGCAGCGGAGCCGGAGTTCCCACCCTGTGCTTCTCCCCCCATCCCCATCCCTCCACCACTGAGGTTCAGCCCCTCGCTCTCCTTAGACAGATCTCTTCTGTCTTCACAGCAGCAGCAGCAGCAGCAGCAGCAACAGCAGCAGCAGCAGCAGCAGCAGCAGCAGCAGCAACAGCAGCAGCAGCAGCAGCAGCAGCAGCAGCAGGCACACCAGCAGCAGCAGCAGCAGGCAGCTCCTCCCCAGCCCCAGCCCCAGTCCCAGCCCCAGGTAGCTGCTGGACTCCAGCCCCGGGCTCTGGGACAGCGGCCCAGGCTGGGGACAGTGTGCAGCCATGGCGAGGCGGGGGGCAAGGCAGGGCCCTCCTCTGAGAGCTGGGGACATGAGGACGGGGAAGGAAGGGGGAAGGTTCGAGTTCAGTCTTCCCCTTCCCATTTTCACCTCAGTTCCAGCGCCAGGGGCTTCAGCAGACCCAGCAACAACAGCAGACAGCAGCTTTGGTCCGGCAGCTCCAACAACAGCTCTCCAGTAAGCCCGCCTTTCTTCCCAAGGAGAGCCCCACAGAATAACTGGGGGGCCGGCGGGGCGGGGAAGGCCAAAGTAGCTGAGGTGATTGCTTCAGGCCCCGGTTGTGAGGGGAAGCGTTGCCTTCCATCCCTTCCCTCGGTGCCTGAATGGCTCTCCTCAATGCAGACCGCCGCCACCCCTGCTCGGCCTCCCACCCCTGATAATCTCTGGTTTTTCACAGATACCCAGCCACAGCCCAGTACCAACATATTTGGACGCTACTGAGCCACCTGGAGGAACTGCTTGTGCACTGGATGGGGCCCCACCCTTTCCTCTTAATTCCCAGTCCCCTTCCTGGGCTAGCACCAGTAGTGGTTGGGGCTCTTCCCTCAGGCTCCATTTTTAATGAGTTTTTAGTATTTTTGTTAATGTGAGGCATTGAGCTGTTGGGTTTTGTATATTATTTATATAGAGACCCCAGAGCTGTTGCACCCAATACACAGAGCTTCTTTGCAAAGGGAGTGTGTGAGTCTGCATGTCCGGGAAGGGCGGGCTCTCGGAAGGGTGCGGGCCGGACCAGCAAGTCAGCACCTTCATTCTGTTCAGATCATCTCCCCTGTTTACCTTCCACCTCCTAAATTTCTGAATTCTAATTGGCTTACTACCCTCTCTTTTCTCCAACCTGGCAACGTGTTAAGGGTTGGGGCCTTAGTCTCTCAGTAAGGGTGGTTCACCTTCTCAGCTAGATGGTGCGGCTTCTGTATAGTTTGTCTCCATGGGAGGATACACCACTGGGATTGGTGGGGGGCCGCTGGGCCAGAGGAAAAGTCACTGGAACCTGATTCTCCTTCCACCCATCCCACATGCTGGGTCTCGAACAAGCTTCGGGGTGGGGGGGTGACAGACACTGCTTACCCATTTTGCCACCTTCTGTGGTCTCCCTAACGTTCCAAGTGATATCCTAGATAGAGAACTTCCCTGAGTCACATTTCTGGGATGAAACATTGCCCTCCATTGGCAAGTGTCGCCACCACATAGGTGGTGGAAGGACAGTATGGTTCTAGGAGGAAGAGAAACCAGCAAAAGGAAGCACCCTTTTCTCTCTCTGCTCTGTTGCCGGAACTGCTTGTTTTCACACGACCCACCTTGGCAGTTACCCAGTGTGACCTGCTCACTCCCATTTTACAGTAGAGAAAACTCAAAACTGTTGCTCCGGGGTCACGTTTGGAACTGCAGCGGGGCCATTCTCAGCCCCCTTGCCTTCAGGTTTGGGGCCCTAGATCTAAGGCTATCCGGTAGAGCCAACTGGTTTACTACCATGGAGTCTTCTGGTATGCCCAGGCTGGAGCTGGAAGAGGGCTAGCCCCAGCCTCATGGGTGGGTGGTACCAGATGATCTGACAACTTCAGGATACCGTCCAGGTCGTAGTTGCACTCTATTACTGGGAAGTGTCAAGTGTGCTGGTAAAAGCAGGAGCACCAGTCAATACCCAAGTTACAAAAAATTCCCTCTTTGAGGTCCATGAAGCCCTTGCTCAGATGGGACTTTCCAAGTTTAAGAGTTGCGTACACAAGGAGTGGAACTCCCCGACAGGGTAAAGTTGAACATGATTAAAGCTTTCTTCTGCCCTGTCCTATCCTGACAGAAACATTCTGAGGAGCTATAGGGGTAGAGGCTTTGCTGGGATAAGGGACACTCAGAGGGGCTTGGGGTGGGGGGTTACTGAAACTGGACAGGTGCACTACACACAGAAACACAAGACACAAAGACAGCCAGATCTGGAGGAGAGAGACTGAAGTGGTCCGACAACTGGCACGCTGACAGCCGGAGTGTGACATGCCCCAGCAGAAAGGAACAGCATTGACCTTTGGGAAAGTGACAGGATGAGGGCAAAGTGCCCCTCCCACACGCACACCTCCTGGTTGCTGCTTGAGTGGTGCTGGTGCTGAGGAGAGGTGAGGGATGCCAAGTGAGGTGGAGGTGGGTCTTCGTGGAGTGTGACTGGGGACTCCTGCAGGCAGTGCCTCAGTTTCTCCCTTTGTTTCAAGGTCTCAAGCTTTGCAGGTAAAGTTTGGACTAGCTGCCCCAGAAGATCACCTGACTGTGACTTGAGGGGTGTGAGAGAGAGAGGGTGGGGAGAGAGCTTGAGGAGAGCGTGCTTGAGCCTGGGAGGAATTGGGCCATGCCCCAGGACTTGAGCCATCTCTGGCACAAAAGGAGTTAATGGCAGGGACCGCGCCCCCCCGTGTCCGGGCACGCGCAGCGCGCCCCCTCGGTGCGCGGGCACAGCAGCCAGGCTGCCGGAGAGCAGATCTCGGGGATTCGGGTGCGGAGCCCTTGGCCTGGAGGCGATATGGGTGGTCCGTGGCCCGGTTCAGTCGCTCGCAACAGCCCGGGGAACAGGTGAGGCCGCCTGCCCCGGTCTCTCATCCTCTAGCTGCCCATACCTTGCCCTGATCCTATCCCCCCCCCAATCCTGGGGTGCTCCACTTCCCAGCCAGTGCTCCCCATCCATCTCAACCCCACGTTCTCCATCAGCACCCCTGACCCCCCAATCCTCCCCTGCTTTTCTCCTCCACCTCCTCCCTGAATCCCGCACCCTTATCATCCTCCCACCCATGGTCCCTCTATTTCCACAGCCCGGCCCGCATGCTCATCAAAATATCCCTCCTGAAGGCCCCCAGCCCCATTCCTGTATAGTACATTGCCAGTCCCCCCTCCCCCGCAGTGCAGCCCCATCTCTCTTCCATCATAGCATCTCACAGCCAGGCTCCCTCCCCCACTCTCTGCAGCCCCCCCCAATGGAGGCCTTTATCCTATCCTCCCCCATTCCAATGCAGCTCCGTCCCCCAATACCATTCCGAACCCGCATAGCCCCCAATACTGCAGTTCTTGACACCAGTCCATTCCTGCACAATGCCCCTAGCCCAATACTGCTCCAGCCCAGAAAGTACCCCCAGATGCCATTCTAATCCCCGGCATTGCCGCCTCCCCTTGTCTTCTCCCAAATTGCAAGTTGGACCAGGATGGAGATCTTGGCCTTGAAGACTCACAGTGGGTCCTAGGGTACAAAGGGCGTTTGGGGGTCGGTCGATTTGTCTAGGTGTTCACGGGGGGAGGGGCTGCAGGAAATTGACTCAAAGGAGAATGGCATTTGGTGCGGAAGGGTTACTGGAGTGGGAGGCATCCCGAAAGGGTTAATGGAATTTGCGGGGAGGGGCGGCACCGAGGGGGTTAATGATGTGTGTGGGGGGGGGTTGCTGGCGGGGAAGCCGTGTGAATGAGCGGTCTGTGCCCCGGAGTTGCCATGGAGACAGTGAATGGGGGGATTGTGTGAACTCAGCTGCGGACTATCCCCCCCCATACACACACACACACACACACACACACACACACACACACACACACACTCCCTCCTGCCCCACCTCCCTACCCTTACCCCTTCCTTCCCCGTCCCCTCCTCCCCTCCACCCGGGTGCATTCTGGGCAGCGTCTGGGATCTAACCACCCATACTTTGCTCCCCTTTTCCTCCGAGCCCCCACCCCTTTAGTCGCTTTGCCCGCCCTCCCTCCTCCTCCTCCTTCTTTTTCTCTTTCTCTCTCTCTCTCTCTCTCTCTCACACACACACACACACACACACACACACACACACACACACACACACAGACACACGAGACACACACACACACACACACATTCTCATTCCCCTCTCTCGGTGGCCGATTGCCGGGCGTTCCCAATCTCCCTCCCCCCACCCCTTCAGCCAGTTCTTAAAGGAGCAGGCCCACAATCTTGGAAGGCGGGAGAAATAGGGGGAAGCTAAATTGTGTGTGTGTGTGTGTCCATGCGGAAGTGTCTGTGTGTGCCTGTGTATATATGTTGACTGTACAACTGTTTTGTCAGAAGGCCTGTGTGCCTCGAGTGTGTTGCTGTTTCTGTTCCTGTCTCCACCTATGTGTCACCATTATGCTGCATGTGTCTCTGGATATTTACCTATGCGATGTGTGTGTGATTATGTTTCAGTAAGTCTCTGCGTGTGTCTCTGAATGTATCTCTCTGTGAGTCTCTGGCTCTGTGAAGCTCTCTGTCTCAGAATGTGAGACTATATGAGGCGATCTCTGTGGGTTTGGATTGTATGTCTCTGTGAGTGAACATCATGGTGTCTGTGGTCCCGGCTTGCTCTCTCACTCCCTCTTTGAGTGTTTGTGAGTTTATTTCTATGAGTCTCTGAGTGTGTGTCCCCCGCACTCTGCTGTTTATTTTACACTGGCTGAGCATCAACAATGCCTAGGGTGCTAGGCAGAACGCTTTCTGCCTCAGTCTCTGGCACCCCACGTGAATTAGAGATAGCTGACAGAAAGGACCAAGGCTTAAGGATGTGGGAGCAGTGAGGGCTTTGAGAAATGTACAGGAGGGTCTGGGGACTCTGGTGAATGGCTGTCCTGCCCCCTGCCCTGCCAGAGGGAGACGGGGTCTCTCTGGGGGCCCCTTTGCCTATCTGCTGTGTTCCCTTCTTCTGCCTTAGTCCCGGAGTGAGGTTCACAATCCTACCGTCTCCTGAGGTTGAGGTCCCTGTGTGGGGTCATGGGTCTTGGGGGGCTAGGAGCTCAGTGTCCACGCAGCGTGCCCAGCTCCATTTCCTGTTCTCCCATCGCCTGCTACCATATGCTACTCTGGTTCCAGCTGACCCCGATGAGCTCCATTGGCTGAGGAGTTGAAGTCGGGGACTGGCAACTTGCAGTGGCAACAATTGTCAATCTGTCGACCCCCTTGGCTTTTCCAACCATGGCCCGGACACAGCAAGTGGCTCTGACTGGCAGTGGAGATCGTCTGAGGGTCCCTGGAACCCCGGGCATGGGAAACCTCTCCTAACTGTAGGAGAGTAGCCCAAGAGCAGCAGGGCCCCAAAGACCCACTCCATAGCCCTCCGCGACCATCTTGGATGACGCATACTTCCCTCTTTCCACAGGCCTGTCTGGCCCTGAGGGAGTCCCCTTTCTGAAGCGGTGGTGCTCGGAAGACCTGCTCTCTACGTTGCCGGGCACCTGTAGGTGTCCCTCGAGAGCTCAGTTTTGAGGTTCAAGTCAGTGTGGCCATGAAGGGGCTGCCTATTGGGCTGATGCTGTGACCCCGGAGTCTGCATTTCCTGCCAGTCCCCCGGCCCGGAACATGTGGCTGCGGCTTGGCCTGCCCTCGCTGTCCCTGAGCCCCAAGCCCACAGTTGGCCGGAGCCTGTGCCTCACCCTGTGGTTCCTGAGCTTGGTGCTGAGGGCCAGTACCCAGGCCCCAGCACCCACAGTCAATACTCACTTTGGGAAGCTAAGGGGTGCCCGGGTACCATTGCCCAGTGAGATCCTGGGGCCTGTGGACCAATACCTTGGGGTGCCCTACGCAGCCCCCCCCATCGGCGAGAAACGTTTCCTGCCCCCTGAACCACCCCCATCCTGGTCGGGCATCCGGAACGCCACACACTTTCCCCCAGTGTGCCCCCAGAACATCCACACAGCTGTGCCCGAAGTCATGCTCCCTGTCTGGTTCACGGCCAACTTGGATATCGTCGCTACTTACATTCAGGAGCCCAACGAAGACTGCCTCTACCTGAACGTCTATGTGCCCACGGAGGATGGTGAGTGCGGCCAGGCACTGTGCCCTCCTTGCCTCCCACCCGCCCCGCTGTGTTTGTGGCTGGCATGTGGTGGTGTGCCCTGCTGCATGCATCTGTCTGTCTGTGAAAATGCTTCTAACCATCACTCTGCTTGGCCTCCCCCTTCCTCCTCCCTGTTCTTTCCTCTCCCAGCATTGTCTGAGCTCCCATGTGTGAGTGACACTGTTACCAGGAGGGGCCTGGCCAGGCCTGAGAGCTTTGACAGGTCTAGGGCCAGGTGCTGGATGGGGGTTCCCTGGGGGAGTATGGGTCACTGCTGGCAGCTGCCCGCGGGAGGATGCTGGCGCCACCAGGCCCCCCTGTTGCCATTCCACCTGCTCGGAGAGGTGGTAGGTGTGTGTGGCCAAGGGAGCTGGGTGTGTGAGGGGGGCAGGGGGCAAGCCTGGTGGGCAGTGCTCAGGTGCCTCCTCTTTCACTAGCTGATGCCTCCTCCCGCGGGGGTCACACTAAGGT
The DNA here is from genome assembly GCF_951394435.1 of Stenella coeruleoalba. Taxonomy (NCBI): domain Eukaryota; kingdom Metazoa; phylum Chordata; class Mammalia; order Artiodactyla; family Delphinidae; genus Stenella; species Stenella coeruleoalba. The sequence goes on from NC_137152.1 coordinate 55,262,922, forward strand.
AAGTGACAGAAGCAAGGAGATGGTGGGACAGGCTCTCTGCCACGTGCCGCCTGCAGAGCAGCTCTTGGGGCCTGGGGGGGTGCGGGTGCATGCCCCTGGGCAGAGGCCTCCTGTTATTTTTTAGTTTTTTATTCATTTTACAGTAAAGCGGATTTCCAAGGAATGCGCCCGAAAGCCCAACAAGAAAATTTGTAGGAAAGGAGGTAGGTAGCGAGCCGGCGGGGAGGGAGAGAGAGAGAGAGGGAGGGCTGCCTGCCCACCTGCCCTTGCCCCCGAGGACCCAGCCTTCCTTCAAGTAGCCCAGGCTCAGGGGGCGGTCGGTGAGCAAGCATAAGCTCCATCTCATCCGAGGGCCCCGGCTGCTCTTCAGGGAGGCTCTGGTGGCCTAAGGCAGGTCCAGAGCAGAAGCAGCAACCCCATTTCTTCCAACCTTCCCAGCCCCAAAGTCCACCCTAAAGTGTGTGCCAAAGACAGAGCCAGTGGTTCCCTCTGGGACACCTCAGGAGAAACTCTAAGCCGCCAAGATGGAGCCAGAGGCTCTGACCTTTGCCTGGTGAGGGAGCCACCAGCTCATCCTTCCGTGCTCTTTCCCGGATTGAAAGTCGAGAGTCAACTCTCCAGCCGTGGAGCTTAGACCAAACTGTAGCCAAGTGTAGCAACCCTGCCCACCCACCCCACCCCCGCCCACCACCTCTGGCCAGGGCCTAGCTGAGTGACCCGGGCTAGCCTGGTGGCAGACCTTGGGGGTCTCCAGGAACTGTGCACTCTGAAGGAGGCACGGGATCCCGAATTGCAAACTGACCCTCTTTCCGGGAGGAATCTGTCACCCTCCACCCGTGTAATAATTCTTCCTGTTCAAATACCACTTTATGTTTTCTGCAAAGCGCTTGCATACTTACCTCAGAAAATCCCCCCCTCCCACTTCTGTGGAAGCTTATGAGGCAGGAATTGGTATCCCAATTTTACAGATGAGGAAACAGGCCCAGGGGAGTGACTTGCTGCTGCTCAGGGCCCCGTCGCTGGTCTGTGGCAGGGCCTGGACCATAACCTGGGTCTCTTGACCCTCAGGGCCGTGTTCTTTCCACTGTAGCATGCGAGGCAACTCCCATCTGGTCCTTCCCACCTCCCCTACTCTGAAACAAATGGTGAAATGTGGATGGGTTGAACCGAATTGGAAACAGTAAGACTAAGGAACAAGTGGAAAAGCACAGCCTAGTCCCTACAACCCTTTGGCAAGCTTGGAGTTTGTTTTCCTTTGAAATCATAGGGCGGGGTTCCCCCAAGTGGGGTCGTCAGGATTCCTGAGTAGGGGACTGAGCGCCCCCTACTAAGTAAGAATCTCTGCGGGCAGAGCCCGGCGATCTGCCTGTTGCACTTTTGATGCTCACTGAAGCTTTGAGTGAGGTCTGCTGCCCTGGGGATAAGCGTTACACCACCTCCCCACACCCAGGCCAGGACCTCACACTCAGAAGGCAATCAGTAAACATGTTTTTGCACGAATGAAGACGCATTGCGGTGCCGCAGAAAGAGTATGGGTCTGGGAGCCACAAGCCTGACCGAGTCCCAGCTCTGCTGCTCACTCACAGTGAAACCTTAGACAAGTCTTTTCCTTTGAGAACCTCTGTTTCTGCATCTGAAGGTGGTAGGGGACTATTCTGGTCTTAACATTCCATTAACGTATAAAAGATTTCAGGAAGAGGGTCTCTTAAACCTACTGCTACTAGTTACTTGCTTACTTGGGTGCAGGGTGGCAGAGGGGGAGGCGATGACATTAACCATTTCCTAGGAGCAATGATCCCCCAGGGCACCAGTAAGAGCCTAGGGCAGTCCAGTCCAGTCCAGTCCTGAGAGTTTGGCTAGAGAGCCAACTGGACGCTCCAGTCAAGTTCAAACACTTACCAATCGTGATTGTTGACTATGGGCAAGGTCACGTGCTAGGTGCTGTTGGGATGTGGAGGGATACGAGGTGGAGGAAAGATTTAGAAATAACTGAAGACCTGATCGCTACTCTGAGGAAACTCCTAGCCTAGCATTGAAACTCAGCTGGTTTAGCTAAGCCCCACAGGCCGAGCTGGGAAGTGGGTTCCAGACAGCGTGGGAGAGGGCATCTGGTCATTTAGCTGCTCAAATGAGTTCCCTATCCAGGGCCTGTTGGCCATTTGGAACAGACTTAAAAAGTCTGCCTCTCGGGGGAGACCCGTCCCCAGAGGTGGTTAGGGTTGTGATGTGTGCAGGGCAGGCAGGGCTGGCCTGGCTGGGCTCCTGCCGCAGCACAGTTGTTGGGCTGGGGGACGGTGGTCGAGCTGGCCCGGGGGTGGGGGACAGGCGTGGCAGCAAGGAGTTGCTCAGCGAGTGCTAAGCTGAGGGAGCAAAGGCATCTGTAAGGAGGAAGCTGGGACAAGGCAGCAACCCAGGGACATTCCCAGAGGGGGGCAAACGGGATGCATCTTCTAAGTCGGGGTCCAGGGGAAGCGAAGGATTTCTTGGGGAAGATAAGCCCTGTCCCCCAACCTCCACCCCCAACAAGTTGGAGGGAATTCATGTTTAGGGATGGGTGATTCCTTGCCGTTCGGGGGGCTGTCTGCTGTGTGGGTGATGACGCCCCATGTCCCACAGGGTTTCTGAGGGCAGCACCGTCGTCGTCAGGTGTTAAGAGGGTAGGCGCCACGGGAGGTTCGGGAAGCCGGAGGCAGTTTCTGCCCCTCAGGCTGGGCTCTTGCCCTGGTTGAAAAGCCATTTTGTAATTGGAGGGCGGCTCCTGTTGTGATTAATAGCTGTAAGGGAACCCAGACCAGCTGAGAAAGAGGGCTATTTGCTGCCTCCAGGCCGAGAGTATCTGACGTCTTAGACAAGAGGATAAGCCCTGGGGTGCCAACAGAATGACCTCCGTTTCTACACACTGACAAGCACCCAGGCGGTGGGTCCTCTTTCTCAAAGCCGTTCTCATGATGAACTTCTCACCTCCTTAGAATGAGAAGGAGAATTGGGGATAGCTCACCCAGGCCCTAAACGTCTCTCTTCTCTCCTCGGGTCTCTTCTTTTCTCTCCTTCCCTCCCCTCCCCTCCACCCCACCCCGTGCTCCACCTCTTTCCTGACTTATTTTTTCCCTTCCCTTTTCCCTGTCCCAGAAAGGTGGCATGGTGCAGTGGAAAGACCATGGGCTTTGGAATCAAGCAGACCTGGGTTTGGATCTCACCTCTAGCACTTCCTAGCTGTGCAATCTTAAGCAAGTCACTTTGCCTCTCTGAACCTCAGTTTCCCCATCAGTGAAACAGGAATAAAGATAGTCCCTCCCTCAGTGGGGTGTAAGGATCAGACAGTAAGGCAGAAGTAGAGTGTCTGGCACATGGTAACCATTCGGTACATGGTAGGAGCTGCTACCATTATTCCTATCTCTGTTTTTTTCTCTCTCTCTCCCCCTCTCTCTCTTTCTCTCTCTCTCATGTCCCTTTTCTCCTTTTCCCCTTCCTTCTCTCCCTCCCTCCCTCTCTGGCTCTCTTTCGATCTCAGAGCAATGCTTGCTGCTCTCAGGCCTGGTTCCTGTGGGCAGGAACCCCATTTGCCATTACCCAGAGCAGGCCCCAGTGAGGAAGACCGGAGGGAAAGCTTCATCTCCCATTTTCTCCTGTGGGAATCAGGGTCAGCTGAGGCCCAGCTGGAGCCTGCCCACTGGGCCCGAATAGCTCAGGGCTGGGGTCCCTGGCTCTGCCTTAACAGCTCATATCCGTATCTACACGTGCTGGCGATGCCGCCTCTCACCTTTGGTGCCTGCCTCTGCTCTCCAGCTCAGCCTGCCTGTGTACACACGTGCAGCCCCTTCCACCCAGGAGAAGTCCTTTCCCTGAGTGGGCCTCTGGCTCTGTGCCCTGGCCCACCTGCTGCTACCTCCTTCCTAACTGGGAAGGTGGTTGGTTGAGACAGGCTGTTGGGGACAGAGAGGTGCAGGGAGGCCAGCACAGCAGGGGCCTTGCAACACTGTCATCCTGATGAAGGTCTGGGCCTCAGCCCACCCATTCCCTCAGTTCTTGCCATCCCTCCTGCCTGTCCTGGGCCCAGGCCCAGAGCTGGCTTGCTGGGCCACACTGCAGTCATGCTGTTTTTGAATTCTCTCTCTGTTTTGTTCTCTGTTCTGTGCTGTTGTGTCTCCCCGTGTCTGGTCCCCAGGATCCGGCGCTAAGAAACAGGGCGAGGACTTAGCGGATAATGACGGGGATGAAGATGAAGGTATTTGGGGGCTGCAGGGCGTGGCGGCTGGTGCATGGCACAGAGCCCCTCCCCCTCTCGATGGGGAGAAGCCCCGTCTGTCTGTCTGTCCGTCCGTTGGTGTGTTTCTGTTCCTGTATGAGGCCGTTGGGCTGTTCATCCATCTTTGGCCTGGTCGGCCACTGGGAGTTCCAGGGTGATGGACACGGCTGGCGGGAACAGGGCACCACGAGCAGAGCCATGGGGAGGGCATCCTCCTCGCCCCGGTCCCCACTGCCCAGAGACAGCTTCCTCCCCCATCTTCTGTGGTTCACGGGCACCTGCCCCTACTGAGCAGCAGCGAGAGTGGAGAGAAAGCAGGACTGAGGGGGGCGGGGGCGAGGAGAGGCACAGAGGAAACGGAATGGCGAGGAGCCCCTGTGTTTCTGCGGGGAGGCTGGCTCCTGGAAGAGGGGCCCAGCAGGATGCTGAACTGAGGAGTGAGGCAGTGACAACCACAGGGCCTGGGGAACAGCGCCACCTAGAACCTCCTTGGCCTTCACCCAGAAAGAGAGAGATGGCCTCAGGGCCAGGGGCTGCATTAGGTTCAGGACAGGGCCACAAGGACTGGGCCAAAGCACCGGGCTGAGGCCAGGACGCCACAGCCCGGTCAGTGGATGGCATAAGATCCTTGGGTGACGGTTGAACCAGTCTTCCTTCCTCCTCAGGAAAACAGGTTGTGTTTGCTCGGCAGCAGAGAGCATTCTCTTCTACCTCCACGCCCCAGACCTGGCCTGGGGGCCACACAGCTCAGGGGGGCCCACTGGTGGCTGGTAGGGCTGTGCCGGTGCGGCAGAGTGTGGTCCAGCTCACAGGCCGAGAGGCTTCAGGTCGAGGTGATCAGGCTGGGAGCCTTCTCGTGGCCGCCCAGCCCAGTCGCCGCACTGCTCGGGTCTTGGGAGCAGCCGCTTAAAGGTCTCTCGTTGAGTGGCCTCTGCGGAGGCTCCATCTTCATCTTAAAGCTGCCTGGGGGCAGGCTCTCTCATCCTTAGTTCTGCCCCCACCTCTTCCCCATCCCCAGTGTTTCCAGTTAAGTCTGCCTGATGCCCGGGGAGAATGGGGTAAACGAGCACGTGGCTGAGAAACCATGCCAGTGAGGTTCTCCCCGCCACAACACACACACCCCATCTCTGCCATTCACTCCCCTGTCCCCACATTGTCCCTTGTTCTCTTCCTGTGCCACCCCCTATTCCCGCCCCTCTTGTCTCTGTCTGCACTGGGGGGCCAGCTGCTGCCAATGGCCGTATTTCCATGTAACTGGTCTAGTCCTGGGGGTTTCAGGGCTCCCCAGCCCCTGCTCTCTAAAGCCATGTCAGGTCCCAGGACTCCTGGGTGCCCGGGGCAGGGACTCACTGATCCAGCTAAGGGACCTGCCCTTTCTCTTCCTCCCTCCCCCTGTCCCCCAGGCCCAGCCACGGCCTCTGTAGACCTAGCTGTATCAGGAACGCCTGGCTGCCTTCTACTGGGAGGCACTTGAAACCAGAGTCTTTAAAAGCATCACCGACGTCCAACTTTCTCTGGCTGATGCTCAAGCTCCGGGCTGAACAGCCCCATGAGTCCTGCCCTCAGAGATGGCGGTGGTGTCCTGGCACCTGGGATAGCTTTGCTGCCCACACCCCCCCACCCAGGGCTGGCGGGGGTGGGGGAGGAAGGGCAGCCTACCCAGCCTGTGTCTCACCCCTTCTCCTTGCAGACATCCGGGACAGTGGCGCTAAGCCTGTCATGGTCTACATCCATGGAGGCTCTTACATGGAAGGGACAGGCAACATGATTGACGGCAGCGTCCTGGCCAGTTATGGCAACGTCATCGTCATCACCCTCAACTATCGGGTTGGAGTGCTAGGTATGGTTCCCTGCTGGGTGCCTAGAAGGAAGCCTGGGTTCTCAAGGAGGGAGGAAAGAAAGCTGAGGAGCTGAGAACAGGCCGCCTTGGTTCTCTAGCTGGTGCTAATGACCATGGCCACAATGTTGTTATCCCATAGCCCCTACCCAACTGCCCGGGGCTTCCCCACAGTGTCCCTGGGCCCGTTCCTGGAATGTTGAGATGCCACTGGAAACTCAATTCAAGCTTCACACCTTCTCTTAGGTCTCCAGCCAGGTCTCTGGTTCCAGACTTTTGCCTGGCTGAGTTTTATAGAGTCGATTCATTTTCTGGTGTCCTAGCCTCATCCCGACCCACCCACCCCACATCCCTAAACACCCCACACATGCACAGATACTCCTTCTAGCCAATCACATATCCACACACCCACGTACCCTCACATGTCCACCGTCCACGCTGCCCACATCCACCAGCATGCATCTATTTCTCGCTCACCCCCCCAAACACACATACATACCCATACACATACAGACCCCGACATCTACATCTACAGACCCCCTCACATATATGCACATTCCCCCACCACTCCATACACACTGCACACATATAGTCTCCCTGATGCACATATCTACATACCCAGATGCCTCTCTACACTCCACATCCACACCGCACAGCTACACAGATTTCTCTCACCTTCCATGGACGCATACACACACACACGTTCCCATGTATCTCTCCCTCCACATCTCTGTATCCACATCTGTGCCCACATACACCACAAGTGCCCCCACGCTCACGCTTTCCTCTACCCCCATAATACACTCTACACAAAGACCCACACCCTGCACGTCCACATCCGCGCACAAGCCCCACATATATACACCTTAAGTGTACACAAATGTTCCTTCCACACATACACGGGCAGATCCACGTCCCCCTACACACCCCACTTCCACCTCTCCTCCAACAGCCACACACACACGTATGTCCCTCACCTTCCCTACACAAACACGAACCAGCGTTCCCCTCCCTACACATGTGGGAGCCATACCTGCACGTCCACACCTCCCCAGCCCATAGTACACAGATACTACGCACGGACCCCTCATATCCCTGCTTCCACATCTACGTACACATCCCATGCACTACGCTTACACATCCCCCCTTAACCACACACCCACAGGCCCCGATACACGTACCCGTATCACATACACACACACACTCTTCCTATACACATCTGGCATATATATGTCCAATACATACATATTACATATTCCTACCCCACGAATATACACGCATCCATATCCCCACACCTGGTCTTCCATATCCATACACGCATACACACTCATGCACACCCCACACTTACATATCCCACATACACACATTGCACATTTATTCTACTCTCTCCACACATACATCCCCATACACTCCCACCCGTTACACCATCTTCCTCCCACACACACACACTTACTTCCCAAATACCTCCTGATACACACCCATATCCCCTTCCCCACACATACTCTGTCACCCACATGCTTATTTTGGTGATTTACGCTGCCCCTCTACCCTGTGCCTTCCTTGGTAACTGTTAATGCCTAACTGGCCAAGGTCTTGAGGTAAACAAGTGCCTCAGAGAGGGCGACCAAGCACACACGGCCTTGCTCCCTTTCGGATGCTCACCCAGGCCTCTGAGGGCACACGCGGCCCCATAGCCCTGGAGTGGCACAAAGAAGCCAACTTCCTGCCCGGAAGGCTGGGGTCCTGAGTCCCAGTGGGTGTCTGGGCTGTTTCTCAGGTCTGCAGGCCTGGGTGCTGAACGAGCAATTAGGCACGGCTTACTCCAGGGCTTGTCGGCTGACAGGACCCTATTTTAATTTGCTTTTGAGTATGTTGTGGCTTTGGCAGTTGGCATCCCAGAGGCCCCAGAGCTGCGTTTCACTTCTGGGTGCATCCACGTACACGGAAAGGCAATCTTCTCTTGACTTCCCCTTAATACTATGTGGGATAGCAAGACACCTTCTGGGGGTTCAGATGAGAGAAATGATATTCCCAGAAAAAAGTGGAGCCTGCGTTCCCTTCAGCGGCATCTGGATGCTGGGTGTGACATATGCAGGGCATCTCCCTGGCCTCTCCACAGTCTAGTGGGCTTTGGGTTTCATGGTTCTGCCACTGCTCCTCTGTCTCTCTGAGTTGCCACAGACATCATGGCAAGGCTCTGTTCTGTAAGCTGTTCTGTCCTGTTGAGAAAGGGGATCTGAGTCTCTGATAGTAAAAATGGTACCATGAAGGTGGCTGCAAACCCACACGCTTGGGCTGCATAGTTCCTGAAGAGTAATGCGTATACAAACGTAATCACACACAGATACACAGGCACAAGTGCATGGTTGTTGAAGGCCAGAAGTAACTGTGTTACTTTATTTTCTAAATGAGGGTGACAGGAAATATTCAACTCGGTTGCTTTTAAAAATTATCAACAGAAAGCTCCAGTCTCTAAGGATCAATGGAAAGCACGGAGAATACTAAGAATATGCTTCAGTTCCAAATGATCGGACCAGGTAGGAATGAAAGAAAAGAGAGAGTGGAGCATCGGGGGAGAAGAGAGGAGAAAATAAGGAAGAGAAGGAAAGGACGGGAAAGAGAAAAGAGGATACGAGTGACACACAGAAAGGAGGCGGAAAGGAGACAGAGGAGAGACTCAAGATTTGAAGTGTCAGTTGGGAGCTGTGGGCTTCACGGAAGGCTATTATTGCTGGCGAGCGCTCCCTATGATATCCTGATTTGCTGATTACTTCACAACCCTTCAATTGCTCTAATCTTTAAGCTTGTATATCAGAAGTTCTTAACCTTTTGGGGAGTCTTGGACCCCTTTGAAATTCTCATGAAATCTATGGACTCTTCCCCCAAAAATGCATGTGTGCGCACACACACACACACAGAAGTTATTTCATGGATCCCGCTGAAACTCATCCACGAAATTCAGGTTAAAAGACCCCACCACCACCACCTTATAACCTCCTCTTGTTTGGATAACCAGAACAGCACATCTCGGGGTAGGATTTTTATTCTTTGAGCTTAAATAGTTAATGATCAAACTAATATTACCCAAACCTCAGAAGGAGCCATAAACTGAGATTTGGCCAGAAGTTCCCCACCACTTCCTGTGTACCCTTTAGTGCCTGCTCTGGAACACAAATGTAATCAATAAGCCGCTGATTGGATTCTGGGTACATTCAAGATGTTTTTGTCTCTTGGCGCCAGATTTAGAACACGGGTCTGTCTCTGAATCTTGGGGATTTTGCTGTAGAGCTGAGGCTCTGTTGTTTTGTTTCCCAAAACATCCCAGAACAGGTGGCCAGTTTTGGACCTCAATTATATGCATTCATTCACCCTCCCTCCCATCAGCTTCTCTGAGCCCTGAGCCCAAGCAGACGGTTTCCTCCAAGGTGCTTCTTTAGACATCTTGGTGATTCATGTATTTGGAGAATGTCACAGGCTATTCCATGGATCCCATCCAAGGCAGAGGGGTAGCTATAATCGGAGAAGCCCCCACTGGGCTTGAGACCAACAAAAGAAAGGGACCCCAGCAGGATACAGGACGTGGATATCCCTGGGGCTGAGGAAGTAGGGGCTTGCCGAGTTTTATTCTGGGTTTCAGAATTTAATCCTACATTCTTGCTCAGGTACCCTTCAGGCAAACTGAAAACCTGATAAATGTCAAGCCTTGGGTGACACAGATACCTGGTTTTGATACAATGTGCCAGATTCCCCTGTCTTCTGTTGACAAGCAGCTTACCATGCACTGCAGTATAAACTTGGGCCCAGGGAGACTGGCTCAGATTTGCTCTAACAGTTTATGGAGTTTGGTGTTTCAGCCCTCATTCTCACATGGTTTCTGTGGGTGACTGAGTTACTGGGGAGCTAGTAGCGAGTGATCGCTCTCCCAGACTGACAGGTTTTTGTGTGCTTGTGGTCGGCGACGTTTTCTGTATCATCCGCCTGAGCCTGTTGGATAGAGCACTTCAAGCAGGACGCTTGTAGTAGGATGGTTGGCATGACGTCATCCACAGGCTTCAGTGCCTCTTATCCTGAGGTTTGTGGGATCTGAGGGAGCAGAGAGTGATGGTCAAATCCTCCACCCAGCCCTTTCAGACCTTTGTTTCTAACCCAGGGAATTGGTACATGTTGGAGAAATCTACTGCACCCAAATGCAGGCTCTTCATGCTGGTTAGGACAGACGTATTTGACACATTTCACTGAACGATACCTTGGCAAAGACCGAAGCCAAGTCTGCTATTGCGAAAATAAGAGAAAAGGGAGAGAGAAAACGGGGGAAGGAGAGAGGAGGGAGAGAGGACAGGCAGGCTAAGAGAAACACATAGTGATTTTTGCTGGAGGGTCGCAAGGCTTGGACAGCCGGGATGGATCTTGGTCAGCATACTTTAAGACTTGCAGGAGCAACTTCAGCTTGTGAACGAGCCAGGCAAAGGAGAAGCTGGTTCTCTTGTCTAGAGGAACAAGAGCTCCTCCGTTCATCCTCATTCAGGCTTTCTCTAATTCCTTCTCATTTCCTCATCGGGAACCTGGGGCTAAAGAGGGCTTGTGACTAGGTCCTGGGAGGAATAACTAAGTACTTTACATACTTAATTGCACCAAAGGTAAATTCATAATACACTTGAGGAGGGTGAAATGAGCTCTTTTACAGAAACTAGAAACAAAAGGACTCAAGAAAGACAGTGATGGGGTCTTGTGCCTGCCTGAGTCTGTTTAAGGTCAGCTTCTGCCCGTGGACTACCAGGACCGTCAGAGAACTCTCTGTGAGCTGAGGGAGCCTCCTCAAACATGGCCTCCCACAAAGTTGATCCCAGGGGCTACAAATGAGCTTTTAACTGTGGGGTCAAAAAATACTCACCCAGGTATAGGTTTCCAATGTGTAGGAGCACCACAGCTACCCACTTGGAAAGAACCTTTCTAAAAGCCTAGGGCAGGAGAAGATAGAGCCTTCCAAGTAGACTAAGGATCAGGGAAGAGAGAAAAAATGAAGCAGCAAGATCAGACTAAAATGGAAGCAGGGTGGGGGGGAATATAGGACATCTCTGTGGGATAGCCAGCAGGTGGGCGGGAAGGTAGTTGCCATGGCAACAAGTCTCCACAGCAGCAAATCCCAGCAGGTGGGTGGGAAGGTAGTCTCCATGGTGACATGTCTCCTCAGCAGCAAATCCCAGTGGGTGGGCAGGAAGACCTGTTTCTGTGGTAACCGCACTGCACTGACTTCCCCATTTCTCCACTAGAGGAAAAAGATGGTCTAACCCAGTGGTTTTCCAACTTTAGCAGGCATCAGAATTACCTGGAGAGCTTGTTAAACACACGGATTGCTGGGCCCCATCCCCAGAGTTTCCGATTCATTAGGTCTTGGAGGAGGGGGAAGTGAGGACCTGCCGTGAGAATGAAGAGAAGGGGGCATCCGAGACCCTGGAAGGAAGTGGAAATGGATGAACTTGGACAGGAGGGGCAAGGAAGGCTTAGGAATTGTAGCCTCTTGGGATCTTCACTTCCTCCAGAGAGAGAAGGATGGGGAACGAGAAGTAACTATAGATGTGTAATGTGCTGAGCATATTCGAGACGCTTATGTTCATTTTATCCTTGTTACAACCCTTTGAGGTATAAAAGGGTTATAGGATAAAAGGATAAAAATCCCCATTTTACAGAAGAGGAAACTAGAGCCCAGAGATTCTCAATAACTTGCCTAAAGCTACATGGCCAGTAAGTGGTAGAGCCAGGACTCAAACCAAACTGACTCCAGGGTCCCTGCTCTTTCCACTCTATCTTGCCAGGTGCTAGGGTAAAGTCCCGGCTGGTACATCAGGGCAGAGGATGCTGGGTCCTGGTCATTTGCAGTTCCTGCAGTTTAAGTCTCCCAGCTGGAGGCATCCCTTTTGAACGGTTTGGAGACCTCACCTTCCAAACTGGAGAATGGGTGGGAGGTAGGAAGCCAATCCTTCCTATAGTGATGGCGCTGGTCCTTGCAGAAAGGAGCAATGGTTAATGCTAGCTGGGTGGAAAGAGCTGCACTGCATGCTCATCCTCCGTCCTCATGCCCCCAACTGTCACCGTCATCCAAATCCTCCATCCCTCCACCTTCACTGTCCTCGTGCCCTTTGTTGAATCCAGGTTTCCTGAGCACTGGCGATCAGGCTGCCAAGGGCAACTATGGGCTCCTTGACCAAATCCAGGCCCTCCGCTGGGTGAGCGAGAATATTGCCTTCTTCGGTGGTGATCCCCGCCGTATCACCGTCTTTGGCTCGGGCATTGGCGCGTCCTGTGTCAGCCTCCTCACGCTGTCGCATCACTCTGAGGGTGAGTAGCTCTTGGAACGAAACAGGAACTAGACAAGTGCTGGCCGCCGACCCTGAGCCCCAGTCCCTCCAGGCTCCAGGGTACCCAATTCCATGTCCCAGGAGCATCCAGGGGAGTCAGCAGCCCTCACCTGCCAGCTCGGTGTCCCTTTGGGGAGAAGTGGAAGGGAAATGTTTCTCGAGGGGAAGATGTAATTCTCCCACTGTGAGAGAGGGAAGGAGAGAATCCCATTTACATCTTGAGAAAGGAATGTTCTCCTGATGTGGGAGTCTTATTGAGGAGCGTGGGAGTAGAATGTCTCTCTCTGAAGGACAACGGCTCTTTTTGGGCGGGGGCGGGGGGGAAATCTTTCCGTGTGGGAAGGACACATGACTTCGGGTAGAGCTCTAGAGTGGAAATTAGTTTTTAGGTGTAAGAGACATTCTCTGCCTTTCTCGCTGAAGAACAAGTCTGTGCAAGACGGGAACTGCCCTTGATGGGGGTGGGGGTGGGGATGGGGGGGCAGAGATGGGACCGAAGTGAGGATTACAAACCTGCGGGTGGGCTTTGCCTGAGGGATGTCGAGCTCTTATCAGACTCCAGACCAGACCTCTCCCGCCCCCGGGCTGCACAGCCCCCTCTAAGGGAGACTTTCATTTTTAGCCCGAAGGGAAACCTCTCTCCTTGCTGTGGGTCCCCCTGCCAGTGACCCTTCCAAGGGGGCCAAATAGGGCCTTTTTTTTGCTCAGCAGGAAGTGTTCTCTTCATTCTCTTCACCTCTGGACTATAAGAGCCCTTTCTACCTCTGAGAGGCAAAGATGAGCTTCTCACAAAGAGATCTTCCCAAAATAAGTGTCCTTCTCCAAGATAAGGAAGGCCGTAAGAGAGGACAGGGTTTATTACTGAAATCAACCTTATGAGTTAGTGATATTCTAACAGAAAGACTTGCAGTCTCTCTTTGAAGAAGGCCTGTCTTTCTGAAGAAGAAAAATCACCTTCTCTGACCTAGAAATTCTGTCTCTATCCCTCCAGGGACTCCATGAGGGGAGACTAAGGTGGGATGTAGGGAATGTTGGATGTACATCCCTCCTTTAGAATATGTTTCTAGGTGACAGTACAGGAACGGGAATTCCTTTTTTCCACCAAGGAGGGTGAAGTGACTAGTTGTGAGGGTGCCTCTGTTTGGAAAGAGGAACGGTGCCTCCTCTGATTAGGGACTATTTCCCTGGGAGGAGAAGGCCTTTCTTGGTGTGCTGCTATTCTCTGTCTCATAGGGGGCCTGTGTCCCTGGAGACCTGGCTGCTTTTAAGATTTATTCTCTTGGGACTTCCCCGGTGATCCAGAGGTTAAGACTTTGCCGTCCAGTGTATGGGGTGCAGGTTCGATCCCTGGTCCAGGAGCTAAGATCCCACATGCCTCCTGGCCAAAAAACCAAAACAGAAAACAGAAGCAATATTGTAACAAATTCAATAAAGACTTTTTAAAACAAAATCTAAAAAAAAAGATTTATTCTCTCTGTTTTTCTGTAACTGATTAATGGAGAATAATCTTTCAAAAAGTGAGGCTCACTTAAGTACTCATCTATATTTCTCTCCCTCTCTTTTTCACCCATGCAAACTCCCTTTCTCTCTCTCTCTCTCTCTCTCTCTCTCTCTCTTTTTTTTTTTTTTTTTGGCCGCACCATGCGGCATGCAGGATCTTAGTTCCCTGACCAGGGATCGAACCCGTGGCCCCTGCATTGGGAGCATGGAGTCTTAACCACTGGACCACCAGGGAAGTCCCGTAAACTCCCTTTCTCTTAGAGGAACAGAACTGTGCACCTGAGGGCCAGGTTCTCCCTTACTTGGGAATGTTGGGGCCAGAGAGAGAATGATACCTTTTTCGCCTAGGGGGGAAGAATCATCTACTTTTTGAGTTTGGGGGACTGGTTCCCTCTCACCTAGGGGGAAATTTGGATCTGAGGCATCAGTAGCTTCGGGAAAAGGAAAGTGTCTGTGGAGGTTACAGCCTGGGAGGGCACGTTCCCTGGAGACTTTCAGACCATAGGGCCTTTGCCCTTGGGAATCTTTCCCTAAACTCCCAGAATGTGAGGCTCTCTCCTGTCTGCATTTCTCATCTCTCATGAAAAAGACCCCTTTGTGGTGGAAGCGCCAGCTCCCTGGTGGTGTGCTGGCACAGAGCTGGGCCCAGCTGGGCAGGAAGCAAGAGGGGAAGACAAGGAGAGATAAAGAGAGGGAGCATAAGGAAGCTGATGTCTGGGACCCAAGGGGTTAATTCTTCCTGGTGTTTCCTTAACCCCCAAGTTACCAACCATCACCCAGAACAAGGAAGCAAGAAGCAGGCAGGGGATCAGTCAGGAAAGGAGCCCAACAACCCATCCTCTGGTCCTAACCCATCATTCCAGCCGAAAGGGTTACTTGTCCTTTGCAGTCCATTCAACCCAGAGGGCAGCCTCAGTAACAAAGGAATGAGGAGGTGTTCGATCTGTCCCTCAGGGACAAGCAAGGGAGGCTTAGGCTGTGAGAGACACGACAGATCTGACCTGGTGCTGCTTATTTTCTATAGGGCTTTTCCAGAGGGCCATCATCCAAAGTGGTTCTGCTCTGTCCAGCTGGGCTGTGAACTACCAACCAGTGAAGTACACCAGCCTGCTGGCAGACAAGGTAGGCTGTAACGTGCTAGACACCGTCGACATGGTGGACTGTCTTCGGCAAAAGAGTGCCAAGGAGCTGGTAGAGCAGGACATCCAGCCTGCCCGCTACCATGTGGCCTTTGGCCCCGTGATTGACGGTGATGTCATTCCTGATGACCCGGAGATTCTCATGGAACAGGGCGAGTTCCTCAACTATGACATCATGCTAGGCGTCAACCAGGGTGAGGGGCTCAAGTTTGTGGAAGGGGTGGTGGACCCTGAAGATGGTGTCTCTGGCACTGACTTTGATTACTCAGTCTCCAACTTTGTGGACAATCTGTATGGCTATCCTGAGGGTAAGGACACCCTGCGGGAGACCATCAAGTTCATGTACACAGACTGGGCAGACCGTGACAATCCTGAGACCCGCCGTAAAACACTGGTGGCACTCTTCACTGACCACCAGTGGGTGGAGCCCTCAGTGGTGACAGCTGATCTGCACGCCCGCTATGGCTCGCCTACCTACTTCTACGCCTTCTACCATCACTGCCAGAGCCTCATGAAGCCTGCTTGGTCAGACGCAGCTCATGGGGATGAAGTACCCTACGTTTTCGGTGTCCCTATGGTAGGCCCCACTGACCTTTTCCCCTGCAACTTCTCCAAGAATGACGTTATGCTCAGTGCTGTCGTCATGACCTACTGGACCAACTTTGCCAAGACCGGGTAAGGAGAAACTGGGGGTTCTTCTTTGGGACCCCAGCATGCCCTCCCCTCTGCTCCTCTATCCAAACCTCTTCCATCATCTCCCTTCCTAAGACAGTCCCCAAATCTTGATTGGTAACCCCTTCATCCCTCTTCCTACGTCCCCCTTTCTAGTCTTTCATGCCATTTCCTTCCCTTAAAAATTTTGCTGGGCTTCCCTGGTGGCGCAGTGGTTGACAGTCCGCCTGCTGATGCAGGGGACGCGGGTTCGTGCCCCGGTCCGGGAAGATCCCACATGCTGTGGAGCGGCTGGGCCCGTGAGCCATGGCCGCTGAGCCTGCGCGTCCGGAGCCTGTGCTCCGCAACGGGAGAGGCCACAACAATGAGAGGCCCACATACTGCAAAAAAAAAAAAAAAAAAAAAAAGTAAAAAAATTTTGTTGAGGCTCAGAACTCAGCATTAGGATTGAGCAGGAGTGAGAGTTACTGGCAGAACTATGGGATTCAAGGTTAGATGGTCGGAGGCCATGTGAAGTGGGAATAAAGTACATTCAGAAAGAACTTTTAAAGGGCGCTCAGAAAAATTGGGCAGCTGAAAAGATTGATGGGTGCTCTGTAGCTTGTGAGAAGAAGAAGAAGCGTCCTATAGGTTGATCTCACAGGATGGGCGTAGGGAAGGATGAAATGGTTTCCATGATGTCACGGGCAATAGGAGTTCAAGGCCTGGGGACAAACAGGGGTATGGACAGAGGGAAGGACCCTGAAAAAGATGGAAACGGTGGGACATTTTGGACTGGGAAAGGGGTTTAGGGCTGGGTGTGAGAGGAAGAATCCTGGACCCTTTCCTTGTCTAGGTAGAGTGGTGACCCCAGATTTCCATGTGGTATTTCAGGGATCCCAACAAGCCGGTCCCCCAGGACACCAAGTTCATTCACACCAAGGCCAACCGCTTTGAGGAAGTGGCCTGGTCCAAATACAATCCCCGAGACCAGCTCTACCTTCACATCGGCCTGAAGCCAAGGGTCCGCGATCATTACCGTGCCACTAAGGTGGCCTTTTGGAAACACCTGGTGCCCCACCTATACAACCTGCATGACATGTTCCACTACACGTCCACAACCACCAAAGTGCCACCCCCGGATACCACCCACAGCTCCCACATCACCCGCAGGCCCAATGGCAAGACCTGGAGCACCAAACGACCAGCCATCTCACCTGCCTACAGCAATGAGAATGCCCAAGGGTCCTGGAACGGGGACCAGGATGCAGGGCCGCTCCTGGTGGAGAACCCTCGTGACTACTCCACTGAATTAAGCGTCACCATCGCCGTGGGGGCCTCCCTCCTCTTCCTTAATGTCCTGGCCTTCGCTGCCCTCTACTATCGGAAGGACAAGCGGCGTCAGGAGCCCCTGCGGCAGCCCAGCCCTCAGAGGGGAGCCGGGGCTCCTGAATTGGGAGCTGCTCCCGAGGAGGAGCTGGCAGCACTGCAGCTGGGCCCCACCCACCACGAGTGTGAGGCGGGTCCCCCCCATGACACCCTGCGCCTCACTGCACTGCCCGACTACACGCTGACCCTGCGGCGCTCCCCTGATGACATCCCACTCATGACCCCCAACACTATCACTATGATCCCCAACTCCCTGGTGGGGCTGCAGACATTGCACCCCTATAACACCTTTGCCGCAGGGTTCAACAGTACCGGGCTGCCCCACTCACACTCCACCACCCGGGTATAGCTGCAGCCCAGAGCACAGCATATATCCCGGCTCTGTCCCTCCCGGATCCACGAACACACACACACACACACACACACACACACACACACACATACACACACACACACACACACACACACAGACATATATGTATACGCACGCACCCACACCCGACAGCAGACCCACCTGCACAAACATAGACAGATGTGGGCATGCACCCGCATGTGCAACAACACAAATAAGGAAGTAAACCTGAACAAACCCTTCAAGTGGGGACGCAAACAAGTCCTTGGGGAACTGAGGACCCATGGAACAGCAGCTGAAGCCGGCTCCCCGAGCCTGACCACAGACACTACTGGGGAGCCTGAAGCACCAGCTGGACACCCCCTTGGTGCTCGCCTTCCACCTCTCTTGGAACTGCACCACCGACCAACTCCAGACTTGGGAGCTTTAAAGAGCAGAGTAGCTCTTTCTCCCCCAGACTTGGTCTTTTTTCTGGGTCTTGTTTTTGTTGATTTTTAAAAAAAATTTTGGAACAAATGCTTCTCCAACCGATGGGTGCAAAGAAGCTCCGGAAGGGAGGGCTCCAGGCCCAGGTCTCTCTGGCTCTGGAACTCCCAGTGCTCACACAATCCGACCAAGGAACATGGCCCCCAAGAAACAGGTTCCAGCAAAACCATGGGGAGAAGGAGGAAGGGGCTCTCACTGGATGGGGTTGGAGGGCCTTAGGGGGCAACTTGCCAGCCACCTCTGTATCTCTGCGGAGGGCTGCAGAGACCACAGGGTGACCTGCGTCCCCCAGAGGCCAGGAGCATCGGCCTAGCTAGACCAGGCAGGGGACTGCAAATTTGGTGAAGGAGGTTTTGTGGAGGCCATGTGATTATCGGTGCCCTGGGTACAATCTGGGTTCTGCCTCTGCCCTTGGGGTAATGCTATCAGAAGTTCGCCCCATTTTCTTTACAGAGTCTCTTTTGTGTCTGTCATTTCTCTTTCAAAAAGGTGGTGTTTTTTGTTGTTGTTGGCTTTTTTTTTTTTTTAAAGAAAAGTTCTTAAAACACTAACGGAAACCCACGGAGTTTGTCCTTTGTAAAAATTTTAAACACAGTGTCTTGATATAAAAATAAAAAATCCAGTTAGCACTCCCAACCTGCCTCCCTTGCACAGGCCTTGCCCAACAGACCTCCTGGCAGGGCGCCTCCCTCTGCATCCTGTGCCTTTAAGCTGATACAAGTCTGGGCAGCACACTACCGGCCCCCTTCACGAAGGCCTCTCCAATCTTAATCAGGTTGCAGTCCCCACCCCCCTACCCCCCCCACGCTCTGGGTTCCTGCAGCTGAAGCCTTCTCTCAGCACCTCGGGCCTCCTAATGAAACATCAAAAAAAAACACTTCCTTCTTCACTGCACCACTCTGCTGCCGCCGCCACCACCCGCCGCTGCCTCTGCCACTGCCACCATTGCCACCACCCTGCCCTCGTCCTGGACTGGGGGCTGGGAGGAGGTCTGCCCTCTAACGTGCTGAAATTCTTTTTCGTGTCTGAATCCAGTGCAGCATCAGATATGTGGACTCCCTGGCCTTGGGTGACTGACAGAGCAGGGGCCCTCTCCTCCCCAGAGATACTGGTTTCCTGGTCTATGAATTAAAATTGGAGAGGTCACTGGGGCTCTTGGAGCATTCCTCTCCAGGATGGTGATCAGTGGCTCCCTGTCAACCCTGGGGGACAGATTCAATGGGCTCCACAGAGTTAGCATTATGGTATCGTATTATTCTCAGTGACTTGAAGGACTGAACCAGGAGTCTTCTCATCAAGTGTGACAGTTGGGTGGGGTTGCTGACACCTCAGAAACCAGGAATAGAATTCTTCAAAGTGACCCTGACAAAATGAGGGAGATGAACCAACACAACAGGATGATGTTCAGAGGGGACAAACACAAGGCAGTACAAAGACCAAAATCGAGGACTAGTATACTAATATGGTACGTGGGGACAAGAGAGATGGGCAATGATTGACTTGACCCAGGTTAGTTAAAAAAGAAAAAAAGAACTGGGGGGAGGCTGGCAGGGTGGGTCACGAGTTGAATGAGTCTGAGTCCGTAGTGTAGAACTGGTTTTCTCTTCCCTCCCTGCTCCCTCCCACCCTCTTCTTTCTCTTCCTCCCTCCCTCCCTCCCTTCCTTCCTTCTTTCCAAAACTAACTCAAATATAGCATATCATTGGGGCTTCCCGGGTGGCGCAGTGGTTGAGAGTCCACCTGCTCATGCAGGGGACACGGGTTCGTGCCCCGGTCCGGGAAGATCCCACATGCTGCGGAGCGGCTGGGCCTGTGAGCCATGGCCGCTGAGCCTGCACGTCCGGAGCCTGTGCTCTGCAACGGGAGAGGCCACAACAGTGAGAGGCCCGCGTACTGCAAAATAAATAAATAAATAAATACTAGCATATCATAACAAAAATTTAGGATGGAATCCCTGGGAAGTAATCAGAATCCGAATTTTTAGAATTAGAAGTAACCTCAGAGTCATGTAGTCCAACCCACTTATTTTATAATTGGGTAAATGGGCTCAGAAAAGCACAATGTCACAGTGTTAGAAACAGATCTAGAATGCAGTCCAGTAACATATGACCTTTCTCATGCTCCTCAACTTTCTCCACTCTACCTAGTATTGGTTAGGCCTTTGAAAACAGTCGTGGGTCTGCCCTTGGTCAACACATTTTCAGCATATGTAGAAAAGCTGCAGAGGGTCTGGAGAAGAGCAAAAACAATGTGCCAAAGGACTAGGGTTTTTTTTTTTTTTTAATTTAGAAAGGAAGAAGCTGATGAAGTAACATTCAATAATTGTAGAGCACCTACTATATGACAAGTGTGCTATACCATCTTCAAAAATGTAACTCTTAAATAAGGACAGAGCTGGTGATCTGTTCTCCATTTCTTCTGAGACAGATAGAGGGGAAAAGATTGTTAAACACACGGCAAAACTTTGCTGTAGATAGGAGCTGATCATGGCACGTAGTAAGTCCTCAATAATAATTGCCAAATTGAGTGAATGACTAAGGGAAGCCATGGTGCTCACCTTCCTGAAGGCGGAGAGGGCTGGGTTACGTGACCATTTTAGATCAATTCAGAGTCTTTGTTGTCATGATCCTTTCATTGCTCCATGTCAGATATTACCAAATTGGGCCTCCTCTTATGGGGGGTGTGTGTGTACCTCCAAATTAGGAGGCTTTCTAGTTGGGAAGATTTAGACATTGCTTCTCCTCTAAGAACTCAAGGTGCCATAGCAAACCCAGCTCCAATCCTATTTGGGACCCATCAGTGAGAGATTACAGTTGGTCTTCACACCTTCAGAAGGTCTGAGTGACCTCCAAGGCAGGCAGGGTTTCAGTCTAATTGACAGTCAGTGCTGTCCCGGGGTGCCTTGAGTGTTCTTGGCCCCCTTGTTGACCGCCAGCCCTGAGCCCAGCTAAGAAAGCCCAGGTTCTTGTTTAAAGGGCTGAGGGTATAGTTAGATTTGATTTCACACTGCAAAAATCATTAGTGCCTAGACCAGGTCCAGCCTGCATCCCTAGATTTATCTAGTTTCTATATTAGTCCTTTGAGGAGCTGGACACAGCTATCTTGGGATCTGAACTTGTGGTATGTGTGAAGGGCCAGAGGTTGGTCACTGTGGAAAATCTCTGTAGGAAGTGAAGATGGTTATCAGGACTATAGGCCAGGCCCTGTGCTGGTTTATATACCATGAGGGATAAAACATACCCCTTTTGGTGTGCATACTGTCAGGAAGACAAAACTGAACTATGATCAAATGAGTGACATGCATAATCTCTGTGACTTCAATTGTATGCTAAACGTTAAAGGAGTTACAGAAATTGCAAGAAAGGCTATGATGAGATCTGGGTAGATGGGTGGAATAGTGGGCATTCCAAATTGGGAGAAAGTCCTCAGCCAGAGCATGGAGATAAGGTCTAGATGTGCTTGAGGAGCAGTGAGGGAACTGACTTGACCGAAGTAGAGGGTTCAAGTTAAACGGTGGGAAATCAGATTGGAAAGGTAGGTTGTGGAGGCCTTCATAACAGCTGAGGAGTTTGGGTGTTACCAGATGAGTGATGGGGCGCCCTTTTTCATTTGCTAATGGTTTTACAGAGAGGAATCAAAACCTCCTAGGCAACCTTTGTGTTCCTTCTCTTCTGCAAAGAGAAGGATTTTCAGAGTCAAAGGGACAAAGTTGAGCCCCAGAGAGAGGCTCCTCAAGGCAGTCTAGTCCCAGAGAGCCTTTAGCTGCTCTGAGCAACTCCATCTCATAGTTTAGGTCAATAACAGCCCAGGGCATTATGATGACCTGCAGCTCAAGTTGCAGGACAACTGGTGATGTCTTTGAAAACCCCATGGAGGGTGAAAGGGATGCACACTGCTGTGGTGTCACTGAGATCAACGAGTTAAATATTGATTGAAGGCAAGATTCGAGAACAAATGATTAAAAGGAGGATTGGTGAGCACTTACAAAAGGAAGAGAAGATCACTCAGCCTCTGCATGGATTCAGGAAAAACAAGTCATTCCCCACTCAAGCTCATTTCCTTTGATAGGGTGACTCGATGGGCAGATGAGGAGAATGCTACCCCTACAATGTATTTGGAGTTCAATAAAACGTTCTCTCACCATACTCTTGGGACAATATAAAGAAATGTGGGGATTCTAAGCGATTCTTAAGCAGTTGAACGACCACACACAAAAGGGTTCTTTCTGTTTTAATGTCACTAGATCAAATTTGAAAATTACGCATAGCTGGGAGAGAGAGCCAAAATGTGAGATGACAGAAAAAGAATTCGTAGAGCTGTCAAGAGGCTGGTATGATATATACCAGTCATGAGGCTGGACTCACTATAACAAAATCAAAGTTTACAGGGACAAATATGAAGTCACCTATTTGAATTCCAAAATGTAACAGTACAACCGTAGGAAGTGAGAGACGTTGCTTAGAGGGTTTTAGAATAAATGAAAACTCTTCATGATCCATGAGTCAAAAGCACGGTTTGGTTGTTACAAAAAGTATTGTGGGGACTTCCCTGGTGGTCCAGCGGTTAAGACTTCGCCTTCCAATACAGGGAGTGCAGGTTCGATCCCTGGTCGGGAAGCTAAGATCCCACATGCCTCGCGGCCAGAAAACCAAAAAACAGAAGCAATATTGTAACAAATTCAATAAAGACTTTAAAAAAAATGGTTCACATCAAAAAAACAAATCTTTAAAAAAAAAAAAGTATTGTGACCTTGGGCTGTATTAATAAGAGTATAACGTCCAGAATAAAGGAGGTGATCATCTTGTGCTACTCTGCACTGGTCAGACCACACCTGAGGTCCTCCGTTCAATGGAGGCATCACACTTCAAAGGACATGTCAACAAAAGTACAGCCAGAGAAAGAGTGGTGAGAATAGTGAGGGGACTAGCAAATCCCCAGAGAAATTTGTCTACTGTCAGCAAATCATTACTGGGCTCATGGTGAAGAGGAAGCTGTAGATTTATTCTGCGTATGACTCCAAGGGCTCTGAGATCTAATGGGTGGAAGTTACAGGAAAGCAGATTTTGGTTCAACAGAGGAAGAGGCTTTTTTTCTTTCTTTTTTATAATGAAAAAAATGATAATAAAAATTTTGGCTCATGATTCCAGCCTCTTGAAGTCCTTTTAAAATTTACTACCGACTTTTTCAAAAACAGAGAAGAAAAAATTTCCTAATCTCAACAGCCTGATATAAGCATTTCGCTGTGTTTAGGAAGAACTTTCTAATGATTAGTAATAGTCTCTGAAATTAGAAATAGACTACCCCAAACGGTAGGCAGCTCACCATCACCAGAGATATTCAAACAGTGACTGGACAATCACTCCATGTGGGTGATTCAAAGGCAAAGAAAGCATCTGATAAAGGACTGTGCCGGATGACCTCTAGAGTTACTGGGATTCTATGATACGTGAGCTGGAAAGTCTCATGATAAAGTATTCAGAAAAATATTACTGGAGTCTCTGTGCAGGGCAGGCTGGAAGCAGAGATAGTAACTGGTTGGGAGGTACCTACTTTGAGGGCCACAACGATTTTCACCTCTGGCCCCCACCCCTACCCCTGACTTGAATCCCCAAATTACAGTGTCAGAAGCTGACTTAATGGTTGCCTAATTCCTCACCCTTATGATCTGATGCTTGATCCCCTCTGCAACCTCTTTGCCAATAGTTATCTTGCCTCTCTCTGTTTAAATACCTCCAGTGATGGGAATATCTTGTCCTTTCAAAGCCGACCATTGCATAATATTTGGTCATCTTGAACCATCATAAAGTTCTTCCTTAGGCTGAGTCAAAATATGTTTTCCCAGAGCACATGCCCTTTGTCCCTCTTATCGAGCAAAACAAGATGACTCCTTCTTCTATATGATGAAGCTTCCAATATTTGAAAACTTGATCTGGATCCACCACCATCCCCTTTTTGATCCCTTCTCCAGGTTCACAGACGATGATTCTAAAATCCCCTCACACTCCTGGTCTCCGTCGTTTGTGCATGCTCCAGGTTGCTAATGCCCCTGTTCTTGTGTGGTGTCCAAGGCTAAAGACAGTCCTCCACTGTGGTCTAGTGAGCAGAGAAGAAAGCACAACTGTAATCTCCCACATCCTAGCCCTGAATTCATTAGCATTGCAGGCAGCTAATGTCAAAAATAACGAGCCTACAGGCACCTCAAACACCTGAAACCCTTTCACACAGAGTCACGTCTCTCCTCCCTTGCACTGAAGCATTTGGTTTTGATGAACTAGATTATGAAACTTCACATTTCATTTTCCTGGTTCATTATGGCCTCTTGGGATCTTCCTGAAACCAGCATCATTTACAGATTTGACCAGCATGCCATCAATGTCCTGATCCAAGTTGTTAATTAAATTATTGGACAGGCCAGGGACCTCCCTTCAGGCCTCCGAAGATCCACTAGTCACCGGCTGTGAATACACCTTTACTGTCCTATCTTCACCCCACATTTTTTCTTCTTATCCACAAGGACATCTCACACCAGGACATTCTTAAACAAAGTGAGATTGCATTCTGAAATCCTCTTTGGAAACAAGGGAGGGAGAAGCGAATGGAGCAGAGATGAAAGGAGTTTGACCTTTAGATCTTCCCCTCCCTTTTCCCCAGTCCCATGATGAGTTCCATGACCTCAGTCTCCAGGAAGGAATTTCCAGCCACCAGCTCAGGTAGAGAAAGTTGAAAGAACTGAATTTAGGGTCAGAAAAACTGCATTCAGACCCATCTCTGCCTCTTCCCAGCTGTATGACCATGGGCAAGTTCTTTAACTTCTCTGAGTCTGTTTGCTCATCTGTAAAACAGGGATGATAACACCTACCTCACAGGGTTGTTGTGAGGATTAAATGGGAAAATGGATGTGAATGTGCTTTGTAAACTGTAAGCACCATACAAATGTAAGATATTATTATCATTATTTATTGAGTGCCTACTGTGTTCATCAGTACAGGGTATAAAAAAGATACATAAAATATGGTCCTTGCCCTTGGGGAGCTCATAATTTTGTAGGGGAGACATGTTCAAAAACAACTATAACATAAAGTAGAAGAATAGGGCAAATGGCACAAGTTGTTATGGTAATTTAGAAAAGTGGAGGTCCCTTCAGACTGGGGGAAGTGAAGGAAGGCTTCATGGAGCTCTATCTGCACCTCAACAAGTGCCTTGAATCTGACAGATAAAAACAGCTGAGAGTGGACAGAATTCCAGGTGGAGGAGCCTGGGAATGGGGATTTATGGAGCGTGTCTGAGGGGCTGGAAGCAGTCCTGTTTGACTGTAAGAGGCCATGAGGCTGGTTGGCCACATCACAACTTGTTTAGACATGGTCATTCCTAGCATGCCCATGACAGAGCACTCAGCCCTTCAGAAGGGGGCCCAGGATTTGAGCAGAGCCGCCGAGGTTTGATGTCTGCTACTCCTCAGCTGACCACCTTGAAGAAAAACAACTCTTCTGGAGGGTGGAGGCATCTGAAATGATTCCAGGAAAGTCCCATTTTCCTTATCTGCCGCTGAGAAATAGGTCTCCGAGAAGGGTGAGGACTGAGGCTGCATTTAAATCCTTGGAATCTTCAGCTGGAAGATTAAAGATTCAAGCGTTTTTATTGAATGAGAGTTATCCACCATATCTGAAAGGCTTCTTATTTTTCAATTCCACGTGGGGAGTGGGGAGGGAGAGGAAAATAGTTCAAGGACTCTCTCAAGGTCCATTTCCTGCCGGTTTCTTTGGAGTTATGGTTATACTTTGGTGCCACCTGGTGTCCGAGATGGAATATAGCAGCCTCCTTCCTAAGTTGAGAGCACTGGACCGCCGCCCAGCATCTAGGATGAGGCAAGCTTCCTTCCAGTAGGGTAGAGTCACTCTGGGGTCTGGGTAACAGAAAAGAAGAGGGAGAAAGGGAAAATGCTGCTCCAGGCAGGCCTCATGGCCATCCTTTCCTCTGTCATTAAAGCTCCAGTTTCCCCCAGAGTACCCCTGGAGATGTGTGCTTACCCAAGTTCTACAGGATTATGTTTGCTGTGTCCCCCTTCCTCCACCCAACCCCACTCACACACACTTTCTTACGATGGCTTGAATATCCGTAACAGATGCTACAAGATCTCTCTTTCAGATCTGACCAAGAGACATTGTTGTCAGCCTCTAGGGTGGCCAAGGGAGGAACAGTAAAAAGGTCTGGTTCCCCCATGAGCTCACCTCTGTTTCCTCCCGTTTGAGTTATACTGTTCTAGAAGGACTGAGCCCAAACTCTTCCAAGAGAAATCTGTTCCCGGAGGCTATACTTAGGCTTCCTACAGCCCTTCTAAAAGGTTAGGGGAGGGAGAATGGGGGGGCCTCAGAGAGTAGAACAGACGGTAGCCCCTTTTGCCCTCAAACCCCATTCCTGAATAGATTCAAAACGATCGATAAAACTAAAACCGAATTGGTCTGATGATGCCTCACAATGGGGTAATCGTAGAGGGTAGATTGAGGGGGTCGCTTGAATTGGGATGGCCGGAGCTGAGTAAGGACAAGACTGAGCTAGTGAAGAGGTGAATCCCTCTGCCACTGCCTGCATTCTCAGGTACCCTTGAAGTCTGCTTTTCTGTTGTGCCCCCATCTTCTCAGGCACAGCTTTTGCAGGCTCCTCTGAGTGCTGGGAATCCTGGGTAGCTCTGTTTGGATTATGGATTGTGGGTGGGAGACTGAAAATGGCTGAAGTGCAAATGGAAGGAATCAGCTAGATTAGAATGCTTTCATTCTCAGATCACTACTTTTACATGTCCCAGCTCTTCCCTGGTCCCTACAATACAGGGTGGCATGAGTGGAGGCCCCCAAACGGGACTGGCCAAGAAGTTAACAAATCCCTTTTTATCCTGTAGTTTAGCTACAACTGGGTTGCCAATTTTTTTAAAGTAACATCTGCTAGGAAACAGATAAGAAGACTAACAAAAGAACATACAAACAAATGGGTTTAGGGGTTAACTAACAATCCTTATCCTATCCTGGATCAGCTGAAGTCTAACTGTAGGTGAACTTACCTGGTGCAATGTACAGGGAACCCAACCAAGTCCTTTTGTGTCAGGGCAACCTTGCAAAACAGGTGAGAGGCCAGAAGTTAGACCAAGCTGCCTAGACTTTAGCCTGACATAGATCTGGTGAGATTAGCAGTCCCAGGCAGAATCGGCCTCCCACCTTGCCTCCTGGCAGGCACCCAGCTGCCTTCTGGTTGTGCAGTCACCCTGAGCCCTGGGATCTCCCACACTTTCCTGCTCCCTGAGAGAAGAGCCCCGGTGAAACTCCACCCCTTCCCGTATCGTTTTTATGTTTTTTAGGACCTACGTTCTGACAAACCTAAGTGTGCTTATGAGTTTAACTGGCAAAAAAATATTTGGATTCGAGACTGCTTCTGAAAATCTGAATCCTTAGTTGGCTGTTCCTATCATTCTCACTAGTATTTCTCTTAGTCCCCTAAAGTAGCCATGCGACCTTGATGGCAAACGCCATCTTTCCAAGCAGCCTACCGGCGCTACATCAGACTCCTCCGACTGCTGCTCGCGCTCTGTCTTTTCCGATTTCAAAGCCTTACGACCGCCCACTGAGACCCTCTTTCCGGTCTGAGAAGCCTGGGAGGCTCTCAGGTCATTTGTGGAGCAGACGTGATTGACACGGTCTGTGCCTAATGAATGCTCGCCTCCTTCCCAGCTCAGATTACTTGTTCCGCCCTCTTTCCCAGCTTCTTTTTGATGACTCATCCCTTAAATTCTTCGCTGACGCTCCTTACTTATACCCGCCCCGCCCGTCCTATCTCTCTCGGCTCCAAGCTGTCCCCCACCCTTGGGAGAATGGTTTTTGTGAATCCTATCAAGTGTAGTTTTTACAGTGTATTCGAAAGATACAGAAGCAGAAAACAATTTCCGCGCAGGAACGGGAAGGTTCGTTTCCTTATAAGGAGCTTAACCCGTCACTGTTCTTTGAGCTTTCTCTTTCGCGTGAGAAATGATGATGGGGTGATGGGGGCTGCCTTCTGCCTCTGTTTCCAGTTCAGTTCCAAACCCCAGGCAGCTCTGAGTTCCTAGCAAAGGTCAAGTAGTCCTGCTTCAGCGGCTGGCCTCGCAGAGGGAGGACTCAAGGGGAGGCGCGATTAGGGTTGGAAGTTTTCAAACACTTCTGTGGGTCTCTTGGGCATCTGCATCAGGCACATACGACAGCTGTGCTGGGGACTACGGCCCTAAAGGGGAAACAGACTTGGAGTCGTTAATGGTGTGGAGAGGGAAGTGGGCGGTTGGGGGTGGGGGGCGGTGAGCAAAACAAGTAGGGGGCTGGGACTGAACTTAGAAGCTGTCCTTGACCCCGTCCATTTAAATAAGTGAATGAATGGAGTTTCACCTGGGCAAGTGTCCTCACAGCATGCTTTCCCCGGATAGGGTGAAGTGACGCCAGCAGAAAATCGATAGTAGGAAATTGGCAAGGAACTGGCTGAATTTGTCCCCTTTGGGCACTTGTAGGCTCAGTTGCTCTTTCATGCTCACATGCTCATCACCACTTCTCTCTGTCTCTTATGCCACAGCTAAAGCCTGTTATTGAAAGCTTCAGTTTGCCTAGGTTTAACACTGCCTGTATAGGGCTTTGTGCAGAGTGGGTGCACAACAAATTCCCTGGAGTCTGAGTATCATACCAAAGCCTAGAGACTCAGGGACCACCCAGTTTGCGAAGTGCTCTCAGGCTCGGGCATCTATTCAGGGGGAGCTTATGCACTTTGGTATTGTGTCTCTGGGAGAAGAGAGTAGTTTGTTGCTTGGGGAAAAGAAGGTGCTGAGAAATATGTAAGGCACCTTCCTTTTCTGTTCCCTCCTCGGCAGCCCCGCTGCTCTCCCTTTGGAGGCCCCTTGGCTAAGTCCCATCCACACAGCTCATTTGCATTGTCCAGGCTTGCCCCTCTGGCCTCTGAGAGGAATGTAGCCAATGAACAAGAAAGAGGCAGCATGCTTTCTGCCCCTGCTGGGGTGAAGAGTAAGTGGGGACACAAATCCTGTCCCTTTCTCAGCTTCTGCATGCACCTTCTCTCCTTCATCTTCATCAAAAAACAATTCGGAAGTGTTCCTCTGTCCAAAGCTCTGTCTATCCTCATTAGTTTGCACACAGTCCTTGCCCTGACCATCGAAGGCAACAAGGAGTGAATGACACGGAAAATGCATAAAACACTAACACATGGAGATGGGAGGGGAGAAGTGGGCTAATGTGGTAAAATGTGGATTCCAGAGATGTTCATGCCAGTGACACATCTGGGGATCAATGCCGTTTGTGGCTAAGGAATCAGGATAAATGCATGTAATGGTGCTGAAAGTGGGGGTGGGCAGTTGTGAGAGTTTTAGATCTAGGTAGATTGGGACAAGCAAAGCTATTGGCTCTTAATTGTAAGGGATTCCTAGAGGAGTTGCGATTTCAGAAATAGCTGAGTGACAGAACCAAATGGCCACAAGGGATTTACATCCTGAGGTGGGAGTGGAATTTGCAGATGGAGTAGACTTTGATCAGGAAAGCTTTAATAACCACTGATTGTTATTCCTTTCCCTCCTCCCTTCTCAACACACACTTGTTGAATGCCAACTCTGTCTTAGATACTGGGAACATAAAAATAAGAATGATGGCAAATAGTTATTGAGTACGTACTATGTGCCAGGTACTGTGTTAAGTACATTATCTTATTTACATCTCACATTGGCCTTATGATGTAGGTATCATTATTATGTCCATGTTGTAGATGAGAAAACTGTGGTTCAAAGAGGTGAAGTGACTTGCCCCAAGATCACACAGCTGGCTGTAAGTGGAAGAGGTGAGATTTGAATCTAGGCAGTTAGAGTCTAGAGCCCATGAATTTAATCAGTATGCTTTACCTAATCTTCTAGTTGGACAATGATAGAAATGGAACTCCTTTGATGGCAGGGGAAGCAAAACAGGAGGGCCAGGACTCTGAAAGTAGACCAGGTAAAGCAGAAGATCCCAGAAGCAGCAGCAGAGTCCCCAGTCAGCTATTTAGACAGGCAGGTAGAGCAAGCATCAGGGTAACCAGGATACAGCAGACACTAGGAGGAAGCCCAGATAGGCAGGTGGTTGGCAGCCAGAGTTTCTGGCAGCCAGTGACAGAGGCTCTGCCATGGGGCCTGGGCTTCCAGAGCAGGATGCCAGATGTCAAAAGGTCTGGCAAGAGCCAGATGAAGCACTATTCTAGCAAAGGCTAAGGTGCCAGACAGGGCACCAAGGTAGGACTAAGGAGCTGGGAGCACCTGAATGGGGCTTAAAGTATGGCCTTCTATACAACAAACCAGGAAACAGCCCAGTTATTAGAGCTAGGAATCAACTCCATTCATTCATCCTCCCATCTCTTCTTTCAACAACATTTTTTGAGCTCTCACTAGGTTGTAAGCGCTGTGCTAGGCTCTGGGGTAAGACACAGTCTAGTTGGGGGAGACAGACTTATAAAACGGATAGCTACAAAACGGTGATTAGTTCTATATTAGAGGAACAAACAGACTCTGTGTGTGGAGGAGGGAGGAGACTAACTTTCCTTGGGGAGTTCACAGAGAATATTAACTCTGAGCTAGGTCTTCAAAGAAGAGGGGAAATTTCCCAGGCTCTGAGTGGTAGAGAGGATTTCAGGCAGAGGGAATACCATGGGCCAAGGCTTAAAGTTTTGAGAGAATAGGCCACATTTGGGGAACAATAAGCAATTCATACCAGATCATGGGGTATACAGTAGGGAGGGGTGGGGAATATGAAGCTGAATAAGACCTGAGGCGAGATTATGAAGGCTTTTGTGGGTGCTGCTGACAATCTTGGACATTCTCCCACAGGTAAAGGAGACCCAGCTGCGGTCTTTATGTTGACAAGTGATGGGATTGCACTGAGGTATTTCGGGAAGACTGCATGGGAAATAGTGCCCAGATGTACTGCAGGCAGGCAGATCACTCAGGAGGTTATTGCAATTGTGCAGGTAAAAAATGATAGGAGCTTGAATTAAAATAGTGACAGAGAAGATTAGTTCAGGAAAATATTTCTGAGGGAGAGCTGACAAGTCTCAGTGACTAATGTGGTGAGTGATGGGGAAAAAGGAGTCATGGACAGTGCCAAAGTTTTCTTGCTTGACAACTGGATCTGTGGTGACATCATTCACATAAAGATTGGGAATATAGGGTGAGGAGTGGGTTTTATGGGAGGAGATAAGGAGTTCAGTTTGGGATATGCTGAGTTGGAGGTGCCTGGTATTGTGCTGGTAAATGCTTAACTACCAGCTCTGGAGTGGCGGTTGGGGGGGGATCCTTAACTTACTGATTTCTGTGGTGTAAATACACCCACCGTAGCCAATTTCAAGCTACCAATGTGATGTCAACCCACTCACAAAATTCCTGAAAATTTAACAATCAGTCTCAGAGCCCCAGAAAGGACTGTGCCAGGTAATCTGGGGCACAGGCTTCTGATGGCATTACTGAAATAATTTTGAGACCATACCAGTGGACTTAGGATTTTCAGAACTCCAGTGGAGAACTAATGGGTTCATTAAGCTGCTAACCCAAGATCAAGAAGGACAAGAATGAATTATATGGCACTGAATGAACTGATGAAGGATGATTATAGCTTTTGTTTGGAATATCGCTGCTGGGTTCAAGGAACCCCTTTCTCTTTTCTCTTTAGTTAACTATACTCATGACAACTAGTATATTGTACTTTTGTAAACAGAAATGAAACTTTTATATTTTCTCCCTAACTGATCTCTCCAGAATTTTTTAAAATTTGTATTATTTATTTTTTGCTGCATTGGGTCTTCGTTGCTGTGTGTGGGCTTTCTCTGGTTGCGGCAAGCAGGGGCTACTCTTCATTGTGGTGCATGGGCTTCTCATTGCGGTGGCTTCTCTTGTTGCGGAGCATGGGCTCTAGGTGCATGGGCTTCAGTAGTTGAGGCTTGCAGGCTCTAAAGCGCAGGCTCAGTAGTTGTGGTGCATGGGCTTGGTTGCTCCATGGCATGTGGGATCTTCCCAGACCAGGGCTCGAACCCTGTCCTCTGCATTGGCGGGCAGATTCTTAACCACTCTGCCATCAGGGAAGTCCTCTCTCCAGAATTTGAAAACTCTTATTGAGTATTCTTATTTCCATGGCAATATAATTATTTGCATAAGTTCAGTAGGGATCTGTCCTCCTTGTAACAGGACATGATTAGAAACATTGCATATATAACCAAGACGTTGATTGGAATGTCATATTTGAAAATGATATGCACAGAATCAGATATGACCAGACAGCTTTAAGGAACTAAGGTTGACTTTATGGAGCCAATACTTACAAAGTCCTCTTGAGAAAACTGGTCTGGTACCTGGCTTACAGGGTTCCCAGACTTACAGGTGAGTAAAGAAGGTCACTTCTTGCAAGGAAGGCCCAGGAATCTTGAGATATTTTGGAGACCTCAAGAAAAGAGGAATTCACCCACATCTATAGGTACTGCAAGTGAAATCTGATGGCAAGTTCTCAGCTTGGCTTCCAGAAGGCTTTTGAAAGTCTAACATGAGACTCTTCATGAACAGTTCCAGCAAAGCAAACTTTAAAAGGCCTATGTGGTCAATTACCATTTTTTTGCTGCATTTAGGTAAATAATCAGGCCAAATCTAATGAGATGAGATGTATTTTGTAAACAAGAATCAAAAAGGTGGGGTGGCTGTAGAGAGAAATGTCTGTTCTCAGGCCACAGTGGAATTAAAATAGAAATCAATAATAGAAAGTTAACTGGAAAAATCCCCAAATATGTGGAGATTAAACAACACACTTCTAAATAACACAAAAGTCAAAGAAGAAATCTCAAGACAAATTTTAAAATATTTGGAACTAAACGAAAATGAATACACAACTTATCAAAAATGTGTGGAATGCAGCAAAAGCAGTGCTTAGAGGGAAATTTATAGCATTGAATCCTTGTATTCAAAAAGAATAAAGAAAAAAAAAGAATAAACATCTAAAATCAATCATCTAAGTTGCCACCATAAGAAACAGGAAAAAAGAAAAGAGCAAATTAAATGTAAAATAAACAGAAGAAGAAAAAAAGAAGAAGTAGAGCAGAAATCAGTGAAATTGAAAACAGGAAATCAATAGAGAAAAATCAACAAAAACAAGCTGAGTCTTTGAAAAAAAATCAATAAAATTGATAAGCCTCAAAAAAAAATTGATAAGCCTCTGGCCAGGCTAACTAAGAAAAAAGAGGGAGAACACAAATTACTAACATCAGAAATGAAAGAGGGGTCATTATTACAGATCCATGAACAGTAAAAGGATAATAAAGGAATACCACAAACAACTCTATGCCCACAAATTTGGCTACCTGGATGAAATGGACCAATTCCTTGAAAGACACGAGCAGCCAAAACTCACACAAGGAGAAATAGACAATCCGAATAGGCCTAATTATTAATGAAATTGAATCAATAACCCTCCAAAAACAGAAAACACCAGATCCAGATGAGTTCACTGGTGAATTCACCCAAACATTTAAGGAAGAAATTATACCAATTCTTTACAATCTCTTTTAGAGGATAGAATGAAAAGGAACACTTCCTAACTCATTCTACGAAGCCAGCATTACCCTAACATTAAAACCAGAAAAAGATATTACAAGAAAAGAAAACTACAGACAAATAGCTCTCATGAACACAGATGCAAAAATCCTCAATGAAATATTAGCAAACCAACTTCAACAATGTATTAAAAGAATTATACACCATGATCAATTAGGATTTATCCCAGGTATGCAAGACTGGTACAACATTCTAAAATCAATTAAGGTAGTCTATCACATGAATAAGTTAAAGAAGAAAAATCACATGACCATATCAGTAGATGCAGAAAAAGCATTTGATAAAATCCAACACTGATTCATGATAAAAAAAAAATCTCAGTAAACTAGGAATAGAGGCAAACTTTCTCCACTTGATAAATAATATCTACCAAAAACCCTACAGCTAACATCATACTTAATGGTAAGAAACTTGAAGTTTCCCACCAGGATTAGGAACAAGGCAAGGATGTCCCCTCTCACCACTCCTTTTCAACACTGTACTGGCAGTTCTAGCTAATGCAATAAGACAAGAAAAGAGAAGAAAATTTATACAGATTGGGAAGAAAGAAATAAAATATCTTTGTCTGCAAATGGCATGATATGTAGAAAATACAAAAGAATCAACAATGACAAAAAACTCCTGGAACTAATAAGCAATTATAGCAAGGTTACTATACAAAAGTCAGTCACTTTCCTAAATACCAGTAATGAACATGTGAAATTTGAAACTGAAGACACAATACCATTTACATTAGCACCCTCCAAAATCAAATACTTAGATATAAATCTAACAAAATATGTACATACAATATATGAGGAAAACTACAAAACTCTTATGAACAAAAGTGAAAAAGAACTATATAAATGGAGAGATCCTCCATGTTCATGGACCGGAAGACTCAATAATGTCAAGATGTCTTCCCAGTTCTTCCCAACTTGATATATATATTCAAAGAAACCACAATCAAAATCCCAGCAAGTTATTTTGTGGATATCAGCAAATTTATTCTGGGCAATAGACCCAGAATAGCCAACACAATACTGAAGGAGAAGAACAAAATTGGAGGACTGACACTACCCAACGTCAAGACTTACTATAAAGCTACAGTGATCAAGACATTGTGGTATTGGTGCAAGAATAGATAAAAAGATCAACGGAAAAGGATACAAACCCAGAAATAGATCCACATAAATATAGCCAACTGATCTTTGACAAAGGAGCAAAGGCAATACAATGGAGCAAAGACAGCCTTTTCAACAAGGGCTGGAACAACGGGACATCTACATCCAAAAAATGGATCTAGGGACTTTCCTCGTGGTCCAGTGGTTAAGACTCCACACTTCCATTGCAGAGGGCACAGGTTTGATCCCTGGCCAGAGAACTAAGATCCCGCATGCCACGTGGTGTGGCCAAAAAATAAAAAAATAAAAGTAAATAAAAATAAAACTCCTAGGAGATAGCATAGGCAAAATCCTAGATGACTTTGGGTATGGCAATGACTTTTTAGATACAACACCAAAGGCACATGAAAGAAAGAATTAATAAGCTTAAAATTAAAATGAAAAACTTCTGCTCTGTGAAGAATGTCAAGAGAATGAGAATACAAGCTACAGACTAAGAGAAAATATTTGACAATGACACATCTGATAAAAGACTGTTATTCAAAATATACAAAGAACTCTTAAAACTCCATGATGAGAAAACAACCCAATTTAAAAATGGGCCAAAGACCTTAACAGACACCTCATCAAAGAAGATAACCAACTGGCAAATAAGCATACAAAAATATTCTCTACATTGTATGCCATCAGGGAAATGCAAATTAAAACAACAGTGAGATACCACTACACACTTATTAGAATCCTCCAAATCCAGAACACTGACAATACGAAATGCTGGTAAGGATATGGAGCAGCAGGAACTCTCATTCATTGCTGGTGGGTGTGCAAAATGGAAGACAGTTTGGTGGTTTCTTAAAAAACTAAACATACTCTTACCATACAACCCAGCAATCACACTCCTTGGTATTTACCCAAAGGAGTTGAAAAGTTATGTCCACTCAAAAACCTGCACTGAGATGTTTATTACAGCTTTATTCATAATTGCCACAACTTGGAAGCAACCAAGATGTCCTTCATTAGGTGAATGGATAAATAAAATGTGGTACACCCAAACAATGGAGTATTTTTCATAAAAAGGGATGAGTGATCAAGCCATAAAAAGACAAGGAAGAACCTCAAATGCACCTTACTAAGTGAAAGAAGCCAATTGGAAAGGGCTACATAACTATGATTTCAATATATAACATCCTGGGAAAGACAAAACTTTGGAGACAGTGAAAAAATTAGTGCTTGCCAGGGGCTGGAGTTGGGGGAGGAATGAATAGGCAGAGCACAGAGGATTTTTACAGCAGTGAAACTACTCTGTATGATACTATAATGGTGGATATATGTCATTATGCATTTGCCCAAACGCATACAATGTACAACAACAAGAGTGAATCCTAAGGTAAACTATGGACTTTGAACGTACCACTCTAGTGAGAGATGTTGATAGTGAAGTAGGCTATCATGTGTCAGGGCAGGGAGTATATGGGAAATCGCTGTACCTTCTTCTCAGTTTTGCTATGAAACTAAAACTGCTCTAAAAAAAATTGTCTTTTTAAAAAATTAACAACTGACTGCCAGTACAGGCTGACTCCAGCATACCAATAGAGGTGCCTGAGGAACATCTAGGAGATATTTAGAAGGCCGTTGGAAACACAGGTCTAGAGCTAGGAAGGTCAGGGCTTCTCTACCTTTGCCTCGGTCCTTGCCCTGGCCCAGCTCTTCCTGAAGGGCCTGCCCATACACTTGCATTCTTGCATAGCCTCTCTTAGCCCTCTCCTAGATACCAGCAAGTCAGGATCAGGAATCCGTCCTCCACAAACCCTTTGGATTGTAATTTAATCTTTTTTGCAACTCAATGCAAGAGTGTCTTGCAAGACTCCCCCAGGACAGTTTAGCCCAGTTCTCACCTGAGTACCCTGGCAATATTTCCCAAGCTTTAGTCATTCAAGAATAACCTTCACAATTTTTTTTTTTTTCGGTACGTGGGCCTCTCACTGCTGTGGCCTCTCCCGTTGCAGAGCACAGGCTCCGGACGTGCAGGCCCAGCGGCCATGGCTCACGGGCCCAGCCGCTCCGCGGCATGTGGGATTCTCCCGTACCGGGGCAAGAACCCACGTCCCCTACATCGGCAGGCGGACTCTCAACCACTGCGCCACCAGGGAAGCCTAACCTTCACAATTTTTGACAGATCCATGTGACCACTTGTACTATTATTTACTTAACATGTTTCTTTCAGTTGCCTTTATATCAACTCCTCCTCCCTTTTTCTTCTTCCCAAGCAACAGTAGTTAAACCCACCCTTTAAAAACCCATGAGGAAGATATCACGCTGGAGACCAACATACTTTATCTCAAGAAATTCAACAGAGCTTGCGACAGATTGCTGTTTCTTGAGCTGAGCCATTGATGAAGTTGTACACATGCAGTTAGGAACCATGTTGCTGGGAAATCTGTAAATTCAAGCCCCACTTGGTGTCATGAAATTCCTATGGGGCTGGAGAGCAATTTGGAGAAAACGTTAGATCCACATTTCCTATAGTACCTCACTACAGGGTTGATTTGGAATAGTGGCGGAGGGGTGGCAAAGGTGGGATCTGGACTATTTAAATATTTTTCTCTCTCTCTCTAAATCGTTAGGTGAATTCATTCATTTCAGTTTAATGTGCTTATGATGGACACCACTATATCCACAAATAATCACTGTCTGATACACTCACAGGAGTGCCCAGCAACTTTGCCCTTCACCATAGCATATAAATGGATTAAAAACCTTCCCAGGGACTTCCCTGGTGGCACAGTGGTTAAGAATCCACCTGCCTATGCAGGGGACACAGGTTCAATCCCTGGTCCGGGAAGATCCCACATGCCGCTGAGCAACTTAGCCCGTGAGCCACAACTACTGAGCCCACGTGCCACAACTGCTGAAGCCCACTCGCCTGGATCCCATGCTCCGCAACAAGAGAAGCCACTACAGTGAGAAGCCCGCACACCGCAACAAAGAGTAGCCCCCGCTCTCCGCAACTAGAGAAAGCCCCTGTGCAGCAAGAAAGACCCAGCTTAGCCAAAAGAAAGAAAGGAAAAAAAAAAAAACCTTCCCAGATGTGAGGTGAAGACTATATATGAAGATATATTCATCTATTGACCTTGCATAGATTCCAGAAGAGGAGTATGCGAGTTTGCAGAGAAATGGATGTTCACACTGGGAATAGCTGGAATGAGCTGGAGGGGTGGAGGTGGAAAGGAACCATCAAAACCTGAAATAGAGCTCTAGGAGTCATCAACAAACAGATGGTACTTGAAAGCAAGAGAGTCAAGTAAATCACTCAGCAAGAGTCTTGGAGTAAGAAGACACTGGGGCTAGAATTCTGGGCAACATCTACAGAGACGGAGAAGCCAGAGGAGGAAAATGAAGAGTAAAATCATGAGCATGATATTACGGAAGTCAAAGGAGGAGTAACTTTCTAGAAACGAGATTTGTTCTTAGTATCAAATACTACTGAGAAGTTCCCTCTGAAGTATGTCTGTGGCTTTTCCAATATGGAAGCCACTTACGAGCATAATGAAAGCTGATGGTTGGGGCAGAGACCAGAATGCAGGGATTGAATTATGGTGGGAAGTAAGGAAGTGAAGATAGTGAGTGTGAACTATTTTTCCTGAAAACTGGAATCTGGGCATTTCTTTTCGCAGTAGCAATACCAGTTACCATATGTTAAATAACAAATATACAGAAGGTGAGTATTACAATTCCTTTCAACTCCAGCAGACATTTATTGGGTGCCTTCCTTGGTCGTTAGGGATATGAAGAAGATCAAGGTGAGGTCACTGTCCCCAAGGTGCTCATAGTGTAGTAGAAGACAGACATAGAGGTCTGGGAGCACAGAGGAGGGAATATAATTTCTGTTGGAAGAAGGGGTTGGGAATCTGAGAAGTCTTGACGGAGGAAATGACATTAGAGCTGGGATTTGAAAGATGAGTGGAAGTTCTGGTGACGGGTAGGGAGGGTATTCTAGGTAGAGGGACACATAGGCAAAGGCTTATAGACAGCAATGTCTCTGCTATGTTTGGGGATGACTAGCGGCTCAGTACAGATAAAGGGCATGTTAGTGAGTTTGGACTTTAATGGAGGTAATGGGAAGCTTCCAGAGTTTTTTAAAGCTAGATTAGTCACATGTCCAGAATTGGAAGGGTCAAACTGCAAGTGGACCTGAGAGACTTTCATAACTGTCTGATCACGAGGGGCTGATAACCTGTTCTAAGAGAGTGGCAAGATGTTGAAGGAGAATGAAACAAATAGCAAAGTAACGCAGTTGAACTGATTTAGAAAATAAAGATTATGACTTTGTGATTGATTGATCATAGTGAATTATTAAGCTCTCGAGCTCTGGAATCAGGAAGAATCCTGGTTCTGCAACATTCCATTTGTGTGATCTTAGACACGTTATTTAACATCTCTGAGTCTGTTTCCTCATTGCATAGTGGGGATAATAAAATGCCTACCATATGGGACAAAATAGAGTAAGTACTCAATAAATGTTAGCTATTATGTTTAATATTATTATTTTTACTGCCAGCTAAATTTCAGTGACTGATGGAAATGCCTAATAGGCAGTTAGAAATGTGAACTGAAGTGCAAAAGGAAGGTATGGACCAGAGATTTTTTTGTGTGTGTGGTACGCGGGCCTCTCACTGTTGTGGCCTCTCCCTTTGTGGAGCACAGGCTCTGGACGCACAGGCTCTGGACGCGCAGGCTCAACGGCCATGGCTCACGGGCCCAGCCACTCCGCGGCATGTGGGATCTTCCCAGACCGGGGCACGAGCCCGTGTCCCCTGCATCGGCAAGCGGACTCTCAACCACTGCGCCACCAGGGAAACCCCAGAGATTTTTTTAAAATAAATTTATTTATGTATTTATTTTTGGCTGTGTTGGGTCTTTGTTGCTGCGCACGGGCTTTCTCTAGTTGCGGCGAGTGGGGGCTGCTCTTCATTGCAGTGCGCGGGCTTCTCATTGTGGTGGCTTCCCTTGTTGTGGAGCACGGACTCTAGGCACGCAGGCTTCAGTAGTTGCGGCACATGGGCTCAGTAGTTGTGGTTTGCGGGCTCTAGAGCACAGGCTCAGTAGTTGTGGCGCACAGGCTTATTTGCTCCGCGGCATGTGGGATCTTCCCGGACCAGGACTCAAACCGCGTCCCCTGCATTGGCAGGAGAATTCTTAACCACTGCACCACCAGGGAAGTCCCTGGACCAAAGATTTTTGATTCACACCAGAGATTTTTTTTAAATTTATGTATTTATTTTTGGCCATGTTGGGTCTTAGTTCCGGCATGTGGGATTTTTCTTTGTGGTGCATGGGCTCTTCGTTGCGTCGTGCGGGGGCTTCTCTCTAGTTGTGGCACGTGGACTCCAGAGAGCGTGGGCTCTGTAGTTGTGGCATGTGGGATCTTAGTTCCCCGA
The DNA here is from genome assembly GCF_951394435.1 of Stenella coeruleoalba. Taxonomy (NCBI): domain Eukaryota; kingdom Metazoa; phylum Chordata; class Mammalia; order Artiodactyla; family Delphinidae; genus Stenella; species Stenella coeruleoalba. Next base: position 55,303,046 of record NC_137152.1, read on the forward strand.
TCAGCAATCGAACCAGCATCCCCTGCATTGGAAGGCGGACTCTTAACCACTGGACCACCAGGGAAGTCCCACACACCAGAGATTTTTGAGTCACCTTATAATCTCGGAGACTGGCTGAGCCACTGTGAAGAGCAGAGAATGGAATTTTGCAGAATATTGTACACAAAATTAGTGGTGTGAGAGAGAGGGAGAAGTCCTTACCTTGGAGAGGATCTTTTTATTTATTTATTTATTTTTAAACCTTTTGGCCACACCGCGTGGCATGTGGGATCTTAGTTCCCCAACCAGGGATCGAACCTGCACCCCCTGTGTTAGGAGCATGGAGTCTTAACCACTGGACCGCCAGGGAAGTCCATGGAGAGGATCTCCTTAAACTGCTAAACGCAGTGCCTTCATCTAAGTCGTCAATTCCTGACACCTCTGCACCACTGGATGCAAGTGACCTCTTCAAACCTTCTTTTAGAAACTCTCTTCTTCAGTTTCCATGGCATTCTCTTCTCTTCTATCTTCTCTGATTATGCATAGGATGTCTCAGTCTTATCGCTTACTTGTGCCAACCCCCTCATTTTACAAATGAGGAGACAGAAGAGCCAGAAAATGGAAGTAGCTGGTTCAAGGTTCACAGTCAGTTGTTCCTTCCTTGCCTTTTTTTCCCCTTTTCTCACTTCCCATAGTTCTTTGCTCTTTGCTCTCCTATGCTCACTTCCTCTTTCTATAAACTCATTGGTTTGCACAGCTTCTAGGATTGCCTTTAGGTTTTTTGATCACCAACTTGAAATCTCCCACCCTTGCCTCTCTCCAGAGCTGCTCTCCCACCCTTTCAACAGTTAGTCAGATGTTCCACCAACACCTCATACTCAGCATGCCTGAAACATCATCTTTCCCCACAAGGCTGGCTTCCTTCTTTGACTCCATCGTCATATCAATGGCACCTTCATTCTCCGAGACAGCTAATCCCTTACCAAATCTGGTCAATTAGTCGTATAGGAGTTAAGCACACTGCCCCTAGACAACAAGACTGCCTGGGAGCAAATCCTGGCTCTGTGTTATTGGACAAGTGACTTAGTCTGAACCACAGGCCATTAGAACTGGAAGAGAACTTGAAGATAATTATTTCTCTAAGCTTCATCTTTTCCAGAAAAGAAACCTGAATCTGTGAAAGGTAAATCCCCATTGACTGTAAATAGGAGTCAGAACTGGAACCCAGGGCTATTGGAGTCCCCAGTTCATGGGCTTTGTCCTGCACCATATTGCCTCTCGCAATCTTATTGGTTCTGTCACCACTGCCACCTCCCAAGACTGAATATTTGTAACTTTGTGCCTGGATTATTGACACAACCTTCTACCTACTCTTGCAACTTCTTTTTTACCCATCCCCATTTCATTCTGCCACATTAATCTCCCTAAAGCTTCATTTCCATCTTGTCATTCCCCTCATCGAAAAGCTTTTAGTGGTTCCTCATTGCCTCCTAAGTAAAATTCAAATGGTTAAGCTAGGCATCAAAACTCCTCCAAAGTCTGCTGCCAGCCCACCTTTCCATGCTTCATTACCCACACTACCCTTTTATACTTCATGACCCAGCCATGCCCAAAACTCTGTGTTCTTTGAACAGCTCATGCACTTTCATGCCCTGTTGCCTTTTTACATAATGTTCTTTCAACTTTGAGTCTTACTTTGATTTCCTCTTGTCAAATTCTTATTCATTTTTCAAGGCCCAACTAAATGTCCTAGTGCATGAATACTTTTCAGATTTCCCCAGTCAGAATTAATCTCTATGATAACATATGTGATAGTAGTTGACAACATAGATAAGTGTTTAGAGAGTTCCTGTCCCCCTTTTTTTCACCTGTGTTCCCACAACATATTGCTTATACTTCTGTTTAACACTTTTCACTTATTCACACCGGTTATTTTTTATTTATTTATTTTTTTGCGGTACGCGGACCTCTCACTGTTGTGGCCTCTCCTGTTGGGGAGCACAGGCTCGGATGCGCAGGCTCAGTGGCCATGGCTCATGGGCCCAGCCGCTCCGCGGCATGTGGGATCTTCCCGGACTGGGGCACGAACCTGTATCCCCTGCATCGGCAGGCAGACTCTCAACCACTGCGCCACCAGGGAAGCCTCACACTGGTTATTTAAACAACTAATGAGACTTGTCTTATTCATCTTTGCATCCCCTACGGCCCCTAACAGAGTTCCTGGCATACAATAGGTACTTAACGAATATTTATTGAAAGGAATGAAAAGGAGAGGAAAACTTTGGAGCCAAGTCTTGAGACATCACCTCATTAGTAATTCAGCAAAGCCAACTCCTGCTGCTGAACATGGAGTGACATGTTGAGAGAAGAAAAATCTGGGAAACCTCATTGGAAAATCTTCAACAGTGTGCTTCGGAGAAGCCTTGGTTCAACCTGACAGTTTGCTTGAGGGTGATAAGGTAGGAGACGTGACACAACTCAGATAAAGTTCTTATCCACACCTTATTTAAAATAAGCTGAGGTCAATGCAGGTCCATTGTCCCCGGCCAGCGGGTTTACAAATAGCTGGAGAGAGCAGAGACTGGTGCTGAAGAGGGGAGGAGGTGGAAGCAGAACCTCTTTGGAGCCTTTAGCAAAGGGAGGCTATCATGATCCAGAAATTAATCTTTCCCTGAAAAGGATTCTTTTTTTTTTAAATTGAAGTGTAGTTGATTTACAGTGTTGTGTTAATTACTGCCATACAGCAAAGTGATTCTGTTATACATACTTATATATATATGTGTATATATATATATATATATATATATATATATATATATATACATTTTCTTTTTTTATATTCTTTTCCATTATGGTTTATCATAGGATATTGAATATAATTCCCTGTGCCATACAGTAGGACCTTGTGGGGTATCCATTCTAAATATAAAAGCTCACATCTGCTAACCCCAGCCTCCCACTCCATGCCTCCCCTAACCTCCACCCCCTTGGCAACTATCAGTCTGTTCTCTACGTCCGTGATTCTGTTTCTGTTTCATAGATAGGTTCATTTGTGTCATATTTTAGATTCCACATATAAGTAATATCATATGGTATTTATCTTTCTGTTTCTGACTAACTTCACTTAGTATGATAATCTCTACTTGCAGCTTGTTGCTGCAAATGGCATTATTTTGTACTTTTTTATGGCTGAGTAGTATGGAAAAGGATTCTTGACTGAGCTCCCTGGATCACTTCCCTTGGAAGAGTGGGTAACTGTGATGGGTGATGCAGGCCGAGTAGGTTGGCATGTATGACACTCCTTTATGGTCTCTCAGTAGCAGGATCTGTTCCAGGACATACTGGATGGAGCTTTTAGCTAAGGCCACTCTGCAGATCATCCCAATTCTGGAAGTGATGCCTGGAGTAATGCCTAGATAAAAGACGATTTGCATTCTCATGTTTTTGGCCGCACCACGCGGCTTGTGGGATCTTAGTTCCCAGACCAGGGACTGAACCCGGGCCCTAGGCAGTGAGAGAGCAGAGTCCTAACAACTGAACTGCCAGGGAATTCCCTGCATTCTCATGTTGACAGTTTAATAACAGGTTGAAAAACTCAATTTCATTTCTTTGTTGGCCACATCCATCATTAATTCAATTGTCGTTCATTAAAATTTTTCTAAACACCTACTACGTGCCAGGTACCTAGTACCGATACAGAGATGAATGGTCTCTGCCTTTAAAAAGTATTATTCTAGGGACTTCCCTGGTAGTGCAGTGGTTGAGAGTCTGCCTGCCAATGCAGGGGACATGGGTTCGAGCCCTGGTCTGGGGAGATCCCACATGCCACGGAGCAACGAAGCCCGTGCACCACAACTACTGAGCCCGCGCTCCTGGAGCCTGTGCTCTACAGCAAGAGAACCACTGCAATGAGGGGCACATGCACTATAATGGAGGGTGGCCCCCATTCGCTGCAACTAGAGAAAAACCCACACACAGCAACAAAGACCCCACGCAGCCAAAAATAAATAAATAAATTAATTAATTTTTTTTTAAAAAGTATTATTTTAGGGGCTTCCCTGGTGGCGCAGTGGTTAAGAATCCGCCTGCCAATGCAGGGGACACGGGTTCGAGCTCTGGTCCGGGAGGATCCCACATGCCATGGAGCAGCTAAACCGGTGTGCCACAACTACTGAGCCTGTGCTCTAGAGCCTGCGAGCCACAACTACTGAGCCCACGTGCTGCAACTACTGAAGCCCACGCACCTAGAGCCCATGCTCCACAACAAGAGAAGCCACCGCAATGAGAAGCCCGTGCACCACAACCAAGAGTAGCCCCCTCTCACCGCAACTAGGGAGAAGCCCGCACGCAGCAACGAAGACCCAACGCATCCAAAAATAAATAAATAAAATAAATAAATTTATATATAAAAAAGTGTTATTCTAGGGACTTCCCTGGTGGTGCAGTGGTTACGAATCTGCCTGCCAATGCAGGGGACACGGGTTCAAGCCCTGGTCCGGGAAGATCCCACATGCCACGGAGCAACTAAGCCCGTGCGCCACAGCTACTGAACCCGCGTCCCTAGAGCCCGTGCTCCGCAACAAGAGAAGCCACTGCAATGAGAAGCCCACACACCGCAACGGAGAGTAGCCCCTGCTTGCCACAACTAGAGAAAGCCCACGTGCAGCATCAAAGACCCAACGCAGCCAAAAATAAATAATAAAATTAATTAATTAATTAAAAGAAAAGTATTATTCTAATAGAGGAGACACACAAGTAAACAGACAATATGGTGGACTACGATATACAGCACAGAGGAGGAAATGAGGGATAGAGAAAGGGGACGGAACCATACCTAAACTCCTGAATTTAGCATAAATGGCTACTGGCTACCTCTCACCTCTCCTCAACCTTTGTATGTGAAGGGCAGACTATCTGAGCTGAGTTTCAAAGAATGAAGAGTTGGCAAAGAAATGGGGAAGAGGTGTTATAGGCAGATTTTATCCTAAAGGCAGTGAGGAGCCAATGGGGCATTTGAAGCAGGGGAAGGATATGATCAGATATATATTTTAGAAAGATCACTCTGAATAAAGTTTGGAGAATGGATTGGAAGAGGCTGTTAAAAAATATGTTTTAGAAAAATATTTAATGACATTTTTTAAATGGTCATGATATAATGGCAAGTGAAAGAGGATATAAAATAATACATATTGCAGAGAACAGATTGGTGATTGCCAGAGGTGGGGGGTGGAAGGTGGGCAAAAGCATGAAGGGAGTCAAAAGGTACACACTTGCACTTACAAAATAAGTCATGGGGATGTAATGAACAGCATGGTAACTGTAGTAAATAATACTGTATTGCATATTTGAAAGTTGTTAAGAGAGTAGATGTTAAAAGTTCTCATCACACACAAAAAATTCTGTACCTATGTGTGGTAACTAGAGTTACTGTGGTGATCATTTCACAGTGCATACAAATATTGAATCATTATGTTGTACACCTAAAATTAATATAATGTTACATGTCAATTATACCTCATAAAAATAATATGCATTCTATAATGACAATTTTATTTTAAAAGTATATGTATATATTTTCATTGAAAAATGACTAAGGTTTCACACCTTGCAGCAATGGTTATCTATGGGTGGTGATGTTACAGACTATTTTTTTTCTTTTTTATTTATTTATTGGTAGCGTTGGGTCTTCATTGCTGCATGCGGGCTTTCTCTAGTTGTGGCGAACAGGGGCTACTCTTCGTTGCGGTGCACGGGCTTCTCATTGCAGTGGCTTCTCTTGATGCAGAGCATGGGCTCTAGGGACGTGGGTTCAGTAGCTGTGGCGCACGGGCTTAGTTGTTCCGTGGCACTTGGGATCTTCCCGGACCAGGGCTCGAATCCATGTCCCCTGCATTGGCAGGCAGATTCTTAACCACTGTGCCACCAGGGAAGTCCCTAGAATAACACTTTTTTAAAATATAAATTTATTTATTTTAATTATTTATTTTTGGATGCGTTGGGTCTTCGTTACTGCGCGCGGGCTTCTCCCTAGTTGCGGTGAGCGGGGGCTACTCTTTGTTGTGGTGCACGGGCTTCTCATTGCGGTGGCTTCTCTTGTTGTGGAGCACGGGCTCTAGGTGCGTGGGCTTCAGTAGTTGCAGCACGTGGGCTCAGTATTTGTGGCTCGCAGGCTCCTGTTACAGACTATTTTTATGATTTGTTTTGGTATTTTCCAGTTTTCCATAAGGAACGTGCATTACTTGTGTAACAGCAAACATAAAAAAATTAATATAGGGCTTCCCTGGTGGCGCAGTGGTTGAGAGTCCGCCTGCCGATGCAGGGGACGCGGGTTCGTGGCCCGGTCCGGGAAGATCCCACATGCCACGGAGCGGCTAGGCCCGTGAGCCATGGCCGCTGAGCCTGCGCGTCCGGAGCCTGTGCTCCACAACGGGAGAGGCCACAACAGTGAGAGGCCCGTGTACCACAAAAAAAAAAAAAAAAAAAAAAAAATTAATATAAAAGGGAAAAAATCAAAGAAGGAACTTTAGAGAAGGTGGGAGTGGTCAGCTGAATCCAACACCTCAGAGTCAGTAAGACTAGTTCTGAGGGATGTCCATTGGATTTAGCAACAAAGTGACCCTGGTGAAAACTATTTCAATGGAGTAGGGAGCAGGGGCAGAAGTCAGACTGGAGAGGAATGGAAGAGTGAACGGGAGATGAAGAAGTGTAGACGGCAAGTATAGACATGTCATTCAAAAACTGTGGTTAAGGGCTTCCCTGGTGGCACAGTGGTTAAGAATCTGTCTGCCAATGCAGGAGACATGGGTTCGAGCCCTGGTCTGGGAAGATCCCACATGCCACGGAGCAACTAAGCTTGTGCACCACAACAACTGAGCCTGCGCTTTAGAGCCTGTGAGCCACTACTACTGTGCCCATGTGCTACAGCTACTGAAGCCTGCGTGCCTAGAGCCTGTGCTCTGCAACAAGAGAAGTCACCGCAGTGAGAAGCCTGCGGCACCGCAACAAAGAGTAGCCCCCGCTCGCCGCAACGAGAGAAAGCCTGTGTGCAGCAAAGAAGACCCAACACAGCCAAAAATAAAAATAAATTAATAAATTAATTTTTAAAAAGGTGGTTAAGAAGGAAAAGACATAGGACAGAAGCCCACTTTCAGATATCATCCAGTTTAAGACTCTCACACTATGTGTGGTGGCTTTAAGCACTCTGAAGAGGGGTAGGTTATGAAGGTCTTCTGACACTCAAATTTTCAGTGTAAGGGGTACAGCATAGTGTGGAATTGGAAACAACAGCCAGCTCTAGGAATCAACGTCAGAAATTGCTCTTCCGGGCTCAGAGACAAACTTACGATCATTAGAACTGAGTGAAACACTCCAATGCTACGTATGTGGCTACCTAGTTTAAAGTGTGGGTTAATACTTGGGAAAGAGCCCTCCCCAAAATCTTGTGATAAGTATGAAATCATTGTGGAAGTTCTTGTGACTCATGTGATAACAGTCAGGGCTTCTTTATCAAGGTGTGTAACTCAGTTTTGTAGACAATGTTGTTCTCTAGGAGTAATGCCAAACCTCAGTGCATGCTACAGCTCAACCCATCCCCAACACTGTGAAGTGAAATGTCAACAGTGAGAAAGAGCAGTTTATGTTTATTAAAGCACCAACACAGATTCAGCAATCAATAACCACTTGACATTCTGAAAAGCGCCCTCATGCTGGCAAATCCAATGCCACTGAACACCCATTGCCTAGGAGACAATGAAGTAGCTCAATCACCCTTGTCTTTTGTAGGAGGAAAAATCAACCAAAATGGAGGCCTCTTCAGAGAATCTGAAGCTCTTATTTTTTTATCTGAGGCAGAGGCCCCATAGATTATGGAATCCTGATTCAGGATGTGTCTGCTTCTGGGGCGAGCAGAGGGAGAAGGATCCTAGGGGCATCCAAATAGAAGAGGTTTTCACATGTGGAGGCCCAGAGCAGCAAAGCCATAGAGGAGAACCATAATCTTTAAACAAAAGGCAAGATGAGGATGGAAACAGAAGGGAGACAAAATCTTTGTCTGAGAGGCTTGGGAGCAGGATTGTCCAATTCAGGTGCAAGGAACAAATTAAGGAAAGTAGGCAAGTTAGAATGAAGGCTGTAAAGGATGAAGAGGTATGAGAGCTCCCTCTTTTATACAGTGCTCAGAGCCTGTTGCAGGGACTGATTTGGCAGTTTAAAGAAGATATATAGGAGTAGATCCTATTTTCTCCTTGTGACACACGCACGCGCACGCACACACGCGTGCACACACACACACACACACACACACCACTGTATTGGCTGGGGCTGGAGGTGAGTTGGCTCAAAGCATTATGGATGAAAGTTAAGGTTGGACTCAAGCTCTTAGGGGTACCCCTCTGACCCACAGTTCTCTCCCTGGAATCCAGGTTGGTGAGGCTATCCAGGAATCCCTGTAACACACTTGCTGACTCCCTATCCCTGGTAGGGTGGATGGATGTACGTGAACAGGAACAGGGGCAGCTTTAGGCAGAAGGCAATGGGGTTCATGATTTCAGGGATATGAATGGGCCTAGGAATCAGTCCTTTAATTGGCAGCAGAGTTGACTGGGGCAGGTGGAATTGGGGGAAAAGTGCCTGGGTTTCCTACCTAGGCAGCCTACCATCCCTCCTATGAGCAATGCTTGTCAACAAAAGCCTTGGCCTTCAGGGTGTCATCAGCAGCCTGGCACTCCCTTAGGTATTGACATAAGAGCACTGGGTGGTTCAGAGAAATAAGAGGGGCAGTGGCTCTGATTGCTGAGGCAGAGGGATTCTGGATGAGGCATTCATGGTGTTATTGCTGACAAACTTGGGTGACAGAGGGAAGAGCAGAGAAGTCCAAAGATTAGACAGAAATGATGAGCCTCGGGACTTCTATTTAGGGCCTGATTTACATGTTTTATTGGATTATCAGTTTGAGGGGGTGGGTGATGAACCAATACATTTCTACTTGGAAGTCCTGGAAAAGGATCCTATGAAAAAGAAATCCCCTTTATATACAGTATGATTTCAGTGATCAGTGTATATGTAAAGAAAGGAAACTGGTGGGAATTCCCTGGTGGTCCAGTGCTTAGGACTCTGCAGTTTTCACTGCTGAGAGCCCAAGTTCGATCCCTGGTCGGGGAACTAGGATCCCACAAGCTGTGGGGCGCGACCAAAAAAAAAAAAAAAAGAAAAGAAAAAGAAAGGAAACTGGAAAGAAAGTACTAAACTATTAGCAGCTTAATGGGCAGGGAGTCAGCTCATCAGGTTGGACAATTAGCAAACTTGGACAATTAGCAGAACAAGCTAAATTCTTCTGTGTCCTTTTTGCTTCACCCTTCAAACTTGACTCTTGGCCCCATTTTTCTGGCTATAACCTGGACTCCTCTCTGATTCCTCACTGCTATCATGCTACGTCTAGACCCCTTGGGATTGGATGCAACCTAGGAATTTTCTTCCCCTGCACCGCTCCCTGGGTCCTACAGCACACTGTACCCCAAAGCAGAAAGATCAGGAAATGGACATCAAGCTGTAGCATTAAGATGGGAGCCCAAAAGTTCCAATTTCCCATTACCCTTGTTTCACTTGGCTACCTGAAATGATGTGCAATTTTCTGGAATCTTTTGCAAGCATACCCTCTTTTGGTGCAGTGATCAGACGCCAGTGAAATACAGTACCATTCCTCAAACCCCAGGAATTCGGGTCTTGATAAAATACAAAAATGGAGGCAAAGTGAATTTCAAACTGCAGGGAGCGGATATGGTGCTGCTTAATGCTCTTACTCCCAAGAAATCAATAAGCTTTACTGTTGGTAGAATGAGTGCACTATCCTGACCATGTGGGGCTGGTTTCAGGATATTTTACACTCAGGTTTTTTGAGGGGACGGCTGAAGCAACTTTGCTTTGTTCCCTGCTCCAAACTGTCCTGAGAGCAAAAGGTATATGCTTAATGTCAAGTGAATTGGTACACTGTGTCCAGTTGTTCAGAAACTCTCTTGAAAAAATATTGATAACTCCCCCCCCCCTTTTTTTTTTTTTCGGTACGCGGGCCTCTCACTGTTGTGGCCTCTCCCATTGCGGAGCACAGGCTCCGTTCGCGCAGGCTCAGCGGCCATGGCTCACGGGCCCAGCCGCTCCGCGGCATGTGGGATCTTCCCAGGCCGGGGCACGAACCCGTGTCCCCTGCATCAGCAGGCGGACTCTAACCACTGCACCACCAGGGAAGCCCAATAACTCCCCCTTCTTGACCTCTTCTAAGAATATGAATTCCTGAGACACAAACTCATTCATATAATATGTGTCCTTTAAAAAGGATTTGTGACAACGAAAACCAATTATGAATACAGGAAAACTTCCATTTTTCCCTAGCAGCCCTTATGGAAACAGTTTGCATAACCTTCCACAGCCTGAGCTGAGGTGGGGACTTTTGAAATGTTCTGCAGATTTTCAGGGTTAGCCATTTCCTTAATCTTATGGACCCATTTGGGAAGATCTTTTTGGCCTGTGTGTCTTAAGCAACATTTATATGGGAAGCTGTCCCCTTTGATTGCTGAGCCATACAGCAATGCTGTCTCATTGATCAAAGCCATACAAAATGCCACATTTTGTTCAGTAATGAGGCCCAGGGACGGACTGGATGATGGACTCCACATGCAATTCAGTACTGCTGCAGGCCATCCCGGGAAGCCTCAAGATCGCTGTGCTGAGGCAGCCGGCACTGCTCTGGGGTGTGATGAGCAGAGCTCCCACCGGCCTGCTGATTCTGTTGATGAGTTCAGAACCTCTGAACTATGACCATGTTGCTGGTGAAATGTGCTCTGAAATAAAGTGATCAGTTTTTTCCAGCAACTGTCCTGGTCCTGGGTGGAACAGAATGGGGGAAGCCCTTGTTTGGGCTAATGTCTGAGCCACGCCGGAGACAGCAGGCTTATGTTTAGGGCCTCTTATCTTGTATGTTTCCAGATCTAATGAAGATCTCCCTGAGTGAATCTGAGGAAATAAGCAGTCTGATGTAAAAAAAATTTTAATATTCCCCCAAAACGTCCACTGCAAGAAGAAGGTCTACTTAGGATTCAAGGCAGACGCTGATTTTAGCTGCTTACCAGAAGCAAATGGATTTGCGCTGCTCCCTGCAGTACAGTTTTCCTCCTCTCCTCTCCGTTTTCCTCCCCTCTTTCCCTCTCCCTTGCTCTCCATTCTCTCCCCTCGCCTTTCCTCTCTCTTGCAGCAGCACCCCATCCAGAAGATGTATTCAAGCAGCAATAAACAGGCAGAGGATAAGTGGCTTCTAACAATAGTATTTTTTATACAGCTACAAACTACTCTAAAAGACTTCCTGTAGCCTAGAACTGCAAGCACCCTAGAGAAACCATGTCCGAACTCTAAGAAACAATGAGTACACACTGATGTTGACCTGTATTTTCCTTTCCTAGGAGCTCTGTTATAGGAGCTTTCTCTTCTGGTCAAACAGGTCTGCCCACCATTCCCTAAACATCTCACAGCTTCCTGTCACCTGGAATGCCTGGCGTCTCTATCTCTTTTATGACCCATGTCCCACTCTGCCTCTTCCAATAAAACCTACCTTAATACTCCTATATCTGAATGCCTTCTGGCCCCTCATATCTACGTATGTCATTTAGGACATACTCCCTTGTTGTAGGTACTCGGGTATACCTCTCATCTCTCCTGCTAGCTTAGACCCTTCTAGAGTCAAGGACCAGTTCTCACTCAGATACTCCATGGGACCTATAGAGCTCATCAGCTGTGATGTCATGGTTAAACTAACAAGCTCTGGTGCCAGACTCCCTGGGTTCAAATCTTGCTTTGTCACTTGCTAGCTGGGTGACCTCAGTTATGTCACTTATCCTCTGTGTGCCTTAATTCCCCTGTAACATGGGAATATTAATAACATATACCGCAGAGGGCTATTTTTTTAATAAATTTATTTTTTATTTTATTTACTTTCAGCTGCGTTGGGTCTTTGCTACTGTGCGCGGGCTTTCTCTAGTTGCAGCAAGGGGGTGCTCTTCGTTGCGGTCCGCGGGCTTCTCATTGTAGTGGCTTCTCTTGATGCGGAGCACGGGCTCTAGGCCCGCGTGCTTCAGTAGTTGTGGCACACGGGCTTAGTTGCTCCGCGGCATGTGGGATCTTCCCAGACCAGGGCTTGGATCCGTGTCTCCTGCATTGGCAGGCGGATTCTTAACCACTGCGCCACCAGGGAAGTCCACAGAGGGCTATTTTGAGAATCAAAGTGATACTTGCAAAGCACTTTGAACGTTGCCTTTCACCCATTAAGTACTCAAGAAAAGCTAGTCCTCTTTATCTACTCCAACCTGTACTCTCAGCAGGAACTGCCAAGTGCCAAAGAATGGCATTCAGCCTGTCCCCCATGGTGTCTAGTTCAGTTTTGCCTTATACCAAGTTTACCAGACACTCACTGAAGGAATTCCCTACCTGACTTTAAATATCCTTCCTGCTCTGAGCCCCTTAGCTGACTGATGGTATTGTCCACAGCCACCCAACACAGTCTTGTCTCCTTTCTGTCTCCCAGACATGCCCCACTCATTCCTACCTTTGTGCCTTTACTCACAGTGTTCTTCCTCCCCGGAATGCTAACCCTACCCTTTACCTTTCCGACTCTCACCCATACTTTACTCTTATTATGTATGTATACACACACACACACACACACACACACACACACACACACACACAATTTATTTATTTATTTATTTTTGGCTGCTTTGGGTCTTTGTTGCTGCCCATGGGCTTTCTTTAGTTGCGGCGAGTGGGGGCTACTCTTCGTTGGGGTGCGAGGGCTTCTCATTGTGGTGGCTTCTCTTGTTGCAGAGCACAGGCTCTAGGCACGTGGGCTTCAGTAGTTGTGGCACGTAGGCTCAGTAGTTGTGGCACACGGGTTTAGTTGCTCTGCGGCATGTGGGATCTTTCCGGACCAGGGTTCGAACCCATGTCCCCTTCATTGGCAGGCAGATTCCCAACCACTGCGCCACCAGGGAAATCCCTCATGGCAACTTTTGAGTCTTGGTCTTGTCTCCTCCGGAAGTTGATAAATTCCTTAAGAACAGTTAGGACGTTTTCCCCTCTCCTGCCATCTGCCCCTGGCATGTAACCAGTACTGGGTACCCAACAGGTGTCCAGTGAAGACTTATCAATTGATGTACCCATATGCCCGGGTATGGCCAAGGGAAGCCAGAGCTCTGGCTCTCTTTCTGGCAGTGAGCTTGGGCTGGGGTGAAGAGAAGGCAGGTGACCAGTTTCTGCTGACTTCACTTATTTCTTCACTGCCCCTCAGGTCACAGAATTAGCAGGATCTTCAGGTAAACCTTCCTTCAAACTGGACTGATCCCTCAGTTAATGGTTGACATTCTCTGTTTACCTTAATGATTGCCAAGATCTGTTGCTGCACACGATACATTTTGTGGTTCAACTGCCTTGGCCCCGAGGGTAGAAGGCAATTCTGAAGAGGTTTTGGGGTTCTGGGATGGGATTGGAAATACTTTGGTCCATCCCTAGCCACTCAGGGCATGGGCAATAAACAGAGGGCCACAGAGCACCCTGGTACTGCCATGTGGGGGAAGCACTGCTGTCTCTCACCTCAGCCTCAAGGGGCCAGTAAGCATTGCCCATGGCTTTTTTTTTTCCTCCCCATAGTCATATCATTTTAAAGACTGGGAGCTGGAAGGGATGGAAGGGATGGCACACATTGGATCTACCTATGGCCAGGGGTGGGGGAAGGCTGAGGGCTGTTAATGAGCCCAGGTCCAGTTCAGCCCCCCAGACTGGGCTAAATATGCATACATGGGCGACGATGATGCCTCTCTTCGTCTGGGACAGGGCAGTAACTTCAGGCTATGTGATTTGTGTCTCCAAAGCCACTGGGAGCTCAGGGGATCAATCTTATTTAATGATTGTGTGTGGGAGGAAGTAGGGCTGGTTAATGTTTGTCTGGTTCCTCTTGGGCTGTGGGCCATATCTGGCTCCAGCCCTGGACTCTTTGTCCCTCCCCTGGACTGGGCTGACAGTACCTAGTGACATAGTGCAGACACGCCTGCAGACATTCCCTGGGAAAGGGCAGCAGCAGCCAGGTGAGGAAGCTGGGGGCTGAGGGAGGTGGGCCCCGGGGGCTGGTGTGGCCCAGGAGGGCAGAAGCGGGGGCTGGGGAGAGGCCCGGGTTTTGCCTTCTCTTGGGCTCAGCATTCAGCCACTTAGATCCCTCCTCTGCTTCCCTCTGAGCTGGGCTGAGGCCCCTCCCGCCAGGCTTGCTTAGTTTCTCTCTGTAACCCCCAACTCATCCTCTTTCCAGGCTCCGTGTTGCTTCTGCTCTCACTCTTTTTTTCCCAGACAAGAATCCCCCTCATCTCCACAGGGTCAAATCCCCAGAAAGACTTGAGGGGCCCCCACCAAGCTCAGGGTGGCCAAGTTTATCTCTTTAAGACATTTCCTGCCACACAGGGTTAGGGTTCGGTGGGGCCTCTGGGCACTGCCAGGTGCTGTCTTCCTTCCCTGATTAGAAGGTAAACCAGGCATGCAACCAACATGGGGGCTGTCAGCGGATGAATACAGTGCACTCAGCAGGCCCAGAGGACCAGCCAACGGGGCCAAGATTTGGGAGCATGCGTTTCCATCTTCTTGAGGGAGACAGGGAGACTCAAGCTGAGCTTGGAGTAACTGATGACTGGGAGATCTAAAAGACGGGTGGCTCCCCCCCCCCCAGCTGTTTAAAAGTTGTTCCAGCTGTTGGGAATAGTACTTCAGAATGCATGGACTTTTAGAAAATGAGATGGGGAGAGGAGAATAGAGACAAGAGGGGTTTGAATGGAGAGAAGTATATATGAGGATGCAGCAGAACAATGGGGAAGGGACCCAGGCTTTGGTGAGGGGCCAACATGAATCCTAATCTGAGCTCCAGGACTGGCTTACCAGCTGTGTGATAAGTTACTCAGCTTCTTTGAGCCTCCATCTCCTCCTCTGTGAATTGCAGACAATAACCCACAGCTCACAGGGTTGTAGTGAGGATAAGAGTTAAGGAACAGACCACTTCTAGCACACAGTAGGTATTTCATAAATGGTGGCTGCTATAATAAGCCCAAGTAGAGAGCAACAGGAAGTCAGATAGCTGATGGAGCCGTAAGAGGGCATAGTCTGATTGAGCCGTAAGAGGGCATAGTCCAAACAGTGACGAAGGGAGCTGATATTAGCAGGAGTTCTGTGGAAAGACCATGGCAGAGTGAGAGAAGAAGAAAACTGGAATGAGCTAGATTGGCCCTGACCCAAGCCCGGCCACAGAATACGTATGGCAGCGTAGAGGGAACAGTGCAGCGACTGAGGTGCTGTGGAACCACAGGGGGTAGGCAGGGAAGAGAAGCAGGTGAAGAGGCAGAGGGCTGGAGGAGTTTGGTCTTAGCCACGCCAAACTGATGAAGGCAGCCCAGAATTCAGAAGAAAATCTCAAAGAAAGGTCCCTGTCCTTTCCTGGCCAGAGGCTGCCTGTGAAACAGGGGAGGGAGTGTGGAGTCTGAAGCTGAGTGTAACCTCAGCCAGCCCAGCCGGGCCTCTCTTCCCCAAACCAGAAAGACACAAGGAGTTGGAAGGAGGTACAGGGAAGAGGTGGGAGCAGAAAGAGAGAGACAGACTTGATGAAAGTGTGCGTGTGTGCACGCATACCCACGCATGCTGGCACATGTGGAAAGGAGTATACGTTTTTGAGTTATGGGCCTGGTCTCAGAATACATCGTCCTTTAAGGAAGAGAGGCTGCCAGTGTACAAAGGCTTTAGGGTCAGAGGAGAACAAATTTGAAATTTGACTCTACCATTTAGCAGCAGTGCAGTTGTCATTGAGGTAAGTTATTTAACCTCCCTGAGCCTCGACTGCCTTGTCTGAGAAGTGGGTATAATATTAGTTGGAGGCACTAAGGACGATCTCCTGATTTGGAACTGTGCTCGAGTGCTTGGGCAAACCTGAATATGAGGACAAGGCCAGAGCCTGACATGGTCAGAGAAGTCTTGCCCAATTAAACATGAGAGCAAAACACTCCTGGAGCAACACAGAGCATATCAATACCTGGACTTTAACCCAAAGTCACAAAAACAGTTTGGATTTCAAAATCAGGTAAGTCCCCTGGATGTTTTTGAAATGAAACCCTTGAGGTATTGATGTTGACATAGGGATCAGCTCTCCTTCCAAAGGGAGAGCAAAAATTGAGATCCCAGTGCCTGCACAAGGGTCCTTAGGGGCCCCAAAGGGAGCTCCTGGATATGTCCCAGAGGGCTCAAGAAGATGGGAGGCGGAGAGCTACAAGAACCTAGAAACTCAGGGGTGGCCAGGCTGTCTGTGGGGCACCGCTGAGGGACAGAGAGAAGAGAACACATGAAGTTTGCTTTGGGGCTTGAGGAAGCAGCTGGAGAAAGGTAAGGAAGGGGAAACAGAACAAATCAGGAGGCCCCCGAAAGCCCTGGGAAGGGAGGAGAGGAAAACAGCTGTCAGTTATAGGAAAGGGGAGAAGGGCTAGAGGAGAATAAAAGCCAGACCAGTCTTCGATCTCTCTGTTTCTGAAACACACTCATAGAAAGAAAAATGATTTACTGAGGCAGTAAAACCTTATGGGAAAGGGTATGGGCTCTGGAGTCATACCCATACTGCATGACCCTTGTGACACTGGGGTAAGTTTCTTCGCCTTCCTTTGCCTCAGTTTCCTCCTCTGTGACATGAGGATTACAAATAACACCTCCGTCACGGGGTTGTTCTGAGATTCACATGAGATCGTGTGCGTGCAAGGGCCTGGCACATAACAGGGGCTCAGGAAATGGTTATTCTTAATAATGCTCCTCGACCACCTGTTTTTGACTCTAACATGTCTCACTGGATGAAGCGTTTCTTCCCGGGGTACCTCCTGTAGCAGCTCTGCCTTCAGAATCCCAGGCTTGGGAGAAAGGGCACCTGCGTCCCTGCTTTTCCCATACTGGTTTAGGCCCACAGCATAAACTGGCTGAGGTTTTTTTGTTAAGCTAAATGAAGGAAACTTGTTCAGGGACGTAATCTATCTCCCATGGGCCGTCCCTTCGTCCCCTAGTTCCTGTCATTCCGTTCCGTTCCCCACAGCTTTTCCAGTTGCTAATAC
Organism: Stenella coeruleoalba; assembly: GCF_951394435.1. Classification (NCBI taxonomy): domain Eukaryota; kingdom Metazoa; phylum Chordata; class Mammalia; order Artiodactyla; family Delphinidae; genus Stenella; species Stenella coeruleoalba. The sequence goes on from NC_137152.1 coordinate 55,320,178, forward strand.
CCTACCCTTTCCCCTACAACAACCACTGCCCCTGCATCCAGGTCTGTGTGTTCTCACAGCCAGTTCCCGGCTTCCAGCATGATCTCCTTGCAACTTAATGGCAGAAGTGGTGGGAGGTAGAAGGAGGCCTTCTTTGCCTGCCTAAGGGACAGAGGGGAATTTCTTCCCTAGAGCAACCGGCAAGCTCAGGAAACCAGGAGTTACCATGTATGCTTGACTTGGGGGCAGGGCAGCAATGGAACAGTCTGTTCTGTCTCAGAGAGACACTATAGGTCAACAACAGCATTGGGAAGGAAAAAAGAGGGATATTGGGTTTGGCAGATCACTTAGTTCCTCCGAAGCCACATTGTATTCTCTTCCTGATAAGGTTTTTACTTCCCTTGATCACCAACTATGATATTGGAGCTGGGCTAAGAACTTTTGCAGGTTGCTTCTTTGAACCTCACCATAACACTGGGTATTAGCCCCATTTATAGATGAACACGGCAGACTCAGAGGTTCGGTAACTCAGCCCAAAGTCGTAGCCAGTGAAGAACCAGGATTCACACCCAAAGCTAGGTGACTCTTACCTATTCCGTCTTCTAACTTTCTGTTTGCTTGCTTAATGTTTGCTTTCTCCTCCTGGCTTGTCCTCACCTGGCCACCCTTGATATGGGCTCAAGGAGGGATGGTCAGGGTTTGCTCCATGACACTGGAGTTGGACTGTACGCACTGGTCAGCAGCTTCCTTGTTTCTTGTGCTTTTATGGCTAGCATTAGCCTTTGCTTTTGTTGCTGCTGCTGCTGTTGTTGTTGTCATTAACGGCTAGGCTTCGCTTTTGTGGACACCATCAGCAAAAGCACAAGGATTATACCGTGGAAAGAGCCTAGACTTCTGTTGCGGATACCTTTGTGTTTCATCTTACTCAAACACTTCAGCTGTGTGATCTTGAGTGAGTTACTTAACTTATCTGAGCTTCAGCTTCCTCAGCTGGAAAGACTGGGGTAACAGTCCTTAGACGCTTGCTAAATGGGTCAAAAGAAAGAATGTATGGGGAAACGCTTAGCACAGTTCCTGGCTTGATAAATGTGAGCTCCCTTTCCTAAGCTCAAAGCTCACCCGTTCCCTGGAGGGGATCTAAGCCTAGGAAAAATCCTGCTGAATCTAAGTTTCTAGTAGAGTCACCGGAGAGGGCCTCAGCCCAGAGCCTCCTGGTTCCCCCGGGTCCCCTCTTACATGCACCTGTCTTTGTTCCATCTTCCCCCCCGCCCGCCCCGCTGTGGCCATTCTTCTGGTGGGGCTATGGGGCGGGTGCGGCGATGGACCGGGCGGGCACAGAACAGGTGGGTGCAGGCTGGGTGTCCGGCGCTGGGACACAAGTGCTCTGTGTGTAGGGTGGGCGGAAGTCAGGGCGTTTGATCTGAATTCTAAAGGGCGTTGTTCAGAGCCCCACAAAGGTCCCATTGTGCAGACACTGGGTATAAAGCAGCATATGACTCCCCAGCACCGGGCGGCGATGAATTGGGACGCAGGCGCGGACCCAGGGACCACTCCCCCTGCACAGACATGAGACCATAGGGGACCTGTCTGGGTGGCCTCAGGGATAGGCGCTCCCCAAGGTAATGAGGCTTTGTTGGGTTTGCCCCAGGTCCAGACTTAAGGAGCTGGGGGAGGGGGAGCTAAAGAGGATGGGCCGACAGCAGAACAAGATGGGCCTGGCAACAAAGGGCAGGAGAGGAAAGAATGTTGGATGAAGGCGAAGAAGGGAGATGGGGCTCAGGGAGGTCAAGTCATCAAGTGAGTGAGGGAGGAGAAGGAGGAGGAAGAGAAAGAGAAGGAGAGGCTAGCACGGGAGAGGGGGTGGTGAGGAAAGCTATGACTCTCCTTCTTCCTTTCTTGTCACTGGCTCTTGGAAGGGGTAAGGGAGTGTCAGGCAGTGTCATGGTGCCTGGCTTTCGGCCCCAGCTTCCTGACAGCTTGCTCTGTGGCTCATGTTTTGCAGGTGTGAATGAGGCAGGATGAATTGGACGGGTTTGTACACCTTGCTCAGTGGTGTGAACCGGCATTCTACTGCCATTGGCCGAGTGTGGCTCTCGGTCATCTTTATCTTCAGAATCATGGTGCTGGTGGTGGCTGCCGAGAGCGTGTGGGGTGACGAGAAGTCTTCCTTCATCTGTAACACCCTCCAGCCTGGCTGCAACAGCGTCTGCTACGACCACTTTTTCCCCATTTCCCATGTGCGTCTGTGGTCTCTGCAGCTCATCTTGGTTTCCACCCCAGCTCTCCTCGTGGCCATGCACGTGGCTCACCAGCAGCACATAGAAAAGAAAATGCTGCGACTTGAGGGCCACGGGGACCCCCTACACCTGGAGGAGGTGAAGAGGCACAAGGTCCACATCTCAGGGACACTGTGGTGGACCTATGTCATCAGCGTGGTCTTCCGGCTGCTGTTCGAGGCCGCCTTCATGTACGTCTTTTATCTGCTCTACCCTGGCTATGCCATGGTGCGGCTGGTCAAATGTGAGGCCTACCCCTGCCCCAACACAGTGGACTGCTTCGTGTCCCGCCCCACGGAGAAAACCGTCTTCACCGTCTTCATGCTGGCCGCCTCCGGCATCTGTATCATCCTCAACGTGGCCGAGGTGGTGTACCTCATCTTCCGGGCCTGCGCCCGCCGAGCCCAGCGCCGCTCCAATCCGCCCTCCCGCAAGGGCTCCGGGGGCTTCGGCCACCGCCTCTCACCTGAGTACAAGCAGAACGAGATCAACAAGCTGCTCAGCGAGCAGGACGGCTCCCTGAAAGACATACTGCGCCGCAGCCCCGGCACCGGGGCCGGGCTGGCCGAGAAGAGCGACCGCTGCTCAGCCTGCTGATGCCACAGACCAGGCAACCTCCCATCCCGTCCCCCACCCTGCACCGGCCTGCCCCTCCTTCTCCCCTGCCGGTGCACAGGCCTCGGACTGCTAGGGATTGCTCCATCAAAACCTTCCTTCCCTCCCAACTTCCCTTCCTCCCAGGGCCTTCTGCCTCAGGGGCTGAAGGGGTGGGGAGCTGGAGGCCACCCACGCCAGCACTCAAGGCTACTGGGCGTGTGGGCCGTGCTCGTTGCCCGCACCCCTTCCACTTCACTCTCTCTCTCCCTGGGACCACTGGGGACCAGAGGTAGGATGCTCTGACAACATCTCCAATTATGAAACTAATCTTAACCCTGTGCTGTCAGATACCCTATTTCTGGAGTCACATCAGTAGGGAGGGATGTGGGCAAGTGGAGTGGAGGGAGGGTGCTGTGGACGTGTGGGTGGAGAAGGGAGGGTAGCAAACACAAGAAAAGGAGGAAGAGTGCTTGCCGGGCCCGAGGAAAAGGAGGACATGTCTGGGGTGGAGGAGGTAGGGGGGGAGAAGCAGGCAGATAAGCTGGAGTGGGGGTTGGTCAGGGCTGCCTTTGCCTCTAGTCCCTAAGGCCTCTCTCTGCCTGAAATGTTACACATTAAACAGGATTTTACAGTAAACGAAGAGGTGGCTTGTGTGTTTGTGAAGTTCTTTCTCCTGCAACCTCTGACCTCCCCCTGGATGAGCTGGCCTTGGCTTTTTGCTGATCAAGAAAGGAATGGGCAAAAGAGTTAGTGACTTGAGTAGCTGAGACTGCCAAGGAGGGATCGCCACCCCCCAGGCCGGGCAAAACCAGGCCCAGGGCCATTCTCTCCTGTTTTTTGTTGTTTTGGTTTGGGGTTCCCCCCTCTCATTTTTTAATAACAGCTTTATTGGGCTTTAATTCACTTACCCCTTCCTCTGATGTGATTTTTTTCATCCATTTTAAGTATACAGTTTATTGAGTTTTGGTAATTGTGGGCAGTTTCATAAACATGACCACGATCTATTATAAAACATCTACATTCCCTCAAAAAGTTTCCTTGGGCCCCTTCCTCTGATTTTAAAAAGATTAAAACGACAACTCCTCCTGGAGAGACAGGAAATGATAGAGAAAGTTCGCAAGTCGGAGAGGGTAGCCGGCATCCCCGTGGCTCCATCCACACGTCCCCTGCACTCCTGGGAGAAATATACCCTGTTCTTCCTCGAAAATCAGCGTTCACTGCTGACTGATGCCCCCAAGCCACCCATTGGATTGCACAGTGACTTTGACCCCTTTCCTCCGACATAGCCCCAGATTCTACCCTCCTCCCCAGTTTCCTTCCCTCAGGAATCAATGCCTCCCACCCCAGAGATGCCTCTAACACAGGTCAAAGATTTCACAGCAGCAGCAGCAGTTTCCTCGCCAGCATCACTCGCCCAAGAAGCAGGTAGCTCCCTCTCTCTCGGTCAGCTGTGGTAGGAAGAGGTCCAGGCTGGCCCTTGATAAAGCTGGGTTCAACTCCTGGTTCTGTCACTTAGTAGCAAGGCATTCCCTTCCCCAAGCTTCAGCTTCCCTGTGAGCAGACAAGGGCTGCCCTAGCACCTCTCTAAGCTCCCGTTAACACTCTGGGTTCCTCGGATTCCCACAGGACTCCCCCAGTTTCATGAGAGTTCCCCATCACAGAGTCACTGCCCTCACCTATGGCCCCTCGGAGTAAGAGTTTTCCCCACAGTAAGTTTCTCCCCTCAGCTTCCCTACCTCTTAATAGAAAAAATGTGACACTCCCTTTCAGAGAATGCTGACTCCCTGTGGGAAGTATATCAGAAAGGAAGAGAAAATCAGGCATAATCTTATCAGAATTGTTCTCCAGAAACAGTCTTTTCCCTTCAGACAGAAAGCCTGGAAGGGCTCCTCATTCAAGGAGGTTTCTCCTTTAGAAAAGAAAGGAGAGTAAGTATTCCTTTCCCACACACTCAGCAATCCTGAGAGAGAGCTTCCCCCTCTCATAAAAGAGAGACATTCCTTTCCTGCAAGAAATTTCCTTCCTCCTTAGAAACAGACAGCATACTCTGTCAGAGGAGAGGTCCCCACCCCCTCATGGTAGGGAGATTTCTTTTCTTATTGAAATCCACCCACCCACAACACAACACAACACAACACAACACAAACAACAGCATTTCCTCTCTGTCCAAAAGGCCATGGAGAGAAAGCTTTTCTTTTTAAAAATCCATCCTGGTTCAACAAAGGAACTTCATGCCCTTCTCACATTGCGAAATGTTAAATCCCTCACCTCAGACATCTAGTTTCTCTTCAGAAGAGTCTACGAATCCCCCTTGGAAAGAGGTTCCATCTCCAGATCCAGGCTTTCCTCTCCAGGGGGCAGTGGTGGAACAATAAAGCTACCGGGCTGGGTGTTCCAGCCAAAAGGAGGACTCTCACTCTTGTTTGCTGTGAAGCAGGTGGGAGCAGGCCAAAGGAAGCTTGAGGGGAGCTGGTGTACACAAGATAGCAAGGAGGGTGTGGCGGGCTAACCCCAGGACTGACTTTTGTATTTGTTCTGTCACAATCGTGTAAGGGAGAAACAGGAGGCAAGCGGGGCTTAGTATTTGCCACACAGTAGACACTTGGAAGAGTGACCAGGGTAGTGAAGACGGCGATGGAATTCGGAAACCTGGCGCTCTAGCCCCTTGGACACATCATACTTACCCTTTCTGAGTCTCAGCTTCCTCATCTGCAATATAGGATTGATGATAACCTCTCTACCTCTTTCACAGAGCTTTTGTGAGAATCAAACAAGATGTGTTCAAAAGCCGGTTACACACTGTAAAGTAAGGAATGATAGTATCACGAGCACTGAGGCCACAGCCTTAGGGCATGCTAGAACTCACAAAGAGCCAGAAAGGAGTGAGGCCGGTTCAGCTAGGCTGGAGATAGTGGAAGGAACTTGGCAACAGTAGGGTTGGCTCCCCGAGGGAATGGACAGCAGTCCAAACAGCAGAGTCCAGAAGATGTCGCAAACTTCTCTTGAGCATGATCCATTTAAGGGTCACTATTCAAAGGGTCTGATCTGGAGGTAGAAAAGGGCTGGTAATAGGAGCTTCTTGCACTCTCTCTCATGGCACTGGTGCTTCTAGGGACATTTATGGTCTTTTAAAGGCATCTGTGTGCAGAGATACGAGGAGCTGAGGACAAAGGAACAGAGTCAGCTCCTGGATGAAGGGACTGGCCGAACTAGGAGAGTAGTCAAGGCCCCAGCCAACTGAGTTGGGATTTCAAAGCAGGCTGCAGTCTCCATAGAGAATTGGCATGGCAACCATGAACTGATTCAGATGCCCAATCAGACAGCCTGGGTGCACACAGTGGTGGCTAGAAGGGACTGCTTGCTCCATTTACTGATTCCACAGTACTTAAATGCCAGACCTGACCTGTGGGAGAGAAGGTGCTATAAAAGCCCACCAAGCTGGGCTCTCTTTGATCCCTGGACTAGGCCAGTCTGAACCTGTCAGGTGGGGAAAGGATTGGGGCACTCTAGGGAGGGGGAATAAAGCAGGCAGAAACCACACAGATGTCTGAAAGTGTATGGTATTGTCTTCAGACTTAGACAAATAATCTGCTGCGCGGGATTTGAGGAGGGGAATGGCTAGAGGGGAGGTAGGACAGATAAACTATGACCATCGTATGATGGGCCTTGTACGTCACTATAAGGGGTTAAGACTGTCCTATGGCTGGTGGAAACCATTAAGTGTTTTGAGTAGGGGAGTGCCACCTTCAGATTTGCGGTTGGGGAGCTCACTCTGGCAGCTACAGACAGTGGATTGGGGGTTGGAAAAATGAGAGGCAGAATGACCAGCTATGGAACTGGGGCAATAGCCCAAGTGGGGCCTGTGGGACTCATACAGTGGCAGGAGGAATAAGAGGAGACCAACGTAAGAGACACTTCAGATGTAGAATCGACACCAGGACTTGATGTCTGAGTGTGGGGAGATGGAGGAGCCAGAGATAATTTAGCGGTTTCCTTCCCCTTCCTTGACCGGCAGACTCCTAATCATTCAAGGCTCAGCTCAAAGGTCATTTCCTATGTGAAGCCCTCAACTCTCTTCTCCTTGCCCCCTCCCCCCAAGTCCCTCAGGGAGAAGGAGTCCTCTCCCCATTCTGAATCCCCACAGGACGTTGTAGTAGTGCGGTTGATTAGAGTGCTTGTCAAGCTGTGTGGTAATTACTTTCACAACCTTAGCACACAGTAGGTGCTTAGCCTGTTGAATTAAGGGCAGCAGGGAAGAGGATAGAGGCATGTGCAAAGGCTCAGAGTCTTGAAGGAGTAGAGTGTGTTCTAGAGCAAAGAATGCCGGGGATGGGGAGTGGGGGGCATCATAGGAGGTGAGACTGGCAAAGTAGGTTGGGGCCAGGTCATGAAGGGTCTCATAAGCTGTGTGGAGAAACTTACACAGGAATTTGAACTCTCAGCTGTCGCAGGCAGGACCCTTCTTTTTTTAAAAGTTAGGCCCCTACTAGACTTGTAGGCAATTCTGTACTCATCATGGTAGGCAGACTGTGGAGATCTTGAGGAGATCCAATATCAATGCATTAAGGTTGACGGTGAACTGTGGAAGAAATGGCAGAGCGATTTGACAGTGGACTTCAATGGACTTCAGAGAGAAAGGGTAATTTACTCAGGACGGTGACCGGATGTCTTCCATGTCAACTAAAGCCCCTGTGAAAAGTTGGTACGGCATAGTGACCTTCACCAAGTCGCTTGGCCACTCTATGCCTAGTTTCCTCTTCTGTAAAATAGAGATAATAATAGTGCATATGTCACAGGGCTGTAGTGAGGATCAAATGCATTCATTACATAAAAAGCACTTAGAATAGTGCCTAGTTGATAGTAAGCTCTATACAGGTGTGTATTTCTATTTCCTCTCACCATCTTTGCCATCCTCCAACAATTCACCAGATCTTTGAAACACTGAACTAAACTCTTTGTCTCACCTAACGGTGCTTTCTTGACTGTCTAGTTGTCAATTGCCGTGTGTGTGCTGAAGTACGCAAGTCAGCATGTTTGCACACACGTAGTGGTACATATGGCCACGTTCAGATATAAGTGGAAGGATGGCTGTCGGGGTGGCGGTCTTAATTCTTAATGTAGTTTTAATGAAAAGCATGTGTCTCAATCATAATAAAGTCTGAAACTTTATTCCCAGACTTACAAACAACTTAGGCGGATGAAAGGAAAGGAGGCTCCTTATGGAGCATCCAGTATGGACCAGATTTGGTGCCAAATTAAGCACTTACATACATCATCTCAGTAATGGCAACATAGCTATTACTATACCCATGCTTGTAGGTGAGGAAATGGAGGGTCAGAGAGGTTAAGTAATATGTCCAGCTGAAAACTGCAGCGCTAGAATGAACACTTAGGCCTATTCTAATCCAAAATCTGTGCTATCTCCTCTACACCAAAGTAACCACTCTACGCTGCCTCAGGAAGGGTTTCATGATGGAGGGGTGAAGTGGGGGAAGCTCAGTACGATATGAAAATATTAAACTGCTGGAAACCAAGATGTGCTTTGTGGGGGCCCTAAGGTTAAGAGAGAGAAACGGTGAAAGCTGAGGAAGGGGCTGTCCTGTGCTCAGACAGGGAAGGGCAGTCTGGAGGGAGAGGGTGTCTTCTGAGATCTCTGCCTGGAGCAGGATGCAGAAACTGTCCATCCCTGGGAAGCAAGGCAATGTGGGGAGTACAGGCAAGATGGGGCAAGAGAGTTATTCAGAACCCCTACCTTTCAACCCCCTAAATCAAGATAAGCTTTTGAAAATTCCACTATTTCTTTCCCTTAACCTTAGGGATCTCAAACACATGCTTGGTTTTCCAGCAGTTCCCTTGCTCCTTTCTCTTTCCCCTCCGCCTTCCCTTCAAGGTGACAAAGACTTTCATTCCACAATTAGAGATAAAAGTCTTGAAAAGCAGATACTTTGGGGGATTAATGCCAACAAAAAATCATTCATGCTAAAATATAATCAATTCACCAACGAAGAAAGTCTGGTAAGTCAGCCTCCCACATCTTTCTTAAGTCCCTTTCCTCCTCAGCAGTCCCATCGTGCTGCTGCCTTCCTTCAGGCCTTGAAATTATCTCCTGACTGATAATGTGGACAATAAAAACTAATGTTTAGGGGGCTCCCCTAGTGGCCCAGTGGTTAAGAATCCACCTGCCAATGCAGGGGACACGGGTTTGAGCCCTGGTCCGGGAAGATCCCACATGCCACGGAGCAACTAAGCCCGTGCACCACAACTACTGAGCCTGCGCTCTACAGCCCATGAGCCACAACTACTGAGCCCGTGTGCCACAACTACTGAAGCCCACGCGCCTAGAGCCTGTGCTCCGCAACAAGAGAAGCCACCACAATGAGAAGCCCACGCTCCACAATGAAGAGTAGCACCCGCTCGCCGCAACTAGAGAAAGCCCGCGGGCAGCAACGAAGACCCAACGCAACCAAAATCAATCAATCAATAAATTAATTAATTAAAAAAAACTAATGTTTATTAAGTGCTTGCTGTGTGCTGGGCACTGTGCTAAACCGTATCTCCCTTAATCCTCACTATTCATGGAGGTAAGCACCATTATTGCCCCAATTTACAGATGAGGAAACAGGCCACGTAGTAACTTGGTCAGACCAAACAGCTAGGAAAGAAAGGGCTGAGCCGGGGATCTGGAACTCACGTCTGCCAGAGGCCATAGGCAAAGCACGTACCCATTTCTGTGCCACTGGCTCCCTATAACTGGCCTCCCAGGTTTCTTCAGCACCCAGTTCTCCTCCACCCACCCAGACATGCTAGAGTTACCTTAAAACATGAAGCTTACCCTGCCAGTTCTTTGTGAAAATCCTTTAATGGCTTTCCACTGTTTTGAGGATAAGGTATGACTGTTTCAGTTTGCCAGGACCGGGGGAGTTCCCGGGTTGCTGGGCTTTCATGGCTAAAACTGGGAAGGTCCTGGGCAAACTGAGATGGTTGGTCACGCTAGCAGGGCGTGGCATTGGATGCCTTTCACAACCCGATCTCTTCTTCCCCAGCAACAGCTCCCACCATTCCTCACCCCTTTTACTGTGCCCTCTCCACGTCCTCTGCAGCCCAACCATCCTTCCCTGAAGACACTCCAAGATCTTTTTTATCTCCATGCCTTTGTGCACACTGTACCTCTATGCTGCCTGATAAACTATCCACTCTTCATGAGAACCCAGCTCCCACAGCACCTCTGTGGTCTTTCTTGATTCCCTGGGACAGAATGAATAACAATTACCTTCTACCTTGACCATTTTATTGACATGTGAGTCTTCCCCAGGGTCACACTAGGGTGAGGCAATCAAGGCACCTGGGGTGCAAAATCTAAAGAGGCATTCGCTCTCGGGGTTGCTCAAATGCCAACCCTATACTCGCCTGACCCCAGCAGTGAGTGCCTCCTTAAACTTTGCACCCTAAGTACCTTAATTGCCTCACCTTAGTCCCAGCCTTGGTCCTATCAGACTGGGGAGTCCTCAAGAACAGACTCCAAGTTCTTACTCATCTTCGTATCCCTAGTGATTAGCACAAGGGTGGGCACAGAGCGGAAATCTAGCTGCACAAATGACATCAAACCCTTCTCCGTTCCAGTAGGGGAAGGAGGTAGGAGAGCCAGATGGCTTTGGGCCCTGCTGAGGATGGAAGAAGGTGAAAGCAAATTAACAGACTCCATTCTGGCCTGGGGTATGAGGATAGCTTTTCATCAGGTGCTTTTACCCTTGGCACCTGGCAGATCTGCGGCTCTTCCTACTTCTCTGGTCTCTCCCTCTCAGTTCCTTTCGCTGGTTAACCGGAGATATTCTCCAAGGTACCATTTTTTTTGTCCTTTTCTCTCCTTATTTTCCTCTGAATGATCCTGTCCACTCCCAGAGCTTCAGCTAGGAGCCCTTTGTAGATGACTTCTAAATTGACACCTCATGCATTATGCTGAGCGAAACAAGTCGAGATAGAGGAAGACAAATACTGTGTGATATCACTTATATGTGGAATCCAAAAAAAGCTGAACTCATAGAAACAGAGAGTAAAATGGTGGTTTGCAGGGGCCAGGGGGTGGGGGAAATGGGGAGATGTTGGTCAAAGGGTATAAACTTCCAGTTCTAATATGAATAAGTTCTGGGGATCTAAGGTACAGCATGGTGACTATAGTTAACAACACTGTATCATATACTTGAAAGTTGCTATGAGAGATCTTAAAAGTTCTTATCGCAAAAAAGAAACAGTAATTATATGACAGGATGGAGGTGTTGGCTAACACTGTGGTGGTAATCATTTTGCAATATATAAGTGCATCAAATCAACACACTGTACACCTCAAACTTATACAATGCTATATGCCAATTACATCTCAATAAAGCTGGAAAAAAACAGACAACTCATCTCTCTTTTAAGCCTCAGACCCACATTTCCAACTGCCTAGTTTATATGGTAATATCTAGCATCAATATTGCTTTCATATCCATTTTCTCATCTGACCCTTGCAACAGTTCTGTGAGAAAGTCAGGGCAGAATATGAATGTATTTTTTAGGGGAGACACAGAAAGGTAGGCTTGCCCAAGTTTTAGTGGCAGAGCTATGATTAAAAACTCAAGTTTGGGTGTTCTTTCTGTTATGCCATGTTGCACAGCCCACCACATGGATGTTTCAATGGAGTCTCAAACTCAACGTGATCAAAACCTCAACTTGTTACCAACCTCCTCCTACCCCTACTCCCCTGAAAAAACAAACAAACCCAAAAAACAAAACAACAAAACCCTGCCTCTGTTTCCCAACTCGGTTAATGGAGGCCTGCTGGGAAAAGGACTTCTAAAACGACAAATATGTCTCGAAGGTTGTGGCCCAAGGCCACTTTTGCTGACTATAAGCGGTGTCTCCAGAACCAGAGGGAGCCTACAGCTCTTCTTAAAATTGAAGGTGTTTATGCTCGAGATGAAACTGAATTCTATCTAGGCAAGAGATGTGCTTAGGTGTACAAAGCAAAGAACAACACAGTAACTCCTGGTGGAAAACCTAACAAAACCAGAGTAATCTGGGGAAAGGTAACTCGCACTCATGGAATCAGTGGCATGGTTCGTGCCAAATTCTGAAGGAACCTTCGTGCTAAGGCCATCGGACACAGAATCCGTGTGACGCCGTACCCTTTGAGGAGTTAAACTTATTGAAAAGTAAATAAAGTGTGGATTTGTTTTCTTGTTAAAAAAAAAAGTATCTAACTTTCCTAATCATCAAGGCTAGAAACCTTGGTTTCATGCTCGATTCCTCCCACTCCTCCATAGCCTGCAGACTTGACCTTCACAATGTCTGAAACTCATTTTGAATTCATCCTCTCTTTTGCTTCTCTATCCCCATCGAGGCTTACAGAATCTCTTAGCCACACTCCTTTCACTGCTGTCCTGCCTTTCAGATCTGCCCCGGCTTTCAGATCTGCCCCACCTCCGATCCTTCATATTGTCCTAGGGATCTCCTCCCTAAAGCAACAGATCTGATCCTGTCCCTCCTGGGTTAGAAAATCGCAGCCTTTGATTGTGCTGGTCCCCCAACCCCTCCTACCTACACTTGGAGGCCCAGGTCAAATGTCACCTCCCTTCGTGAACTTGCACACAACCCCCCTGTAAACTTGAAATGAGTTCCTTATTCCTCTGCTCTCCCATAGCACTAGGTATTTATTTCATTCTGCCGGTCTTGCAACTAACTGTGCACCGTTCTGTCTCCCCTCTAGCCCGGGAGCCTGCTGGGGATAGGATCCCGGTCTAGTTAATCTCTGTCTTCTCTGAAACATGGAATCTAGGTCCTTAAACATAGTAGGTCCTTAATAGACAGCTGCTGAATAAATTTTTCCCTTAAGTGTTTGGAAATTTGTTATAACAAGGCCCATACTCCTAGTGGGGCCGTTCAGTGAGCTGGGTAAAAATGATTCTCAACCTGTGGTGGGATACCTCACTTCTTTATACCTTGAGAGATCTGAAGTGGTCCAGCATTGCTCCTCTATATCCCTCACCTCTCCATACACTGCTCTCCCTCCCCCAGTGAAGGCAAAAGACAATTTTAACTCTTTATTTGAAACAAACAATTCCAGAGACAGAAGGTTAGTCGTGACAACAGCTTCTCACTACAACACAAGGGCGGGCATGGCTCACTGAAGGGACAGGCCAGGCGCCTCAGAACAATATATACAATTTAAACAGTGGCTAAACTGGTGACAGTTATAAAAACACAAAAAGGAGGCGGGGGAACAGCAAAGCCAACAGGGAAAGAACTGGGTACCCCCTTTGCCAGGTGCTAAGAGTTTTCTGGAACTACAGAGGCAAGATGGGGAAGAGAGGAGATGGAGGCAGTGGGGGCAGGACCCACGCCCACAGCTCCTCACCTTTGACTACAGATCCCATCCTGCATGACCCAGGGCCCCCACAGGCTTGGCCTGGCTCTCACGATGGGGGAAGAACAAGAGTGGGGAACCCAGCCCCAACCCAAGTCACAAGGTAGTTTTTGCCTTGGGAACTCTGTCCACTGAACTAAAGGGAAGCAGTTACAGAAGGGGGCTAAGCATGTTGACACCATGGCTCATGCCAACCTAAGATGGCAGAGAGAGACAAACACATAAACCAAGGGGACAGGAGTCTGCTCCCCATACTTAAAGAGTCATTCTCTGCCTTTGAGGGAAAGAAAGCATTTGGAAGATTTTTTTTTAATCGCAGCACCAAGGGTTGATGCTTGCAGGGGTGGAGAGGGGGAACAAGGTGGCGAGGAGGTTCCAACCACCAGTTATCTCATGGGAGGGGAAGAGTGCCTAAGCTCTGTGTTTTAGGTAAATGGTCCCCTCGTTACTTTCATGCTTTCTCTCGTATCTTTCATACAAGACCCTTTAGCTTGGTACCGGGGAAGAGTAGAGAAGGGGGTGGGCACAGGGCAGAGAAGGCAGCTGGGTTCTTCCCTTGGCCAAACCTAGGAACAAGGGCCTTTACCTATGTGGGATGGGTCAGGAAACCCAAAGCCAACAGGATCACCAGAGCCATTAACACTCCACCCAGAGTCTGGCCCCAGGAGAAGGGGTTTACTCTGAAACATAAAGAAAATGGCCTAGCTGGTTTTTGCCCATCACTGGGAGACCAGTCCCTCAGTACAGAGAACTGGGGCCCTGCAGTTGTCAAGTGGTTTGGGAGAAGACAAAAGCCAGGGATTCCTAGGGAAGGCAGGGAATGGATGAGTAGAAAAGGGCAGTCAGGGCCCTTCAGAATGAGTAGCATTGGTTCCTGGGCCAAACGCCCTGTGGGACGTGGCCACGGGACAGACATTGGTGTGAAAGATGGATCCGGGAAGCATGTGGGCTTAGTCCAGGTCTTCCTCCCCGGGACGACCCAGCTCCTCATAAATCTCACGCACAGCCAGAATACGATTGAGCATGCTCTCCAACATGCTGCGGTCCATGGGGATCACAGAATACCAGAGAGGTGACTCGGCGATGCAGGACCGCTCAGGTTGCAGGTAGAACACATCGTTGCGAGTCCGGAGGCTTTCGGGACTGCAATGGTGGGGGTGGGGGTGGGGCGGGAGGACAGAGATCAGTTCCTGGGCGAAGTAGAGCCTGTGGGTCCCCCCGCCCCCGCTAATGCCATTCCTGCGAACCTGCCAACTCACCATTTTGAGAGATAGAATTCATAGAACTTGACAGGGCAGCGGAGGGGATTCATGCGGTTCTCACGCTGCTCTAAGATGGGGGCTTCGTCTTCTCTCTTCCGTTTCCCAGGACCGGTGTCTGTGAAGGAGACGAATGAACCAGACTCCTTAAAAGTGCAGTCTCAACGAGGCACCTCCAAGAGCACAGTCTAGGGCACAGGGGGAAGGCCTCAGGACACAAAACAGTCTCATGGAGAAATAAAGGCAGAAGAAGAGTCTGTCAGTCTCTCTGTACCAACCCAACGCTCTGCAGGGTGTTGCTCTGCAGTGTACCCTGGTTTTCATTGCTAAAGTCTCCATCATCTTCCCCAAGTTGATTTCCTGAAGAGGTGATCTCAGAAGTTACACGGAAAAACTGACAAAACGACCCTACTGCAAGATTGGGGTTGCCTTCTGGGATAAACAGCGATGGCCCCAGCCCCTGGCACATTAGTCCTGGTAGAGGCTCAGGTTCAGAAGGGACCTTGGGAACTGATTCCAGGGCCAGAATGGAAACAAAGGTGCTGTGGCAGTTATGCCCACTAGCAAAGAGCGATGGAAAGGCTGTCATTCACTCTTGTCAACTTTTCCCCTCAGCCAAACACACCTAACAGTTTCCCACCTGTCCAACACCCAACCCCCCAGCCCCAAAAGTAAACTGCCCTGAAATGAGGAAAAGTGGGAAACAGGCAGCTTGGTGACCTCCTATTTATGCAATAGCCACTGCCCATCGGATTGAAGGACTGGCTGTTTTCATCTTTTCTGCAAACCCAGGAACGGAAGGATAGAGAAGCTAGGGGCAATGGAGAGGGCCAACCTGGTGGCACGGTGGGGCACGGAAGGGGAAAGTAGAGAGGGGGGAAAAGCAAAGGAGGGGGCAGCTTCGTACCTCGCCCTTTCCTCTGGCGGACAGGGGCGTAGTAGCGGATGCTCACCACCTTGGTGGTGCCCCGAGGGGTGGTACACTTGCGGGACTGCCGCACCACGTTGGTGAAGGAGAGCTGCATGTGTTCCTCAGCCGTCTGCAGCCCAAAAAACTTAGTGTTGAAGAACATGAGGGTGTTGAGAAGGACAAAGGGCGAGTAGACCCCCAGCTGCTTACACTCCCAGAGGTGCTCTTCCTCCACTCGGGAGAACACCGTATCTGCAATGGGCAAGGGGGAGAGGCTGGTCAGGAGGGATATACTACACAAACCCAACCACTTCTGCTCCCACATGTCCGGCTCACAAGCACTGGGCATGCCAGACTCATTCGGTGAGGGACCATTGCACGTAAAACCCTGACGCCTCGCTATACTGCACAGGAGGGCTGGATTTTGGGGTTTGTTTTGGTTCGGTATTGGGTGGGGGGTTTTTGGGGGGGATATTATTTTTTAACAGTTTCCACCTGCATTCAGAGCTTTGCTCACCATCCTCAGGTTACAGGCAGGTCGACGTAAACCTTGAGGAGCCCCACAACTTCTTCCTTTTTTTCCTTCACTTACCACTCAAACCCTGGTCACCATTTTGGGTCCCAGAGATAGCTCTTCAGACCTAAGTCTTGATCCCCTCCTTATGTTCAAGGACAGGGGCTCTGGCTCCTCTAGCTCTTAACCCTGAGGGACCCCACTACACACGTCTATGCTCAGACCCTTCTGTGAAGAGTGGCAGACCCAAGAGCCCTGGACTCAGAATGGTGCACTGGAAGAAAGGAGGAAAGGGCGGAGGGGTTGCTAAGTCCCTGTCCCTTACTGTTGGGGAGGAGTGTGGGCTGCCAGGTACTCAGAGACTTGTTGAGTTCTTGAACAAAAGTCAGGTAGTAAAGGTCCGTGAAAATGTTCACCATTCGGTTATTTTCCAACAAGTACTGGAAAAAGAAAAACAGACACACATAGAGCTAGACTCTAGGCCCTAGAGGAAAGACGATGAGACCGAAGGCCCCATGCATGGCGACCTTGACCATTAGGAGCCCATGGGAAACAGTTGCTGGATTTAGTGATCCAGAGTGGTTTTCCCCAGGTATACCTACAGCTCTGAGGAGCTGAGGCCTTGCTGGAAGAGGAGGAAGTCTGGAAGAGATGTGTCACAGCCGCTTCTTCACAAGCCCAGACCCCCTTGTCAGCTGAGGCATGGCTGACGTCTCCCAGTGGGAACCAAACATTACCCCACCACTCAGGGAACCCAGCTCTGCCCATCCCTCCCCTCCTAAAGTGAGTTTCAGGATGACAAAGGGACCCGCAGAGCAATGAAGACTGCTCCTTGGTCAAAAGTCCTGGAACACAGCTTTGATTTTAGAAGAGTATTCTCATTTCTTGTCGTGTCTAGAGTAGGAGATGAGAGGCAAGCTGCCTGTTCAAGGCAGGAAACAAGGTGAGGAACAGGGAGTGGGACAGGATCATTTCTGGTGGGACCCTGCCTGCTGTGTTAAGTGACGGCAAGTGAGGCAGGGCGCAAGGGGTACCTGTTGGATGCCAAGACACAGATAGTAGATACTGTCAGGTTCATATCGTTCACCGTTGGGTCGAGTGATTTCTCTCACAAACTGGGCCAGACCGTAGTTGAGCTCAGCAGCTGAGCAGGCCAGAATATCCTCTTTGATACGCATAGGTTTGGCTGCAGTGATACACAGTGGAGGTGGCTGGCATTAAGACAACTGCACATTAAGAATTTCCTTTAGCTCCACCATTAACCCCTTCACCCCTTAGTCACGTCCAGCTCCAGAACAAACCCACCAATTACACAAAGAGCCCTCATCCTTGAAACCTAGATGGCATCTCCCCTTATTCTGCAACTGCTCCCCATCTTCACAGGATACCCTTAAGTGATCACAGCCTTATCACTTGTAGACATCTACAGCTGAATCACAGCTCTGCCCCTGCTCCCCGCCTGGGTACTTACGGCCAAAGCGCAGCTCATCACCCTTGCTGGTTTCTCCATTGGCGTATTTCGACTGCACCCAGCACTTCCAAGCATTGACACCATATGAATAGTTGAGTCCAGTACAGCTAGGCTGGCTGCTCATGGAGTCCCGGGAACAGCTCTCTGAAAGCACCAGCCGCTTTTGACCCTGGAGGGGAAGAGAAAGGAGGGAGTGGTGGAGGTAAGGCCAGGGCACCATGGAAGCTAGTCAGGACAGTGTTCACCACCAGGGGAGGTGGGGACTGATGAAAGAACACAGCAAGCTTCCACAGCGCAGAACCCCAGGAACAGCTCTTATAACCTCTGATGAACTGGGGAGAGAGCAGAGTTTGGCTGTACCTTAGCACTCACAGTGGTGGAGAAAGGAGGCTAGGGAAGGCGAAACTAAGGCTGCTGACTTGGCTACGAAAGCCACCCCCCACCCCGCCCTTTGAGCCTCCATCCCTCTTTTGTGGATACAGCAGCCCCAGCCCTCACCTTCCTCATGGTTCGGGGAAGGTCTTGTTCAGTAGACACGTCCTCAGGCCCTACCAGGCCACAATCAAACAGGAAATCTACGCTGGGGTTAATATCTAAAGGATCTAGAGGGGAAAGGAAGAAGAAATCAATTTTCTAAGACCTCAACCCTGTAGTCCTCCCACCCCACCCCTGCTACTTGTTCACCTGACTCGAGATGAGCCTCCCAGACAGCTTCATCGTGGTCACCAGGACAAAGCTATATACTGAGAACGTGCTCAGAGGCACATACACACAAAAACTCACAACAATGGGAACGTTCCTAGCACTACTGAACTGTAAACTTTTAAACATGGTTAAGATGGTAAATTTTATGTTATGTGTTTTACCACAACTAAAAAAACAACAACAACAAGATTCAAGCATAGAATAGTCTGCCTGTCCCGGTATCTCTGGCACCACTCCCTGTGACAGTCTTCTGTTTAGGGTCATGCTCGGGGTAACAAGGAACACTCCTTTCCTGATAGCGCAAATGCTACTGTACACAGCGGGCACGCCCTGAATCCTACTCACTTTTGGGGAAGTCCGCCTCCAAGTCTTGCCCAGGCTCATCCAACACATTGGCCATCTTGACGGCCATGGCCAGGACATCATCCCGAGCTGGCCCAAACAGGTCGCAGTCTTCCAGAAGTCCCTCTGCACTCTGGTTGCTCACGAGATCTGGGAGGCAGAGAGGTTGGCTTAGTCCCTGCAGCTCCTACTTGGCGCCCTCAACTGGCTTTCAGGGGCTGATCCCAACTATTCCCCCATCCCGCCAGGCACCGAGATCACCACTCTCCGCCCCCTTAGGCAGAGACAGACTGGCAGCACCCTGTCTCCCTCACCGCCGCTGTCCATGGCATACCACAAAGGTCAGATGAGGCCTTGTCTAACTCCTCGGCCTCTGCAATCATTTCTGCCATAGCCAGGATGTCGGCCTCCAAGGGGTTAGAAGGGATCTTCACCTTCAGCTCCTCGATGGTCTCCACAATCTTGTCTGTGCTCTCCAAGGTAGTGGGCAGGAACATGGGCACAGGCACCTGGAGGCACGAATCCCAACTAAACGCCAAGAACCATACCAGCAGATGAGAGGAACGGCTGGTGAGAGGGAGGGGGCAGGGTGGGTCTCAAGCCTGGGAGGGTAAAGGAGGCCCCCACCAGGAAGGGCAGGAAAACTTACCGGGATAGGCATTGAGAAAGGCACCGGGACTTTCTGGCAGTACAGATGCATAGGCACTGGCACAAAGATGGGCACTGGGATGGGCAGCACGATCACCTGTGGCTTCCACTCTTCTGCTGACAAAAAAGGGGTCTTCTCAGAGCGCCTGCCAGATGGGTCACATCTGACCCAGGACCTGGTGCTTGTTACCCCCGCAAAGCTCTAACACGTGCTCAGTGTCACAAAACTGCCCTTGAACCAAATGTTGAGAGACAACTCTGGGATTCTAGGACGACAATATGCAGGACGCTTCGGCCACCTAAGAAACCCCCTTGTCCAGCTCCCAGGCACAGGGCTGGAGGCCCAAGACCATGGAATACAGCCTGTGGCGTCTCGGCACCCTCACTCACCTGTCTGACTCCCTTTGGACTTCATTTCCACCTTGCAGGAGACCCCCCGATTCTGCATCAGTGGTTTACACATGGCAGCTTTGTTTTTGCGGGGTGTTGCTGGGGGCGGTGGGGGTGGAGGAGGGGTGGGAGCAGCGGGGGCTGTTCGGATCTTCACAGGGATCTGCAAAGACAAAGGAATTTTAGTGCTGCTGACTACGGTACCCTCCTCTGAGACCATCCTACCCCCTGGCTTTTGCCCTGACCTTGCCCAGATTCCCATTTTCCTCTGAGGTCTTTACAGTGTTGCTGTTCTCCACTTTGGTCTGAGAGGGTGTCTGGGGCTTCGCCTCAGAAGACTGACCTGTAGATCAAAGCAAACGAAAGCTCTCAGCTGAGGCACTAGCTCTCCATTTTCCTCACCCCTGCTCCAGGAGAGCTTCATTAAGAGAACACCAAATACGAATGGGAAGTCTCAAATTTTCCCTCCACCCCCGCCCCCAGGTCTAGTCTTCTCTAGGTCCCAGCAATAGTGGCCAAAAAGATTCTTTGCTCCTGGATGCCAAGGATGAAAAATAGTGTCCCCCCAATGACCCATAATTTAAGGCCTTCCATTTAGATGGCCCTCAGGAGTTTAGTACCCCTGGAGTGCGGAGGGGCCAGGGTAACATTCTAGAAACAACAGCCTTCACTCTCACTAAAGGCAGAGCTTATGCCAACACTTCCTTCTCTCTTAAAACTAACCACAGCCCCCATATGCCCCACCCTACCTGGGCAGGTACCCATTCCCTACAATAAATCCTTTATAGAAAATCAGTAGGATCTAACTCTCAGAACCTTGAAACGAGACTCCTCTAGTACCTCTACAGTCCGGAAGCTGAAAGAGAATGCAGTACCAGGACCTCTGGCCAGGGATGAGGTGAAAGCGGGAGAGGAAGAAGAAAGGGGCCAGACCCAGGATCAGAAGAGTCCAGGCCAGTTCTAACAGACTGTGCCCCCTGCCCAGGACTCACTGTTCAGGAGGCTCTCGGGCCCACTCTGGGTATCCAGGTTGGGTTGGTTCTGCTGGCTGTAGAAACGTAGCAGACATTGTTGGTTGCAGAAATGACGGATCTGCCCACGCCAGTGGATGGTCTCCAGCAGCTTCCCCTGGCGCTTACAGGCATGGCACCGGGCAGCCTGAGGGTGTCAACAGGATGGTCAGACCTGCCTCCCTAAAATGTGCTGGGCCCTTTGCCCTGGGATAAGCCGTGCTGCTCCCCTTGGAGGCTGGGTAAGCCGGAGCCCCCTCCCTGGAGATCAGCCCACACCCTGATGGCAGCACAAGAGCCCATGCTCCCTGCCACCTTTTCCCTCCTTTGTAACGTGCTGCCCCCCTTACCTTGCAGTACCACAGCAGGTACTTGCTCTTACAGTCCTCGCTGCAGAAGTCCCAGGTGCTGCCGTCCAGTTGCTCGGTGACTCCGCGCTGGCAGGTCTGGGAGCAGTAAGTACAAGTGATACAACACAATCCCAGCTTCTTAGTGAAGTCCTGTTTGTACAGCAGCACACAGCCTGGAAAGGGGGCAAGAGGGAAGAGTCCAGAGACGCAGAAATCTCCATGGCCGTGAGACCCAACCTTTTCAAGGCGGTGCACCTGAAACCTCTAACAACCTCCCGTGCCCAAAGCCTGGGGACAGACGGGGTAGAGCATCCTGAGCAGAAGGCCCTGGCCCCGCAGACCACACTGCAAGCCCTCCTTACTTAATCTGCCATTCTCCCCAGCTGTGAGGTACAGAGCCCTCTGCCCCTTCCCCATCTCCTTACCTTCGCTGCAGAAGCTCTTCTCCACCCCACTGAATCGGAGCTTCTCATGCAGGAGTTTCTCCTGCCGGCAGTGCTCACACTGGGACACCACACCCCGAAGACGCTTGAAGTCCTCACAGCAATCACGGCAGCAGAACTGGAACACCTGGTCCTGGGACAGGGGCACAGGGCGGGGAGGACAGGGCTGTGACATCTGGACCTGGCGAGAGCCAAGTGGAAGGACCCCTTCAGACAGATGTCTCTGTGTAGCGAGATGTGGGTGGGGGTGGGGATCTTACCTGCCAGTCCAAGACCTCAGGCTTGCCACTGAAGAGGCTGTGGCAGTAGTGACAGCTCAGGTGAATGCCCCCCTCGGGGCTTGTGCGCTGGAGGGAAGGAAGACAAGTAAGGGAGGGGCAAGATGTGTGTGGTGGGCGGGTAGGGGTAGGGGAAGTCAGGCTTGTTCTTTGCTCTGCCCAGGCCTACCTACCCCAAATCTCATACCCTCTCTACGTCGCCACACCCTTTATCCCTGGTCCAGGGTTTGGAGTACCTGGAACTTGGTCCAGCAGCTGGGGCTGCAGAACTGGTAGACTGTGCGATCAACCTTGTTGTAGTAACAGGGGTCAGAGAGGCTGCGGCGGCAGAAGCTGCAGGGTCGGGGAGGGCCTGGGGCATAGAGAGAAAAGGAGAGAGAGAAAGAGAGAGAGAGAAAGAGAGAGAGAGAGAAAGAGAGAGAGAGCACACAGAAGGTGTAAGGCAGTGCAGAGATGGAACAGGAAATCCACGGGAAGATGTGGTTGGGGCTGAAGTCGGGCAGCAGGGGTTACTTTAGAAGAAGGGAGTATGGGAGGTGGAAGGAAGGCCAGCAGGGGTCTCAGAGAAGAGGGCTTTGCACCTACCAGTGAGCCCTGCCTGCTTCACTTTGTAAGAGGTGGTACAGCACAGGGAACAGAACAAGCTGGTCTTGCCATTACGGTCCACATGGGATAGCATCTCAAAGTTCTTACACAGGGTCTTGCACCAGACACATGGGTACACCCGTGTGTTTTTCTGTGAGGATGGGGAAGGAGAGGCTGAGGCTGGATTTGTCCCTTCACTTTTATTTTTTTAAATTTTTAAAACATGAAATATTTCAGGCATACAAAAAAAGTATAGATGATGAGATAACAAAGACCTGTGTATCCACCAGCCAGCTTCAAAAATAAAACATAACAGATACAATTGAAACCCCCTTTATTCGTTTTATTTCTCCCAGCCCTCGACCCATCAGGCACCTTTATTTCTCACCCAAGGACCGCACCCCCTTCCACAGCCCTCTAATGCACTACTCCCTCGGCCCCACCTTCTTGTACGCCCCCAAGCAGGTTGTGTTGCAGAACCGCTTTTGTTGGCCCTCGTGGAAGAGGAGCTCGGGGCCAGGGCTCCCGGTCTTGGTGTAGATGTAAGCCCCACACTGGTCACAACAGTTGGTTTTCAGTCCCTTGTTGGCCCGGAATTTGGAGAAGCAAGAGTCGCTGCAGAGCCGGTGCACCACGCTGCCATTGCTGACCTCGTGCAGGACCTGCCACATACACACACACACATACCCTGAGCTAGGGCCTGGCCACCACCACCCACCCTAGTGCAAGGACGGCCCGCCCCGCCTCACCCTAGACCTTCACAGCAGACAGTGGGCCCAGGGACCCCCCAACCTGCACATCGGGCTGCCGACTTGATGGTGAGGTCCTGGGAGGCAAGGAAGGCCAGCTGCACACATCCTGGAGAAGCTCTATCCTTGAATACGCTCCCTCACGATGGCTGCTACCCCTCCCCACTCCCCTCTTCCACAGGGCCTGGCCCCTGCAGCCCCAGGATTGCAGGGGCAGCTCAGGGCTGGCCAGGCTCTGTAAATTAGCCCCCATCGAGCTTCCTCACCTCTCCAGTCTTCTGGCATATACTGCAGCGAGTGGCATCGGCGGGATCCCCAGACTGGGGGATTGGGCGCTGCTGCTGGGCCTCATACAGAGAGAGACAGACAGACGTGCAGAACTCATGGAAGGAGCCTCCTGAACCAGTCTGCGCCACAACTGAGTCCTTGGTGTTCCAGATCTCCCTGGAGGTGGGGACAGGTTTGCACATTCACTCAGTACCACCCTCTCATTTCATCAGCCTCCACCCCCCTCCTCTGGGATCAATGACCACAGAACCAAAATACTCTCGGACCCCCTCCCTAAATCACCTCTCTCCCAGTTCCACTTTGCTAGGTTCTTGCTAACATAGTCTCTGTCTCACCCTTTACTCCCAGCCCGATCCCTGCCCTCCCCACAGCCCGGGACCCTCACGTACTTCTTGCAGAAGGTACAGGTCTTTTTGCCGGAGGGCTTCTTGGAGAAGGTGGTGAGACAGGATGAAGAGCAGAAGAGCTGTGGCAGCCCCTTGCGCTGGTAGGCCGTCTGGCCCTTCTGCAGTGGTGTCCGGCAGTGGGCACAAGTCATCTTGGTGCCTACCGCTGAGCGCCCAGTCCTCTGTGCCACGCTTGAGCGTAGGGACATGCGAGGAGAGCGCCGGGGCCGGAATGGCACAAAGTCCTCATCGTTGGGGTCATCTACCATGGCATCAGAATCCTCATCTGACACTGGAACTGAGGAAGAGGGGGGAGGGGCGGGGAGAAAAGGCTGAGGGACCAGGCCTCCAGCCATCACCTGACCAACAGGTAGCTCAGCTGATCCTGGGATCCCCAATCCCTGTAGTTCTTGGCTTTATACCCCGCCCCTATTACATTGGAATCTCAAGCCACCCGGTGTCACTCTCCCTTAGTTACTCTGTAACCTCCCAGGGAGGGGAAGGAAGGGATCCAAGTGAGAAGATTCAGGGACAGGGATGGCAGAGCTGAAACAGGAAACTCCATTCTCACTGCTCTTGTTTTCAATTTCCCCCACTGCCCCTGGTTCCCATGCCAACCCAGAGCAGAGACAGGCGCTTTGCACTCTGCAGAGTGCGGCACTACAGGAGCCCTGAGATCCGTGGCCGCCACATCCCACTGGGTCACACTTCCTCAAGGCCTACTCACTGCTCTCAGTGGAATCCACAACCTCAGGTTTTGGAGGCTCTACTCTTCTAACGCGCTCGCTTCTCTTCTGCACCTTGGAAACATGGGGAGGGGAGGAAAGCTGACACCAGGGCCAGGCTAAAGGGCCAGCTGCACTAGTACAGGGTTTGGGGGGGGGTACAGAAATAGGAGGGGGAAGGGAGAGTAGGGACCCTTGGCCCTGCCCTTAGGAGGAGGGGAGAAAAGGAGGCTGGACCTTCTCCTTAAGAAGCAATAGACACAAGCACTCCCTCCCTCCTCCTAACTCTCCTCACACACACCCTCCCCACAGAGCAACATCTGGGAGGGAAAATGAAGGGTCTGTCCTTCCCAGAGCTACAGGGGGAACCAGACTCCTTCCAATCCCCTCCCCCCCTCACCCTCTCAGGCGGCTTCTCACTTGCCTTCCCAGTCAGGCCATCTCCTGCAAAGGAAGCAGAAAGCAACCTAAATCTTGAGCCTGCCTTCACCACCCCCTCCCTGGCCCAACCCCCACCTCCATTCCTGGGGAAGAACTTACTCAAAACTGAAAGGGAAAACTCGAGTGCCTGTGGCTTCTTGGGGCCCCTCTCAGGGTTACCTTGAGCTCTGCACTAAGGAGGGGGGGCGGCGCGCAGCTATTCTCCATGAAAAAAATCCTACCTTCCCACCAGCTTTCTGTCCCAATCATTGGGAGTTAAGGAAATACAAGTAACACACCTTTCATCAAGCATTTATAGTTTATCAACAAAAACAAATGCAACCACCCAAAGGTAGCAAGGGAAAAAGGAAGCATTAATGTATGGGGAGGTTCCCCTGGACTCAGGTGGTTATATAAGCCCTAAGACCCTGGTCACAGCCTGGAAGAGGCACAACACTAGGCAGAATTGGGGAGAAATGAGAGCCTCTCAAGTCTAGGCTGGCCCTCCCCTATCAGAGACACAATCCTAGGCCCTGCATGTCTACCATTCCTCTGAAATCACTATGCACTTGGTGGCTCCAGAGCCTAGTTATCATTCATCAAACCCAGAAACCCCAGTCTCATCTAGAACAAAACAGCTAGAAAGATCTTAGAACCAAGAAGCCTGGTGTCCTCCCCAAATCCCGAAGGAAGGAGGACCCTGGTACCAAAAGCCCACTGGGGGAAGAAAAAGGGAACCTCTGCCACCGAACCCAGTCTTCTCAACTCACCCCCTGAAAACTCACTCCTATTTCTCCTCCACAGCCACTGAGCTCCCCCTACCCCTACTTTCCTTAACCTTCTTCACCACACCCCCACTCCTCCTTCCAAACTCCCAACTCCTCCATACACATCCCTACGCTTATCTCTCCACCCTCCTCCCACAACTTCTTCCCCAAACACACAGCCACCCTCCTTACCCCCACCCTCTCCCCATCCTTGATTTTCCAGCTGATCAGGCAACCTACCTGGCAAGGAAGGGTGTGCAGGGGGGCTAGGGCCCCCAGGTTTAGTCTGAGAACTGTTGATTCCATCCCCCAGAGTCTCTCCCACTGAAGGGCTGGGGGGGCCATTTGGGCTCTGTGGCTGCCCTTGGGGAAGCTCCTCCTCCTGCCCAGGGGAGCCCCTTCGCCCTGTAGCTATGGAGGTGGTCTCCTCCTCTTCAATATGTGGGGACTGCAAGGTTATTGGAGAATCTGGAGCCAAAGGCTCTAGTAGCCCCTCAGGTGAAGAGGGATTTGCCCCAGCCCCTGGGTCAGGTGGCACCACCTCAGGGGTCTGGCCCCCTGGTCCAGGCTCTAGGGTCTGATCTCCTGCATCCCATGCAAGGGTCCCCTCAGGACCATGGTCCACCTCTGGGGGGGAGGGGGCTTTATAGAGCAGCCCTCCCAGCCCCAGCAGCTCAGTGGCTCCATCCAGGACTCCAGGGTCTTTTTCCAGGCCAGCAGGGGTATCAAGCAGGTCCAGGGTTCCTGAGGATGGAGAAGGGCCAGGGGGGACCCATCCTCGAGTTGGGGCAGTCTGGGATTCCAGTAGATCCTCTCCAAATTCCATGTCAACTGGAAGGTCTCCAGCCAGGGGCTTCTCTGGCAGGGTCAACGGGTCAAACGGACTGGGGAAATCACTGGGGTCCATGAGGATGACTGGATATAGGCTGTAGGTTAGGGGTAGAAAAGAGGACAGAAGAGGTGGTCTTCGCCAGAATTCCTTCTTATATAGGCTCTGGGACACACCCCATCATCCACTTGGATTTCTCTTGAATCGCCCCCACCACAACAGACAAGCATTTCCACAGGCTTTAGTGCAAATGACCACTCCCCCCACCAACATACAGCGCCCCCTGTGGGGAGAGGCGTTCCCCGCCCTGGCCCTGTGCCCCACTCGCCAGGCAGTCCGTCGTTCCACCCGCCCGCCTAGCCCCCGCCACCCCACTGCAACTCCCAGTTCCCCTCCCCCCTCACCTTTCACTCCCCCCCACAACGCGGGCTGAACGCCCCCTTAGAGTCTCCCAGGGCCGCTGCCAACAGGAGCCTTTCCCGCCCCCGCGTTCTCAGTTTCTATCCCCTCCCCTCTCTCCTAGAGACCCCCAGTTGCCCAGTCTTTACCCACCCTGTCTGGCCCCACCCCCCCTCCCCGCGTTGCATGGTCCTCCCTCAGCCCTTCCCTCGCCCCCACAAACTGCCCTTCCTAACCCCTCCCCCCCCAGTTACCTTTCAGGGTCGCCCACTTCCTCAGCCCAGTCCCCCTTTCCTATTGCTCCCCCAGTCCTCCTTCTCCTGTTGCCCACCCCCCACCTCAGGCATTTACAGGAAGACATTTTGGAGCTACGATCTCTCCTTAGACCCCCCTCCCGGCTACTGCGAGAACCCGCCTGCAGGTTCGGTTCGGCTTTATCAGGCTCGACCCCTACCTGCGGCAGGGTTAGTGTAAAGGCTACAAGCCTAGAACTGCAGACAGCGACGGCCCCGCGCTCCTTCTCCACCTCCCTCCCTAGCAGCCGGGACAGGGGTCGCGGCCCCTTTAAATGGCAGCGCCGCTCACAGCGCCCAGCGCTCTGCACCAGGCGGGCGGGCGGCGCCAGCAACCAACCCCATTGGCTGGCTCGAGGAGGGGGCTCGCGAGACAGCGCCGGCCCCCGGCGCGAGACTCCCAGCCCAGTGGATGCCTGGAAATTGTGGAGTGGAACGTCGGCACTGGAGATGGAGCTTGAGCCCCCGCCCGGGGCCCCGTTAGTTGAGGAGGAAAAGCTAGCCTCCGGAGCTTGGAAGCCCGCCCCCGGGGAAGGCGGCACCCCCTCTCCACCAAAGGGCCGAGTACACTAACCCACAAAAAACAGATCTACGCACCTGCTTCCCTTACCTGGCTTGAGAGTCTGGCCCCCGTCAACACCCGTGCCCGCCCTACCTCCTGGAGCCCACTCTACCCGTGATCCCCTCCTCTCATTCAAATGGTTCCCGGTCCCCTCCCCCTCCCCGTGTCTCTCTCTGCTTCCCACTCGTGTTCAACCCCCCGGCGTCCGCCCCCCTCAACAGTCCCTACCTACGCCATGCCGCAGGCGCCTGCCAAGATTACCCTCCCCCCCAACCCCACCTCTCCGGGGCCCGCCCCCTGGGCGACTGTTGGGGTAATGAGTGACAGCGAAGGGTGGGGGGAGGCAGTGACCCAACCCTCACGTGCCCCTCCTCCCCTTGTCTGCAGCCTCGGGCCCCCCTAACCATTCTGAGACTCAGAGTTGTGGGGTGTCTTAAGCCTGGTCTCCAGCCACCCAGGGCGAGTTAAATGGCTCTGGCTCAGTGACAACGCCTATGCAGTAACCGTTACTGCCTGATGACCCCAAAACCAGGTCCTGCAAAGACATTCCCCCACTCCTTCCACGGTCTTAGGGTAAGTTCTGAGATCTTCTCCCTGAGTCTTCGCGCAGGAGCCCCCAGCGTTATCTCTTCAGTAGTTTTCCTCACCGATGCCGACAGCTCTCCTTCCTCCTTTCTCTGTCTCTCTGTCTCTGTCTCCCTCCCTCCCTCTTTCTGTCCTTGTCCCTCTCTCTCTCCCCCCCCCACTCTGGCGCGCACTCTCTCTCTCCCGGTCTCTTTTTGTCTCGTCTCTGTCTCTCAGGCTCTCTTAGGCACGAGCACGCACGCGCGTGCGCACACACACACTCCCCCTCCTGGATGGTCCTTAGCGTGTGGGTGTGGCTGGGGTTGAAGCTAGGGAAGTGGGGTAGGGGGAGGAGGCATTAGCATTAGGCCTACTGGCTTTAAAAAATGTGTGCCAGGATCCATTCTCAGTCCCCATTAGAGTTAGAGCACTTTACAATCCCCGCTCTCTCCACTTTCCCACTCCGACCCCTAAACGCTGGAGGGTATTTAGTATCTGAGATACTAGAAGAGGCTCAGGCTGGAAGGGAGTCCCATCACATTTTTAGGTTTGGTGTCCAGTGCCTGCTCTGGCCTGCCTCTTTGACCTGGGCCTTTCTTCCTTCCCACACTAAGCCTCTGCTAGCCTTGTAGTCCTCCGGAGTTTTATCCTCCCTTATCTCATTCACTTTCTCAGAAACCTTATCCTTCCTGGCTCCCCCCATGGCCTTGAGGTTATCTTTGCTCTCTCCTATATACAGAGATAAAAGCAAGAGTTTTCCCCTTTAGGTTTCCCAAACGCAGCTTTCTCTTTATCTTAACCAGTATACTGTGCACCCATCTCACACCTTCTGCTTATTTCTGTGTCCCTGTACCTCCTTTTGCATTTTCAATTTGTTCCATCTCAGTTGGGTCACGTCGTTCTTTTGTATTGCCTGCCCTCCTCAACACATGCTTGGATCCTTGACTGCTCTGGTTGTGGAGAATGCCTGGTTTCAAACTGAGGGGAGACAATCTAAAGGGGACTGATGGTGTATTCAGAGGCAATGTGTGTGAGTTCTGGAGACAGATAGACCAGAATTCTAATCTCAACTCTGCCTGCTTTTTAACCAGTTGACTTTGGATTTGTCTCTTGTCAAGTCACCAGGTCTTATTTTTCTCATCTTTAAAACAGAGATAAGAAAACCATCTAAATGTACAATAGAAGATTGGTCAAATCAATTTTGGTTATATTCATACAATGGATGTAGTAATTAACAACGGTTACTACAAATTACTATTTTGCTGCAAACATAAAACTACTCTAAAAGATTAAAGTCTACAGGGGCTTCCCTGGTGGCGCAGTGGTTGAGAATCTGCCTGCTAATGCAGGGGACACGGGTTCGAGCCCTGGTCTGGGAGGATCCCACATGCCATGGAGCAACTAGGCCCGTGAGCCACAACTACTGAGCCTGCGCGTCTGTAGCCTGTGCTCTGCAACAAGAGAGGCCGCGATAGTGAGAGGCCGGAGCACCACAATGAAGAGTGGCCCCCACTTGCCACAACTAGAGAAAGCCCTTGCACAGAAACGAAAACCCAACACAGCAAAAATAAATAAATTAATTAATAAACTCCTACCCCCAACATCTTCTTTAAAAAAAAATAAAGTCTATTAAAAAAGCAAATGAGACATGAAAACGCTCCAGATATAATGTTACATTTTTTACAGGAGTTAAAATATGATACCAACTTTGTAGAGAAATTCTATATACATGTATACTTAGAAAAAGACTGGAAAGAAATACTGGGGATAATGATACCGCATAGCAATGCTACTAAGATTGAGGTGTGCACTTGCCTGACATATAGCAGGTGTTTAATAGATACTTGTTACTATTATAAGAGAAATAGAGCTGACTTATGAAAGATTTGGGACTTCACACCCTGGAACCTTCATGTCCTTAAAATAAATATCTACTTTTTCTCTTTGAGTAAGCCAAGAGTGCCCATAGTTGATAGGTTTGAGTATGTATCAGCCACAGATGAAAAGCTCTAACATAAATGGGCTGATGGGGGATGACAGGGAAGGTGTTGAGTAAGAGTATGGCCTGCAATTCAACACTCTCATTTTCAGCCTTGTTACATTTATGGCATAGTACTCAATTCTGTTACTTGTTATTCACCATTTATAAAGCACTCCTAAAGCTCTGTAATACTATAAGACAGGTAAAAACTCAGTCCCTGTCTTCATGAGAGTTCTTTCATTTTAATTATATATATACTTTTCTGATTACAAAAATATAAATGTTCACTGTAAAAGTTTTGGAAAGCATAGAAGATCTGAAGAAGAAAGCAATGATCACTTTTATCCTATCCATCATACCTGGAGATAACCACTACTCTTTTTGATGTATATCCTTCCAGCCCTTTGTTTTCTTTTTGCATACTTTTTTTTTTACAAAATTGGAATTATCTTGTACAATATGTTCTACAACATAATTGTAATGGCTGTATATTATTCCATCATTTGCATGTGCCATGCTTTACTGAACTACGCTGGGTGTCAAACTTTTATTATTTTTTTATGACAGGCAAGGCTACATGTAACTTGATCAAACAATTGGATCTATTCTATTTGGCAGCCATTTGATTAGAGTGAAGTTCACTCTTTAGAACCGACTCTGGAAACATATGGATTCTTATTTAATGTCTTATACCATTCTAAATTACCATGGAATGAAGAAAAGGAAATATCCGTTTAGAGAGACTTTGGGGAACTGCTAGACTGTGAGCTCCTCAACAATAGGGACCAGTTCTTACTCATCTCTGTCTCCAGCATCTAGCATAGTCCTTGATATGTTTGTTGGATGAATGAATAAGGGAGAGAGAGGGGAAAAAAAGCCTCAATGAACTCAAATTGTAGTAATATTTCTATGATATAAGGAAAGAGGTAAGAGTGAAGCAAGAGGGGAGCAAAGGCAGGCAGGCAAAGATAAGGAATCTTCATCTTTATCTTTAAAAAGAAGAATACTACTCAGCCATAAAAAAGAATGAAATAATGCCATTTGCATCAACATGGGTGGACCTAGAGATGATAATACTAAGTGAAGTAAGTCAGAAAGAGAAAGACAAATACCACATGATATCACTTATATGTGGAATCTAAAATATGATGCAAACAAACCTATCTATGAAACAGAAACAGACTCACAGACATAAAGAACAGACTTGTGGTTGCCAAGGGGGAGGGGGTTGGGGGAGGGAAGGAGTGGGAGTTTGGAGTCAATGGATGCAAACTATTATATATAGAATAGATAAAAAAGAAGGCCCTACTGACTGTACAGCACAGGGAATTGTATTCAATATCTTGTGATAAACCATGATGGAAAAGAATATAGGGACTTCTCTGGTGGCACAGTGGTTAAGAATCCACCTGCCAATGCTGGGGACATGGGTTCCATCCCTGGTCTGGGAAGATCTCCCATGCCTAGGAGCAACTAAGCCCGCAAGCCACAACTACTGAAACCCACGTGCTCTAGGGCCTGCGTGCCACAACTACTGAGCCCGTGTGCTGCAATTACTGAAGCCTGCGTGCCTAGAGCCCATGCTCCACAACAAGAAAAGCCACCGCAATGAGAAGCCTGTGCACCGCAACAAAGAGTAGCCCCCGCTCACCGCAACTAGAGAAAGCCTGCGCACAGCAACAAAGACCCAACGCAGCCAAAAATAAATAAAAATAATTTAAAAAAGAATATAAAAAAGAGTGTGTATATATGTATAACTGCATCACTTTGCTGTACAGCAGAAATCAACACAACATTGTAAATCAACTATACTTCAATAAAAAATTAAGCAGAGAGTCAATAACACTGCTTCAGTGAAAATTATCAAACGAATATTCTATTGAGAGCAAAATTCTTTTTGTATTGCTAAGAAAGTTTTAAAACACAGTATTATTTGAAACTTTAAAAAAAATGAAGAAAAATCAGTGAAATGTAGTAAAAGCGCGCCTATTCCTCCTTATCAGCAAGTCCAACGGTGGCAGTCTGATTTAGTGTGATTCTGACTACACGCCACTCTTTAACATTCACTCTCTCCTGTCCAAACATCTCTCCCAATTTGGGAGGCAACATATCCTAATTCACTCCACAGGAGGTCAACTGACTTTATGAGACACACACCCTAGGGTCTATATGGGTTCCAGGATCTCTACAGGACTTTCTGCTATGGTGCTGTCCCTTGGGAAATCAACTTAGGTTATTATTACTTCTTTAGGTCCCACTTATACTTTCTTTTTTTTAATAAGAGCTTTATTGAGATAGAATTCATATACTATACAATTTGCCCATTTAAAGTATACAACTTAATGGATTTTAGTATATTCACAGATATGTGCAACCATTAATGACCACAGTCGATTTTACATTTTCATCATTTTAAAAAGAAACCTTGTACCCTTTAGCTATCTTCCCCCATCTCTCCATCTCCCAAAGCCTTATGCAAGCACTGTTCTACTTCTTTTCTCCATAGATTCCCCTATTCTGAACATTTCATATAAATAGAATCATATAATATGTGGTCTTTTGTGACTGGCTTTTTCCACTTAGCATGTTTTCAAGGTTCATCCATGTTGTAGCATGTATCAGAACTTCATTACTTTTTTATGACTGAATAATATCCCATTGTACAGATATACCATATTTGCTTAACCATTCATCAGTTGATGTACCTTTTGGCTATTAGGAATAACGCTGCTATAAACATTCACTTTTACAAGCTTTTATGTGAACACGTTTTCAGTTCTCTTGGGTAGGTAACTGGGAGTTGGGACTTCCCTGATGGTGCAGTGGTTAAGAATCCGCCTGCCAATGCAGGGTACATGGGTTCGAGCCCTGGTCTGGGAAGATCCTACGTGCCGTGGTGCAACTAAGCCCGTGCACCCTAGAGCCCTGTGCGCTGCGACTACGGAGCCCACGCACCTAGAGCCCATGCTCCGCAACAAGAGAAGCCACTGCAATGAGAAGCCCACGCACCTCAACGAAGAGTAGCCCCCACTCGTCGCAACTAGAGAAGGCCCGCGTGCAGCAACGAAGACCCAATGCAGCCAAAAAAAAAAAAAAAAAAAAAAGATAACTGGGAGTGGCATTTCTGGATCAAATGGTAACTTTATGTTTAATTGTTTGTGGAACTGCCAAATTGTCTTCCAAAGTAGCTGCACTATTTTATATTCCCACCAGCAGAGTTCCAGTTTCTCCACATCCTTGCTAACACTTATTTGATTAATCAAAGCCCATTTATTTAGCTCTTCTTTAATTTCTTCCAACAATGTTTTATAGTTTTCAGAGTATATTTTTGCATTCTTTTGTTAAGTTTGTCCCTAAGCATTTTATTCTTTTTCATGTTATTGTAAATAGAATTGTTTCTTAATTTCATTTTCAAATTGTTCATTGCAAGTAAATAGGAATTCAATTGACATTTGTATATTGATCTTGTATCCTGCAACCCTGCTGAACTCATTTATTAGTTCTAATCTTTTTTTAGTGGATTTCTTAGGATTTTCTGTATACAAGATCATGTCATCTACAAGTAGAGATAGTTTTACTTCTTCCTTTCCATTTTGGATACCATTTATTGCTTTCTCTTGCCAATTACCCTGGCTAGAACCTCTAGTACAATGTTGAATACAGGTGGCATCCACTTATAGTTTTTGTACACTAGGCCATTCCCTTTTTGTTTTTTGTTTTTTTTGATTGATGTTACCTGTTTATCTAGTTACTTGGTAATTTACTGAGGACAGAAGTCATCCTTAGTACTGAAAAACCCCACATTATTATGTTCAGTATCTTAAAAATATTCAATAAGTATTATGTGATTGATAATGATAATTAGAAAAAAAATTGACCTCTCAGAGCCTTGCTTTGACACTTTTCATCTGTTGCTTGGCTGGCTCCTCTCACCTTAAACCAAAATGCACTAATTGACTTACCCTCTGCCTCTATTTCCTGTCCTGGTTATAACCAGACAACCAGGCACCCAAACCAGAAACCTTCAAATCATTCTAGTCTTCTACTCCTTACCTCCTATGTTTAATTGATTAAGTCCCCTTGATCCTACCTTCTAATTATTTAGATTTGGTTTCCTCTTCTCTATCCCTACAACCACTGTCTTAGTTCAGGCCTTCCCCACCTTTCACCTGAAATTATTATTATTTTATTTTATTTTATTTATTTATTATAAATTTATTTAGTTTTGGTTGCGTTGGGCCTTCGTTGCTGCGCGCGGGCTTTCTCTAGTTGTGGCGAGTGGGGGCTACTCTTTGTTGTGGTGCATGGGCTTCTCAATGTGGTAGCTTCTCTGGTTGTGGAGCACGAGCTCTAGGCACGTGGGCTCAGTAGTTGTGGCTCGCAGGCCCTAGAGCACAGGCTCAGTAGTTGTGGCACATGGGCTTAGTTGCTCTGTGGCATGTGGGATGTTCCCGGACCACAGCTCGAACCCATGTCCCCTGCATTGGCAGGCTGATTCTTAACCACTGCACCACCAGAGAAGTCCCTCACCTGAAATTATTATGATTGTATTCTAGCCGGTGTCCTTATCTTCTAGCTTATCTCCTCCAATCTTTTCTACATACTGTTGCCAGGGTGATTGTGGTAAGCTGAGTAATACTCGCCCCCCCCCAAAAAAAGAAAAGATATCCATGTCCTAATTCCTAGAGCCTGTGAATGTTACCTTATATGGCAAAAAAAAGTAGGACTTTGCAGATGTGATTAAGTTAAGGATCTTTTTTTTTTTAATATTTATCTTTTGGCCGCACCGGGTCTTAGTTGTGGCATGTGGGCTCTTCATTGCCACGTGCGAGATCTTTAGTTGTGGCATGCAGGATCTACTTCCCTGACCAGGGATCGAACTCGGGTCCCCTGCACTGAGCATGGAGTCTTAACTGGTGGACCACCAGGGCAATCCCAGGTTAAGGATCTTAAGATGGGGAGATTTTCCAGGTGGTCCCTAAATATAATGACAAGTGTTGTTATAAGAGAGAGGCAGGACTTCCCTGGTGGCACAGTGGTTAAGAATCTGCCTGCCAATGCAGGGGACACGGATTCGATCCCTGGTCCGGGAAGATCCCACATGCCATGGAGCGACTAAGCCCATGCGCCACAACTACAGTGCCTGTGCTCTAGAGCCCGCGAGCCACAACTACTGAGCCCACGTGCCACAACTACTGAAGCCTGTGCACCTAGAGCCCGTGCTCCACAACAAGAGAAGCCACCGCAATGAGAAGCCCCTGCTCCTCAACGAAGAGTAGCCTCCGCTCGCCAAACTAGAGAAAATCGACAGGCAGCAACGAAGACCCAAGGCACCCAAAAATAAATAAATAAATTTATTTTTAAAAATAAAAAAATAAAACTTAAAAAAAGGAGACAAAAAAAACAATCTGTGGGGCTTCCCTGGTGGCACAGTGGTTGAGAGTCCGCCTGCTGATGCAGGGGACACGGATTGGTGCCCTGGTCCGGGAAGATCCCACATGCCGCGGAGCGGCTAGGCCCGTGAGCCATGGCCGCTGAGCCTGCGTGTCCGGAGCCTGTGCTCCGCAACAGGAGAGGCCACAACAGTGAGAGGCCCGCGTACCGCCAAAAAAAAAAAAAAAAAAAGCAATCTGTTTCATGAAATCGTATGATTTTTTTTAACATCTCTGTTGGAGTATAATTGCTTTATAATGGTATGTTAGTTTCTGCTGTATAACAAAGTGAATCGGCTATACATATACATATATCCCCATATCTCCTCCCTCTTGCGTCTCCCTCCTACCCTCCCTATCCCACCCCTCAAGGTTGCCACAAAGCATATGATTTTAAACAGAGGTAATTTACCAGTGATAAAATATGAGACCTATAAATGTCTTTTAATTCATTCCCTTTACCAATCTACTCGTCCTCAACATGAACAATATGCTTCAGTATACTGAGTAGTAATGAAAAGAAAAACCATAAGTATGAGTATATTATTCTCAGCTGACTTCCTCAATGCATTTTCCAGTGGTATCTTTTTTTTCCTAGCATAGATTAGCAATGAATCCACACCACGCAAAGGATCTTGTTCATAACATAAAGTGTGCATTTGGTGGGGGGACACCCAGCATCAGTGAAAGCCTCATAAAATAAGGGCTTGCTATTCTTTGGGATTTCGGTCAGTGCACATTAAAAAAGTATCTGTAGTTGCTAGCACTTTTATAGCCTCTCAGTGGAAGTTAACAGTGGCCAGAAGGGACTAACTTTATTTTGCTTTTAAAAGAAGGCATGAAAACACGTCCACCAAAACTCATGGACCACATCTACAGAGCTGATAAGGGACTAGTTTAAAACAAAATTCAACACCTTGTTGACAAGGCTCTCAGGGAATTTAACCCGGAAGTTATTCTCTTTTTCTTAACCACTGTGCCACCAGGGAAGCCCAATATACTTCTGTGTATTTTTGAATGTTTCCTTCAATAAGTATATATTACTTTTAAAATCAGAAAAAAAACCCATTATTTTTACAAAACCCTTCAATATCTCTCCATCACCTACAGATTAAAGTAAAAAATTCTAAGCATGGCACAGGCCCTTAATTGTTTGGCCTATGTCTATTTCTCTAGGCTAATTTCCTGTCACTCAGCCTCCCCACTTCTCTTCAGCCATGACAAATTACCTAAAACATAGGTCATTCTGTCTCTGACCCTTTGCACACTGATCTCTCTGACTTCAACTTCTTAGTTAAGACCCAATTCAAAGGTGCTCTTTTCTGTGAAGGCATTCTTGATCCACTCAAGCAGAGCTACCTTTACCTCTAATATGATACTATTATTTTATTTGCCTACAGTATTGAAGTTATTTGTTTACATTAACATTTCTCTGCTTATGTTGTGATTGCCTTGAGGAGCTACACAAAAGTACAACAATTTTTCTTTTCATTTGTTATTTTAGTTTTTCAATGGTGTAAACAGCTGTCGTGATTAACAAAGTATAAGTTCATTAAAATGGTATTGAATCCATAGTAGCTTTATTTATTTATTTATTTATTTATGGCTGCATTGTGTCTCCGTTGCTGCACGCGGGCTTTCTCTAGTTGCGGCGAGCGGCGTCTACTCTTTGTTGTGGTGTGCAGGCTTCTCATTGCAGTGGCTTCTCTTGTTGCTGAGCATGGGCTCTATGCGTGCAGGCTTCAGTAGTTGTAGCGTGTGGGCTTCAGTAGTTGTGGCATGCAGGCTCAGTAGTTGTGGCATACAGGCTTAGTTGCTCCACAGCATGTGGGATCTTCCTGGACCAGGGCACAAACCCGTGTCCCCTCCATTGGCGGGCAGATTCTTAACCACTGTGCCACCAGGGAAGTCCCATAGTAGCTTTTTTGTAACTATGTATTTTTTCACTTAACAGATACTAGAAACCATCATGCTGGAGTCTCTAAAATATTAGATATGAAAAGTCCTCATAGATCTTTATGCATTTATATGGAAAGATAGCTAAAGTATTTTAAGTGAGAAAGTCATGGCTCAGAAAAGTATGTATAGCTTAATCCTACATGTATAAAAAGGTATGAAGTTTTCCCTTTGACCAGGACAGTACATAGAAAATAGAAATGCAATAATGTCATAATTGTAATCACTGGGATGAATGGAGGGAGAGACTTTTCTCTTTTTACTCTTGGGTATTGTTTGATTTTTTTTTTCTGTAAGCAAGAAAAATGGCTTTTTCAGAATAGAGGAATTCTTTTTTCATAATAGAGGTGTTATTTATTCTCAAAAATAACAATTCCATTGGTCTAGATATGTCCAATATGGTAGCCACTAGCCATATGTGACTACTTAATTTTAGCTAATTAAAATGAAATGGAATTAACAATTCAGTTCCTCACTTGCACTCATCATATTTCAAGCCCTCAATGGCCACATATGGCCGGTAGCTACTGTATTGAACAGAGAAGATATAGAACATTTCTGTCATTGCAGAAGGTTCTAGACAGGCTCTAGATCACTGTGTCCCCACATAAGGTGGAGCCAGTCGGAACACCCTGAAACCTTGAGTGTGAATTAGTTAATTAGTGGGAATTAACTACAAACACCTATCACTTGAGTGTTGTAGCCCTTGATTAACCACAGGGCTAGTTAGGCGTTACTGAAAAATGAAGGTGATTACCTAATTGGCATCCTTTGGAATATAGAATCAGTCTGATCTGGAGGCCTACAATGTATCCATGGCAATGATGACACCTGTTGAGTCTCTGTAAATCATGAGAATAGTGATGTTTGGACTGCTGGGTTCCCTGGTTACCATGGAAATGAGGGTACTGGTTACAGTTCTTTGTAATCACACAGAGACTAAAGTATCGATCCCCCCTCCCCCATCCCTTTCTATAACCATAGCCATAGTGATGACTATTTCAGCTGGGCTTTAGGAGTAAACCTGGCAGCAGGAGAAGCAAC
The DNA here is from genome assembly GCF_951394435.1 of Stenella coeruleoalba. Classification (NCBI taxonomy): domain Eukaryota; kingdom Metazoa; phylum Chordata; class Mammalia; order Artiodactyla; family Delphinidae; genus Stenella; species Stenella coeruleoalba. The sequence continues at coordinate 55,358,732 of NC_137152.1, forward strand.
TAGAAAATCAGATTAAGTAAGGAGTGTCAGAGTGCAAGCCCTAATGAGGAAGTGTGAAAAAAGAAACATGGCGGGGCATTTTTTCAGTAGGAAAAGTCTAGATCTACTACACTGAATACAATGACATTGTTACTCTAGCTTCTTGTACAGGCGCAGTGCAGGAATTCTCAGAGCACGCCTACGCGCACATTTTCTCCCCTTCTGTTTCACTCTCTTTCCACTTTCCTCTCTCCCTTTTTTCCCCTCTCCTTTCCCCCTCCCATCACTTGGTCTTTCGGTCTTTCAGTCAGTCCGTTGATGTCTCTCCTTCCAACCCTTTATCCCCCTCCCCCCTCCTTTTCCGCCTCTAGCGGACGCAACTTGCGCATGCGCACTCGGTACAAAGCCTCGCTCTTTGTCCCCAACTGTCGTTCACACGAACTCAAGTCTTTCGCATTCGGTAGCCAATAAGATCGAAGAAATCGTGGAAAACCGATTCCGCCTCTGGAGATAAACGTTGATTGGCAGGTAAGAAAACCAATAGAGAACGCCACTTTGTAGCCCTTGGGAGCCACAGAGCTCCGTCGTCTGGTTTCCGGCGGTCGCGCGCTCTTTTCTCGGGACGGTAGAGGCCGTGTAGCGTCGCCTTTACTCTGAGGAGAAAACAGTCGGTAGAGGGTGAGTTTGGGGACGACTTAGTTCTTGTTCGAGAGGGGAGTAGGATTTTTCGCGACAGTCGGTGAAGATAGAGGCGAGAGCGAGGCTGGGTTTGGAGGGAGTTGGGCCGTTCGTTCCGAGGCCTCTTAAGGCCTTGTCCCCGCCGCCACACGGCCTCCTCAGCCCACCCGCGGAGGCCCATCGCTCTCCCCTCGCCTCGCCTTCGGCTCTAACCTGGTTCCCGTTTCCCTTCCCGCCTCTTTTCTTTGTGCGACACATCTTGGAATCTGAGCCCTGTCAGTAAGTTCCCCGGCCCTTGAGCCGACCTGGGCCTGAGGGTGTGGGGTCTATTATCCGAGAGCCCTGAAGTCGCGGCTGCAGGAGGAGGCGCTTTGTCGGGTGCTCCTCCTCTCGACCTCTTGAGGCCATTAATTCCGGAGGAGAAAGCGCCCCCCCTCCCAGCGATGTTTTTTTGTAGAAACTCTTAGCTGGGAAGTTCATCTGCTAGTCCAGACCTCGCCGCTTTCCTAGGCAGGTTCCTGGAGGCTTTTTTTTTTTTTTTTGGTCTTGTTGCCTAGCTACTCGACCCATCTATGACATCACTTTTTAAAATGAAAATGAATGTTATGGATTTTCTATTGGGTATTTTACATTTGGAAAAATTACTGTCGAAAGTTGATGCTTTTCTTTGTGTTCTTAACAGAGAAGTCGAGGTTAGAGAGGACTGGGAGGCACTTTGCTATCTTCGGTGGAAGTTGAGGTAGGTGTAGGGGGTAGAGTTGCCAGATGAAATACAGGACACCCCGTTAGATTTGAATTTCACGTAGGCAACAGATTATTTTTTAGTATACGTTGCATGGGACTTATACTAAAAATCATTCATTTTTTAACACCTGAAATTCAAATTTAACTGTAGTGTGTTTTTATTTGATACGTCTGGCAACTGTAATGGGAGGGTGCTGGTTGCACTTACATTGTTTCTTTGTCCGACTTCTTATTACTAAAGGTCTTAAGAGACTCTTAGGAAAGGACCTTACCATGCCAGTGCCTCCTACAGCTTTCAGGCTGGTCCACATCCAGGCAGCCATCTCCGTCTGGTAGATTTTTTACTAGATTTACCCCCACAGTTTCCACTAAAAAAGTTGATCCTTTTCCTGAAAATTAAGGGGACATTTATTTAGATTTCAGATATATGTGATGTAGTGTTTGGTCTGTACCTGAACAACATTTGTGCAGTTGTGTTGCAAATAGCACCAGTTTTTCTAACATAAATATGTGTTTTCTCTCAAGAAAGTCCATCAGGGTTAGACTAGATAAGTAGACAGAAATCCTTACTAATGATCTTTATGCTGTGTTCTTTTCTCAGAGGCCCAGTGGTTAGGGGGCAGTGAATTTATTACCAAGATACCTGCACATACTTACAAATTATATTGGTGGTCATCATCAGAAGTACATTATAGGGACAACACTTACTGAGTACTTGCTACTTTGTGGGCACTGTTTTAGGTGATTTATACAATATTTAGTGTTCACCGTTGAATTCCTGCTTGGGAAATAAAAAACTGAAGGGAAAGATTATAAAGATTGGCAGTATGGAGACATTTATTCAACACAAAGGTAGGCAGTTTGGTTGTAAAAATATTTTTGCTAGAATGCAGAAGAGCAGGGGAAGAATGTAATTGATGACATTTGTCTAACTGGAGCACCCACCATATGTAGAATTAAGGGTAGTGGTTGCCAGCAGGAACAAGTGACCTCATTTAGTCAAAATAACCAGCCCTGTGAGATAGATGTTACAGGTGAGGAAACTGAGGCTCAGAAGTTAAGTGACATTTTAGTAAGTTTTTTAGATTCTGAACTCTAAAATCAAGGTGAGCTTGATTACACAGTTTGTAGCATAGGGATGAGTATGAGCTTTAGAGTTCAACAGACCTGAGTTCTACTCCATGCTCCATCACATTTTTGTGTGACCTTGGATGTGCATCAGTTTTCTTATTCAGAAGAATGATAGTTATGAGCATTAAATGAGATAATACGGACTTAGCACAGTGCCTGACATATAGTGGTCAATAAATATCTGGTATTATCATCTTAACTACCAGGCTACACTTTCTAAAACCAAAAATAACCTCCCTTGAAGTAATTCTAAATGGTTTAGGACATCCCAGTGCTCAAGATCATTTCTACTAAGTTGTAAAATGGCTTTTTTTGAAATGGAGTGGTGAGGTGTGGTTAGGGTGTAAATATAGAGTTTTTAATATTTCAGTTTTGAGTGGATCGCTATAAGGATTTCTGTTAACATATACATTGTGGGTTCCTGAATGGGATGCAGGGTATTGAGGCTGGGGCCACTGACTCATATTAAAGGCTGGAGGAAAAAACAAAGAGGCTCCTTGGATTCTAGCCAGAGGTAAGAACTAGTTGGAGAAATGGCTGTGGATAATTCAAGTTTCTGCTGTAGGCCACTTTGAGGTCAGGGGAATGGAGGTGTTTGATTCATGGGATTCAAATAGGAAAAGATCTGGTTCTAACGCCCACTTACCTATCCTCACCTGTAGCTGGAGTAGACTTTAAATTTTGTAGGAAATTTTTAATTTCCTACTTTTATATCTTGTTTTTAAAAACATTTTTTAAGGTATCCCATTTGCTGTGAAACTGGTACACTTATTCATGGTGCTTAAAGTTGTTACACTATGTGGCAAGAGTCACAAAGGCATTTAATTATTCTATTTTTAAGAATTTATCCTAAGGAAATCAACAGAAAGCTATAAGCAAGAAGGTATTTATTTCAGCATTTTAATAGGAAAAAGCTGAAAACAGCCTAAATGTCTCATAGGGAGTAGTTTAGTAAATTAGTGTACATCCAATTGGACTTTATGTAGCCATTAACGAGTATAATTAAGTTGACACTATAGAAATGGGGAAAGGGTGAATATACAACAATGCATTTATGATTACAGTTTTGAAATGATAGTGTATGTTTTGAAGGTAAATAAGCAAAAATGGAAATTGTGGGAGGAATATTTAGTCATGGAGGTGCCCCAAGATTTAGCTGTGAGCATTGTTTATAATGGTGAAAAGTTAGAAACAGCCCAAGTGTCCCAACACAATAGGGGCTTGGTTGACAGCTGAATACTTTGTCTGCCAACAGTAAATGTAGAAGACTTAGTGACATGGAATATACCATTTAGAATACATACAAATGTATAAATCAGTGACTGAAAGGGTATACCAAAATGTTAACAGTGACTTTTGTAGTGGTGGGTCTTCGGGGTTTTCTTTATTTTTATTTCTACGTTTTCTATGTTAAAGATGTATTTTGTACCTTATTAATGAGAAACAAAAGATTAATGAAATGATACAAATGAGAATTCAAGTCTTGGCTTGAATGTCAGGTTTCTAGTGAGGCTAACCTCACAGGTCTATTTAAAATTGCAATCTTCCCCCTTCCACTCCCTGTCCATTTTTTCCCCCCCTCCACCCCCTTTTCTTTATTTTCCCCTACACTTAACCTCTTCTTAAGTACTGTGTAATTTAATTATTATATATATTGTTTTCTCTCCCTGGAAGGCTATCACTGCTGAAGGCAAGAATCTGCTTTGTTCATTGAGGCATCCCAAGCACCTAGAATAGTGCCTAGCAAATAGGAAGCATTCAGTGAATATTTGTTGAATGAATTAGTTTAAAAAATTAGTAAAAAAATTATCAATCTACAAGCAGGACAGATTTCATTTTTGCCCACCTTCTGTTTCTTATCTACATTCATGCATTTAAAAAAACACTTCCCCTCTTAAAGCATCAAACATTTTTCATGTTTACATGGTCTTTATAATTTTTAATGCTGTGTAACATTCCATTGTATAGATGTACCACAATTTATTAAAAACACTGCCCCTAATTTTGGGTACCTGAGTCATTTTTATCATTTTTGTTACCAGAAAGCCCATAACAGTGAGTATTTCTTGGATGTAGTTTTAAATTTTAAAATGATATTCTTAGGATAAATTACTGGAAGTAGAATTCCTGAGTTAAAAGAATAGGAACATCTTGATAGCTCTTGTTACCTATTGTCTTATGAAACAACTTTTGGATACAGAACTTAATTGCATTGATGTTTTCAGTTTGGGTGGGATATGATATAAAATGTATTAGAAAGTTTTTATACACATAGAAGTATTCTTATATACCCATAATCCAAAATCAACAGTTATTAAGCCTTTGTCACATTTTTTTTTGTCTGAGGAATATAATTTCTTTTAAAGGAATCATGTTAATAATAGAGTATTCAGGGAAAAGGTCCTTTTCTGCATCTTTCCTTCAGTTAAATCTGACTGGAGGGTCCTGTGTTGAGGGGAAAAGATTCAGGATTGATTTTGCCCTTTAATTTACTGGAGAACTGCCTTTGGATGAGGAAGATGGTCCTCACTTTGTTAACCTGATCCATTAGGAAATTTCCATTTTAAAACCATCAACTTTTGTATTCAGTCTGGATTATACCAGGAGTTTTCATTTAATTTTATGCTGCTTTTTTTTTTTTTTTTTTTTTTTTTGGCCACACCTGTGTGGCTTATGGGATCTCAGTTCTCCAGCCAGGGATTTAACTCAGGCCACAGTAGTGAAAGCCCAGAATCCTAACCACTAGGCCACCAGGGAACTCCCTTATGTTGATTTTTAAATGACAGAATTTAAGATTTTATGATTGTATAATTTTGTATTTGCTGCTTTTATTGCTTTGGTAGTCGTTTATTTTTCCATTGTGATTAATAGCAGTATTTACCTAGTGTTTACTATATGCCAGTACAGAACTAGTGTTTTCACATACTCATTAATCTTTATAGCTACTTTGAGAGGTAGGTATTTTTATTATTCCCTTTATAACAGCTTAAGAAACTGGTGCAGAAGTAATTTACTAAGTAGTACATGGCTAGTAAGTAAGTATTAGGACCATGCTTCAAATCTAAGTATATCTAACTCCACAGCCCATACTTTTCCTGCTGTTCATTCCACAGTATCTACTGTAGGCTAGGACTGCAAGGTACCAGAGAAGAACAAGACTTATTATTAGTCCTTGTGATAACTAGAATCTGTTTTAGTCATTGTGTTTTAAAGTGTGCTTTAATATTATGATAAGGCCAATTTTTAGGGAGTAGATTCTTTTGGGAAAGTAGTTTCCTATTAATCCATATAGTTATTGAACTGGAAGTTTCCTCAAGTCATTCTAGTGCAAGCTGTTCTTATCTAGTACTTGTCTAGTTTCTATGTACAACATAACTGCTAGTGCTGGTGGTTTTTAGATTTTTGAATTGTACTCCTTTGCCATACTTGTTAAAAATAATACCAAAGGTGATTAATGACATACAAGTCATCAGGAAGATGGCTGATTGTGCTCTTAGCACTGAATGTATTTGACCTACCGTTTCTTTTTAGGGTGCAAAAATGCAGAGCAATAAAACTTTTAACTTGGAGAAACAAAACCACACTCCGAGGAAACATCATCAGCATCACCATCAGCAGCACCACCAGCAGCAACAGCAGCAGCCACCACCTCCACCAATACCTGCAAATGGGCAACAAGCCAGCAGCCAAAGTGAGTACATGCTAGGTAGTGGGGTAGAAATAGGTCCCTTCTTGGGAATAGTTTCTGGATTTTTAGATTAGATTCTTGGGATTATAAAGTAATGGGCCTTTGTAGCACACCTTTGTTGTTCTTTTCTCTATTTACCTCTTAATACTTAGGATAGAAAAAGGCTGATTCTCTGAAATAAGGAGCAGACATGTAGGATAGCAGTTGAGTACAGGTTGCTTTGCTGCATTGGCACATTCTGTTGCTAGACAGATGGCTGCATGCTTTACCTCAGAGCTTGGTTCTTAGAGGTAAGCATCAGATGACTAGTACATAGAGAAAATATAGAAAAGGTCTTTAAGACTTAATGGAGAAAAAATCTGGTATTAAGTATTATATTTTTATCTTGGGGCCTGTGCCACCCCATTTTTTAAAAAAATATTTATTTATTTATTTGATTGCACTGGGTCTTAGTTGCAGCAGGCAGGCTTCCCAGTTGTGGCATGCGAACTCCCAGCCTTGGCATGCATGTGGGATCTAGTTCCCTGACCAGGGATCAAACCCGAGCCCCCTGCATTGGGAGCCTGGAGTCCTGTACACTGTGCCACCAGGGAAGTCTCTGTGCCACCCCATTTTTTAATCAGAGTAAAAGGTCTTTAAAGGTATGTTTCCATCCATTCAGCAAATTTTGAGCACCTGTTGTGTGCCTCTAAGACTACAACCAACCTCAACCCTCTTTTATTTCCAGAGATTCCTACAAAGAATACTCTTTCCTAACTCATTCTTTTCATTCCATTACCCCAAGCCTGAAAGAATGGGAACTGTTACGGTTATGAAGATTAGTGAGGGATTGGGAAATGGAACAATTACGTTTTAAATGTAAAAATCTGATCTCTTCTGATCTAGGGCTCCTTGACTTGCTTAATTTTCTCTTTCTGTCTCTGAGTTAGTCCGGGGTGGCTCCTGGCCCATAGTAGAGTTGTTAAGAAGTCTCCCCAGATCTCTGCCTACTGCTTTCACATTCTAAGGTGCAATTTACCGATAAGTGGTTAGTGGATAGATTCCATTGGGAAATGGTGTTTGACTTCTCTACAGCAATTATATTGCCCATCTAGCGGCAGTTGTAACTCTTTGAGAATGTGACTGTGTGTCTTCTCTCAGATGAAGGCTTGACTATTGACCTGAAGAATTTTAGGAAACCAGGAGAGAAGACCTTCACCCAGCGTAGCCGGCTCTTTGTGGGCAATCTTCCTCCTGACATCACTGAGGAGGAAATGAGGAAACTATTTGAGAAATATGGGAAGGCAGGCGAAGTCTTCATTCATAAGGACAAGGGCTTTGGCTTTATCCGCTTGGTGAGCAACTGTGGGCTTTTAGAGCATGTGCTCTAAAAGGTGGGGAAGCTGGGCAATGATGGATATGGAAAGTTAGGCAGTAGAAATAATTCTCAGATGATATTAAAAGCTTATAGTTACAGTTGGTGGAACAGGACAAAAATGCAGATTTTATTTTAATTTTTCCTCATAGGTTTTTGTTTTGTTTCAAGGACAACATAGGTTTATTTGCCTAGGACTCTGGGGATAAAGTATGCCCTTTGGAACTTTTTTTGTTTTAATTCGGAAATTTCAAACATACAGAAGTGGAGTGAATAGTATAATGAACCTGCATGTACTCGTTACCCAGTAACTATCAACTCATAGTTAATTTTGTTTTATCTCTACCCTTCTATTTACTGCTCCCCACAAATATTTTAATAAATTAGACTTTTTTCCAAAAAAAATGAAAAAAGGTTTTTATTTTAGTAATGATCAAGGTTTATATAATTTATTTCCAAAGCCCTTACACATATGTTATCTCACTTAAGATTCGTCAAAACCTTGAGGGAACAGTTTTATTTGTATCTATTTTTTAAAAAATTTTAAGTGTAGATCTTTTAAAAAAAATCTGATTTGATTTAGGAAATTTGTTTAAGTGCATGGGGGAAACGTTTCTGGGCATTATCTATCTCCATAAATGAGGGACATAATGTGCTAGCAAGATCACTGGATGTTACGGTCAGAACTAGTCTTCATTCCAGATCTACCACTAACTATATAGGCAAGTCATTTTTTCTAGGGCTCAGCTTCCTCTTCAGTAATGTGGAGGGTCCCATCAAGGTCTGTGGTTCTAAAGAGGCCTCTTGTAGGGCATAGTGATTCTGGTTAAACTTGTATGTAGCTAGCAAAAATTAAAATAATTCTGGCTGCTGTATTTTAAGGGTAGGCTTTATGATGGTCATTCTTGTCCAGATGATCTGTTAACACTTCAGGGAATAGCCTATGATACCAGTGACCATGTAAGTGGTATTAACTCTAGAATTTCCAGTTGATATATTGCAAGGCCATCAGAGAAATTAGGCTAACCAAAGAGTTATCTGAAACACCTGACTCCATTCTTCCAGTTCTATCCATGTTTCTTTGTATGCTTGTTGCCAAGGGTTTTTTGGGTTTTTTTGGAGACATTGAGCTATTCTTCTTGAGGCTCTTGATGGCTGTGTACGTGATCTTTGTCCAACTGAGTTATTCTGACTTTCCTCTGCTTCCTAGGAAACACGAACCCTAGCAGAGATTGCCAAAGTGGAACTGGACAACATGCCGCTCCGTGGAAAGCAGCTGCGTGTGCGCTTTGCCTGCCATAGTGCATCCCTTACAGTCCGAAACCTTCCTCAGTATGTGTCCAATGAACTGCTGGAGGAAGCCTTTTCTGTGTTCGGCCAGGTGGAGAGGGCTGTAGTCATTGTGGATGATCGAGGAAGGCCCTCAGGAAAAGGCATTGTTGAATTCTCAGGGAAGCCAGCGGCTCGGAAAGCTCTGGACAGATGCAGTGAAGGCTCCTTCCTGCTAACCACGTGAGTGAGGGGTCATTTTCAGAAACATACCTTAAATGCTACTTCCTTCTGTGGTCTGGGGAGCTAGCCTCTAAGAACCATGTTCCTGTGTTCATTTAAAGACTTTTGATATAATTCAGCTCTAGTAGAGTTTTCAGTGTACTCTTAAATTAATGGAAATGGTATGAGGATTTAAAAATAAACCTTTGCAGTCTTTCAGTAGGTTGTCATTTAATCAGTGTTAAGTCTCCCCTTATGGTGAAGTTTTAGAACTCTAAAAAGTTGTTTTGTGCATGTAGCACCTCTCTTAGTATTTACCCCAAGTCGTTACCTTGAGTTCTGTAGATACCATATATAAAGGCTGCACTTGGAACGTCCCTGATGGCCCAGTGGTTAAGAATCTGCCTGGCAATGCAGGGGACATGGGTTTGATCCCTGGTCCGGGAAGATCCCACGTGCCACGGAGCAACTAAGCCCATGTGCCACAATACTGAGCCCACACACCACAACGACTGAAGCCCGTGTGCCTAGAGCCAGTGCTCTTCAACAAGAGAAGCCACCATGATGAGAAGCCCCCACACCACAACGAAGAGTAGCCCCTGCTCACCGCAACTAGAGAAAGCCTATGCGCAGCAGCAAAGACCCAATGCAGCCAAAAAAATAAATAAAATTTAAAAATAAATAAATAAAGGCTGCACTTAAGTCCTCCACCTACTTAAAGACTGTATTCAGAGATCTGAAACCTGACTCTATCCTGTCAACCCCAGATTCCACATGATGCCATTAAAAGGGCGTGGTTACTTAGGACTGGGTATAAAAACCCCTTCAGAAGTATGTTTAATTGTCCAGTCCTGACCCCTAACTAGTTCACTGTGCCGGTGTAATTTGATTAACACTGAGCGTCTCTCTCCCAGATTTCCTCGACCTGTGACTGTGGAGCCCATGGACCAGTTAGATGATGAAGAGGGACTCCCAGAGAAGCTGGTTATAAAGAACCAGCAATTTCACAAGTATGTGGTCCTGATAGATTCCCTGTTAGGTATTTGCCTGTTCTTAAGGAAGCTTGTAAAGAGATGTGTAAAAGAGGCACATCTTTGCTGTATGTGTTCACTGGCAGCCATCGTCTTGGCCCTCAGGAGGAATGTAGTGTTTTGTTGGGAAAATCTTGGACAAAAGTTTTAGTAACCTAGGAACCTTGTGTATAGGGAGCGAGAGCAGCCACCCAGATTTGCACAGCCTGGCTCCTTTGAGTATGAGTATGCCATGCGCTGGAAGGCACTTATTGAGATGGAGAAGCAGCAGCAGGACCAAGTGGACCGAAACATTAAGGAAGCTCGTGAGAAGCTGGAGATGGAGATGGAGGCTGCTCGCCATGAGCACCAGGTCATGCTAATGAGGCAGGGTGAGTATCGGCCTGTAAGTCTTATAACTAGAAGAAGGACAGAGTAACTTTTTTCAGGAGTTTCTTTATCAATCAGTAGAGAAAGGCCTAAACTTCAACTTTTATTCTCTGAAATATTTTGTTGATCTTGGTAGGCAAATGAGCTTGGAGATGTGGCAGAGGATACTGGATTCTGTGGAGAAGGAAATAATAGGTTTGACTTCATTTTTGGAATCTGGATACCTCGGATGGCCACTCAGGGATTAAATATCCCCTTTGCTTTCTGGATCTATCTTTATGGAAAATTACTGGGCCTATATGAGGATCATGAAGAATACGCTCAGTCAGTCTGTTGTTTTCATAGATTTGATGAGGCGTCAAGAAGAACTTAGGAGGATGGAAGAGCTGCACAACCAAGAAGTGCAAAAACGAAAGCAGCTGGAGCTCAGGTAACTCTTTTCTCCAACCCTTTTTATCTGACAACTTTAAAATGTAATGTCTCTCTCCTGTTTCCTACCACCATGCTACCTCATGCATTTGTAAATATGTTGGCAAATATTTCCTGGCTGCTTCTCAAGTTCTCCCTTTAGATGGGAGATGTTTCAGGTACCCATGGTTCTAGGAATTCCTGGGACTGCACTAAAGAGGAAAGCAGCTGAGTGCTGGTCTTATGAGACTGGCTCCTTTGGGAAAGAACTTTTTTCCCTGAAGGACACATCTGGGTGGTTTTAGGGCTGGGGACATTTAACAGTGAGTTTCCTGGAGAGCTATGATAGTTTTCAGTAGGCTCTTGATCTCCTTGGCTGAGTCCCCTATTAAGATAATCTGTTCGAGTTTTGGAATGCCTCTGCTTAAATATCTTGGTGACTTCTCTGTAGGCAGGAAGAGGAGCGCAGGCGCCGTGAGGAAGAGATGCGGCGGCAACAAGAAGAAATGATGCGACGACAGCAGGAAGGATTCAAGGGAACATTCCCTGATGCGGTATTATCTCCCATGTGCCCATGATATGAAAAACTCATCATGAATTGTCCATTAGGACTATTAAAAACACACTAGGCTATGACCAATTTTTCCATTCTATGACACTCCTTATAGAAAGAAGCATTCATAGGAAGGAAAGGTAAGGTTTGAAGAGGAGCTCTTGCCTCACAGGCAATTTAGGATGAAAAGCTGGGAGGCCATTGTATGCTGTTTAAACTCAGTGACTGCAGGATCAGATAGACCCAGTCCTGTAGCAGCCTTGACTGGTCTTCTGATGTCCTTGGCAGCTGTACAGGTTGGAGCCCTAGAAGAAATCAGCTATGTCTCTCCTTTTCTTTCATCTTTCCTTCTGTTCCTAATAGGAAACTCTGACTTGTGTCCTAGTAGCTCTAATCTTGAATTCATTGTACAGCTGTAATGAGTTCAAGGAGCTGTTGTTGATGTTCTTCCTCAGCTTGGTCTCAGTGCACTTAGGATGTGTTATCACTGTCTACTTCCCTTAGTATGTGGGCCTCAGTGGATTGTGGTAGAATGAATGCAGTGCTGTCGTGGACTGTCTTGAGTATTTTTTGTTTTTCAGAGAGAGCAGGAGATACGAATGGGCCAGATGGCTATGGGAGGTAAGGACTTAAGGGGTTAATGGCTCTGATTTCCTTTTTTGTCTCGTCTCTGGTAAACTAGGTAGCTTCTCCTACCTAGTCCAAATTTAAGAGGCTTGACATTTCTGGGAGCATCATTTTGGTGGGAGGGTAACATGTCTTAGCCCAGAGATCTTGAATTATTTCCTTTGGCATAGAAAAAGACTGACAATCTCTGTCTCCTATACTGATCACACTGCTCTGCTTTAGGTGCTATGGGCATAAACAACAGAGGCGCTATGCCCCCTGCTCCTGTGCCAGCTGGTACCCCAGCTCCTCCAGGACCTGCCACTATGATGCCAGATGGAACCTTGGGATTGGTAATAAACTGCAGGGCCTTATAGTAACTCTAAATGGTAATAGGAGGAGGAAAGACTTTGCCTTCGTGATCCCTGGGCCTGCCACAATTTTGCTACAGATAACAGTTTTTAGGATCACTGTTATCCATGAAATATTACCTCAAGATCTTTGTTTGGAGTCTTGTGCAAACCCAGTCTCAGACTATATTTTACCCAGGAGTTAAGCAAATAACTGTCTGACTGGGTAGTCTTGATTGACTGTTTAGTTGCTACCCTGGGTGAACAGGTTCTTCTTTGGAGGGAAGGCAACGAAGGCTAGGCATTATCACATAAAATAGATGTGAGTCCAAAAGCTTTATGGCTCATACAATCCTGAGGTGGTTTTAGTTCTACTGTCAAAATGTTTCGATTAGATAGGCTTAAGGTTGCTGAAGAGTGATGGCCTGCCCTCGTCCATATACCTGGTTCAGGAAAAAGGACTTGGCTAGCACTTATCCAGCCTAGGAATTTAGTATGTAATATTGCTTAGCATGTAGAAATACGAATAAAAAGTTAAAGGTAGGATGGTTGGGTAGGACTGTATTTCAGGCTACTTTCCTTTTAGGGATAGCCACTAGAGTTCTAAACAGGCTTGGTCAACCCTACCATCAGGAGCCTTGAATAGTTGGGTGGAAATGGCCTCCGGGGAGGGACTACAGATGGGTGGGAAGCTAGGGCATAGGTTCTATTATAACATTGCTCTCTTTCTCTTTAAGACCCCACCAACAACTGAACGCTTTGGCCAAGCTGCTACAATGGAAGGAATTGGGGCAATTGGTGGAACCCCTCCTGCATTCAACCGTGCAGCTCCTGGAGCTGAATTTGCTCCAAACAAACGTCGCCGATACTAATAAAATTGCAGTGTCTAGTTTCCCAAAACCCTTAAAAGAAGGACCCTTTTTGGACTAGATGAATTCTACCCTGGAAAAGTGTACTAGGTGAATTCTACCCTGGAAAAGTGTTAGGGATTCCTCCCGATAGTTAGGTCTTCCCTGCCTGTAGTACTCTAGGGAGTATGCTGGAGGCAGAGGGTAAGGGAGGGGCGATATTTAACAAATCAGTTCTGTGTGGTATATCCTTTAACTAACCAGTTCTGTGTGGTGCATTCCTAAAGTCTCATGTGATTGTTGAGAGCCTGAGGGGCGGGGAGCCATGACAAAATGGATCCAGTTAGGGCCATTAATCTTAATCATTCCACTCTTTGTCCACCCTGTTCTATTTGCTTTCTTGTCCTTACACCCCCCATCCCAGAGACACTGCCACATATACCACAAAAACCAAACATCCCCCAATGACCTTGGCCCCATTGCTCCATTCACTCCCAGGTGGGAATTCAGGCAGATGTCCACAGAGGTCACAGGCAACATACATACGGTTCTGTTATATCCCATATATTATGCCTTTGTGTCCTAAGGAAGACATTTTCTCTTAGAGATTTTCATTTAGTATATCTTTAAAAAAACTGTTGTGTTAAACTTGCCTCCATCTTTTTCTTGGGTAAGGACAACTCAGAAATGGCCCTTTTGTGTCTATGATATTGCTGTTCACAGCTTTTCTTGATAGGCCTAGTACAATCTTGAGAATAGGGTTGCTGTATGCTGAAGGTCAGACAGTAGCTCTTAGCTTTGCCTATCTTAGGTAGTTATGCTGTGCATTTTTTATTGGTGTACCATGATTGATTTGTCCCTGATACCTTTGGAGTTTTTCTGAGAAATGAAGTAATGCAACATCAACTTATTAAAATACATTTTAAGCCTTTTAATTTTCTGTGCTGTTTTTGAAGGGGCAAGGAGGGAGGGGAGTTCTGTCTCAGATGAGCACAAGGCTATAAGAATAATCCTTTATGACCTTTTGCTTAAAGTATTAATCATCTATCCAGGCAAACATGGGGAGGTTGGATGCATGCTATGACTGAAGTGGTTGACAAAGATCCGGGGCTATTGGTGGTACACAGAAGTAATGAGGATGGGAGGAAAGCTGCTGCTCTGAAAGGGAGAAAATGGGCTGGAGGAATTGGGATACCTTCAAGCTGGGAGGGGGCTCCAAATTGGTATTCATTTCTGAGCAGCTGCTGGTATGTCAGAGGCTTGGAATTGGCATGGTAAATCTAAAACCGTCTCAGCAGTGGTTAGCTGACCTCACCCAAGTTCCAAGCCCTACTCTGCTTGATCCTTTTTTCTTGAGCCTCAGAGCTAAAATGTTCCTGAGCTCTTTCCTATTGGCTGGGCAGACCAATTGAAGTTCCCTTGCCCATGTTAGGAGGTGTACGCCTCCTGAACTAAAGATAGAAACAGCTGGCCCTTCCAGGCAGCTAAAAGCCTCCAGACTAAGAGGTGTTCCCCACTCGGCAGCCAGACTCCTTGAAACACCCTTTCAATAATTCTACCAAACGCCTCCATGTCTCTACTCTGCCGTAACAAAGGCTGTGGGCAGCACTTTGACCCCCAAACCAACCTTCCTGGTGAGTAATCCTGACCTTGCCAGGAGCTCTGTGAGTGCTGGGGGAGTTGTCAGCTGTGGGCACTCTGTTAAAGGAAGAAAGAAAAGAAAAATTTAGTGTACCTGCCATAGTTAATTGGTCTGAGTGATTTTCAGTCTTTACTGATTTTTTTTACATCATATGGAAAGACTGTAAGCATATAAACCTGGAAAATAGGTAAGAAGTGATGTTTGGTATAGTATCTTTCCTTCCTTGATCCTTCTACCGGTATCCACAGATTCCTGTTGCCATCACCCTGGGGTCCCAATCTTCCATGATGCACTTAAGGTGAGGAATAGGCAAGGGGGGATAGCAAGAGCATTTCGCAAAAGAAATATAGCCAGGAATCTAAGCTGAGCTGGATCTCTTGTTATCAGGGTTGGTCCTGCTGCCGGAAGCGAACTGTAGATTTCCCTGAGTTCTTAAACATCAAGGTAAATTCTTTACTTCCTGGGATTCTGCCCCTAACAGAAGGATTCTATCCCTAATCCTCTCTCCTTATCTGTACTAGGGCTGTACTGTGGGACCACACTGTGCTGAGAAGCTCCCTGAGACCCCTCAACCTGAGGGCCCTGCCACAAGCAGTTCACTTCAGGAGCAAAAACCTCCGAATACGATTCCAAAGTCAGCAGAGACTTTGCGCCGAGAGAGGCCCAAGTAAAGAGGAGGAGGTCCCTGGGTTTTTCCTACATTAACGGAGCTTACTAGGGGTGATTAATGGGTCATTGAGGTTTGGGGACTAGTCACTAGAGGTGTCAGGAGACCCAAGGGTCAAGGCTTGGTGTATCTTTGGTGCCTTAGGTGAAATTTGTGTCCGGAAATAATGTCCTTTGTGCTAAAGTGGTACGGGGTGATGGGATAGGTATTCTGTGGGGTTTTTTTGTTTTGTTTTTTTTTGGGGTTTTTTTGGCCGCTCCGTCTGGCATGTGGGATCTTAGTTCCCTGACCAGGGACTGAACCCGTGCCCATGCAGTGGAAGCACAGTTAACCACTGGACCGCCAGGGAAGTCCTGGGATAGGTATTTTGAATCAATAGAGTAGATAGCCTCTCGTGAATACATACTTAGTTATAATACAAGGGGGATTGTTGAGAATGACTTTTTTTTCTTTTGGAAAAGAGCTTTAAAATAAGGTTTGCATCAAGAAAAGGATGTAGTAGTATTGGCAGCCAGGAGACTGCAGAGAAGAATAAGTTAATTTTGTGGAAATAGTATGAACAACAGAAGAAAGTCATATTAGGTCTATAACTAATTAGATGAAGAAGAAGAGGGAATGATGCAGTTCTGCAGAGAAATATGGTTGGATTTAGAGCAACTGAATAGATGGGCAAGAGGAGCCCTGGAGAATTCCCCAGGGTTCAAGGATTTGGCATGTCCACAGAGAAGAAAATTGGCAATGGGGTTGCTACCCATCTTCTCTAACCCTGCTCCACTTTCACCAGACTTCTTCGATTCCATTACCAGTGGTGGGAAGGTTGGCGCTGTTGATCACGGTTAGTGGGTCAGGACTAAATCACCCCACCCATACTCCCTAGGTCAGAGTTGCCTCCAAAGCTGCTTCCGCTAAATATATCCCAAGCCCTGGGAATGGCACTGGAACAGAAGGAATTAGACCAAGAACCTGGAGCAGGTAAGTGGGTCTTTAGTAGGACAGGCTTCACAGGCAGGAACTTAGTGAAAGTGGCAATTGGGTGGAGGAAATGAATAGGGTTCCTGACTCTGTTTCCTTTGCCCAGGACTTGACAGTAGTCTGATCCAGACTGGTGCCAGCTGCCAGAACCCAGGATGTGATGCTGTGAGTGAGAGTTTGTGGAGGACTCAAGCATGTGGTTGAGAGATGCCATGCCTGAGGGATAACTGGGTATAGATATGAGGCTGCATAGGGTACATTTTTAAATGACCCAATTCTTTTCCTGATTCTCCTTTATCTGTCTTAGGTTTACCAAGGCCTGGAGAGTGATGCTACTCCATGTACCTACCACCCAGGAGCACCTCGATTCCATGAGGGGTGATGGAGGGGACTGGGTGGGCTGTGAGACAGGTTTCTCCCAATGTTGACCTTAAGATGGAAGTGGGGGCTTGTGGGGACGGGAAAGGAGAGTCAGTTGAATTCTATTCCTACCTCAGGATGAAATCTTGGAGTTGTTGTGGTATCCAGACCCTGGATTTTGGGGCATTCCTGGCACAGCCAGGGTGCAGAGTTGGTAGACATGACTGGGGGAAGCAGGTAAGTCCCGACTTTCCTGAACTCTTGATTAGAACCCAATTCCAAAATAATTTCTTCTCCCTGTACCTCATGGCCAAGCTCTGTATCTTCTCCCTTTTGCATGGACCAAATAAGATTCTGCTCCTTATCCTTTACCAGCCCAGTGGTTTTGCAATATGAGGTAGTGTTAATCTTTCTGACACTCTCTGTCTCTTCTCCACATATACCATGAGAACGCCCCTTGGGTTAAGAGTTCATTCTTACCACCCACTTTTCACGTCTTCTTTTTAGCTGCCAGCGTCTTGCCGTCATGATTGGCACCAGACAGATTCCTTAGTAGTGGTGACTGTATACGGCCAGATTCCACTTCCTGCGTTCAACTGGGTGAAGGCCAGTCAAACTGAGGTGAGGAACGTCTGATGCTGGATGGGAAGCCAGTGAATTGGGTGATATTATAATCTTACAGGCAGAGTCGTCGTAGGCAGTAAACATGTAGGCTCCATAGTCCTCTGAGAGGAAGGTAGAGCTGTTAGGTCAGGGTTATCTGGCTGACCCGTGGATGTAGGGATTACACCACTGGCCTGCTTCTCTGTCGTAATTACTTGTTCTGACCTTCTGGGATTGTTACTACCCCTGTAATTCTTTTCTCTCAGCTTCATGTCCACATTGTCTTTGATGGTAACCGTGTGTTCCAAGCACAGATGAAGCTCTGGGGGGTAAGTGAAGATAAGGGGGCACAGGAGGGGGAGGCAGATGGGGTAAAAAGAAGGGCCAGGCTGGAATGAATAGAGGGTGTCTTGAGGGAAGGAGTTGTAGTGGGAAAGTGGAGGTTTTCTCTTCATTTGCTTTGATATTCTCTCTCTCTCCCTCTTCCTCCCTCTTTTTCTCCCTCTCCCCCCCCCAACTCCCCTTTCTTTCCTCTTTCTCTCTCTCCCTTACTTATTTCTTCCCTATATTTTTCCCCACCTTGCATTTTTTATTTTTCTCCCTGTCATTCATCACCATCCTACCCTGACTCCAATCCCTTTGATTTCCTCATTTTCTCTTCTGTGTTCCACTATCTTTCCCTCCTCCTCAGGTCATAAACGTGGAGCAGAGCTCTGTCTCCTTGATGCCATCTCGGGTTGAAATCTCCCTGGTCAAGGCTGACCCAGGATCCTGGGCCCAGCTGGAGCACCCCGATGCACTGGCTGAGAAGGCTAAGGCAGGGGTTGGGTTAGAGATGGATGAGGAAGAATCTGAGGATTCAGATGATGACCTGAGCTGGACAGAGGAGGAGGAAGAGGAGGAAGTGATGGGGGAGTAGTGACACCAGACAGTCAAGTGTCTAGATAGGACCTCAGTGACTCCCTTAGGATCTCAGAGACCAGGATATGGTTGGCCATGTGGTGTCATTGAGCAGCAGGAGGCAGAAGGAGGGGAGAACAAAAGTGTCCCAACCATTCTGTTTTTTTCCCTTAAATAAATCTTGTATTCTGCAGTTTCACATAGTGTCGTTCTCTCACCTCACTATCTAAGATTGTATTCGTTCCCTCCAACTTCCGTGTGTGTGCAACACACATGTGTGAAAAAAGCACATGTAATCAATTCTTCACAACCACCAAGTATTTACTGAGTACTTACTATGTGCCCAGTTATATGTTAGGTGGTTTAGAGGTATCTGAGAAACAGAAGACTCATTCATTCCTCTCAGGAAAATTGTAGTCAGGCTGACAAGTCAAGGCTCTACATGAGATAATAATAAACATTATCAGGTAGTTTAACTGAGTGCTAAATTGTGCAGTACAGTTTTGAAAAGCTGTAGGAGTTGAGAGAATGGAGTGATTAATGTGGACTGTAGTAGAAAGGGAAAGCTCCATGGAAGAAGTACATTTTTTACAGCTTTAATTAGATACAATACACACCCCATACAATTTGCCCGTTCAAAGTGTAAAATTCAGGGTTTTTTTTTTTAGTGTACTCAGAGTTGTACAACCACAATCAATTTTACAATGTTTTCATCACTCCAAAAATAAACTCTGTACCCATTAGCAGTCACTCCCAGTGTCCCCCCCAAACTCATAGCCCTAGGCAACCACTTATCTACTTTCTGCCTCTGTGGATTTACCTATGCTGGATATTTCATATGAATGGAATCATACAATATGTGGTTGTTTGTGACAGGCTTCTTTCACTTAGGATAATGTTTTCAAGGTTCATCCATGTTATAGCATGTATCAGTACTTCATTCCTTTTAATGGCCAAATAATATTTCACTGTGTGGATATACCACTTGTGTTTATCTCTTCATCAGTTGAGGTATATTTGGGTTGTTCCCACTTTTTGGCTATTATGAATAACGCTCCTATAATAATGCTCCCATGCATTCATGTTCAAATTTTTATGTGGACATATGTTTTCATTTCTCTTGCATATATACCAAGTGTAATTGGAATGTAATTTCTGGGTCAAATGGTAACTTTTAACCTTTTGAGGAACTGCCAGACTGTTTTCCAAAGAGGCTGCACCATTTTACATTCCCACCAGCAGTGTATGAGGGTTCCAATTTCTCCACATCCTCAATAACACTCTTGTTACTTGTCTTTTTTTATTACGGCCATCCTAGTGAGTGTGAAGTAGAATCTCATTGTGGTTTTACTTTGACTTTCCCTGATGGCTAATGATGCTGAGCATCTTTACATGTACTTATTGGCCATTTGTATCTTATTTGGAGAAACGTCTATACAAATCCTTTGCCCATTTGTTAATAGGGTTGTTTGTCTTTTTATTGAGTTGTATTTTAAAAATATATTCTGGAGACAAGTCTCTTGTCAGATATATGACTTATAAATATTTTCTCCCATTCTCTGTGTTGTCTTTACACTTCCTTGATGGTGTCCTTTGATACACAAAATTTTTTAATTTTTATGAAGTCTAATTTATCCATTTTTCCTTTGGTTGCTTATGCTTTTGATGTCATATCCTAGAAACCATTGCCTAATCCAAGGTCATGAAAATTTACTCCTATGTTTTCTGAGAGTTTTATAGTTTTAGCTCTTACATTTAGGTCTTTGATCCATCGAGTTAGTTTTTGTATGTGGTACGAGGTAGGGGTCCAACTTTACATTTTTGCATATGGATATCCAGTTGTCCCAGGACCATTTGTGGAAGAGACTATTCTGTCCCCATTGAATTGTCCTAGCACCCTAGTTGAAAACCACTTAACCATAAATGTGAGGGTTAAGAAATATATTTTGAATGGAAATTTGAAGAATGAGAAATTTGGATAGATATGGAAGAGTAGGGAGAGCCAGGCTTGGGTAGGAAGTTGTTCTATTTTACTTTTTGTGTTTTATTATAAATTCCAAAGCAATACATATTGTCACTGTAAAAGACTCAATGCAGAAGTATATGGAGTAAGAAGTAAATGCTCCTCTTCAGATTCTCTCCAAGCTTAGTCCTTTTGCTGTTTGTAACCACTGCTAACATATCAGAGGGTATTGGTTCCCCAACCAGGGATTGAACCCATACCCCCTGCAGTGGAAGCGCAGAGCCCTAACCACTGGGCCACCAGGGAATTCCCTCAGAAGGGTATGTTTAAGCAAGGGAACAAAAAAGTCAAGTGAAGTGTCGCTAGATCGGCAAGAGCCTAAAATGCTAGATCAAGGATTTTGAACATGATTTAAAAGAGAGTTAAAAAGGCATTATAGGCCTTTTTTTTCTTTTAATTGATTTTTGGCTGCGTTGGGTCTTTATTGCTGTGCACGGGCTTTCTCTAGTTGCGGCGAGCGGCCGCTACTCTTCGTTGCGGTGCAGGCTTCTCACTGCGGTGGCTTCTCTTGTTGCGGAGCACAGGCTCTAGGCGTGCGGGCTCAGTAGTTGTGGCTCGTGGGCTCTAGAGCACAGGCTCAGTAGTTGTGGCGCATGGGCTTAGTTGCTCCATGGCATGTGGGATCTTCCCGGATCAGGGCTCGAACCCGTGTCCCCTGCCTTGGCAGGCGGATTCTTAACCACTGCGCGACCAGGGAAGCCCGGCCTTTTCTTTTTAAAAGTAGATTTTTTTCTTTTTGGCTGCGCCACATGGCTTGGAGGATCTTAGATCCCCAACCAGGGATTGAACCCAGGCCCGTGGTAGTGAAAGCGCCGAGTTCTAATCACTGGACCACCAGGGAATCCCCTTAAATGTAGATTCTTAATTTAGGGGACTGATATCTCTTTTTTGAGTCTCGCTTGAGTCAGATTTACTCCCTCAGCTGCCTCGTGGCTTGTGGGATCTTAATTTCCCTATTAGGGATCGAAGCCGGGTCCCAGTAGAGAGCACCAGGTCCTAACCATTGGATCACCAGGGAATTCCCGAAAATAGGATTTTTCTTGACAGTCAGGTTTTGCTAGTCTATAAAGTGATAACATATTTACCATACCATTGCATCAACTTTAGGATTAAGGAAGATTGTATTCACCTGCTGAGGGAGTAAAGTATCATGTATAGAATGCCACTGTGTGGGGCACTTCTACCCACATTATTTTATTTAATCCTCACATCTGCTCTGTGAGGTAGGTATTATTATCCCCAATTTTTATAGATGAGGAAACCAAAGCTCAGAGAAGGACATAGCTAGCCTGAGGTCACATGGCTACTAATTAAAACCTCAGTCATTGTTCTAGAGCCATCTGAGAATATCCAAAAGCTAAGGACCCAACGGGGATCTTAGAAGAGGAGCTTGATATCGCATCCCTGTAGCCTAGCAGAGTCCCTTCGACAAGCCTATCTGGGAACCAGCGAGGCCCTTAGTTGATCAGTGATATCTCACACTGATATAACGCTTTCCCAACCACTTTTTGTCTCTGATCACCTCATCCCTAACCTAAGTGGGACCCCTGGGCACTTTACCTCTCACTTCATCCAGATCAGTAATTATCTCCCAGTTACACCAGATTTAGTGTTACTGACTCTGGGACCCCTGCTTCCACTGTCCTCTTTTTCCCTTTCTGCTCCCAAAGTCCAAGAACACTGCTAGAGGGAGAACCAAGCAGACCAATATGAATTCATGCTGTCCAGTTTCAACTTGGCCCTTGCAGCTGCTCAGCAACCCTTTTATTTGTCTCATACATTCCCTGGCACTCTCCCCACAGAGGCTGTTCCAGAACTTCTTCTTTCTCCTCAGACTACAAATTCCAATCTCCCTGCTTCTACTTACACAGATTTTATATTAGACACTTTCATCTGATTAACTGTCCCTCCTGCAGCAAATCAGTAATATCTTTCTCCCTTCCAGCCCTGTCCTCTAGCCATCCAGTTTCCTTCCCGGGAAAGCAATCAATGTTCTTGATCTCTTATTTATCCTTTCAGAGATACTTTATGACTCTACAAGCAAAAATACGGAAAGGAGGGAACTTGTACTGGTTGTTAAAGATAAGTAGGATTTGGATAGGTGGAGAGACAGGAGATGATATTCCAAGCAGAGGAAACATCCGGGGCAAAGGCACAGAGGTGAAAATGAGTACAATATATTTAGAAAACAGGGTATAGCAAGTAGAGTAATCCCCTGAGAAATAATCCCACCTGCTGCCTCAAGTGCTACCTCTCCTTTTCTAGTTCTGACTTCAGCATGATCTGCTTTCCTGACTGTCCTGCTCTACATACCAGCAGCGTAGAAATCTGACACTACATGGCCCCTCACCCATTCTATCTTGCCTGGACCTCCAGTTACTATTTATCGAGCCATCTGTTTCAGTCCTGCTAAAGAGGTCCTAGCTCCTTCCTGAGTAAGTCTCCGGGCCAGACACCTTCCATTTCTTTGGTCACATGGACAATTTCCTCACACCATTGAAAGCAGGACAATGAATATAGAATATGCATTGTACAGACATTACTGATCTTACCAATATATACAACAAACGGAGGTCAAGGAAACATGTTAATCTATACAACAGAGATGGAATTGGCAAAACCCAGACTGTGAAACTACTGAAAAACAGTCCAACTTCCTCAACAAAAATATTGCAAGGAAAAAAAGAAATGAAGGGGAACCTTCAGTTTAAAAGTGACATATAATACATATCCACCAATCACAATGTGTGGACTTTATATGGATACTAATTGAAACCAAAAAAGCTGTAAAAAATTCTTTTGACATTTATGAAACTATTGGAAATTTAAATGCTGACTTGGTATTTGATGATATTAAGGAAATATTGCTTATTTTATGTGTGCTAATGATATTACCATTATGATTTTTTTTAAAAGGATCCTTAACTTTTAAAGATACATACTGAAATATTTAGGTATGGAATGATGTCATGTCTGGGATCTGCTCCAAAATATTACAGGACGGAGAAATAGATGAAACAAGAGTGCCCAAGAGTTGATACTAGTTGAAGCTGAGTGTTTGGTAAATGGGGATTCATTATACTATCCAGTCTACTTTTTTACATGTTTTAAATTCTCCATTAAAAAGCTTTTTAAAATGTTACTGAATTGTCAAACATCTGATGAAAGTTTGTGTACTAGTCTGAAGGAGTGGAACAGGAGGAGCTGGAATATGAGAAGAGGAAGGTCTGGAACAGCCTCTGTGGGGAGAGTGCCAGGGAATGTATGAGACAAATAAAAGGGTTGCTGAGCAGCTGCAAGGGCCAAGTTGAAATTGGACAGCATGAATTCATATTGGTCTGCTTGGTTCTCCCTCTAGCAGTGTTCTTGGACTTTGGGAGCAGAAAGGGAAAAAGAGGACAGTGGAAGCAGGGGTCCCAGAGTCAGTAACACTAAATCTGGTGTAACTGGGAGATAATTACTGATCTGGATGAAGTGAGAGGTAAAGTGCCCAGGGGTCCCACTTAGGTTAGGGATGAGGTGATCAGAGACAAAAAGTGGTTGGGAAAGCGTTATATCAGTGTGAGATATCACTGATCAACTAAGGGCCTCGCTGGTTCCCAGATAGGCTTGTCGAAGGGACTCTGCTAGGCTACAGGGATGTGATATCAAGCTCCTCTTCAAAGATCCCCGTTGGGTCCTTAGCTTTTGGATATTCTCAGATGGCTGTCAGACAGCTCTTAGCAATGACTGAAGTTTAAACAGGTGGAATTCATCACTAAAGCTGGAAATTCTGCAAGACACATGGTGGGAGGAGTAATTACAAAAAAAACCCTACTCTTTACTATGATCTAAGCACTGTAATAAAATATGTATATATATATATATACACACACATTTTTTTTTTGGTATATATACACATTTTTTCTGTTATCTCTCTATATTATATATATCAAATGAGATTTTATATTCTCATTTAATTCTCACAACAATGTATTAAAAGCATTATTATTTTTTTAATAGTTGAGGAAACTGAGCTTCAGGGGGGTTATGTAATTTTCTCTAGGTCACATAGCTATCAAGTGTCAGAGCTGGGACACAAATCCAGGTTTGAGTAGAAAGCCTGTGCTCTTTGGTGTCCAGCATACTTTCCAGCAAACACCTCCTTCCATTAAATCACTGTTATTTTGCCAGTGACATCCGTTAATAAAATTATAGATGTGTTCACACCAAAAAGAATTATACACTGAATTGAAAGCTTTTGGTAGGTAAGAAGTTAATTGACTAGGGTGGAAGAGATAGATACTTGGAGGCAGTGAAACCAGTTGAAAATAATCACAGTGGTGCAGGGGAGAAAGATGAGACCTCAGACTAAGTGGGTGTGGTAGTAAGAATGGAGGAGAGAATAATGGATTTAAGAGATATGTCTTAGTTCAGGCTGCTATAACAAAGTACCATAGACTTGGTGGCTTATAAACAACATAAATTTATTCATCACAGTTCTGGAGGCTGGAAGTCTGAGATTAGGGTGCCAGTATGGTCAAGTTCTGGTGAGGGACATCTATCAGGTGGAGAGCAAAGACACGAAGCAAGCTCTCTCATGACTCTTACAAAGGCACTAATCCCATTCATGACCTCATCTAATCCTAATTACCTCCCCAAAGCCCCATCTCCTAATACCATCACAATGGGGGATAGGATTTCAATGTATGAATTTTAGAGGGACACAAACATTCAGTCCATAACACAGGTAGGAGTGAAAGTAATGTGGCCATTGCTGGTCTTCTGTGTTCCTTGAACTTATGCAACTCACTCCTTCCTCAGTGCCCCTGTACTATCTGTTCCCCCTACCTGGAATAATCTTCCTCCAGGTCTTTGAATAGCTGGCTCTTTCTTGTCACTCACAAGTCTCAGCTCAAATATCACCACTCATGATAGAGAAACAATTCATTATTTCAAAATTTAATCAATAAAGGGAGAGAATCAAGCATTTATCCTTCCTTTCCTAGATGAACTGGGTAACAAAATAGTAGATGAAAGGACATGTTTTCCAAAACGATTCCAATTAATAAAAAGAAATGAACTTAGAATATCACCATTTTGCAATCCTTGATAAAGAGATAGTGAGCATCAGCAGCTTCTAAGATTATAAAAAGACATCAGACATTATGTCTATCCTGTAGTCATACGAAAGGGATGGAACCTCAGTTTGATCTAGTCTTTGGATCCAGCTGCCAATTTGCAGGAAATACAGATAGAGTAACTGCATGATGCCTATGCAATTGGCAAACTGCTGAGTGAGAAGTTTCACAGGTCAAACTTGAGTTCTTCCATAAAAAAAGGTAGAGCCTTTCTTGACCATCTTCTCTAAATAAGCACCCACTCTCCAAGTTACTCTCACATTACCCTGTTTTATTTTCCCCATATCCCTTATCATCAACTGAGGTTTCCTTACATGAGAAGCAATATAGCATAACAGTTAAGAGGACAAACTATAACATCACGCTGCCTGGGTTCAAATTTTGACTACTTACTGGCTATGTGACCTTAAACTACTTAAGAGCTATGGACCTCAGTTTCCCCAACTATAAAATGGGATTAATAACGGTGCCTATGTCATAGGGTCATTAGGAATATTAAATGAGATAACATATCTATCTCATAGCTTATCACAGTGCCTAGTACAGGATAAGCATTATAAATGCTAACAATATTATTGCATAATTATTTTTTTGCTTATACATTATTTCTCTCTTTCACTAGCATATGTCTTTCTTCACTATACCCAGCACCTAAAACTGCCTAGCACATATATAATATGTGCTTAATAAATGTTTGTTGATTGAAGGGCCTGAATTATGGTGGCAAAGAAAGATATGAAGGAAACATATAAGGTATTGTTTTCTTAATAGATCTTTATTGGAGTATAATTGCTTCACAATACTGTGTTAGTTTCTGTTGTACACTAAAGTGAATCAGCCATATGCATACATATGTCCCCATATCCCCTCACTCTTGAGCCTCCCTCCCATCCTCCCTATCCCACTCCTCTGGGTTATCGCAAAGCACCGAGCTGATCTCCCTGTGCTATGCGGCTGCTTCCCACTAGCTAACTATTTTACATTCGGTAGTGTATATATGTCGATGCTACTCTCACTTCGCCCCAGCTTCCCCCTCCCACCCCGTGTCCTCAAGTCCATTCTCTATATCTACATCTTTAGTCCTGCCCTGCCACTAGGTTCATCAGTGCCGTTTTTTTAGATTCCATATATACGCATTAGCATTTGGTATTTGTTTTTCTGAGTAATTTCACTCTGTATGACAGACTCTAGGTCCATCCACCTCACTACAAATAACTCAGTTTCATTTCTTTTTATGGCTGAGTAATATTCCATTGTATATATGTGCCACATCTTCTTTATCCATTCATCTGTCGATGGACATTTAGGTTGGTTCCATGTCCTGGCTATTGTAGTGCTGCAATGAACATTATGGTACATGTCTCTTTTGGAATTATGGTTTTCTCAGGGTATATGCCCAGGAGTAGGATTGCTGGTGGCACAGTGGTTGAGAATCTGCCTGCTAATGCAGGGGACACAGGTTCGAGCCCTGGTCTGGGAGGATCCCACATGCCACGGAGCAACTAGGCCTGTGAGCCACAATTACTGAGCCTGCGCGTCTGGAGCCTGTACTCCACAACAAGAGAGGCTGCAATAGTGAGAGGCCCGTGCACTGCGATGAAGAGTGGCCCCCGCTTGCCACAACTAGAGAAAGCCCTCGCACAGAAACGAAGATGCAACACAGCAAAAATAAATTAATTAATTAATAAACTCCTACCCCCAACATCTTACAAAAAAAAAAAGCAGCCAGCTGAAATGTCCTGACCAAGAAAGACATCATTAAAAAAAAAAAAGTAGTTCTATTCTATTTTTAGTTTTCTAAGGAACCTCCATACTGTTTTCCAGAGTGGTTGTATCAATTTACATTCCCACCAACAGTGCAGGAGGGTTCCCTTTTCACCACACCCTTTCCAGCATTTATTGTTTCTAGATTTTTTGATAATGGCCATTCTGACTGGCGTGAGGTGATACCTCATTGTCGTTTTGATTTGCATTTCTCTAATTGTGATGTTGAGCATCTTTTCATGTGCCTCTTAGCCATCTGTATGTCTTCCTTGGGGAAATGTTTATTTAGGTCTTCTGCCCATTTTTTAATTGGATTATTTGTTTTTTTGATATTGAGCTCCATGAGCTGTTTGTATATTTTGGAGATTAATCCTTTGTCTGTTGTTTCATTTGCAAATATGTTCTCTCATTCTGAGGGTTGTCTTTTTGTCTTGTTTATGGTTTCCTTTGCTGTGCATAAGCTTTTAAGTTTAAGTCCCATTTGTTTTTTTTAAATAAATTTATTTATTTTATGTGTTTACTTTTGGCTGCATTGGGTCTTCGTTGCTGCGCACAGGCTTTCTCTAGTTGTGGCGAGCGGGGGCTACTCTTCATTGTGGTGCTCAGGCTTCTTATTGCAGTGGCTTCTCTTGTTGCGGAGCACAGACTCTAGGCATGCAGGATCCATAGTTGTGGCTCATGGGCTCTAGAGCACAGGCTCAGTAGTTGTGGTGCATGGGCTTTGTTGCTCCGTGGCATGTGGGATCTTCCCAGACCAGTGCTCGAACCCATGTCCCCTGCACTGGCAGGTGGATTCTTAACCACTGTGCCACCAGGGAAGTCCCCCCATTTGTTTATTTTTGTTTTTATTTCCATTACTCTAGAAGGTGGGTCAAAAAAGGTCTTGCTGTGGTTTATGTCAAAGAGTGTTTTTCCTATGTTTTCCTCTAAGAGTTTTATAATGTCTGGTCTTACATTTAGGTCTTTAATCCATTTGGAGTTTATTTTTGTGTATGGTGTTAGATAGTGTTCTAATTTCATTCTTTTACATGCAGCTGTCCAGTTTTCCCAGCACCACTTATTGAAGAAGCTGTCTTTTCTCCATTGTATGTTCTTGCCTCCTTTGTCATAAATTAGGTGACCATATGTGTGTGGGTTTTTTATCTCTGGGCATTCTATCCTGTACCATTGGTCTATATTTCTGTTTTTGTGCCAGTACCATACTGTCTTGATTACTGTAGCTTTGTGGTATAGTTTGAAGTCAGGGAGCCTGATTCCTCCAACTCCATTTTTCTTTCTCAAGATTACGTTGGCTATTTGGGGTCTTTTGTTTTTCCCCAAAAGTTATTATTTAAAAGGAAGAAAAAAACTTGGACTTGATTTTTTTTTTCTGATAGGGGAGGGAAGGGTATAAAATAATTACTCCAAGGCTTCAAACTTAAGTAACGGTAGAAGGCTAGTACTTTTAACAGAAACAGGAAAACTGAGAACTAGAACTAATATTTGAATAATCCGCTAATGAATTTTATTTTAGGTACGAGTTTGAAATGATGGCAAAGCATAAGAGTGGAAATGCTAGCAGGCAGTGAATTGTAAATGCAAAATTAGAGTTCATGAGAAAAGTCAGCGCTGAAGATAGATTTGAGTATCATCTGCCTCAATGTGACACTTAAACATTCAACTTACTTTGTATGAGCTCCCTTCATCTTTAAAAAAACAAAAAAACTCGCAGATGTGAAAAAAATGGAAAATACAATATTTGAACACTTAAATTGTTCTCAGGGAAAGTCACTGTTAGCAGTTTGGTGTGTATCATTACAAATATTTTCTATATATTTACAAACAGATATTGGCATATAACATGTACAGACAGTAAAAATCTGAGCAGATACCTGCATTTATATAGAGAAATTTGTTTTTTCTTTTTGGCCAATTTGGAATCATTCTATAATATTTTTCTGTAACTTACTTAATCATTAAGCATATCACTTTATTGTACTTTAAGATATTTCCATGTCAATATATATAGATCTCTGACATGCTTTTTTGTGTTGCATAGTACTTTATCATATGGATATGCCATGATTTATTTAACTATTCCCCTATTGGTGAACACAAGTTGTTTATAATTTTTTATTGTTACAAATTATGCAGCAATGAAAATCGTTATACATGTATCTTTGAATATTTGTGCTACTATTTTTTGAGGATAGATTCCTAGAAGTGGGATTGCTGGAAGGAAAGTATATACATCTTTACACATCTAAAGTGTTAATAGATACTGCTCAATTTCCCTCCACAAAGGCTGTTTCAATTTATATGGTCACCCAACAGTGTATGAGGTACCATTTTCCCTAATACCCTCATCAATACTTTATGTTATCATTAAAAAATATTTTTACCAACCAGATATGCAAATAATGGTATCTCATTTTTATTTTGCACTTCCTCTGGTTACAGGAAAGGGTAAGCATTTTTTACTGAATACAGTAGTCCCCCTTATCCATGGTTTCACTTTCCACAGTTTCAGTTACCCTCAGTCAAATGTTGTCTGAAAATATTAAATGGACAATTCCAGAAATAAGCAATTCATAAGTTTTAAAAAATTTTATTGAAGTATAGTTGATTTACAATGTTGTATTTAATTTCTGCTGTATAACAAAGTGACTCAGTTATACATATATACATATATATATGTATTCTTTTCCATTATGGTTTATCACAGGATATTAAATACAGTTCTCTGTGCTATACAGTAGGACCTTGTTGTTTATCCATCCTATATATAATAGTGTACATCTGCTAATCCCAAACTCCCAGTTCTTCCCTCCCCCACCCCCCTCCCCCTTGGCAACCACAAGTCTGTTCTCAATATCTGTAAGTCTGTTTTTATTTTGTAGATAGGTTCATTTGTGTCGTATTTTAGATTCCACATATAAGTTTTATCATATGGTATTTGTCTTTCTCTTTCTGACTTACTTTGCTTAGTATGATAATCTCTAGGTCCATCCATGTTACTTCTTTATCCATTCATCTGTCGATGGACATTGTGGTCGTTTCCATGCCTTGGCTATTATAAATAGTGCTGCTATGAACATAAAGGTGCATGTATCTTTTCAAATTATAGTTTTGTTTGGGTATATGCCCATGATTGGGATTGCAGGGCCATATGGTAGGTCTATTTTTAGTTTTTTAAGGAACCTCCATACTGTTCTCCATAGTGGCTGTACCAATTTACATTCCCACCAACATTGTAGGAGGGTTGCCTTTTCTCCACACCCTCCAGCATTCATTGTTTGTAGAACTTTTTTTTTTTTTTTTGCGGTATGTGGGCCTCTCACTGTTGTGGCCTCTCCCATTCCGGAGCACAGGCTCCGGACGCGCAGGCTCAGCGGCCATGGCTCACAGGCCCAGCCGCTCTGTGGCATGTGGGATCTTCCCGGACCGGGGCACGAACCCGCGTCCCCTGCATCGGCAGGCAGACTCTCAACCACTGCGCCACCAAGGAAGCCCTGTAGAACTTTTAATGATGGCCATTCTGACTGGTGTGAGGTGGTACCTCATTGTAGTTTTGATTTGCATTTCTCTAATAATTAGCGATGATGAGCATCTTTTCATGTGCCTATTGGCCATCTGTATGTCTTCTTTGGAGAAATGTCTGTTTGGGTCTTCTGCCCATTTTTTGATTGGGTTATACGTTTTAAATTGAACACAGTTATGAATAGCAAGATGAAATCTTGTGACATCCCACTCCAGATGTAAATCATCCCTTTGTCCAGCATATCCATGCTATATACACTACCCTCTTATCAGTCACTTAGTAACCTCCTGGAGGTTATCAGAGGTCTCAGTATCACAGTGCTTGTAATCAAGAAACCCTTATTTTACTTAATAATGGCCCCAAAGTGCAAGAGTAGATGCTGGCAATTCGGATATTTTCTTACTGTACCTAATTTATAAATTAAACTTTATCATAGGTATGTATAGGGGGAAAGACATAGTATATATAGGTTTTGGTACTATCCGTGGTGGTTTCAGGCATCAACTGGGGGTCTTGGAAAGTATCCCCTGCAAATAAGGGGGGGTTTACTGTATTAATGTACAGAATTTCAATTAAACTCTGTTTTCAGCCCCATATGTCATGTCCATCCTCTGCTGTACCTGGTGTCTTGTATCTTTCCATAGTTTTACTGGTAAAATGGCCCCTTCTTATCTGTATCCTTTGTACTAGACCAAAATTTCTTCCCAGCTACTATTTCAGCTACCATTTCTCTTGCATCTAGAAAACCCCAAGAACTTTTTGTCCTTTTGGGTTTGTACATATTTTATATATTATTTTGGTACACTTTCAGTGGTGCCTCAGACAGGATTTGGAATGCTATATTTGTTGTATACTAAATTCTCACACGTAACCGCCTCTCTATTCAGTTCCATTCATATATTTGTCTATTCTTGAACCATATCACAGCTTTATATAATAATTTGATATCTAGTAGGTAAGTCTTCCCTCATTTCTATCTTTTAAAAGTTCCTTGGCTCTTTTTATGTGTTCTTCCAGATGAACTTCAGAACCAACTTGTTCAGTACTCCCACCCTATCCTCTCAAATCCCAAAGAGATTGTTATAGGAATTTATACTTCTTTGAAAAAAAATTTAAATTATGAAACTTCTCATTCAGGAATATTATACATCTATTCATTTGTCAAATATTCATACCTAGAGCCTTCGGTAATATTTTGTAATTTTATTCATGTCATTATTTTGTACGTTTCTTGTTAGGTTTATTCCTATCATTTTTTTTTTCACTGCTGTGAATGGGATCTTTTCCCCCCATTATATTTTCTAATTGGATATTGTTTTTATAGAGAAAAGTTATTGATTTAAAACTTAAACTCTATTTCTGTTTAATTGTAATAGTATATCAGTTCATTCTCTTAGATTATCGATATAACATATATAAACAAGGACATTTTATGACGCTTACTTTACAACATTTTAAAATTTTATTTATTTATTTATTTTTGGCTGCGTTGGGTCTTCGTTGCTGTGCGCAGGCTTTCTTTACTTGTGGCGAGCAGGGGCTACTCTTTGTTGCAGTGCGTGGGCTTCTCATTGCAGTGGCTTCTCTTGTTGCGGAGCACAGGCTCTAGGCGTGTGGGCTTCAGTAGTTGTGGCACGCAAGCTCAGTAGTTATGGCTTGCAGGCTGTAGAGCGCAGGCTCAGTAGTTGTGGCGCACAGGCTTAGTTACTCCACAGCATGTGGGATCTTCCCAGACCAGGGATCAAACCCATGTCTCCTGCATTGGCAGACAGATTCTTTTCTTTTCTGTTTTTTTTTAAGAGAAACAGGAACTCTCATTTATTGCTGGTGGGAATACAAAATAACACAGCCGGTTTGGTGGTTTTTTTACAACTTTAAACGTATTCTTACCATACAATCCAGCAGTCATACACTTTGGTATTTACCCAAATGAATTGAAAACTTACAGCGACACAAAAACCTCCATGCAAATGTTTATAGCAACTTTATTCATAATTGACAAAGCTTGGAAGCAACTATGATGTCCCTCAGTAGGTGAATGGATAAACTGTGATATATCTAGACAGTGGAATATTATTCAGTAGGCAGGCGGATTCTTTTTTTTTTTAATTAATTTATTTATTTTGGGCCGTGTTGGGTCTTCGCTTCTGTGCGAGGGCTTTCTCCAGTTGCGGCGAGCGGGGGCCACTCTTCATCGCGGTGCGCGGGCCTCTCACTGTTGTGGCCTCTCCCGTTGTGGAGCACAGGCTCCAGACGCGCAGGCTCAGCGGCCATGCTCATGGGCCCAGCCGCTCCGCGGCATGTGGGATCTTCCCGGACCGGGGCACGAACCCGTGTCCCCTGCATCGGCAGGCGGACTCTCAACCACTGCGCCACCGGGGAAGCCCAACATTTATAACTTATCTTCTCTTGTCTTAATGCTTTGACTAGAACCTGGAGAGCAACGTTCAGTAATAGTTGTGAAAGCAGGTGAATATTCTTGGTTTTGTTCTGACTTTAAGGTGAATGCCACTAGTATTTCACTATTAAGTATGATGATGGCAGTTGTTTTCTATATTCTTTATCAAGTTATAAAATTCTCCTGTCCCTAGCCTACTGAGAAAATATTTTTAAGGTACTACAAGCATAAGGTAAAATATTCAAATGGTACAAAATGGTATGTGAAGAGTTGCCCATTTGTATTCCCTAGTTTCCCAGTTCCCTTACCGAGAAGCAATTCCTATTAACAATTTTTAGGTGAACTACCAGAGATAAATTGATGCAAATATAAGCATATATGTGAATATGTTATTTTTTACACAAATAGTGGCATACTATAAACACTATTCTAAACCCCGATTTTTTTTGTTGATAAATCAGCTGTCAGTCATTTATTTGTACGTAATCAATCTGCCTTTTCTTTTTGGCTCTTTTTCCCTACTTTCATTATAGAAAATTTCAAACATACAAGAGTAAAGAAAATAGTATACTGAATTCCCATGTACCTGTCACCTAGCTTCAGTAATTATTAACTCATGGCCAATCTCGTTTCATCTATATTTCACTAACCCCTGCTCCTCCACCCACACAAGATTATTCTGAAGCAAATATCCCACATCATATTATTTCATCTCATCCATAAATATTTTGGTATGTATCTCTAAAATATAAGGACTTTTCTTAAACATTACAACAAAACCACCACTTCTAAAAACTTAACAATTCTTTAATGACATCAAATGTACAGTCATTGTTCAAATTTTCCTGATTGTCTCATAAATGTTTGTGTGTTTATTTTTACTTTGTTTGAATCAGGATCCAAATACAGGCTATACACTGCAATTGGTTGATATGTTTCTCAAATCTCTTAATCTATAGGTGCCCCTTCCTTCTCCCCCCCCTTTTTTTTTCTCCCATGGGATTTATTAGTTCAAGAAACTGGGTGGTTTGTCCTATAGCATTTTGCATAAAATGGATTTTAGTAATTGCATCCCTGTGGTAATGTTTCCCTGTTCCTTATATTTCCTGAATATTGATTAGAACTAGAGGCTTGATTAGATTTAGATTTAGGTTCTATTTTTTCCTCTATTGAGGGGCAAGAATATGTCATAGGTAGTATTGTATACTTCTATAAGTAGTATACTTCTAAAAGTCTTTGATGTTCTTAAGTCTCATTAAAATGTGTCTGGGTGGGGATTTCTTTCTTTGTTTTCTTTTTCCTGTTTGGGATTCCTGAGTTTTAAGCTTGGCATTTTTCATCAATTCTCAGCTATTTCTTTTCAAATACTGCTGCTCTACTGTTTTCTCTTTCTTTGCCTGAACTCCAATTAGACATCACCTGTAAGTATGGGGTTTTTAAAACTAAGGCCGTAGGCCACGAGGGATCAGATGACTTCAGAGCAAAAGTCTGCTCTAGCAATTACCCAGTAGAGTTGTAATTGTTTCCTCTGCTTTACTGCCAGTGCGCCATATATGTGTATATGGACAGAGATATATATCTTCATACACACTTAAAATATGTCTTGAAATTCATTCCATATCAGTATATAATTTACCTCATTTCTTTCTTTCTTTATTTTTTTTTTAAGATTTTTTTTTGATGTGGACCATTTTTAAAGTCTTTATTGAATTTGTTACAATATTGCTTCTGTTTTAGTTTTTTGGCCACGAGGCATGTGGGATCTTAGCTCCCTGATCAGGGACTGAACCCACACCCCCTGTATTGGAAGGTGAAGTCTTAACCACTAGACCACCAGGGAAGTCCCCTCATTTCTTTCTTTTTATTGATTGAAGTATAACTTGCATATAGAAAAATGTACAAATCTGAAGTATATGTTTTTGTGTATGTATACATCTATGAAACCTCCCCCAAGTCAAAATGCAGAACATTTCCAGCACTACAGAGGCTAGCTCCTTGTGAACTCTCAGTCATTATTCAGTCCCAAGATTAACCACTTTCTGGCTTCTATAGTCATAGATTAGTTTTGCTTTTATTTGAGTTCCATATAAGTGGAATCATACAGAGTGTGTACTCTTTTGCATCTGGCTTCTTTCATTCAGCATCGTCTGTGAGCTTCATCTATTTTGAATATATCAGTAGTTTGTTCTTAGGAATTCCCTGGCGGCCGAGCGGTTAGGATTCCAGGCTTTCACTGCTGGGGGCCTGGGTTCAATTCCTGGTCAGGGAACTCAGATCCCTGCAAGCCACGCAGCGTGGCCAAAAAAAAAAAAAAAAAATATATATACATATATATATATATATATATATATATATATATATATATATATATATGTTCTTTTTCATTGCTGTGTAGAAGTCTGCTTTCTTAAAATGAACTTCCATTTTATGGATATATCATAATGTAGTTAACAAATCCTCTATTGATGGATATATAAATGGTTTTCAGTCTTTTGTTACTATAAATACTACTGCACTGCATGTGTTTATTCATGCATCTTTGCCAATATGTATATCAGTAGGATAAAATCCTAGATGTGTAAGTGCTAAGTGAAATATTATGTGCGTTATTAATTTTAATAGATTTTGCCAAATTGCCTTCCAAAGAGGATGTACTAATTTATAAGTCCACCAACAGTATATTTAAGGATGTGTTTCCCAACATCCTTGCCAACTATTAACAATTTTTTTTTATTGAGGTATAGTCGATTTATAATATTATATTAGTTTCAGGTATATAATAGTGATTCAAAATTTTTATAGATTGTCACATTTAAATTATAAAATATTGGATATATTCCCTGTGCTGTACAGCATATCCCTGTAGCTTATTTATTTTATACTTATTAATTTGTGCCTCTTAATCCCCTTCCCCTATTTTGCCCTTTCTCCTCCCTCTTCCCACTAGTAACCACTAGTTTTGTCTCTGTATCTGTGAGTCTGTTTCTGTTTTCTCATATTCATTCATTTATTTGATGTTTTAGATTCTACATATAAGTGATAACATACAGTATTTACCTTTCTCTGTCTGACTTATTTCATTAGGCATAATACCCACCAGGTCCATCCATGTTGTTGCAAGTGGCAAAATTTCATTGTCTAACACATCTTCCTTATCCATTCATTTGTTGATGGACACGTAGCTTGCTTCTATATTATGGCTATTGTAAATAATGTTGCTATGAACATTGGGGTGCATGTATCTTTTCAAATTAGTGTTTTCGTTTTCTTTAGATATATGCCCAGGGGTGGAATTGCTGGATTGTATGGTAGTTCTATTTTCAGTTTTTTGAGGAATCTCCATACTGTTTTCCACAGTGGCTGCACCAATTTACATTTCCACCAGCAGTGTACTAGGGTTCTCTTTTCTCCATATCCTCGCCAACACTTGTTATTTGTTGTCTCTATGATGATAGCCATTCTGACAGGTGGTATCTCATTGTGGTTTTGATTTTGCATTTCTTTGATGACGAGCAGTGTTGAGTATCTGTTGAACCTCTGTATGTCTTCTTTGGAAAAATATCTGTTCAGGTCTTCTGCCCACTTTTTAATCATGTTGTTTGTTTTTTTGTATT
The DNA here is from genome assembly GCF_951394435.1 of Stenella coeruleoalba. NCBI lineage: Eukaryota > Metazoa > Chordata > Mammalia > Artiodactyla > Delphinidae > Stenella > Stenella coeruleoalba. Next base: position 55,395,545 of record NC_137152.1, read on the forward strand.
GAGCTGTATGAGGTATTTATATATTGGGGATATTAACGCCTAATCAGTCATATCATTTGCAAATATTTTTTCCCATTCAGTTGGCTGCCTTTTTGTTTTCTCAATGGTTTCTTTGTTGTGCAAAAGCTTTTAAGTCTAATGAGGTCCCATTTGTTTATTTTTGCTTTTGTTTCCTTTGCCTTAGTTGACAGATCCAAAGAAATATTGCTACAATTTATGTCAAAGAGAGTTCTGCCTATGCTCTCTTCCAGGAGTTTTATGGTTTCTGGTCTTATATTTAAGTCTTTAATCCATTTTGAGTTTATTTTTGTATATGGTATTAGAGAATGTCCTACTTTCATTCTTTTACTTGTAGCTGTCCAATTTTCCCAGCACCACTTATTGAAGAGACTGTCTTTTCTCCATTGTATATTCTTGCCTCCTTTGTCATAGATTAATTGACCATAGGTGCGTGGGTTTATTTATGGGCTCTCTTTTCTGTTCCATTGATTTATTTGTCTGTTTTCATGCCATTACCATGCTGTTTTGATTATTATAGCTTTGTAGTATAGTCCGAAATCAGGTAGCATGATTCTTCCAGTTCTGTTCTTCTTTCTCAAAATTGTTTTGGCTATTTGGGATGTTTTGTTTTTCCATACAAATTTTAAAATTATGTGTTCTAGTTCTGTGAAAAATGCCATGGGTATTTTGTTAGGGATTGCACTGAATCTGTACATAATCTTGGGTAGTATGGTCATTTTAACTATTAATTCTTCCAATCCATTGACACAGTATGTCTTTCCATCTGTTTATGTCATCTTCAATTTATTTCATCAGTGTCTTATAGTTTTCTGAGTGCAGGTCTTTTACCTCCTTAGTTAGATTTATTCCTAGGTATTTTCTTCTTTTTGATGCAATTGTAAATTGTATTGTTTCCTTAATTTCTCTTTCTGATAGTTTGTTGTTAGTGTATAGAAATGCAGCAGATTTCTGTATATTAATTTGGTATCCTGCAACTTTACCAAATTCATTTATGAGCTCTAGTAGTTTTCTGGTGGTGTCTTTAGGATTTTCTATGTATAGTATCATGCAATCTGTAAAAAATGACAATTTTCCTTCCTTTTCAATTTGGATGCCTTTTATTTCTTTTTCTTGTCAGATTGCTGTGGATAGGACTTCTAATACTGTGCTGATAAAAGTGGCAAGAGTGGGAATCCTTGTCTTATTCCTGATTTTAGAGGAAATGCTTTCTGCATTTCACCATTCAGTACGATGTTAGCTGTGGGCTTATGGCCTTTATTATGTTGAGGTATGTTCCCTCTATACCTACTTTTTTTTTTTTTTTTTGGCTGTGCTGCATGGCTCATGGGATCTTAGTTCCCCGACCAGGGATTGAACCGGGGCGCTCGGCAGTGAAAGTGCAGAGTCCTGACCACTGGATTGCCATGGAATTCCCCTTTTTTTTATATACCCACTTTTTGTGGAGAGTTTATTTTTATCATAAATGGATGTGGAATTTTATCAAAAGCTTTTTCTGCATCTTTTGAGATGATTATAAGATTTTTATTCTTCAGTTTGTTAATGTGGTGTATCACACTGATTGATTTGTGGATATTGAACCATCCTCACACACCTGGGATAAATCCCACTTGATCATGATGTATGATCCTCTAATGTATTGTTGGATTTGGTTGGCTAATATTTTGTTGAGGATATTTACATCTAAGTTCATCAATGATATTGGCCTATAATTCTCTTTTTTTGTGATATCCTTGTCTGGTTTTTGTATCAGGGTGATGCTGGCCTTGTAGAATGAATTCAGAAGTGTTCCTTCCATTGCAATTTTTTGGAATAGTTTGAGAAGGATAGGTATTAACTCTTCTTTAAATATTTGGTAGAATTCACCTGTGAAGCCATCTGGTCCTGGACTTTTGTTTTTTGGGAGTTTTTTAAATTATTATTACTGATTCAGTTTCATTACTGGCAATTGGTCTGTTCATATTTTCTATTTCTTTGTGGTTCAGTCTTGGGAGAGTGTACATTTCTAGGAATGTTCTTCTAGGTTTCCATTTTATTGGCATATAGTTGTTTGTAGTAATCTCTTATGATCCTATTCGTTCCTGTGGTGTTGTTTTTTTGTTTTTTTTTTGGCTATGTTGGGTCGTCATTGCTGTGCGCGGGCTTTCTCTAGTTGCGGTGAGCGGGGGTTACTCTTCGTTGTGGTGCGCGGGCTTCTCATTGCGGTGGCTTCTCTTGTTGCGGAGAATGGGCTCTAGGCATGTAGGCTTCAGTAGTTGTGGCACATGGGCTCAGTCATTGTGGCTTGCGGGCTCTTGAGCACAGGCTCAGTAGTTGTGGTGCACGGGCTTAGCTGTTCCACGGCATGTGGGATCTTCCCAGGCCAGGGCTCGAACCGGTGTCCCTCACATTGGCAGGCAGATTCTTAACCACTGCACCATCAGGCATGCCCAGGACCCTTTTTTTTCTTGATGAGTCTGGCTAAAGGTTTATCAATTTCATTTATCTTTTCAAAGAACTAACTTTTTTTATGGCAAGTTTGTAGGGTACAATTTTATTTTTTTAATTTAAAAATTTTTTTAAATTTAATTTTATTTATTTTTTTATACAGCAGGTTCTTATTAGTTATCTATTTTATACATATTAGTGTATATATGTCAATCCCAATCTCCCAGTTCATCCCACTCCACCCCCACTTTCCTCCCTTTGTGTTCATATGTTTGTTCTCTACATCTGTGTCTCTATTTCTGCCTTGCAAACTGGTTCATCTGTACCATTTTTCTAGGTTCCATGTATATGCATTAATATATGATATTTGTTTTTCTCTTTCTGACTTACTTCACTCTGTATGACAGTCTCTAGGTCCATACACATCTCTACAAATTACCCAATTTCGTTCTTTTTTATGGCTGAGTAATATTCCATTGTATATACGTACCACATCTTCTTTATCCATTCTTCTGTTGACAGGCATTTAGGTTGCTTCCATGACCTGGCTATTGTAAATAGTGCTACAATGAATATTGAAGTGCATGTGTCTTTTTGAATTATGGTTTTCTCTGGGTATATGCCCAGGAGTGGGATTGCTGGGTTATATGGTAATTCTATTTTTAGTTTTTTAAGGAACCTCCATACTGTTTTCCATAGTGGCTGTATCAATTTACATTCCCAGCAACAGTGCAAGAGGGTTTCCTTTTCTCCACACCCTCTCCAGCATCTGTTGTTTGTAGATTTTCTGATAATGCCCATTCTAACTGGTGTGAGGTGATACCTCATTGTAGTTTTTTATTTATTTATTTATTATTTGGTGCACCAGCTCCTTAGTTGCGGCACGTGTGCTCCTTTAGTTGTGGCATGCAAACTCTTAGTTGCAGCATGCATGTGGGATCTAGTTTCCTGACCAGGGATTGAAGCCAGGCCCCCTGCATTGTCAGCGTGGAGTCTTAACCACTGCGCCACCAGGGAAGTCTCTCATTGTAGTTTTGATTTGCATTTCTCTAATAATTAGTGATGTTGAGCATCTTTTCATGTGCCTCTCCATCTGTGTGTCTTCTTTGGAGAGATGTCTATTTAGGTCTTCTGCCCATTTTTTGATTAGGTTTTTTGTTTTTTTAAAATATTGAGCTGTATGAGCTGTTTATATATTTTGGAGATTAATCCTTTGTCCGTTGATTCATTTGCAAATATTTTCTCCCATTCTGAGGGCTGTCTTTTTGTCTTGTTTATAGTTTCCTTTGCTGTGCAAAAGCTTTTAAGTTTCATTAAGTCCCGTTTGTTTATTTTTGTTTTTATTCAAAGAAGTAACTCTTAGTTTCATTGATCTTTTCCATTGTTTTTTTTAGTCACTATTTCATTTATTTCTCTCTAATCTTTATGATTTCTTTCCTTCTACTAAATTTGGGTTTTGTTTGTTCTTATTTTTCTAGTTCATTTAGGTGTAAGATTTGGTTGTTTATTTGAGATTTTTCTCATTTCCTGAGGTAAGCTTGTATCACTATAAACTTCCCTCTTAGAACTACTTTTGCTGTGTCCCATAGATTTTGGATCATTGTGTTTTCATTTTCATTTGTCTCCAGGTATTGATATTTTAAAAATTTCTTCCTTGATTTTTCAGTGATCCATTGGTTTGTTTAGTAGCATATTGTTTAGTTTCCATGTGTTTGTGTTTTTTTGCAATTTTTTTTCTTGTAGTTGATTTCTAGACTCATAGTGTTGTGGTTGGAAAAGATACTTGATATGATTTCAGTTTTCTTAAATGTATTGAAACTTGTTTTGTGGCCTAGCATATGATCTCTTCTGGAGAATGTTCCATGTGCACTAGAAAAGAATGTATATTCCACTGTTTTTGGATGGAATGTACTATATATATCTATTAAGTCCATTTAGACTAATGTTTCACTTAAGGCCAGAATTTTCTTACAGATTTTCTGTCTAGATGATCTGTCCATTGATGTAAGTGGAATGTTAAAATCACCTAGTACTGTGTTGCTGTCAATCTCTCCCTTTATGTCTGTTAATATTTGCTTTAGGTATTTAGGTTCTCCTATGTTTGGTGCATATATATTTACAATTGTTGTATCTTCTTGGAATGATCCCTTAATCATGATGTAACATCCTTCTTTGTCTCTTGTACAGTCTTTGTTTTAAAGTCTATTTTGTCTGATATAAGTATTGCTACCCCAGCTTTCTTTTGATTTCCATTTGCATGAATACCTTTTTCCATCCCCTCACTTTCAGTCTGTGTGTGTCTTTAGATCTGAAGTGTGTCTCTTATAGGCAGTGTATATATGGGTCTTGTCTTTGTATCCATTCAGCCATGCTATGTCATTTTTTTAAAATATTTATTTATTTATTTATTTATTTATTTATTTATTTATTTGGCTGTGCTGGGTCTTAGTTGTGGCACGCGGGATATAGTTCCCTTACCAGGGATCAAACCCAGCCCCTTGCATTGGGAGTGTGCAGAGTCTTAACCACTGGACCACCAGGGAAGTCCCCACTCTGTGTCTTTTGATTGGAGCATTTAGTCCATTTCCATTTAAAGTAATTATTGATAGGTATGTACCTATTTCTATTTTGTTAATTATTTGGGCGTTGTTTTCGTAATTTTTTTTATCCTTTCTTCTTCTTTGGTTCTCTTCCCTTGTAATTTTATGACTATCTTTAGTGTTAGTTTGGATGATTCCTTTCTCTTTTTGTGTGTGTCTCTATTACAGATTTTCAGTTTGTGGTTACCATCAGGTATATATATATATATATATATATATATATATATATATATATATATATATAATCCATGTACATACACATATATGTGATTACTTTAAGCTGCTTATCTCTTAATTTCAAATGCATTTTAACAGCCCTGCATTTTTACTCCCTTCTCCCTATTATTGCTTTTTTGATGTTGTATTTTACATCTTTTTGTCTTGTGTAGTCTTTAATGACTTACTGTGGATATAGATTACTTTAGTACTTTTATTTTAAAACTTTCCTACAGCTTTGTACATGGATGATTTACTACCTTTACTATATTTGTCTTTATCAGTGAGTTTTTCCCTTTAGTAATTTTCATGTTTCTAGCTGTGGCCTTTTCTTTTTCACTTAGAGAAGTCCCTTTAACATTTCTTGTAAAGCTGGCTTGGTAGTGCTGAATTCATTTAGCTTTTGCCTATCTGTAAAACTTTTGCTCTCTCCCTCAAATCTGAATGAAAGCCTTGCTGGGTAGAGTAGTCTTGGTCATAGGTTTTTCCTTTTCTTCACTTTAAATGTATTGTGCCACTCCCTTCTTGCCTGAAAGGTCTCTGCTGAAAAGTTAGCTGATAGATTTATGGAAATTCCTTTGTATGGTATTTGTTACTTTTCCCTTGCTGCTTTTAATATTCTATCTTCATCTTTAATTTTTGCCATCTTAATTACAATGTGTCTTGGTGTGGTCCTCCTTGGGTTGATCCTGTTTAGGACCCTGTGCTTCCTGGACCTGGCTATCTGTTTCCTTTCCCTGGATAGGGAAGTTTTCAGCTATTATGTCTTCTAGATATGTTCTCTGTCCCTTTCTCGCTCTCTTCTCCTCCTGGGACCCCTGTAATGTGAATGTTAGTATGCTTGATGTTGTTTCAGAGGTCTCTTAAACTGTCCTCATTTCTTTTTATTCTTTTTTCTGTTCTGCTTCAGTGATTTCCCCTACTCTGTCTTCCAGCTTGCTGATCCATTTATCTGTATCATTTAGTCTACTGTTAATTCCTTTTACTGTATTTTTCATTTCACTTATTGTATTCTTCATCTGTTTGGTTCTTCTTTATATTTTCTAACTCTTTGTTAAAAACTTCTAACCTCTCACTCTCTTCATCTATTCTTATCCCGAGTTCTTTGATCATCTTTACGATCAATACCTTGAACTCCTTATTGGGTAGATTGCCTATCTCCATTTCACTTAGTTTTCCTTCTGGGGTTTTATATTGTTCCTTCATCTGGAACATGTTCCTCTGTCACCTCATTCTGCCTAACTTGCTGTTTTTATTTCTATGTATCTGGGTGGTTGGTTATGTTTCCTAACCTTGGAGAAGTGACCTTTTGTAGAAGACATCCTGTGTGTCCCAGCAGCACACCTCCCTGTTATCACCAGAGCTATATGCTCTAGGGGTGCCCCCTATGTTGGCTGGGTGGGTCCTTCTGTTATGGTGGGCTGACTACTGTGGGTGGTCTCATAGGCATGGCTCACCCCTGGTTTGACTGGTTGTCAGGCCCTGCATTGCATGGAGGCTACCAGCTGCTAGTTGGCAGGGCCGGGTCATGAGATCCTGGCTAAGGGACCCTGGGGGGGTCCCAGACTAGTGCTTGCTCACTGGTGGGCAGAACCTTGTTCTAGGGTGGGTGGTTGTGTGACTGGAGTTCCTGGATCTAGTGTTGGCCTCCTGGTGAGTGGGGCTGGTTCCTGACATTGCTGGCTGCAGGTTCCCAGGTGTCCCAATGCTGGTACTGGCCCATTGGTGAATAGGGCTAGATCCTGGGGTGGCTGCCTGAGGAGTCCAAGGCATCTCAGAGCTGGTGCTGGCCTGCTAGTAGGTGTGGCTAGGGCCCAGGGGGTCCCAGGGCTAGTGCCAGCTCACTGGTATGTGGAGCCAGGTCTTGGTGTCTCCGGCTTCAGGGTCCTGTGTGTCCTGAAGCTGGTGTCAGCCCACTGGCATGGATTCCAGGGCCACTGGCTGAGGAGCCCAAGGTGTCCCAGAACTGGAGTTGGCCTGCTGGTGGGAAGCGTCATGGTCTGTGGGGTTTCCAGGGCTACTCTCTGCCTGCTGGTGTTTCAGCTGGGTACTGACAAGGCAGGCTGTGGAGCTGTGGTGATCCTGGGGCTGGTGTCCACCCATTGGTTGGTGGGGTTTGAGTCCAGGAGATCTCGCCACTGGTGCCCACTCACCAGTGGGTGAAGCTGGGTCCTGGGGCTAGTGCCAGCCCACTGGTGGGTAGAACCAGGTCCTGGGGTCTCTGGCTGAAGGGCCCAGGGGTCCCAGAGCTGGGGTCTGACCACTGGTGGTTGAGGCCAGTTCTTGACATGGCTGCAGGGTCTGGGGTGTCCTGAAGCTTGTGTCAGCCCACTGGTGATTGAGGATGGATCTTAGAGCAGCTGGCTGAGGGCCTCAAGATGTCTCAGAGCTGGTGTTGGCCTGCTGGTGGGTAAGGGCGTGGCCCAGTGGGTCCCAGGGCTAGTGCCAGCCTGCTGGTGGGTGGTCTGAGTCCTGCCATAGCAGGCTGTGGGGCTGCAGTTGTCCTTGGGCAGGTGTCTGCCCACTGGTGGGTGAGGCTGGTTCCAAGGCTAGAGATTGCTCACTGGTGGGTGGGTCCAGGTACCAGGGTGTCCTAAGGCTGGTGCCTGCCCACTGGTGGGCAGAGCTGGGTCCTGCGGTCTCTAGCTACAGGGCCCTGGGGGTCCTGGGTCTAGTGCCTGTGCTCTGGTGTACGGGGCTGGGTCCTGGGCCCTCTGTTGATAGGGCTGTGTCCAGGGGAAGCTGTGGGCTCAGGGGGTCTTAAGGCAGCTTGCCTGATGGTGGGTGGGGCTGTCCCTGCCTGGCTAGTTGCTTGGCCTGAAGCATCCCAGTATGGGTGCCTATAGACTGGTGGGCAGGGGCAAGGCTGGGTCCCCAGGCTAATAAACTAGAGGGAGTATTCCAAAATGGCATTTGCCAGCACCAGTGTCTGTGTCCCCAGGGTGACCTCCAGTTGCCTCCTGCCTCTCTGGGAGACTCTCCAAGATCAGCAGGTGGGTCTGACCCAAGATCCTTTCAAATTACTGCTGCAGCCCTGGGTCCTGGAGTGTGTGAGATTTTGTGTGCACCCTTTAAGAATGGAATCTCTCTGGGTTTCCCTGGTGGCGCAGTGGTTGAGAGTCCACCTGCCGATGCAGGGGACACGGGTTTGTGCCCTGGTCCGGGAAGATCCCACATGCTGCAGAGCGGCTGGGCCCGTGAGCCATGGCCACTGAACCTGCACATCTGGAGCCTGTGCTCCACAATGGGAGAGGCCACAACAGTGAGAGGCCCACGTACTGCAAAGAAAAAAAAAAGAATGGAATCTCTGTCTCCCACAGCCTTCTGGCTCCCCTGAAAGTAAGCCCCACTGGCCTTCAAAGCCAAACTTTCTGGGGCATCATCTTCCTGATGCTGGACATTTGGGCTGGGGAGCCTGATGTGGGGCTCAGACCCCTTTCTCCATGGGGAGAACCTCTGCAATTGTAATTATTCTCCCATCTGTGGGTTGCCCACCCTGGGGTGTGGGTCTTGACTATACTGTGACTCTGCCCATCCTACTCATCTCATTGTGGTTCTTTTTTTTTTTTTTTTTTTTTACAGTACACGGGCCTCTCACTGTTGTGGCCTCTCCCGTTGCGGAGCACAGGCTCCGGACACACAGGCCCAGCGGCCATGGCTCACGGGCCCAGCCGCTCCGTGGCATGTGGGATCTTCCCAGACCGGGGCAGGAACCCATGTCCCCTGCATCGGCAGGTGGACTCTCAACCACTGAGCCACCAGGAAGCCCCATTGTGGTTCCTTTTTTATGTCTTTAGTTGTAGAAGATCTTTTCTGCTAGATTCTGGCCTTTCTCATCAATAGTTGCTCTGTAAATAGTTGTAATTTTGGTGTGGCTGTGAGAGGAAGTGAGCTCAGAGTCTTCCTACTATGCCATCTTGACCAATAAAACTATTAAAAAATATTTTTATCTTTGACAATCTGACAGGTAAAAAATAGAAACCTATAACTAATAAATATTTTTGTTTTTTAACTAAAAATACATGCACATGGTAAAAAACAACTCAAGCAATATAAAAGGATATACAATTAAAGTTATATATTACCCCTATTCCTTAGTTCCCTTGGTTCCCTTTCCAGAGAACCCCACTGTCAATTTCTTGCTTATCCTCCAGATATATTCTATGCAAACCATGGATATACAAGTATAAATGGGTATATATGTGTGTGTGCACATGCATTTGGATATCTATCTGTCTGGTTATTGATGAAAATGGGAGTTTATCATACTTTTTTCACTTAAAATATATCATATCCATATATCCATTTCTTCTCTCTTTTTGTCACAAATGGTAGCAGGCTATTCACTCTGCTTTTTTCACTTAATATATTTTTGAGATTGTGTCATATCAATACATTTATATCTGCCTTATTCTTTTGTATGGCTACATCATAATTTATTTAACCAGTCCCAGGCATTTTGGTTGTTTCCAATATCCTGTTATTACAAATGATCTCCCTGAACATACTTATTTGTACACATGGGTCAGCATATTTTTAGGATAAATTCCTAGAAGTATGGTTGCTGTATCAAAGTATATAGTGGTTGATGTTATTCCCTGCCCAACATCCATTCCATATCTTCCCCATTGTTTAGCAGTCATAAAGTTTGAAGGGGGTAGAATTGATCTCACTCCCAGCTTCTGGAGGGGGTACACCACACATGTAACCCAATCAGGGTAAGTCCATCCCCCATGTCTCAGTTATTGGTTCAAGCAACCCAGGCCTTAGCCAATCAATGCATACTATTGTCCTGTCAAGGGGAAATTTCAGGAATGGGCCAATGATGCAAGTCAGTGAAATGTTAGAGGATATTTTTTGAAGTATTTGGGGGAAGAAGGGTTTCTTTTTGTTTTTGTTTTTCTTTGCTCTTCTGAGAGAGAACAAAAGCCAGCTTTGTCTCTTCTTTTGGACAGTCTGGTGTAGCTGATGTGAAGACTTCAAGTGCTGCAGCCCTTTTGCTACCAAGAAGGGAGTCAGATTTACAGTGGAGCTCGCACTTTGGATGACTGAACTGACAGATGGAAGGAAATTAGGTCCCTGGTGATATTGTTGATCCACAAAATCAAACCAATTTCAGAGCTCACTCATCCCCTGGAATTTGCAGTTATTTGAACTGATAAATCCTCTTTATTTATTTATTTATTTATTTATTTAGCGGTACGCGGGCCTACTCACTGTTGTGGCCTCTCCCGGTGCGGAGCACAGGCTCAGGACGCGCAGGCTCAGCGGCCATGGCTCACAGGCCTAGCCGCTCTGCGGCATGTGGGATCTTCCCGGACCGGGGCATGAACCCGTGTCCCCTGCATCCGCAGGTGGACTCTCAACCACTGTGCCACCAGGGAAGCCCTAAATCCTCTTTATTGTTTAAGCCTATTGGAGTTGGGTTTTCTGTTACTTACCAATAAAAAGGCATATGTACTTAAATTTTCTTTTCTTTTTTAAGAAATTTTTATTGGAGTATAGTTGATTTACAATGTTGTGTTAGTTTCAGGTGTACAGCAAAGTGATTCAGTTATACATGCATTCAAAAATATGGAACGCTTCACGAATTTGCATATCATCCTTGCGCAGGGGCCATGCTAATCTTTTGTATCGTTCCAATTTTACTATGTGTGCTGCCAAAGTGAGCACACTTTAAAATTTTTTTGATAAGTTGCCTTACAAAAAATATACCAATTTACAATCCAACAACAGAATATGAGAGTGTTTCTCCACAGCCTCGCCAAAACAATATATTATCAAACTTTCTGATATTGCCATCTTTCTAGGAAAAGAGTGGTATCTTAACACAATCTTTTTATCATGAGTAGGGTTAAGCTTTTTTTGGTTTGTTTGTTTTTTTTTGGCTGCGCTGTGTGGCATGTGTATCTTACTTCCCCAACCAGGGATTGAACACGTCCCCCCTGCAGTGGAAGTGCAGAGTCCTAACCGCTGGACCACCAGGGAATTCCCTAAGCTTTCTAATATACTTAGAAGTCACATATATTTCTTTTCGTGTGTGTGTGTGTGTGTGTGTGTGTGTGTGTGTGTGTATTGCTCATGTCCTTTGCCTAGTTTTCTATTTCTATTTCTCTTTTTTATTGCTTTGTAAAAGCTGTTTGTATTCTAGGTAAATCAGGCCTCTGTTATGTGGGTTGAAATATATTTTCTGAATTTCTCCTTTGGCCTTTGATTTTCTTTTTGCATTTTTTATGGCAAAAAATATGTAACAAAATTTACCATTTTAAAGTGTACAATTCATTGGCATTAAGTACATTCACAATGTTGTATAATCTTCACCACTATTTATTTCTAGAACTTTTTCATCATCCCAAAGATAAACTCTGTACCTATTAAACAGTAATTCTCCATTGTCCCTTCCCAACAGCCGTGGTAAACTCTATTCTACTTTTTGTCTTTTTTTAATATAAATTTATTTATCTTTATTTTTGTCTGCGTTGGGTCTTCGTTGCTGCGTGTGGGCTTTCTCTAGCTGAGGCGAGCGGGGGCTACTCTTGGTTGCAGTGCGCGGGCTTCTCATTGCAGTGGCTTCTCTTGTTGTGGAGCACAGGCTCTAGGTGTGCAGGCTTCAGTAGTTGTGGCATGTGGGCTCAGTAGTTGTGGCTTGCAGGCTCTAGAGTGCAGGCTCAGTAGTTGTGGTGCATGGGCTTAGTTGTTCCACGGCATGTGGGATCTTCCCGGACCAGGGCTTGAACCCATGTACCCTGCCTTGGCAGGCGGATTCCTAACCACTGCGCCACCAGGGAAGCCCCCTTTTTGTCTTTATGAATTTTCCTATTGTACGTACCTTATATGAGTGTAATTGTACAATATTTGAACTTTTCTGTCTTATTTCATTTAGCATAATGTTTTCAAGATTCATATTTATTGTAGCATATATCAGAATGTCATTCCTTTTTATGGCTGAATAATATTCCATTGCATGTATATACCAAATTCTATTTATCCATTCATCTGTTGATGGACACTTGGGTCATTTCTACCTTTTGGCTATCGTGAATAATGCTGCTGTGAACATTGGTGTACAAGTATCTGTTTGTGTCCTTGCTTTCAATTTCTTTGGGAGTGGAGTTTTTGTATCATATGGTAATTCTATGTTTAACTTTCTGAGAAACCACCAAACTATTTCCCACAGTAGCTGCAAACATTTTTACCTTTCCACCAGCAATGTACAAAAGTTCCAATTTCCTTTTTAAAAAAAATTTATTTTTTTAAAAATAAATAAACAATTTTTATTTTTTTAAATAATTTTTATTTTTTAAAATAAAATTTAAAAAATTTTTTAATTTTTAAAAAAATTTTAAAAAGAATTTTTATTTTTTAAAATAAAATAAACAATCTCCAACAAGCTTGGAGATTGTTGTTGTTGTTATTGTTTTCAGATTCCACATATGAGAGAGATCATATGGTATTTGTCTTTCTCTGTATGACTTATTTCACTTAGCATAATGCCCTCGAGATCCATCCATGTTGTTGCAAATTGCAAGATTTCATTCTTTTTAATGACTGAATAATATATATTTATTTATCCATTCATCCATTGATAGTTACATTGTTTCCATATCTGAGCTATTGTAAATAATGCTGCAATGAACATGGGGGTGCATACATCTTTTCAAATTAGTATTTTTGGGTTTTTTTGGATAAATACCCAGAAGTGGAACTGCTGGATCATATGGTAGTCCTATTTTTAATTTTTGAGGAACCTCCATACTGTTTTACATAGTGGTTGCATCAATTTACATTCCTACCAACAGTGCACAAGTGTTCCCTTTTCTCCACATCTTTGCCAACAATTGTTATTTCTTGGGTTTTTTGTGTGTGTTTGTTTTTTTATTTGTAATAGTCATTTTAACAAGTGTGAGGTGATATCTCATTGTGGTTTTGATTTGCATTTCTGTGATGATTAATGATGTTGATCATCTTTTCATGTACCTGTTAGTCATCTGTATGTGTTCTCTGGAGAAATGTCTTGTTCAGATCTTCTGCCCAGATTGTATTTTGTTTTGCTATTGAGTTGTATGAGTTCTTTGTATTTTTCAGATGTATGATTTGTAATTATTTTCTCCATTCAATAGGATGCCTTTTCATTTTGTTGATAATTTCCTTTGCTGTGCACAAGCTTTTTAGCTTGATGTAGTCCCACTTGTTGATTTTTGCCTTTGTTGCTTTTGCTTTTGCTGTCAGATTCAAAAATTCATCACCAAGACCAATGTCAAGGAGCTTACCACGCATATTTTCTTCTGGATGTTTTATGGTTTCAGGTCTTACGTTTAAGTCTTAACCATTTTGAGTTAATTTTTGTGTGTGGTGTAAGATAGTGGTTTAGTTTCATTCTTTTGCATGTGGCTGTCCAGTTTTCCCAACACCATTTATTGAAGATACTGTCCTTTCTTCATTGTATATTCTTGTCTCCTTTGTCATAAATTGACTAGAGTTCCAGTTTCTTCACATCCTCAACAACACTTGTTATTTTCCATTTTTTATCATAGCCATCCTAATAAGTATGAAGTTGTATCACATTGTAATTTTGATTTGCATTTCCCTAATGATGTGTTGAGCATATTTTCATGTGTTTATTGGCCATTTGTATATATCCTCTTTGAAAAAATATCTATTCAAGCTCTTTGCCCATCTTTTTTTTTTTTTAATATTTATTTATTTGGCTGTGCCGGGTCTTAGTTGCAGCATGCGGGATCTTTGTTGCCACGTGCGAGATCTTTAGTTGCGGCATGAGGGATCTAGTTCCCTGACCAGGGATTGAATCCGGGCCCCCTGCATTGGGAGCCTGGAGTCTTAAGCACTGGACCACCTGGGAGGTCCGTTTGCCCATCTTTGAATTGGGCTGTTTGTTTTTTTGTTCTGAGTTGTGGGAGTTCTTTTTCTATTCTGGATATTATTCCCTTATCAGATATATGATTTGAAAATATTTTCTCGCATTCCATACATTATCTTTTCACTTCCTCGATAGTATCCTTTGATGCACAAAAGATTTTAATTTTGATACATTCCAATTATCTATTTTGTTGTTGTTGTTGCCTGTGCTTTTGTTGAAAAGCCTGTCAATTTCCTATTGAATCTTCTGGCACCTTGTTGATAATCAATTAACTATATATGTGAAAGTTTATTTCTGGGCTGTATGTTCTATTCCATTGATCTATATTTCTTTCCTTATGCCAGTACCACACGTCTTGACTACTGTAGCTTTGTAGTAGTTGGTAGTTTTGAAATATGGAAGTGTGAGTCCTCCAACTTTGTTATTTTTTCAAGACTGTTGTGGCCATTCAGGGTCCCTTCAGATTCCAAATGAATTTTAGAATGGATTTTTCTATTTCTGCAAAAAATTCCATTGGAATTTTGATCAGGATTGTACTGAATCTGTAGATCACTTTTTTCCCTACAACTGTGTGTGTATGTGTGTATACATACATATAGATATAATTTATTGAGATGATCATGTGATTTTTAAACCCTTTATTATGTTAATATCATATATCACATTGATTGATTTGCATATGTTGAACCATCCTTGCATCCCAGGGATAAATCCCACTTGGCCATTGTATATGATCCCTTTAATGTGCTGTTGAAATAAGTTTGCTAGTATTTTGTTGGGGACTTTTGCATCCATGTTCATCAGGGATGTTGGCCTGTAGTTTTCTTTTCTTGTGGTGTCTTTGTCTTGCTTTGGTATCAGGGTGATGCTGGCCTCATAGAGTGAGTTATGAAGTATTTCCTCCTCTTCAATTTTTTAGAAGAGAATGAGAAGTACTGGTATTAATTCTTCTTTAAATGTTTGATTGAATTCACCAGTGAAGCCATCTAATCCTGAGTGTTTCTTTGTTGGGAAGTCTTCAATTACTGACTAAATCTCCTTACTAGTTATAGGTCTTTTCAGATTTTCTATTTCTTTACGGGCCATTTTTGGTAGATTGTCTGTGAAAGGGACATACTCATTTACTCTACTCATAGAATACTTCTGTATTCCAAATGTGTGAGTGTTTTTCCCACACCAAGAAATTCTCCAGATCTCAGCGGACACCAACTGGGTGTTCTATAGTTTAACTCAATTCTGACACTATCTAACTGGAGATAGCATCAGATCCCACAATTTAAGTGCTCAGTCCCACAAGTGTGCCCCCACTTCAGATGCCAATTGCAAGTCCAGGTTGTCATTTGTGTTTCTGACTAGGTAGCTACATATTGGAGGTTCCCACAACCCCCTTCTTGAGTTTGATAACTTGCTAGAATGGCTCACCGAACTCAGGAAAACAGTTTACTTACTAGATTACTGGTTTGTTATAGAAGGATAAAAATCAGAAATAGCCAGATGGAAGAGATACATAAAGTTATGGGGGAAGGAGTGCAAAGCTTCCATGACTCCTCTGGGTGCGATACCCTCTCAGTACCTCCACATGTTCATCAATCTGGAAGCTCTCCAAACTCCTTTGGTTAGGATATTTCTGGGAGTGCATGTTTGATATGCATGTTTGATTCAATCATTGGCCATTGGTGATTACATCAATCTCCAGCCCCTCTCCCTTGGAGGTCAGGGGATGGGGCTGAAAGTTCCAGTCCTCTAATCACATGGTTGGTTCCCCTGGCTATCACCTCCCATCCTGAGGCTATCCAGAAGCCCTGAGCCAGCATCCATCTGGTTTATAGTCTTGTTCAAGTCTTCTGTTTCTGCATTGATCTGTCTGGTTGCTTGGCTGATCAAGTTGTCCTTGTTCCTTTTTTCCCTCTAATTCTAGTTCTTATTTCTAGTCAATGAGTAATAACCCCTATATTAAAAACATATTTAAACTTACACTTTTTCTGTACATAGCAATAATTATTTAGTACCTATAGTTCTCCCCTCATATTTCTTTCCCACCTCTAATGTTTTTGTAAAATTAGTTGAAATTTTGGTTCTAGGCTTATTAAAATTCTTGGCTACATTATACCTTTTATTTTAGGAATCCTTTTTTTTTTCTTTTTAAATTTTTTTTAGCAATCCTTTCTTAACTATTGTACAACAGTCAAAACCATATTATCAGAAATTATTTATTTTTAGTGTTATTTACTTTTATGAATATTTACATAGTTTCAAAATTTCAAACGTTTTAAGAGGATATACAATTTAAAAATCTCCTTCTCACTCTTGTTCCCAAGCCATACAGGTTCTCCTTCTAGGAAACAACTAAAGTTATCAGTTTCTTGAGAATCTTTTCAGAGATATTCTATGCATATACAAGCAAACATTCATGGTCTTTCTTTTAATTTTTTTCTTATCCAAATGATAGCATACCATCCACATGTTCTGAATCTTGCTTTTGTCTTAACGATATATCTTGGAGGTCATACCAAATTATGCATTTTTAAACCTTTCATTGTGGAAATTTTCAAACATGTACAAAGAAGAGAGAATAGTATAATGAGCCCCGATGAACCCATCACCCATTTCAATAATAACGAACACTCTGTTATTATTGTCTTATTTATCCCTCGCATTTATTATCATTAATATTATTATTATTAAAACTTTGCTGGAGTATTTTAAAGCATATCCTAGATATATCATTTCACTTTTAAATATTTTGGCTCATATCTTTAAAAGATAAAGACTTAAATACAACCACAATAACATTATCACACTCAATAAAATGTATAATTTCTCAATATCATCTAATACCTAGTTTGTATTTAGTTTTCCTTTAGTAGCTCAAAAATGTTTTACTTTGCAGCTGTCAACCTTCAGATTTTTTTAAATTAATTAATTAATTAATTAATTAATTTGACTGCCGTTGGGTCTTCGTTGCTGCGCACGGGCTTCCTCTAGTTGCAGCAAGCAGGGGCTACTCTTTGTTGCGGTGCTCAGGTTTCTTATCGTGGTGGCTTCTCTTGTTGTGGAGCACGGGCTCTAGATGCGTGGGCTTCATTAGTTGCAGCACGCAGGCTCAGTAGTTGTGGCTCATGGGCTCTAGAGCACAGGCTCAGTAGTTGTGGTGCACGGGCTTAGTTGTTCCATGGCATGTGGGATCTTCCCAGACCAGGGCTCGAATCCGTGTCCCCTGCATTGGCAGGCGGATTCTTAACCACTGTGCCACCAGGGAAGCCCCATCCTTCAGATATTTTTATTGACAATTTCGGAAGCTCTGCCACTCCCACTCCTTGTTTCCCTTAAGCTCTTTTTCCTATTTGACACTGTTGGCTATTCCTCATAACTTTTAAAGCTATTCTGCATGTTCTTCTGTTCTAAATCCTTTTTTATTTTTTCTTGGCTCCTCTACTTCCTCCTACCTGTACCCTTGAGACCCAATGTTGAACTCTTCTCTTTTTCTTTAACTTTCCTTTTCAGGTAACTAATCTACACTACTGTTTCAACTATCACCTTTGCTTGAAACTAATATAATACTGTCAATCAACTATACATCAATTTAAAAATAAACATCACCTTTGTTAATGACTAAAATCTTCATCTCTAGCCCAGGCCTCTCATCCAAACTCCAGTTCTCTATTTCTAACTGCCTACAGGACACTTCTGCATGAAAGCCCTATTGTAAACTCAAACTGAAAATATCTAAAATTGAGCTTACTATTTCCCCCATGCCAAGTAATTCTCTTCGTTTCCTCCTTTCTGATAATGGATATTTCATTCTCCCTGTTCCTAAGCTTAATATCCTAATTATTTCTAACCTGTGTTTCTCTTTCATTCCCCTTATTCAGTTAGTTACCAAGTTCTATTGATTCTTTCCTTGTAGTGACTCTAGCTTCTCTCCAGTCTCACTGTTATTCTCCAAAATCTAATCTCGGACCTTCATAGGTAACTTAGCTACCATTTAGCATTATGCTGGAAGTCTTGACCAATGCCATGAAATGAGAAATCAAAATAAGAGGTATAAATACTGGCAAGGCAAAGACAAAACTGTCAGGACTTCCCTGGTGGTGCAGTGGTTAAGACTCCACGCTCCCAATGCAGGGGGCCCGGGTTGATCCCTGGTCAGGGAACTAGATCCCACATGCCACAACTAAGAAGCCTGCATGCTGCAACTAAGGAGCTAGCGAGCTGCAACTAAGGAGCCCACCTGGTGCAACCAAATAAATAAATATTAAGAAAAAGACAAAACTGTCATTATTTCCAGTTGATATGAAAATCCAAGAGAGTCAACTTACAAGTTATTAAAAAAGAAATATTTACATGCAAGATGGCCACTTATAAAATATATCTAAATCAATAACTTTCTATATAAGCAATAACTAAGTAGAAAATGAAATTTCATTCACAACAGTAACAAAAGCTATAAAATATATAAGAATATAGGCAATGTTCTCTTATATAGGAGAGGATAAAAAAAGCACTAAGCATAAAAGAAAAATTTGATTGGACATCATCAAAATTAACTTCTGCTATTTCATTTAAGAAAATGAAAGGCAAGCCACAGAGTGGGAGAAAATATTCACAATACCTATTCTGATAAAGGATTTGTATCCAGAATATATAAAGAGCTTTTACAACTCCAAATAAGAAAACAACCTAATAGCAAAATAGGCAAAAGATTTGAACAGACACTACACCAGGAAAGATGTATCAATAGCAATTAAGTAAATGAAAAGCTGCTCAAGTCATTGGGCATCAGGGAAATGCATGTGAAATACCACTATATATACCCACTAGAATTGCTAAATTAAAAAGACAATACTAAGTGATGGTGAAGATGTGGAGCACCGGGACTCTCATACATTAGAATTTTAAATGGTACAACCACTTTGCTGTACTATTTGATAGTTTTTTAAAATGTTAAACATACAAAGTTAAACATACACCTACCCAATGACCCAACAATTCCACTCTTAGGTATCCCTCAAGAGAAATGAAAACATATGTCCACAAAAAGACTGATTGATGAAAGAAATGTTCAAATATTGAGGTATGGGGAAGTCATTCTGGCTTGAGTTAACTTGAATTTTATGCACACAGCCTGTTTGTGGCCTAACAAACATAGATTGTAACTCTGCTTTAGTTATTAAAGAAAAGGATGCATTGACCAGAAGTAAACAATGTCCATGTTAAAAATAAAGATTAAATGCCTCCCTTCCTGAGATGCCAATACTGATACTCCTTCCATGATAAGACTCCCTTCCCAGGTGCCAAGACCAGTACTGACTCGCTGTGCACATGCTGATTTGGTTTTTGGTTTGTTTTTGGAAACCTTGAAAGAATGTATCTATGACTTGTTTGATGTTCTTTGCTCTGACCAGATACAAAATTGTGATGAAAACCATGCTTATCTGGAGCAGTTCTTCAGGGTTATCTGAGAGGCTGTCTTCTGGGCTACAGTCCTCAGTTTGGCTCAAATAAAACTCTTTTCTCTTCCTATTATAGATTATTTTTTATTTTCGTCAACAAGACTTATATACAATATTCATAGCAACTTTATCCATAATGGCCCCAAACTAGAAAAAAATTGCTATATATCCTTGCGATTGAATGCTACTAAGCAATAAAAGGGAATGAACTACTGTTATGCCCCACAACACGAATAAATCTCAGAAATATTATGCTGAGAAAATAATTAGCAGCTCATGGTTTTTGAAAAATCAAAATACTTATACAAGTTAAGAAGGTAACTATCAAGCTATCATATACAATGTGATGAAAGAAATTTTCACATATTGAGGTATGAGGGAAGTCATTCTGGCTTATACATGATTTAACTTGAATTTTATGCTAGCTAAAACAACCTGCTTGTGGCCTATCAAACATACATCGTACACCTGCTGTAATTATTAAAGAAAAGGGTACACTGACCAGAAATAATGTCCATATTAAAAATAAAGATTAAATGCCTCCCTTTTGGGATACCAGTGCTAGTACTCCTTTGATGATAAGACTCCCTTCCCAGGTGCCAGGGCCATAGAGACTCACTGTGTATGTACTGATCTGCTTTTTTTTGAAACTCTGAAGGAATGTATCCCTGACTTATTTGATGTTCTTTGTTCTGACAAGATATAAAACTGTGCTGAAAACCATGCTTCTCTGGAGCAGTTGCTCAGTTATCTGAGATATCCTATTCCAAAAAAAAAAAAAAAAAAAAAGGACACAAAAGAGTAAATGCTCTGATTCCATTTATATGAAGTTCTAGAAAGGTATAATTAATCTTCAGTGACAGCAAGCAGAACAGTGGTCCTCTGGGGCTAGGGGTGGTAAGGATTGACTACAAAGGGGTACAAGGGAACTATTTGGGGGTGATGGAAATGTATGTCTTGATTGTGGTAGTAATTACGTGGTACATACATTTGTCAGAAGTCATCAAGCTATAAACTTAAAATGAGCTTATTTAGTGGTATATAAATTATACCTCTATATATTTGATTTAAAAAGAAAAAATATAATTTGGCAATAGAAAGGGATGAAATACTGATACATGCTACATTGTGGATGAAACTCAAGAACATTACGCTAAGTGGAAGAAACCAAATACAAAAAGATGATATACTGTGTGATCCCATTCATGTCAAATGGTCAGGAAAGACAACTTTGTAGAGACAAGTGGATTAGTGGTTGTTGCCTGGGGGTTGGGAACAGGGACTGACTGTAACTGGGCATGAAGGATCTTTTTGGGGTGACGGAAATGTTTTAAAACCAGACATGAAAAAAAATTTAAAAATCAGATTGTGATGATAGTAGCACAATGTTGTAAATTTACTAAAAATCATTTAATTGTATACTTAAAGTGAATGAATTTATGGTATGTAAATTGTATTTCAATAAAGCTGTTTTAAAAAGATAATTGACCATATGGTCCAGCAATCACGCTCCTTGGTGTCTATCCAAATGAGTTGAAAACTTATGTTTGCACAAAAACCTGCACTTAGATGTTTATAGTGCTTTATTCATAATTGCCAAATCTTGGAAGCAACCAAGATGTCCTTCAGTGGGTAGATGGATAAACTGTGGTACATCCAGACAATGAAATATTATTCAGCACTAAAAAGAAATGAGCTATCAAGCCAGGAAAAGACATGGAGGAACCTCAAATGCACATTACTAAGTGAAAGAAGCCAATCTGAAAAGGCTACATATGGTATGATTCCAACTAAGGCAAAGCTATGGAGACAATAAAAAGGTCAGTAGTTGTCAGATACTGGGGGGAGAGGGGAATGAATAGGTGGACCACAGAGGATTTTTAGGGCAGTGAAACTATTCTGTACGATACTATAATGGTGAATACATGTCATCATACAGTTGTCAAAACTCATAGAATGTACACCACCAAGAGTGAACTCTAATGCAAACTGGACTTTGGGTAGTAATAATGTATCAGTGTAGGTTTATCAATTGTAAAAACTGTACCACTCTAGTGTAGGATGTTGATCATGGGGGAGGTTGTACATGTGAGAGGGCAGGGAATATATGGGAACTCTCTATTTTCAGCTCAATTTTGATTTGAATTTAAAACTACTCTGAAAAATAAACTCTATTTTTAAAAAAGAAGAAATGAGCTATAAAGCCATGAAAAGCCACGGATGAAATTCAAATGCATATTACTAAGTGAAAGAAGCCAATTTGAAAAGGCTAAAGATTGATTACAACTATATAGCATTCTAGAAAAGGCAAAACTAAGAGACAGTAAAAAGACCAGTGGCTGCCAGGGGTTAGGAGGGAGGGAGGGATGCATAGGCAGGCCACAGAGGATTTTTAGGGCAGTGAAACTATTCTGTATAATACTATAATGGTGAATACATTTGTTAAAACTCGTAGAATGCACAACTCCAAGAATAAATCCTAAGGTAAACTGTGGACTTTGGATGATAATGATGTGCCAATGTAGGTTTGTTGATTGTAACAGACATATCATGGGAACTCTCTACCTTCCGCTCAATTTTGCTGTGACCCTGAAACTGCTCTAAATAATGCAGTATTAAAAAGTAACTATTTAGGGCTTCCCTGGTGGCACAGTGGTTAAGAATCCGCCTGCCAATGCAGGGGACACGGGTTCAAGCCCTGGTCGGGGAAGATCCCACATGCCACGGAGCAACGAAGCCTGTGCGCCACAACTACTGAGCCTGCGCTCTAGAGCCCGCGAGCCACAACTACTGAGCCCACGTGCCACAACTACTGAAGCCAGGGCGCCTAGAGCCTGTGCTCTGCAACAAGAGAAGCCACCACAATGAGAAGCCGGTGCACCGCAACGAAGAGTAGCACTGGCTCGCTGCAACTAGAGAAAGGCCGAGCACAGCAATGAAGACCCAACGCAGCCAAAAACAATAAAATAAAAAAAAAGTAACTGTTTAAACAAAAATAATAACAATGTATCATGAGATAAAAGTAGAATGCATAACGAGCGGTCCAGGAAGAGAGAATGGAAGTATAATAATGTAAGGTTCTTATACTGTTTGTGAAGTGGTATAATAAACACTTAAAGGTAAAC
Source organism: Stenella coeruleoalba (assembly GCF_951394435.1). NCBI lineage: Eukaryota > Metazoa > Chordata > Mammalia > Artiodactyla > Delphinidae > Stenella > Stenella coeruleoalba. The sequence continues at coordinate 55,418,262 of NC_137152.1, forward strand.
TGATAACTTATAGATGTACACTATCAACCTTTAAGCAACCACTAAAATAAAAAAACAAAGAGGTATAGCTAGGGACTTCCCTGATGGCCCAGTGGTTAAGACTCCATGCTTCCAATGCAGGGGGCGCGAGCTTGATCCCTGGTTGGGGAACTAAGATCCCACATGCCGCTCGATGTGGCCCCCCCCCAAAAAAGGGGGAGGGTATAGCCAATAAGCCAACAAAGGAGATTAAATGGAATAAAAATAATATTGATTAATCCAAAAGAAGGCAGAAAAAGAGAACAAAGAAGAGATGGGGCAAATAGAAAACAAATAGCAAGATGACAGACTCAAACCTAACAATCACAAATCAACAATCACGTTAAATGTAGATGGTCTAAACACCCCAGTTACAGGGTAAAGATGATCAGATTGGGTAAAAAAAGCAAGACCCAACCGTATGCTTCCTACAAAAAATACTCCTTAAATACAAAGACACAAATAGGTTAAAAGTAAAAGTATGTAAAAAAAAAGATGTACCATGATAACACTAGTCAAAAGAAAGCTGGAGGGGCTATATTAATATTGGACAAAGTAGATTTCAGAGCAAAGATACCATGAATAAAGAAGGTAATTTCATAATGATAGAGGGGTCAATTAATGAAGAGGACATAACAATTCTAAACGCTTGTGCATCTAATATAAGACCTACAAAATATGTGAATCATGGACTTCCCTGGTTGTCCAGTGGTTATGACTCTGCGCTTCCACTGCAGGGGGTGCGGGTTCGATCCCTGGTCTGGGAACTAAGATCTCACATGTTGCATGGCATGGCCAAAAAAAAAAAAAAAAAAAAATCCATGAATCAAAAACTGATAAACTTGCAAAGAGAAATAAACAAATCCACAATTCAAGTCAGAGATTTCAATACTCTTAATAACTGATAGAACGAGTAGGCATAAAATGAGCAAGGATATAGAAGTAAATAACACTATCAACCAAATTGACCTGGTTGACATTTATAGAACAGTCCACCCAATAGCAGCAAAGTACACATTCTTGTCAAGTGTACATGGAGTATTTACCAGGATAGGCTATATTCTAGGCCACAAAACAAGTCTCAATGAATTTGAAAGGATTCAAGTCACACAAAATATGAATAATGGAATTTAAATTACCTATCAATAACAGAAACATCTCTGGAAAATCCTCAAATATTTGAAAACTAATCCACTTCTAGACAACACATGGGACAAAGAAGAAATCAAAAAAGAAATTAGAACATATTTTGAACTGAATGAAAATGAAACCACACCATATAATTCATGACATTCTGCTGAAACAATAGTTACAGGGTAATTTTTAAGCACTAAACACCTATATCAGAACAGAAGGAAGTCTCAAAACAATAGCTTCAGCTTTCACTTCTGTAAAAAGAAGAGCAAATAAAACTCAAAGAACAAAAATAATGAAGATCAAAGTGGAAATCAGTGAGATAGAAAACAAACAATAGAGAAAAATCAACAAAACCATATTCTTGTACACCAGTGTTCATTGCAGCATTATTCACAATAGTCAAAAGTTGGAAACAATCCAAATGTCCATCAATAGATGAATAGTAGCTAGACAAGTCGAATTCATGGAGACAGAAAGTGGATTAGAGGTTGGTTTTCAGGGGCTGTGGGAAGAGGGGAATGAGCAGCTATTGCTTAGTGGGTACAGAGTTTCTATTCGGGGTGATGAAAAAGTTTCAGAAATAGACAAGGGTGATGGTTCCACAACATTGCGAATGTACTTAACGCCACTGGATTGTACACTTAAAAATGGTTGAAATGGCAAATTTTGTTATATATATTTACTACTATTTTTAAAAATTAATAATGTAATATATCAAAAACTATTGTACAATTTAAGTGAGTGAATTGTATGGTATGTGAATTTATATCTCAATAAAGCTGTTAAAAAAAGTGCATACTGTATGATTTCATTTATATAAAACTCTAGAAAATGCAAACTAATATATGGTGACAGCTACCTTAACTCACTACCACATTTTCTTTTATTGCCTCCGTTTTTACTAACACTTTTTCAGTTCCCTGACTGCCTCTTTATGTTAATATTTGTCTTGAGGAGAAAACAGCGGTCCGGGGAGGAGGAAGCGGCCTCACTTTGTCACGGGAAATGTGAAGCTCGGGGACCTCCGAACCGAGGAACTGGGACCCCAGAGATCCTTGATTACCCAAAGGTGTAGTTTAGAAGCCAACGACTTGCAGAGCACGCGGCGGGCGCTAGAACTCCATTTCCCAGGAGGTCGCGGGGCACCGGAGGGAGACTGCGTCCGACGACGGGGGCGGGACTCGGTAGCTGCCCGGATGTGGCGCCGAGCCCGCCGAGCCTGCCCAGCCCAGCGAGAGACGCCTGGGAGGCTCTGCCAGCTGCGGTTCAACAGCGCGGGAGGACGACTAGTTTGCCGGGTAATCCTTATGGAGAACCCCCCCCCCCCAGGAGGCCCCCTCATCCGCTCTTTTCTCTTCGAGTCTCCCCATCCCCGGGACGGTTACCTTAGTATATGAGCCACTCCTTGGATGGAAGGGATTTGAGAGTGGGATGAGTTGTATGTATAGCGGGGGAGATCGAGCCAGCTCTTCCTATTTGTGAATCCGACGTGAGGCACCTCTCTGTCCCAGGCTCACGAGTCCATCTGAAGTCCCAGAACCAAGGACCCTCGGTGGAAAGGATGTGAGGGAAAGGCCGAGCGGGCTTGCGGTGGCTATCGATGGGTCACTAGAATTGCCTCTCTGGTTAAGTTTCCAAGCGCAGGATAGTCTTCCCTGGCTCCGGGTTGGGGAGTGTTCACATGGCTTCCTTCGCCCTGGGGTGTCTTTGACTGGACTTGAACCAAAAAGTCAGTCTTCAATGTGAAAAAGCTTCCCGGATTTAGTAGATAACTAAGTTGCAGAAAGTAGTGAATAAAAATGAGGGTCTTCTGCTGAATTGTCTTAGTTTCAGAAAGTTAGAGTGATTTCAAGTGGGTTTGACTTTTGGAAAGGGTGAGACTTGGGGGGAGAATGTGCTAGAGATAGTAATACTCTGAGCTACATTCTTGTCTTTACTGCTACTGGGTCTTTTTTTAAAATTTATTTATTTTTGGCTGCATTGGGTCTTCGTTGCTGCGCACGGGCTTTCTCTAGTTGCGGGAGCGGGGGCTACTCTTCGTTGGGGTGCGCGGGCTTCTCATTGCAGTGGCTTCTCTTGTTGCGGAGCACGGGCTCTAGGCGCCCCGGCTTCAGCAGTTGTGGCACACCGGCTTAGTTGCTCCGCGGCATGTGGGGTCTTCCCGGACCAGAGCTCAAACCCGTGCCCCTGCATTGGCAGGCGGATTCTTAACCACTGCGCCACCAGGGAAGTCCAGTTATGGGGTCTTTTATGTTGTGCCTCTAACCTAGGAGAAAAGTGACTGCTGAGAAATGTACATGTGAAGAAGGATGCTTTGTCAGATGAGAATGGAAGATTTAGAAGAAACTGTAATTCCAAGGTTAAAAGTGAATGCCTTCTGAGGTGTTGGTCTCTGCAGCTCCAGGCCTCTTCCAATTTCCAATCCTAGAGGCATATTTAGTGATCTCTGAGCTGAGGTGATGTCTACTTTACAGTGCTACTATGAAGCTTAAATAAGATATGTGAAAGTATTTTACACAATGCCTGTAACAGGCTCTCAGTTTTTAATTTCCCCTTGTTTCCTCATAGCAACTTATTTTTCTCTGGACCATGCTTTACTGTGTATTATTGTTTACCTTTTTATAGAAGTCCTGCCTTTACCCTAAGACTATAAACTTCTATCATCGTTCTTTATTTTTTAACCCTTCTTTGAGTCTCTCCTAGCAGTGCATTGTGCATAGTAGTGCCTGGGAGAGTGTGTGGATAGTGGTGGTGATGAGGGAAAAGCTGTGGGTGATCTGTAACCGGACAGCATTGTGCTGGATGCTGGAGCTGAACGAAACAAGCTTTTCTCATATGGGTGATAAACAGAATATTTGCCTCTCTCTTGTAACTCCTAGCCTTCTCTCAGAGTTCCCAGCCCTTTAAAAAGTATTATTTTTATTTTTAGTATTTTTAACCATTTTAAAGTGTACAGTACAGTAACTATATGCACATTTTTGTGCAATAGATCTTTAGAATTTTTTTATCTTGAAAAACTGAAAGTCTATACCCCTTAAACAACTACCCATTTCCCCCTCCCCCTGCCCCCGGCAACTACCATTCTACTTTCTGTTTCTATGAATTTGACTATTCTAGATACCTCATATAAGTGGAATCATGCAATATTTGGCTTTTTGTGACTGGCTTATTTCACTTAGCATAATGTCTTCAAGGTTCATCCATGTTGTAGTGTATGAAAAGATTTCCTTTTTCTTTTTAAGGCTGAATTATATATATATGCATATATATTTTTCTTCTTTATCCATTGTCCATCGATGGACATTTAGGTTGCTTCCATCTCTTGGCTATTGTGAATAATGATGCAATGAACGTGGGTGTGCGATTATCTCTTTGAGATCCTGTCTTCAATTCTCTTGGATTATATTTTTTAGTCTTATTTTTAAACTTGTTAAATATGGAGAATTTCAAATATACACACAAGCAGAGAAAATCGTATAATGAATATGTGGGCTGAATGAATGAGTCAACTGTACAAAGCAGCCCCCCCACTTCTGCTGAACCTTCCCTTTCTTTGAGAGTTTGCTATAGGTGAGGATGTTTTGGTTTTGTTCAGACCTGGGATGTTCTAGGTGCATTTCATCATGTAGGCCTGGTATTTATTATATATACCAGGAGTACTGGTAGACGTAAACAAGTAGAAAAGAGTGTAGATGGCTCTTCCTAGTTATAGAGGTGAGGAGCTGAACTTCGGATGCAAAACGGTCTTTGTGCCTAAGAGTTTTGCTCTGGTTCAGCAACCCCCTCAGATGCACTGTTGTCACTTTGAGCAGAGACACCGGATGATACCTAGAGGCGGCTGGAAAGATGAGTTGTACAGGGAGTGATTGCTATCAGAGGCAAAAGAAATTAATCCAAACTGGGAAAGTCAAGGAAGGCTATTCTCAAGGAGTGTGGTGGTGACTTTGCCCTGTTTCCATTGACCTTGTGTGTTTGATCCTCATGCGTATTCCTAGATGGAAAAAGACAGCTATGGTCAGTGAGTCTTCTGGGATGATTGCCTACTAGAGCTGAATCAGGCTCTGGACTTTTAGCTGTGGGACCTGTGCCAAGGAAAGGAAGCCTTCTAGGTGGAACGCCTCACTGGGCAGAGCTGGCTGTGTGAGGAAAGAGCTACCCCTAGCGGGCCTGTGCGAAGCATGCTGAGAAGGCCAACTTTTTTTTACCTTCACCCAAAATGAGCTGTTTTGTTTTGTCTGGTTTTTGTCTATGATATGGACCTAATGTAGACCTTAGCTAGTAAGACAGCAGGATGGGGGAATGTGTCTATTCCCCCACATTCCCAAGGTGAGAAACTAATTGATTCTCAAATTTTTTTCCATAATCAAATACATATGATAATGTGTCCCCTTTCCTCTATGTTCGGACACTTGAAGTTAGTGCCGTGAGGATTGGATCTGAAATTAGGGTACTAGTTAAGAAGCTAAAGAAAATGGAGTGCTGTGGAGGCACTGACACAGTAGGGCATTGACAGAATATTAATAAGGGGATACAGACATGGGAGCTCATAGTAAACATGCTCCTTGGAGATCATCTGTGTTGTACCATTAACTCGCAAATACTTGATTCATGAAGAAATGGACGAGAATATAGTGGTGTTATGACCTGTAGTTTTACTCAGATAAGGTCGGAAGGGGTGAGACCCCCTGGTTTGTCTAGCATTGTACTCACATTATAGAACTTTTGCCTTCCCCGGCAGATTAGTAATTTCTGTGAAGTCATAGTAGCTTCTAACACTTAATGAGTACTTCCTATGTGGCAGGCACTAATAAGTACAGCACATGCATTCTTTCATGGAAGCTTCAGGTTAAAAACTTGCCCGAGTTTCACAAAGCTTAGGAAAAGAGAGGACTGGTTTTCGACTCCAGGAGGTCTGACTTCAGAGTCTGGACTCTTAGCCACTTCTCTATATGGCTGAGTCTGACTGGCCTACCTTTCTCTCCAATATTATGATGTCACTTTTTCAGGAACAGAGTGTCCTTTGCTGAGTCTATAGCCACAGACCCAAAGTAAGAGACATGTTTCCTTTCGTTTCAACCTTGGGAACCTTCTTTCTATACCAATTTTTTTGTTTTTTAATTAGTTAACATTTATTTAGCATCTGCTATATTTTAGAACCTTTGATACTGTATATGCAGACCTTATGATGATACTGCAACATAAATAACCTATCTTGTTGGGCTCACAGTCCTTTTTGAGAGTCTGATGACAGCTTTGGATCTTCTTTCCAGAAAAATTTCCTTATGCACATAATATTGCACATAACTGCAGAGGTGGCTTCTAGAATCTACTGAAGCTTATCCTCTAGCAGTCCATGGACTCCATGGTAAGAATTCTTGCCCTCTGTAACCTTTCGCAGCTGACTCTTCCATAGTGTTAAGAGGCCAGGCAAGTGGCGGTGGCGGTGGGGGGGGGTCTCACCTCCTTTCTTTCTTCTCAGAGAGAAATGTTTATACGGCTTAGGCTCCCTAAATTAACCAGACGTCTGTGAACATTCTTTCTTTCTCTCTTGTCTGTAGGACTCCAAGGGAAGAATGCAGACGATTAAATGTGTGGTTGTAGGAGATGGGGCTGTAGGTAAGACCTGCCTCCTCATCAGTTACACAACAAACGCCTTTCCCGAGGAGTATATCCCTACTGTCTTTGACAACTATAGTGCCCAGACATCTGTGGACGGCCAGATCGTCAGCCTGAACCTGTGGGACACAGCCGGCCAAGAGGAGTATGACCGACTGCGAACACTCTCCTACCCCCAGACCAATATCTTCGTCATTTGTTTTTCCATTGGCAACCCATCTTCTTATGCCAATGTGAGGCATAAGTGGTACCCAGAGGTCTCCCATCATTGCCCCAATGTACCTGTTTTGCTGGTAGGCACCAAGAGGGACCTGCGAAGTGACATTGAGACAGTGAAGAAGCTGAAGGAACAGAGCCTAGTGCCCACAACTCCTCAGCAAGGCACTTCCCTGGCTAAGCAGGTGGGGGCTGTGAAGTATCTGGAATGTTCAGCCCTGATGCAGGATGGGGTCCATGAGGTATTTTCAGAAGCTGTCCGGGCTGTGCTTTACCCTGCCACAAAGAAGAACAGCAAGAAGTGTGTCCTCTTATAGCTTTTGGGGTGCTGCTTGGGGACTGCACCTAAGGAGAATAAGGGGGAATTCCTTTGACAGCATTTAACAATGCCAGCGTGAGCCACTTATCTCTTCCTCTGGAAACCCTAGACTCCAGGCTATTCAGCTTTTGGAGGAACAAGGAGAGGCTAGTTTGCACTTGGCTGCTTTGAAGTTTGGTCTGAACCTTTTGGAGGAAGTTTGAGAGAGTGAGTGTGTGTGTCTCTCCTGTCGAAGTGGTAAGAGGAGATGCCACCAAGTGCTGTTCTTTTCTGTCCTGGCCAGGCCACGACTAAGCAGAGCAGCCTAGCACTGTTGTTTGTAGGCTTTTGCTTGGCTGTTTAAAATCTAATTTCAGCGTTCCTGGCTGTATTTACCGTTGAGCAAGTGCCTCACAGAAGGACAAGGTTCTCCAAATTTTCAAATCATTGCCTTAAGCTTTCTGATATACTAATTTTTGGAAACCATCTTATGTGTGATTCCTGGGTGTTCCCAATGTTGACATGCTCTTTCCATTCTTGAGAGGAGATATTTTTGCAATAATGGTTAAGCAGCATTTCTAGAGTTCTGTGAGATGGTAATAGATGTTTCTTAAAAGGGTTCTGTGGTCAAATAAGGCAGGAACCAGTGATTTAAATAATGCCGAATAGTTTCTTCTACTGCAGGAAGTTATAACTTTTAATAAGTATGCAATATTTCCCAAACTTATTTCACTGAACTTTTGTTTTTTGGCCCCATGCAACACCTATTAACATCTCTGGGAACACAGTTTCAGAGATGCTGGATTACAAGGGACTGGGAATTCTCATGGCGGAGACTGTGAAAAAAGCATAATGTGGTCCTGTTCTTTGTGCTGTTTCCCTCTTCATTGCCTTTGAGAGGAATGTTTACCAGCCATGGCCTTGTTATTGGTTCCTCTTCCATCCTCAGGAGGTGGGTTTGGCACTTAGTCACGATAGTATATTGGCTGTGGGATCTGATGTTCAGATCTGCTCTTGGATTCTGCTAGCACAATAGGCACGGTGATGTGTAATGAACAGTCCCTCTGAAGAGCTGTGTCTCTGAGGCTTCTGTGTGGCTCTTTTTTCTCTCATCATCCTTCCGCTTGAAGGAAAGACCACTGAAGATTAACCCCCTAAATAAAACCAATGAAACGACCAACGAAATAAAATGTCCTGCCAGTCACTGTCAGGGGGTTCTGTGATTCCCTCTGATACTTCTCTTCTGCTGTCATTCCTCTGAGTCACTATAAAGACTACCTTGCTCTCTTCCTGTTCCTCCCGCCTCTGTATATCTCCCTGTGTGTTTGTTCAGCCCTGTGTGCCTTTTGAGGTTGCTCCAAGAGAGCTGGGGTACGTTGGGTTTCCAGGCCGCAGGGCTGTCGTCGCCCTTGTGATGGTGTTGCTGGAGTTGCTCAGCCTGCTCTCGGGGTGGAAGGAGTCAGATTCCATATCCCAGCGGGCCTGCTGCTCCTTCTCCCTAGTTGTATTTTTGACCTTCTTCATTTGATATGGAAGGAAACCTTAACTTCTCTACCTGGCAAATAGTGGTTGACAACGCCACCGTGCACATATCCTCTCACCCTGCCAGAACAGCATGGGATTTTTGAGAGTTTGGGAAATGGAGCTAAAAGGAACACATACCTCCCCTTGGGGTGGGTGGAGTGCCTGAGCTTCGCTCTGTGATCATCTTGCTGTTGCTCTTTGACGGGATATGATCAGAGTAACCTCAGGCTAACTGAACCTCCTGAATAGGGTTGCCAGATAAAATACCATAATTGTTTAGTATAAGTGTGTTCCGTGCAATAATTGGGACACACTTACACTAAAAAATTATTTGCTGTTTATCTGAAATTCAAATTTAATGGGGCATCCTGTATTTTTATTTGCTAAATCTGGCAACCCTACTCTTGGAGAACCTGGAAACTGGAGGTCAAATATCAAGTATTGATAGAAGATAAAAGGTTATGTAGGGACTTCCCTGGTGGTCCAGTGGGTAAGACTCTGCGCTGACGATGCAGGGGGCCCAGGTTTGGTCCCTGGTCGGGGAACTAGATCCCGCCTGCCGCAACTAAGAAGTCCGCCTGCCTCAACTAAGACCTGGTGCAGCCAAAATAAATAAATAAATAAATATTTTCTAAAAATGGTTATGTAAATTCTCTATTCTTCCTCCTTTTCTTCTGGTTGCCTTTTCCCTCACGGTGGACTAGTGTTTTGTTTTCTTTTTCCTTCATGACTGTACCCTCCACTTCACATAGTACTTCACTGGTGTATATTTCTACACTGCTGATTGTCTAAAGCTGTGGAGGATCCAGGATGAATACTGTTGTCCAGCGCTTGCCTTCTATCTCAGGTCCAATGTATTGTATCTGTTTTCCAGTGTGTGACTCAGGGCCTCCTGGGGGTGGCAGGGATTATGTATGAGAAGTGAGTCAACTGGAAGAGGGTGAGGGTGGACCTCCTCAACTAAGGCCCAGTAGCACTTTGGAAAGTGGGGCTGCTGTTACAGTAACGTGGCCACCGTAGAAGTCAACTGGCTTCTGGGCACTGTGCCCACTGCCCTTGGGTAGAGTCACTGGGTTTTCCCAAAGGCAGCCAAATGAAAGTGTATTCCAGTCTCAGGATGTTCTGATTGATGCCACCTTGGGTGCTCACGGGACTTCACGGTTCAAAGGGGTTAGAAACATGGCTGTCACCTGGGTCTCTGGGAACTTTCTAATTAGCTACTGAAATCTTTTAAGTTGGCTTTTAATTTAATAGTGCCTCCTGCTCTCCCTTTGCCTGGCAAATTCCCAAATGTAAGCCTGGGTTTGGTTTGGGCAAATTTGTGTCCTCTAATAAATGGAGGTGTGATCCACAAGTCTGAGAGAGTGGTTTTGTATTGGTCTGATTTAGTAGTCTTAAGCATACACTGACATCTTGGTTTTTATACTTGAAAGGAATTTGTATGAAGACTAACATGCTAATATCACTTTTAAATTATTCATAAGGAATGGTAATAAACTTTTCTGATTTTACTGGGTCCATCGTTTTCTAAAAATCAAAGCAATTCCTCCCCACCACCCCTTTGCTTTGAGTGGCTTCTAAATGCTTTTCAGCTTGCAAAGGATGAAATAGCTATAATTGTCATATTGCACATGGCACCTATGTGTAGCTGTGCTTATTTCTCTACATCAGATAATCAGGGTAAGGAACTGTCTGCCCTGCTAACATTGATTGTCTAGTTCCTGCCCACCCCCTACCTATTCATCCCCAGGATTTAGCTTCATTTCCTGGTTTTCAATAATGACAGACCAGTTAGTTCCCTGTTGGTGATTTTCCTCACTTATTACACTACATTCAGTAAACAATTATCAAGCTCCTACTGTGTTACAGGCTTGACTGTGCTAGGGGCTGGGTTGTGAAGATAAGATATATCATTTAATATTTTTTGCCTCTTCCAGTTATCTCAGAAAAATCTTCCTGTTTGTTATAAAAATGAACTAGGGAATTCCCTGGTGGTCCAGTGGTTAGGACTCTGTGCCTTCACTGCTGAGGGAGTGGGTTCGATCTCCTCCCCCCCAAAAAAACACAAAGAACCCCCCCAATCCTGGCTGGCAACTGTAAATAGCGCTGGTGAGTAAAGAAGTGCAAAACCATGTTTTGTGTTTTTTTAAAAACAGCTTTATTGAGGTATAATTTACATACTGTACAATTCACCTATTTCAAGTGTACAATTTAATGATTTTTAGTAAATTTACCGAGTCATGCAACCATCACCAAAATTAAGTTTGAGAACACTTCCATCACCCCAAAGAGATCCCTCATGCGGTTAATCCCCGTTCCCACCCCCAGCCCTAGGCAACCACTAATCTTTGTCTTTTCTGAACATTTCATATAAACGGAATCAAACAATACATGGGTATATAACGAAAAAGAAGAGATAAGAACATACTCATTTGCATATATTTTCAAAAAGAAAAAGGAAATACAAATAGCGAATCATGCTGTACATCTGAAACTAATGTTAATGTCAATTACGCCTCAATTGAAAAAATAATAAACGAAGGATAAACCAGAAATTAATGAAAATGGTTACAGGGAGTGGGTGACAATGGGGCAGAGAGCGTAGGCATGGGAGCAAGACTTCTCTGGAAATAGCTTTTTAAATAGTTTTGACTTTGAACCATGTAAAAGTTTACATTTTTTAAAAATAAAAATTTTATAAAATTTTTATCCTTTTTATTAAAAAGGACAATAAAAGCAAATCCTAAAGTTGAATACAAACGGAAACAACTCCACAGAGGAAAAAAAAAGATTCACGTAATTTTTAATAGGATATAGTCTAAGGACAGAAAACTGCGAAGAACTTCTGAACTTTACTTAGGTTAATTGTTGGTAGTGGTATTGGTCTTGTAATTCTGAAAAGAGTAATATATTGGTGTTAGGAACCAGAGTTTTCATTGTAAGAGAAGCAAGATACAAATATGAAATGGGGAACGGCGAGGGAGAACCCTGTGGTATTAGATTTGAATCGAAGGTATTAGTATAAACTCATTAATTTAAAAATTTTTCTCTCTCTCCACTGAAAGGGCCTACAAGCAATGATGACCCAGTTTTGTTTTTAAAAAACAATATTTATTTGGCTGTGGCGGGTCTCAGTTGCGGCACGCGGGATCTTTAGCTGCAGCACGCGAACTCTTAGTTGCTGCATGTGGATCGAGCCTGGGCCCCCTGCATTGGGAGGGCGGAGTCTTAGCCGCTGGACCACCAGGGAATTCCCGATGCCCCAGTTTCTAAACACCATTCCCCACTAAAAGGAACCAGGGCTCCTTGGAGAAATGGCTTATATCAGATCCAGGACAGGTAATGCACAGAGCGAGCCTGGAACATCTTGTGCCAAAAAGCAAGGAAGTGCTCAAAGACTAATTGGGGTCATGTCAAAAGGACACAGGAGCCAGAGTGAAGTGGTAACCATTGGACAAATTTGTAACAGTTTGAGGATCAAAAAGGATAATGATGGTGTTAGATTGTAACACATTAAAATAAAAATACAAGAAAGGAGATAAGAAAAAGGAAAGTTCTTTACTGAATAAGTCCAGTTAATAAATATAGAAGGAATTAAGAATTAGAAAAATCACCCTTTTGCACTCTTCCAATATAATTGATTCAGGCAAGGATCATCGACGGATGCTAAAACCTTTAGGTGCAAGGGGATAGGGAACAGAATATTCACAGAATTTCAAAGTACCACCCCATAGGTTATTTACTAATACAAAAGGAAAAATGTGTCATTGCGACGGAGAGATCTGGTGGACACCTTTTTGAAGTGATCAAATTTAGTATCACCAACATTGGGACAACCTGACATTGTGCCTTCTGATGACCGGTAAGATATTTAACCGGAATCACTTTGAAGAAAAGATTAGACGAATTCAGCATATAGAATATTTTCAAGACAACTTCCCTTCCCTTCAAGACAACTTCCAAATACGTACGGTCATGCAACACAAAGAAAAAAGCTGGTCGATTCTGGATTGAGAGACTAAAGGGAGATAAACAAATACAATGCATGAACCTTGAGTGGATCCCGGATTGAAATGTAAAATGCTCCGATTAGGACAATTTTGGAAATTTAAATACGGACTGTATGTTAAATGATACTGAATTAATGTTAAGTTTTAAATATGTGCTAATGGTATTGTGGTTGTGTAGAAAAAAGTATTTTTAGGGGTGAAGAATCACGATATCCGTAACCCACTTTTAAATGGTTCAGGAAAACAAACCTAGCAAAATGTTAAAACTGTGAATCTAGGTTAAGGTTCGCCTGTTCGTTTTACTTATCTTTTAGTTTCACATTTCCCGAAAAAAACAGGGGGGGAGAAAGTCCATTTCTAAGGGTAAATTTTAATTCAAAACAACTAACTGCAAAGGTACCTTTGGCACACCGCCAGTTTCTCTTTGGAACGAAACAGTACAAGAGGAGACAACACAGACGAGAAAAACCGGTTCTAATCTTTACTTCCATGTCCTGTGGCGTGGTTACCTGCGGTTACCAGTACGTAGATCACGTGACCTAGGAAGCACTCTCCCCCCAGTGCACTGAGACAGCTCCTGCTTAGATAAGTGGAAGGGGGCGGGAGCGAACGTTTTCTCTGACTAACCGCTTTTCACAGATCCAGCCTCCTGATCGCATATAATCCAATCAAAAGCCTCTAGTAATGTAGTGACACCAATTCTCCTTTCTCGTAGGACTGGCGGCCTTTCCGGTTCTGTTTTTCTTTATTCCGCATCCGGTAGGGGCTGGTAGGGTCACTGAACTCTGTGAGTCACTTCTGGTCGACATGACAGTTTATTTCCGGACTATGGGACGAGGCTGGGGTTTCCTCTTCCCCTTAGCGGCTGCCCGCATCGACGCCGCCATCATGTCAGACACGGACAGCGATGAAGATTCCGCTGGAGGCGGCCCATTTTCTTTAGCCGGTTTCCTTTTCGGCAACATTAATGGAGCCGGGCAGCTGGAGGGGGAAAGCGTCTTGGATGATGTGAGGGGATGGGCGTGGGGATAGGGCTGGGGGTGGATCGGCTAAGGAAAAGGTGGAGTGAGGAGAGTTGAGTGGTCTTAGGAACTGGAAAAAGAGGGCGATGCGGCCCTCCCCCAGTGAGAGGGCGCCCTTAACGTACGCGAAGAGGACCAGAGAAGCGGTTGCCATGCTAGCAAAGATTGTGCAGTAACGGAGAGCGAGGGGGCTCAGTTTGGGCGAGGGTGGAGACGAGAGGAGAACAGTAGGCAAGCTCTGGGACGTCAGCGGCGCTGATATGGGTGGCTTTGGAGCTAGTTAGATGGAGAAATAGCAGCTTAACCTAGTGAGAGTGCTTTCAAACCTTTGCTACGAGAACTTTGGAGATTCTTGAAACTGCGTTTGTGCCATCGCTGGCTAGAGGAGGCTCTAGAGCGAGAGGACAGGACCTGCACCAAATCACGTGGTTCAGGTCCCAGTTCTTAGAACAGCCAGTGTTCGAACTATCCAGGGCAGACCCCTTCTGGTCCCAGTGCACTTCTTAACATAGTTTTCCCATCGTTCACTGACATTCATGAAATAGTTTCTTGCGCCTGACACTCACCTAGCTTCATTTAAGTTCGTCTCCCCAAGGAGAAAATACCAATATTCCTCATTCCCTGCAACACACAATAAAGACAGCAGTAAAGTTCTTGCCTTGCTTTCTCTGATCGGAATGACCTCAGTTTCCTTAGCCTTTATTCAGGCAACTGCTGTTCCACTTATTTAGTCTTGGTGGGTGTTCCTTGAATAATCTTTCCTTACATTAGTTTAAAGGATGGTGATGAAATTGGACATGATGTGTTAATAAAGATCTGATCAATGTGGAGTTTAGTGGAAGATGTACTTTACAGTTCTCAGATGTGATGCTGCTTTTAGCACGCTGCCGAGTCGTTTTTCAGATGGATTTATAGCTTTGTCGTGGATCTGGGAAATAAGCCTTGTGGTGTGGGAAACTTAGGTTTAGGTATTGTCTTTGATTCTGGTGCTGTCCCTTTTTTAGGAGTGTAAGAAGCGCTTGGCAGGCTTGGGGGCTTTGGGTCTGGGCAGCCTGATCACTGAACTCACAGCAAATGAAGAATTGATCGGGACTGACGGTGCCCTGGTAAATGATGAAGGTGAAGTCTGGGTCATGGGGAGTAAGGTGGGGGAGGAGGCTAGCCACTTACTGTACATGTACTTTTCAGTGGGAATTATCTAAGGGAGCGAAAGTTTCTTGCTCTTTGTTTAGATCTACCTCCCCTTTTTATTTATAGGATGGATCAGGAGTACAGAAGATGCTGTGGACTATTCAGACATTAATGAGGTAGCAGAAGATGAAAGCCGAAGATACCAGCAAACAATGGGGACCTTGCAGCCCCTTTGCCATGCAGGTGATTCTTTGGTGCCATCAGTTAAGAGCACTCCAGTACATTTTCTTGCTGTGTAGTCCAGTTTGTTTCTATCCAAGCTTTCTGTCGTTGTTTCTGCTCTTTATGTCTTTGCTTCTCTCCCTTTGTCAGCTCAGTTCCAAGTAGCTGCTGTCCTCTTTTGTGTTCTGGGGCAGCGTTACTATACTCAGGCTTTTATTCCTCATACTGGTTAGTCCCAAATTCTTGGTGAATGCCAAATAAGGATGATAATTCTTTTCTCCTTATCATCTGGTATTTGAGTACCTATGGGGTTCACAGTACTGTTTTAGATGCTATTTAAACTCAGTCTTTGTCCTCAAGGAATTGGTAGTTGAAGAAAGATTAAGTATGCTATGTTGTATATAAACAAGCACATGTATTTATCGGCTCAGCTTCTGTTAATCACTCACTACCTGTATGCCGACACGGTGCGCTTAATGCTTGCTCACAACATGGGTTTTCCTCCTAGTATAAGGTGCTACATTATAGAATCAAAATGTCAGAGTTTGAAGGGGTTTTAGTGATTATTTATTCTTAACCTCATCATAGATATGGAAACCTGGAACTTCAGAAAACTTTAATAAAATGTGGAACTTTATCAAAATTTCTGTAGTTACTAGTGGCAGACCTTGACTAATTCAGCATTTCAGTTTATTAGGCATTGAGCACCCGTTATGTGTTATAAACTGTGATAGTAAAGTACAAAGATAATAAAATCCATTTTCTGATTTTTGAGTAGCTCGGCTTTGTGGTCTGGAACCTAGACTTGCTGATCCTAGTTCATTCTTTCCACTGCCCTGTACTACCTTTCACTGTTTGGGACTTTTGTATGAAGTTGTTCACTGTTTATTCATTATCCACCTCTTTGAATTAGATTTCAGGCTGCTGAGAAGTATAGATAAAACCTTGGTAAAGAGCTGAACTTAGTTTCTTCAGAGCCAGTTAATATATTTGGGTGCTTCTTATATAAAGAGAATTAACTGCACCACATACACAAGAAGTAATCTAGAAAAATAGAAGGTACCGGCCTTACTTTCAGGGATATTGTTATCATTTGGGGAAGGTGAGATAAATGACTGCAAAACATAATTATTCATAATAAGAAGACATAAACCAGTTGCCAGCTCATATTTCTGTATAGAGTGTTATACTTAATTTTGAAGGGCTGCCAGACTAGCTAAGTCAAATAGCATAACTATTTGTTTGAGCACCCTGACTTAGGCTGAGGGGGAGGTGGTAGCAGATCTGATTTTTCAGGGCATGTTATAGTTTTCAGTTTTGGATTTGTTGTCTTGGCTAGGGATGGTAAGGAAGAGGATAGGTGGGGGGTTCTTAGTTGGGTTGTGTGAGCTGGCCTCCTGGAAAAGGAGGATGCTGTATTTGATAGAGTCTCAGTACTGTGGGAAGCTCATTTCCAAGTTCTCTTGTCCTCTGAGGGTACCTTCATCTATGCCCTTAGCTTCCTCCTTCCCTGGCATTGGCCCTTTCACATGGCTTGATTGATAAGGGTGTTTCTTTGGAATAATTAGAAGTAGATGGAGGTCATTAGAAGAGGCTTCATGGAGGTGAATTTTGAGCAAAATTTTGAAAGATAAGGTTTGATGAAGAGGTCGCAGCAGGGCATTGTGGTTTGGAAACATGGCTTGCATAAAGGTTGGGAGATAGGAATAAGCAAGTAGTGTGGGGGGAATTGGCCAGCAAGTTTTCTTGGAAGGAGTGGAAAACATACACCAAATAGTAAGAACCAACCATAGAGCAATTTGACAGCACCTTTATGTACGCATTACTTGGGGTTTGCTGCCATAAAGGATTGTAAACTGATATAGATTGTTGAGTAAGCAGCAGGATGGTATAATGAAAAGAAGATGGACTTTGGAGTCAGAATGTCATAGGTTCAAGTCCCAACTCCATATTTAGTTTGACCCTGGGAAAGTTGCTCAGTCTCTGAGGCTTGGATTTCTCATTTGTAGTAATCCGTCAGTTTTCTTTCTGCAATAAGTGTATTAATACCTACCTCATTAGTAGGACTTTGGTGGGAATTCAAGTTCATTATCACATGGTATGAAAGCACCTACATAGAACAGTGTCGTGGTGGATGCTCTATAAATGTTAGTTGTCTTTCCTTCCTAAATGAAAATGAAAAGTGATGCTTGTTGCTTTGGGGTTTTGATTAGAAAAAGGGTGAAGGGGCAGACTAACTTGGAGACAGTTCTTGTGGGCTAGATGTAAAGTTATCAAAAGTTATCAAGGTCTGGAATAGGGTGACAGTTGTGGAAAATGATAGGCAGTGTCAGACTTGAGAGTTGCTGATAAAACATCGGTAGAACTTGGTGAGTGAGCAAGCGTGTTGGAAAGACACTGTTGTTAAACCAGGCTTGAATTCTGACTTTTGTCACTTAAAACTGTATGGCCCTAAGTCACTTCGCTTCTGTATCTCAGCATAATTCCTACTTTGTAGCATTATTGGGAGGATTATAGATAAAATAGCTAAAAGTACATGGCACATAATGGGAGCTCAGTGAATAGAAGTTGCTATAATGACTACTATTAATGATTGATTGGAAAAGGTGTGTTGGGGGTAAGAGATTGATGAAGGAGACAGGAGGCTAAAATCATAAGCTGGGAAAATGAGGATGGAGGTGGTATTGATAGTAACAAAAGGGAATTTAAAAGAGTTGAAGGATATTTCAGTGTGATACAGAATGCGGTTGTTGAATATATGAATGGAAAAGCTCTTCAGGCAGCAGAACATGCAGTGCAATTGTAGAGGGGCTAAGTCAGGGCAAGACTGAACAGATTTGAGTTTAGTCTGGGTAAAGGTGGTTCTTTAGAAAGGGAATGGAGAGTGTATAGAGGAATAAAAGCAGAGTGTTCAGGACTAAGTACTGAGTGATGCCATTGGTTAAAGGGTAGTGAAAAGAATAACAGACTATAGAAGGTAGACAGAAAAAAATGTGTCAAAGACTTGGGAGGTGAGAAAAAAGTCCAGTCTTAAGCTGACAGAGGAAAGAAGAATGTTCAATTCCGTTACGAGATTGAGTAGCATGAAAATAAAGGAACAGGGTTTGACCAGGAGAAGGAGCAAAGGTTTTAAACAGTTCTTGGGAGCTTCCTAAATTCCTGTGTGAGATATACATGGTGTTCATAGCACTTGGCAATATGGTGCCATCTCTTTCTGAAGGCAGAAACTGCATCTCTTGTGTGTTGTCAAGGCATCTGCCTAGTTCTTCATGTGGTGCTTTAAATTCTTGAACGACAAGGGAGCTCAAGGCTGTTGTGTGACATTCTGGATATTGAGGAGATCACTTTCTTGGTTTTATTAGATTATGATGAGGATGACTATGATGCTGATTGTGAAGACATTGATTGCAAGTTGATGCCTCCTCCACCTCCACCCCCAGGACCAATGAAGAAGGATAAGGATCAGGATGCTATTACTGGTGGTAAGTAGAGACTGTCTATTTTTGTCTGAGGAGCAAGTTCCATTCCTGGTCCAAATTTTTGGCATGCTCATAGTGGGCTATTAAAATTAAGCTGCTAGGAAAGGACACAACTTCTAGAAGTGATTCATACAATTTTCAAATTTCAGTATTAAAGGGAAATTTTACTTTTAAAACATTTGGCAACAGTATTTTAACATGCGCTCAAGAAAAAGTAATAAGTTTAGGTCAGTGTGGTTCTCAAATCTGGCTGCCCATCAGAATCACCTCGAGTCTTTTAAAAAAATACAGATTTCTGACTGTCACCCTTGGAGAATCTGATTCAGAAGATCTGAGGTAGAGCTCAGGGATTTCAGAGAATTCCCCCAAGCAGTTTCTGATGCAACTGATCTGTACTGGTATTTGGAATCTACCTGTTTAGATGACTCTCTTTAAAAGAAATGATAAAATAGGAAGGCACCTAGAATGTGTATAAATCATTTAGAGCCACCTGTCAGAGTCAGAGATTTCAAAGGCAGGGTCTTTAATGATCGTCTCACCTATTCCTATGTCTGCAACAGCAGTAAGTAACCCTGTTCTAGGCTAGAAGATTGGGGAAGAGCAGTATCTTTGATCTCCTGTATTTTGAGGCTTATGTCAACCTAAGTGTCTCCTATTAGAGTTTTAAGCCATTTCCTTTTTAGTCTGCAGGCTAAGTAGCATTTGTGGCATAGATCTTATTTTATGCTAAATAATTTCATTGTTACCCTGTGGGCTTAAAAAAATCTCTCCAGTTTATGGGTCCCTGAATCGGACATAAGGCCTGACTGGTATAAAAGTGTTATGTAATTTTTCTATTGGTCACATTTCTTTAACCTAATATACTTACAGAAAGTAGTAAATGTAGTAATAGTGTTTGTTTTCTCTCATCACAACCCCAGGGTACCAGGTACAAGGTGAGTTGGGGATGGTGGGAGATAATGAGTTGGAATGAGTTTTCTGGGTTGCCTACTAGTAATCTGGGTGCTTGGAACTGTATCCCCTGCCATTGAGCCATGCTTAAGCCTAGAGTGGGTGTTGGCTGAATTTGAGGAAATATGCTCACAGTTACATGCCAAAGGGGTTTCTCTTCCTTGTTGCAGTGTCTGAGGATGGAGAAGGCATCATCTTGCCCTCCATCATTGCCCCTTCCTCTTTGGCCTCAGAGAAAGTGGACTTCAGTAGTTCCTCTGACTCAGAATCTGAGATGGGACCTCAGGAAGCAACACAGGCAGAATCTGAGGATGGAAAGCTGACCCTACCATTGGCTGGGATTATGCAGCATGATGCCACCAAGCTGTTGCCGAGTGTCACAGAACTTTTCCCAGAATTTCGTCCTGGGAAGGTACTTTCTATGGAGAATGTCCACATTGCAAACTACTGCCCTCTTGTAGATACTGAGTTGTGTTGTTAAGATATTGAATATGGAATGGGTAGAATCTAAAGGTTTCCTTTTTTTAAGTTTTGTGCATGGATAGTACATGTGATTTATATAGTTCTCATTAGAAATTGTCCTTTCTGTTTAAAAAGAACTAATCCAAATTATTAATGAACACTTTACTTTCTTGGCAGATGTTATAAATCTGAGTTCAGCATTTCTTGATCCCTCCCTCACAGTTGAGTAGAATCCTCAAGGGAGTTTCCAGACTCAGAGCTACTGTTTTCCTATCTGACATTGAGTCTCTGACATAGAAGCACGTTTTGTGTTCTAGGTGTTACGCTTCCTACGTCTTTTTGGACCAGGGAAGAATGTCCCATCTGTTTGGCGGAGTGCTCGGAGAAAGAGGAAGAAGAAGCACCGTGAACTAATACAGGAAGAGCAGATCCAGGAGGTGGAGTGCTCAGTAGAATCAGAAGTCAACCAGAAATCTTTGTGGAACTACGACTACGCTCCACCACCACCTCCAGAGCAGTGTCTCTCTGATGATGAAGTAGGCAAAGTAGAGATCTGGAATTAAGACCTAAGAGGGGAACAAATGAGTTCTCCCTAGCTTATGTCTAAATTGAAAATGATACCTTAGCAGGTAGTGTCCTGTGCTGATTATCATTAAGTAATCATGATTTCAATCCCAGTGGCTGTCCCTTCCCTGTTGTAATAGAAAAGTGTTGGGGACAGGCAGATGGTGATACACTGATGAGTAGGAAAGTTGAATGATAGAGTATGCCATGATATACCTCCATTGTTTACATTCGAACTCCAGTCCTGTTCAAGAATCATCCTTACGGCTCCTCTAAGTTCCCCTCCTGCCTCTTAACTCCCTGTAGCCTTAGAGCATCTGGGATCAGGATATCTTCCTCCCCTTCTACTTTATTCTGTTACAGATCACAATGATGGCTCCTGTGGAGTCCAAGTTTTCCCAGTCAACTGGAGATACAGATAAAGTGACAGACACCAAGCCAAGAGTGGCTGAGTGGCGTTATGGTCCTGCTAGACTGTGGTATGATATGCTGGGTGTTCCTGAAGATGGCAGTGGGTTTGACTATGGCTTCAAACTGAGAAAGATGGAACTTGAACCTGTGATGAAATGTAGAATGATGGAGGTAAGTAACACTGGTATGTAAGAAAGGAATCACTGTGCCCAGAGCCCTATCAGTTTTCCTTTACTTTTCAACTGGGGAGACACTGGGTAGGGTTTCCTTGGTGGGAGATTGAGGTGTCCAAGCCTTTTGTTTCGTGTGGTATATCACCCTAGCAACTTGGCCCCACTGCAAGGATTCTGTTTGTGAGATGAGTGCTGTGCCAGACTAGGAGTGGGAGGAGGCAAGATACCCCTTTGTTATCAGGTTCTTCTCTCAAGTCAGGGACCACACTTGATGTATCTGTTGTGGCATTTGGAGTGGGAACTCTGACAAGTGACCATTCAGGGATTTGTTGTTCCTCTCCTACTTGTGTAGGACTTCAGGAAACTTGAGGAAAGCAGTGGCACTGATCTTCTGGCTGATGAAAACTTCCTGATGGTGACACAGCTGCATTGGGAGGATGATATCATCTGGGATGGCGAGGATGTCAAACACAAAGGGACAAAACCACAGCGTGCAAGCTTGGCAGGCTGGCTTCCTTCCAGCATGACTAGGAATGCCATGGCTTACAATGTTCAACAAGGTGTGCATCTATGCCCGCTGAGTCCAGCACAAACTGTCCTTCATCTCAGTCATCTTAAGTAGGCTTAGCTGTCATCTTGGCTGCTGAGGGACAGTGAAATGTTTTGGATCTGAGCCCTGATTCTAGTCTGTAATGTTTTTTTTACACTGTTAATGAACTAGGTTGGACTCTGATTTCTCATTAGAAAAATGTGAAAACTACTTTGAAGTTAAAGATCTTTCTGAACTGTAACAATGCTTTTATCTTTATAGTCTACTTTTGTTTCCAAAGGCCCTTTATCTTTATCGTTCTACAATTTGCTTTTTTCCTTCTTAAATACACGTGGACACTCAAAAAAGGTATGCTATGCTTAATGTAGAAAACTGTGAAGATACAGTACAGTGTCAAAAATCACTGGTAATCCTACCATCTAGAGACTATCAGCTTTAACATTTTGGTGTATTTTTCTTTCAGTTTTCTGTCTTGTGTGTGTATGTAGCTGAGCTCATTCAATTTTACATGTTGTGCTTTTCACATAATGTAATATTATTTTACGTCATTTAAAGCTCTTCATAAAAATGTTTAATGACATGGGAAATTCATTTTAAATGGAAAAAAAAACCCAGATATGAAGTGGCATATTTGATAACCTGTTTGCATAAGTGAAAAAGAAAAACACACTGTATAAACAGAAAGTTTACTAAAAGGGAATATACTATGGGATTTACAGTGGTTCCTTATAGTTTGTAAGATCACAAACAGCTTCGCAGTTTTCTTTATACCTTTTGTGTATTTTCCAGATTTTCTTGAGTTAATCTGGATTGCTTTTATAATTCAGAGGAAAACCAAAAACGTCTTTTAAATCTAAGAAATAGTTTTTTTTCTTTTTCCTTCCCTTTTTTTTCCTTAACATCTTTATTGGAGTATAATTGCTTTACAATGGTGTGTTAGTTTCTGCTTTCCAACAAAATGAATCAGTTATATATACACATATGTTCCCATATCTCATCCCTCTTGCGTCTCCCTCCCTCCCACCCTCCCTATCCCACCCCTCCAGGTGGTCACGAAGCACCAAGCTGATCTCCCTGTGCTATGCGGCTGCTTCCCACTAGCTATCTACCTTACGTTCGGTAGTGTATATATGTCCATGCCTCTTTCTCGCTTTGTCACAGCTTACCCTTCCCCATCGCCATATCCTCAATTCCATTCTCTAGTAGGTCTGTCTCTTTATTCCTGTATTACCCCTAGGTTCTTCATGACATTTTTTCCCCTAAATTCCATATATATGTGTTAGCATACGGTATTTGTCTCTCTCTTTCTGACTTATTTCACTCTGTATGACAGATGCTAGGTCTATCCACCTCATTACAAATAGCTCAATTTCGTTTCTTTTTATGGCTGAGTAATATTCCATTGTATATATGTGCCACGTCTTCTTTATCCATTCATCCAATGATGGACACTTAGGTTGTTTCCATCTCCGGGCTATTGTAAATAGAGCTGCAATGAACATTTTGGTACATGACTCTTTGAATTATGGTTTTCTCAGGGTATATGCCCAGTAGTGAGATTGCAGGGTCGTACGGTAGATCTATTTTTAGTATTTTTAAGGAACATCCATACTGTTCTCCATAGTGGCTGTATCAGTTTACATTCCCACCAACAGTACGAGAGGGTTCCCTTTCATCCACACCCTCTCCAGCATTTATTGTTTCTAGATTTTTTGATGATGGCCATTCTGACTGGTGTGAGATGATATCTCATTGTAGTTTTGATTTGCATTTCTCTAATGATTAATGATGTTGAGCATTCTTTCATGTGTTTGTTGGCAGTCTGTATATCTTCTTTGGAGAAATGTCTCTTTAGGTCTTCTGCCCATTTTTGGGTTGGGTTGTTTGGTTTTTTGTTATTGAGCTGCATGAGCTGCTTATAAATTTTGGAGATTAATCCTTTGTCAGTTGCTTCATTTGCAAATATTTTCTCCCATTCTGAGGGTTGTCTTTTGGTCTTGTTTATGGTATCCTTTGCTGTGCAGAAGCTTTGAAGTTTAATTAGATCCCATTTGTTTATTTTTGTTTTTATTTCCATTACTCTAGGAGGTGGGTCAAAAGGATCTTGCTGTGATTTATGTCACAAGAGTGTCCTGCCTGTATTTTCCTCTAAGACTTTGATAGTTTCTGGCCTTATGTTATGTCTTTAATCCATTTTGACCTTATTTTTGTGTATGGAGTTAGGGAGTGATCTCATCTCATACTTTTACATGTACCTGTCCAGTTTTCCCAGCACCACTTATTGAAGAGGCTGTCCTTTCTCCACTGTACATTCCTGCCTCCTTTATCAAAGATAAGGTGACCATATGTGCGTGGGTATGTCTCTGGGCTTTCTATCCTGTTCCATTGATCTATCTTTCTGTTTTTGTGCCGGTACCATACTGCCTTGATAACTGTAGCTTTGTAGTATAGTCTGAAGTCAGGGAGTCTGATTCCTCCAGCTCTGTTTTTCTTTCTCAAGATTGCTTTGGCTATTTGGGGTCTTTTGTGTTTCCATACAAATTCTGAAATTTTTTGTTCTAGTTCTGTGAAAAATGCCAGTGGTAGTTTGATAGGGATTGCATTGAATCTGTAGATTGCTTTGGGTAGTAGAGTCATTTTCACAATGTTGATTCTTCCAATCCAAGAACATGGTATATCTCTCCATCTGTTTCTATCCTCTTTAATTTCTTTCATCAGTGTCTTATAATTTTCTGCATACAGGTCTTTTGTCTCCTTAGGTAGGTTTATTCCTAGGTATTTTATTCTTTTTGTTGCAGTGATAAATGGGAGTGTTTTCTTGATTTCACTTTCAGATTTTTCATCATTAGTGTATAGGAATGCCAGAGATTTCTGTGCATTAATTTTGTATCCTGCTACTTTACCAAATTTGTTGATTAGCTCTAGTAGTTTTCTGGTAGCATCTTTAGGATTCTCTATGTATAGTATCATGTCATCTGCACACGGTGACAGCTTTACTTCTTCTTTTCCGATTTGGATTCCTTTTATTTCCTTTTCTTCTCTGATTGCTGTGGCTAAAACTTCCAAGACTATGTTGAATAAGAGTGGTGAGAGTGGGCAACCTTGTCTTGTTCCTGATCTTAGTGGAAATGCTTTCAGTTTTTCACCATTGAGGACGATGTTGGCTGTGGGTTTGTCATATATGGCCTTTATTATGTTGAGGGAAGCTCCCTCTATGCCTACTTTTCTGCAGGGTTTTTATCATAAATGGGTGTTGAATTTTGTCAAAAGCTTTCTCTGCATCTATTGAGATGATCATATGGTTTTTCTCCTCCAGTTTGTTAATATGGTGTATCACGTTGATTGATTGCCATATATTGAAGAATCCTTGCATTCCTGGAATAAACCCCACTTGATCATGGCGTATGATCCTTTTAATGTGCTGTTGGATTCTGTTTGCTAGTATTTTGTTGAGGGTTCTTGCATCTATGTTCATCAGTAATATTGGCCTGTAGTTTTCTTTCTTTGTGACATCCTTGTCTGGTTTCGGTATCAGGGTGATGGTGGCCTCGTAGAATGAGTTTGGGAATGTTCCTCCCTCTGCTATATTTTGGAAGAGTTTGAGAAGGATAGGTGTTAGCTCTTCTCTAAATGTTTGATAGAATTCGCCTGTGAAGCCATCTGGTCCTGGGCTTTTGTTTGTTGGAAGATTTTTAATCACAGTTTCAATTTCAGTGCTTGTGATTGGTCTGTTCATATTTTCTGTTTCTTCCTGATTCAGTCTTGGCAGGTTGTGCATTTCTAAGAATTTGTCCATTTCTTCCAGGTTGTCCATTTTATTGGCATAGAGTTGCTTGTAGTAATCTCTCATAATCTGTTTTGTTTCTGCAGTGTCAGTTGTTACTTCTCCTTTTTCATTTCTAATTCTATTGATTTGAGTCTTCTCCCTTTTTTTCTTGATGAGTCTGGCTAATGGTTCATCAATTTTGTTTATCTTCTCAAAGAACCAGCTTGTAGTTTTATTGATCTTTGCTATCGTTTCCTTCATTTCTTTTTCATTTATTTCTGATCTGATTTTTATGATTTCTTTCCTTCTGCTAACTTTGGGGTATTTTTGTTCTTCATTCTCTAATTGCTTGAGGTGCAAGGTTAGGTTGTTTATTTGAGATGTTTCCTGTTTCTTAAGGTGGGCTTGTATTGCTATAAACTTCCCTCTTAGAACTGCTTTTGCTGCATCCCATAGGTTTGGGGTCGTCGTGTCTCTATTGTCATTTGTTTCTAGGTATTTTTTATTTCCTCTTTGATTTCTTCAGTGATCACTTCGTTATAAAGTAGTGTATTTAGCCTCCATGTGTTTGTATTTTTTACAGATCTTTTTCTGTAATTGATATCTAGTCTCATAGCGTTGTGGTCGGAAAAGATACTTGATGCAATTTTAATTTTCTTAAATTTACCAAGGCTTGATTTGTGACCCAAGATATGATCTATCCTGGAGAATGTTCCATGAGCACTTGAGAAAAATGTGTATTCTGTTGTTTTTGGATGGAGTGTCCTATAAATATCAATTAAATCCATCTTGTTTAATATATCATTTAAAGCTTGTGTTTCCTTATTTATATTCATTTTGCATGATCTGTCCATTGGTGAAAGTGGGGCTATGAATGTGTTACTGTCAATTTCCCCTTTTCTGGCTGTTAGTGTTTGCCTTATGTATTGAGGTGCTCCTATGTTGGGTGCATAAATATTTACAATTGTTACATCTTCTTCTTGGACCGATCCCTTGATCATTATGTAGTGTCTTTCTTTGTCTCTTCTAATAGTCTTTATTTTAAAGTCTATTTTGTCTGATACGAGAATTGCTACTCCAGCTTTCTTTTGGTTTCCAATTGCATGAAATATCTTTTTCTATCTCCTTACTTTCAGTCTGTATGTGTCTCTAGGTCTGAAGTGGGTCTCTTATAGACAGCATATATATGGGTCTTGTTTTTGTATCCATTCAGCCAATCTGTGTCTTTTGGTGGGAGCATTTAGTCCATTTACATTTAAGGTAAGTATCGATATGTATGTCCCTATTCCCTTTTTCTGAATTATTTTGGGTTCGTTGTTGTAGGTCTTTTCCTTCTCTTGTGTTTGTTGCCTAGAGAAGTTCCTTTAGCATTTGTTGTAAAGCTGGTTTGGTGGTGCTGAACTCTCTCAGCTTTTGCTTGTCTGTAAAGGTTTATTTCTCCATCAAATCTGAATGAGATCCTTGCTGGGTAGAGTAATCTTGGTTGCAGGTTTTTCTCCTTCATCACTTTAAATATGTCCTGCCACTCCCTTCTGGCTTGCAGAGTTTCTGCTGAAAGACCAGCTGTTAACCATTTGGGGATTCCCTTGTGTGTTATTTGTTGTTTTTCCCTTGCTGCTTTTAATATGTTTTCTTTGTATTTAATTTTTGACAGTTTGATTAATATGTGTCTTGGTGTATTTCTCCTTGGATTTATCTTGTATGGGACTCTGTGCTTCCTGGACTTGATTAACTATTTCCTTTCCCATGTTAGGGAAGTTTTCAACTATAATCTCTTCAAATATTTTCTCAGTCCCTTTCTTTTCCTCTTCTTCTTCTGGAACCCCTATAATTCGAATGTTGGTGCGTTTAATGTTGTCCTAGAAGTCTCTGAGACTGTCCTCAGTTCTTTTCATTCTTTTTTCTTTATTCTGCTCTGCAGTAGTTATTTCCACTGTTTTATCTTCCAGGTCACTTATCCGTTCTTCTGCCTCAGTCATTCTGCTATTGATCCCATCTAGAGTATTTTTCATTTCATTTATTGTGTTGTTCATTGTTGTTTGTTTCATCTTTAGTTCTTCTAGGTCCTTGTTAAATGTTTTCTTGCATTTTGTCCATTCTATTTCCAAGATTTTGGATCATCTTTAATATCATTATTCTGAATTCTTTTTCGGGTAGACTGCCGATTTCCTCTTCATTTGTTAGGTCTTGTGGGTTTTTATCTTGCTCCTTCATCTGCTGTGTGTTTTTCTGTCTTCTCATTTTGCTTATCTTACTGTGTTTGGGGTCTCCTTTTTGCAGGCTGCTGGTACGTAGTTCCCGTTGTTTTTGGTGTCTGTCCCCAGTGGCTAAGGTTGGTTCAGTGGGTTGTGTAGGCTTCCTGGTGGAGGGGACTAGTGCCTGTGTTCTGGTGGATAAGGCTGGATCTTGTCTCTCTGGTGGGCAGATCCAAGTCTGGTGGTGTGTTTTGGTGTGTCTGTGGATTTATTGTGATTTTAGGCAGCCTCTCTGCTAATGGATGGGGTTGTGTTCCTTTCTTGCTAGTTGTTTGATATAGGATGTCCAGCACTGTAGCTTGCTGGTCGTTGAGTGAAACTGGGTGCTGGTGTTGAGATGGAGATCTCTGGGAGATTTTCGCCATTTGATATTATGTGGAGCTGGGAGGTCTCTTGTGGACCAGTGTCCTGAAGTTGGCTCTCCCACCTCAGAGGCACAGCACTGACTCCTGGCTGCAGCACCAAGAGCCTTTCATCCACACGGCAAGAACCTTTAGAAGGTATTCGGGAAGAGGAATCAGAGGAAGAGTGTGGAAGCCGAACTTTGTGAGGTTCCAGAGCACAGACACGTATACACCTCCCGTCTCCTTCACCAGCATTTGCACCTCTGCTTCTTGCTGCCCTCAGAGGCCGCGAATCTCTGCAGAGCATGCCCAGTTCCTTATTCAGGCCTGTGCCCCGCTGTGGGTGGAGGTCATGGGAAGGATGCGACTGCCGGCTGACCTGGAGCTGAACCTCTTTCCTTCCTTCTATCTAAACACTTTATTAGTTACATAGCAGTCATACTTGGATGTTTTCATAATTTACCAATAATTATTGTATTTTAAATATAACATTTTACTACATTTATTGTTAGCGTATTTTACCATATCATTTATTACCATAATTTATTTAATCAGTCCATTACTAAACACTTAGCTGTTTAAATTTTGACTATTATAAAAAAACATTGCAGTGAGCATTTTTGTCTGCAACATTTTTTAAAATACACTGTATCCACTAGGTTCCTTTTCAGTAGCCACATGAGTAACTACTAGCATTTGCTCCTTTTCCCTTTGCTAGAATTGAAGGGGGCATAAATGTTTTGTTTGTTATTGTTTTCTCGTGTTTTGACTAGGTTTTGCAGCAACCCTGGATGATGACAAACCTTGGTACTCCATTTTTCCCATTGACAATGAGGAGCTAGTATATGGACGCTGGGAGGACAATATCATTTGGGATGCTCAGGCCATGCCCCGGCTCTTGGAGCCTCCTGTTTTGACACTTGATCCCAATGATGAGAACCTCATTTTGGGTATGGTACTGGCTGGGTCAGTGTTTCTCCTCCATAATTGACAGCTTGCTCTGCTAATGTCGGGGGCAGGAGCAAATCAGAAGGGTTGGGAAGGTCAAGACTAGAAGCTTCTTGATAGCAGTTTGAGAGAGCAAAGTTGTGGCTGTCAGTTTCTAGTATTTGTGTATTGTTTAGGGAAAACTTATAAGATGGGAATGTTGGAAAGTAGTACCTTGGAGATGTCAGGAGTGTAGTTTGGTTGGAGTTGATTATGGACTAGAAGTGGTCTGGAGAAGGATGAGAAATCTGGTTAGGAATTGCAAAGGTGTCATTAGGAAAGGTGAATCTTAAGGGATAACAACTCCAGGGTGACTTTTGTTTCCTCAGAAATTCCAGATGAAAAGGAAGAGGCTACTTCTAACTCCCCCTCCAAGGAGAGTAAGAAGGAATCATCTCTGAAGAAGAGTCGAATTCTGTTAGGGAAAACAGGAGTCATCAAGGAGGAACCACAGCAGGTCTGTGAAGGGAAAAGGGGTTTGGTGTTTAGAAGAACAAAGAAAGGTAATGGAGAAGGATAGTCTCACTAAGGTTTGATGATCTATCATTAGAACATGTCTCAGCCAGAAGTGAAAGATCCATGGAATCTCTCCAATGATGAATATTACTACCCTAAGCAACAGGGTCTTCGAGGCACCTTTGGAGGAAATATTATCCAGGTAAAAGTAGCATTTTTTCTGTGGTGAATGGGAACCACTGCTTTTTTATGATGGAGGATATGGGTAAATCTTGCCTAGGCTGGAGTTTAATTTGAACCCTTATATTTCTGTCTTAGCACTCAATTCCTGCTGTGGAATTGCGGCAGCCCTTCTTTCCCACCCACATGGGGCCCATTAAACTACGGCAGTTCCATCGCCCACCTCTAAAGAAGTACTCTTTTGGGGCACTATCTCAGCCAGGTCCCCACTCAGTCCAGCCCTTGCTAAAGCACATCAAAAAGAAGGCTAAGGTATGATTGAATCTTGGTTAGAAAAAAACAGCTATAAAAGACATTGGAGTACAAATGGGGGAGATGGACTGGATATTAGATGATACTAGGATATTATTTATTTTCTTAGATGTGATAGAATGTTACTGTGGTTATTTAGGAGAATGTCCTTATTCTTGGGAGATGTATGAAAATGCGGTGAAGTGCCACGATAACTGCAACTTTGAAAAACGGTTAAGCAAAATCTATTGAGAGAGAGTTACAGGTAAAACAAATATGGCAAAATATAAAGTTACATCTAAGTGGTGGGATAATAGGTGTTCATAGTTTTGACTTTATGTTTGAAAATTTTTGCAATGAAATTGGAAAAAAAAGGCAGGTAAGAGTTTTTGATGTCTCAATGAACAACATCACTCTGTAATTATTGTCCTGTCAGTAGCTGTACTGTATTGTCTTTGTTCTCGGCAGATGAGAGAACAAGAGAGGCAAGCTTCAGGTGGTGGAGAGATGTTTTTCATGCGCACACCTCAGGACCTCACAGGCAAAGATGGAGATCTTATTCTTGCAGAATATAGTGAGGAAAATGGACCATTAATGATGCAGGTTGGCATGGCAACCAAGATTAAAAACTACTATAAGCGGGTGAGTCTGCTCAGAAAATCTTTGTTGTTAGTATAGTTGTAGTTAAATATCCAGTGATCATATGTGAACGTGTATTTTCTTATTTTATACTAGAAATTTATTGGGAGAAAGGAATGATATCCATTTTGCAGGTAGTACTATTAGTAGAATGCTGTGCTCATGGAATATTTTGTGTAGGCTTATTGATTATATTCTGGGATAGTAACTGGG
Organism: Stenella coeruleoalba; assembly: GCF_951394435.1. Classification (NCBI taxonomy): domain Eukaryota; kingdom Metazoa; phylum Chordata; class Mammalia; order Artiodactyla; family Delphinidae; genus Stenella; species Stenella coeruleoalba. The sequence goes on from NC_137152.1 coordinate 55,449,177, forward strand.
TCTGCTGCATTCCTTGTAGAAACCTGGAAAAGATCCCGGAGCCCCAGATTGTAAATATGGAGAAACTGTTTACTGCCATACATCTCCTTTTCTAGGCTCACTCCATCCTGGACAATTACTGCAGGTGAGGAATTACTTCCTGTTGTAACTCTTTCCTAAGGAAATTGACAGATGAGGAGCTAGTCAGCCCAGAAAGGACCAATTCTAGTTGATTGAGATACTGTTTATACATCAAGTATGGGAAAGAGCAATATAAACTAAAAATGATTATAATACAAAAATTTTTTGCATCTTTTTATTGAAACTGGCTCCTTATTATGTTATTCAGTAAGTTAAATTTGAAATAGTTTTTTGAAAATACCTAGTGGTAAGAAGTCTAGAAACATCTGGGTGGCATAGGGAAATCAACCTGGGATTAATAATTTACTATAGGGACTTCCCTGGTGGTCCAGTGGTTAAGACTTCACCTTCCAATGCAGGGGGTGCAGGTTCAATACCTGGTTGGGGAGCTAAGATCCCACATGCCTTGGGGCCAAAAAACCAAAACATAAAACAGACGCAATATTGTAACAAATTCAATAAAGCCTTTAAAAATGGTCCACATTTTAAAAAAAATCTTAAAAAATATTTACGATAGTTAATTTATGAATGTTTAATTTGTATGTGTAAGATGGGTATGTTTTGATTATATTAGTCATGGTCATTTTGAGTATTGAACCACCCTGAACTGTGCTACTTACAGTCCCCAGCTGTAGTGAAATGGTTTTTTCCCCTCTTTGTTCTGATGGGTATAGAGATGCCCTTTGGTAACCTAGCTTTTACATGTTTTGTTAAGGCAATGTACAGAGGTCCACAAATGATGTGAGGAAATCTTTAGCACTCTTCTACCTTGTTTCCCCCCCACTCCCGCCCCACTTCATTTCTCTTGGCAATCTTAACCATTTTACCTGCTCTTGTACCTACTTTATTCCATTGTTTCTATTGCTTATTCTCTTAAAGCATCTAATAAGCACATTTTTTTTTTATCCTCTACATCTGTAATCCATTTCCCACCATATTTTGAGTATCACCTTCATACTGTTCCTGGAGTTCCTACCCCTGTAACTTTCTATTGAGATTTTCTACCAGTCCATCCCCTTCTTATGTGGCTACTTTTGTAGTCTCTCAGAGAGATCCTTTTTTACCTTCCCCTGTAACTCTTTTTCACATTTAGAATTTTCTTTCCACACCTATCTATTGAAGATCCTCCCTCTTTCTACTTTTCTGATTTTTTTGAAAAGTCTTTCCTTAGAATCACAGCTTCTTGTGATAGTTGATCCTCATCTGGCTGCTGCTTAAACAAGCTCAAATGTTTCTGTCCTGCATGTTTAGTCTGTCTTTTCTAGCACACTTTCTAATTCATCAGTTGTTTTTGTTGTTTTGTTTTTTATTAATTTACTTAACAAATGTTTTGATCTCACATATTATGTCAAGGGCTATGCTAGGTCTAGGGTAATAGTATGGTACTTGTTAGTTTATAAAGTGATTTTCATATGTAATCTTTATAGCAATCGTGTGAGGTATAGGCGTTTTAAATATCTCCATTTTGGAGATGAGGAAAATTAAGCTCATAGCTATTAAGTAATTTATCTGACATCATACAGTGAGTAGCAGAGCCAGTGTCATCTGAATCCAAATCCTGTAGTTTCCCTACTACTGACTCTTAAAGGTAGCCAGTGGGTAAAAAATTATCTGTCTAATCCCATTTGATACTCCATGTTATAATTTGTTTACGTTATTCGATAGACCTTAGATGGCATAATGGGGATAGAGAGCAAACAAGCTTGATTTTCCTTTCTCATTAGTTTACTAAATTTCCAGGGTTTCTCTGTATATAACTTTTGTGTTTTTGTTTTTGTTAGGCATTTGAGAACAATCTTTTTCGTGCTCCAATTTATCTTCATAAGATGCCAGAAAGTGACTTCCTTATCATTCGCACAAGACAAGGTTACTATATTCGGGAATTAGTGGATATTTTTGTGGTTGGACAGCAGTGCCCCTTGTTTGAAGTTCCTGGGCCCAACTCCAAAAGGGCCAATACACATATTCGAGACTTTCTCCAGGTAAGAATGAGAGGATAGGGAGGGGCTCTGGGTGTACATAAAAGGATATGTGGACTTGGGGGCACACCAGGAAAGATCAAAACACATAGGGCATTAGCAGGGGAAGGGGCCCTGGGGAGGACTTTTATCCTTACTTTGCCAAATAAAAAAAATTCGGTTTGTTGGGCAGGTGTTTATTTACCGCCTGTTCTGGAAGAGTAAAGATCGGCCACGGCGGATCCGAATGGAAGATATAAAAAAAGCCTTTCCTTCCCATTCAGAAAGCAGCATCCGGAAGAGGCTAAAGCTCTGCGCTGACTTCAAACGCACAGGTCATCAATTGTGACTGATTATATGTCCTCTCTGCCTCTCTCCAAGAAAGGAATTACGGCTTCCAGTTAAAAGGATAAACATACAGTTAATAAAGTAGAAAAAAATAATAAAGTCATCAAAAGGAGGTAGCAAATCTTCTAATTATGGAGACTCTGATTACTATTTAATTTTTTTTTTTTTTTTTTTTGCTATTTAATCTTGCCTGTCAGGAAATTCAGTGTGATTATTGGATGTCTTACATGAGATATAGGAAACCTAGCAGCAGGGCTTTTCTTTGCCGGACAGTCAGGCTAACTGTGGCTAGGCCTGATACCTTCTGGGACATTGCCTAGTTCAGTCTTGTTTCGCTATCCCTGTTGCTGTCAATGAAAGGGCCTTTGGAATTCAGAATGGTCTCATTTTCTCTATCTTTTCTAGGCATGGACTCAAACTGGTGGGTGCTGAAGTCTGATTTTCGTTTACCAACTGAGGAGGAGATCAGGGCTATGGTGTCTCCAGAGCAGTGCTGCGCTTATTATAGCATGATAGCAGCAGAGCAGCGGCTGAAGGTGAACACCTTCCTCTTAGGCACTACTTGTGCCTATGGGTTTTTTTCAGAGAGATGAGGGTGAAGACTTTTCTCACTGGCTTACAAATGATGGTTACTAGATTATTACCAACTATTTATAAAGTCAAACTGTATGATATACTCTGTGTACATCAGTTCTGGGTAAACTGCATTGTAGCTACATACCAGTGGGAAGGCCTAGTGAGAGACTTAGGGCATATTGTTTTGCTTTGAAAATGGTTGCTCATTCATTTGGGTGGTGGTTTTAATCTCTGTTCTTTGTGAGACAGGTGTGTTAGCAGGAAAAGTACTTCTTAGTTGTTTTCTATAGCCTTCCAGGTGGGCAGAGATGATGATGGTGCTGGACATGTGGCTTAGAGAAGCATAATGTCCTTATCAGGCCAAAATAGGAAAGGTCTAGCTGGGGTGAGATAGCACAACTCTGTCCCATTGAGTTAATAAGCATCTCTATTCCGCTTCCTAATGGGCCTTAACTATCCACATGTATTAGCCTAAGGATGTAGAATGGTGATAGGTACGCCTAAGACTTTACAGAATCCATTCTCTATGCAAAATGGGCTTTTGGTGTTCTGTACTTGGTATTCAGTGAAACTTGTGCTTTGTCTTATGCATGGATTTGTCCTCTTCCAGGATGCTGGCTATGGTGAGAAGTCCTTTTTTGCTCCAGAAGAGGAAAATGAGGAAGATTTCCAGATGAAGATTGATGATGAGGTACGGCTTTAATCTTCATTGGTACATCCCATTTATCCTTTTTTTAAAAAAAACAGCTTTATTGAGATGATTGACATACAATAAACGGCACATATTTAAAGTGTACTATTTGGTACATTTCGTTGTATGTTTATACCTGTGAAATTGTCGTGACAAGATAACGAGTGTATCTGTCACCCCCACAAGTTTCTTCGTGCCTCTTTGAAATCCCTTTCTCCATTCTCCTCCCTTCTCTCTACCGTCCCTGTCCCTCCTTGACAACCACTGATGTGCTTCCTGTCACTATAGATGAGTTTACACTTTTTAGAATTTTAGGTAAATGGAATCGTACAGTTACATGTACTCTTTTTTTTTATTGTGGTAAAATACATGTAACACAAAATTTACCATCTTAACCTTTAAGTGTGTATTCAGTAGTGTTAACTACATTCACATTGTTATACAGCCAATCTCCAGAACGCTTTTCATCTTGTAAAACAAACTATTACCCATTAAACAGTAATTCACCGTTTTTCCCTCCCTCAGCCCCTGGCAACCACCATTTTACTTTCTGTCCCTATGAATTTTACTACTTTAGGTGCTTCACCTTACAGTATTTGGGTTTTTTTTTTTAACATCTTTATTGGGGTATAATTGCTTTACAATGGTGTGCTAGTTTCTGCTTTATAACAAAGTGAATCAGCTATACACATACATATGTTCCCATATCTCCTCCCTCACACCCTCCCTATCCTACCCCTCCAGGCGGTCACAAAGCACCTAACCGATATCCCTGTGCCATGCGGCTGCTTCCCACCAGCTATCTACCTTACATTTGTTAGTGTATGTATGTCCATGCCTCTCTCTCGCCCTGTCACGGCTCACCCTTCCCCCTACCCATATCCTCAAGTCCGTTCTCCAGTAGGTCTGTGTCTTTATTCCTGTCTTACCCCTAGGTTCTTTGTGACATTTTTTTTCTTAAATTCCATATATATGTGTTAGCATACGGGATTTGTCTTTCTTTTTCTGACTTACTTCACTCTGTATGACAGACTCTAGGTCTAGCTACCTCACTACAAATAGCTTAATTTTGTTTCTTTTTATGGCTGAGTAATATTCCGTGGTATTTATGTGCCACATCTTCTTTATCCATTCATCTGATGATGGGCACTTAGGTTGTTTCCATCTCCAGGCTATTGTACATAGAGCTGCAATGAACATTTTCGTACATGACTCTTTATGAACTTTGGTATTCTCAGGGTATATGCCCAGTAGTGGGATTGCTGGGTCATATGGTAGTTCTATTTGTAGTTTTTTAAGGAACCTCCATACTGTTCTCCATAGTGGCTGAATCAATTCACAATCCCACCAGCAGTGCAAGAGTGTTCCCTTTTGTCCACACCCTTTCCAGCATTTATTGTTTCTAGATTTTTTGATGATGGCCATTCTGACTGGTGTGAGATGATATCTCATTGTAGTTTTGATTTGCATTTCTCTAATGATTAATGATGTTGAGCATTCTTTCATGTGTTTGTTGGCAGTCTCTATCTTTGGAGAAATGTCTCTTTAGGTCTTCTGCCCATTTTTGGATTGGGTTATTTTTTTGTTATTGAGCTGCATGAGCTGCTTGTAAATTTTGGAAATTAATCCGTTGTCAGTTGCTTCATTTGCAAATATTTTCTCCCATTCTGAGGGTTGTCTTTTGCTCTTGTTTATGGTTTCCTTTGCTGTGCAAAAGCCTTGAAGTTTCATTAGGTCCCATTTGTTTATTTTTGTTTTTATTTCCCTTTCTCTAGGAGGTGGGTCCAAAAGGATCTTGCTTCGATTTATGTCACAGAGTGTTCTGCCTATGTTTTCCTCTAAGAGTTTGATAGTTTCTGGCCTTACATTTAGGTCTTTAATCCATTTTGAGCTTATTTTTGTGTATGTTGTTAGGGATTGGTCTAATCTCATACTTTTACATGTACCTGTCCAGTTTTCCCAGCACCACTTATTGAAGAGGCTGTCCTTTCTCCACTGTACATCCCTGCCTCCTTTATCAAAGATAAGGTGACCATATGTGCATGGGTTTATCTCTGGGCTTTCTATCCTGTTCCATTGATCTATCTCTCTGTTTCTGTGCCAGTACCATACTGTCTTGATTACTGTAGCTTTGTAGCATAGTGTGAAGTCAGGGAGCCTGATTCCTCCAGCGCCGTTTTTCGTTCCCAAGATTGCTTTGGCTATTCGGGGTCTTTTGTGTTTCCATACAAACTGTGAAATTTTTTGTTCTAGTTCTGTGAAAAATGCCAGTGATACTTCGATAGGGGTTGCATTGAATCTATAGATTGCTTTGGGTAGTAGAGTCATTTTCACAATGTTGATTCTTCCAATCCAAGAACATGGTATATCTCTCCATCTATTTGTATCATCTTTAATTTCTTTCATCAGTGTCTTATAATTTTCTGCATACAGGTGTTTTGTCTCCTTAGGTAGGTTTAGTCCTAGATATTTTATTCTTTTTGTTGCAGTGGTAAATGGGAGTGTTTTCTTGATTTCACTTTCAGATTTTTCATCATTAGTGTATAGGAATGCAAGAGATTTCTGTGCATTGATTTTGTATGCTCCTACTTTACCAAATTCATTGATTAGCCCTAGTAGTTTTCTGGAAGCATCTTTAGGATTCTCTATGTATAGTATCGTGTCATCTGCAAACAGTGACAGCTTTACTTCTTTTCCGATTTGGATTCCTTTTATTTCCTTTTCTTCTCTGATTGCTGTGGCTAAAACTTCCAAAACTATGTTGAATAAGAGTGGTGAGAGTGGGCAACCTTATCTTGTTCCTGATCTTAGTGGAAATGCTTTCAGTTTTTCACCACTGAGGACGATGTTGGCTGTGGGCTTGTCATATATGGCCTTTATTATGTTGAGGAATGTTCCCTCTGTGCCTACTTTTCTGCAGGGTTTTTATCAGAAATGGGTGTTGAATTTTGTCAAAAGCTTTCTCTGCATGTATTGAGATGATCATGTGGTTTTCTCCTTCAATTTGTTAATATGGTTTATCACATTGATAGATTTGCGTATATTGAAGAATCCTTGCTTTCCTGGAATAAACCCCACTTGATCATGGTGTATGATCCTTTTAATGTGCTGTTGGATTGTTTGCTAGTATTTTGTTGAGGATTTTTGCATCTATGTTCATCAGTGATATTGGCCTGTAGTTTTCTTTCTTTGTGACATCCTTGTTTGGTTTTGGTGTCAGGGTGATGGTGGTCTCGTAAAATGAGTTTGGGGGTGTTCCTCCCTCTGCTATATGTTGGAAGAGTTTGAGAAGGATAGGTGTTAGCTCTTCTCCAAATGTTTGAAAGAATTCGCCTGTGAAGCCATCTGGTCCTGGGCTTTTGTTTGTTGGAAGATTTTTAATCACAGTTTCAATTTCAGTGCTTGTGATTGGTCTGTTCATATTTTCTATTTCTTCCTGATTCAGTCTTGGCAGGTTGTGCATTTCTAAGAATTTGTCCATTTCTTCCAGGTTGTCCATTTTATTGGCATAGAGTTGCTTGTAGTAATCTCTCATAATCTTCTTTGTTTCTGCAGTGTCAGTTGTTACTTCTTTTTCATTTCTAATTCTATTGATTTGAGTCTTCTCCCTTTTTTTCTTGATGAGTCTGGGTAATGGTTTATCTATTTTGTTTATCTTCTCAAAGAACCAGCTTTTAGTTTTATTGATCTTTGCTATCGTTTCCTTCATTTCTTTTTCATTTATTTCTGATCTGATTTTTATGATTTCTTTCCTTCTGCTAACTTTGGGGTATTTTTGTTCTTCTTTCTCTAATTGCTTGAGGTGCAAGGTTAGGTTGTTTATTTGAGATGTTTCCTGTTTCTTAAGGTGGGCTTGTATTGCTATAAACTTCCCTCTTAGAACTGATTTTGCTGCATCCCATAGGTTTGGGGTCATTGTGTCTCCATTGTCATTTGTTTCTAGGTATTTTTTTATTTCCTCTTTGATTTCTTCAGTGATCACTTCGTTATAAAGTAGTGTATTGTTTAGCCTCCATGTGTTTGTATTTTTTACAGATCTTTTCCTGTAATTGATATCTAGTTTCGTGGCGTTGTGGTCGGAAAAGATACTTGATACAATTTCAGTTTTCTTAAATTTACCAAGGCTTGATTTGTGACCCAAGATATGATCTATCCTGGAGAATGTTCCATGAGCACTTGAGAAAAATGTGTATTCTGTTGTTTTTGGATGGAGTGTCCTATAAATATCAATTAAGTCCATCTTGTTTAATGTATCATTTAAACTTGTGTTTCCTTATTTATTTTCATTTTGGATGATCTGTCCATTGGTGAAAGTGGGGTGTTAAAGTCCCCTACTATGAATGTGTTACTGTCAATTTCCCCTTTTCTGGCTGTTAGTATTTGCCTTATGTATTGAGGTGCTCCTATGTTGGGTGCATAAATATTTACAATTGTTATATCTTTTTCTTGGATTGATTCCTTGATCATTATGTAGTGTCTTTCTTTGTCTCTTCTAATAGTCTTTATTTTAAAGTCTATTTTGTCTGATCTGAGAATTGCTACTCCAGCTTTCTTTTGGTTTCCATTTGCGTGGAATATCTTTTTCCATCCCCTTACTTTCAGTCTGTATGTGTCTCTAGGTCTGAAGTGGGTCTCTTATAGACAGCATATATATGGGTCTTGTTTTTGTATCCATTCAGCCAATCTGTGTCTTTTGGTGGAGCATTTAGTCCATTTACATTTAAGGTAATTATCGATATGTATGTTCCTATTCCCATTTTCTAAATTGTTTTGGGTTCGTTATTATAGGTCTTTTCCTTCTCTTGTGTTTCTTGCCTAGAGAAGTTCCTTTAGCATTTGTTGTAAAGCTGGTTTGGTGGTGAACTCTCTCAGCTTTTGCTTGTCTGTAAAGGTTTTAATTTCTCCATCAAATCTGAATGAGATCCTTGCTGGGTAGAGTAATCTTGGTTGCAGATTTTTCTCCTTCATCACTTTCAGTATGTCCTGTCACTCCCTTCTGGCTTGCAGAGTTTCCCTTGTGTGTTATTTGTTGTTTTTCTCTTGCTGCTCCTAATATGCTTTCTTTGTATTTAATTTTTGACAATTTGATTGATATGTGTCTTGGTGTATTTCTCCTTGGATTTATCCTGTATGGGACTGTCTGTGCTTCCTGGACTATTTCCTTTCCCATGTTAGGGAAGTTTTCAACTATAATCTCTTCAAATATTTTCTCAGTCCCCTTCTTTTTCTCTTCTTCTTCTGAGACCCCTATAATTCGAATGTTGGTGCGTTTAATGTTGTCCTAGAAGTCTCTGAGACTGTCCTCAGTTCTTTTCATTCTTTTTTCTTTATTCTGCTCTGCAGTAGTTATTTCCACTATTTTATCTTCCAGGTCACTTATCCGTTCTTCTGCCTCAGTTATTCTGCTATTGATCCCATCTAGAGTATTTTTCATTTCATTTATTGTGTTGTTCATCATTGTTTGTTTCATCTTTAGTTCTTCTAGGTCCTTGTTAAATGTTTCTTGCATTTTGTCCATTCTATTTCCAAGATTTTGGATCATCTCTAATATCATTATTCTGAATTCTTTTTCAGGTAGACTGCCTATTTCCTATTCATTTGTTAGGTCTCGTGGGTTTTTATCTTGCTCCCTCATCTGCTGTGTGTTTTTCTGTCTTCTCATTTTGCTTATCTTACTGTGTTTGGGGTCTCCTTTTTGCAGGCTGCAGGTTCGTAGTTCCCGTTGTATTTGATGACTGTCTCCAGTGGGTTGTGTAGGCTTCCTGGTGGAGGGGACTAGTGCCTGTGTTCTGGTGGATGAGGCTGGATCTTGTCTCTCTAGTGGGCAGGTCCACGTCTGGTGGTGTGTTTTGGGGTGTCTGTGGACTTATTATGATTTTAGGTAGCCTCTCTGCTAATGGGTGGGGTTGTGTTCCTGTTTTGCTAGTTATTTGGCATAGGTTGTCCAGCACTGTAGCTTGCTGGTCGTTGAGTGAAGCTGGGTGCTGGTGTTGAGATGGAGATCTCTGGGAGATTTTCACTGTTTGATATTATGTGGAGCTGGGAGGTCTCTTGTTGACCAGTGTCGTGAAGTTGGCTCTCCCACCTGAGAGGCACAGCACTGACTCCTGGCTGCAGCACCAAGAGCCTTTCACCCATACGGCTCAGAGTAAAAGGGAGAAAGAGTAGAGAGAGAATTAGTAGAGGTAGGAAGAAAGAAAGGAAGGAGGAAGGGAGGGAGGGAGGGAGAGAAGGAAGGAAGAAAGAAAGGAAAGAGGGAAAGAAAGGAAGGAGGGAGGAAGGACGGAAGGAAGGAGGGAAGGAAGGAAAAAAGAAAGAAGGTACAGTAAAATAAAATAAAGTATAATAAAGTTACTAAATTAGAAAATAATTATTTAGGGGAAAAAAAGGGAGAGATAGAACCTTAGGACAAATGGTGGAAGCAAAGGTATACAGGCAAAATCTTACACAGAAGCATACACATACACCCTCCCAAAAAGAGGTGAAGGGTAAAAAAATCATAAATCTTGCTCTCAAGGTCCACCTCCTCGATTTGGGATGATTCGTTGTCTAAAGGAGGGAAGGAAGGAAGGAAGGAAGGAAAGAACGAACGAAAAAAAGAAGGTAAGGTATAATAAAGTTATTAAAGTTAATTATTAAGAAAAAAAACTTAAAAAAAAACGGATGGATAGAACCTTAGGACAAGTGGTGGAAGCAAAGCTATACAGATAAATTCTCACAGAGAAGCATACACATACACACTCACAAAAAGAGAAAAAGGGGAAAAAATCATAAATCTTGCTCTCAAGGTCCACCTCCTCGATATGGGATGATTTGTTGTCTAAAGGAGGGAAGGAAGGAAGGAAGGAAGGTAAGAACGAACAAAAGAAAGAAAGAAGGTAAGGTATAATAAAGTTATTAAAATTAATTATTAAGGAAAAAAATTTTTAAAAACGGACGGATAGAACCCTAGGACAAGTGGTGGAAACAAAGCTATACAGGTAAATTCTCACACGGAAACATACACATACACACTCACAAAAAGAGAAAAGGGAAAAAATCATAAATCTTGCTCTCAAGGTCCACCTCCTCGATATGGGATGATTTGTTGTCTAAAGGAGGGAAGGAAGGAAGGAAGGTAAGAACGAACGAAAGAAAGAAAGAAGGTAAGGTATAATAAAGTTATTAAAATTAATTATTAAGGAAAAAAATTTTAAAAAACGGACGGATAGAACCCTAGGACAAGTGGTGGGAGCAAAGCTATACAGATAAATTCTCACACGGAAACATACACATACACACTCACAAAAAGAGAAAAAGGGGAAAAAATCATAAATCTTGCTCTCAAGGTCCACCTTCTCGATTTGGGATGATTCGTTGTCTAAAGGAAGGAAGGAAGGAAGGAAAGAACGAACGAAAGAAAGAAAGAAGGTAAGGTATAATAAAGTTATTAAAATGAATTAAGAAAAATTTTAAAAAAAGGATGGATAGAACCCTAGGACAAGTGGTGGAAGCAAAGCTATACAGATAAATTCTCACACAGAAGCATACACATACACACTCACAAAAAGAGAAAAGGGGAAAAAAATCATAAATCTTGCTCTCGAAGTCCACCTCCTCAATTTGGGATGATTTGTTGTCTATTCATGTATTCCACAGATGCAGGGTACATCAAGTTGATTGTGGAGCTTTAATCTGCTGCTTCTGAGGCTGCCGGGAGAGATTTCCCTTTCTCTTCCTTGTTCTCACAGCTCCCAGGGGCTCAGCTTTGGATTTGGCCCCGCCTCTACATGTAGGTCACTGGAGGGCGTCTGTTTTTTGCTCAGACAGGACGGGGTTAAAGGAGCTGCTGATTCGGGGGCTCTGGCTCACTCAGGCCGGGGGGGGGGGGGAGGGAGGGGCGTGGAATGTGGGGCGAGCCTGCAGTGGCAGAGGCCGGCGTGACCTTGCACCAGCCTGAGGCCCGCCATGCGTTCTCCCGGGGAAGTTGTCCCTGGATCCCGGGAACCTGGCAGTGGCGGGCTGCACAGGCTCCCCGGAAGAGGGGTGTGGATAGTGACCTGTGCTCGTACACAGGCCCCTTGGTGGCAGCAGCAGCAGCCTTAGCATCTCCCACCCGTCTGTGGGGTTCGTGTTTTTACCCGCGGCTCGTGCCCGTCTTTGGAGTTCCTTTAAGCAGCGCTCTTAAACCCCTCTCCTCGCACACCGGGAAACAAAGAGGGAAGAAAAAGTCTCTTGCCTAGACCTTTTCCTGGACTCCCTCCCGGCTAGCTGTGGTGCACTAACCCCTTCAGGCTGTGTTCACGCGGCCAACCCCAGTCCTCCCCCTGGTCTCTGGCCAAAGCCCGAGCCTCAGCTCGCAGCCCCGCCCACCCCGGAGGGTGAGCAGAGAAGCCTCTGGGGCTGCTGAGTGCCTGTCAGCACCGATCCTCTGTGCGGGAATCTCCCCGCTTTGCCCTTCACACCCCTGTTGCTGTGCTCTCCTCCACGGCTCCGAAGCTCCCCCCTCCGCCACCCGCCACCTGCAGTCTCCGCCCGCGAAGGGGCTTCCTAGTGTGTGGAAACCTTTCCTCCTTCACAGCTCTCTCCCACTGGTGCAGGTTCCGTCCCTATTCTTTTGTCTCTGTTTTTTCTTTTTTCTTTTGCCCTACCCAGGTACGTGGGGAGTTTCTTGCCTTTTGGGAGGTCTGAGGTCTTCTGCCAGCATTCAGTAGGTGTTCTGTAGGAGTTGCTCCACGTGTAGATGTATTTCTGGTGTATCTGTGGGGAGGAAGGTGATCTCGGTGTCTTACTCTTACACCATCTTCTTCTCTGCTCCAGTATTTGTTTTTATTTATATCACTGATTTATTTCATCTGGGATAATATTCTCAAGGTTCATTCAGGTTGTAGCATGTGTCAGAATTTCCTTCCTTTTTTTTTTTTTTAGAGTTTTTGTTTTGTTTTTTATTATCTTTGGCTGTGTTGGGTCTTTGTTGCTGCACGCGGGCTTTCTCTAGTTGCGGCGAGCGGGGGCTACTCTTTGTTGCGGAGAGCGGGCTTCTCATTGCAGTGGCTTCTTTTGTTGCAGAGCACAGGATCTAGGTGCGCGGGCTTCAGTAGTTGTGGCGCATGGGCTCTAGAGCGCAGGCTCAGTAGTTGTGGTGCACGGGCTTAGTTGCTCCATGGCATGTGGGATCTTCCTGGACCAGGGCTCGAACCCGTGTCCCCTGCATTGGCAGGCAGATTCTTAACCACTGTGCCACCAGGGAAGCCCTTCCTTCCTTTTTAAGGCTGAATAATATTCTGTGATATATATATACACACACACACACATATACCATGGAATATTAATTTTGGTTATCCATTCATCCATTGATGGACATTTGCATTGTTTCCACCTCTTAGCTGTTGTGAATAGTGCTACTATGAACATGGGTGTGCAGGTATCTCTTCAAGACCTTACTTTCAATTCTTTTGCATATATACCCAGAAATGGAATTGTTGGATCATATGGTAATTCTATTTTTATCAGTAGTTGTTTCAGGAACCTCCATAATGTTTTTCAAAGCATCTGCACTGTTTTACATTCCTATCAATGGTGTATAAGAGTTCCAACATCTCCACTTTTTCATCAGCATTTATTTATTGTTTTTTTGATAAGTAGCTATGTCAGTGGGTGTGAGGTGGTATCTTAGTGTGGTTTTGATTTGCATTTCGTTGATGATTAGTGTCTTTTCATGTGCTTGTTGGCCGTTTGTATGCCTTATTTTGAGAAATGTCTGTTCAAGCCCTTTGCCCATTTTTTGTTTGTTTGTTTTTTTGGCGGTACGAGGGCCTCTCACTGTTGTGGCCTCTCCCTGTTGCGGAGCACAGGCTCTGGACGTGCAGGCTCAGCGACCATGGCTCACGGGCCTAGCCGCTCTGCGGCATGTGGGATCTTCCCGGTTTGGGGCACAAACCCATGTCCGCTGCATCAGCAGGCGGACTCTCAACCACTGCGCCACCAGGGAAGCCCCTTTTGCCCATTTTTGAATTGTGTTGTTTGCTTTTTGCGGTTGAGTTGCAGGAGTTTATATATTCTGGGTGTTAACCTCTTTTCAGATATATGTTATGCAAATATTTTCTCCCATTCCATAGGTTGCCTTTCACTCGGTTGTGTCCTTTGTTGCTGAGAAATTTTAAATTTTGATGTAGTCCAGTTTACCTAATTTTACTTTTGTCACTTGTGCTTTTGGTTCCATATCCAGGAGATCATTGCCAAATCCAGTGTCGGGAAGCTTTTCCCCGTCTTTTCTTCTAAGAGTTTTACATTGTTAGTTCTTACATTTCAGTGTTTGTCCCATTTTGAGTTAATTTTTGTATATGGCGTAAAGTAAAGGTCCACCTTCGTTATTTTGTACGTGGGTGTTCTATTTTCCCAACACCATTTGTTGAAAGTATAAATTTTTTCTTGTCTGTGTTCTTCACTCTAATGATGTTGAGATTCATCCAGGTGGTTGTGTGTATTAATAGTTTGTTCCTTTTATTGCTGCGTAGCATACTACAGTATGGATGTACCACAGTTTGTTTAATCATCTGTCAAAGGGCATTTTGGTTGTTCCCAGTTTTTCGCTATTATGAATAAAGCTGCTTTAAATATCCATGTATAAATCTTTATATGGACATACATTTTTTTGGTGGGGGGGTAAATACCTAGAAGTGAAATTGCTGGGTTGTGTGGTAACTCTGTTTTACCTTTGGAGGAACTGCCAGACTTTTCCACAGTGGCTGCACCATCTACATTCCTACTAGCAGTGTATGAGGGTTCCAGTTTTCCAACATCCTTATCAACACTTGTTATTTTCTATTTATTATTATTACTCTTATTATTATTGCCCTCCTATAGTGGGTGTGAAGTGGTCTGTCATTGCAGTTTTAATTTGCATTTCCCTGATAGCTAAAGATGTTGAGCATCTTTCTATGTGCTTATTTATCATCCAGTTATCTTCTTTGGTTGAGGGTCTGTATCTCTTTTGCCCATTTTTATTTTTAATTAGTTGTTTGTTTTCTTCTAAAGTTTTGAGAGTTCTTTATGTATTCTAGGTCCGAGTTCCTTATCAGGTATGTGATTTACAAAGATTTTTCTCCCAGTCTGAGGCTTGTGTTTTAATTGTCTTAGCAGTGTCTTATGAAGAGCTGAAGTCTAACTTGTAAATCTTCTCCTTTGTTGCTTGTGGTTTTGGTGTTATATGTAAGATATTTTAATCTAACTCAGGGTTGCAAAATTTTTTTCTTATATTTTCTCCTAAAGGTTTTATTGTTTTAGATCTTATGGTTAGATCCATTTTGAGTTAATTTTTGTTTAGGGTGTAAGGTGTAGATTAAGATTCTTTTTTTTTTTTTTTTTTTGTGGTACACAGGCCTCTCACTGTTGTGGCCTCTCCCGTTGCGGAGCACAGGCTCCAGACGCGCAGGCCCAGCAGCCATGGCTCACGGGCCTAGCTGCTCCGCAGCATGTGGGATCTTCCCAGACCGGAGCACGAACCCATGTCCCCTGCATTGGCAGGCAGACTTTCAACCACTGCGCCACCAGGGAAGCCCTAAGGTTCATTTTTCTTTGCATATGAATGTCCAGTTATTCTAGTACCATTTATCAAAAAATTAAATTATCTTTTAAAACAAAAATTTGGTCATATCACTCTCTTGCCCAAAGACTTCCTTTGGGTCCTCATTTCTTTTAGGAAGAAATCCTTAACATGATTCATAAGGCTTTACATGATTTTGGTCTTGTACTGTAATACAACTCTCACCTCCTCTCATCTGTCACTGCCCATCTTTTTTTTTTTTTTTTTTTAAACATCTTTATTGGAGTATAATTGCTTTACAATGGTATGTTAGTTTCAGCTTCACAATAAAATGAATCAGTTATATATATACATATGTTCCCATATCTCTTCACTGCCCATCTTATACTCTAAGCTCCAAACATACTGAAGTTCATTCAGTTCCCTTAATTTCTTTCTGCTGTCTTCTGGGATTTTGCAACTGCTCCTCCTTCTGCCTAGAATGTTTTCTCTCCACTCCTCTGTCATCTGACCTTCATCTACAAGTTATATTCTCCTGGAAGCTTTCCCCAACTCTGGCCCTCACTCCCACTCTTCATTCAGATTGGATCACCATCCTTTCCTTCTTTGTGTACATATAGCACTTTTTACTTTCCTATCATGGCACTGATCATGCAGTATTGAATTCGTTGGTTTATTTGTCTCTCCCTCACTAATATGAGGTCCTTGAGAAAGTAGTGCTTGACATGTGGTAGGTATTCCATAAATATTTGTTAAATGAGTGAATGACTGTCAGTGAGGTCAGGCAGAGTGACTAAAGAAGCATTGTTGTACTATTCTTTTGAGGTTGGAGTTAACAATGAGTGTATGTCTAAGAATTTCCAAAATTAAAGATTCTGTTGAATGGCCTTCAAGATTGAATTTCGAGTAGAGAATTGGTCTCTTTCTAGCTAATAATTTATACTCTTGACTGGTCTGTTTGGACAAGCACATTCCCCTTGTCTTAACTGCCTGATTATTTAATGGGGTCGATGAACACTATTCAGGGTCCCAGGAGAGGACAGGCCTTTTTGACCAAACCAGTGGCAGAGGTAGAATACACTTTAATTTATTGCTACTGGGACTGGGGCCAGCGCTTTTGTAAAGCATGCTTATCATCTAATTGTGAGATTAGATCATTCTGAAGAAGGCGTTTGAGCAATTGGACAATCAAATTTGGTCATCAATCTAACTTAACTCTTTGAGCATCATGAGGGTGGGGGGAACACTGTCTTTGAGAACTCTCAGTCAAACCCAAGGGATATGGGGCTGAAGGTACCACTGTTCAACATACTCCTACTTATACTGACTGAGATCTTGGCCTCTATTTATTATCATGATATAAGTACCATAGGAAAGAACAGCAGGCTGAGTACTGGGCAGCTTTATGAAACTATTGATCTCTGTGGGCAGTTTAAGGAAGCATCAAATTGTACATTATTGTAATTATCCTCACCTTCTAAGTATTGCTAGACATAGAGCAAATGTTTCCCACCACCCTTTGAATCTTTTTCTGTACCTCAGGTTCGCACTGCTCCTTGGAACACCACAAGGGCCTTCATTGCTGCCATGAAGGGCAAGTGTCTCCTGGAGGTGACTGGGGTGGCAGATCCCACAGGGTGTGGTGAAGGATTCTCCTATGTGAAGATTCCAAACAAACCAACACAGCAGAAGGTGAGACTGTCTGAATTTCTAGAGGTTAAAAATCAAGGGAGGAAGAAATAGAGGTTAAGGAATGGAGATGAATGGGTGGGGATCTGGAAAGCCATTAAAATGTTGACAGGATGACTTAAATGCCTACTATAAAGAGTTTTACTAGTATTCTCTCTTGTTTCTGAGGTAGGATGATAAGGAGCCTCAGCCAGTGAAGAAGACAGTGACAGGAACAGATGCAGACCTCCGTCGCCTGTCACTGAAAAATGCCAAGCAACTTCTACGTAAATTTGGCGTGCCTGAGGAAGAGGTGGGTGTGGAAGAGGAAGACTTACGGGCTCCTAGGGGCTTTGTATAGAGAGGGAAAAGCTTGGAGGCAGATGTTAGGAACTAATCTGGAGAATTTTGTACGGTAGGTTGTGGTAAACTGGATCTTAGATACTTTTTCAGGAGTTAGCTTTCTCAAAGCTTTCTGTTTAACATGCTTTGGGTGATTCCATTGTTGTTGTGTTTTTTTGGGTTTTTGGGGGTTTTTTTTGGTCTAACTCTCTAACCGTGTACCCTGGTTTGTCCTTTGAAATCCCTGAATGATTTGTGTGTGTGTGTCTCTTGTAGATTAAAAAGTTGTCCCGCTGGGAAGTGATCGATGTAGTACGCACAATGTCAACAGAACAGGCCCGCTCTGGAGAGGGGCCCATGAGTAAATTTGCCCGTGGATCAAGGTTTTCTGTCGCTGAGCATCAAGAGCGTTACAAAGAGGAATGTCAGCGCATCTTTGACCTGCAGAACAAGTGTGTTGTTTTAGTGCTGTAGAAAATCCAGGCTGGAAAGGGGAGGGGTCCCAGACATTATTTTATAGTGAAGAGAAGGTCACCTAATAAAGTGACTAGTGGTCAGGTATCTGAGATTTCAGGGCGGTGTCTATTCATAATACTGCTAGAGTACCTACTCCCTTCAAAGCAGCTTGGCAAAGGTTTTGAATGGCAAGAACTGCTAGGTTCCATGGCAACTTTTGTGGCCTACTTGGGCCTGGCAGCCATTACAGTGGTGATGGGCAACAGTAGGCTTAGTGGTTAGAGGATGGTAATGCTCTATTTAAAATGACCAATGTACTGATTTGTTTCTCAGGCTTTTTCCAGGAATTGTGAAAGAGTTGCAGTACTATTTCATATTTTGAACTTGCCTTGTGACTAAATTTCTGGGAAAACTTCGTAGAGCTTCTCTGTTCAGGGTCCCATGTCTTAGTGGATTTTGAATATTTCTTTTTTAAGGTTGATTTCTCAATTTCCTACTCTTGCCTAAACTAAAACTGTATTTCTTCAGTTGTTTCTACACGTTTATGTTTCCCTCTTCTTAACATTGTTTTTTCTTTTTAGGGTTTTGTCATCAACTGAAATCTTATCAACTGACACAGATAGCAGCTCAGCTGAAGACAGTGACTTTGAGGAGATGGGAAAGAACATCGAGAACATGTTGCAGAATAAGAAAACCAGCTCTCAGCTGTCACGTGAGCGGGAGGAGCAGGAGCGGAAGGAACTGCAGCGGATGCTACTGGGTGAGGGTAGTGACTTCACAGACAGACAAGAAAAAGAAAGATGAAGAAAGTGTAAATAACCACACTAATAACTGAGATAGAGCTGGAGGCAGAAGAAGTAGGGGACGAGTGTAGAAAAGGCTATAGAAGAGGTAGAGAGATTCTGCAAACTGGACTGTAGGTTTGTCTGTGGGGCACAAATTGAAGAGATGTTGCCAGTCCACTACGGCCTCTGTCTGTATTAGGCCTGGCCAAGCCAGGGCTATCCGTGCTGTACATCAGTTGAGTTTTCTGGGCATTCATCCTAGAGGATAAGAGTTTTTAATACAGAATCTGTGGATGAATTGGGGGATTGTTAATGAACCCTCTGAAATCACATGTACAATTCTGTGCAAATGTGCCTTTTCTGAGAAGATCCATATGGCTTTCAGAAGATTCTTAAAGGAGTCTTAGACCCTAAAAAGTTTAAAATCACCAACCCAAAATTGCATAAGTTGACGGTGGGGATGAGAAAAGCCTAAACTGGTTTGGGATCTGGTCACTGGGAATGAAAAGAGGAGAAAAATCAAAGGGACCTTAAGATTTCACTCTTGCTTGCTAGAAAGATGGTGGTACCATTGATTAAAGTAGTAAATTTCAGAAAAAGAAGCAGGTTTAAGAAGGAAAGGTGTAATATGTGGTGTTTGAGGTCCCCATGATACTCCCAGTATAGATGTCAAGCAGGCAATTGAAAACTTGGTTGTAGATACTGAGAGGGAGGATAAAGGCTGAAGATGAAGGTTTAAATGACTATTTTCACTCACAGTAGTCTTTCCTTTGTTTCCTCCCTGTAAAAGCTTTGTGTAATTCTGTTGTTCTGGCTACTTTGTGAAGATGTGATAAAGCCTTTCCTCGAGTGTGGTCCTGGACCAGCAGTATCTACATCACATGGGAGCTTGTTAGAAATGCAGCATCTCAGGTCTCACCCCAAACCTACTGAATTAGAATCTATTTTAACAAGATCCTCAGATGATTCCTATTCATTCATATTAAAAGTTTGAGAAGCATACGCTAGGCCTTGAAACTCTGGATTTTTTCTGTGGTGCCTTTTTTTTTTTTTTTTTTTGCGGTACGCAGGCCTCTCACTGTTGTGGCCTCTCCCGTTGCGGAGCACAGGCTCCAGACGCGCAGGCCCAGCGGCCATGGCTCATGGGCCCAGCCGCTCCGCGGCACATGGGATCTTCCCAGACCGGGGCACAAACCCGTGTCCCCTGCATCGGCAGGCAGACTCTCAACCACTGCACCACCAGGGAAGCCCTGTGGTGCCATCTTTTTCCCCTGGGTTCTTTTCTATAATGCGACCATCAGCTGCTTCCTGCTTGGACTTTATTCTTGTGCTGTTGTTCAGAGGAATCAGAATACAGCTACTGCTCTTCTGTCCTCTATATAACAAACGTGTTTTTTGAGATCCTTTCAGAACTTTCTGTACTTACAAAAATGATAACTCTGACAGTGGTAAAATGAAGTCAGGAAAGGACAATTCAGTGTATTCTTGGGGCTGGTGGTGACTGATGCTTTCTGTAGAAACATAGTTCTGTGGCATGTTGAGCTTCAGGGTCTCCACTCAGCCCCAAGAAAATGGCCATTTGGGTGGTAGGGGGAATTTGTGGAAATCTTTTTCTGCCTTGCAGCAGCAGGCTCAGCAGCATCAGGAAACAATCACAGAGATGATGACACAGCTTCTGTGACTAGCCTTAACTCTTCTGCCACCGGCCGTTGTCTCAAGATTTATCGCACATTTCGCGATGAAGAGGGGAAAGAATATGTTCGCTGTGAGACCGTCCGAAAGCCAGCTGTCATTGATGCCTATGTGCGTATACGGACCACGAAAGATGAGGAATTCATGTGAGTTTGACTCCCTCCCCACTTTCCAGTGCGATAAGAAGAATGATAATGATGGGGAAGGGAGTGAGGGTGGATGCTTGAGTTTTTTATATTTTTAATTTTTAAATATTTTTTTATTTTTTATTATTTGAATATTCTTTTTCTCTCACACACACACACACACACACACACACACACTGTATTTTATTTTTACAAGAGATAAACTGACACCAAGCATTGTAAATGGATGACCACAACAAAAGTAACAATGATTGCAATTACCAAACATGAAACACACTCATACTATGTCATAGTATTGACATTCAGTCCAGTAATCCTCCACTATAACAGCTCCTTTACTTTGCAGTGAAAATTGATTTGTATATTTTTTGCCTCTGAGTCCTGGTGGCTTTTTCTTTTTTTAATTCAAACAGAAAGTCATAAAAATTATAATCATCCTCATTAGTTCACTCAGTCCCATGTAATTAATTTTTTTTATCTTGATCTTTTTTTCAATATTTATTTATTTGTTTGTTTATTTATTTATGGTTGCGTTGGGTTTTTGTTGCTGCACGCAGGCTTTCTCTAGTTGCGACAAGTGGGGGCTACTCTTCATTGCCATGCATGGGCTTCTCATTGTCGTCGCTTCACTTGTTGCAGAGCACAGGCTCTAGGCGTGCGGGCTTCAGTAGTTGTAGCACACGGGCTCAGTAGTTGTGGCTCACGAGCTCTAGAACTCAGGCTCAGTAGTTGTGGCACACAGGCTTAGTTGCTCCGTGGCATGTGGGATCTTCCCAGGCCAGGGCTTGAACCCGTGTCCCTTGCGTTGGCAGACAGATTCTTAACCACTGTGCCACCAGGGAAGCCCCATCTTGATCTTTTGTTAGCACTTTTATGAATTCATCAGTTTTACATTAGAGTTCTGAAAATGCTTATTCACTTCAGTTCAGCAGTATAGTCAGTTACCAGAAACCTGTACTTGTCAGAGTCTTTTCCATGAATTCCTTGAAGATGAAAACCTTTTATAGGAACATGTTTGCAAAAGCATCAGAGGACACCCAGAACTGTCTGTAAATGACAAAAGACTTAAAAATGACCATGGTTAAAGATTTGATGAAAGTTCGTAATAACGCAATTGACAAGGAAATTTCGTTATTTCTGAGATACACATTTTAAAATAATAACTAGAAGTATGACTTATAACATTATACCAGAACATATAAGATTTTTAGAAATTTCATGTCATGTCTGAAACATTTATATTAACATATGTCCATACAAATAACCCAAAGAAAGTTTAGTATTAGTTGTTTTTTTGTTAGTTTGTGTCTCAACTTCTGCCCTGCAAACCGGTTCATCTGTACCATTTTTCTAGGTTCCACATACATGTGTTAATATGCGATATTTGTTTTTCTCTTTCTGACTTACTTCACTCTGTATGACAGTCTCTAGATCCATCCACGTCTCAACAAATGACTCAATTTCGTTCCTTTTTATAGCTGAGTAATATTCCATTGTATATATGTAACACAACTTCTTTTATCCATTCGTCTGTCGATGGGCATTTAGGTTGCTTCCATGACCTGGTTATTGTAAATAGTGCTGCAGTGAACATTGGGGTGCATGTGTCTTTTTGAATTATGGTTTTCTCTGGGTATATGCCCAATAGTGGGATTGTTGGGTCATATGGTAATTCTATTTTTCGTTTTTTAAGGAACCTCCATACTGTTCTCCATAGTGGCTGTATCAATTTACATTCCCACCAACAGTGCAAGAGGGTTCCCTTTTCTCCACACCCTCTCCAGCATTTGTTGTTTGTAGATTTTCTGATGATGCCCATTCTAACTGGTGTGAGGTGATACCTCATTGTAGTTTTGATTTGCACTTCTCTACTAATTACTGATGTTGAGCAGCTTTTCATGTGCTTCTTGGCCATCTGTATGTCTTCTTTGGAGAAATGTCTATTTAGGTCTTCTGCCCATTTTTGGATTGGGTTGTTTGTTTCTTTAATATTGAGCTGCATGAGCTGTTTATATATTTTGGAGATTAATTCTTTGTCCATTGATTCATTTGCAAATATTTTCTCCCATTCTGAGGGTTATCTTTTTGTCTTGTTTATGGTTTCCTTTGCTGTGCAGAAGCTTGGAAGTTTCATTAGGTCCCATTTGTTTATTTTTGTTTTTATTTCCATTACTCTAGGAGGTGGATGAAAAAAGATCTTGCTGTGATTTATGTCAAAGAGTGTTTCTTCCTATGTTTTCCTCTAAGAGTTTGATAGTTTCTGGCCTTACATTTAGGTCTTTAATCCATTTTGAGTTTATTTTTGTGTATGGTGTTAGGGAGTGTTCTAATTTCATTCTTTTACATGTAGCTGTCCAGTTTGCCCAGCACCACTTATTGAAGAGACTGTCTTTTCTCCATTGTATATCTTTGCTTCCTTTGTCATAGATTAGTTGACCATAGGTGCATGGGTTTATCTCTGGGCTTTCTGTCTTGTTCCATTGATCTACGTTTCTGTTTTTGTGCCAGTACCATATTGTCTTGATTACTGTAGCCTTGTAGTATAGTCTGAAGTCAGGGTGTCTGATTCCTCCAGCTCCGTTTTTTTTCCCTCAAGATTGCTTTGGCTATTCGGGGTCTTTTGTGTCTCCATACAAATTTTAAGACGATTTGTTCTAGTTCCGTAAAAAATGCCATTGGTAATTTGATAGGGATTGCATTGAATCTGTAGATTGCTTTGGGTAGTGTAGTCAATTTCACAATGTTGATTCTGCCAATCCAAGAACATGGTATATCTCTCCATCTGTTGGTATCATCTTTAATTTCTTTCATCAGTGTCTTATAGTTTTTTGCATACAGGTCTTTTGTCTCCTTAGGTAGGTTTATTCCTAGGTATTTTATTCTTTTTTGGTAAATGAGAGTGTTTCCATAATTTCTCTTTCAGATTTTTCATCATTAGTGTATAGGAATGCAAGAGATTTCTGTGCATTAATTTTGTATCCTGCAACTTTACCAAATTCATTGATTAGCTCTAGTAGTTTTCTGGTGGCATCTTTAGGATTTTCTGTGTATAGTATCATGTCATCTGCAAACAGTGACAGTTTTACTTCTTCTTTTCCAGTTTGTATTCCTTTTATTTCTTTTCCTTCTGTGATTGCCATAGCTAGGACTTCCAAAACTGTGTTGAATAATAGTGGTGAGAGTGGACATCCTTGTCTTGTTCCTGATCTTAGAGGAAATGCTTTCAGTTTTTCACCATTGAGAATGATGTTTGCTGTGGTTTGTCATATATGGCCTTTATTATGTTGAGGTAGGTTCCCTCTATGCCCACTTTCTGGAGAGTTTTTATCATAAATTGGTGTTGAATTTTGTAAAAAGCTTTTTCTGCATCTATTGAGATGATCATATGGTTTTTATTCTTCAATTTGTTAATATGGTGTATCACATTGGTTGATTTGTGTATATTGAAGAATCCTTGCATCCCTGGGATAAATCCCACTTGATCATGGTGTATGATCCTTTTAATGTCTTGTGGATTCTGTTGCTAGTATTTTGTTGAGGATTTTTGCATCTATATTCATCAGTGATATTGGTCAGTTATTTTCTTTTTTTGTAGTATCTTTGTCTGGTTTTGGTGTCGGGGTGATGGTGGCCTCATAGAATGAGTTTGGGGGTGTTCCTTCCTCTGCAGTTTTTTGGAAGAGTTTGAGAAGGATGGGTGTTAGCTCTTCTCTGAATTTTTGATAGAATTCACCTGTGAAGCCATCTGTTCCTGGACTTTTGTTTCTTGGAAGATTTTTAATCACAGTTTCAATTTCATTACTTTTGATTAGTCTGTTCATATTTTCTCTTTCTTCCTGGTTCAGTCTTGGAAGGTTATACCTTTCTAAGAATTTGTCCATTTCTTCCAGGTTGTCCATTTTATTGGCATAGAGTTGCTTGTAGTAGTCTCTTAGGATGCTTTGTATTTCTGTGGTATCTGTTGTAACTTCTTTTTCATTTCTAATTTTATTGATTTGAGTCCTCTCCCTCTTTTTCTTGATGAGTCTGGCTAATGGTTTATCAATTTTGTTTATCTTCTCAAAGAACCAGTTTTAGTTTTATTGATCTTTGCTATTGTTTTCTTTGTTTCTATTTCATTTACTTCTGCTCTGCTCTTTATGATTTCTTTCCTTCCACTAATTTTGGATTTTGTTTGTTCTTCTTTTTCTAGTTCCTTTAGGTGTAATGTTAGATTGTTTACTTGAGATTTTTGTTTCTTGAGGTAGGCTTGTGTAGCTATAAACTTCCCTCTTAGAACTGCTTTTGCTGCATCCCATAGATTTTGGATCATCGTGTTTTCATTGTCATTTGTCTCTAGTTATTTTTTGATGTCCTCTTTGATTTCTTCAGTGATCTCTTGGTTATTTAGCAACGTATTGTTTAGCCTCCATGTGTTTGTGTTTTTTACGTTTTTTTCCCTGTAATTCATTTCTAATCTCATAGCATTGTGGTCAGAAAAGATGCTTTATATGATTTCAATTTTCTTAAATTTACTGAGGCTTGATTTGTGACCCAAGATGTGATCTGTCCTGGAGAATGTTCCGTGCGCCCTTGAGAAGAAAGTGTAATCTGCTGTTTTTGGATGGGATGTGCTATAAATATCAATTAAATCTATCTGGTCTGTTGTGTCATTTAAAGCTTCTATTTCTTTGTTTATTTTCTGTTTGGATGATCTGTCCACTGGTGTAAGTGAGGTGTTAAAGTCCCCCACTGTTATTGTGTTACTGTCAATTTCCTCTTTTATAGCTGTTAGCAGTTGCCTTATGTATTGAGAGCGCTCCTATGTTGGGTGCATATATATTTATAATTGTTATATCTTCTTCTTGGAATGATCCCTTGATCATTATGTAGTGTCCTTCCTTTCTCTTGTAATATTCTTTATTTTAAAGTATTTTTTCTGATATGAGTTAGCTACTCCAGCTTTCTTTTGATTTCCATTTTCATGGAATATCTTTTTCCATCCCCTCACTTTCAGTCTGTATGTGTCCCTAGGTCTGAAGTGGGTCTCTTCTGGACAGCATATATATGGGTCTTGTTTTTGTATCCATTCAGCAAGCCTGTGTCCTTTGGTTGGAGCATTTAATCCATTCACTTTTAAGGTAATTATCGATATGTATGTTCCTATGACCAGTTTCTTAATTGTTTTTGGTTTGTTTTTGTAGGTCCTTTTCTTCTCTTGTGTTTCCCACTCGGAGACGTTCCTTTAGCAGTTGTTGTAGAGCTGGTTTGGTGGTGCTGAATTCTTTTAGCTTTTGCTTGTCTGTAAAGCTTTTGATTTCTCCATGGAATCTGAATGAGATCCTTGCTGCATAGAGTAATCTTGGTTGTAGTTTCTTCCCTATCATCACTTTAAGTATATCATGCCACTCCCTTCTGGCTTGTAGAGTTTCTGCTGAGAAATCAGCTGTTAACCTTATGGGAGTTCCCTTGTATTTTATTTGTTGTTTTTCCCTTGCTGCTTTCAATAATTTTTCTTTGTCTTTAATTTTTGCCAGTTTGATTACTGTGTCTCAGCGTGTTTCTCCTTGGGTTTATCCTGTATGAGACTTTCTGCGCTTCCTGGACTTGGGTGGCTATTTCCTTTCCCATGTTAGGGAAGTTTTCGACTATAATCTCTTCAGATATCTTCTCGGGTCCTTTCTCTCTCTCTTCTCCTTCTGGGACCCCTATAATGCGAATGTTGTTGTGTTTAATGTTGTCCCAGACGTCTCTTAGGCTGTCTTCATTTCTTTTCATTCTTTTTTCTTTAGTCTGTTCCACAGCAGTGAATTCCACCATTCTGTCTTCCAGGTCACTTATCCGTTCTTCTGCCTCAGTTATTCTGCTATTGATTCCTTCTAGTATAGTTTTCATTTCAGTTATTGTATTGTTCATCTCTGTTTGTTTGTTCTTTAATTCTTCTAGGTCTTTGTTAAACATTTCTTGCAGCTTCTTCATCTTTGCCTCCATTCTTTTTCTAAGGTCCTGGATCATCTTCACTATCATTATTCTGAATTCTTTTTCTGGAAGGTTGCCTATCTCCACTTCATTTAGTTGTTTTTCTGGCGTTTTATCTTGTTCCTTCATCTGGTATTAGCCCTCTACCTTTTCATCTTGTCTGTCTTTCTGCGAATGTGGTTTTTGTTCCACAGGCTGCAGGATTGTAGTTCTTCCTTCTTCTCCTGTCTGCCCTCTGGTGGATGAGGCTATCTAAGAGGCTTGATGGGAGGGACTGTTGGTGGGTAGAGCTGACTGTTGCTCTGGTGGGCAGAGCTTAGTTAAACTTTAATCCACTTGACTGTTGATGGGTGAGGTTGTGTTCCCTCCTTGTTGGTTGTTTGGCCTGAGGCAACCCAACAGTGGAGCCTACCTGGGCTCTTTGGTGGGGCTAATGACAGACTCTGGGAGGGCTCACTCCAAGGAGTACTTCCCAGAACTTCTGCTGCCAGTGTCCTTGTCCCTACCGTGAGCCACAGCCCCCCCAACATCGCCTCTGCAGGAGACCCTCCAACACTAGCAGGTAGGTCTGGTTCAGCCTCCCCTGGAGTCACTGCTCCTTCCCATGGGTCCCAATGCGCACACTACTTTGTGTGTGCCCTCCAAAATTGGAGTCTCTCTTTCCCCCAGTCCTGTCAAAGTCCTGCAATCAATTCCCACTAGGCTTCAAAGTCTGATTCTCTAGGAATTCCTCCTCCCATTGCTGGACCCCCAGGTTGGGAAGCCTGACATGGGGCTCAGAACCTTCACGCCAGTGGGTTGACTTCTGTGGTATAAGTGTTCGCCAGTCTGTGAGTCACCCACCCACCAGTTATGGGATTTGATTTTACTGTGATTGCGCCCCTCCTACTGTCTCATTGTGGCTTCTTCTTTGTCTTTGGATGTGGGGTATCTTTTTTGGTGAGTTCCAGTGTCTCCCTGTTGATGATTGTCCAGCAGCAGCTAGTTGTGATTCTGGTGTTCTCGCAAGAGGGAGTGAGAGCACGTCCTTCTACTCTGCCATCTTGGTTCCTCCCGATGCTTGAGTTTTAGTGACAGGATTCTGCACAGTTGTCCCTGGAAGTCTGTTTTAATTGGGAACCATTTTGCCTTTAGAACTTTGGGTTTGAACAAAGCCAAATCACAGGGAGAATTCCAAATTTGCTGCAAAATAAAGGCATGTGTTTAGTTCCACTGGGTCCTTTGTATTTTCATTGGTTGGTTGGCAAAAATCTTAGGGACTCCTCAGGGCTTCTCATTCTGAGAGAGGTGCCTCTCTGCACGTGGAAGAATGATGAGCAGGTTAGATGGGGATGCCAGGTAGGCCCTTTTGTTTCATTATTGATGGATTACTTTAGTCCTGAGATGTTTGCTATCAGGACAGTGTTCTTGGTTTAAGTTTGCTTATGGATCTGTGATTTTTTTCCCCATTATTTAGTCGCAAATTTGCCCTTTTTGATGAGCAGCATCGAGAAGAGATGCGAAAAGAACGGCGGAGGATTCAAGAGCAACTGAGGCGGCTTAAGCGAAACCAGGAAAAGGAGAAGCTTAAGGGTCCTCCTGAGAAGAAGCCCAAAAAAATGAAGGAGCGTCCTGACCTAAAAGTAAGTGTATGTGGTGTGATCATAACTAAGAAAGCATACCTTTTCCCTTAGCTTTTGGCATCCTCCCTTACTGGGAATGAGGGCAGTATTGTGGAAAACTAGTTTGAATTGATGTGGCCACTTGGGTGTTATTAGTACTATTGTGACTGGTACTGACAACACCAGACTTGATCTGGTGTCTTTGGGTGTCATTTATACTTCATCCATTGGAAATATTTTCTGTGAGTTGAGATAGGCGTGGTGGATTTTTTTTAGCATGTACACGTATGTACATATATGAACACATCTTGTTTTTCAATTGCATGTATTAAAAGAAGCAACAGAAAAAAATCATACAGTACAGGTTGCTTTGCATAATTTAGGTGGGATTCCAGATATTACTCTGCAGTGTAACTGTAACGTGCATCACAAAATGAGGCAACTGTGGTACAGTGGAAAGAGCCATGGACTCGGAAACAGAAGATCTGGGTTCAGGTTCTTGTTCTGCCATTTAGTAACTCTGTGACCGTAACCTCTCCAAACCTGTTTTCTCTTCTATAAAATGATACCTATCTCACACTGGTGTTGTATTAAAGTATATAATGCATGGGAAGCACTTTATAAACTAAAATTCTCAACAAATGGGAACTGCTGTTAACACGTACTGAGGTCATTAAGTATTTTAATGTTTCTTTCTTCCATGTGATATTATATAAGTATTGTATGATACAGTATTGATCCATTTTACAGATGAAACTGAGGGCAGTTGCAAAAGTAAGATGGAGACTTCGGCTTTTTGTTTTTTGGGGTTTTTTGCCACACTGCACGGCTTGTGGGATCTTAGTTCCCTGACCAGGGGTTGAACCCAGGCCCTCTGCAATGAGAGCACGGAGTCCTAACCACTGGACCACCAGGGAATTCCTGGAGACTTGGTATTATTAAGCCTTTTCCTTGAGGCTGGGAATACACCCATGCTGGCTGCCTGTGAAGCTGAATTCAGCCTTGGGCTTCCAGTAGCCTTTCTTATGCATATTTAATATTTTCGTAGTTTACAACTTAAATTGGGGGTAGAAATCCTCTTTTCTCCTTCACTTAGTTTTTAAAGTAATGTTCAGTCTCTGGATTTCGTTTTGTTTTTAATGTGTCATTTCCATACATGCACTTTTGTCTAGTGCCTTCTGGTTGAAAGGCGTATAACGATTCTGTTAGAATAAAATTTCTGGGCCTGCCTTTGTTTCTTTTCTACCTTCTATATATTTCTTAAAGCTAACAGGAAGAAGCCTGCTTACCTCTGACATGTTGATACTTTTCCTTTTGCAGCTGAAATGTGGGGCTTGTGGTGCCATTGGGCACATGAGAACAAACAAATTCTGCCCCCTTTATTATCAAACAAATGCCCCACCTTCCAACCCTGTTGCCATGACAGAGGAGCAGGAGGAAGAGTTGGAAAAGACAGTCATTCATAATGATAATGAAGAACTTATCAAGGTTGAAGGGACCAAGATTGTCTTAGGGAAGCAACTAATTGAGAGGTAAGAGATAGCAGGTGGGAGAGATCTGTTGGTGGTATCGATGGGTGGCAGGGGTGGGTGTGATGTGTTCTCTGAAGTGGAACTGAGGACATAGGAACTTTGATGGATTTTCCTCACTAATTGTTGCCAGTAATGAAAATTAGTCTTGTGAAGCACTCATTAAGCTCCACCACTTGCCCTTGGGCATGCTACCTAACTTTTCTGAGTCTTAGTTTCCTTATTTAGAAAATAAAATCACCCTTACAACGGTAGCTATGAAGGTAAAATGAGGGAGACTGTATAAAAAATGTAGTATAGTGCCTGGCATATAGTAGATGCTCTTCCCATTCTACTTCCAGGCACTTGTAATATTTGTAAGGTCCCTGATCTCAGATGTTCTGATAATGGACCATCCAAAAAGATTAAGGAGACAAACTATGCTTATACTTATCTGTCTCTTGCTCTCAGAGAATTTGATAATCAAGTAGAAAAGTTTTTAAATAAAACAAATTCTCCCCTAAATTTTTAGTTTGAAAATTGCAAACCTACAGAAAAGCTGAAGGAATAATAAAGTTTGTTGTTCCTCTTAATTCACCAGCTGTTAACATTTGTCACATTTGTTTCATCTTTATATATCTAAAACATTTTCTTTCTGCTGAAACATTTGGAAGTTTTAGGCATCATGGCATTTCACTCAGATTCTTTAGCACACATAAAGAATAAAGATTGGCAAACATGATACTATTACTACACGTAAGAAAATTAACATTAATTCAATAGGATCTAATATTCAGTCCTTATTCAAATTTCGCCAGCTGTGTCAATGTCCTTTATTGCCTGCCCCTCACCCCCCTTCAGGATCCAATTCCAGTTCAAACATTAAGTATTTTGAGTTTCTCTTAATCTACAACTGTCCTCCCCACCTTTTTGGTTTTCATGACTTTGAATGTTTTGAAGAGTCCAGGCCAATGGTCTCATAAAACATTCCACATTCTGGATTTGTCTGTTTTCACATTGATTATATTCAGAGTAAATGTCTTTGGCAAGATTACAACATAGGTGGTATTATGTACTTACTGCACCAC
Organism: Stenella coeruleoalba; assembly: GCF_951394435.1. NCBI lineage: Eukaryota > Metazoa > Chordata > Mammalia > Artiodactyla > Delphinidae > Stenella > Stenella coeruleoalba. Next base: position 55,479,638 of record NC_137152.1, read on the forward strand.
ATCAGGAAGCAGATAACGTCAGGTTTTCTCAGTATTTTGATTATCTTATTAAAGTGTTAATCCTCAGATTCCTCTATAATAAAGGTATGTTTTTTCCATTGTAATTAATATGTGGGTGAATATCCTGGTTTTTTTAAAATTTTTTTTTTGACTGTGTTGTGTCTCCATTGCTGCACGTGGGCTTTCTCTAGTTGTGGCAAGTGGGGGCTACTCTTCATCGCGGTGCGTGGGCTTCTTGTTGCAGTGGCTTCTCTTATTGCAGAGCACAGGCTCTAGGCATTGCAGGCTTCAGTAGTTGCAGCATGCGGGCTCAGTAGTTGTGGCACATGGGCTCTAGGGTGCGTGGGCTTCAATAGTTGTGGCATGCAGGCTCAGTAGTAGTTGTGGCTCTTGGGCTTAGTTGCTCTGCAGCATGTGGGATCTTCCCGGACCAGGGATCAAACCCATGTCCCCTGCATTGACAGACGGATTCTTAACCACTGCACCACCAGGGAAGTCCCTTTTTTTTTTTTTTTTTCTTTCCAGTAGCTTGAAACAACATACATTTATTATCTCACAGTTTCTGTGGGTCAGGAGTCTGGGCACAGCTCAGCTGGGTCCTCTGCTCAGAGGCTGCCTTCAAGATGTCACTAGGGACTGCGGTCTATCCTGCTAACAATCTTTCTCTCAATAGTTTTAACATCCATTGATGATCATTACCTGATAACTGAGTTATTACATTGGGGGTTGCTTAATGGTGGTTTTTCTAATTCTTTTCATTCTTTCTACGTTAACTGGCATTCTGTAAAGAGCTTCCCCCTCCCTTTTTTGTTTGGGTATTACTATAGATTCTGAAATTCTTTCTTTTGGAAACTTTAATATATTAAGATCTATTAACATCATTATTAATTTTGATGGCCAGATTGTCCCAAATTTGATCCCTTCAGGCCTGACCTGTGTCCTTTGGAAATGACCCTATAAATTTTGAAAACTTCTTTGCTTTTTGGCACGAGATGTTCCAGGCTATCCTTGAAATTTCCCTGTCCCAGACCCAGAATCAGCCATTTCTCAGGGATTCCTGGTTCCTTTTATTGGAGAATGGTATTTAGAAAACAATATCTAGGTGTTAGGTATACTCATTGCCACTGAGATGTCATTGCTTCTAGGCTCTTAGTAGACAGAACTAGGAAATATACATATATTGTAAATCACAACTTCATATCAATACCTCCAATTCAAATTGTATCTACAGCTTCTTCCTCATCTTCCTCCGTTTCATATTTGTATCCTTTCTTTGGTTCCCAACATCTTGCTCTGTCCTATGATATTTACAAAATAGTTTGAGAATTACAATACCAATACTACTACCAACAGCAAATCTGTACAGTAGGTTCAAGGTGTTTTCTGTAATTAGTTGTCCTTGGATTATATGCCACTGAAGTTGTACAGTCAGGGTATTCTATTCAAAATATATTTGAATTCTTTTTTGAGTATATAATTTTTAATTAATTTGATATGCAGTTATATTCATTTGTTTCTGTTTCTGTTTAGATTTGAGGGTTGCTTTCCATCCTCGTTAATTTAATTTATCAATATCTATAGTAGTCATGTTTTGAAGCACATTAGAAAAGGAAAATGTAGTAACTTGATCCCATATGATGGAAAGGAAAAAGGTGGATGGGCTTTTAATGATTGAGGGAGACTCAAATTAGTTTTTCTTTTCAAACCTGCTTTAATTTCTTCCTTGTTTCTATTCTGAGTAAGTTAAATTTCCTAGCCTTTTAACCCAAAGATAGAACGTTGGAGCTGGGAGGATTCTTGAAATTCCTTTAGCCTAGTTCCCTTATCATCCAAATAGGAAACTGAGGTGAAGTTGTGGCTTGCCTAGTTTTTTATTAATTTGGAGATCCTATGAGGCCTTGCCTGATCTGAGCCTTAGAATGTGGATGTCTGGCCTTTGGTTTGGCTTTTTCCTCCCCAGGCTCATGCTCAGGTACTTTGGACTTTTTCATTGTAGTTGCTTTTTTTCTGGGGACTAGAAATAGGGACTGCACGCTATGAAAGTGTTATTGATTGCAGTGCAGATGAGGTTCGCAGAAAATCTCTGGTTCTCAAGTTCCCTAAGCAGCAACTTCCTCCCAAGAAGAAACGGCGAGTTGGAACCACTGTTCACTGTGACTATTTAAATGTGAGTATTGGCATTGCCTGCTTTCTGACCACATAGGGTTCTCATTAATTCCCCCAGCCCTCTAAGCCATGGCCCTGATATAGCCTTAGATTCTCCCTTTGGCCTTGCCCTGAGAATTACGTGTACTGTGCATTACAGGGTTTCCAAACTATATATGTATTGGCGTTTATTTTTTTTTTTTAATCTAAAGAAGCATTCTGATTTCTTGTTTTTCCTTAGAGACCTCATAAGTCCATTCACCGGCGCCGGACAGACCCCATGGTGACATTGTCATCCATTTTGGAGTCTATCATCAATGACATGAGAGATCTTCCAAATGTGAGTTCATTTCATTCAGATCTACAGTATGGATGGCAAGGCTGTTCTGTGTGATTTCAGATAGATGGCAGTAGAGTATAGTCCTAGGAACCTGGAACTCCTGATTCTTTGGGATATAGTTTTTCATTTATTTTTTAACAGTTTAGTAGAGGAAACAGACCTGCTCCATCTAGAGATTCCTTTGAGAGTTGACGGCCAGGTAGAGGTAAGATGTGAGAGAGTCTTGAAGAATTGGTCTGGCAGTTGTTCTTTGCTCATGGATGGTGCTGGCTCTTGTTTGCACAGACGTACCCTTTCCACACTCCAGTCAATGCAAAGGTTGTAAAGGACTACTACAAAATTATCACCCGACCAATGGACTTACAAACGCTCCGTGAAAATGTGCGTAAACGCCTCTACCCATCTCGGGAAGAGTTCAGAGAGCATTTGGAGCTAATTGTGAAAAATAGTGCAACCTACAATGGTAAGAATCACCTGTTCTTTGACTGCAAAGGTCACCTTTCAGATCCTTATTTATCCCTTACTAGTCCTAAATTTAGACTAGATTGGACTGACTGAAAGGACCTACAATGTATTAGTGCATTTTGGGGTTATGAAAATCAGGTAATGTACATTTTAATCATTTAATAAGTATTGCTTCTTTTTATTCCCACTTTTTAATATCCTCTAGAGAATTTAGAGAATCTGTTGAAATGAAACAATTGCATGAGAAGCAGTGAGAGATAGGAGTGAGCCTATAAGTAAATAGAAGGGAGAGGCATTCAGTGTGGATGGAACCCCCGCAGAGTATATGCTTGTTGACTATATTTGTCTTTGATTTGGTCTACAAATCTGTTATAGGGGCTGTTATATGTCTATTTTGCTCAAAAGCTGGAAAGGCAAGGAGGAAGAAATCTGTTTTCTGAGTCTTAAAGAGTTCAAGAAACAGTATAGCTTCTGCATGTAGAGGATAAAGTTTTCTGGTTTCCAGTTGTATCCTTAGTGTAGGGATTAAGGTTACAGATAGAGTATGAACTATGGCTCTGCCACTTACTAACTGAGTTACCTTAGACAACTTTTTTTTTTTTTTGCGCGGTACGCGGGCCTCTCACTGTTGTGGCCTCTCCCGTTGCGGAGCACAGGCTCCGGACGCGCAGGCTCAGCAGCCATGGCTCATGGGCCCAGCTGCTCCGCAGCACGCAGGGTCCTCCCGGACGGGGGCACGAACCCGTGTCCCCTGCATTGGCAGGTGGACTGTCAACAACTGCGCCACCAGAGAAGCCCCTAGACAACTTATTTAACCTCTCATAGCCTCTTCAGTTTTCTTACCTGTACACATGGGACAATAGTAGTACCTAGATTTTAATACGTTTCACAAGCAGGCCTGACCCATTTATCTAGTCTCATCTATAGAGACTGGCTCCCAGACCTACTATAGATAGAGACTCTGGCTATGCTCAGTGTTGTATTTAACTAAATATCCTATACCATGTCTTCATGTCTTTGTACAGTCTTTGCCCTTTGTCTGCAGAGTGTCCTTTATTCCATTTCCATTCATATTTCCAGACCAACTCATATCATCTCTTCATAAAGACTTATTCAGATTGCCCAAAGTACCCATTTTTACAATCCTTTGTGCCCCCCTAACACAATTAAATCAAGTTTTATAGCTCTTATGTGTTATATATAATTGTTTATATATCTGATTTTCCCATCACTTTGTGACCTCCTAGAGAGACTATTCATCTTTGTATTCCGAGGGCGTAGCAGAGTACCAGACACATACAAAGGAATAATAAATTTATTAGTCCCAACTGTCATTCAAGGTGACGAGGATAAATGCATAAACAAAAATCAGCTTGGAAGGGGAATGGGAAGGTAAGAGTTGACTTTGGAAATACAGAGCTTGAGGTACTTGTGGGTCATTTAGGTGGCAGTGTTCGTAAAAATTTGGAAATTTAAGTTATGACTTTCTCCACATCCCCCTCTAACTCAATCTTCCTTCTTCCTCATACCCAAATGCTGATAATAGTGATAATAGTAGTAGTGCCACCATTGCTAGTATTGCTGTCCATCTAGTTGTACAACCTAGAAATGTTGGCCGTTGTTATTCCACTCTCCCTGCCCTATACTCATAGATCACTAAGTTGTATAAATTGTACCTTCTAAATTTTGCTGGAATACATCCCCTTCCTTTTGGTCTCCATTGCTACTATCTTAGTTGAAGCCCTTGTCGTCTCTTGTTTGACCTCTTGCAATAGCTTCCAGACTTTCTCTTTGCTGCTTGCCTTATTAATTCTTCACACTGTTGACGGTATTTTTTTCTGATACACAAATTTGAAAAATTACTCTCTAGCTTAAAATCTCCAGTGCCTTTGTATCTCCTATGAGACCATTGTAATATGTCCCTTCTTGCCTTTCCAAGTTCCATTTCCTATTTCTCCTCCACACATACCTACCTGTATTCCAGTTGTACCAAACTACTTGTGATTCCTGTTGTGAAATGTATTGTTTCATGTTTCCATGAATTTGCTTACTTAACATGTTTTTGCATACTTTTTCCTCCCTCTGGAATATTTTTCAACCCTACTGTCTACCTGATAGACTTCTCTTGTTTAATAACACTGCTCGATTGTCATTCACAACAAGCCTTCCCTACTCCTCCCTGGTACTCAGATTTAATTGTTGTAAAACAACTTAAAACACGTTGCAACCCCTCCACAGTTCATAGTAATCACTGTATTCCTCTATTTGCACTTACACTCACTTTTTAAAAACTTTATTATGGAAATTGTTAGGCATATACAGAAGTAGAGAGAAAGTAAATAAACTTCAGTGCACCTATTCACCCAGTTCCACAATCACCAGCATATATGGCCAGTCTTGTTCATTGTTTAGCCTGTATTTCCAGACGTCATATCATTTCATCTCTAGATACTTCAAGCACTTACACCCTGTCGTGCATTGTTTTATTTTCATATCATTTTCTTTAACTAAACCAAGAACTCTCTAAGGTAGGGACTATGTCTTATTTTCCCTTTATTCTCAACATTGAACACATCACAGACAGTCATTAAACAGTTGTTGAATGAATAAACAAATCCCTGTTAATTAATTAATAAGTAGTTGAGAAAAGAGCTGAGTTTTAGGCTCTGGGGAGCACTTACACGAAAGAATTGACAGAGGAAGATAAGAAAGTATACTGAAAGGAAGTAGCCAGAATTACTGTTTTTTTACATGAAAATGTTTTCACTATCCCTATGATGAGCTTAAATTAGGGTAGCCATAAGCAGGGAATGTAGGAGGTAGTTGGAGGATTCTGTGAAGCTCTTGTTATGGATTTCAGGGAAACTAAAGTAATAGTCTGGGGTGGGGTGGAGATTCTTTTCTGACAAAGGCTTTGGACTAGCCGTATGTTGGATGGACATCACAAACCATGAGTTCTGCAAATAAAAATTGCAGTCACAAATTTTGTATGCTGAGTCTGGAAAGATTATAAATCATTCATTGGTCTCCTTAGCCATCCTTAAACAAATTGTCATTCCCCATCCATAGTTTTATTTTCAAGGTATTAAAGGCAGCAGTATCGACAGTAGTACCGCTATGTATGGATATACACAAATAAGGGAGAGAGTTAAAATTAGTTTATTCATCCATATTGTGCATCTGCTATGTGTTAGGCACTGAAAAATGGAGATAAGACTGATACATCTGTCTAACCCAGCAGCTAGGCTGGTGCCTGGCACATATTAGGTGATTAAGTAAATGAGTTAAAAGTCTGGAGAGGTGTTGGTAGCTCTTGCCTCCCTTTTTTTTTTTTTTGCGGTACGCGGGCCTCTCACTGTTGTGGCCTTTCCCGTCGCGGACGCGCAGGCTCAGCGGCCATGGCTCACGGGCTTAGCCGCTCCGCGGCATGTGGGATCTTCCTGGACTGGGGCACAAACCCGTGTCCCCTGCATCGGCAGGCGGACTCTCAGCCACTGCGCCACCAGGGAAGCCCTTGCCTCCCCTTTTTAGTGGTCCCATCTCTTTTATTGTTCCTCTGTAATCTAGGACCGAAGCACTCATTGACCCAGATCTCTCAATCCATGCTGGATCTCTGTGATGAAAAACTTAAAGAGGTAAGACATTTAAAATGAGAGAAAAGCAGTAGAATGAAGCTGGCAGGTACCAGTATTGAGGAAGTAGGGAACGTAACAGAAGGAAGAGTAGAGAAATGAGGGAGTAGCAGGTCTTTTGTACGTTAGAGTCTGGAGGGGACCTTAGAAATCATGTAATCTAATCTCTCCCTTTTGTAGATGGAAAGACTGAGGTCCACAGAAGAAACTAATTTGTCTTGGGCATCATGGCTATTAAATAGTAGGGCTACGATTAAAATATAAAATCCATATAACTCTTAGGAAATTGACTTCCCAGGAAGTCAGCTGAAGCTAAGAGACTGTTTTGGCAGGGAGAAATTTTAATTTTTAAAAGATAATCTATCTGTATTTCACCTTCTTAACAACAAAAAAAAATGATACCTTAATAGGCTTAAAAAATATAAGTATGATGATGTTAATATTGCAGTAGAAATTTCATAGAAGAGGATAACCAAATGGCCAGTAAACATGAAAAGATTCTCAACTTGATTGATCATTGGGGAGATACAAATTTAAACCGTGATTAGTTAACACTGCATATCTCCCTTAGAAAGACTAAAATTTAAAGACTTAAAAAAACAAAAGACTGAGTTTTAGTGTATGAGGATATGGAGCAGTTGACACACAAACTTTTTCCTAGTACAATCTAAAATGAATTTGTTGGGTTAGATTCCCTTACACAAAAGTCACTACTCAACAATAATGTGTTCAGTGTTTTCAGCAGTAGTTTTACGGCAAAAGCAGTCTGATACTAAAACTTAATTTGGTGAAGATGTTTTTGTTGTGGGAGCTAAGCTATTGATGCCCAGGGATGTATATTTTTGATGATCTACAAGAATAGAAGATAGAATACCTAAAGGAATTGGTCAGTACATCTCTTTTGATCCTTTTATTGGAATATTATTTCTCTTATCTGGACTTTTTGTCTGGAACTGAATAGGCCACAGTTCAAAGTTAGACTTTTTGGGACAAGGGCAATAGACCACTGAACCTTAAATTATCCTTAATACTCTATGGTGATTATACCTCAGGGAAACCTCTGCCTTTCCTTTGCTTTGTTTCATGTTAGAAAGAAGACAAATTGGCTCGTTTGGAGAAAGCTATCAACCCCTTGCTGGATGATGATGACCAAGTGGCATTTTCTTTTATTCTGGACAACATTGTCACCCAGAAAATGATGGCAGTTCCAGATGTAAGTGGTCTGTGTGTTAAATATTGTGAGGATAGTACAGGGGAGAGGAAAGGGTGAAAGGATGTGTGCATGTGTATGTTGGGGAGTCTGGAGTGTGGTGTTTGTCAATTCAAACTGGTATATAATTTTAAAAAGAAACCATTTTGCTCTATGAGTGCATTATCATTGAAATCAAAGAGGCCAGGAATCTGTGATATAGAGAGGTTCTTTATACCTGTTGTTGACATTCAGTATTTTAATGCTCCTGAATAGCCCTGGAGAGAAGTTAGGATGCCAGCTAATGGGAGGTTTTGGATTTAGAGGTGCTTCTTAACAAATGAGAGTTTGATAATTACCCAGCATTCGTTGTCTTTTTTTTTTTCTTTTTTTTTCTTTATTTATTTTTGGCTGCGTTGGGTCTTTGCTGCTGCGCGCGGCTTTCTCTAGTTGCGGTGAGCGGGGGCTACTCTTCGTTGCAGTGTGCAGGCTTCTCATTGCAGTGGCTTCTCTTGTGGAGCACAGGCTCTAGGTGTGTGGGCTTCAGTAGTTGCGGCACACGGGCTCAGTAGTTGTGGCACGCAGGCCCTAGAGTGCAGGCTCGGTACTTGTGGCTCACGGGCTTAGTTGCTCCGAGGCATGTGGGATCTTCCCAGACCAGGGCTCGAACCCACGTCCCCTGCATTGGCAGGCAGATTCTTAACCACTGTGCCACCACCCAAGTCCCGCGTTTGTTGTTTCATTTTTTGTCTTGCAACTTTATGGCAGGGGTACCATGTTGATTCTTTGTATCATTTTGTAATGATCCTCCCTAGGAAATTCTGAACTGAGTTTCCTTTTGTGTTGTAGGCATATGTTGTGTATGCAGTAACGCTATAAACCAGCGGTCCCCAATCTTTTTGGCACCAGGGACCGGTTTCGTGGAAGACAATTTTTCCACGGATGGTGGGTGGGGGATGGTTTCAGGATGATTCAAGCGCATTACATTTATTGTGCACTTTATTTCTATTATTATTACATTGTAATGTATAATGAAATAATTACACAACTCACCATGATGCAGAATCAGTGGGAGGCCTGAGCTTGTTTTCACTTGCCACTCACTGATAGGGTTTTGATATGCGTCTGCAAGCAATTGATTTATTATGGTCCCTTGTGCAGTCAAGCCTCTCTGCTAATTATCATTAATTATCATCTGCTAATCTGTATTTGCAGCCACTCCCCAGCGCTAGCATTATCACCTCAGCTCCACCTCAGATCATCAGGCATTAGATTCTCATAAGGAGCACGCAACCTAGATTCCTCACATGCGCCAGTTCCCAGTAGGGTTCACACTCCTGTGAGAATCTAATGCCACTGCTGATCTGACAGGAGTCGAGCTCAGGCGGTAACGGGAGCGATGGGGAACGGCTGTAAATACAGATGAAGCTTCACTCGCTCGCTCACCTGCCCACCACTCACCTCTTGCTGTGCGGCCCGGTTCCTAACAGGCCACGGGCTGGTACCGGTCCATGGCCCAAGGGTTGGGGACCCCTGCTATGAACCTTCTGCATGGGACAAGGGAATGAGAGATTTTAATTGTGAATATAGAGCAGGGGTCCTTACCCTACCAGGGCACATGAACCCATAAAGGAATCCCCTTAAATTATATGCAGAGTTTTGTATGATTATGTGTCTTTCTGGGAAAAGGGTTCATAGCTTTTGTCGGAGTCTTAAGAATATTTGTGACCCAGTGAAGTTTGAGAATCTCTGGTATAAAGAATGGTTTCCATTTAATTTCTCATGCTTTCTTTTTGCTAGTCTTGGCCATTTCATCACCCAGTTAATAAGAAGTTTGTTCCAGATTATTACAAAGTGATTGTCAGTCCAATGGATTTAGAGACCATACGTAAGGTGAGTGATTTGGTCTAAAATGTCTTTTGGGAATCAAGTAACTTTGTGTATCTGAGTTCCTGATTCTTTTAATCACAGAATATCTCCAAGCACAAGTATCAGAGTCGGGAGAGCTTTCTAGACGATGTCAACCTTATTCTGGCCAACAGTGTTAAATACAATGGTGGGTATTTCTCCTTTTTTTCTCTTTCCGTCAATATATCCATCCAACATTAGTTAGCATTATTAAAATTTAAGTGCATAAAGCAGCCTTGAGCCATGATAGTCAGCAGAATCAAGTCATGTGACTTTGCATTTTTTTTAAAACAGGCACGTACTTTAGTGTGTTCTGTAAAGTTTGCTAATAACGTTTAATGATGAAAAAACAACGTATATTTATTTTCTAAACTTTGGAAAGCACCGAAAAATGAGATGAGAATAAAAATCAAATGGATATACTTTGGGCCATCACTGCTTTCCATGAGATGTAAAAACTCACCTATGCCCCAGGCCCTTAGATGGAGCTTAGGGAAATGTGTTAGATATAGACCATGGTGTGCTTCCTCAGAGCATGGAGTTTTTGCTCAATATATGAAATGATTACATAATGTATCTCAGGTGCTGTGCTAGCTACTTAAATCTACCAGTGGGAAAGACATCATTGTCCTCAGGTCAATGAAGAGAAACAGTTAAAATGCTGCTTGGCAAGGGCTATATTAGAAGGATGTACAAAGTGCCCTAGAGGAGAGGAAGGAACACCTTCACCTAAGGGTTAGGGAAGACTTCATAAACAAGTTAATACAGTTAAGTTTTGAATGGCTCACTTAAGTAAACATCAGTTGAGCACCTAATATGTGCTGGCACTGATAGATGTTACAAATATAAAGTCAAATTAGATATGTTCTCTGCCTCCAAATTGGTTATAGTTTAGTTGGGAAAACAGAAAAGAAAAATTACAGAACTTAAGTATTATGCTAGATGCATTCACAGAGTGCCAAAGGAAAACAGGAACAGGATATCTAAGTCAGAGTGGGATTAGAGGAAGCTTTCTGGAAGAGAGTTTTCTTAAGCTGAATTCTAAAGGATCAGTGGAGTTTGCTAACCAAAAAATGAGGAGAAAGCGTTCTAGGCAGGGAGAACAGCAATATATGAAGGCACAGAGACCTGAAATTGCATCTTGGGTTTAAGAAACAAGTTACTGGGGTTGCAGTTAAGTGTACATGTTGATGGATGACTGGTTATATATAGAGAAGTAGACAGGTGTCAGATCATAAGAAGGCCTAGTGTATGCCATATGTCACACTTAAGAGCTTTTACATTATCCTAAATGGAAAAACATAGAAAGAATTAGGCAGCAAAATGACAATCCCAAATAACTCCTGAAGCAAAACAGAAGAGGGAGCTAAGGGCATTTGAGAGAATTGCCTAGCATACTGAGGTCTCAGCTAAAAATCCACCTGATTGTATGACTTTTCTCCACAATATTCAGGAACCCAAGTAGTGTGGCTGTTAAGTTTGCCAGATAGAAGGGACAGAGAATTAGAAAGAGGAGGTGACGGAGGGGACAACCAGAACGACAGATGAGGAAATGGGTATTCTGGGTTTAGAGAATAGAATATCATGGAGGAATGAAAGAACAGGGTAAGTTCAAGGAACTGTACTTGACTAGAACCTATGTATTTCATTAAGAGAAGTGGTAGGAGGGCTTCCCTGGTGGCACAGTGGTTGAGAATCTGCCTGCCAACTCAGGGGACATGGGTTCGATCCCTGGTCCGGGAAGATCCCACATGCCGCGGAGCAACTAAGCCCATGCGCCACAACTACTGAGCCTGTGCTCTAGAGCCCGTGAGCCACAACTACTGAAGCCCACACGCCTAGAGCCCATGCTCCGCAACAAGAGAAGCCACTGCAATGAGAAGCCCGCACACCGCAATGAAGAGTAGCCCCCACTCGCCGCAACTAGAGAAAAGCCCATGCGCAGCAGCGAAGATCCAACACAGCCAAAAATAAATAAATAAAATAAATTTTTTTAAAAAAAGAAGTTGTAGGAGATGAGCCTTCCATTTTTGTTCCATCTGGGTTGCATTAAAAGAATCTGCGTTGTCCCTTGTGCCCTTCTTATTGCTGATTGGAAAGTGGAAATGACCTCTGTGAGGTCATTTATTTCTCCATTATTGTCTCCTGAAAACACCTAAAGCTAATCAGCCAAAATTCTGGTAATAGAAGTTGGCAGGCTCACAGGTGTCTAAAAATGAGTATAACAAGTAATAAGCAAGACTGTTACAGAGAGGATGCTTGGCCTGGTAATGGCTGCCTGAAGATAGAGGGCAGATTTATGAGGAGCTTATGTAAGGCAACAAGAAAAACCCAGAAGATGCTAACTGAAATGAGAAGAGGGCAGATGGACAAATCACAGAAGACAAAAATTAAATACCAAATGAAAATGAATATTCAGTTGTACCTAGTAATCAAAGAAATGCAAATTGAAACAGACCATTTTTTGCCTATTAAGATGAGCTCAATTTCTCTTTTTTTTTTCAATTTCTTTTTTAATGGAAGTATTCAAAATGCTAGTGAGACAGGTACTCTCAAATGTGCTGTTGGCAGTGTAACATTGTTAGACATTTTTAGAAAGCTCTTTGACAGCATTGAGACCTAAAAATCGTTAAGTGAACAGACTTTATAGTCAGGTAGACTTGAATTTGAATATTGGCCCCACCACTTCATAGCACTGTGACTTTGGACAAGTAACTTAGACTCTGCTTTCTTTTCTGTAAAATGGGGAAAATAATAATACCCTCTTCAGAGGGCTATCGTGAGGAGTAAATAAAATAATGCATGTAAATGCTTAGCATGTGGTAGGATAATCTATCCTAATCAGAGGTACAGACAAAGCTGTTCATGATAATGTCATTTATATTAATTAGAAATAACCTGAATGGTTAATGTAAAGGGAATGACTAGTTATTGTGCCACCTGTATGATGGATTGCTGTGTAAAGATTGAAAGCTTATTTTAAAAACTAATGACAGTGCTCACTTCGGCAGCACATATACTAAAATTGGAGCGATACAGTGAAGATTAGCATGGCCTGTGCACAAGGATGACACGCAAATTCATGAAGCGTTCCATATTTTTTTGTTATAAAACAGAAACACCATTGTAAAGCAATTATACTCCAATAAAGGTGTTAAAAAAAAACAAGCTAATGACAAAAGTGCTTAGAATGTTAAGTGAGAAAAGCAGAACATAACTTTATGTCATCTCAGTTATGCTTTTAAGAAAAGATACATAGAAAAAAGACGTGCTGGTGATAAGTGATTATTTCTGAGATGTAAGGTTACGGTTGTCTTCATTTTCATCTTTTGTATGTTTTCCAAGTTTTCTACTGGTATGGAAGGCAGGAAACTCTCACGAGGAGGTGATTTTTGAGCTAAATTTTGAAGGATGACGATTATTGTAGCTAATTCTTTAGTGAGCACCTGCTGTGCCAAACAAATAGTCAAGTGGAGAAGGGTGGGGAAGAAGTTCCAGGTAGATAGTGCAAATGCTAAAAAGATAAGAGTGCCTTGGATAGGGCAGTGCAAATAGTTGAGTTTGGCTAGGGTGCAAAGTGGGAGCTAGTTTTGGTGTTAAGAGATTAGTTTTTAAAGTTAGATGGGGCCAAGTCATGAAAGGCCTAGTATGCCTTTAAAAGGACAGACCATCATAACAGGTATTTTAGTAAGATCGTTCTGGAAGCTATCTGAAGGATAGATAGGGAAAATGAAATATGGAGACCAGTAAAGAAACTGTTGGCAACAGTCCAAGTTAAAAGTACTGAGAGCTTGAACTAAGTTAAGTAGCAATAAGAATGGAAAGATGGGGACAGATGGTAGAGATATTGAGGAAGCAGGATTGATACCTTCATAAATGGTTGGAAGTTGAGGGTATGGGTAAAGGACAGGGAGAATTCAAAATGATGCCAAGTACTCTTACGTTCTTGGTGAGAACATAAATCAGTACAAACTCTTTAGAGGACTATAAATGTGTATTCCCTTTGACTAAGCAAGTTCATCTCAAAGGAATACTCCACACAGGTTTGCAAAGGCATACGTACAAATGTACATATGTTTGTAATTGCAACATTGTTTGTAATTGCAAAGATATATAGGAACATTCTAAATATCCAACAATAGGAAATTAGTTAAATTACAGTACATCTATATGATGGAATACTGTTTAGCCATCAGAATGGTAGATTAGCTAACAAATAAAGCTGTACCTTACATATGCTGATATCAAAATATATCCAAGATATGTACTCTTGAAAACTAGATCACTCAACAGTATTTACAGAAGGAGTTGCAAATTCAGATCCTGTGGAGGCCAGACAGGTAACATTTATATAAATGAGTAAAACAGGCTCAGTAGGAATGGATGAACTGGAGAGCACATCCCCCATCTAAAGGGCTCAGTCACTATTTTGTTCAATTGTTGACATAGAGTAAAATTACTAAAGGGAGAGGTGGAGGATAATCTTCACTTTATACTTTTTTGTACTTAGGTGTTTGAATTTTTTTAATTGAGCATGAAATACTTTTGTAATTAAAAATAAAGAAATTTCCGTTTTTTGGAAGGATGGATAAGTCAGATGACATTCAGAATTCTGACTTGGGCAAACTGGTGGTGTCATTGACTAATATAGTTGTCCCTTGATATCTGCAGGGGATTGGTTCCATGACTCCCATGGATACCAAAATCACTTATATAAAATGGCATAGTATTTGCATATAACCTACACACATCCTCCCATATACTTTAAATCATCTCTAGATTACCTACAGTACCCAATACAATGTAAATGCTGTGTAAGTAGTTATAAATGCAATGTAAATAGTTGCCAGTGTGCAGAAAAATCAAGTTTTGCTCTTTGGAACTTTCTGGAATTCTTTTTTGCAAATATTTTTGACCTACAGTTGGTTGATTTCCATGGTTGCAAAACCTGTGGATACAGAGGGCTGACTATAATAGGAAATATAGGAGGAGTGGTTTTGGAGAAAAGTGGTAGAGTTCAATTTGGGCTATATTGTATTAAGGTAGGACATGCAAGTGAAGACTTTCAGTAGGTAGTTAGCTATATAGAGGTCCAAAGCTCAGAAGAGAAGTCTGTACTATTTGTACATATGGATATTTTTTTCAAATCATCAGCGTATAAAAATATAAGTAGATGAGCTCAAATAGGGAGTAGGGTACATTCCTTGAACCCCCTGATGCTGTAGGTGAAATATGGTTGTATGTTTTTCAGACCATAGCTTTATCATACTACGAAAGTTGTATGTGACTCAAAAAAGTTAAGACCCACTGTTAAGAGGGAATGTAGGATGAGAATATACTCGACAAATACCAAATCAACATTTAAGGGATCAGGTGGAGAATACTGAGGAGTGACCAGAATGAAAAAAGGAAAACCAGAAGAGAGTAATGTCCTGGAAACCAAGAGAAGAGGAAAATGGCCAACAGGTCAAGTGCTACGGAGAAGACCAAAGAGAACGGTCATTAGAAGAGCTATTTCAGTGCAGTGGTAGAATCAAAAGCCAGACTACAGAGGATATAAATGAGTGAGAATTAAGTGGAGACTGAAATTTGCCCGTGAAGGGAAGACGGAAGACTGTAATCAATGTTTTGGAGGGGACGAAGGCAGTTGGACAGAGGGGATGTTTGTATAGGTGAAAGAGAAGAAAAATAAGAATATAAGATAGGACTCCTATGAGAATGGGAATATAAACATTGAGAAAGTTTCTGCCCAGTAGCCTCTCATTTTCTCTGCAAAGTAGCAAATGGGGTCTTTTGCTAAGAGTGGGTGAGGTGGTGGGAGAGAGAATTTGAAGAGAAATGTAGATAAGGGTTTGAATTATCTCTTGTAGGAAATTTGAAAAGGAGCTGACTTAGAGACATTTCAGAAATACTGAGCAGCCTTTGAGGGTCCAGCTGAAGTTGGAGATCATTCATCTTTATAACAGCATCAATTGGCACAGTTGGGTAACTTGTCAGTGCTCATCAAACCACATGAGGAAACAAGGCAGATGGTAGAATTGATTCAGGATTGGGATTTTGTTTCTGGATGTGTCGCAAAGATCGGGAATTGACAGTGTTAGCAAGAAAAAAAAGTTGATGGTTGAACTTCTCAAACTTTGTCACCAAAGGTCCCTTTATAGCAGAGAATTATGACTACATAGCCTCTAGTTTGGGGGGAGTATCCCAAAGCAGCTCTACAAAAGCTTGAAATTTCTTTGGCAATTCATGTTTTATCTTTTAAATTTATACTGATTTTGTATTAGGCGAAATCTCTTTGTACTTTAACATGTTTCAAATTTCTTACCGAATTATTTTATATCCTCCCCCTCCCCCACACTCACCTCCATCTTCAAGTAAAACTGCTGATGAAGAAAGATAAATGACAGTGATCCTATAGCTTTCTTCAGTATACTGCTACACATTGCCTTAGTTTTTGAACTAAAGCCAGGAGAGGCTTGACAGAGACAGGAGTTAATGGGGATGCAAGTTTCCTTGAGATCTCAGAGAGAGAATGAAAAAACTAGACAGATACAAGGCCGTGATAAGGAAGTGTAGGATGTTGGCATTGAAACTTTCAGAGGTGAAGCAGTTTTTAGTAAAGACAACATTCTGGATATAGTCGTGGATATGTTTGGCTGGAGTGGAGGTGCGAACCATTGGCATGAGGATTTGCAAGGATTTTGGATGGGTGGTACATGTGAATGTTAGAGTAACCCACCATGATGGGGAGGGATTTGGAGCCAAGAAGATTGTGCCAGGTGTGCAAGTCCTTGGTGAATGTGAGTAGATTAATGATGGTGAGTAAAGGTGAAGAGCAAAGATCTCAGACTCAGGTGGCCTATAGGGGCCAGGCAAGTAATGTAAATGAGTGAGGTGGGCCAGGTGTGGATTGTGGTAAACTGGAAGAGTACATATTCCATCTAAAGAGGCTTGTACTTTACTACATCTGATTGTTTTCCTAAGGAGATGAGTATACAGTGTCACTAGGTATCTTAATTTTTCAGGAGAAGCTGAAAATCTGGATTTTTGTGTGTATGACATTTCCCAATTTTTACATATTTGCAAATAGTTAAAAAAATTATTTTAACTGTGCAAGCCAAATAAAAACATCTATCTGCAGGCCAAATCTGGCTCCAAGGCAGCTGGTTTTCAACCTCTGGCATAGTAGAGAACAAACCTCAAAGTAGGAGGGATTTTTTTCTTTTCTCCAAGGGGAAGTAAATACTAATTTGGTAGTAGCAGTGGACAGCCTGGAACGCTGTCTTCCCCCCATCCTTAACCAGTGGGTGAGAGTGTAAGAAACCTCTGGATAGGGCTGTAAGGGTAAATGGTGTCATGAGATAAGAAATGTCACATTTTTTATACTAAAAGGACACCCATCATGGAGTTGAAGGCACATATGAGATGTTTCCTACCATCAGGTACTGTACACAAAATAATACTTTTGTTTAAAACTGTGTTGGTTTGGCCAGATACGAACCTGCCTCTGTTTCTAATTAACAGTAACAGGGGCTTCCCTGGTGGCGCATTGGTTGGGAGTCCGCCTGCCAATGCAGGGGACATGGGTTCATGCCCTGGTCCGGGAGGATCCTGCGTGCCGCAGAGCGGCTGGGCCCGTGGGCCCGTGGGCCATGGCTGCTGAGCCTGCGCGTCCGGAGCCTGTGCTCCACAGCGGGAGAGGCCGCAGTGGTGAGAGGCCCACGTACCGCAAAAAAATATATGTGTGTGTATGTGTGTGTATATATATATATATATATATATATATATATATATATATATATATATATATATATAATTAACAGTAACAAAGTCCATGTGGAATCTATTCCCTGCTTTAAAATTTTTATTTCAAAAAATTTTACTAACCAAAATTAGTAGAATGGTATCTCTAGTTAACATTATTTTGACTCTTTCCATTCAGATCCTTCACACATAATATCACACTGCATAGTGGCGTATTTCCATAGCATTTTATATACCTTCATTGACTTATCCTGTATTATCATGTATATGACACATGAGCTATATTGTACATAGCTAGAATGCTTAACACTAAGGTTATCATCGGGCAACAAGTGGAAGATAAGTAATACTCCAGATGAAACTGCATCTGGAAGTATGCAGTACATATTGGAGGACACAGTCTTGTACTTGAGGTGGTGGTGATGGACTACACACTGGTATTGGAGTTTAGGCCTTTAGGCCTTCCAGATACCACGTAGGTACTGAATCAATCTCAGAGCCTCTGTTCATGTTCAAATTACATTTGAAGGAACGTTAATAATCAAGGAAACCCAAAACTTGGGATTGGAACTATTTGCAATAGTCTTAAAAGGCACACAACATTCCATGTCAGTGAGAGAGTCATACAGATAAATCCTGTCTGAAAAACACAGCCCACATTTTTTACTGGTCTTAACAAAGCCACAAAGTCTTAAATCGTTGGCAGAGGCCTTAATACTTAACGTTTGATTTAAATGTAAGGTAAACTGGGAAGATCTTAGGTTATTTTTCTGTGGAGTTCTCTTCTCTCCAGATCTGTCCTGCAGTTTACAGCTGTTTTAGCCTCCTCAGACTCCACTATCTGGCTCTATGACTTAGCAAGACTTAGCTGTGCTTTTCTTGGGTTCGGCAGAAAGCTAAGGACAATTATAGGGCTCACTTCCTTTATTTCCTTTCTCTCAAGAATCACAGTCCTATACTTCCTGGTTGGAAACAGTTGTTTCATGTGTTTTTTCCAGTTTTCTGGTTACAGTGGGAAGACTAGTCCAATAGCAGTTACTCTATCATGCCCAGAGGTCTTTTAGGTTTATGGTATTTTCTGACATATAGAAACTTCATTTTTATGTAGTTACATTTATCAGTCTTTGCCTTTATGAATTCTATCTTTGGTATAATTGTTTAAAGAGACCTTCCCTACCCCCAAGATATCCAACTGTATTTTTTTCTAATACATATAACATTTTAAACGTTTGAATGTTTATTGATTTTTAAAAATAGAATCTAAGGTATAAGGTAAATATCTAACTTATTTTCTCTTCCAAAGGATTAGCCAAAGTGTTCAAGTTGTATTTATGGAATAGTCTATCCTTTTCTACATTAGTATAAAATACCACCTTTATCATATACTAAATTCTTATATATATTCTTGAACCTATTTTGGAGCTTTCTATTTTGTTTTATGTGTTTGTTTATCCGGTCTGCACTGTTACCACCAGATAGTATCACTGTGATCATCATTCAGACTTTATCATTTTAAATTCCTCTGCTAGACTGTCTTCACCCAAGTACCCTAAATACACTCTAGGATCATTTTTGTTAGATTCTATCTTGTCCATAAATAGGTAGGTAGGTAGATAATATTGACATTTTAATTTGTGGATTAATTTGAAGAGAGTGTATATCTTTATAATAATACGCTTCTTCATCTAGGAGCTCATGTTTCTTCATTTATTCAATTTTTCTTTTACCTCCCGCAACAAAGACTTCTAGGTTTTTTGTATAATTTCTAGGCATCTTTTGTTTATTTCTATGTTTTATAGTTTTTGTTGCTATTGAGCATCTACTTTTTTCTTGTTGAGTTTTTCCCTAGTTAATTAATTAATTAATTTATAAATTTATTTTAATTTTGGCTGCGTTGGGTCTTTGTTGCTGCACGTGGGCTTTCTCTAGTTGCAGCGAGCAGGGGCTGCTCTTCATTGCGATGCGCAGACTTCTCATTGCAGTGGCTTCTCTCGTTGCAGAGCACGGGCTCTAGGCGCGTGGGCTTCAGTAGTTGGGGTGTGTGGGCTCAGTCGTGGCGCACGGACTTAGTTGCTCCACGGCATGTGGGATCTTCCCGGACCAGGGATCGAACCCCTTTCCCCTGCATTGGCAGGCGGATTCTTAACCACTGCGTCACCAGGGAAGTCCCTATTCCTAGTTAATTTAAAAGTTTTGCTACTGTTGTACATGTGCTCCCCGCCCCCAAAGTGATTATTAAATCTAAAGGTTTCAATCAGTTTGAAGAATAGTATTGTTCGTAGGTTAATATAATGCTTAAAGTATTTCTGTGTACTAGTTTCTAAGTCTGTCCTTGAGACTACTCTGTAAGTTTGGCCATTAATAAATATTAAGGTTTTCTTTCTTTCTGTCAATGACTCTCCTTAGATTGGGGCCAAGGTATACGTATTCCTACATACAAGTTAAGTCTCTCACATCATTGAAGAGAATAAAATCTCTTTTGATCGTAAAAATGGTAAAATTTACACAACATAAAAATTTACCTTTTTTAACCATTTTTAAGTTTACAGTTCAGTGGCATTAAGTACACTCACAGTGTTGTGCAACCATCACCACTATCCATTTCCAGAACCTTTTCATCATCCCAGACAGAAACTCAGTACCCATTAAACAGTAACCACATTCTCCCGTTCCCCCAGTTCTTGGTAACCTCTGTTCTACTTTCTGTCTGTGAATTTGCCTTTTCTAGGTACCTCATATGAGTGGAATCATACAGTACATAGAATATTTGTCCTTCTGTGTCTGGCTTGTATTTCACTTTGCATAATGTTTCCAAGGTTCAACCATCCATGTTGTAGCATGGGTGAGGATTTCTTTTTTTTTTTAAACGAATATGTAACGTTTCTCTCCTATTCTTTACCTGCCATTCATGCCTCACTTAGCTTTAATCTGGTTCTACCCTGCCCGGCATACCAAGTGAACAGTATTACATAATTGCCTGGTATAGTGGGCACTTTTCAAGTCCTTATCTTGATCTCACCCCAGTATTTGACATTACTGACCATTTCTTCCTTGAAACTGTAGTATGATTGGCTTCATAACAACTTTCAGCTCTTACTTTCCTCCTACCTCTTTGACCATTCCTTTTCAATCTCCTTTACTGAATGTTCTTCTGCCTGTTCCTACAACTTTAATTACTACCTCTTCCCTGGTGACTCTCAACTCTATTCTGGGGAAAGATCTATATTATATCCCAACCACCTGCTGAACATTTCCTGTTGGATGTCCCAGTGGAACTTGAAACATGCTTCAAACTGAGTGTTCTTCCAACCTTTCTCTATTCCAGTTTTCTCCCTCTGTCCTTTACTTGACTCACTCCTTTACTGTTTCCAGTCTGGGTTGAATGGGGTACTAGCGTCACTGAGTAGCTACATCTGGAAACCTCAGAGTTACTTTTGATTCTTTCCCTTGAATAAATCCCCAACTTCAAGCATATCACTAAAACCCTCATTATATTTTGCCTAGATTATTACAATAAGTAGTCACCTGGCCAGTGTCCCAGCCTTTAGACTTAACCTCTTTCTAACCTATCATTCACATTCCTGTCAGATAGACCTCTTTAATAATTCATACTTAGAAAAAGGTCAAACAATACAGAAATAGATAGAATTAAATATTAAAGCTTCTTCCAGAGACACTGCTTTGGGAAATATCCCCATTGTTCTCCTTACTTGCTGCAAGTGGTAAATCCATCCTTCTTCTGGAAAAAAAAAAAAAAGCTTGTTCCTGCCCTCCCGCTCCTATCTCCCATAGTTTTATTCCCTAGAGGTAACAGTTTGGTGTGTATCCGTCCATACTTTTTTTTTTCTTTTTTTGCCGTACACGGGCCTCTCACTGTTGTGGACTCTCCCGTTGCGGAGCACAGGCTCCAGACGCGCAGGCTCAGCAGCCATGGCTCACGGGCCCAGCCACTCCGTGACATGTGGGATCTTCCTGGACCGGGGCACGAACCCGTGTCTCCTGCATCGGCAGGCGGACTCTCAACCACTGCGCCACCAGGGAAGCCCGTCTATACTTTTTTCTGTACTTATACAAAACATGTTAAGTAATTACACATAAATAGTTTTTAACTTTTGGGGTTTTTTTTACAAAAATTGTCATTTTTATAGATAATTATTCTGTAATTTGCTCTCTACTCATGAATATATCCTGATCCTCTTTTTTAAGCTTCCATTTTGAAATAATTTTAGACTCAAGAAATTACAAAAATAGTGTAGAGTCCTATATACCCATCACCCACCTTCCTCCAATGGTGACGTCTTACATAGCTGTGGTTCAATATCAAAATCAGGAAATTGATATTGATGCATTACCATTAATTAGATTACAGACCTTATTCAGTTTGCACCTTTAAAACAATCTATATTCATTTGTGCATGTGGATAGTTTTATGCAGTTTTATGCCATCACACCACCACCACCACCATCAAGGTTTAGAACTGGTCTGTCATCACAAAAGAACTCCCTGACGCTACCCCTATGCATCCATGTCCCTCCACGTGCACCCACCATTCTCCTTGTTCCCTGGCAACCTCTTTACTCTTCTCCATCTCTATAGTTTTGAAACTTGAGCATGTTATATAAAGAATAATATAATATTTTTGAGATTGATTTTTTTCACTAAATATAATTCTCTTGAGATCCATCAAAATTATTGTATGTGTCAGTAGTTCATTTTTTAAATTGTTGAGTAGTGTTCCATCTCACTAGAGTTTGTTCAACCATTCAGTCATTGAAAGACATTCAGTTTTCCAGTATTTTGCTTATGAATAAAGCTGCTGTGAACATTAGTATACAGGATTTTGTGTGAATATAAATTTTCATTTCTCTGGAATAAATGCTTAAGAATATGATGGTAGATGTATGTGTGGTTTTGTGAGAAACTGCTGTACTCTTCCAGAGTGCCCGTACCAAGTTGCATTCCCACCAACAATTATGAATCATTGTTTCTCCACAGTATTTGGTATTACCACTGTTTTAAAAAATTGTATCCATTCATCTATCTCATTGTGTTTTTACTTTGCATTCCCCTAATGGCTGTTGATGTTAAACGTCTTTTCATGTGATTATTTGCCATCCATATATTTTCTTTGGTGAAGTGTCTGTTCATTTCTTTGCCCTGGTTTTAATTGCATTGTTTTCTTATGATTAATGAGTGTTGAGGGTTCTTTATATATTCTAGGTATGTCCTTTATTAGATATGACTTTTTTTTTTTTTGGCTGCGTTGCTTCTTGTGGGCTTTCTCTAGTTGCGGCGAGCAGGGGCTACTCTTTCATTACGGTGCGCGTGCTTCTCATTGCAGTGGCTTCTCTTGTTGGTGGAGCACAGGCTCTAGGCTCACGGGCTTCAGTAGTTGCAGCACGCGGGCTTCAGTAGTTGTGGCTCACGAACTCTTCAGTAGTTGTGGCTCACGAGCTCTAGAGCACAGGCTCAGTAGTTGTGACGCACGGGCTTAGTTGCTTTGTGGCATGTGGGGTCTTCCTGGACCAGGGCTCGAACCCGTGTCCCCTGCATTGGCAGGCAGATTCTTAACCACTACACCACCAGGAAGTCCCTAGATATATGATTTACAAAGATTTTTTTCTAGCCTGTGTCTTTTCAGTCTTTTGACAGTAACTTTGGAAGAGCATAAAATGTTTAATTTTGATGAAATCCAATTTATCAGTTTCTTCTTTTTGGACTGTGCTTCCAGTATGTCCCTAAGAAGACTTTGCTTAACCTAAGGTCTTGTGGGACTTCCCGGACCAGGACTTCCCGGACTTCCCGGCATGTGGGAACTTCCCGGACCAGGGCTTGAACCCGTGTCCCCTGCATTGGCAGGCAGATTCTTAACCACTGTGCCACCAGGGAAGCCCCATGATCCATTTTGAATTTATTTTTATATATGGCATGAGATTTAGGTTGAGGTTCATTTTCTTTTTGCCTGTGGATGTCCAATTGTTCCATTATTGTTGGTTGAGAAGACTGTTACTCCAGTGAGTTGCTGTGAGCACCTTTGTAAAAAATCAGTTAAATGTGTGGGTCTGTTTCTGGGTTTACTTTGTTCCACTGACCTACGTATCTGTCCCTCTGCACATCGCCGTGATTACTGTAGCTATGTAGTAAGTCTTATCATCAGGTAGAGTGATTCCTTTCACTTTATTCTTTTTCTAAATTGTTTTCTTATTCTTTAGCCTTTCCATGTAAATTTTAGAAGAATCTTGTCTATATCTACAAAAAAGTCTTGCTGGGATTTTGATAGGAATTGAGTTAAACCTATAGATCAATTTGGGGAGAATTGACATCTTTACTGATCCTGTCTTATTGTTAGTACATAGAGATCTCTATCATTCTTTTTAATGTATTCCATAGCATAAATATATATCATAATCGATATCCTTGCACATTTGTAGGAATATTTTTGTAGGAAATTTTGATGTTCTAAAACTGTGTTCCAAAAGGGCTGTCTGTACCTGTTTATAATAAAAATAACAGTGAAGGAGAATGCCTGTTTCCCTACAGCCTGTCCAACACTGGAGATTATCAGTGTTTTAAAATCTTTGCCAAATTATTTCTGTAAAATTCAAGTATATAACTTAAACTAAAATTTTCCATCATAAAAATGTTACATGTGCGTTAAAAAAAATCAGACCATATAGAATTGTATATAGTGAAAAGGAAAAATCTCCCTGTCCTTCCCCTTTACCCATCCCATTCTCCAGAGTAGTGTTAGTTTTGGTGTGAAGCATTCTGGGCCTTTTTCTGTACACACCATATACTTTTTCTTTTTTTGACAAATGAAAGCATATATTCTGTTCTATAATTTTCATTTTTCAGTTGACATTATATTATGGACAATTTTTCATCCGTCTAAGTATGTGATCTTGTTTAAATAAAATCTGTTCATATGTGACTCAAAAAGGCAAAAGAGTGAACTGAATATCATTTTGAATGTTTCTGGAAAAAAAATCTAAATTGGATTTCTACTTTGCTTTTAAAAATACTGTGGCTGCTTGCTATGGAGAACAGTATGGAGGTTCCTTAAAAAAAACTAAAAATAGAGTTACCATATGATCCAGCAACTCCACTCCTGGGCATTTATCTGGAAAAGATGAAAACTCTAATTCAAAAAGATACATGCAAGGGGACTTCCCTGGTGGTCCAGTGGTTAAGACTCCATGCTTCCACTGCAGGGAGCACGAGTTCAATCCCTTGTCGGGGAACTAAGATCCCATATGCTGCACGACACGGCGAGAAAAAAAAAAAAAAGATACACGCACCCCAGTGTTTATAGCAGCACTATTTACAATAGCTAAGACATGGAAACAATGTCCATCAACAGATGAATGGGTAAAGAAGATGTAATATATATATACACACATACATACACACAATTGAATATTACTCAGCCATAAAAAAGAATGAAGTAATGCCATTTGTAGCAACATGGGATGGATCTGGAGATTATCATACTAAATGTAGTAAGTCAGACAGCGAAAGACAAAGATCATATGATATCACTTTTTTGTGGAATCTAAAAAAATGATACAAAAGAACTTACTTACAAAACAGAAATAGACTCACAGACGTAGAAAACAAATTTACAATTACCAAAGGGGGAAGGTGGGGAGAGGGATAAATTAGGAGTTTGGGATTAACAAATACACACTACTGTATATAAAATAGATAATCAACAAGGACCTGCTGTATAGTACAGGGAACTATATTCAGTATCTTATAATAATCTATAATGAAAAAGAATCAGAAAAGAATAGATATATGTAGATGTATAATGGAATTACTTTGCTGGACACCTGAAACTATCACAACGTTGTAAATCAGCTGTACTTCAATTTTAAAAAATACTGTGGCTGCTACTATGTATAAAAAGGGTACAGTGATATATTGTATGGCACAGGGAATACAGCCAATATTTTATAATTAAATGGAGTATAATCGATAAAGATTTTGAATTACTATGTTGTACACCTGAAACTAATATATAAATCAACTATACCTCAATAAAATGTGTGTGTGTGTATATGTATATATAAATAAATACTGTGGCTGAAGTAGAGGGAGATTGCCCAGTGATAATTGTCTTTTGACATTTCATTTCTGTGAGAATACTTGTTGTTCAAGAATTCATTATCTGCTTGAGTTTGATAGGGAATAGACATAGGATGTCCATAAGTTACTAGCCCTCTTCTCTTATGTACTGTATTGAGCTAGTAAATAGTGATATAGCAATCTGTTACAAGGCATCATCTCACTGAAAGTCCTGTACTTATGGTGAGTGAGATATTATAATATGCTAGAAAACAAATATGCACCAGAAAGTGTTAAGGCTACAACAAAGCCCACATTTCCAAAAACAGCATTTGGGAAAATAAAAATTATTATTTATTATTTATTAAAAGAAAAAGGAGATATAGAAAAATAGGCTTTCTGTCAGCCTGGGAGTTTCTATAATGTATTGTCAAGGCAGTGTATTTTCTGTGGTGCCAGGAGAAACAAAACAAAAAACCTTATTACCATGAAGGATATAAATCAATGTTAACTTCCCCGTGTTTATTCTATATAAGCTATTACAGTTGGCATCATGTAGAGTTAGGTGAAGAGTATAGAAAGAAAAATGGGCACAGAAAGAAAAATGGCCTAAATCTAATAAGTGATTGCTCTAAGCTCCATGGAGGCAGGAACCATGTCTGTCTCATATCCCCAGTGTGTAGGATAATTCTTGGCACATAGTAAACACTCGGTAAATATCTGTTGAATGAACTAACGGTCAAAGAGAGAGAGAGGTGGAGTACCCAGAAAAAGTGAAGTGTGGTGCAGTAGAAGCTCGGGCTTGGAGAATTTCAAGGAAAAGAAGTGAACGTCAATTGCGTATGTAACATAGCACTTCTAGGGTTGAGTCTGAAAAATGTTGAGTGGATTTGGCAGTTAGCATATCACTGTTGACCTGATGAACACAGTTTCAAAGAAGTGTTCTTTAACACTGCCTCATTCTCTGACACAGTTGCTACTTTCTCTATGATCCCTTAGTGCTTGGTATGTTGTTGAAATTATGAATTTGTGTATATTTATCTTCCATGAAGCCGTGAAAGGGCATCAAGGACAAGGACTTACCTCTTGTTTTTTGTTGTTTTGTTCTGTTTTTTATTTTTGTATCTTCGTATCATCAGAGCCTAGCACTATACCTGGCTTCCAGTAAGTACTTAAAAATGAAGAGTTAGGCTGTTATAAATTTTATTCTACAAGAAAAGGTGTTTTGAATTGTCTATATTGTTGTTTTTCTAATTGTAGAAATATGAGATGAGTGTGTTTAGCTAAGGCTATATGTGTAGTTTTTAAGTTGCTAAATGGAATGGTCCATTTGGGGGAAAAAAGTATTTTAACATTCTTTGGGACTTTTAATGAGGTAGGTCCTGAATGTAAATCCTACCCATGCCCAGTGAGATTTATTACCCCAGTTCCCCTCTGGATTTTCTAGCTTCTTGAGTTTCTAATCCAGATTCTGAGTAAAGTTCTGTTACAATGGTTTGAGAGCTCAAACCTCTTATCTTGGAAACTAAACATCTTAATTTGCATTTGATCTACATCATACCTAATGTAAAGAGCCTAGCTACAGTCTGAAAGGTTAGATTCACTTCTCTTTTTACCTTTTCTGGACCTAGTTTGAGATAAATATCTAAGAATTAGGAGAGCCCAAGCTCATCTTTTTTGGGATCTGTGGACTATGCATAATTGAATTTAGTAATTCTAGTTTCTTTAGGAATTAGCTGTGCACATTTTTCCTTTTTTTCTTTTTAAATCTGGCACTGATTTTTTTTAAGCTTTCTACTGCTACTGAGATTTTATTTTTTTTTTAGGTTTTTGGCCACACCCCACAGCATGTGGGATCTTAGTTCCCCGACCAGGGATCAAACCCACGCCTCCTGCATTGGAAGGCAGAGTCTTAACCACTGGACCACTGGGGAAGTCCCGAGATTTTATTTTTTAATGTTAATGATTCACATTGCAACACATGCATATCCCCCACACTGTTCACTGTCAGGATAATAATTTATGCTTGTTTTGGCACAGTGTTCATCTTCTTAGGAGGAAGGTTATTTTTAGTATTTGTGGAAATGTTCTCAAAGGAAATAGGAGCTTAGGAGTGATCACAAACCCTCTTCTCTTGGTTGCATAGGACTGCTCACCAACTCAACTGGTATTTTTCTCTGAAACCTTTTAGATAGCAATAATACTTGTTTTCCCTCTCTAACTAGAACCACAAAGCTTGTAACTTTCTTCTCTTCTCCTGACATTACTAAAGAGGAAAATTAACTTAGAAATGACAAAAGGAATTTTCTTTGATTTTGGTGGAATATCAACTTTCCAAAGCTGTCATTGGAATTATCACTATTTAAGGACATTTGATTTGAATTACATGTGATTCTGTAGGCTACTGCCAATCCTTATGAATGAGGCAAAGTATAAATATAAATATATTTCTTAGATATTTGCAGTTGCTTTGCCATGATTTACTAGATAAGGAGAGAGAAGAAAAACAAAATTATTCAGAAAAACATTTCATTTTGCAAATGGGTCACTTGTTCTCCTGTAGGGCACAGTGATAATTCATAGACAGTTTTATCTTTCACATTCATTTTCATGTCATCCTGGAAATTGCTCTTCATAAATTCTGATTTTCTGTATAGTAATCCTTTAGAGACCGGGAAATTGGAATTCAGTTTCTGCCTCCTCTTTTTCCCCACAATAGCCACAGTATCTTTATTATTCCCGCAGAGGCCCTGTTGTCTGTGTATGTCTTTTCACTGGATGACTCTTCTCTTCCTAAGCTGAGAAACTTAAAGCTGATCATCCTACTTTTATTTGTTTGTTTATTTATTTTCGGCTGCGTTGAGTCTTCGTTGCTGTGCATGGGCTTTCTCTAGTTGCAGCGAGCGGGGGCTACTCTTCATTGCGGTGTGCGGACTTCTCATTGCAGTGGCTTCTCATTGCAGAGCACAGGTTCTAGGCACGCAAGCTTCAGTAGTTGTGGCACGTGGGCTCAGTAGTTGTGGCTCGCAAGCTCTAGAGCACAGGCTCAGTGGTTGTGGCGCACGGGCTTAGCTGCTCCGCGGCACGTGGGGTCTTCCTGGACCGGGGCTTGAACCCGTGTCCCCTGCATTGGCAGGTGGATTCTCAACCATTGCGCCCAGGGAAGCCCTGATCATCCTACTTTTGGTAAGCACCTGATTGCTGCAGAATATAGAGCAATATTTTTAGCATTATGGAGATGGTTATGGACCCCTTTGAGAATCTGATGGAAAACTATGGATCTTCTACTCAGAAAAATATGTATTATATACAGAATTCTGTTTACAGTTTGAGGGGTTCATGGATCTCACTCATCATCACTCCATTCAAGAATTTCTGGTGTAGGGACTTAACTGGTGGCACAGTGGTTGAGAATGCGCCTGCAAATGCAGGGGACATAGGTTCAAGCCCTGGTCCAAGAAGACCCCACTTGCCATGGAGCAGCTAAGCCCGTGCACCACAACTACTAAGCCCGCGTGCCACAACTACTGAAGTCTGCACGCCTAGAGCCCGTGCTCCGCAAGGAGAAGCCACCGCAATGAGAAGCCCATGCACCACAACAAAGAGTAGCCCCCACTCACCACCCGTGTGCAGCAACGAAGACCCAGTGCAGCCATAAATAAATAAATAAATGAACAAACAAATTTCTGGTATAGGTAGGGTTAAGAAAATATCTGTATTTTTATCCGTTTTTGGTGATGTTAACAGTGGTTTGCCAACTCCACCACCATCTTTGATCCAAAATATTATACTTCAGTGCCACTTTGCATATAATAGAGTTAATAATAGAGTTATAATAGAGTTAAATAGCTGAAACCCTTGTAGCTCTTGAGAGCATGGACTGTCAGAAACTGAGAACAGACACAGCTAGTAATCAAAACACACAGAGAAGTATGTCAGCTATATAAGTAAGTGTATTTTTTTATATTCTGGGGGTTTTATTAGTGGGTATTTATTTTACTTTTTTAGGGTTTTCTTAATACAAATTTATTTATTTATTTATCTTTGGCTGCATTGGGTCTTCGTTGCTGCACACAGGCTCTCTCTAGTTGCAGCGAGCAGGGGTTACTCTTTGTTGTGGTGCGTGGGCTTCTCTTTGTGGTGGCTTCTCTTGTTATGGAGCACGGGCTCTAGGCGCACGGGCTTCATTGCTCCGCGGCATGTGGGATCTTCCCAGACCAGGGCTCGAGCCCGTGTCCCCTGAATTGGCAGGCGGATTCTTAGCCACTGCGCCACCAGGGAAGCCCGAGGTCACATTTTTTAAATGGTTTAAAGTAAGAGAAAACTGCAAATGTATAAACTAATTTTTCCTTGTATTATGAGAGCACTGAGATATTGAAAGCGTTGGTGTAGGTTTAGGTTTCAAAACTGAAGAGCTGAATTCTTATTCTATAGGCTGGAGTTTGAGGGATGAGTCAGGTAGGTAGGTATAAGAGCCAGGATACTGCAATAAGCTGATGTACTGGCCTGGTGAAGGAGGGCTCTAACCTGTATGCAGGCTGTTTTCTCTAACATCATGCATTTCTATCAACATGAAAGCTTGTCTGATAACTTTTGCAGTCTGTGTCCATCAGTACTTTGAGGACCCAACCTACTGGTGGCCCTAGAAGATTAGAACTCAGAAACTTCAGCTTCGGTCTTCTTATCACTCAGACTGTTCTTGACTGTGAGCCAGCTCTGGCTGTCTTTATACATGTCCTGAATATCTTTTGGTTGACTGCGTTTTCTTTCTGGTTTGTGTTTGGCACAGTCAGCTTGTGTGAGGACACAGCTTTACTTATCTTTTATAAAGAATAGATGACCTGGGACTTCCCTCGTGGCTCAGTGGTTAAGAATCCGCCTGCCAATGCAGGGGACACGGGTTCGTGCCCTGGTCCAGGAAGATCCCACATGCCGCGGAGCAACTAAGCCTGTGCGCCACAACTACTGAGCCTGTGCTCTAGAGCCCACAAGCCACAGCTACTAAGCCCGAGTGCCACAATTACTGAAGCCGCGCGCCTAGAGCTCGTGCTCCGCAGCAAGAGAAGCCACGGCAATGAGAAGCCTGCGCACCGCAACGAAGAGAGCAGCCCCCCGCTCACCGCAGCTAGAGAAAGCCCGCATGCAGCAACGAAGACCCAGCGCAGCCATAAATAAATAAATAAATAAAAGAACAGATGACCTATGCTTGTGAGAGATTTTAACTGAAGGAGAGTTATTTATTTGTATAATAGCTTGCAATAGAGTAGTTACGGCACGAAAACTTCACTTGTGGTATATTTTTTATCCTTTTCGTCCTGATAAATAGTACATTTAATTCAAGCATCACCTCCTCTGAGAAGCCTTTCCTAATTCTGCTTTCCTTCTTACATCCCTAAATTGGCTACTTCCTCCTCTATGCCTCTACTGAGCCCTGTATAGATTTTTTCACTGCATTGTATTGCCCCATTTGTTTATAGTCTATCTCACTGTGCTAGACCATAACTTCTTGAGGATATGGTCTATATCTTACTCCTTTCTGTATCTAGTGCCTGGCACCTAGAAGGTACTCAAAAATGTTTTATGAATGATTAGGTGAATGAACAGTATGTTAAAGAATATTATAAAGCAATTAAGGCAGGGAGTAAAAACTCAGATGCCTTCAGGGTCCGGGCGTAAATGAATTAAGCAGCTCTGGTAGGGACCAAGGTAACCTGGGAAACACATGCCTTATCTAAAAGGGACAGCTGCTACTCAGATCCAGCCCATCGGTGCATTATGAGAATGTTAACCCTGTGTTGCCACATCTTTTACTTTTTTAAGAGAAGCCAGACATTTGGGTTTTTATATGAAATCTCTTGATTGTTGAATGTTGCCAACTAAGATTTTTTTTAACTTTTTATTGAGGTATAGTTTACATACAGAAAAGTGTATATATTATGAGTGCACAGCTCAATCCATTTTCACAAACTGAAGTGATTTTTTTTAATTGAAGTATAATTGACCTACAACAATATGTTAGTTCTAGGTGTACAATACAATGATTTGACATTTCTGCACATTATGAAACGATCACCACCTGAACTGATTTTTTTGTGAGCCAAATAAAATTGGATTGACCTGCAAGCCACCAGTTTGCAACTTGTGACAAAAACTGTATGGGGAGCTGTGTAGTTTGGTTAAGAATCACCTAATAGACTAAAGTGTCTTACATCAGTCAGATGCAGTGTGTGGACCTTATTTGGATTATGATTCCAAAAAATCAAATGTAAAAGAACATTTGTAAAACAGTTGGGGAAATTTGAATGTTGACTGGCTGTTTAATAATATTAAAGAATTATTGTTAACTATTTTAGGTGTAATACAGTTGTTTGTTTGTTTTTTTAAATAGACTTTATTTTTTAGAGCAGTTTAGAGCAAAATTGAGCAGAAGGTACAGAGTCCCCATATACCCTGTGCCCCTACACATGCTCAGCTTCCCCTGTTATCAGCCTCCCCCACTAAGGTGGTACATTTGTTAAAATCAATGAACCTACGTTGACACATCATTATCACCCAAAGTCCATAGTTTACATTAGGGTTCACTCTGGGTATTGTACATTCTGTGGGTTTTGACAGATGTATAGTGACAAGTATCTACCATTATAGTATCATACATAGTTATTTTTTTAGAGTCCTTAAAGACACATACTGAACAATTTATGGATGAAATGAAATGCTGCAATTTGCTTCAGAATAATTTGGGAAGTGTCAAAGTTGGTGTAAATGAAACAGGGCTGACCATGTATTGATAATCATTGACATTGAGTAATGGGTACATGGGAGTTCATTTTATTAGTGTCTCTGTTTTTGTATGTGTTTGAAATTTTCTACCTCCAAAAGTAGAGCAAGAGTCCAAGTTAAAGCTGAAGCATGATTCTTTGGATCTAGGGTAATGGGACACTACCGCTGGTGACAGAATGTAAATTTCTGGAACTGAAGTCTGCAAAGGTAATGGCATTCTCTTTTCATTTTTAGGGCCTGAAAGTCAGTATACCAAGACTGCTCAGGAGATTGTGAACGTCTGTTACCAGACATTGACTGAGGTAAGTGGTAAAGAGGAGGTCCCCTTAGGATCTAGCTTTCTGGAATCCCTTTGTTCCCTAGAGTGATGAGGAGGCCTTCTCTGCCTATCCTGTTTTAAAATGTAATATCCCACCCCAAACCTCAGCCCACATCCCTTAGTTCCTTCCCTGCTTTATTTTCTTACCTAGCACTAAATGTTTTTAATAAACTATGTAATTATTTACTTTAATTACCATATGTGTCCTGCCACTAGAATAGAAGCTCTTCGAAGACAGGGATTTTCATTTGCTCTTTTTACAACTTTTGTATCCCCAGTGTCTAAAACAAATGTTGAATGAATTCACTAATTTTCTTTATTTCTCAGTATGATGAGCATTTGACTCAACTTGAGAAGGATATTTGCACAGCTAAAGAAGCAGCTTTGGAGGAAGCAGAGTTAGAAAGCTTGGACCCAATGACCCCAGGGCCTTACACACCTCAGGTGAGTCTGAGGACTAGAAGCCTCCTCTTACAGTTTTCTTTTTGGTTTGGGAACTTGGGAGCATGTTAACAGATGTATTTACTGAGATACCCTTCTTCTCTGTCCTTCCTCTTCATATGCCTTTCGTGTGCTTTCTTGTCTTCTCAAAGGCTAAGGTGAGTGAGGGCCGTGGGTCTTGGTAGCCTTGTTGAATCCAGAAGAGACAGATATGGGATGAATGAACGGGGTGGGATCTTAGTTGTTTAGGCAGTATTTAGGAATACCAGATTCCTGACTACCATGGCCAGAGGCATTCTCTTGAGTCTCTGGGGCTCCCTTGCCTCATGCATTGGGGTTCTAGGACATCCCTAGAGTATAGACATGGGCCACATTGTTCCTGTGCCTTATAGATGCCTGATTACTCATTCCTTCTGAGATATCTCAGTGTAGCTCAGATGTCACCCATTTTCCTGGATTGACTCGCTCTCCCCATAAATGAAGACAGGTAATGTTTTATAATGTTCTTCAATTTTCATGTGAAAGACTAGAGAGCAAGATTAATAAGAAATTTTTATTCTTTCTGATCTGACCCTTGAATGTACTAAGAGTCTCTTTCATCTATACTATACTCTTAGAGGGCTGGTATATTTGAATAATAAGACTTACCAGAATATAACTGTATTGGAGGCACTATGGTAAAGTGGAAAGTACATGAAGGTTGGTATAAAACAGTCCTGGGTTTGAGTCTTAGCTCTGCTGCTATCTAGCTTTGTGAACTTGGGAAGTTAACTTAACCCCTCTAATCCAGTTTCCGTTTCTCTAAAATGTACTTTTCAAGGTTGTTGCAAATATTAAACAAGGTCATTTGCCCAGCACATAGTAGACATTCAGGAAATGTTTATTTCCTTATCTGTATGAAAGTCACCTACAGGGTTCTCAGAGGCTCTTTCAAATTTAACCAAATATTCTAATGCATATTTCTCCCAATTCCCACTGGAAAACGTTTTTCCATTCTGCTCAGGTTTCACTCTGAACTAATAATGCAACCTGTGTGATCTCTGTTGGATAATTGCTGTCTATATCTCATTCATGCACTCTCCTTACCTATCTTTTACTCTCTCTTTCACCCCAAAACCTAGGCCACTGAGGGGCCAAGTATAAAGAGCCCTAAGATACGTCTTCCAGGCCCAGAACAAGGAAAGGCTCTTGGAGTGTGTGGGCAGATTGGGTCAAGGGGGCTTGGGTGAGTGATGTTGCCCAGGAAGGTCCTATTTGCTAATAGGCCCACAGCTTCCACAAGACCCTTTGTGGTAAGTTAAAGCCTGGGTTTTAGCCATCATTCCCCAGGAGAGTCTAACTACTGAGTGGCGTGTTTGCTCTGCTCTGTGACAGCCTAAGGCTAGCCCTTTGGTGAGTCAGACCCTTAGACCCAGAAGCCATCTTCCTTTCTTCCCTTCCCCTCCCACACTATCTCAAATGGTGGAGGAAAACCTGGCAACTGTTCTTCCTCCGGAGCAGTAGCTGTTGTTTTGTGCAGTTAAGAGGATCTCCTATGAGGAGTAGGGTGTAGGTATTGCCTCTTCATTATTCCAGTTCACTCTCTGATCATTGCCTTCACTCATATATACACGTTTTAAATTAGAAAGCCCAGTGCATTATTTCTAAACCTGAGGAAGATGCGCATGAGTGATTGTCCTTACTCATAACTACTCTCAAACCCAAATGCTATTAAAGTGTGTTTGTGTAAGTTTAACCTGTCATAATACAATTTTGTTGTGTAGAAACATGACAGTAATCTTACTTTACTTCCAGCTCTAAATGGTGGTAATCAATAATGTATTTTCACTCAACTATTTCTACCCAGCTTATATTGCACCATACATTCAGCTTAACACTTTCTCTAAAATTGCTTGCTTTACATTTTCCCACATAGCGTTTCATTCCCTGATTTTCTCTTCTTTTGTTCCACAACTAGTTTTTTTGCAGTGTAATGCTTTGAATTCTGTTTTGCCTCTCTTTCTCCAAAACCCTGTTCCCAATCAGCCTTGTTTACTTTAAAAACAACAACAACAACAAAACCAACAGCAAAGTAACACATGTGGGTTTTTTGTTGATAAAAGTAACATGTTCATTGGGACACATTGGAAAATATACAGAATAAATAAGTTACTTAAAATCAAGTCCACCAGTCAGAAAGAACCAACCACTGTGAACATTTTGGCGTGTTTCAAATCTGTAATGCGTGTACGTGTGCGTTTATAGACACATTTTTTTTTTTTGCGGTATGTGGTCCTCTTACTGTTGTGGCCTCTCCCGTTGCGGAGCACAGGCTCCGGACGTGCAAGCTCAGCGGCCATGGCTCACGGGCCCAGCTGCTCCGCGGCATGTGGGATCTTCCCGGACCGGGGCATGAACCTGTGTCCCCTGCATCGGCAGGCGGACTCTCAACCACTGTGCCACCAGCGAAGCCCTATAGACATATTTTTAAAGTGAAATTGGTCATTATGATCTTGTCTTGTTTTCGCTTCACATTATATCATGAGCATTTTATTTCATTAAATAGTCTTTGAAAACATTTTTAATAGCCACATAATATTTCTACCCTCAGCCAGCTTTTTAGAGAATGCTTTCCTACTTTTCCAGCCTGTTCTTTTTTAGTCCCTCCTGCCCTCCTTTCACTGAATTAGACGGTTTGTTAAACCCCTGTTCTCTTCAGGAGAGGGAAGAAGGAAGGAAGCTATAATTTGTTGACTACCAAGCATTGGGTAAGGAGCATATACATATCTCTTAATTCTCCCAAACAACCTTGTGAGGTAGACATTATCATCCGTGTTTCACAGTTGAGGAAATCAAGGCTTAGAGAAATTAAGTAATTTGTTAAAGTTACTCAGCTAGCAAATGGTAGAGCCAGGACTCAAACCCAGGGCAGTTTACTCCAAAGTCCATGGTTTTTCACCATGCCATTTTGCCTCGTAGCATCCTCTGGTGAGCTCATAAGCTCTTACCCCATTCCATGCTCTGGTTGGAACTGAAATTTCTTTATCCCCTTTTCTATTAGATGTCTCTAAACCAAACAATCTAAATGGCACTGGTATAAAGCCCTGGGCCTAAAAACAATAAGACAAGGCTTAGAAGAAATTAGGTTATTGACCATAAAGGCTGTTAGGACATAGAATTGTCCCATAGCTTTGATGCTTTTCTGCTTCAGGCTTCTGATCATATACATCAGATGCCTCTCTGCTAGAATGAGCAACATTTGTGAGATACCCAAAAATCTGTCCATAAAACTATGTCAAAACTATGTTTTCTCTTTAAATGGATTGTTCTGCATGACCTTTTTCTGCAGTGAATGCTCTAAAGGGGAGTTCTCTGTATTTCTTGCTCCCTTTACTAAATAGAAGCTAAGTTGTATGATTTGTGCCACAGCCTCCTGACTTGTATGATACCAACACATCCCTCAGTATGTCTCGAGATGCCTCTGTATTTCAAGATGAGAGCAATATGTCTGTCCTGGATATTCCCACTGCCACTCCAGAAAAGCAGGTGACACAGGTAGGATATTCTTTTTCTCTTTGTGAGATTGGTAGTGTGCTTGGGGGTAGGGGATGGGGGAGTGATGGTGGTGGTGTGTGGACATGTGTCAAGGATGATGATTGGACCCCTTGGCCCTGGGAATTAAGGCCTGGAAATGTGATTTCAAGGTGGGACGGTGGCAGGTCGCATGACTGGCATTGTCTTCTATCTGTCACCATGGGCAGAGTCAGGCACAGCAGAACTTAAGGGAAGGTACAAGTGTGAAAAATGTGTGAGGCATCACAGCAGCCTGACAGGTGACTAGAAAGACCAACTGCATTCAGAGACAGAGTTCAAAATAATTGCCCTGCTACTTTACTGTATATGAGTTATCTAAATTAAAGTTATTCTTAAAATTAAGTTTTTTAAGTTGGCCTTTTCTTGAGGTATCAGCAGATACTCCTGATCTGAATCCAGAAATCTTATCAGCTGATCTCAGTCAGGGTTCCACTGGAGAGTGCAAAATCCAGGAGGGTTTTTCTGTCCCAGAGTCCAACACAAGCTAGGGAAAGCTTGGTTTAGAAAGGAGGAGTCTCCTTGTGATGATACAGCAATAGTAGACCAAGGCCTTCCTGTTCTTTGGGTTTTTGTTTTTCTTTCTTTTAACCCTACCTGTGATTTCCAAAGAATGAATGGGGGAAAATGCACATGGCTTGAGCTGTGTAAACAGCCCCCACTAGCTGTGGGGTTGGCTGGGATATCAGGGAGGAGCATCGGTCCTGAGTGAGAGCCTTCGGTTAACTCCTCCTACTGGCACGTCCCTCAATGATGTGCTATTTGTGTTCCTTACTCAGATGCGCCAGGGCCGAGGTAGGCTGGGCGAGGAAGACTCTGATGTAGATATTGAAGGGTATGATGATGAGGAGGATGGGAAACCTAAGACTCCAGCCCCAGTGAGTATGCTTACAGAAAGCTCATGGTTACATTATACCCTTATATGGTAGGAGCCCCAGTAGTACAGGACAGGCCAAATCCCCAGGCGCTATCAGGTCTCCATAGTGAGGCCCAATCTGACTTGTAAGAACCAGCTAAACAAATCTATCCACCAAAATTATGTAACTTCTTGTAAGGCAGCAAGGGGGGTGCGGCTGGTGGTGGCTTCTGGTCTTTTACTTGGTCGATTAATGGGACTTTGATCCTCAACTGGTCTCATTTAGGAAGGTGAAGATGCAGATGGTGATCTTGCAGATGAAGAGGAGGGAACTGTGCAACAGCCTCAAGCCAGTGTCCTGTATGAGGATTTGCTTATGTCTGAAGGAGAAGATGATGAGGAAGATGCTGGGAGTGATGAAGAAGGAGATAACCCTTTCTCTGGTACGTAGCTCACCATGGCACCCTCAGGACTTGGGAGGAAGCTCTGGGCCACATATGCTGTTACCAGAAATTGCTCTTTTATTGAAGTCCCATTAGTAGACCTCAGGGTACTGAGCACTCACTCATAGGCTGATCAAATTTATTAGTCTTAGAAGAGGTGAAAAAATACAACACAGGAGGTACAAAAGATGACAGTCAAAAAGGCAATGCCAAAGCAGCGGTTTTGATTTAAATACTTGATAAAAACGAGATAGAAGTGTTATATGTGGCAATAGGGAAGGAAAATGAAGAAAAAGATCCTGCTTTGGGATTTTTTTGTGGATTAATGACAATAGCAGGGGATGAGTATAGGAGGACATGATGGGGGGGGAAGAACAGATAGATAGCACTGAAATGGAAAAAGGAAATGATTTTTTAATTCTCTTTCCAAACTACAGATCTTGTCAATGTTGACCCTAGGCAATCCTCTGAGGTGAGGAGTCCAGGCAAGATGCCTCTGTAGATGCATGGGATTAACGAGTTCTGGAAGACTAAGCCAATGATGTTAATTCTTTGTCAAACTTATCTCAAGATCTGTCTCTTTTCACAGCTATCCAGCTGAGTGAAAGTGGAAGTGACTCTGATGTGGGATCTGGTGGGATAAGACCCAAACAGCCCCGCATGCTTCAGGAGAACACAAGGATGGGCATGGAAAATGAAGAAAGCATGATGTCCTATGAGGGAGACGGTGGGGAGGCTTCTCATGGTTTGGAGGATAGCAACATCAGGTAATCGGTAGCAACATGCTACAGGGCTGTGGCATCAGTGCCCAGCTATGATGTCAGAGGGCCCAGCATCAGATTACTTTCATCCATCAAACATTTCCTGAGCACCTACTAGGGCCAGGCACTGTGCTAGGCCCTTGGGGATACACAGAGGAGCAAGACATATCCTGCCCTTGAGGAGCTCACAGTCTAGTGGAAGAGACTGATACAACGAAATTATTACAAATACAGTGTGATGAGAGCTACATAACATAGGTTAAGTACAAAGTGCCAAGTCACCACTGAGGAGGGAGTATCTCTCTCTGCTTGGAGTAATCAGGGAAAGTGTCACAGATGAGGGAACATTTGAACTGGGCCTTACAGGATGAATAGGAGTCTACTAAGTAGCTAAGTGGCAACAGGTGAGGAGATCCTTAGAGATGGAACAGTATGTTCAAAGGCACAGAAATATAGCAAAGTAAATTCCAGACAGAAGGGAGGTTGCTGGGCGTTGTGACTCTAGAAGTAGCAAGGGATTATACTGTAGAGGACCTTAACTGGTATGCTAAGACATTTGGATTGTGGTTAATGGGAATCATCACTTTAAGGAAAAGAAAGTAACATCAAATTTGTGTGTTAAATAACTCTAGGGCAGTGATAAGGAATTCAGCTGGAATCTATTAGTGGAAGAAAGGGAAGGGACATATTCAAGAACTGTTCAGAGGGTAGATCAATTGGATTTAGGAGGTAAGGAGATTAGATATATAATGAATGGGAATGTCACTGAGAGAAGAAAGAGGAAAAACAGGTATTAGATGGAGTGGGAAAGGAGGCAAAAAATGAATTTGTCTGTGGACATGTTGGATTTAAGGTACATATGATACATCTAAGCCACAGGTATCCAGCAAGCAGTAAGAGTCTATTCATCCAGCAGATATTTACAAGTACAAAAGCAAGGATGTTGTCCTTGCTTCAAGGAGTTTAGTCTAGTGGGAAATCTAAAACAGGCAAACAGATGATGATCACAGTGTAACAAGAAAAGTGCTCTGATAGGCAGCGACAGGATTTTTCTGGGACTTGGGTAGGAGTGGAGTAGGGGAGCTGGTTAGAGAAGCTGAGCTGAATCAGAATAGGAATCAGCTAAATGAAAAGGAAAGTGAAGGACATTCCAGAGACTAAGAACAGCGTGTATGACGACACAGAGACATGAAACACTTCTAGAGAATGCAAGTAGCTCAGTGTGGCTGGAGGTTTTGATCATGATCCGTGTAATAGAGACAGTTTAAAGAAGTAGGTAAGGACCAAATCATGAAGGGTCTGAAAATTTGGGGCAGACATTGAATGAGCGTAGTATGATCAGATCTGTATTTTGGAAAAGTTGCTCTGTGCCCCAAAAGAAAGATGGGCAAAAGCCATGAATTAACAGTTTACAAAAGAAATGCAAATGGCCAATAAATATATGAAAAATTAGCTTTCCTAAGAAAGAAATGCAATAAAACAATGAAATGCAATTTTTTTACCTATAAGATGGGCAAAGATTAAAATGAATGATAATGCCCAGTGTTGAAAAAGGCATGAGGAAAAAGACATTCTGAAATGACTGGTTGATAAGGTAAATTGAAACGGGTAGGTGAGAGAGATACAGCAATTTATCATTATAAATCAGAAACTTAAAAAGCGTGCATCCCCTTTGGCCCCCACATTCCATATCTAGGAAGTTATTCCATGGGAACAATAAAATACCTTCATCAAGATGTTTGTACAAGGATGTTTATCACAGCATTGTTTCTAATAGTGGGAAAATTGAAGACAGCTTAAATGTTCTAGTGAGAGACTGAAATAAATCCTGTTACAGCCATACAGTGGAATACCATGCAGCTATTAAAATGATGATATAGATGTATGTTTATTGACATGGAAGGATGTTCATTATAAACATTAGTGAAAAAGCAGATTCCTGAAGAGTATGTAGAGTATTCCAATTTTGTAAATAAAAAGAAAATGTTTAAGCATCAAAGTGAAGTGCATAGAAAAAAATTTGGAAGGTCATATACCAAAAGATTATCTCTGGGTGGTAGAGTTATTGGTGTTTTTTTTTCTTTTTCTTTTTTTCTGGTGTATATTCTAATTTTTTTTTAACCAGTGAACGTGCATTACTTGTGGTTTTTTTTAAGTAAAATTAAGAATAAACAAACAAACAAAAATAAACAGCACTCTGGCAGAAATGTGAAGAATTAATTGGAGGAGAGCAAGACTGGAGGCATGAAGACTGATTTCAGTGGTGCAGGCGGCCAGGGATCACAAAGGACTAAGCCAAGGCAGGCAGAATAGGGCTGGAAAGGAGGGGGTAGAGACAAGATATATTGAAAAGGTAGAATCTTCAGGACTGTTGACTAATTGGATATGTAGATGAGTGAAGCTGTAAGTGGCAGAAGAAACTATGAGGCTCTCAGAGCATTTATGGTCATGTAAGCTGGCAGTGTGTTGTTCAGGTGTAGGGGAGTTTCTTTCATTCAGATTCTTGCGTATATGAAGTTGGCAAGTTGATGTTTTTGAATAGGATCATTTTTCTCTCAGGGACCTGTAGAACAGTCCAGAACCATCATTTTAGTGTCCAGGGGAGGTGAGATGGGCTGATCCCTTGGTGGCACCAAGAACGGGACTGGTCAGCTAGAGGATGGTGTCCGAGCTTGAGAGATGACATGTTTCTCTTCTCAGTTATGGGAGCTATGAGGAGCCTGATCCCAAGTCGAACACCCAAGACACAAGCTTCAGCAGCATCGGTGGGTATGAGGTATCAGAGGAGGAAGAAGATGAGGAGGAGGAAGAGCAGCGCTCTGGGCCGAGCGTACTAAGCCAGGTCCACCTGTCAGAGGACGAGGAGGACAGTGAGGATTTCCACTCCATTGCTGGGGACAGTGACTTGGACTCTGATGAATGAGGCTTCCTTTGGGCCTCCTTGGTCAGCCTTCCCTGTTCTCCAGCCTAGGTGGTTCACCTTTCCCCCATTTGTTTATATTTGTACAGTGTCTGATCTTGAAATCACCAGATTAACTAGTACCGTAGCCTTTAAAAATTAGTAAGTAAGGGCTTCCCTGGTGGCACAGTGGTTGAGAGTCCGCCTGCCAATGCAGGGGACACAGGTTCATGCCCTGGTCCGGGAAGATCCCACATGCCGCAGAGCGGCTGGGCCCGTGAGCCATGGCCGCTGAGCCTGCACGTCCGGAGCCTGTGCTCCGCAACGGGAGAGACCACAACAGTCAGAGGCCCGCGTACCACAAAAAAAAAAAAAAAAAAAAATTTAGTAAGTAAGTAACTGATAAAAAATCACCTCTCCTGATCTTCCTGGGGGCAGTGCCACCCTTTGATTTAAAACCAAGCAACCCCCTTCCCCCTACCACTAACAGAGAGTAATCTTCTCCAGTGTCCCCTTTAACTCCATTTATTGCTCTTAGTATCATTCTTTCCTGGGGAAAGAAGAGAAATCATGAAATAACTAATAACTTTATGTCCTCTTGATGTATTAGAAAATTTCCAAGCATGGTATCATCTCAGTTTTCTAATTTGCAGGCTGGAACAGGGGACAGCCCCTCTGCTGGGACAGAGAATTGGATTCTGGTGGACTCTATGCCACACTAAAAACATAAACCTCTTGGACAAACTGAACTGCCCATTATTTTATTATTTATTTGATTATACAATGCCTTGTTCCTAAATGGATTGGAGGCAAATAACTAAATGTTTGAAACAGCCTATATGTCAGAAATGATATGTTGCCATGTAAATGTGTTCTGTCCCTCCCCCCCAGGGGAAATGGTAGGGAAATGGTAAGTTCCTTAGGGCAAAGACTGTGTCTTCTGTTTCTTTTCATGCTTAGGATATGGTTCTGTGCAGAGTAGGTACTCAGTAAATGTTCCTAGAATCATAAAATCCTCAACAGATTCATTACTGAGCGTCTGCTCCATGGTAAGCGTTCCATCAAAACCTTGGGATGCAAAATGAAATAAGACGCATTCCTTTCACTGAACAATATCACCATCAAGTTGGGGGAGGGGGGGTGGAATTCAAGACGTTAATAAATCATTACAGTACTGTGAGATAAGTGCAATTAAGAAGCTAGATATAAAGTATAGGGGAAAAAAGAAGAGTGATCATGTCTGAAAAAGTCAGGGAAGTCTTCCTAGAGGTAATTTTTAAGCTGATTGTTGAAGAATTAATTAGTAGGAGCTTGCCAGATGGAAAAGTGCAGGCAGAGTGTAACATGAAGTGAAAAGGACGAACTCCAGAAATGGCAGAGTGTGTTCCTAGTTTGTTTGTTTGTTTGTTTGTACCAGCCTTGTTCCAGAAAGGATTTAAGGTGGTTTATGTTCCAGTCCCTCGAATGCTGGAATGGCTAGAGATGAGACTGAAAGATGGA
This sequence comes from Stenella coeruleoalba, assembly GCF_951394435.1. Lineage (NCBI taxonomy): Eukaryota > Metazoa > Chordata > Mammalia > Artiodactyla > Delphinidae > Stenella > Stenella coeruleoalba. The sequence continues at coordinate 55,522,718 of NC_137152.1, forward strand.
TAGGAAGCATATCGTCAAGAGCTTTGATTTTGATGCTAATGCATATGAATTCATATTATGAGAAATGAGGCGCTCTAGTGGAGTGATATAATCAGATTTGTGTTTTAGGAATTTTCTGTATATTAAATGAGGAAAAATTGAACAATCATGTAACAAGTGTGATACCGTTTTTGTAAATGACAAAACCCATGTGTGTGTATTTATATGTGCTTATATGTATATGCAAAGGAAAAGGTCTGAAAGGATATACACAAAACTGTTTGCAGTGATAACCTCTGGGGAGTGGGATTGGAGGGGAGGGGGCTATATGCTTGTGTGTATACTGGGTGGGGTATTGTGCTTTTATTTCTGTATTTGAATTTTTTACAAGAATGTATGATTTTTGGAATAAAAAAATTAAAAAAATTCCAGCACTAGTGCGGAGAGTGGTTTGGAGAGGGGCAAATCTAGTTCAAGTATGGGGTAGTGGAGCCTGAACCAGGGCTGTGGCATTAAGATGGGGAGGAGGGGGATGAATTTGAGAGCTGTTTAGGGGATAGAATCAACAGGACTTGATGACCAATTGGCATTTGGGAGTGGAGAAGGAAGAATGAAAGGTGGCTTCCAGAATTTTGGTTTAGCTTGATTGGATGGGTACATGGTATTCATTCATTCAGCATTTATCGAGCCACCTATTTTTATCAAGTAGTCTGCTAGATGCTGATACAGACATTAAGATACAGTTTCTGATGGCAGGGCACTTAAGGTCTAGAATGAGTGGTAGACACATAAATATAAATAAGTTTAATAAGAAATAATCATTGCAATAAATATTTATAAAGTTTCATGGTGATAAGGAGTTACCAACTCTGCTTATGAAGTGAGGGTAAGAAGCCTTCGTAGAGGGGAACCCTTCAGATAGATCATGAAGAGTAGGGAGGAGTTTGCCGGGGTCAGTGCGGGGGAAGTATTCTAGGCAGAGGGAACAGAATGCTTAGGGGCATGAAAGTACATGGTCTGTTCATGGAACAACAAGTAGTTCTGGATGGATGGAATATAGGAAACATATGTAGTGTAGTGATTATTTACAAGGCTCAGGTTCAAATGCTCATCTTAGATCACTGGCACAGTGTGGAAAATGGATGGGCTGGGGAGGGCTGATGCCAGATGAGAGATGATGGAGACTTAAAACTGGCTGAGGCATTGGCAGTAGGCGTGAAATGAGAGGTACCTCTTGGTGACTGATTGGATAATGGAAAGTAAAAAAAAAAAAAGTGGAATCTAGGTTTCTGACTTAGGTGATTGGGTAAATGGTGATGGCCATTCACTGAACAGATTGAGGGTGGAAGGTAGGAGAAATAGCTAAGTTCGGTTGGGAGCATGTGTGTTTAAACTATGATAGGTAGAAAGCTTAGGATTTGTGCAAACTTGGGAGTAGGTGAGATCACACAGGAAGCCTGTGTAGAGTCAGAAGAGTATGGAGGGCAGAATGCTGGTATAGACCAATTTTTAGGGGTGGTCAGAAATAGGAGAACTTGAAGAATGATATTTCTTAAACCAAGGAAGGAGGTTTAAAGGAAAAAAGAAAAAGACTTAGCATCTATACCACAGAGAAGTAAAATAAAGCCTGAGAGCTTTGGGGTTTGGCAACTAGGAGGTCCCTGGTGACCTTAGCTAGCAAGAGAGTGAGATTAGAAGCCAGCCAGCAGGAGGTTGAGGGACAGATGGAAGATGAGGAAGTGACAAGAGAGATCATAGACTACCCCTTCAAGAAGCTAGGCTGAAAAAAAATAAAAAATAAAAAAGAAGCTAGGCTGTGAGGAATAAAAGAGGGGGAGAGTCTTAAGATGGAAGAAAAATAGGGACTTCCCTGCCTGTCCAGTGGTTAAGACTCTGCACTTCCACTGCAGGGGCCGCAGGTTTGATTCCTGGTCAGGGAATTAAGATCCTGCATGCGGAGCCTGCGAAGCGCAGCCAAAATTTAAAAAAAAAAAAGGAAGATAAATAAGTACGCTTGCGTAGGCTTAAGGGAGAAAGCAATAGAGAAGGAGGGGTTGGAAAAAAGCAAGAGAAGATAATTGTTGGAAAGACCTCTGTGAAAACAGGAAGGAATGTTAGCATAGATAGCATTTCCTCCTATAGGAGAAGAGATTCCCCCCCCAGACAAAGGAAGGAAGGAGTTGGAGTTACAGATCAGCCTATAGATGAGGGAGGTAGAAAGTTGGAGGAATTCACACTTCATAGCTTCAGTTTCCTCTGTGGAATAGGTAAAATCATCCTTGTGAGAAAAGTGAAAATGGGATGGGAGCTCGAATAAAAGTGTTGAACTGCTGAGAGAGAGAATGAAAAACCGAAAACCTGCTAAATGTCCCATTAGTAGCAGAGAGGTTGAATTGCGGTACGTCCAGTCAAAAAATATGCAACTGTTGAAGAAGAATGAGGAAAATCTACATGTGCTAATAGGAAAGATATTCTTGAAGAAATAAGTCTTAGAATAGCAGGTGACATTTAATTTCACTTGTTTAGGAGACAAAAGGAATGTAAATCCATATTTGCATATTCACAGAGAAGATTCCGCATGTTGCACTTCAAACTTAACACCTCTAGGAGTGAGGTAGGGTCGGGGAGGGGCGCATTCTCTTCACTGTAAACCCTTCTATTAATGTTGAAGTGTTTCTTGGTATTTTTTTTTTAATGGTCATGAGGGAAATGGGAGCTGGAGCTGACATGGGATCCATAAAAGGATTGTTATAGGTGTTCAATGAACAAATGAGGTTAAAGGCTGTTTATTTAAAATGGTACCGATTTACTTTATTGTGTGATTTTTCCCCAAAGGTCCTCAGCAACACAGCTGTCATGGTGTAGAAGCAGAAAAGGTAAAGCAGTTTGCATGTGACTATAAATAGGGATGGTTAGAGCATGGTGCATATGGAAGGGGCTGGCAAAAGCTGAAACTAGAATTAGCCAGGGTCCAGATCATGGAGAGCTCTATATGCTTTGCTAAAGAATCTAGACATAATCCTAAAGGCAGTAGGAATCTATTGAAGGATTTGGATCACTTTAGCTGCAATTTGGGATATGGACTATAGAATAGGACTGGAGATGGTTGTGGCAGTCATTTAAGCAAGATATGAGTCAGTTGTGAAGCAAGAACAGTGGGCAAAGATTTGAGAGAATTGAGGAGGTAGAATCTACAAGTGATTGATTAAATGTGGGGGATATTTCAGTCAGTCAAATGCTGATTGAGCCTAGTGGGTGCCAGGCATTATTCTTCGTGCTCTGAATACAGCAGTGAATAAAACATACCCCCTTCCCTCAAAGAGTTTAGGATCTAGTGGGGGCGGGGAGACAAACAAGTGAATCAGAGTGAGAGAAGTACTCCGAAGACAAAACAAAGTGATGTGAGAGGGTATGGGGTGAGGGTTCTAACTTAATGGTCAAGGAAGACCTTGCTGAGTAGCTCTCATTGGCGTATAAATGTGCATGTATTACTGTGATAAAACATTTTTTTTTAATTTGAAAAAGTAAGCAATGAAGGAACCACAAAAGGTACTTTAAAAGACTGGCCAGAGAAGTATGAGGAAACCAGGATACAGTTTTTTGGGATGCCAAAGGAGAATTTCAGAGGATGGAATGGTCAGCAATGTCCAGTATTTGCAGAAAGGTCAGTCAGATAAGGACTGAAATATGTCATTTGGACTTGGCAGTTGGTGAGCCTAATGAAAATAGTTTCTTTGGAATGGTGGATGCAGAAACCAGATGACAAGTGGGTTTAAGAACTGAATTGAATGTGAAGTAGAAACAGAGCTTGATTTGATTAAATAATAGCTATCATTCACTGTGCCAGCCCCTCTGTGCAGAGAGCTCTTCTTACCTGACCTCATTTAATCCTGAACCATCTATGAGATCAATATTATTCCCATTTTACAAATGAGGAAACTTCCTCAGGAGCACCAAGGGTCGAAGAGATTAGCCTTAGCCTAGAGAAGGGCCATCTTTAAATTAAGACCAGAAAGATGGGTACTGGATATAGAGAAGCAGTAGGAAGGAAACCATGACTCTGGGCATTGTGGACCATGGTAAGGAGTTTTGTCTATATTCTAAAAGCAGTGGGAAATTTTTCAGTGGGAGTGGGGTGGAGCCTGAGAAGGTAACGTCAGGATTGTGTTTCCAAAACACCGGTTCCATATCAGTGTAAAAATAGACAAATTTTTTTCCTATTGGTAGTTTAATCTCCTTTGGCAATTCCAGGGTCTTTGGTATTACGGTGCAAATATTTGCCTAAATATAATAATCTAATTTGTTTCCCCCTGACGTTGAAGATAAGCCACTGGTGTACTTGTACTGATTCCCAGGCCCCAGTTCAACCTTCTTGAGTCAGAATGTCTGGGGAAGACTGGTGGTGTGTATATTTTACAGATGGCCCAAGTGATTTTTGGCCACGCCACGCAGCTTGTGGAATATTAGTTCCCCAAACAGGGATTGAACCCATGCCCTTGGCAGTGAAAGCACAGAATCCTAACCATTGGACTGCCAGGGAATTCCCTCCAAGTGATTCTTATCTGAGAAGTTTGGGAAACTGATTCAGCAACATTCCCAAATTTATGCTATCCTCTGTATCAGCTGTTGTTGCCAAAATCTTAGCTCTCTGTGCACCAGTGCCAAACAGAAATATGTAGACAGAGTGATGGAGGAGAAAGAAAGAGTGGCTTTATTTCTTTGCCAGGCAAAGGGGAACACAGTAGGCTAGGGCCTCAAGAACTGTGCCCCCCTTCACTGGGGAATAGGGAGAAGTTGTATAGTCAGGGGTAGTGGTCAGAGGTATGTGATAAGGATCAAGGCAGTAACAGTCTTGCATTCTTCTTTCTTCTGCAGAGTTTCAAAAGGGTGGGGTTGCTGACAAGATTAGGGTGTGTTCAGGGTCTCCTAATCTCCTGAGCTTCTCTGGTCACTTTAATCTTGCCTCAGGTGGTTTTGTGGCTGCTCCTCCCTTGATTAGCAACTGTTCAGGTCTGCCCTTTGGAACTCAGGGAAGGTCATGGAGGCTGGAGTCTTGCTTACAAGAAATGGGGGACAAAAAGGCCTCCCGGCCCAGGAGCCCCAGAGGGCCCTACTCAGCATCGATCCCTTCCTTTTCTTTGGTATTCCTCAATCTTGAGGAGAACAGATGTTGGACAAGAAAAGGGAACAATCGTTTTGGATAGAGATGTTAATCGTAAACTCGGCAGAGGAACTCAGCTTTCGGGGGACTCGGTTTTCATCCCCACTTCAGCTGTATCTTTCCCCAAATCTTTTAGGGAACGGGGCGACAACAGCTTTAACTACTTCTTGCTGAGCTGGGGCATATTCCTGCCTAAATTTTGGGGAATAGATAACAAATTAGAAGTATTTGAGTTCCAAGTCCTGGATCTGAGTCTTGTGTGATTAAGAACTCAAACCTTTGTTTTGCCATTTTGGTGTAGCAGACCCAGTTAGAAGTAAGAGGAGTGACAACTAGAACGTTAGTAGACAGAACAGATCTCATTTCCTTGGGAATTCAGGGGAGTAAGTCTGAAGCCCAGTCTGGAACCGGCACTTCAGAGAGACTTATTGTAGCCAGTTGTTTCCAAACCATTCCCTGTATGGGGAAAACCTATCAAGGCAATCCTGAAGACCCAGAAATAGGAAGCTGACCACATGTCTAGCAGTTAGAATTATCGAAATAATCAGCATGTGAATCTATAGGTAGAAGGTATGAGAAAGGATAAGAAAACAACTTTCATTCCACTTGTCGGAACAAATACTTAAAGTTTCCCAAAGGGTGAGATGTCTGTTTCTCAGGAGTCTGTTGGCTGTAGGCAGGCTTGGCTGGTCAATAGCTGATAATCTTCTTACTCTGGTATGATGTACCCACGGTTTTACTCTATCTAATTTTAGAGAGGCGTAAGTAGTAAGAAGAACGTGCTAAGATAAGATCCCTTTCATTTTTTTCTTCAGGCTGCTGCTGCTGCTCAGGTCATTGCTCTTTTTCATACTTCAGCAGCACCCCGTCTCCCGCTTTGAAGGGAGGTAAGAGAGCTTCAAGGGAAGGGGAAATGAGCCAGGTCCAGGATCTCGGGCAAGCTGTCTACTTCTGATGTCGTCGTCTTCTCGCCCTGGTGTGAGTGTAGTTTCTCCTTTGTTTGAGCATTGTTTTGAGGTGATTTTCAAGGTCAGCCATCCTCTCTATAGGCCACTCCAGTGCAGGGGCCCTTTGTGAGTGGAAATTAATCCAAAAGTCAATTCCCTTCAGTTTTGCTGTGCATAAGCTAGTTAAGAGTACCTGAAAAGGGTCCTTCTCTCCAGGTTGGAGATAGTCCTTTAAATTTTGTCTTTTCCGGTATGCATAATCCCCTGGTTGCAGGTCATGGGGCATCTGATCTTCATGCAAAGAAATTACGGAGATAAGCTTCAGAAACAAACTTAGAGTATCCTTTAATAATGCAATTAAACTCCGCTCCGGCTCCTTGGCTCCGGATAAGCAGCGGCTTGGCGTGGGCTGCGCGGAGAATGGATGCCCTCGTGACCTAATGTCCGGCAGGCTGTAGGGCCTGCCAACCCGGCTCGCAGGGAATCGACCGGCTGCCTGAGTGCCTGCGCCACCCACTACCATGAACGAGGAGGCCATCTGCAGTGCCCTGCCCACCATCCCGCACCACAGGCTCTCCAACTTGCGCTACCTGAGCCGCAGCGCGTCCAGCACAGTGTCTTCTGCCCGCCACGCAGACTGGCGCATTCAGGTGGCCGTGAAACACCTGCACATTCACACCCCGCTGCTGGACAGTGATTGGTGAATTATTCTCTGTAACCTGACTTCTGCCCAATGAGTGGACCTTCCCCAACAATCTCCCAACTCCTTATGAGTAGACTGCTGCCATGTCATGAGGACATTCAGAGAGCCAGTGGAGAGGCCTATGTGACAAAGAAGGAAGACCTGACAGCAACATGAGCAGTCTTGGAAGGGGACTCTCCCCCAGTTGAGTTTTTGTGTTTTTTTTGTTTTTTTGTTTTTTTTTTTTTGTTTGTTTGTTTTTTTGCTATACGCTGGCTTCTCACTGTTGTGGCCTCTCCCGTTGTGGAGCACAGGCTCTGGATGCACAGGCTCAGCGGCCACGGCTCATAGAAACTGAGATAATGTCTGTTGTTCTAAAAAATAATAATAATAATAATGATTCGATTAAACTTTACATTAATATAACATAACAGCAAAGAATTATGTGAGAGATGAGTCTTAGTAATTACAGATCTCCATTAACAAAACTGGGATTTAACATTCATTGCAAAATCTTTTTCTCTCTAAAATTACCCTCTTTTTTACTAAATGTAACCAAATTAAAACTAGATGGTTTGTAAAATAAGTGTGGGCTCAGTAAACTTGGTTTGATGATTTATATAACTGTAATTGATCATATAGACTTTTTACTTGATGAAACTTTTTTTTTTTTTTTTTTTTTTTTTTGCGGCACTGCGGGCCTCTCACTGTTGTGGCCTCTCCCGTTGCGGAGCACAGGCTCCGGACGCGCAGGCCCAGCGGCCATGGCTCACGGGCCCAGCCGCTCCGCGGCATGTGGGATCTTCCCAGAACGGGGCACGAACCCGTGTCCCCTGCATCGGCAGGCAGACTCCCAACTGCTGTGCCACCAGGGAAGCCCCCAGTTGAGCTTTGAGATGACTGTAGCCCCTGCCAATATTTTGATGGCAGCCTGCCTGAGAGCCGGAGCCTGAGGCTTTGACACTCCCAGCTAAGTTGCACCTGTTTTCCTATATCTGTTTCCACAGAAACTGTGAGATATTATGTCTGTTGTTCTAAAAAATAATAATAATGATTCGATTAAACTTTACATTAATATAACATAACAGCAAAGAACTATGTGGGAGATGAGTCTTAATAATTACAGATCTCCATTAACAAAACTGGGATTTAACATTCATTGTAAAATCTTTTTCTCTCTAAAATTACCCTCTTTTCTACTAAATGTAACCAAATTAAAACTAAATGGTTTGCAAAATAAGTGTGGTCTCAGTAAACTTGGTTTGATGATTTATATAACTGTAATTGATCATATAGACTTTTTACTTGATGAAACTTTTTTTTTTTTTCTTTTTGTGGCACGCGGGCCTCTCACTGTTGTGGCCTCTCCCGTTGCGGAGCACAGGCTCCGGACGCGCAGGCTCAGCGGCCATGGCTCACGGGCCCAGCCTCTCCGCGGCATGTGGGATCTTCCCAGAACGGGGCACGAACCCGTGTCCCCTGCATCGGCAGGCAGACTCTCAACCACTGCGCCACCAGGGAAGCCCTTGCTGAAACTTTTATAAGGAGTCTCAGACTGGACTTTTAAAGGACCTCTCAGGGCTAAGAAAGTCACACCAAGGGTTTATCACAGATTTTTGCCTAACCTATGTAGGTGAATTCCTCCCTTTTTGAGGTCTCCAAAATACCTTGGGATTTCTGTAACCACTAGTGGGGTAGCCTTCCTAATTTATCTGATAAAGCTGCAGGGAACCTAAGAGTTTCCAAACTCTGGAGGGAGCAGATAGATAAGATAAATGTTTCAATTCTGCTTACAAAAAAGTATAATTTACCAAATTTCTGTAAGTTATAATGAGTTTGAGGGGAAGGTCTCCTTATACCTGGAAAACACAGATTTAAACCGGTAATTTTTTCAGATAGAAACCATAAAAATAACCATATTCACCAGTTCACTCCATCCTGTATAACTAATCCTTTTTTGGTTAACAGCTTTATGAGGCCATCAGGTTTTTCATTAGAATTCTTCAATTTCTTACACAGTTCAGCATTATGGTCTGAAAGTCAGAAACTTGTATATATCCAAAAGTCCTTTCTATAAATCTTCTTGAAGGGGAAGCATTTTTTGCAAAGGCATTAGATTGAAACCGTAAGTGTCTATAATGACAAAAGACTTAAGAAGGCACGTTTGTTAAGGAACCTCCGTACTTTTCTCCATAGTGGCTGTACATTCCCACCAGCAGTGCAAGAGTGTTCCCTTTTCTCCACACCCTCTCCAGCATTTGTTTCTAGATTTTTTGATGATGGCCATTCTGACTGGTGTGAGATGATATCTCACTGTAGTTTTGATTTGGGCATATACCCTGAGAAAACCATAATTCAAAAAGAGTCATGTACCAAAATGTTCATTGCAGCGCTATCTACAATAGCCAGGAGATGGAAGCAACCTAAGTATCCATCATCGGATGAATGGATAAAGATGTGGTACATGTATACAATGGAATATTACTCAGCCATAAAAAGAAACGAAATTGAGCTATTTGTAGTGAGGTGGATAGACCTAGAGTCTGTCATACAGAGTGAAGTAAGTCAGAAAGAGAAAAACAAATACCGTATGCTAACACATATATATGGAATTTAAGAAAGAAAAAAAAAGTCATGAAGAACGTAGGGGTAAGATGGGAATAAAGACACAGACCTGGTCTTCCCTGGTGGCGCAGTGGTTGAGAGTCTGCTTGCCGATGCAGGGGACACGGGTTCGTGCCCCGGTCCGGGAAGATCCCACATGCTGCGGAGCGGCTGGACCCGTGAGCCATGGCCGCTGAGCCTGCGCGTCCGGAGCCTGTGCTCCGCAACGGGAGAGGCCACAACAGTGAGAGGCCCACGTACCGCAAAAAAAAAAAAATAAAGACACCTACTAGAGAATGGACTTGAGGATATGGGGCGGGGGAAGGGTAAGCTGTGACAAAGTGAGAGAGTGGCATGGACATATATACACTACCAAACGTAAAATAGATAGCTAGTGGGAAGCAGCCACATAGCACAGGAAGATCAGCTGGGTGCTTTGTGACTGCCTAGAGGGGTGGAATAGGGAGGGTGGGAGGGAGGGAGACGCAAGAGGGAAGAGATATGGGAACATATGTATATGTATAACTGATTCACTTTGTTATAAAGCAGAAACTAACACACCATTGTAAAGCAATTGTACTCCAATAAAGATGTAAAAAAAAAAAAAGAATACTTTGGAGAAACCAAATCCAGTCTTGTTCTAGCCCATTCCTATTGAAATCCATGTACCCAACTAAATTTAGTGCAATCTTAGAAAATCCTGATTATGTATCACTCTTTTCAGTATTTTTCATTCTTCACACATTTTTTTAATGCTTTTTTAAAAAAAATTATTTAGTTTATTTTTGACTGAGTTGGGTCTTCGTTGCTGCGCGCAGGCTTTCTGTAGTTGTGGGAGCGGGGTCTACTCTTCGTGAGGTGCGCGGGCTTCTCATTGCGGTGGCTTCTCTTGTTGCGGAGCACAGGCTCTAGGCGCGTGGGCTTCAGTAGTTGTGGCTCACGGGCTCTAGAGCACAGGCTCAGTATTTGTGGCGCACGGGCTTAGTTGCTCCACGTCATGTGGGATCTTGCAGGACACGGGCTCGGACCGGGGCTCAAACCCGTGTCCCCTGCATTGGCAGGTGGATTCTTAACCACTGCGCCACCAGGGAAGCCCTTCACACCTTTTACTAAAAACACATATCTTACTTTCCTTAAAAGTTTTTTCCCATTGAGTTCCTTTTCTTGTTGACAAATTTGTGATAGATACAGAATAAGGTCTTATTTGACCTCTAGGTGTACGACAGAAGTATTATACTTGACATTGATGACTCTAACATATCTATATTAATCAAACCAACAAGCTTAAGCCACCTTCAATACCAGATATCTGTTTAGTACTGAATATTTTGCAGATGACATGAACCTGAAATTCATTCTAGCCAGATTATTTTCTATTTTTGAGTATTTATATAAGCACTTAATTTTTTAAAAAGCCAACTAGTAGAGCTCTTTTACGAATTCATTTTTGGCAATACCATACACCTACAACACACATATAGACACTTACGAACACACAAACCAACATAGAGGCCTCATAGTTTCTGTTCGAATTTCAGCCCTGAGTCGGGTACAACATAAAAGCCATCAGTTACAAGGGGTTGGATTCAAATTGGGTTTCTAGCAGATGGAACACATCAAGGTCACCTATCTAGATGGTTAAACACTTTTTACTAGTGTTTACAGAAGAAAAGACACTTAAGATTTCTATTTATCCTTGACAAGTCAAATTCTAAATTACTTTACCCTTTTTAAAATTTCCAGTTTAAAAAGATGGCAGAGCTAAGTGTTCCTGAGAAGACCAGATAGGACATTTGCATCTCAATGGTACAGGCAAGTTCCTCCTAGGATGACTTTGTTTCCCTTTTGTTTAATACTTATAAGCCTCTTAAGATAAATAGGGAAGGTTTTGGGAGTGGTGAAAGAGATTGGTGGGTTTTGGATTATTTTCGGAGCCACACCTCTGGTCCTGTAAAGACTACATTCGTAAAACAAGGACAGTTTTGTTTTCTTTTTCAAAGAATTGGGTGACTACCTCAATGATATTGAAGGACTGACATACCCATTCACCCATGTTGGAAAGTTTTACTTTTCCTCATTTAGCTTAGGGGAGGAGTCCTCTTCCAAAATTCCTATCAGGCTCTGAATATCAGCTATGGTTAGTTTAGTCAGACCAGTGGCCTCCTATTTTGGTAATCTATTTATAAACATTTTTTGAGGATCTTCCCTACGTTTAAGAAATTGGTACCTTATATTTAGACACTATATAACCCTTCTACTTAATATCACCGGCTGGATATCTTTGGCCAAGCCGGGAACCTCGATATTCCACGTTCCAGGGTCTACTAAGGCTTATCAGAACAATCTGAAGGAGTAAGGGAACATGCAGAAGTGGGGGAGGCTTGTTTTCCTCCCTGAGCCAGGAGAGTTTTTCTGATTCCTCAGGCTTTCAATTATAGGAGAAAGTCCTGGACATAAGGGAACCTCAGTCCATTTTCCCATCCTGTGGCAATAAAGATCTAATTGTAAGAGACCCATTTTTAGGCCATTTTTCTTTGTCATTGGATCATAGCTATAGGTTGACCAGTCATTCAAAATTTTTTCTAAGGGGCTCCCAGGTAGGGGTGGAACCTTACAGGAAGCGCTTCCCATTCTAGCTTGAGCAGTTAGTAACATGCCTGCGCGCTCAAACCAAAGTAACCAAACGAACCCAAACCTTGCCAGCTGGAAGCCACACTCAAAATTAAAAATATCAGCAAAGAGATGCCCAGAAATCAAAAACCAAATGGCAAAAATGCCCTAAATGTGACTTCCCAGTCCCACTAGACGTGTGACCTTTGTCCGAAGCGGCGCCTTACAAATGGAATTTCCCTTCACAGGGAGAACTCCCCAAACTGGAACCGAAGTTCCCCAAACGAACAAAGTCAAAGAGGCTACGGTGTGCACTCCAGGGAACTTACCAAATTGCTGGCAGGTTTGTTGCGACGTACCAAACGCCCTCTTTCTGATCCTCCAAGAGTTAATGTTGTCTCAGGGTAGATGTCCGGGCTGATGCGGAGAAGGGAGAAGGAAGGTGTCCTCAAGGCAAAGAAAGCCTCGGCAGCTGCTAGGGCAACCTCTCCCCCGATCTCCGCCGCAGCCATGGAGTTCTGCAGCTGAGACGGCGGGTCGGGTATGATCGGGGCAGGGCCCTATGGCAGGGGAACCCTGGCGATCTGGCCTCAGAGAAATCCTCCAACCCTCTGCTCTCCCTGGGGAGGGTGGTGTGGAGAGAAATCCCTGAGTAACCGATCAAACCGAGGGCCCTACGGGGCCTCCTGCCCACGAGTCAATCCCGGACGAGCCCCCAAATTTGTTGCCAAAATCTTGGCTCTCTGTGCAGCAATGCCAAACAGAAATATGGAGACAGTGTTAATGGAGGAGAAAGAGTGGCTTGCTTTCTTTGCCAGGCAAAGGGGAACACAGTAGGTTAGCACCTCAAGAACTGTGCCTCCCTTCACTGGGGAATAGGGAGAGGTTATATAGTCAGGGGTAGTGGTCAGAGGTATGTGATAAGGATCAAGGCAGTAACAGTCTTGCATTCTTTCTTCTGCAGAGTTTCAAAAGGGTGGGGTTGCTGACAAGATTAGGGTGTATGTAGGGTCTACTAATCTCCTGAACTTCTCTGGTCCCTTTAGTCTTGCCTCAGGCCCTTGATTAGCAACTGTTCAGGTCTGCCCTTTGGAACTCAGGGAAGGTCATGGAGGCTGGAGTCTTGCCTACAAGAAATGGGGGACAGAAAGGCCTCCCTGCCCAGGAGCCCCAGAGGTTCCTGCTTGGCATCACTGTTCTTCAACAAGTGTTACATCAAAATGGGAATAGGGGTTGCTTATTGTAAATTTAAATTCCTGGGCTTGGAATGTGCATTTTTAACATGCACATCTATAATTCTGATGCAGATCATCCTTAAAATAATACTAGCAACAATATTCATAATAATCCTTTGGTAAACATAAGTACTTTAGAAGAAGTATAGAATCACAATATTTTAATTATCAGGTATATAGTATTACAAATTTATCCTTTGCTTTTGGTTCGTAATAACTTAATATTCAAGGTTTTTAAAAATAATAAATTACCCTTAATGTTATGCATTCAATCTATTATTTATAAATGTCATACCTAAACTGACAACTTAAATTACACATAAATTATGAATTCTGCAAGTTGGTTTAAATAGATGTAAGACTTTAAAAATCATTTATTTAAAAATGCCTGTACAGGTTAGGATTTTCCACATTTTGGGGTCTCAGAATGCAGTGTTTTCAATCAACTGCACATTACAGCTTTTCAACTTTTAAAAATACCCACTCATCCTGATTTACAGTAAAATAAAAATGTGTACTTATATCCTGTGTTTGTGACTCTCTCACACAGTACAAATAAAAACTTGTATCAACCAAAAATTTGACTGAGTTAACTGTAAGAAGTGGTCAAATAACAGAGTAAGCAGAATTAAATTACATTTTAGTAGGTGAAGGGTATGTCATATCAATTATCACAAATTTATTCATTTTTCCTGTGTTTCCTTCTTATGAAATCTGGAATACTATAAAGGGAGGAAACAGCTATATGGGAAAACTTGGGAGCACATTTATTTGCTCTAGTTCCCAAAACTAGAGACATAGTTAAATACTTAGGAAGGAAAAAGAATTTATCAATGAAAAATGAAAGTTGGTAGGGTGCCAGATATATTTTGCTTCAGTTTTCACAACTGTATCAAAGAAAGTATATTAGAAGCTGTTTATTTTAGACAACTCACTTCCTAAATTCCTTTATCCTAAATATTGACAGTCTGCCTGTCTTTTAAAATAACATCAGCATAGTGCTGGGCACATATTATGACCCTGAAGGCAAAAGTTTAAACCAGTCTTATTTGTTTCTTTGTTTCTTCCCCAAATACACTGGGAGTTAAGATGAGCATTCACTAGTAAACAAATGTTCTAGATTCTGGGAGACCGGGGTGGGGGGGGTGGGGGGGGCGGGGGGGGGCTCTAGATTCTGGTGGTGGGAAAGGTCACCAGAGTCTGCGAGGAGGGCTTTTTTTAAAGCCTCCCAAGTGATAGGGAGACCTGCCCCCAGCCCCGTCCTTCCCCAATCCCTGATTTAGACAATTTGATGAAGTTTCCCCAATATTATATTACAAAAATTCGTAGGTTTCAATACTTAAATTTAAAACTAATGGATTTCTTATCAACGAGGAATTTTCAGCCTTTACCTTTGTTCTCTATCAAACAGCTCTCAGTCTATCAAACAGTGGTTAAAATAATGGATCTTACCCTGTTTGGGGATATGGATAATTTTGAAAATATAGTAAAAACTGTGATATAAATACACAAAGTTTTTTTATTTTTTAAAAAAAATTTTTTAAATTTATTTTATAGTGGAGCATAGCTGATTAACAATGTTGTATTAGTTTCAGGTGTACAACATAGTTATACATATACACGTATCTATTCTTTTTCAAGTTTTTTTCCCATTTAGGTTATTACAGAGTAATTTTTTTTAATTTTCTTTTTTTTTTTAATTTTTGGCTGCGTTGGGCCTTCGTTGTGGCACGCGGGCTTTCTCTAGTTGCACTGAGCGGAGCGGGGGCTACTCTTCATTGTGGTGCGCGGGTTTCTCATTGCGGTGGCTTCTCTTGTTGCAGAGCATGGGCTCTAGGCGTGCGGAGTTCAGTAGTTGTGGCACACAGGTTCAGTAGTGGTGGCTAGCGGGCTCTAGAGCGCAGGCTCAGTAGTTGTGGCGCACGGGCTGAGTTGCTCTGCGGCATGTGGGAACTTCCCGGACCAGGGCTTGAGCCCGTGTCCCCTGCCTTGGCAGGCGGATTCTTAACCGCTGTGCCACCAGGGAAGTCCCTATTACAGAGTATTGAGCAGAGTTCCCTGTGCTATACGGGAGGTCCTTGTTGGTTATCTATTTTAAATATAGTGGTGTGTACATAAGCTTTGTATATAATATCAGGTGCTTATTAGACTCCTGGTTAAGAAAGTAATTTGAAAAAAAAAAGTAATTTAAAAAGAGGTGTAGTCTGAGGTTTAACGTAACTTTCTCACCGAGGGTGTCTAAGTTGCAAACAATAGAGCATAATTTAAATACTCCTAAATCTTTAGACAATATCATAAGCAAGTTACAGGCTCGATCACCAATTTACAATAGAGAGAAAAGTTGGGACAACACTTTTTCATTCTCTTGAGGTAAATTTATCAGTCGTTTCACTTCCTCCAACCTTGTGATTGCCAGCTGTAACTCCAGATTCCAGTAGAATCTCTTTGTGGACTATGAGGAAAAAAATATTTCAACAGGGGCTTTCCTGGTGGTGCAGTGGTTGAGAGTCCGCCTGCCGATGCAGGGGACAGGGGTTCGTGCCCCGGTCCCAGAGGATCCACATGCCGCGGAGCGGCTGGGCCCGTGAGCCAGGGTCGCTGAGCCTGCGCGTCCGGAGCCTGTGCTCCGCAACGGGAGAGGCCACAACAGTGAGAGGCCTGCATACAGAAAAAAAAAAAAAAAAATTTCAACAGAAACCCACATTTCAGATCCAAGTGTCTTAGAAACAGTGTAGTGTGTGGTGGTTTGAAATACAGGCTTAAGTATCATGTATACTTATGTATAACAGCTTACTAGCAATTAACTAACATTGCTTCCTCAGCTATCTGACAGAGTTGTAGTGAGAGTTAAATGAGATAGTGCCTATGAAGTGCTCATCAGAGTGCCTGGCACATGGTTCACACCCAGTAAATGTTAGCTGTGGTTATTATCTATTCTGAATAAACAATAGTTCACACATTTAGACCAATTTAAGTTATTCTAGCTCCTTAAAGTGAAACCTCGATCTTAATGTGAAATTGCAAAATATTCCAGACTAAGTAGAAATTCTCAGGAAGGGAGGGTTTGTCAGAATTACTTGAGAGACGTTTTCAAACTCCCATTCCCTGTTAATCTTCTCCCCCCACGTGGAGAGTTGCTTCCACTCTCACCCAGAGTTTTATTATCCCCTTGGCTGAAGATCAGTGCCTTGGTGAGTCACTATTACGGATGAGAATCTACACAGGTAGAGGGGAAAGCTTCAGAACCATGTATTGACTTCACCTCCCTTTGTGGCAGGGCCAGAAAACAACTTCTCAGTTTACTTGACTCTCCTTTATTTAAAATAAACAACTCTTTATGACACAGTCAAATAAAAGTAAAACACAAATATCTGACGGCTCTAGACAGCTCCAAGTACTGTAATAAAGCCAAATTATGCAGATATGAAAAAAGCGTAAGAATTTGTCCACCACTAACTTTTGTAATTTAAATATTTTAGCTTTTCTTCCAAGTTACTTGATGTGTTTCTGAAATTCAAGTTTAGAATAAAAGCTTGGCCACACGGCTTGCAGGATCTTAGTTCCCTGACCAGGGATTGAATTTGGGCTGAGGCAGTGAAAGCGCCTGAGTCCTAACCACTGGACAGCCAGGGTGTAAGGCCAACTGGCCCGAGGCAGTGGAACACAATCAGATTCACAGGTTGCATCAGACCGAAACTCTCCGGACCACCCAGTTCCAGAAACTGACCTGGAGACTTTCCGGACCACCCAGTTCCAGAAACTGACCTGGAGACTTTCCGGACTACCCTGTTCCAGGAACTGACCTGGGGACTTTGAACCCGGCCCAGCCTTCCTGCCTTTCGAGGGGCAGGACTAACTGTCCCCCAGGATACCTGAAAAGACCACCAAATAAGGAATACCCTGCACCCTCCCAGATTCACCACACCCCTTTCCCTTCTTCCCCTATAAAATCTTGCCCAACCCTCTCCCGGGTGCGACTTCTCTGGCCCCTTTCTCTGGGACCAGTGAACCTCGCCCGGGAGCGCTCCCTAATAAAGCTCACTTGAAGCTTTCCTCTGTTTCGCGGTGCCGTTTGTTAAGATCCGACCTTACACAGGGAATTCCCAAAACTTGGGGTTTTTAAAAGTTTTGCTTCTCATTTCATTTTTTTTTTTTTACTTTAGAATCAAATTGTAAGTTATGAGATTTAACTCTCAGATCACCAAGCAAGTATGGCTACTCCTAACTCTGAGCAATAAATATCAGACTGGGCAGAATTTTTTTGCCAGAAGATATAATGTAAATTCTTTAAAAAGGTAAGACGAGAAATTTCTTGCAACTAAATCAGAAGTTCTCTTTGACTCCATCCTAGCATGATGATTTTTTAAATTATTATTTCGAAGTAAGTTATTACATAGTAATACATCCATTCAATTTATACACATTTCACGTACCAGTTTAGTCAATTAATTTCTAGTTTCAAGGGCTCCTCATTTTATAACACAAATTCTAAGCTTTTCCATGCAAACCTCTAATTATTAAAATTTCAAGCACTTAAACTGCTTTTGATTCAGTGGGAGCTGTGTAAAGAGGACAGCCTGGCGCTTTCCCTAGGTGTCCTGTCTTAACATAGGTAGTGCCCAAGACTTAGAAGATAATCTCTCAATATACAGGTAAAAGAGGCTATACTGCCCTGTCCCCTCCCCCCAGTACTCATTACAAAATCTTCTGTTCTCCAACATATGCTACCCTTGTGCATTTTGCCAGGGACATATTTACTTGCCTAGTCTGTAATATGCTGCTTCAGAGCCTAGAGACAGTTCAGAGATGCTCCTGTGTGTGATTTACAAAATAAACCAGATGACTTACGACATTGTTTTCAAATGAAGATAATATGTCCTAATGCCTAGGAACATGCTTTTAAGTCAGACTCCTATGGCTCTTTAGGCAAGTCCCCTGGGCGTTAAGTTTCCTCATCTGTGAATGTAGGATAGTAGGATAATCGTAAAGATTAAATGAAAAATACATTGTGAAGTGCTTAGAATAATGTCTGGCACATAGTAAGCACTCAGTATGTGTTAACTCTCGTTTTATTGTTACAAATAATAATGATGAGTAGGAGAAGAGAGGTGGACCTTCTTTCCTTGTTCTAATTCCACAGCTCATCAGTTCCTAAATCACAATTTACCAGGGTTGCAGTTCAAGTAGGAAAGCACGGCACGCTGGCAAAACAATGAATGCAAAACTGTTGGGAGGTAATCCGTCCACTCAGGGAAGACCAGTTGGCCACCCAGTTAGTTGGCCAGTGGTCGCATTCATCCCAGCCCGTGGTCTCTGCCTCACCAATCAGAAGCTGTGTCTAAACCTTAAAGCAAACTGATACATAAACATTTACTAATTTGTTAATCAGCAATGAGAAATTTAACAAATAGGCAAGTACCCATATTTGCTCATTAGTACATTCTCTGCTAGTTGACAAGTCTACAGGAGAAGACATTGTAATCAGAATGTTGCTTAGTGAGGAGACAATCAGAACCAGGGCAGTAAGTTGGATTTTACCTTTATATTTTTACTATGGAAAATTCCAAACATACTTAAAAGTAGAGGTGTATAATGAACCCTCATGAACCCCTCATATAGCTTGAACAATTAACATTTTGCCAGTCTTCTTACATCTATCCCTCCCACTTTTCTTGGAGAGGTGCTGTAGTATTTTAAAGTAAATCCCAGACATCATATTTTTTTTCAGACATCATATTTTGCCAGAAAATTCTTCATTATGTAGCTCTTATGGATAAAACTTTAAAAACTCCTCTACCTTTATCACATACCAAAAATGACAATAATCATGGGACTTCCCTGGCAGTCTAGTGGTTAAGACTCCGAGCTTCCACTGCAGGGGGCACGGGTTCGATCCCTGGTCGGGGAACTAAGGTCCCTCATATTGCATGGCGCAGCCCCCCCCAAAAAAATCCCCTTATACTATCTAATACCCCATCTATGTACAGATGTCCCCATTGTCTCAAAAAAATGTATACATTTGGCTTGTTGAAATCAGGATTCAAACATTATATTTGGTTCACGTCTTTTAAGTCCTTTCTAATCTTTAACAGTTCCACCTCTCTCTCTTTTTTTAATGGCATTTGCTGTTGAGAAAACCAGGTCACTTTGACTTTCTCCCAGTATGGCTGACTGTATCCCCAATAGTCTTCTATTCCCTGTATATCCTGTAAATGGGAAGTTAGACCAGGAGGCTTGATTAGAGTCAAGTTCAGAATGTTTTTATTTTCGAGGGAGGGGGAGGAACAAGATGTTTCATAACTGATGGTGTGTGCTTCCTGTTGTATCACATCAGGAGGCACACGATTATCTGGTTGTTACACGGGCCAATTTGAATGGCTGGGATCAAGCTGTCATAACCTCATGTACCCATCTTCTGTATAGGGATGGACTTGATACCAGAACATCCTCCTAGACAGTGCTGGGGAATATTGATGACTTTGGCCTCTACCTTGGACTCTTGTATCTGATGACTTGCAGACTATCCTTGTTCTGTTAATATCCCATTTCGTCAGATAGAGCTCAGTAGGGCTTCCCTGGTGGCACAGTGATTAAGAATCCGCCTGCCAATGCAGGGTACACGGGTTCGAGCCCTGGTCTGGGAAGATTCCACATGCCACGGAGCAACTAAGCCCGAGCACCACAACTGCTGAGCCTGCACTCTAGAGCCTGTGCTCCACAACAAGAGAAGCCACCGCAACGAGAGACCCACACACCACAACGAAGAGTAGCCCCCACTCGACGCAACTGAAGAAAGCCCATATATTTGCTAAAATAAAAGCTTCTTACCTACTGGAACAATCCATCCTGTGCTTACCCCAAATCAACTTAATTGAATTTGGGGTATTAAAAATTTTGTAGGTCCCTTCCACAGATGGCTTGTTTTAGATCCCTTACATTTTTCCTATATTGGTTTTTAAATTATAAAATAGTTCATGTGTATAAAAGGATATAATGGGGGGTAGGGGAGAGAGGGATTGGAAGTTTGGGATTAGCAGATGCAAACTATAGAGAATGGATAAACAAGGTCCTACTGTATAGCACAGGGAACTATCTTCAATATCCTGTGATAAATCATCATGGAAAAGAATATAAAAAAGAATGTATATATCTGTATAGCTGAATTGCTTTGCTGTACAGCAGAAATTAACACAACATTGTAAATCAACTATACTTCAATAAAATAAACTTAAGAAAAGAATATAACAGATGGGGACTTCCCTGGTGGCACAGTGGTTAAGAATCTGCCTGCCAACACAGGGGACACGGGTTCGATCCCTGGTCCTGGAAGATACCACATGCTGCGGAGCAGCTAAGCCTGTGCACCACAACTACTGAGCCTGTGCTCTAGAGCCCGCGAGCCACAACTACTGAAGCCCACGTGCCCTACAGCCTGCGCGCCGCAACTACTGAAGCTCGCATGCTCTAGCACCCACGTGCTGCAACTACCACAGGCTCCACAAGGAGAGAAGCCACCGCAGTGAGAAGCCCACGCACCACAATGAAGAGTAGTCCCCACTCGCTGCAACTAAAAGCCCACGTGCAGCAAGGAAGACCCAACGCAGCCAAATAAATAAAAATTAAACCAAATAAACAAAAATTTAAAAAATAAAATAAAACTGTTCAAAATAAAATTTTTTAAAAGAATATAATGGATGTACTAGATGTAAAGAATAATAAAACCATTAAATGTGTACCTACCACATAAGAAATTATATTTTTTTCTTCGATAGTTTTATGTTGAAAGAACTTTGGATTTACAGTAGAGTTTCAAATATAGTACAGACAGGTCCCCTATACCCTTATCTAACTTCCCCTAATGTTAACATCTTAATCTGGTACATTTATCAAAACTAAGAAATTAGCATTGGTACAGTTCTATTAACCAAACTAGAGACTCTATTCAAATTTCACTAGTTTTTTCACCTATGTCCTTTTTCTGTTCCAGGATCCAATCCAGGATACCATGTTGCATTTAATCATTATGTCTCTTTAGTCTCCTCCAGTCTGTGAAAGTTTCTTGGTCTTTCCTTGTCTCTCATGACCTTGGTGCTTTGGAAGAGTACTGGTCCAGTATTTTGTAGAATGGCCCTCAATTTGGGTTTGTCTCATATTTTTCTCATTATCCTGGTGGTATGCATGTGGGCGAAGAGGACCACAGCGTGAAGTGCCTTTCTCGTCACATCATACCAGGCGGTGCACAGAATATCAGCATGACTTATCACTGTTGATGTTAACCTTAATCACTTGGTTAAGGAGCTGTTTCTCCACTATAAAATTACTAGTTCTCCTTTTCCATGTACTGTTCCTTAGAAGCAAGTCACTGAATCTAGTTCACACTCAAGATGAGGGGAAATTAAGTTCCATCACTTAGAGCAAGAAGTAGCAAAGAAGTTGTGAACATAAGTTAAAGCCACCAAAGTAAGTAATGAACTTTTGATAGACTCCTTACATTTTTTTAACCAGCAATATGAGTTTATTTAGGAATGGCAGAGGAATAGCAATTAAGGACATGCCAACTATAGCAAACAATAGGCAACTCCAGAGACCAAGGGGAGGAATATTATTTTACAGAGGAAAAAGGGAAGTTGGGAAAGGCTGCTTTGTACGAAAGTCCATTGAAGGTGTTGACCGTAGAAATAAAACAGCCAATTATTTTACCAGAAAAATGGGTTCATTCAGGAATAACAGAGAATTGCAATTTGGGATAACTTTGCTATAGAAGAACTACAAGGGGCCTCCCTGGTGGCGCAGTGGTTTGAGAGTCTGCCTGCCGATGCAGGGGACACGGGCTCGTGCCCCGGTCCGGGAAGATCCCACATGCCGCGGAGTGGCTAGGCCCGTAAGCCATGGCTGCGAGAGGCCACAACAGTGAGAGGCCCGCGTACCACACACACAAAAAAGAACTACAGGCAAGTCTACCTGGCTCCTTATATTTTGACTCCTCTTAATTTTATTATTACTACCAATATTGCCTGCAGTATCCACCAACTACTTCCTATTTCTTCATCCATGAGGTTATTATGAATTCGTCATTGCCTTCTTGAAAGCTATAGGTATTTGTACAGCAGTTTCCCAGGCTTGTCTGATTATCATAATTACCTGGGGTAACTATACAAGTTCCCCAGCCCCTCCTCTACAATATGGTTCAGTTTAACTGGGATGTGGGCTTGGAAACAGCGTTAAAGCATCCCAGGTGATTCTTATTATGAGACCAAGTTTGAGAAACACTGGCTTACAGCATTTCTGTCTTCTCCCTGTTTTGCAATAGCGAAACATCGACACAAAACTTACTATTCTTTATGTTTATAGTTTCCTTATTTATATAGTTTCCTTATTTCCTTTTTCAAATTTAGGAAATTTGTATTTTCCCATCTTCCGCAGAGTAAGGACATTTGAATGTAAATGACAAGAAATATTTCCAGCTGGGAAAGGGCAGGCGGTCTCCCAACTCTTTCCCTCTAGTTTTGGTCTCTTCTTCCCCTTTCCCTTTTGTACTTGAAGCCTCTACTGCTTTTGTAAAAAGGCCAGAAGTTTTTCTTTAGGAGTTTATCTCTGCTTATTTCTTCTAAACCTGAGGGATTTCAGTAAGGATGCTATTCATTTTTGTTATCCTGCTTCCATAATAATAATTTCAGTAACTACCATTTGCCAGATAGCATGCTTTATGTATTAGGTTGAACAATATGGAAAACATTTTTATAGGTCAAAATGATTGAATGTTGGTGATTTAATATGGTTCAACCTAATACATTATCCTAGTTTTTTTTTTTTTTTTTTTTTGGCTACGTTGGGTCTTCCTTTCTGTACGCGGGCTTTCTCTAGTTGTAGCGAGCAGGGGCTAGTCTTAGTTGCGGTGCACGGGCTTCTCATTGCAGTGGCTTCTCTTGTTGTGGAGCATGGGCTCTAGGCACTAAGGCTTCAGTAGTTGTGGCACACGGGCTCTGTAGTTGCGGCACGTGGGCCCTAGAGTGTGCAGGCTTCAGCAGTTGGGGCGCACAGGATCAGTAGCTTTGGCTCGCGGGCTCTAGAGCGCGGGCTCAGTAGTTGTGGCACACGGGCTCAGTTTCTCTGTGGCATGTGGGATGTTCCCGGACCAGGGCTTGAACCTGTGTTCCCTGCATTGGCAGGTGGATTCTTAACCACTGCGCCACCAGGGAAGTCCAACCTAATACATTATCTTCTTTAATCCTCACAGTAACCCTCAGGGTTGGTGGTAGTATGCCCATTTTTACAGATGGGAAAACTGAAGATCAGAATAATTAGGCAACTTTCCTAAAGTCATGTATTTATAAATGGTAAAGCCAGGATTTGGATACAGGGCTATCTGTTTCTGAAACCCATGTTTTTGAACACAATACTGCTTTAAAGAAAATGTTATGATGAGGGTATGATAAAGCAGGCACTGACACACTGTGTGTGGGAGTGTAACTCAGTACAATTTTGCTGAAAGCTATTTGACACTGCATCAAGAGCCTTAAGAATTTTCATCCTTTGCGTCTAGTAACTCCAGTTTAAAAACATTATCCTAAGGGAATAATCAGAGATGAACATGAAGATTTATGTAAAATACACTCATAGAAGCATTCTATTTTTAATATAAAAAATTGGAGGGAGTTCCCCAGTGGCCTAGTGGTTAGGATTCCAGGCTTTCACTGCCGTGGCCTGGGTTCATTTCCTGGTCAGGGAACTGAGATCCCACAAGCCACGTGGCGCGGCAAAAAAATTAAAAATGGAAACCATGAGTGTTCAACAATATGGAATTAAATTAAGATACAGCCACAAGATGGACAGGGGACATGGAACAATGCTCATGATACAATGTCAAGTGAGACAAACAGTATACAAAATTAAGTATGACCACATTTTTTGTTAAAAAAAATAAGTATAGAAAAAGTCTGGAAGGAAATACAGGAAAATTGCAACACTGGTTATATCTACACAGTGGGATGAAGAGTGGTTTTCATTTTATTTTTAAAATTTTTCCATAGAGGGCTTCCCTGGTGGTGCAGTGTTTTTGTTTTTGTTTTTTGTTTTTTTTTAAATATTTATTGATTAACAAATATTTATTGAGTGTATATGGTGTACTGCTATAAAGTAAATGGTTTTTTTTTAATTTAATGTATTTATTTTATTTTTGGCTGCGTTGGGTCCTTGTTGCTGCACGCGGGCTTTTCTCTATGCAGCGAGCGGGGACTACTGTTCCGTGTGATGTGCAGGCTTCTCATTGCGGTGGCTTCTCTTGTTGCGGAGCATGGGCTCTAGGCGTGCAGGCTTCAGTAGTTGAGGCACACGGGCTTAGCTGCTCCACGACATGTGGGATCTTCCTGGACCAGGGCTCGAACCCGTGTCCCCTGCATTGGCAGGCGGATTCTTAATCACTGCGCTGCAACTACTGAGCCTGTGCTCGAGAGACCATGAGCCACAGCTACTGAGCTGGCATGCCACAACTACTGAAGCCCGCACGCCTAGAGCCCGTGCTCCACAACAAGAGAAGCCACCGCAATGAGAAGCCCGCGCACCACAACAAAGAGTAGCCCCTACTCACTGCAACTAGAGAAAGCCTGTGTGCAGCAACGAAGACCCAATGCAGCAATAAATAAATAAAATTTATTAAAAAAAAGAAATTTATTAAAAAAATTTTCTTCTATAGAGAATTTTCTATAACAAACATATATTACTTTCATCATAAAAATGTTGAAAATAAGTTTTGTTACAAGAAAAAAGTCATTTATAATCCAAAGATGCCAACATAATAACTGTTTTCATTTTTGCATATCACCTCCCAGTCTTTGTTCCCGTAGTTGCATAATTTTACCTGATAGCAGTCATGGTGTACAAAATATGTTTTTTAAACTTTTAAAAATTACTATTTAAAAAAAATAAAAATAATAATTATTATTTAAATATTATTGTTCATTGTAGAAAATTAATATAGATAGGCAAAAAAGAGGGAAATACAAACCTGTAATCCCACCACCAAAGAAAATCACCATTAACTTGTTTTGTATATAGCTAGCTTCCAGGCCTTTACACACTTGTGTATATATAATGTATACCAAGATTAGATCATACTTGCACATACCATTTTTTAATGACTGTGTAATAGTTTATTGAATTTACCATTACTTATTTAACCATTTCCCTATTATTGTGTCATTAGATTGTTTCCAATATTTCCCAGTCTTAGATAATTCAACAATTAACATTTCATACATATAGCTTTTACTTTTTTATATATGTATGTATGTATCTATTTATTTATTGGCTGTGTTGGGTCTTAGTTGCACCACACAGGATCTTTCGTTGAGGCATGTGGGCTTCTCTCCAGTTGTGGCGTGTGGGCTCCAGAGCATGGGGGCTCAGTAGTTGCGGTGCACAGGCTCTCTAGTTGTGGCACGCAGGCTCAGTGGTTGCAGCACATGGACTTAGTTGACCCGTGGCATGTGGGATCTTAGTTCCCTGACCAGGGATCGAACCTGCGTCCCCTGCATTGGAAGGTGGATTCTTAACCACTCGTCCACCAGAGAAGTCCCATGCATATAGCTTTTACTTCTGTTGAATTGTTTCTCTAGCATCAGTTCGTGAGTGTGGAATTATTAGGCCAGTGGTTAAAAACAATTCTATAAAGTTTCTATCTATGTAACACACGGTCAAAAAATCAGAAGAGCTCATAATGAATAGCAACTTCCCTACCCACACTTCCCTTTTCTTCTCCACTCACTTTCCCCAAAGCAACCACTTTTATCTGTTACAAAGGTATTTATGGGTTTTGATATGTAATGTCACATTGCTTTCCAAAAGTTTGTACCCATCCTATGTGAACATACTAATTTCACTATAACTTTGTCAATTTTAGATGTTATTTAAAAGTTGTAAAAAAAAAAAAAAGTTGTTTTTGCCTATTTTCATTCATTCAATAACCGTTCCAGCACCTACTACAGGAGACAACTGAGGTTACGAAGAAGAATGATACAGCATCTGCTCTGTTGCATCATAGGAAGCCAGACTGACAGGAGAAGCAAAACCCAAGAGTACAGTACAGTGTGATCAATGCAGTGGAAGCATGTGAAAGGAAAAGGGAAAGTTGAGAGGAAAAAGTAATCAATTTTGCAAGTTATGGGCCAGTGATGAGGGTGAAGAAAAGCTTTACAGTTCAAAAGACCTTTGAGCTGAATTTGAATGGCTGCTGAGGGGTTGGCAGGTGAGGTGGGGTGAGGATATTCCAGACAGATAGTACATATCCAAAAGCCAGAGCCTAGAATCAGCGTCGAATGTTTGCAGAGCTGCAAGTAGTCCAGCAGAATTGGAGCATTGGGCCTGTGGGGAGGGCAAGTGAGGGTAGGGGAAAGGTGGGGAAGGCAGAGTAGATTATGAAACAGATCCCACAAGGGGTTGTAGACCACAGTGAGGAATTTGGACTTTATCTTGATGGACAATGAAGAAGGTGAAGGATGTGATTCGATTTGGGTTGGTTTTAAAGAGATTAACTCTGGCTTCACTCCAGTGAATGTGTTAGAGAAGAGGCCAGGCTGGAGGAAAGAGTACCTGTTACAAGGCGATTGCATTTGTTCAGGTGAGAAGTGTTGTGGACTTCAACTAGAGCAATGATATTTGGGTTGGAGTAGATGGCATAGATTTGGGAGATGTTTAGGAGGTAGACTTAACCATGCTTGGTGACTAATTGTTAGAGGGGCAAGAAATAAGGAGGCTTATAGGACTCAGTCAGTAAATCTTTATAGTGTGCCTATTATGTGCCAGGCACTGTTCTAGACTCTGTGGATGTAGCAGTGAAAAACATGGAAATAAATCTCTGTTCTCATGGAATTTATACCTGAGTGGAAAAGAGACAGTAAACAAGGAAACACAAACTGTGTTAGAAATAAAAGAAGGTGGAATATTAGTCATTGCGGCCAGGTTGGGGTGGCTGTGGACCTACTTTAGGTAAGATAGACAGCAGAAGTCTCTAATGAGGAGGTGACATTTTCACTAAGCCTTGAAGATGAGAAAGAGCTAGCCTTGCATTGAGCCACAGGAAGATCATCCTAGGTAGAGGGAACAGCAAGAACAACGGCTCTGAGGCAGAAAAGAGGTTGGTGTATTGGAAGAACCGAAGTGTTGCAACTTGAGTAAAGCAACTTGGAATGTAATGACCAAAGGGGAGAGTGGAATTCTTCCAGGTTTTTGTCTTGGGAAGCTAGGGGTGGGGGTGGAGAATAATAGAGGAGTAACTTAAAAGAAGGAATAGGCTTTGGGTTGAGGTAGATAAGGAGTTGTGTCATGTTTGGTGAGATGTCTGTAAGACATCCAAGTGGAGATGTTCAGGAAGTAATTGGAAATAATGGAGCTTAGGAGAGAGGCCATGTTGTGTCGTTAGCCTATGGGTGGCAGATGAAGTTATGGAAATGAGATGAGGGCCAAGGGCAGAACTCTGGGGAAAAGATCCAACATTTAATGGGTGACCAAAGGTAGGGGAGTCAGCAAGGTGATTGCAAAAGAACAGTCAGCAAGTGTGTAATCCAGAAGTTAGAGGGGGAAGAGAAAGTGAGGAATGAAGGAATAATCAGTCTTTCTCTTTCTTCTTTCTTTTCTCCTTCC
This sequence comes from Stenella coeruleoalba, assembly GCF_951394435.1. Lineage (NCBI taxonomy): Eukaryota > Metazoa > Chordata > Mammalia > Artiodactyla > Delphinidae > Stenella > Stenella coeruleoalba. The sequence goes on from NC_137152.1 coordinate 55,550,573, forward strand.
TCCCTCCCTCCCTCCCTCCCTCCCTCCCTCCCTTCCTTCCTTCCTTCCTTTCTTTCTTTCTCTTTCCCATCAGAAGATGGTTTTTTGGGTTTTTTTTGGCTATGAGGCTTGTGGGATCTTAGTTCCCCGACCAAGGATTGAACCCAGGCCCTTGGCAGTGAAAGCACAGAGTTCTAACCACTAGACCGCCAGGGAATTCCCAATAATCAATATTTAAAATGCAACAAAGAAGTCAAGTAAGAACTGAAAAGTACCCATGATCATACTCTCTGACTCAGCAATTCTACCCCAGCTATGAGCACTAGAAAGATTCTTGCAGAAATGTACCAGAAAGTATGTACAGGAGTTCAAGCGTGTTCATAGCAGCACTGATCTTAATAGCAAAAAGCTGGAAACAGTTCAAATGTCCTTCAGCAGGACATTTGGCTTAATGAATTGCAGTATAATCATAAAATGGAAAACTACACATTGGTGAAAATGAATACCTACATCTACAATATCAACATGGATAAATCCCGCAAACACAATCTACAGAAAGGTCAAGTTCAGAAGAGTTCATACGGTATGATTCTATGTATGTAAAGTTCAAAAACAGGTGAGAAAGCAATAAAGAAAAGCAAAATCCCTGCGGGCAGTTATATGTTGTGAGAAAGGAGAGGAATGCAATGCAGAAGGGCATACAGAGGGCTTCAGAAGCTCTGGTAATGTTCTGTTTCTGAAGCTGATTGGTGGGTTACATGAGTGTTCATTTTATTATTCTTTAAATCACATACATATGATTTTATTATTTGTATATATGATTTAAATAAGTCATAAGAGTATGTATATATTGTTTTGTATTTGTGATACGTTTCATAAAAGTTTTTAGGCTAAGAAATAATGATTGGAAGGTGAGAAATCTAGGCTGTGAAGGGAAGGAGAATAATAGTAATAACTAGAGGGAGAAATGGGATCATCAGAAGATTTTTTAAATACTTGTAAGATATGAGCACATTTACAGGCTTCTTTCATTCATTCAACAAAAATTTGTTGATACCAACTAGGTACAGGGTACTATGCTGGGCCCTGGAGTACAGAGATACATTTATTCAATTATGTAGTTACTGTTCATCTAAGAGCTAAATCATTAATACATTTATTCATTCAACAAATATTTATTGAGCGAGTGAATACTCTGTTCCAGGCAGTGATCTAAGTGCTGGGAATACAGCACTGAACAAAATAAAACAAAATAAACTTTAAAGTATATGGGAGGGGTACTTCCCTGGTGGTCCAGTGGCTAAGACTCTGCACTCCCAATGCAGGGGGGCCTGGGTTCGATTCCTGGTCAGGGAACTAGATCCCACATGCCGCAACTAAGACCCCGCATGCCACAACTAAGACCCAACACAGCCAAATAAAGAAATAATAAATAAATAAATAAATAAAGTATATGGGAGGATGTGCATAGGTTATACGCAAATAAGGGACTTGAACATCCAGGGATTTTGGTGTGTGTGTGTGTGTGTCCTGGAGCCAATCCCCCCGCCTCCCCGAGGATATTGAGGGTTGACTGTATATGGACGGTGGTGGTAAGTACATGAGAAAACAAGTAAGGTAAGGGTATAGAGAGGGAGTTGGGGGTGGGTGGGTTATTAGACTGTTCAGGGAAGGCCTTTCTGAGAGGGTGACATTTGAGCAGAGAACTTAATGAAGTGAGAAAATAAATCATGTGGATATCTGGGGGAAGATCATTCCAGGCAGAGAGAACAGCAAGTACAAGGATGCCGAGACAGTTGAGGTGCTTGGCATGTTAGAGGAACAGCAAGGAGGCCATCATGTCTGCTGCAGTGTAAACAAGGAGAGAGTGGAAGGTGATGAGGTCAGAGAGGTTTCCAGGGGCCAGATTATGTAACTCCTTGTGGTATGGGGAACCATTAGAAGGTTTTAGGCTTGGAGTGACATGATTTTTATTTCTGTGTTTTAAGGGATCTCTTAGGCTTTGTGGTAAATACTAGGGGGCAATGGTGGAAGCAGGGAGACTAGTTAGTAGGCAATTGTAGTAATCCAGGCGAGAGATGGTGGTGGCTTGGATGAGGTTGGTAGTAACGGAGATGGTAAGAAGTAGTTAAAAGTAGGGTTGTATTCTGAAGGTAGAACCAACAGGATTTGCTGATGGATTGCATGTGAGGTATGAAATAAAGAGAGGAGTCAGGGATGACTCCCAAGCCTGAGAGACTGGAAGGCTGGAGATGCTATTTGGTGAAATGGAGAACATTGAGAGAAAAGGTTTGAAGGGAAAAAGAGAGTTCCGTTTTTGACATATTAGGTTGAGGTGCCATTTAGACAACCAAGTGGAGATGTTGAATAAGCAATTGGCTATATGAGTCTGGAGTTGAGGGGAGTGGTTGGGGCTAGAGATATGAATTTGGGAATCATCACTATGTAGATGGTGTTTAAAGCCATGGGATTAGGAGAGATGGCCTAAGAATTGAGTGCAAAGAAGAGAAGAGATTAAAGGACCGAATCTTGAGGTCCTCCAACAAATACAGAGGCCAGGGAGATGCAGAGGACTCATTAAAGGAAGCCAAGAAGGAACAGACTGTGAAGTAAGAAGAAAATTAAGGGATGGGAGTACAGTACCTAGAAGCCAAGTAAAAGGAATTTAAAATAAGGAAGTCATCTAGAGATTATCCTACTAAGTAAAGTAGGTCAGACAGAGAAAGACAAATAACATATGATATCTCTTATATGTGGAAGCTAAAAAAAATGATGCAAATGAACTTATTTACAAAACAGAAATAGACTCACAGACATAGAAAATAACATTATGGTTACCAAAGGGGAAAGGAGGGGAGGGATAAATTAGGAGTTTGGGATTAGCAGATACAAACTACTATATATAAAATAGATAAACACCAAGGACCTACTGTATAGTAGAGGGAACTATATTCAATATCTTGTAATA